>NW_026622707.1:1207928-2415856 GCF_028826965.1 Penicillium alfredii | reverse complement strand
ACCCTAAACCCTAAACCCTAACCCTAAACCCTAAACCCTAAACCCTAAACCCTAACCCTAAACCCTAAACCCTAAACCCTAAACCCTAAACACCTACCCCTAACCACTACTACTACTATCAAACACCTACCCCCAACCACTACTACTACTATCCACTACTACTATCAAACACCTACCCCCAACCACTACTACTACTATTAAACACCTACTCCCTTACTCCCAACCACTACTACTCCCTAACCACTACTACTATCAAACACCTACTCCCTAACCACTACTATCAAACACCTACTCCCTAACCACTACTATCAAACACCTACCCCCAACCACTACTACTACTATCCACTACTACTATCAAACACCTACTCCCTAACCACTACTACTATCAAACACCTACTCCCTAACCACTACTATCAAACACCTACCCCCAACCACTACTACTACTATCAAACACCTACTCCCCTACTCCCAACCACTACTACTCCCTAACCACTACTACCCCTCTTACTATCTATCCTTACCTTTATTACCTTACTACCCCTTTTATTCCTTCCTCTCTCTTCTATTTACCCTTTTATTCCCTTCCTTACTACTAACTACTAATTATTATTCCTAATTCCTATTCTTCTCCCTATTTCTACTAACCCTTCCTATTTCTACTATTTCTAACCCTAAAAACTATTACTATTATTCCTTCTATTACTACTACCCCTATTATTACTATTCCTAACCCTATCCCCTATCACTATTATTCCTTCTATTACTACTACTCCTATTATTACTATTCCTAACCCTATCCCCTATTACTATAATTCCCCCTAAACACTATTCCTATTATTCCCTAACTACTACTATTACTACTCCTAACCCCTCTCTCTACCCTTATTACTATTAAATCCCTATTTCCTAACTATTACTACTACTACTACTCTTTAACCCCTATCTATCTCTTCTATATCCTCCTTTACTATCTATATCTTTTCTATTCTTATTTCTATTTCTATATATATCTCTCTCTCTATATCCTCTACTTATTTAATTATAAAATCTCCTTTTTTACTTAATATATATCCCTCTCTCTATCCTATAATATATTCTCTTTTTTTATTATCCTCTTTTTTCTACTTTCTATTATCATTACCTCTTAAACCCCTAATCACTATTAAATATATACTCCCTAACCACTATATCTCCCTAACCACTATATCTCCCTAACCACTATATCTCCCTAACCACTATACCCCTTAATATCTATTTTCTATTAATTTATTTTACTACTAAAAAATTATCCTATTATCCCCTATTTCTAATCATAAAAAATAAACTTAATATAATTTCTCTTTTTTTCTTTTCTTTCTTATTTTATTATTATCTACTATATTATTAACTTACTACTTTTTTACCCTATTCTATAGCGGTTCGCTACGCTTACTATTAATATAATAAATTCTATTATATATATATATATATCTCTCCTAATTTACCTATCTAATATATATTACAATATTAAAATATATAAAAACACTTTTGAAAAAATTACAAAATATATTTTTCCCTCGGCTCTCCACGATATATATATATAGCTGGGAGTATAGATCTACGCCCAAAATCGAAAACTATATTTGGTAATTTCGCTATTTTTTCTGATATATAAAGATTCTACGATATCTCTCGATCAAAAATATATAGTAGAAGTTGATATTCTCTTACTAATCGAATTAGTGATACACCGAAGGAAATAGATCACCCCTAGACTCGAAAGCCCCCGGTATAGCTCTTGTAGTAGAGCTTCGAGTATACTACCCCTAGATTACTACTAAATAGGAGATCCTCGCTGATTTTAACCCCTGGAATATCCTACGCTTAGGGTCCCCTCCGGGTATAACCCTTCGTAGAAAATATTCTACAAAAATAGATAGAATAGATAGAATATATCGATACTTTAATATATGAGAATATCGACGATTTTACTATATATTTAGTATATATAGGCCTTAGGCATCAATAATATATAGTAATCATATACCTTATATCACTAATCTACCGACTTTACCCCTTAGCAAACATCTACTACGCCCGGACTACCTTCCCCCCGGTATCGCTACCGGTATAGCTCTAGGCCTCCTACCCTAACTTAACCCCGGTAATCTATTATATTACCCCTAGAGTACCTTATTCCCGGTATATCCCTTAGGTATAGCTCCCGGTATAGATCTTACCGAAAATAGAAAGCCCTATATCTTTGGATCTATATTACCCCTATAGCTTATAGCTATATCAAAATAATACTCTTGACGTAGAGAATCTAAATATAATATAAAAATCTTTCTCAATTTTTAATATTTTGATTTTATAAAGTATCGAGGCCGACGAATTATCAAAATCCTCCTTCTATTCTAGAGAATCTAAGTAAAATACTAGAAAAATATTCTAGAAAAATAGATCTACTATTAGAAATCGATCGAAAGTTAAGTAGATTAGAATATCTCTAATTTTACTCTAGATTTAGTATATATAGGCCGTAGGCATCCTAAATATATAGTGATCATATACCTTCGATCACTAATCTATCAACTTTACCCCCTAACAAAGAAAGGCGACGCCTAGTATATCTCGCTCCCGGTATAGCTACCGGTATACCGCCCCTGAAATCAACGCCGGTAATCTATCACACTACCCTATTTAACCCCCCGGAACGCCTCGCTCCCGGTATACGCTCCCGGTATAGCCCCGGGTATATCATGATATCAAGGAAGAAGGGTTCATATCTCTACCAATATAGACCCTCAAGACCTTATCCCTATATCAAAATAATCCTCTCGGTCTAGAGAATCAATATCTTCTATCAAAACCTATTTATATTAATCTATTATATTATTAATCTACTATATTACTAATCTACTATATTAAAAATATCAATCAAAATATCAATCAAAATATCAATCAAAACTAAAAAAAAGGTAGAAAACGGATCTATACTAGACCCGACTCTCTGCCGGTAGACCCTCGCTGGTAATAGAATAAACCTTCCGATGAAACTCCCAAAACACCCAAACCCCTAGGGTTACCTCGGTATCAATAATCCCCCACTTCCATTTTAAGAGGTGATTGGCCATTCGGGCAGGCCTCGCATCGTCGGGGACCCCTAGATCCTGCCATACCTCACTAACCTCGCTAGCGAATAGGCTTTGCTCCTCCCAGATAAGGCGAAAAAAGGCAACTAATAAGCCCTGGGCTAGGCAACGATTATTGACCTTATTCGGCTGACATACCTTGGTAGGGAGAAAACAGGTGAAACAACAACTATCATCCCTAAAAACAAGCCATTTTCTGATAAAATTGGTTCGTTCTTGGTAAGTCGTATATTCGCTGCATCGGATAGTCGAGTGGGTGCGCCAGTCGGAATCGGAATCGGGGCAATTTGGACGAAATCCAAAGGCGAATGCTATATAAAAATAGAATATATTAGTATATATTTATAATATATATATTTATAATATATATATATATATATATATCAAGATAGAGAATAGATCTATCTAGTATACATATATACTATATATACTATATATATAGAATAGAATATCGACTTACCTCGTTGCTGAATGAAATGAATCAGGCAAATACCCTGATCAAGCCAAAAACCAATCATATCGAGGAGCTCTTGGTAGTTCGATTGGGTAATTCGCTGATATTGCCTAGCCGTTCGACTCTGCTCAGTCATCTCCTTTTCCCTTTTGATGCAAAGATCACATGCTAAATCAGGTGATTCGCAGGCATTCATCACACGATTGTTGAAGTGCTTATGCAGAACCCGTCGTCGACAAAGACCCTCCCGAATATATTCATGAATACCCCCTAATTCGCTAGTAGGGTTAGAATTGGTAGGGAGGGTCCCCCTATCATCGAGTAGGATATAGGAATACCCTATAGATTGAGGGCTGCGTGCCAACCGGCCAGTCCCCTGCATGAAATCGGATATCGACCAGCTCCCACCAAAGTGGATCACGAGGCCAATATTGGCGAAGTCGAACCCTGCCCCGATAGCAGAGGTCGCCACTAAGATAGGCCTTCGCTGGCTAGTGAAGTCCCCTAGGTGGCGTTCCTTGATAGGGTCTGGTAGGTCTGCATGATAGATACTAACCCGGTCCGAATAGCATTCACCGAAGCTCTCAACATCTCGCTTACTAAGGCAGTAGATGATTGCCTGCTTCCCTATATCGATATTAGTATATATATATATATATATATATATCAGAATATATCAAAAATATCATAAATATAAATATCAGATATATCAGAAATATCAGAAATATAGTAGACTTACCAATTCTCTCATCGGTCTTGCGGGTATAGAATCTCTCGATAAATTCAAAGCAGCGAGCCCTAAAATAGGACCGGGGATCTGCGAGATCTCTCTGTCTTTTTGGTCGGGGGGCCTTTTTGACCTTATAGATAATATCAGACCGATTAATCTCTGCGCGAACTATATAGTAGCGAGAGACTAATAGATTCGTCTGAATACCACTAAGGGTCTCGGGGGTCATCGTGGCAGTAGCGAGCACTAGGGGGATCTCCAGTGAGGCTAGCTGCGTCAACTGGTAGCAGGTATGACGATAATCGCGAGCGAGATGAATAATATGCGCCTCGTCAACGATAACCCTATCGATTCTAGACCTTATCTGGCGAATAAGGTCTAAAAAGAAGGGTTTGGCAGCATTCTCTAGTGAGATCAAGGTAAGGTTGGGGGTAGACCTTATTATCTCACTAGGGTCTAGGTCCTCCCAAATAGTGAAGGGTAGCCCAAGAACCCTCGCTTTCTCTATTAGGTCTGCCTTGAGAGCCACTAGGGGAACTACTAGGATAGTAGTTCTGCTAATAGCAAGCGAGGCAGCCAGTAGAAAAAGGGTAGATTTGCCTCCCCCGGTTGGGAGTATAAGTAGTAGGGTAGGGTCCCTCCTCACTAGTAGGCGAAACAGAGCATCTCGCTGCTCAGGCTGCTTGAATTCCACTGCTGAATTACCTAGAATATTAGGATTAGGATATTAGCAAATATACCAATATAGATCGAAATAGCATGATATATATCGAATACTATAGTAGATATATATATATATATATATATATATATATATTATGATATATATCGAGTAGGGAGCGAGGACGTACCTAAGAACTCCCGAAGTAGTGCCAACAGAAGATCCCCCTGCTGATGCTGGGTAGGGGCTGCCAAACCATACTGTTTTAGTAGGTGGGCAGCGTCGAAATCCTCACTAGAATAGGCCTGGGTGCCTAAGCTAGTCGGGGTCGGGGTCCCCGTATGCAGTGCTAAATAGTCGTTGAATTGACCGGTTGATAGCTGCTGCGTAGGCGGACTAGGTCCCCGGAGTCTTGCTCGTAGGACTGGTTGCCCAGGTAGCATACCAGAGTCTCTCTCTATTTGCATGAATTAGTATCAAAAATATCAAAAAGATCAAAAATATCAAAAATATCAAAAATATCATGAATATCATGAATATCAACCTACCTCTCGCATACCCTTCTCTCGCCCCCCCTTCTCGCCTACCCCCCTCGCTGATAGGTAGGGGGGATAGTAGGGTAGATATCCCCAAACTGGGTAAAATCGACCCCTAAACCGATGAATGCATGCCAACGCTGGCTGAAGGCGATATAGCGAGATTGAACGGTGCTAGTGAGGTTTGCCAGCTGCTGCGAGTGTCTGCCATATACCAATAAGCCGGTTCGCTGCGAATGATGCATCTGGCTGGCCCCAAGGCCTTCGTTTGACCCTAGATTATCATCATCACTAGGATCATCCAATATCTCTTCATTCAGAGTATATCGGATGAAACCCTGCGCGATCTGGCGCCAGTTGGCAAGGCCAATCGATTGCTCGAGATATCGGTTCGTCTGCATCTTCATCCGCGCTGCCAACTGGCTTGACGAAACTAGCGAATGGCGAAGCCAAAATACTAATTCGGGGCGAAATTTTGATATATCAGGGTGGATCTGATTAATCAAATATCGACGAAAGGGTAGAACTACTACTAGGTAAAATAGTAGGAGGTAAGATAGGCAGTTAGGTAAGGCGCGAACCGCATTCTGTTCGATATTAGTATAGGAGAAGGTCTTCCCATATTTTAATCGAATCAGAAACTGGCAACTGCCAGGGTCCAAGAAAAGGGTGCGAGTGCTAGTGGCAGAATTCATGAATTGCAGCTGGCTGATCTCAGTGCCCCTCGCTGGGGCCCCACTAGCCATATGAATAAGGACCAGTAGGTCAGTGAGAAAGGCCTCTACCTTGGTGAGGTAGTTGCTTGCTCTCGCATGATTCAGCTGGTAGGCTTGCCGGGGGTTGCTAGAATCGATATATATTAGTATGATATATCAGAAAATATCAAAATATATCAAAATATATCAAAATATATCAAAATATATCAGAATATATCAAAATATATAAGAAAATATTAAAATATATAAGAAAATATCAAAAAAGATATCAAAATATATCATACCTTGGTTGGGCGAGTAGCCACTCGCTTTGATGATGCTCTAGCATATGCTTGATGAGGAACCCGTCAAATCGATGCGAAGGGTCGATTCGGGTCAAAAAACTGAATCCTTTCGAGATCTCCGTGAAATCTTCGGTTTTCGAATATCTCTGAATATCGATCTGGCGAGAGAGATGATGAAAAATATCGAATCCAAAGCAGAGATCCTGAGCAAGCCGATTGGTCAAATTAATGATAAATCGACGAAAAAAGACCTGTAGGTCAGTTTGACCAAGGCGAATCCCCCAAATCCCTATATCATTATTAGGGTATTGGGTGATTTCATGCCCTCGGTTGCTCGTATTGCTAGCAACTGCCCTAGCATAGACCCTGAGGGCGAGTATATCGCCTAGGGGGCTTCCGATTGGTTCCAGAACCACTTCTTCATCCAGGTCCCCAATCTCTCTGAGATTGGTTCGGGGGGGTCTATATGATATAATTAGTAAAGGTAAGGTGAGAGCAAGGTAAGAGCAAAGTGAGAGCAAGATAAAAGTAAACAAAATAGTAAACAAAGAGGCAAGCAAAATAGGTAGTAGGTAAAATAGTAGGCAAAGCAGTAGGCAGATATATCAGATATATCAAATATATCAAATATATCAGATATATCGGATATATCAGGTATATCAGATATATCAAATATATATCAGGTATATCAAAAATATAGAATATCAACATACCTCATCAAGACCCCGCTGATATTCGATATGCAGCAGGGTAAATTGATACCCCTTGATGATAGCTGCATAGAGCTGGGTGATCTGGTTCAACTCTTTGAAGACCCCCCGGCGATAGTCGAATGCGAGGCAGGCCAGAAAGGTATAGAGAGGGTTATTATACCCCTCCGAAGTCGATACGCAGGCGAGGTCCAAAAAGAGGCCGGCGAGTAAGCGAGCCCCGGTAAGGATATCGGTATAGGCATACCCCCGATTCTGGTAGGGGGCGAGGCCTTCCCGGTACTCTCTCTCGCGCTGCTCGGTAGGGGTATCTTCCTCATCACTAGGGGCCTCGTCCCCGAGGATCTCTTCATCATCGGGGTCCTCGGGGTTGATCACCCTTGGGTCCCACTCGGGGGGGTGATTGCCCTGGCGAGGCGCCTGCGTAGGGGCCTCTTGCTTGGCGAGGCGGGTAAGAAAACCGGCGATTTCGTCGAGCCTCTCGGTATGATTGCTCCCGAGGGTATAGAGACCCTTCACCGAAGCAGGCGTCTCCCGGGGGGCCCCCTCCCGAAGATACGGGTAAGAGGTAAGCAGAAAGATCACCAAACCGCGAAAGACTCTCGTATATCGTTGGATGGTCGACCCCTGCTGCGGGGCCTTGGTAGGCCTGATCGTCCCCTCGGCGGTAAAGGAGTTGAGGGTGCATCGGGCTACCCGGGAGATCTGCGATAGGCGGCCCTGCCCCGAGAAGAACAGCCACTCGATGCAGATTGATAGGAAGCCCTGAATCTCGTGTTTAGGCAGCAGGGCTTCATCGAGGCGAAGGTCGAAGAGCGAGGCAATAAAATCTATAATAATATTAGTATCAAATAGCAAATATATCAGAATATATCAGAATATATCAGAATATATCAAAATATATCAATATATATCAATATATATCAATATATCAAAAATATTATATATATATATATATATATCAAAAATAAAAAATATCGATCTTAATCAGAAGTTCGCTTACCAGGGTCGCGCTTAGCGAGTAGCTCCCGATAGTGCGAGTGCCTATCGAAGCTATTCGCCTCGCTACGCATGCCGAAAGAGGCAATCTGCGTGGGCCTCTCATCCCCCCGAAGCTCGCGCTCGAAGGCGGCGGCGATGTCGTCGATCTGGGGGCGCGCGAGGCGAGGCGGCGGGGGGTGAATAGGCCGCTGCGTACCGGGGGTAGGGGCGGGGGCCGGGGTAGACTGGGTCTCGAATAGGTATGCATTCTTCTGTAAGGCCTGGTAGTAGCAGCGAGTAAGGACCCCCCTACGCCCCGAAGCGAAGATTCGGTGCTTGCGGGTAAGATGATCTCTCGCCTGGCTTTGGTTAGAGAGAATAGCAGGGCAGCTATCGATTTGGCAGCGAACCCCCGATTGGGGGGCGATAGACCTGCGAGAGGGGGGACTGGCTGCCTAGCCTGAATCCCCTGATAGACCCCCGTAAGCGAGATAAGAGGTAGCTGGCGAAGCGAGGCCTGATAGGCCTTCCGCTCAGGGGTGGCCGCCTTGAGATGATAGCGAAGGTGCCTATCTGCCTGGGTAGGCCCAATCGCATGCTGGCACTGCGCGCAGATCAAAACCTGGTATTCATCAAAAAAGACGAAAAAGGGGGGCAACTGGGGGGTTGACATATTGGCAAAATAGGCAAAATAGGCAAAATAGGCAAAATAGGCAAAATAGGCAAAATAGTTAAAATAGTTAAAATAGTCAAAAAAAAAGGGTTCCAGATTCGATTGGTGGGGTGGAATAGCGAGAGAATAGTAAGGATACAGAATCTGATATTTCTTGGGGCTGGGTATATCACGTGACCCGGGAACCCCGCAGAACCTTGATTCTACCCCCTATATCTTATCCGATATTAATCAATCGGATCCTTCGTAGCAGAGAAAAATATTGAAAATATTAAAAAATAATAATATAATAATAAAAATAAAAAATATAGGAATAAAAAGGTGATTTCTAATATTTTTTTTGCTATATTACAATAGGGGAGAACGAGAGAACGAGAGGATTCTAAATATATAGTGGGATCATATATTTGTATGCTATTCTAGCGACTTTTGCCCCGAGAGAAAATTACCTACCCCTAGACTATATCGCTTCCGGGGTCGTTCCGGGGATCGCTTCCGGTATACTACCTCCGAATTAGTCCCTAGAGCGAGGATTATAGCGCTATTCGGACCCCCGGACCGCCTCGCTCCCGGTATACTACCCGGTAGACTCCTACTATAGATATATATATATGTATATCCCCTATTTTCGCCTCTACCTATCCTACCCTGACGCCTCATATAGCCTATCCCTATATCGAAATACTCGCCGCGGCCGGTGGAATCGGGATCTACCAGAAAATCTACTGTATCGGAATTCTTATCACTACTATACTATACTATATATATATATATATATATATTATCATATATTATTAATCGAATTCATTCTCGAGTTTTTCGATGATGTTGGGCCTATTCTATATTAATATCCTATATATATACTAAAAAGGGATTGGATTTAAAATATTTATAATAGGCCTCGTGACTAGCATAGTATCGCCGTTATGTGACCCTACCACCCGAATCGACCGCGCCGGCCCGCCAACCCCCCCCCCCCCCCCCCCTCCCCCCTACCAATAGATATATATATACTACTATATATCCTATATAGAGAGAATTCCTATACTGCCTATCGAATTCTAAGGTTATAGGGGGCAATTATCGACCCGATTCTCAACACCAGCCAGCGTAGTATAGCAGGATAGAGTAGTGCTAGAGTGGTAATCCCCCCTAGACTTATATCTTATATATTATCTTATTATCCTATTATCCTATTATCCTATTATCCTATTATCCTATTATCCTATTTCTATTTCTTCTACTATTACTATTACTATTACTACTACTACTACTACTACTACTACTACTACTACTATTATTATTATTATTATCTATTATTCCTCTTTACTATTACTATTATTTGTGTGTTATTTATGTGTTATAATAGATCTCTCTCTCTCTCTCTCTCTCTCTCTCTCTCTTTGTTTCTTTCTTTTTATTATTAATATATATATATATATAATATTATATATTATAGGTAGGTAGGCGAACTTAATAGATAATAGATAATAGTAGATGGTAGTAGTAGGGTAGTGATGGTATAGGGGGGGGTAGTAGATATATATAGCTATATATATAGAGCGAGACCGAGAGATATATATTTGGCTGGGGTGCAGTGTCGATACCTGGCGTTTTGCCGCTAGGGTGGCGAGATAGATTACCTGTGGTATCGCTGATCTAGGAGCGTCGGTATATCTTTCATAGATTACCCCTTTGCTAATATCTAATATCGGTATTAGGTCGGTCCGCGTAATTTACCCCATCAAAACTTCGTCTCCGATTTAGACTATCGATTTCGATCGCCTTCCCCTGTCTCGATTTCTCTGATATTGGAATAGATTACTCTCTTGAATTCCCCCTATAAGATATCAAAATTTCACCCCGCTGCGACCGCAGTAATATCGAAAGGTAGCCACCTCCGTCTTCACTGTGGCGGACGTGCCGACCCCGAATCCCCCCGGGGTCCACCCGGCCCCCACCCCCCACCCGGACCCCCGATCCCGCCAGTCGGAGGCCCCAGATCCCGGACGTGGAGCCACGTCCGCGCCGGGGAATCCCCTGTAGCCCTAACCCTAAACCCTAAACCCTAAACCCTAAACCCTAAACACCTACCCCTAACCACTACTACTACTATCAAACACCTACCCCCAACCACTACTACTACTATCCACTACTACTATCAAACACCTACCCCCAACCACTACTACTACTATTAAACACCTACTCCCTTACTCCCAACCACTACTACTCCCTAACCACTACTACTATCAAACACCTACTCCCTAACCACTACTATCAAACACCTACTCCCTAACCACTACTATCAAACACCTACCCCCAACCACTACTACTACTATCCACTACTACTATCAAACACCTACTCCCTAACCACTACTACTATCAAACACCTACTCCCTAACCACTACTATCAAACACCTACCCCCAACCACTACTACTACTATCAAACACCTACTCCCCTACTCCCAACCACTACTACTCCCTAACCACTACTACCCCTCTTACTATCTATCCTTACCTTTATTACCTTACTACCCCTTTTATTCCTTCCTCTCTCTTCTATTTACCCTTTTATTCCCTTCCTTACTACTAACTACTAATTATTATTCCTAATTCCTATTCTTCTCCCTATTTCTACTAACCCTTCCTATTTCTACTATTTCTAACCCTAAAAACTATTACTATTATTCCTTCTATTACTACTACCCCTATTATTACTATTCCTAACCCTATCCCCTATCACTATTATTCCTTCTATTACTACTACTCCTATTATTACTATTCCTAACCCTATCCCCTATTACTATAATTCCCCCTAAACACTATTCCTATTATTCCCTAACTACTACTATTACTACTCCTAACCCCTCTCTCTACCCTTATTACTATTAAATCCCTATTTCCTAACTATTACTACTACTACTACTCTTTAACCCCTATCTATCTCTTCTATATCCTCCTTTACTATCTATATCTTTTCTATTCTTATTTCTATTTCTATATATATCTCTCTCTCTATATCCTCTACTTATTTAATTATAAAATCTCCTTTTTTACTTAATATATATCCCTCTCTCTATCCTATAATATATTCTCTTTTTTTATTATCCTCTTTTTTCTACTTTCTATTATCATTACCTCTTAAACCCCTAATCACTATTAAATATATACTCCCTAACCACTATATCTCCCTAACCACTATATCTCCCTAACCACTATATCTCCCTAACCACTATACCCCTTAATATCTATTTTCTATTAATTTATTTTACTACTAAAAAATTATCCTATTATCCCCTATTTCTAATCATAAAAAATAAACTTAATATAATTTCTCTTTTTTCTTTTCTTTCTTATTTTATTATTATCTACTATATTATTAACTTACTACTTTTTTACCCTATTCTATAGCGGTTCGCTACGCTTACTATTAATATAATAAATTCTATTATATATATATATATATCTCTCCTAATTTACCTATCTAATATATATTACAATATTAAAATATATAAAAACACTTTTGAAAAAATTACAAAATATATTTTTCCCTCGGCTCTCCACGATATATATATATAGCTGGGAGTATAGATCTACGCCCAAAATCGAAAACTATATTTGGTAATTTCGCTATTTTTTCTGATATATAAAGATTCTACGATATCTCTCGATCAAAAATATATAGTAGAAGTTGATATTCTCTTACTAATCGAATTAGTGATACACCGAAGGAAATAGATCACCCCTAGACTCGAAAGCCCCCGGTATAGCTCTTGTAGTAGAGCTTCGAGTATACTACCCCTAGATTACTACTAAATAGGAGATCCTCGCTGATTTTAACCCCTGGAATATCCTACGCTTAGGGTCCCCTCCGGGTATAACCCTTCGTAGAAAATATTCTACAAAAATAGATAGAATAGATAGAATATATCGATACTTTAATATATGAGAATATCGACGATTTTACTATATATTTAGTATATATAGGCCTTAGGCATCAATAATATATAGTAATCATATACCTTATATCACTAATCTACCGACTTTACCCCTTAGCAAACATCTACTACGCCCGGACTACCTTCCCCCCGGTATCGCTACCGGTATAGCTCTAGGCCTCCTACCCTAACTTAACCCCGGTAATCTATTATATTACCCCTAGAGTACCTTATTCCCGGTATATCCCTTAGGTATAGCTCCCGGTATAGATCTTACCGAAAATAGAAAGCCCTATATCTTTGGATCTATATTACCCCTATAGCTTATAGCTATATCAAAATAATACTCTTGACGTAGAGAATCTAAATATAATATAAAAATCTTTCTCAATTTTTAATATTTTGATTTTATAAAGTATCGAGGCCGACGAATTATCAAAATCCTCCTTCTATTCTAGAGAATCTAAGTAAAATACTAGAAAAATATTCTAGAAAAATAGATCTACTATTAGAAATCGATCGAAAGTTAAGTAGATTAGAATATCTCTAATTTTACTCTAGATTTAGTATATATAGGCCGTAGGCATCCTAAATATATAGTGATCATATACCTTCGATCACTAATCTATCAACTTTACCCCCTAACAAAGAAAGGCGACGCCTAGTATATCTCGCTCCCGGTATAGCTACCGGTATACCGCCCCTGAAATCAACGCCGGTAATCTATCACACTACCCTATTTAACCCCCGGAACGCCTCGCTCCCGGTATACGCTCCCGGTATAGCCCCGGGTATATCATGATATCAAGGAAGAAGGGTTCATATCTCTACCAATATAGACCCTCAAGACCTTATCCCTATATCAAAATAATCCTCTCGGTCTAGAGAATCAATATCTTCTATCAAAACCTATTTATATTAATCTATTATATTATTAATCTACTATATTACTAATCTACTATATTAAAAATATCAATCAAAATATCAATCAAAATATCAATCAAAACTAAAAAAAAGGTAGAAAACGGATCTATACTAGACCCGACTCTCTGCCGGTAGACCCTCGCTGGTAATAGAATAAACCTTCCGATGAAACTCCCAAAACACCCAAACCCCTAGGGTTACCTCGGTATCAATAATCCCCCACTTCCATTTTAAGAGGTGATTGGCCATTCGGGCAGGCCTCGCATCGTCGGGGACCCCTAGATCCTGCCATACCTCACTAACCTCGCTAGCGAATAGGCTTTGCTCCTCCCAGATAAGGCGAAAAAAGGCAACTAATAAGCCCTGGGCTAGGCAACGATTATTGACCTTATTCGGCTGACATACCTTGGTAGGGAGAAAACAGGTGAAACAACAACTATCATCCCTAAAAACAAGCCATTTTCTGATAAAATTGGTTCGTTCTTGGTAAGTCGTATATTCGCTGCATCGGATAGTCGAGTGGGTGCGCCAGTCGGAATCGGAATCGGGGCAATTTGGACGAAATCCAAAGGCGAATGCTATATAAAAATAGAATATATTAGTATATATTTATAATATATATATTTATAATATATATATATATATATATATCAAGATAGAGAATAGATCTATCTAGTATACATATATACTATATATACTATATATATAGAATAGAATATCGACTTACCTCGTTGCTGAATGAAATGAATCAGGCAAATACCCTGATCAAGCCAAAAACCAATCATATCGAGGAGCTCTTGGTAGTTCGATTGGGTAATTCGCTGATATTGCCTAGCCGTTCGACTCTGCTCAGTCATCTCCTTTTCCCTTTTGATGCAAAGATCACATGCTAAATCAGGTGATTCGCAGGCATTCATCACACGATTGTTGAAGTGCTTATGCAGAACCCGTCGTCGACAAAGACCCTCCCGAATATATTCATGAATACCCCCTAATTCGCTAGTAGGGTTAGAATTGGTAGGGAGGGTCCCCCTATCATCGAGTAGGATATAGGAATACCCTATAGATTGAGGGCTGCGTGCCAACCGGCCAGTCCCCTGCATGAAATCGGATATCGACCAGCTCCCACCAAAGTGGATCACGAGGCCAATATTGGCGAAGTCGAACCCTGCCCCGATAGCAGAGGTCGCCACTAAGATAGGCCTTCGCTGGCTAGTGAAGTCCCCTAGGTGGCGTTCCTTGATAGGGTCTGGTAGGTCTGCATGATAGATACTAACCCGGTCCGAATAGCATTCACCGAAGCTCTCAACATCTCGCTTACTAAGGCAGTAGATGATTGCCTGCTTCCCTATATCGATATTAGTATATATATATATATATATATATATCAGAATATATCAAAAATATCATAAATATAAATATCAGATATATCAGAAATATCAGAAATATAGTAGACTTACCAATTCTCTCATCGGTCTTGCGGGTATAGAATCTCTCGATAAATTCAAAGCAGCGAGCCCTAAAATAGGACCGGGGATCTGCGAGATCTCTCTGTCTTTTTGGTCGGGGGGCCTTTTTGACCTTATAGATAATATCAGACCGATTAATCTCTGCGCGAACTATATAGTAGCGAGAGACTAATAGATTCGTCTGAATACCACTAAGGGTCTCGGGGGTCATCGTGGCAGTAGCGAGCACTAGGGGGATCTCCAGTGAGGCTAGCTGCGTCAACTGGTAGCAGGTATGACGATAATCGCGAGCGAGATGAATAATATGCGCCTCGTCAACGATAACCCTATCGATTCTAGACCTTATCTGGCGAATAAGGTCTAAAAAGAAGGGTTTGGCAGCATTCTCTAGTGAGATCAAGGTAAGGTTGGGGGTAGACCTTATTATCTCACTAGGGTCTAGGTCCTCCCAAATAGTGAAGGGTAGCCCAAGAACCCTCGCTTTCTCTATTAGGTCTGCCTTGAGAGCCACTAGGGGAACTACTAGGATAGTAGTTCTGCTAATAGCAAGCGAGGCAGCCAGTAGAAAAAGGGTAGATTTGCCTCCCCCGGTTGGGAGTATAAGTAGTAGGGTAGGGTCCCTCCTCACTAGTAGGCGAAACAGAGCATCTCGCTGCTCAGGCTGCTTGAATTCCACTGCTGAATTACCTAGAATATTAGGATTAGGATATTAGCAAATATACCAATATAGATCGAAATAGCATGATATATATCGAATACTATAGTAGATATATATATATATATATATATATATATATATTATGATATATATCGAGTAGGGAGCGAGGACGTACCTAAGAACTCCCGAAGTAGTGCCAACAGAAGATCCCCCTGCTGATGCTGGGTAGGGGCTGCCAAACCATACTGTTTTAGTAGGTGGGCAGCGTCGAAATCCTCACTAGAATAGGCCTGGGTGCCTAAGCTAGTCGGGGTCGGGGTCCCCGTATGCAGTGCTAAATAGTCGTTGAATTGACCGGTTGATAGCTGCTGCGTAGGCGGACTAGGTCCCCGGAGTCTTGCTCGTAGGACTGGTTGCCCAGGTAGCATACCAGAGTCTCTCTCTATTTGCATGAATTAGTATCAAAAATATCAAAAAGATCAAAAATATCAAAAATATCAAAAATATCATGAATATCATGAATATCAACCTACCTCTCGCATACCCTTCTCTCGCCCCCCCTTCTCGCCTACCCCCTCGCTGATAGGTAGGGGGATAGTAGGGTAGATATCCCCAAACTGGGTAAAATCGACCCCTAAACCGATGAATGCATGCCAACGCTGGCTGAAGGCGATATAGCGAGATTGAACGGTGCTAGTGAGGTTTGCCAGCTGCTGCGAGTGTCTGCCATATACCAATAAGCCGGTTCGCTGCGAATGATGCATCTGGCTGGCCCCAAGGCCTTCGTTTGACCCTAGATTATCATCATCACTAGGATCATCCAATATCTCTTCATTCAGAGTATATCGGATGAAACCCTGCGCGATCTGGCGCCAGTTGGCAAGGCCAATCGATTGCTCGAGATATCGGTTCGTCTGCATCTTCATCCGCGCTGCCAACTGGCTTGACGAAACTAGCGAATGGCGAAGCCAAAATACTAATTCGGGGCGAAATTTTGATATATCAGGGTGGATCTGATTAATCAAATATCGACGAAAGGGTAGAACTACTACTAGGTAAAATAGTAGGAGGTAAGATAGGCAGTTAGGTAAGGCGCGAACCGCATTCTGTTCGATATTAGTATAGGAGAAGGTCTTCCCATATTTTAATCGAATCAGAAACTGGCAACTGCCAGGGTCCAAGAAAAGGGTGCGAGTGCTAGTGGCAGAATTCATGAATTGCAGCTGGCTGATCTCAGTGCCCCTCGCTGGGGCCCCACTAGCCATATGAATAAGGACCAGTAGGTCAGTGAGAAAGGCCTCTACCTTGGTGAGGTAGTTGCTTGCTCTCGCATGATTCAGCTGGTAGGCTTGCCGGGGGTTGCTAGAATCGATATATATTAGTATGATATATCAGAAAATATCAAAATATATCAAAATATATCAAAATATATCAAAATATATCAGAATATATCAAAATATATAAGAAAATATTAAAATATATAAGAAAATATCAAAAAAGATATCAAAATATATCATACCTTGGTTGGGCGAGTAGCCACTCGCTTTGATGATGCTCTAGCATATGCTTGATGAGGAACCCGTCAAATCGATGCGAAGGGTCGATTCGGGTCAAAAAACTGAATCCTTTCGAGATCTCCGTGAAATCTTCGGTTTTCGAATATCTCTGAATATCGATCTGGCGAGAGAGATGATGAAAAATATCGAATCCAAAGCAGAGATCCTGAGCAAGCCGATTGGTCAAATTAATGATAAATCGACGAAAAAAGACCTGTAGGTCAGTTTGACCAAGGCGAATCCCCCAAATCCCTATATCATTATTAGGGTATTGGGTGATTTCATGCCCTCGGTTGCTCGTATTGCTAGCAACTGCCCTAGCATAGACCCTGAGGGCGAGTATATCGCCTAGGGGGCTTCCGATTGGTTCCAGAACCACTTCTTCATCCAGGTCCCCAATCTCTCTGAGATTGGTTCGGGGGGGTCTATATGATATAATTAGTAAAGGTAAGGTGAGAGCAAGGTAAGAGCAAAGTGAGAGCAAGATAAAAGTAAACAAAATAGTAAACAAAGAGGCAAGCAAAATAGGTAGTAGGTAAAATAGTAGGCAAAGCAGTAGGCAGATATATCAGATATATCAAATATATCAAATATATCAGATATATCGGATATATCAGGTATATCAGATATATCAAATATATATCAGGTATATCAAAAATATAGAATATCAACATACCTCATCAAGACCCCGCTGATATTCGATATGCAGCAGGGTAAATTGATACCCCTTGATGATAGCTGCATAGAGCTGGGTGATCTGGTTCAACTCTTTGAAGACCCCCGGCGATAGTCGAATGCGAGGCAGGCCAGAAAGGTATAGAGAGGGTTATTATACCCCTCCGAAGTCGATACGCAGGCGAGGTCCAAAAAGAGGCCGGCGAGTAAGCGAGCCCCGGTAAGGATATCGGTATAGGCATACCCCCGATTCTGGTAGGGGGCGAGGCCTTCCCGGTACTCTCTCTCGCGCTGCTCGGTAGGGGTATCTTCCTCATCACTAGGGGCCTCGTCCCCGAGGATCTCTTCATCATCGGGGTCCTCGGGGTTGATCACCCTTGGGTCCCACTCGGGGGGTGATTGCCCTGGCGAGGCGCCTGCGTAGGGGCCTCTTGCTTGGCGAGGCGGGTAAGAAAACCGGCGATTTCGTCGAGCCTCTCGGTATGATTGCTCCCGAGGGTATAGAGACCCTTCACCGAAGCAGGCGTCTCCCGGGGGCCCCCTCCCGAAGATACGGGTAAGAGGTAAGCAGAAAGATCACCAAACCGCGAAAGACTCTCGTATATCGTTGGATGGTCGACCCCTGCTGCGGGGCCTTGGTAGGCCTGATCGTCCCCTCGGCGGTAAAGGAGTTGAGGGTGCATCGGGCTACCCGGGAGATCTGCGATAGGCGGCCCTGCCCCGAGAAGAACAGCCACTCGATGCAGATTGATAGGAAGCCCTGAATCTCGTGTTTAGGCAGCAGGGCTTCATCGAGGCGAAGGTCGAAGAGCGAGGCAATAAAATCTATAATAATATTAGTATCAAATAGCAAATATATCAGAATATATCAGAATATATCAGAATATATCAAAATATATCAATATATATCAATATATATCAATATATCAAAAATATTATATATATATATATATATATCAAAAATAAAAAATATCGATCTTAATCAGAAGTTCGCTTACCAGGGTCGCGCTTAGCGAGTAGCTCCCGATAGTGCGAGTGCCTATCGAAGCTATTCGCCTCGCTACGCATGCCGAAAGAGGCAATCTGCGTGGGCCTCTCATCCCCCCGAAGCTCGCGCTCGAAGGCGGCGGCGATGTCGTCGATCTGGGGGCGCGCGAGGCGAGGCGGCGGGGGGTGAATAGGCCGCTGCGTACCGGGGGTAGGGGCGGGGGCCGGGGTAGACTGGGTCTCGAATAGGTATGCATTCTTCTGTAAGGCCTGGTAGTAGCAGCGAGTAAGGACCCCCCTACGCCCCGAAGCGAAGATTCGGTGCTTGCGGGTAAGATGATCTCTCGCCTGGCTTTGGTTAGAGAGAATAGCAGGGCAGCTATCGATTTGGCAGCGAACCCCCGATTGGGGGGGGCGATAGACCTGCGAGAGGGGGGACTGGCTGCCTAGCCTGAATCCCCTGATAGACCCCCGTAAGCGAGATAAGAGGTAGCTGGCGAAGCGAGGCCTGATAGGCCTTCCGCTCAGGGGTGGCCGCCTTGAGATGATAGCGAAGGTGCCTATCTGCCTGGGTAGGCCCAATCGCATGCTGGCACTGCGCGCAGATCAAAACCTGGTATTCATCAAAAAAGACGAAAAAGGGGGGCAACTGGGGGGTTGACATATTGGCAAAATAGGCAAAATAGGCAAAATAGGCAAAATAGGCAAAATAGGCAAAATAGTTAAAATAGTTAAAATAGTCAAAAAAAAAGGGTTCCAGATTCGATTGGTGGGGTGGAATAGCGAGAGAATAGTAAGGATACAGAATCTGATATTTCTTGGGGCTGGGTATATCACGTGACCCGGGAACCCCGCAGAACCTTGATTCTACCCCCTATATCTTATCCGATATTAATCAATCGGATCCTTCGTAGCAGAGAAAAATATTGAAAATATTAAAAAATAATAATATAATAATAAAAATAAAAAATATAGGAATAAAAAGGTGATTTCTAATATTTTTTTTGCTATATTACAATAGGGGAGAACGAGAGAACGAGAGGATTCTAAATATATAGTGGGATCATATATTTGTATGCTATTCTAGCGACTTTTGCCCCGAGAGAAAATTACCTACCCCTAGACTATATCGCTTCCGGGGTCGTTCCGGGGATCGCTTCCGGTATACTACCTCCGAATTAGTCCCTAGAGCGAGGATTATAGCGCTATTCGGACCCCCGGACCGCCTCGCTCCCGGTATACTACCCGGTAGACTCCTACTATAGATATATATATATGTATATCCCCTATTTTCGCCTCTACCTATCCTACCCTGACGCCTCATATAGCCTATCCCTATATCGAAATACTCGCCGCGGCCGGTGGAATCGGGATCTACCAGAAAATCTACTGTATCGGAATTCTTATCACTACTATACTATACTATATATATATATATATATATATTATCATATATTATTAATCGAATTCATTCTCGAGTTTTTCGATGATGTTGGGCCTATTCTATATTAATATCCTATATATATACTAAAAAGGGATTGGATTTAAAATATTTATAATAGGCCTCGTGACTAGCATAGTATCGCCGTTATGTGACCCTACCACCCGAATCGACCGCGCCGGCCCGCCAACCCCCCCCCCCCCCCCTGCCTCCCCTACCAATAGATATATATATACTACTATATATCCTATATAGAGAGAATTCCTATACTGCCTATCGAATTCTAAGGTTATAGGGGGCAATTATCGACCCGATTCTCAACACCAGCCAGCGTAGTATAGCAGGATAGAGTAGTGCTAGAGTGGTAATCCCCCCCTAGACTTATATCTTATATATTATCTTATTATCCTATTATCCTATTATCCTATTATCCTATTATCCTATTATCCTATTTCTATTTCTTCTACTATTACTATTACTATTACTACTACTACTACTACTACTACTACTACTACTATTATTATTATTATTATCTATTATTCCTCTTTACTATTACTATTATTTGTGTGTTATTTATGTGTTATAATAGATCTCTCTCTCTCTCTCTCTCTCTCTCTCTCTTCTCTTTGTTTCTTTCTTTTTATTATTAATATATATATATATATAATATTATATATTATAGGTAGGTAGGCGAACTTAATAGATAATAGATAATAGTAGATGGTAGTAGTAGGGTAGTGATGGTATAGGGGGGGGGGGGGTAGTAGATATATATAGCTATATATATAGAGCGAGACCGAGAGATATATATTTGGCTGGGGTGCAGTGTCGATACCTGGCGTTTTGCCGCTAGGGTGGCGAGATAGATTACCTGTGGTATCGCTGATCTAGGAGCGTCGGTATATCTTTCATAGATTACCCCTTTGCTAATATCTAATATCGGTATTAGGTCGGTCCGCGTAATTTACCCCATCAAAACTTCGTCTCCGATTTAGACTATCGATTTCGATCGCCTTCCCCTGTCTCGATTTCTCTGATATTGGAATAGATTACTCTCTTGAATTCCCCCTATAAGATATCAAAATTTCACCCCGCTGCGACCGCAGTAATATCGAAAGGTAGCCACCTCCGTCTTCACTGTGGCGGACGTGCCGACCCCGAATCCCCCCGGGGTCCACCCGGCCCCCACCCCCACACCCGGACCCCCGATCCCGCCAGTCGGAGGCCCCAGATCCCGGACGTGGAGCCACGTCCGCGCCGGGGAATCCCCTGTAGGTAAAATTTATAGGGCTCGGAGACTATCTACAACGTAAAGATCTAAGGTATTTATAGCGCGAGTACTTATATTATATACTTATTTTCTGCCGAACTTATATAAAACGTGCTTTTCACAAAAAGTTCCTAGATTATAAGGCTACTAGTGTTATCGACCTTATTTAGAACGTAAAGTCTAAATCAGAGGTTATCGAGCTAATAGATGAAACGGCAAAAAAGTGGCCTAAAACTAAATATTGGTTTAAAAGCAAGAAGGTCGACTAGGTCCTAGTAGGGATCACTCTAGAGCAATCCAAAATTCCAATTTTATAGTAGAATAATGCTCTATATTATATAGGGATTAGTAAGAGCAGTCACTACTATAACAATAAAGCTATTAGGCGTAAGTAAGCTTTGCTTACTGCTATTCTTTGGTATATTATTATTATATATATTATATATATTAATAATATACTAACTTTATATTTAATATAGGACAAAACGCTATATAGATAAGATAATATAGAAAAATCGAGTTACTTTAACTAAGGGCACGTATTATTTATAGCGTACTCGTGACGCTATTTCGCGTATCTCTAGAAATGATCGAAAACAGAGTAAGTATATACCTAATCTCTAGTTATCTTATACTAATAATATATAGAAAAGCGAGATCGAAAGGTAGTAGAACGGCGTATCCGAAAGCCTTATCTTATATAGAATCTAAGGAATCTATATAATCGACTTAAACCTCTAATATAGCCTTCCTTATTTTGAGATAAGGCTAATACTATTTTAGTTATAAGTTTAGATAATATAGAGTTAAGCTTAATATATACTACGAGTGTCGGAAGAATAACTTTAGTCTATACTAGATTAAGGTTAAGATCTACTACACCACGAAGGGCAGAGCCTTTTTAGGATTATCACTAAATCGAAGAGACTTAGTTAGAGAAAGAAATTATAGAGCTTAAGCGGATTTATAGGGTTTAGGAGTTAAGAAAAAGACGGGATACTTTACTTAAAATAATCTTAATAGATTAAGAAATAGATTATTAGGATAGGATTGTAGGAGTTAAATATATTTTTTATAGATATTTAAATTTTATATACTATATATATTAAGAACTATTTATATATAAATAAAAGGCCTTTTAAAATAGCTTTATCTATCTATAAAACGCTATAGAAAATAGTTCTAACTAGAAGATCTACTTATCTCTACTATTAGTCTCCTTATTATCTTTATTAGTCTCTTTATTAGATATCTTAAAGTCCTTATTATCTGATTTATCATAATCCGAGATATTAGAGTTAGGGGCGGTATCGGTTAGACTAAGGAACGGGATAGGAGTAATAAAAGGGTCAGGTCTACGCTATAGATATTTAGTATATATAAAACAGATATAAAAGTTTAATATACTAGACAACGGCCACGAGAGCCTAGGGTTATAGGAGTCTAGGGGCGATAGAAATAGCGTCTAAACTACGTAGTAAAACCACGATCCTGATTCCTATTTACTAAAGGGTAAATATATACCTAGTATATCTTTAATTTATAAAAAGGAAAAGAAAACACTCACGCGATATACTTATAGGCATTGGTAAATTAGCTAAGTATAGAGATAGTAGGGCCTCAGCCGGGCTCGTTTAGATACTCGGTATAACGCCAGCCCTTACTTAGCACCTATTTCTTGATTACATTAATACCGGCAATCCGCTCCAGCTGAGCCTTAGGACGTCGGTCTTCTAGAATAGCTGCTTATAGTTAGTATATATTAAGTATCAGGAAAAGGGAGACTTGTTTATACTAGGATAGGCCTCCCGTAGATAGCGACAGTAGGCAGACTGCGTTTTATAGGATATACCGTATATTATATTGCTATTTATAGTAATGTTATACCTATTAACGCGAAATATATAGTTAGTATATATTTCCTATATATTTTAGATACTATTAATATATATATAAGAGTATTCTCCTTCGATAGATATACCAAGTTATTCGAGGGCGGGTTATTAGCAAACCTAAGTTCGATATTAGATCTCTTAGGCTTAACAGTGGGACCAAGATGGTTCGGACGCTAGTTTAGATTGTTATTTAGAATAGGTCCTGGTTATATTTAGTATATATTTCTAACGCGTGTCTACTAGACTTACTATAAACGAAGCCAAAGTACTAGTCAGGGTTATACGCGTTTAAAACCTAAGGGTTATCGAACGTAGCCCTAGTGTACTATAAACCTAATCCTAATATATTAATGTGTTCATGATATACTAAACTTATATATAGTAGATAAAGAGTTGATACAAAGTAAAAGATAAAGAGATAGAAGGGGGAAAGAGAAAGGAAGTTTTGTTATGGTAAACAAAATAGAGAGATAGTAATATATTTCTATTACTTCTTTGTTACTTATATATTAAAGCTACTATAATAACCACGTGTTTACCCTACTAACGCGTCTTGTAAATAAAGAAAATATAAAATACGACCGTGCAAGATATCTAAAAAATAAAAAATAGGTATATACCTATATAATATTTAAGAAAAGGTAGTGTAAATTAAATATATACTATGATTAATTAAAAAAATCGCACTAAGTAGTTTAACCCTCCTTTATTAGGATTAGTTTATTAGATAATAATATCTATAGGCACGTGCGATAAAGGCGATAAGTAAAACGAAGGTAGAAAAAAGGAGATCGAAGGTAGGAAAACCCACCCACCTTCGCGGAGCTACTATTAATCCGTGGTGGGCCACCTTCGATTTGCTTTTAGCCACCTTCGCTCAGCTGGAACCCGCCAAGAGGCGACCTTCCTCCACGGACTATAGTAGGCCCTTTCTCGTAGAGAGTGTATTTTGCCCACCTACAATCTTAGCGCCAAAGTTTGGATAGTCACGGTCGTACGTTTCTATCTCACTACAGTCGAAGGCAGACGCGGTATTTATGCTTAGGGAAACCGAACCACAGTACGATAAAGCCCCCTCAAATAGCAAGACAGAAACTGCAGTCGATCCTTAACTAACATAGCCATAAATTGAGAACGAACGGTAGAAAAAGGTGGATACTTACGGCGACGGGTTCTAGGAACCTTTCTAGTATATTTCCTCCCAGGACTTAGACGTTTCACGACCTAGATATTCTACCTATTGGAACCGGTCGCCCTACTCTGTATACCTTGGCTTAGGGGAGATAGCGAATCAACCTCTGAGGGGCGAGATCCCGATAAGCGACCTCTTTATATAAAAGTAAGTATTATAATCTATTAACCAAAGGGCCCCTAAAGTGTTCGAATTGCGGCGAAATTAGGTATACATATCGAAGTTGCCCTATTACTAAATAGGGTAATCTCTGTTTTTAGTGGTTAGGATAAGAGGATCATGTGATTAGAGATGTTGAAAATTATCATGTGATTAGAAAATAGATCAAAAAAAAAGATTACATAAGCGTTTTGGGGTGCTAATAGCGAAAATTTTGGGGTGCTCCTATCAATACCCGCCTTATACCCTGCCAAGTATATTCTTTACAGATACCCAGGCCCACCTATCTAAACAGCTGATACCCGCCAAGACCGACCGGTATATCCCAGATGCTCGGACGAAATTTATATACGTCTTCCAACCGATACCGACGGAATTCCCTGCTAGTGTAACCGTTCATTATCATGATATACCACTTGAACTACTAATTGAATACTTGTTTTCAGTTCAATATGCGAGTTTATATGGATAGGTTCTAGATATACTGCTAGAGAAAAGAGAACCAGAATTCGCAAGGCTTGGTCCATTTTTAGTCGAACTTGAGTTGAACCGGAATTTTCACAGGCTTGCGGTTCGGGTGCCAGAAATCCATTTTTCCCAATAAGTCGAAAAAGCGAACATATTCCCCATATGTTGCATACTGCTCGGAATTCCACGAAGTATGAGGGTCTCCTGCGAAGGGTTTGCCTTCGTTCCAGGCTGCCAGCGCACAGCTATACAAGCCGTATGTTTCATCTACATGCTGGCATGAATCAAAACCATTAGGGTAGTTGAGCCCTCCCGAATAGACTTGATTACCTATCTTCTCATATCCAACCCAGAAGAGATGGCCCATCTCATGAGAAACCGAGGTAGCTAATTGAAGTATTCAGCAACCAAGCTCTAATCTCATAAAAGGAATGAGTACTTACCGTCAATGTTCTTGGCCTCCGGATTCCGAAACATATCGTGCCGGGCGCGGTAAAATTCCTCTTGGGTCACGCCTCGTTCACCAGGGCGACTGACTTGCGCCGCAATCTTTAATCGATCATATCGCAACTCCGACCAAAAGCTCTCGCAGAAATTCATGTATGCGTCCCTCCACCTCCATTCAGAGTGCGTATCCCGAAGGGAACCGGTGAAAACAGCGTTCCTTTCGACCTCTTCGCCATTTTCAACCTTTTTACAGTGGTCGACACCATCTTGTATCCATTCATTTTTGCAATATAAAGTGAGAATGCCTCTGTTCCCTGAAGGGCGACCTGGATCTCCTGGGTTTGCATTGACGCGTGTGACTAGAGCGTTCAAGACCCTGTCAACCCGGTCCAATGTTTCTTCGGACCAATCGAGCGCGAATAATTGGGTGTAACTAGTCAAGATATCGGTTAGTATAGTATCAAGATGAGTAGAAGAGTTTTCCGTAGATTACATACGCTGGGTCCCTTTCGTCGACATATTTCTGGTCGTTTTTTGACAATGGTGCGTTGGGATGCGATTGAAGCCTCTTGATCCTACTCGCAGTTTGCCGGAAGCGCGACAGGGCTGAAGTGTTTAGCTCCATCGCGCCAGCCCAGGCTCGTCGTACAGCGTCCTTTTTCTCTCCCTCGGGTTTTTTGGGTTGTCCTCGTTACAGCTCCGATGCCATCTGATGCCCCCTTCGTTCATGGTATATCTCCGATCCCGTGGGATATTGCGCCCTTGAGCAAATTCCAGGAGCATGGCTTGCACAGCCAGCGTCAGAATCACGGAAAATGCGATATGCATGGTTAGAAATTGACCTTAGGAATACCATTAATAAGGTCAAAAGACCCAAACGCAGTAGACAAAACCCAGATTGTCAAGAGAATGACAGGAAATAGTAACATCCACGTAGGGGGGGGGAGAAAATTGTAAGGCCACATACGCCAACGCCGCACATAGACACAGCACATAGACACAGCTGGATACAGGCAGTGTCACGCGAGAAAAAGCCACTCTAAGGGCGGGAGGCAATGCGGCATGTCCAGTTCCTGGTCGGGTTACAGCCAGGGGCCCAAAAAATGCCAAGAGGGGTCCAACAGTCGGGATAATATTACGCCGAAATTTTTGTAACCCTAAATTAATATTCTCGTATTTAGCTAACAAGACAAGATTCAGTCTTAACAGCAAAAGATATACTATTTTCTTTTACTTCTCTCCCTTATTTCTTTACCTGATCGACAGGCCTTATACCCTACCAAGTATATTCTTTACAGATTTGGTTTAGAGGTTCATGACTTCGAGCTATACCGGGTTGCTCCTCCCGCCCGAGTGGATCATTCGTTATATTTAGGGCGTTTTGTGTAAAAGGGGGAAAAGGCTCGCTACAGTGGGTGATCAAAAGTTTGCATACCCTACCCCCTGACCCACATAATATTATATAATATTCTGCCAGTCAAAAAAACTCTTTATTCTGTATTCTAATCCCTATATACTAGTATCATACTAATATTTAGTATACCAACCCTCTGCTTCGATAACTGCTTTCACCCGATTTGGCATCGAATTCGATAGATTTTGCAGAACCCCCCAATCAATCTTATCCTATGCTTCTTGCGCTGCATCAATCAAACGTTCTAGTGTAGTACTATTATTAGGTATATCTAGTAGCTCGGGGTGTAACTCATAGATCTTTGCCTTTAATAAAGCCTACACGTTCTCAATTGGATTGAGATCTGGCGAATAAGGTGGCTATACCATAGTATTAACCCTATATCGCTCCAAAAGCTCACGTACGATATACGCGCGATGAACTGGCGTATTATTATACATAAAAATAGCACCTAGTCTAAGCAACGTAGGCAAAACAACTCTATATAAATTAGAGATAACCTCTGCATCCACGCCGCCGCGAGGTGCATTAGGGTTGCCTTGTAATGCCTATAGACTAGTGCGTCGGATTTCGCTAGAGAAAGTAGCCTAAAATATCTGTTTTACTTGCTTTCCACATAGTCTACTATGAATATCTCGCTCGATTCGTTGCTGCGAGGGTCGATTAAAGGTATAAGGCTTTCGATAGCCAGCACCTTGCTCGATAGTACATTCATCAGACCAATAGACGCGAGCCCAATCTTCAGGGGTAAAATATTGATATGTTCTTGCCTAATAAAGTCGTTTTGCTGCAGTTATATCATCCAAAGCAGATCGATCAAGCTACCGCTATTTTCGAAGCCCTATCTTATTCAGAAGCCGTCGAATTGATATCGTTTTGACTTTATAATCGATATCAGCGAGTAGGTCTTGGTGACGCACGTGAGGGTCGGTAGTAGCTCTCTTATATATTCGATCGCGATCGTCTTTATTAAGTTTGCGAGGTGCTCCGGAGCGAGGTTTTGAATGATTATTAACTCTTTCATTCTCTCTTTTGATAGTAGATTGAATCGTTGATAGAGGTATCGAAGGGTATGCTTTATGAATTCTCTTATATCCCCATTGAGCAGTCGAATGAAGCTCGCAAATACGAGTACGAGTATAGGGGTCGAGTTCTTTGCGAGGCATTGGTAAAGCGAGTATGCAGCGAATTGGCGAAGCGAGTATATAGCGAATTGGCGAAACGAGTATGCAGCGAATTGGCGAAGCAGTATATCTTATATTAATATTACATTTATTCTATATTAGTATGATATTTAGGGGTAAAACGCGTCGATATAGCGTGTATATACTAGCGTGTCGACTCGCGTAAGGTAAACAGCTATATTAATAGGTAAGCGGTCAAGAAAATGCGGTGTAGGGGTGTGGGGTAGGGGTATGCAAACTTTTGATCACCCACTGTAGGTGGCTAGGTGGTAATTATCTCCTAGTAATAGCTGGTAATAGCTAGAGGTTAATAGATAAAATAAATTACTAATACTATGTAATTATAAGCTAGTCCTATTTAGGAACTCGCTATATATTATCCAGAATAAGGATAACCAGTATTAAGATAACTATAGACGGGAAATGATGGCTATTATTATAGGAAAGAATTGTGTATTTTGTTATATGTAATTAATATTCCTTGTGTAGTTAAACTCAGAAGATTACTTCCTATATAGGAGAAATGGTGTTCATATATCGTTTATAAGGACTCGGGACCGCCCCTGCGCCGCCCCTTGTCCCTTCAGTTCACTTGGGCGGGATAAAAATAGGCAAAAGTAACTTTAAATGTTTATAAGTGCATAATGATCATTCTAATCAAGGGGTGCCTTCTTAGTTCAATCCTGGAGGAATTGCACGTAGACTTAAGATGATGCGAATATTTCGGCCTACCCTTATTATTCCTACAGTGACACCTCGCAAGTATGTATTCAACAGGCTCCATCTACCCTTGGTAATACAACTATATAATATTCTGCCGGTCAGAAAACGTCTCATTCATATATAACCATAGCTAATATTCAGCAGATTGGCTACCCCCCTATTTATACCCTTTTAAATACTTTAAGATAGTTCCTGTAAACTTACTGATATACTTTATCTACTTAAAGTAGGCGGTCGATATATCGGGGTGTAGGGGCAAGTGTGGACACTATCGAATACTTCAGAGGTCCCACTACAAGACCTAGGGCCATTAAGAGAGAATTAGATCAACCGGGCTGACACAGACAAAGAGTAAATTTTATTCAAGTGTACCCCCCCCGAGAAGAACTTGTGTTTTAGTTAAACCTTTTTATTTCTATAGATTCCCTTAGCTCTGGTTACAAATATGACTAGTGATTTCATACGTTGAGTGTACTGCTTCCTCACACTCTTCACTTTGTGCTTTTCTTCTCCTCTTAAGTCTTCAGGGCCAAGGGTAGGTGTTAAAGATACTAAATAGAGTACTCTTAACCATGTTAACTGAAGACTATAATATAGAGCACCTATTAACCGTTCACTCTATCGTCGCGTGGCATTCTCTGATGAATTCTATTGCTTTAAGGACGGTAGAAAAGCCAACCGTATTGAGACTACGCTGAATCTTCTCCTATAAGTCATCGCTTATTTCCTCGATCAGGACAGTTATATCATTTACACTATATTAGACAAATACTTCCTTTTATAGTATATCCCAGACGTTATAAACGTTTACAGAAGAGCGGCCAACTAACACAATTAGGGCACACTTCGTATATATAGCGACGACTAGAAGAACCTCTGCTCCGCAGGAGCTAACGGTCAACCAGCTCTAGCCTATACGATACTAGCTCTGCACATATTCGAGAGTATTCTGCATATTTGCGAAAGACCCAAAAATGTATATGGCTTTCAAAGCTTTCGAAGCCTTCGGTGCAGCGATTTAGACTTACATCTTTCCAGCAAGATAGCATCATTTGAAGTCTACATAATTATACATGAAATAATATAAGTGTCACAATCCACAAATTATTTCCCCTTATCTTTTAGAATATCTTATTAATATATAAGACAGGTATTTCTTGAAAATTAGCCACAGTATAATCGAGAAATACTGGACACCAAGCATGGAACAGAGATTCAATCAACCCAAGGGCGTGATCCTTGATATTACCTACGGCCCCGTGAACTATAGGCGTCTACGCGGAGACTATGCAAATACGTATAGGGCTATATATAATACTAACAGTTATGCTGTTGCCGCTACGGTATGTTATATCCTAGGTAGATGGTACTCTACTTTCTCTGTTTCTTTACTCGATTCAGTGTGATTATATTAATGATACTTATTATATCCTATGATTTAGGAATTATACTTTACAAAGTTTTGTCGGAGTACTGGCTTCTTACAACGCAACGGTCGTGACTTTTTTTGACCCCCCTACCAGTAATAACTGGTATCCTACAGGATCAGGAAGTTAGTGATAGTGTGTTAACGAAAAAAGGTAAAGTTATGACTGCATTAGTCCTAGTATAGATCAATTGGCTGGCCTACTAATTTAGTATGCCCACAGACCTCGCAGAGATTAAAACGATTGATTGGCTGGTCGCAATACTGGCTGCTCTGAATCGAGTCTGGCGGGTGGCGCCTCGGCAGGAGTCTCGCGAGATCGATTGCCGCTTGGTTAAGGTTTGGAGGAGCTGGGAGAGCTGTTGGAGCCGGGAGAGGTTCGGGTCGTGTATTAGATTTGGGAACCGCGAGGAGATGGATTTGCGGAAGAGGGCGCGTGAGAGTGAGGAGGTAGAAATAGTTTCAGGTCGTGGCAAATGACCTGCCTAAGCAGTCTTCTTTGCGTATTTTTGGTAGATAAGCAACAGGGTGTTCCTGGAGGGCCGTCAAAGAGACCTCGGCCTCAGAGGTAAAGCAGAACGCGACATCGCCTTCGTCGCGAACTTGATGGTAGAGCCCATTCTGGCAAGTGATGAGGTGATACAAAACGACTCCTCTACTAAATTTTGGACCCTTGACACTTACGCAGAGCAGCGGACTAGGTTCCATTGCACTGTCGCGCTATCCGTTACTGTGCTGGTGCATGAATCATGTCCACGCCTGCAAATAGGAGACGGGCGCTAGAGCGGAGAGCCTGCAGAGAAGAGTTCTCGAAACACCTTAGTAAGTTTATACGCAGCCATACGCTACAACTAGCTAACGTTAAAAAGAACAGCTGGGACTCTCTATAAGTCCGTCAGAAGCACGCCTCCATACAATAGAAAAAGACAGATATCGATGGGTTTCGAGGAGAGCAACAGTCATATTTTCGAAAAATACCTCAGTAACTTCTCTACAAATATCTATATTGAGCTCCGCCAAGAGGTTTGGAACGGGAATATCCATGCGGCGCTATCTGACATAAGGCCGGAGCCTTCGAAAGGCGAAGTGAACACAGAGGTCTCCATTCGAAAATTGGAGGGAAGCATTAAAAGCGCAACAGAAATCATTTCTGCAGCTCAGAGATAAACACCCCGGGAACTATATAAGTACCCAGATATTCCTGGAGGAACTGGCAGATCTCCAAGAATGCACGTTGCCTATTTACAAGCAAATCGACTATCTCTGCAAAAGCCCTAATACACTACTTACACATACGCAATTGCATATCTTTGCAAGAAAAAAAAAAAAAGGAAGAAGAAGACGAAGCGTCTAGATATGCTCATTCGTTTAGGTCTATAGAAGGTGGTCCATGCTCTTCTTGAGCAAGTCCTCGCCCATTCATACAGAATCGGCAGGCTGCGTGCATGATATCGTCATCCGGGCTCAGGGCCCGGATGATGGCAGGAAGGTTCTTGTCTATATGTCTGTCGAGGTAGCACTTCAAGAATGTTCTGGTATCGGCGTGGTGCATGATCAGGTTTCGAAGCGAGTCACTTACGGACCCTAGAAGCGGTCAGTCAACAAGAATCACGCAACTATATTTACTTAATAAGGTGATTACCGCTGTTATCTAAGGCCTTGCCAGCTCTATATCGGAGGCTATAAGGACGCGTAACTTATCGAAAGCTAGTAATAGAGCCAATCTTTTTGACCCAGAGAAGGAGTGTTAGATACGATAGGCTTTTGCTTACCGAAATTCTAATTCCTTGCAATATCCTTTCCGTTTAACGGAAAACCGCACGTGGTCTAGGGTAGGGTTAAGTAGCAATAGAAGCTTATTATTTTTATCTCTGATATACAAGCGAGGAAGTTGTTCTGTAGATACTAGGACCTTATCTCCTTTAACTCTTTTAAAGGCACCGTCAGAAAAAAGCAGCCCTAATAAAAAGACGTGAGGGCTGAGAACGAGCGACGGATCGAAAATAACCTTTGGCAAAATATACGTATTCCTTTCTATTGGTCAGCGAATATTAATAAAATATAATAGGCTTATAATAAAAGCGTAGTCCTAGCCGTTTATGATTACTCGTCTTTAATACCTAGAAAGCCCTTCGTATATTTAAACTCGAATTTAATCACGATCCTATATAGGCTACCTTGCGGATCTCGGAGTAGACTGACTCGAATATAACGATACCCTAGATTAAGGACTGTTTAAGGGCGATTGACAGTGAGCCCCGCTAATTGTAAGAACAAGTATAACTCGATACAATATCGGCTGTACCTAAACTTCTTCTTCGCCGTAATAATAGCTGTTTCCACGACTATAGTTAGGTCCTCCACGAATATCGTGGATTTTTTTCGGCCTTTAGAAGACAACTTATGCTTTCGTGCTAGCCTACAGATTACCTAGTAGATTAATTAGGGTTAGTCACTTATTAGAAGTTAGAAAGGCTTATAAGCACCAGCGCTCAGCTTACTTGAGACTTGGCTTACCCAGCGTAGCTATCGATTTATATACTTGTTAATTTTTTCCGACGTTGCCCTTTCGAAAACCAGTCGAAAGACTTTCCAAAATGTTTCCAGCGAGCTTTTTCGCTTGATCCTAGACAAGCGTCTTCTATTTTTGCCACGTCGCAAACTTAACGCCTAGTCGAGGAATGTATATAAGATTGCAATAGTAAATTCCCTATTAATATACTCCCTAATCACCTTTTCTTATTCAGTGTGAGCATCGTACCGTGCCATGACTGGGAGTTAGTTATCCACCATGTACGGGGTTCATCCGAATGATAGCACGAAGTAAAGCAGTAGTTCATCCTGATATAGCAGCTATTACTGAGCGCCGCTGTACTATATTTCTCGATTTTTTCGTCGGACGTGGCGTAGACAAGTTCGACCCTATACAAATATTAGGAATAGTAAGAAGGGGATCGGAAGGAATATATATCACGTACGCCGTAACCACCTGTTCCTTCGTGTTGCTGATTAAGTAGTCGTCGCACCAGTATTCGATCGCGCAGGCTTCTTTATAGGCAGCCTCCACCAAAGTATCCCTATAGGCATCACGAAAACGTGCAAACGTATACATATGCTTGTCGTAGGGAACAGATGTATTGAGCCATTCGCTATTTTTTGGGTCTTCGATGTCCTCCGGATACATCAACAGCCAGTCTGGCAGGTTACGTGTAGCGGCGATGCAATAACTGGAACCAACACTCTAGTATAGGGCTGAACTGTGGGGGTTATCGTTTATCGGATTCTTGAGGGATGGTATAGTCGGTTGTAACGTAATAGGATCATCAGCTGGCGCTAGACCTGAGTGCTGCTTTCCATCCGGTCCCTATATCCACGTCGTGGTTTTTGAAGGATACACTAAAACGGCGTCGGTGGAGCTGACCGGCTTCACCACCGTTCCGGTCTATACAGGCGTATACGTGGGCATAGGCGTGTATGTCGTTGCGGTCGGAATTTTCGTCACCTATAGGTCAATGCTCCAGCACTAGCCAGCTGCTTCTGGCTTAATCATTGTGGTAATGACTTAGGTTAAGATATCCCGCTTGGCTCCGAAGTCACCGGATATGGTTATCGCACATTCACAATCGGTCACAGTGGCACCGGGGCCTCCGCCGGGCTAATAGCATAGCGGACTTACGCTCAGGGAGGCTAACGATGCTGGTAGTTTTGGTGCGTGGCTAACGGTTGATTTGGGGGGTGATTCCGTGGTCCCAGAAAGTGCACTCTATCGCGCGAAGGCCTTACTAGCCAGGAGAAATTGGACTAGGAGAGCTCTAAGGCTTCCACTTCGAGCTATTATCATACCGTAAGATGATATTGTGGGTTTAGGTTTGTCTTGGAGAAGAACAAAACTGGCTGTGGTGATGATAAAGATCTGTTGTGAATGGATGCTATACACTTCTACTGACTTACACGTTGCACTCACCTATCAGAGAGTCGGGCGTCCTTGACTAGAGCGTACCTTCGGGTAATTTATATGTATTTATATATATTAAACTTACTAGTGTATTTTACATGCACAGCCATGGATTCAAAATTAAATAAACCCCACTATGTATAGATTGGCCCCTTTATAATAATAAAAGAGCTCTTTACCGGGATCTTCGCTAGACATGGACAGACCCGTCCCATGGGTCAAAGATCTTGACCCATGACCCAAACCCACGACCCATAGGTCGGGTCAATAAAATCCTGACCCGCCTATGGGTTGACCCGTGGGTTAACGGGTCAACCCATTTTTGACCTATTTTAGCATAAATTTCTTAATTAGGATAGATAATTTGCTTACTTTTTTTAATAATACACTATTATTAAATACTGTTTTTGTTCTAATATAACTTATAATTATAACTCTTTATAAAAAGAATATTATATAGTAATAATATATTTAGAATATATAATATATTAATTTATTAATTTAATACTTTAAGGTAAGAATTATATTTTATAATAGGTAGATATAGGCGAAAGAAGATATTAGTTAACCATTTCTTATACTAAACCTAAAAATATATATTTAAAGTCTATAGTAGTACTTCTACTTTTTATATAAATAAACTATATATATTAGAAATAATAAAATAGATATAAATCTAATATCTAATATTTCTTTATTAATATATAAGTATATTATAGTTTTATTTATATAAAAGAATTATTTTAAATATTTTTTCTGAATTTATATAAAATAATAATATTGGCTGGTTGGGTTAAAATTTTTTAGGGATAAAAAGAAAAATCTTGGGGTATTACTCTTACCTAATTATTTAGGTTAACGGGTTAGCCTATAGATTGACCCGTTAACCTATTTCTTACTATCTAATAAACTTTGTATATATTAGTAGAGCCTATTCTAATTAGTTATAAAATTCAGTACTAGGATAGTGCTAAATTCTACCTACTAATAAGAAATAAGTATTAGACCTATATTCCCCTAAATCTACGATGATTTACCTTAGATTATTTTTCTATATCTTGAGTCTCTCGCTATAAAAGGGTTGTGTAGTCCCCTTTTTACTAGATATAATAAAATATATGCTTTTTTATAGTAGTCTTTCTACCTCTATTAGAACCAGGGTTTTAATCTATCTACGCGATTACTTAAAACCCCAGTTTTAATCTACCTACGCGTTTGCTTATAGCCCTGGTTCTAATATATCTACGTAAAAAGGTTAGCTGGTTAGGTTAAAATTTTTAGGGGATAAAAATAAAAGTCTTAGAGCATTGCTCTTACCTAATTATTTAGGTTAATAGGTCAACCTATAGATTAATCTATTAATCTATTTCTTACTATCTAATAAGCTTCGTATATATTATAGTAGAGTATCTTCTGATTAATTATAAAATTTAGTACTAGGATAATACCGAATCCTATCTACTAATAAGAAATAAGTATTAGACCTATATATTCCCCTAAATCTACGATGATTTACCTTAGATTATTTTTCTATATCTCAAGTCCTTTATTTTAATATACTATTACTATATCTCTTCTATATCTTAGTTATCTACCTCGTACCCTCCCTCTCTTATTAAGAGTAAGGGGTTTAAGTTATCTATTTTCTATTCTAATCAACTTCTCGATACCCTCTTAGAACCACTAGAAAGCTAGTAAACTGAGCAAAGCCTCCCTCCTATTATACCACTAACACTAAAACGATCTAATAATCGGAAAAAGACCTAGGTGATTTTTGATAGTATAAATAAAGTAGAGTTTTTAAACTAGTAGCTTAATACCTAAATTAGTGGTTCTTATAATACTATAAAAAAGATGAATTAGGAGGGTCCACGATAGACTAATATATAGTCGTATTTTAATTAAATCGTATATTTAGTAATAAAAGAGCTAAAGCTCCTATATAAGCGATATAATAAGGTTATAGACTATCTAGTCTATATTAAGAATAGGATAATAGGTCTCTAACGTTACTAGAATCGGAGTATATACTAAAAAGGCTAAAGCACTACTAAATATTTAATAATCTAACGTCTTATAGAATATATAGTATATTATATAGCTATTATTTAATTTATAGACTAATCTTTCTTAGGCTAAGAACTCCCTTTGAATAGCCTAGCTAGTTACCTAAGAGCTATAGGAGTAATAGTTAATTACTATAATAATTACTCTATAGCTTCCTTTTTAAACTATCGAGCATCCTAAATTCTAAGCCTTTCTTCGAATAACCTAATTATTATCGTTTATCCCTAGTTTCCCTTCCTATCGAACTATATAGTGTCGAATCTAGGGAATAACCTAAGATTAATAGAAAGATTTACTTTAGAAGCTTCTATCTAAGACTAAGCTCTCTATTAATCTTAATTATTAGATATCGCTATTTTAATAAGTATTTATAGCTATCTCTAGCTATTTTATTAATATAGACTAGAATTATCGAGAGGTTTTACTTAGCTTTAAACCTATTTCTAGTATATACTCTAGGCAGAATCTTAGTATAACCCTCCTCGATATCCTCTAGAAATATTAGATCGAAGACTAAGTACTTATAGTAACGACTAATAATATATTAAATAACTCTATCCTTATTTTAAGTATCTAAGATTCTATTTAATTATTAGATATTAACTCTAAAGTAATAATTATTCGGGTTCTATATATTATATATATAATTTAGTTAAGTTTAAAGTAACTATTTAGCTAGATAAAAGCGAACCCTTAGAATAAGGTAACTAAGACTATTTAGTCCGAGGAATATATCTAATACGCCCGTCGAAAAGCATAAAAACGAGATATTACGATAACTCTTATAAAGGTATATATCTATACTCCTTATTTATTAGTTAAAATATTAACCTATTTTATATTTTAGATTAGAAACCTTACGATCTTTATTAATATAAGCCTTTAACGTCGGGAGTCCTTCTTTAGTCTCTAGCCTAACTACTCTCGATTAGTTCTAATTTAAGATATCCGAACTAGATAGAATTTAACCTTTTTAATATTTTAACGTGCGAAGTAATTATAATTAGTCTTTAATCGATTTTACTCTAAATATAATTATCCTTATCTTAAAATCAATATAGATAAATAACGCTAGATCGACTATCTTCTTAATATTATTTAGTTATTTTTCTAATTTACTATAGTCCTCTTAAAAATAAAGGATATTACTATTTATACTATTTTTACTATCTATAATAAGCTATTTAATTATCTTAAGAGATTAATTAGATAGCTTAGTAGAAAGAAGGTTAGATAGAAGTAATAGATATATTAAGCCCTTAAATTAGCTAAAGGTAAACTCCGTGAGTATTACTCTATAATAGATAATAAAGAGCTTAGTAATATCTATACGATTAGCACTATCTTAGCCCCTTAGTATAAGGTTAAATTTTTTTAAACTAAAGACTAAGACTACCCTTAGATAGATTATAATACTTAATATTAATAAAGTCTTAAGGGTCAGCTTTTAAGCTACTAAGCTAGTAATATTCTAAGCTCTTAATTACTATCTAAAATAAAATAGTCCTATTAAATTAACGAACTTAATATATTTTTAATAGCCGATTCTTCTACCTTAAGCTTCTAGTCTAAGGTAATATAGTATATTAAAAAAGGTAAATTTCTATATATATCTTTATTAAAACTAGGGTTCTAAATAATCGCTTAAAACCCTGGTTCTAATCTATTAAGTTTCTATTTTTCTACCTTTATTAGAACTAGGGTTTTAAGGCCTATCTTAGAACCCTAGTTTTAATAGGGGTATTAGTTCTAATCTATCTAAATATTATACTAATTATTATAATCCGCCCTCTATCTAGGTACTATCCTAATCCTATCTTATTAGTTCTAAAAAGATTATTAATATAAATTTCCTATATTTATAAGCCTCGCCTATGATCTTCTCTCGATCCTAGCTATTAACGCTAATATTAAGTGATTATTTAATTCCGCGCGTGATATTTACTATTATTAATAAGGGGCGTTAAATATATCTACTATATAGGATCTAATAATACTTATATATATTATTAAATTTGAAGTTAAAGAGAAGTAGCTTATATTTATTTAAAAGCTTTAGAAGTAGGATAAATTAGAAATTATATAAAAGGAAAAAGAGACCTAAAAGACTTATAAAGAGATTATATTAATTAGTAATAATAAGGAGGAGGATATTATAGATCTAATAATTATAGTTAATATATTTTACTAATCGTAGCAAGAAAAGTTAAAGAGTAATTATAAAGATAATTATAGCCTCCTACGGATTTCTAGTAGGGTTCGTAAACACCTATAAGTACTTAATAATTATAAGCTTTAAAATTAAAATCGATTAATATTTAAAATAATATTCTCTAGAATTACTTTTTAAGAATTATTCTCCTAATTACTATAAAAAATTATTTAACTAAAATAAATATAATACCTAAAAATATAGCCAAGAACAATATAATTTATAAAAGTTATATAGTTAACAAAGTATCCACCTAAATAGGTTAAATAGGTTAACCTATTAACCCGCGGGACAGGTTAAAAAAATCTTGACCCGCCTATAGATCAAGAGGTCTGACCCACAACCCGCCCATGGGCTGACCCACGGGTCGACCCATATGGGTTGTCCGCGGGTCTGTCCAGGTCTAATCTTCGCGGCCTAGATAGGGCACTACTTAAAAATACACTACTAGGTATAAGGCTAATCTGTTTTAGGTAGTTAGGATAAGAGTGTTCTATGATTAGAAAATAACTTAAAAATTTATTCAAGTCAAAAAAGTTGATTATATTAGATTTTAGGGTGCTAATAGCGAAATCCTAGGGTGCCCCCATTAACACCCTACAAAAACACAGGATATCTACTTAAACACAAGTATAAATTATTATATATACCTTTAGCTATGAAGCTGTTGTTGAACATATTCAGCCCATTTGTAGAGAAAGAGGTACTATCGCGCGCTATCGATAGTTTCCGATCGGGTAATTCGCAGGGTATTCACATATTACTCGATTGGATCTGCTCCATTCGCCCCTTTCTAGGTGAACCAGTTCTTTCCGCTTTTCTTCGCCTTTCGGGCCACATTGTATATCTCCCGGGCGATAATAAAGGTGCTAGTCCTTCCGAGCCTATAAAGGCAGTTCACGAATATTGTATAGCCCGCGGTCTGCTTTTCGTTTGCCAGTTCAATCAGTCGCCTCATATTTTCATTGCTGATCGATCTGCGATTCTTCCATGATGTGTAGTGGATGAAGTTGAACGTCTTAGATTTTCTAGTTCCTTCTTGAACAAGACTGATTTTGGAAAAGAGAATCAGACCGTCATAGAGACTTGTGGTATCGACCAAATTCACGGTATACTTGACGTTGCATGTCATTTATCCGGTGGTTTCGTCGATCTCGTAGACGGGGAGAGCATCGTCCTTGGTGGCTGGTAAGGGCTCATCATCGTGAAGGGTGTAGCCAGAATCAGGTTCAAGCAAATTCACGATCAATGCGTTGTCTTTAGCCTTCATCCATACCATATCCTAGTATAGGGTTGTTATGCCTTTCCCATAGTATACAGAGGACTTAGGATCGTGAGTCGTTGCCTCGCTTTCCAAAGAGGGGGATAAGATAGATACACACCTGGGATGCAATGTAGGAGGATACAATTGGGTTGTTTTCAATCCCAGGCAAGCGGCCCGCCTTGTATATGGGATAATTTCCTCCAAAGGGATTTTCGAATTGATCGACCATGGCGTCCCAGTCCGTAATGATTGGGTATTGTCGCAAATATTGACTCGTCATCCCAAATTTGTCATTATACCAGATCTCGTCATTATATTTTTTGGAAGAGAACTAAAGTGACTACGGGAGCAGTTGGCCCTTCTTAAGACCCTTGTATTTCGTCGTTAGGTCTGTTCGGGAGACTTAGTGTTTATCGCGGAAAGAAAGATATTCAGCTTGGAATCTTACCTTCTTTAGATTGGGATAGGAAGACAGGCTCGACATTCCTTTTGTGGACGGCCAGCCCTGCTATTGGTGTCCCTAGGGAGGAAATCAAGAGAAGACAGATTACAAAGGCGGCTCGAAGCATCGTAGAACAAGTATGGAACTAATAGGAGACGAAACTTAGAACGAATATCGATAGATATATACGAGCCTAATAGAGAATTTTTCATATTCAATCACCTCAAGAACATCTTAACCCTATCAGCCCCCAGAAAAAAAGTCCTAGGGCTATTTATATATATACGCCTGGCAGGAGTGATCCACCAACGGCCGTCGACCCTCGGGAATTTTTCTTCAGATAGCGAGTCCTTGGCCGCGTTTCGTGCTAGGCGTAGGCGTAAAACCAAGGAGATACAAAGCAGCCGCCAAGACGCTCTATATACTAAAGCTAGAAGGATTACGTGGGTCCTGAATCCTTGCCCATCACGAGGTTCTTCCTAATCAGGAATAACATTCAACAACAACTAACGCCCCGTCTAGGCTTGTACCTTATTTCCCAATTGAGAGAGCCTAAGTAATATCCTATAATCATGAATCTTATACTCGCAGCTGCTTCATTTCGCAAGAATCTCTCTTCAGGGCTTCTTAGCTCTTCCTAGGTTAGGCAATCAGATATGTAGTGTACCTAAGATTTGACAAGGGCACCCATATTCAGCCATAGTTTACAACCGAAAAAGGAGGAGTGGGTAGGTGATAAACTAGGCGCAGCGGTGCGCGCCAGATAGGAAAGCTTGGAAAAAAGGCTTCTTAGTAACTTCCAGGATGGCCCCAATACGATATAATCCGGCGGCTCCAAGTGAGAACCGCCGGTTTATAGTGCCCTGTCTGACTGCAATCCGGGAAGATTAGACCATAGACCTTGATCCTGGACCGCTGGGCGGTCGATCAACGCCCGGATCTACCAATTATCAATAAATAAACTATAGCACCGCTGACAGCTCATCTACAAATCATGCTCCGAGTCCAAGTTAGTCTCTCGTGCCAAGAGGCAGGCTACCGCCCCCTATATCGTTAATTTACTGAAACACTAGCAATAGTTATAAAGGTACCGGACGTGGAACGAGCTCTGCCTGATAGAGAGAAAATTATGGTCGTATAGGGCAGTGCAGTCGCCGTCCCCTCGAGTTGGACCCACAGCATTTTCACTTGTTGATCCTCAATACCGATACGAAAATTCCCACCGATACGAAAATTTTTCTCTTTATCCATCTTGTTTATTATATACTTAGTATGCCAGGATGCAACGACAATATCGAAAATCGCCTTAATAAGGGATGCGAAGTAGCGAAACGCGAAAAAAACACTTTAAAAATCGCTGAATTTTACGCGTAAATTCGACGTTCCTTATAGTCGCCTTCGCCCTAGAATTTATAGTCGTCTAGTAAGAATAGCTATTATTCCTACTAATAAAGTATTTAATAATTCATAAAAAAAAGTAGTCATTCGCTGGATTCGATATCTTAATTCTCTATAAGTTTCGCCTATAACTAGTATAATTAAGGACTCGATAAATTAGATTTTAAAACGGAATGCTACGGATAACGTATTGCTACGCGTTTCGAAGAACTACAGTGGCTGATCAAAAGTCACCTACCCCACACCCCTACACTGTATTTTCTTGACCGTTTTACCTATTAATATAACTGCCTACCTCACGCGAGTCGACACGCTAGTATATACGCGCTATATCGACGCATTGAACACCTAAATATCATATTGATATATAATAAATAGAATATTAATATAGTATATATTGCGTTGCTAATTCGCTATATACTCGCTTTGCTAATTCGTTATATACTCGTTATACTAATACTTCGTAAAGAACTCGACCCCTATACTCGTACTCCTATCTACAAGCTTCATTCGACTACTTAATAGGGGTATAAAAGAATTTATATAATATATTCTTCGATATCTCTATTAACGATCTAATATACTATTAAAAAAGAGAATAAAAGGGTTAATAATTATTTAAAATATCGCTCCGGAGTATGCAAACTTAATAAAGATAATCGCGATCGAATATATAAAAGAGCTACTACCGACCTTTACGTATATTACTAAAATCTATTCGTTAATATCGATTATAAAGTTAAAACGATATTAATTCGACAGCTTTTAAATAAGATAAGGCTTCGAAAATAGCGGTAGCTTAGTCGATCTATTTTAGATAATATAACTATAGCAAAATAACTTTATTAGGTAAAAATATATTAATATTTTACTTCTAAAGATTAGGCTCGCGTTTGTTAGTCTAATAAATATATTATTAACCGAGGTGCTAGTTATCGAAAGCCTTATATCGTTAATCGGCCCTTATAGCAGCGAATCAGCGAGATATTGATAGGAGATTATATAGAAAATAAATACAGTAGATATTTAAGCTACTTTCTTTAGTAGGATTCGACGCACTAGTTTATAGATATTATATAGTAATCCTAATATACCTTATAGCAGTGTGGATATAGAGGTTATCTATGATTTATATAATATTATTTTATCTATTTTATTTAGATTAGATACTATTTTTATATATAATAATACGCTAGTTTATCGCGTGTGTATTATACGTGAGCCTTTGGAGCGAAAGAGGGTTAATACTATAGTATAGCTATATTATTCGCTAGATGTTAATCTAATTAAGAGTATATAGGCTTTATTAATGGTAAAAATCTATAAGCTATACCCCGAGCTACTAGATATACCTAATAATAATACTATACTAAAACGTTTGGTTAGTGCAGCGTAAGAAATATAGGATAAGATTGAATAGGGGGTTCTACAAAATCTATCAAACTCTATATTAAATCGGGTAAATGCAGTTATCGAAGCAGAGGGTTTGTATACTAAATATCAGTATAGTACTAGTATAGGGGTCAATAAAGAGATTTTTTACCTAGCAGAATATTATATAATATTATATAAATAGTATGTAGATCAGGGGTAGGTTCCAAAGACTTTTGATCAGCCACTGTTGGTACATTGCTTTATCGGACACTTCCTACTAGACCTATAGCTAATAAAATAAAAACCAATCGAAAGAAGCTTAGGGTTAAGGTTAGGTTCGGTTCCATACGATACGAGGAGCAGTGGTAGTATCAATCCGACGTTTAACAGTAGTTTTGTCTAAGAAACTAAGGAGGCTTCCTTACTCTCTTGGCAATTTTAAAGTGACCCAGAACGACTAAAGCTCTTTTTCTTTGTTGAGCTTGCAGGGAATGGTTGCTGACGCTCCCAGATTGGTCGAGTCAACTTCCTGCTATATACACTTCGTTGTGTATTCAAAGTGTATTTGTATTTCAAGATCTCGGTATTGAAGTGTGCGCTCGGCCCGTGATGTCATCATCTCTGTCCCTTTTGGTGGTGTCGCAGTAGACTCGGGAAACGCTTCTCCTTTCCCCGTCAAGTCATACGGGGACCAGCGGTGTGAGAGACGTTGAGAGACCCATTTCCTGGACTAGGCTAATTCTATATTTAGCATGCCAAGGGTATCAGGGAGCAGCTCAGCAGGGTTCCAGATTGATTTGGCTGCTCCCCCAGGATGGACATATGCTGCCGGGGACACCATCATCGGTACCCTGGCGCGTCGCTTGCCCATTGTCACCCCTGATGCCAGCGTGACACTAGTTCTTATAGGGCAAGTGAGGTCTAAAATCACAGCCAGCCGCAACCAGAACCACCCGAGTCACTATCTCGCTCAGTGGACACTTTGGCCGCCAAAACGCATGACCATCTACAATGGACCTCTTCATATCCCCGAGAGCAGCGACCAAGATCATTTACTGAGTTGGCCCTTCTCGGTCACTATTCCTGAAGGCCCTGTGCGTTCAGCCCTGGGAGGGCATTCTCAAGGAGCGAGCTTCCTCCCGCTGGACGAGTCCGAAATCGCTCAGCATAGCCTGCCTGGAACGTTTTTCTCCAGTGGAATCAGTTTTTCGACCTCATCTGAAGGAATCGTTGAGTACTACCTGGAGGCTGAACTACGATACAACCGTGGTCCCTCCCTTGAGATACGCAAGGCTGTTGCTTCCATTAAGATGAGGCAGCCCGGGGTAGGGACTGCTATTGTTAGTCACGACCTCAAACACCATGCGACCGAGGTCAAAGTGCAAAGCCAGCGTCTCTTCCCGGAAATGGAGAATGCAGAGTTAACGGTGAAACAAAAAGCCCAGAAAATCGTGGGGTTATCAAAGGTCCCTGAATTCTGGTTCAACGTCGACCTGGTTCATCCTACTATTGTCCAAATCGGCGATGCGTCTCCTATCCCAGTGTATTTGAGGATCATTCCTCAGAAGGAGAAAACAAGTGTATCCATAAGGGATGCAACGCAGAGAATTCAGGTGAACTGGGTCAAAATGAGAATTCAAGCGGACACTATCCTCCTTGCTTCCGGCAATTTTACTACCCGCGTCCACCAGGATTCCCATACAGCCTGCTATGATCTTGGTCTTGAAGATGCTTTCCCAAGACTCGAGCGCCCTGTCATGATATCGTGCAACAAGGACACTGGTGAAGGGTCCGTGGATATTGGCAACGTCCTCCAACTTGTCCTCCATGAAAACGGTCTAAGCACTGGAAACTGGCCTCTGCGTAAGGTGTCGACTATCTATCCTGACTTCATTACGTATAGCATCCGACACCGACACTGGGCAGAATGGGAGGTATCTCTCACTGTTGCAGGAGAGACCATGAAGGTCCGAATGCGCACAAGTTTGAGAGTTGTGGCTGCATCCTAAGGCCTTGTTGCAGCGCTCTCTTGTTGAATGTGGCTTCGGTACTAGCCACTGGTGAGATTAATCTTCTGATATGAAATGCAACTATTCTTCAACTTCTAGGCTTATTGGGTTGTTGGAATAAGAAGTGGTTGTCTTCCTATCGAAATCGCCCCTAGATTTACCTCTTGAATTCACCCATAGTCTATATCTAGATTGATCCCAAAGTCATACGACGGCTTTAGCTGTTCCTAGCCTCCTTGATTTCATTGGCGTCGCAAAGGTTTTCCTTGGGGCCTCTATTCTGCTACTGTACGACGAAAGACATACGTCTTGATCAGCGAAGAACGATATCGCTGTATATTACCACAGGCACCACCCCTACTAATGATTATCTTCATATTTCAATGTTCAAGAACCCCCCGCACGCCACATTAAAGAGCGCCCGCATTCGCAGCGGGGAAGCTCCACTGTTGGTCCCATGATTGGGCCACAATTGCGACCTGTGCCTTTCTTCCTCTTTCTCTGCCATACGGAATTCCTTGATGGCTGCCTAGCACGGACCTGATAACATTCAGTCTACATCGTCTGTGATAGCTTTACCAGGGCTATGCCGATGGTAACGGGTGCCTTAGCCAAGGCGCCGTGTCTCAGCTGCCGAGGTATGCATCCCGCAAATGAATATCCACACTTTTACTCACGGACCTCACTGGCAGAGAAACATCAGAAATGTATACGCATTCACCGACAATGTGAGAATACCGACTGCTGACATGAGCCTTGTAGGTGACAAGCGCAAGCCAGTATGCAAGCGTTGTGAAGGCAAGGGCCTAAAGTGCATTCCTGCACTACGAAAAACGGTCTTTCGGCATGGATCAACGGCCAATTTCGATGCACAATTTGCTGGAGATCAGCCATGGGTCAATAGTGAGCCCAAAAACTGGAAGTCCATGAAGGATTTCTTAGACACGCCATCTGCCGTGTCCACGCGGTCAGTGGAAGAGTCGATCGTGACGACCGGCATCGTGTCAGCATCTAGCGGAAATGGCTCTTCCGGATACTCACCTCTTAGGCACTTCCATTCAAATCATGATCATGACCTAAATGCTAAGCCGTCCGAGGTTGACGAGAACCACAAGCGGTGCAGACTGAATGAACCCATTTCCATCGGTGGCTTTCTGGCAGAGTCTGGTACCGTCCAGGTTGAGGGCATGTTCGAACCCATGCCTACTCACCCCGATGGGCAGAGGAGTGGATCTGAAGACCGAGGGTTGACTCTAGACCGAAATACCGACGTTCCAACCTCTTTCAACACCCTAGGCTCGAGTGACTGCTTATGGGAATCTGCCACCAGCGATCAGGAGGCCTGCCTTTTGCGATATTTCATCGAAGAACTATCACCTTGGGTAAGAGCGAATCAAATTTCCTGCGAAATGATCTTCCACTGATAAGCATCAGTTCGATCACTGTGATGAACAAAAACATTTCCAGCTCGTCGTTCCTCGCCGAGCGCAGTCTTGTCCCGTACTTCGACATGCTGTTTTGGCCGTCTCGTCTCGTCATTTGAGCCGTCTTCCACAATATAATACCCCTAGGGGCATTATTTATCGTGGACAGCTACTACCCGATCTGCAAAAGTCGACTGCAGTGGAGTATATGCTGCGCTGTATCCCCGACCTCGTGCGTTTTCCCCGAAATTCGGGATCCGATGCACCAGGAAAATATCATAGCAGCTACGGTTATCCTCCGCCAATACGAGGAGCTTGAAGAAGAGATGGAGGAGTGCGAAATTGTGCTAGATTCTCCGTCTCGTGGACGAGTCAATTTTTTGGTCATCACTCAGAAAATTATAGACGCAATCTTCTCCGCTCCGCTGAATCGATCTCTTGCCACTGCATCCTACTGGATCGCGATTCGGCAAGAGGTATACTATGCTCTGACTCGAGAGAGGGCCCCGACTCTGCGGATTGACGACGCTTGCTGGCACCAGGCTTCAGTCGCCAACACTTTGATCGTGTTTGCTGGCCAGGTTGCCCAGTGGCACTGGGGTCAGAGGCTATCGGAAGAATGGAGTAAGTCATAAATTGTCATTAGAGAATCCATCAACTAACCCCTGAATATTCAGCAAGGCTCAGGTCACAGCAGCAACAGCTGGAATGCAAGTACATAGAGGAGCTCAAACCTCTTCTTTATCAAAAAGCAGATCGATCCAAAGGTCACATCTTTCCGACGGTCTGGTATTTCTTTGACTCTCAGGTTACTGGGGTGCAGCATTTGGAATTGGCCAAAATGATCTTGATTGCTGCAAGCCCGCATCTCAGGTATGCCATGTTGATTGTCTCTCAAGCTTCTGCCTTTCCTTGGTTTCCCCTAAAAGCTAAAGAAGTATAGAAATGGAACCCGCGCGGCCCATCGCAAAGCCGAGGCACTGGTCCGGTCGAGTGTGCTCAAACTCTGTGGAATTTCCTTGAATCGCCCACAATGTCAGCCAGCGTTGATCAATGCAGTGATTGCAATTACGCTTTATGGGGATTTTTCGGTGAACAGGAAGAGCGAGACGCATTGATCGGGGTGATTGAGCGAACAGAAGCAATCAATGCGTGGCCTCTGACGAAAGCATACGAGAAATTGAAACATCGATGGGAAATGGCTGATAGTGTTGAATTATAATATCATGCATGCAATCTCACTCAAACACCTCAGATGGAATTCTATGCGAATATCAATTTTGTCTAGCAAAGTTTCAAGGGGACACGCCCCCTTCTGCCATTAATATAGGGCATCCATGCCAAGGCAAGAAACGAATGAATTAGGGCAACCCTAATCCCCAAACCACCGATGACCGACGGCGCGTTATTTCATCCTCTGCAGAAGCTAGCCTCTCTGCCACACTATGGAGCTTAAGCGCAACTCGGCAGGAATTAAACTTTCGACTGAAAAGACGAGCGGCTGCGACCACAACCCCTGAATGGATGGCCCTGGTTGGAACCAGATCCACCGTCTATCTCGACCCACCGCAATCCACGCCATCCCCAGTCGACGAGATTTGAGAAGCAAGCAATGCTCGCGGTGGATTAAAGTGGGGTCACCGCCGCGGCTTTTTCTTTTCCTTTATCTTTTCTCTTTCGGGTCTTTTTCGCTCTCAATTCCCCCTCCCCCGGGCTTCCTGCAGCCTTTTCTTCATACCCCTCTGACAGGGACATCGGAACTCCCATGGCGACATTCAATTCCGATGCTACTTCAGACCTCCGGGATGCCAACTTTGACTTTGTGGTCATCGGCGGAGGAACGTCTGGCTTGGTAGTGGCCAACAGACTAACAGAATGTCGGGATACACGAGTGCTTGTGCTCGAAGCTGGTACCAACCGCTTGAATGATCCTCGTCTTCTCGTGCCGGGGCTGGCTTCCACAACATTTGAGGATCCGAATTTCGATTGGAATTTCAAATCGGTGCCACAGGTATAGCCCAAGCATCTTGGTTTGTAGTTTCCTGAGCCCGCTAACAACACGCGATTCCGTTCATCTCTGCACAGGAGCAATTGAATGGTCGTCACTTGTGGGCAAACAAAGGTCGGACATTAGGTGGATCGTCGGCCATTAATATGGGTATGATTGTCTACCCATCGCGATGTGGTATGAACGCCTGGGAATCGTTAGGCAACCCGGGTTGGGGGTGGGATGCTTTCAGCCCATATATTCGCAGTTTTCATCAAGCAACGGCGCCCTCGGACCAGGTGCGCCATTTTTTCCAAGATATGAAATACGACCACGGCCACCAGGGAAGTGAAGGACCCGTGAAAGTATCATTTGGCGATGAGTATATGCCATATCATACCGCTTGGCTAGAGACGTTCAAGACCCTGGGATATCCCCAGACCGAGGATCAGATCTGCGGCCTCGGCATAGGTCCTTTTGTCAGCCCTGGCGCCGTGGACCCTGAGACACATACCAGGAGCCATGCGGGGGTTGCTTACCTGGGACCAGAGGTTCAGGCCCGGTCGAACTTAAGAATCGTGACAGGGGCTTTGGCCGAGAAGCTTGTGCTGGAACGGCGAAGGGATATTGTGGTCGCCACAGCTGTTCGATTCACCAAGGCAAACCAAACATACACCGTCTCTGTCAGGAAAGAGGTCATTCTAGCAGCCGGAACTACCCAGACGCCTCAGATTCTGGAGTTGTCTGGGATCGGGAATTCCGATCTTCTCAGGCAACACGGCATTACACCCGTGATAGAAAACCCGGGGGTGGGGGAGAACTTGCAAGACCATGGATTTGTTTCATTTGGGTATGAGGTAGCCGACGGTCTACCCTCGGGGGACGTGGCCAGAGATCCCGTGGAGGCTGCCGCTGCGATGGAAGCATACCAGAAGGATGGCTCTGGGCCATTAGGTATGGTGCCCTTGGTATCTGCATTTATGCCATGTGTGGACTTTGCTCCGACAGAAAGAGAGCTGCTGCTTCAAGAGCTCCAATCGTGCATGGTGACCCCGGGAATCCCTCGTGCCCGTGAGAAGCAATATAAAGCACTGTACCGGATTCTGGAGCAGCCTGATGAGCCCACTTCCCAATATATCCTCGCTCCATTCCAGATTCTCCCGCGCCGACGCGAGACTTCGAAAAGTGTTTTTGACTTCAGCCATCCGGGCTTTTTCATCAGCATCGTGTCAATGCTCAATTATCCACTCTCTCGGGGATCTGTCCATTTGCAATCTGCCGATTCTTCCGCCGCCCCGAGGATCGACCACGGAATCCTCCGACACCCACTTGATCTAGATCTGCATGCGCGTCATACAATATGGATCGAAAGGATTGCCGAAACAGAACCAATGGCATCACTACTCAAGCAACAGGGCCAGCGTCTGCACACACCAGAGCGCGTAACGGATTTAGACCGAGCAAAGGAGTTGTGCACTGAACTAGCCCTGTCAACGTACCATCTTAGTGGAACGTGTGCAATGATGCCATATGAAGATGGGGGTGTTGTGGACCCTCGATTGAAGGTACACGGAACTGCAAATATCCGAATTGTCGATGCGAGTGTATTTCCCTTGGTACCTCGAGGCAACATCCAATCCACTGTTTTCGCGGCAGCGGAGAAGGCAGCGGATTTGATCAAAGAAGACATGTACTAGCGGCGTTTTGCTAGCATTTGACTATGAGCGACAGTCGGCATCGATGCTACTCTATGCTTGAATACAGGTTTACGGTAGGTTTTACGGTAGGTTCTCGGCTTACTAGAACTATGCATCATGCGCCCTTTGAGTATTTAATGATTTCAGCGTTTCTGTGGCCTTTTTGACCTCATATCAATTTAGGCTTTGATTTATGAACAATCATGAAGTCCAGTCCAAAGACCAAGCCAAAGAAGATCATACCCCCGTATAATCTCTGAAGTATATCACCAGTCATGGGAGGATGGAATGACTCCGATAGTAGGCCCGGGCGGACAAAACAGGACTACTGAGTGTAGAGGCAGCCATTGGGGTTGGAAGTCTTCTCAACCCGAGCAGCGATGCCAACGCAGTCCTTGTTTCCAGCAGGGTTTGCAACACCTGCAGAGGCCCAGATGCTCCAGGCTCCATCGATGCTGTTGGGACAGGCAATCAGGTCGTTTCCGGCAAACTGAATGTGGTCCTCCTTGATGGCCCAGCCCTTGCGTTCCGAGTTCTTGGGGGTAGGCTGAGCGCCGGTAGTGTAGCCAATCTTACCTTGGCCTATTTCCCTTGCTTAGCTTCATGTATTTCCAAAACAAAAGAAGATAGAAAGAAAGAAAGAACGATGGCCCATACCCATGCCGGAACGGTCAACGAAGATCTCCTGAGGAGTAGCGGACTGGTCGTAGAGGTACAGAGCGCCGTCGTTGATGTAGAAGGTAGCGTCTTGCTCCTTAGGGCGAGCACAACTAGCATTCTGAGAAGGCAATCCAGTAAAAATGCTGCTCTTGGCTGCATTAAAGCCAGAGTTTTGCACACCACTCCCGGAGTGGATAGCAACGAGGCCAAAAGTGTTGGACTGCGCCGCGGGAAAACCAGAGGCAGTAGCGGCAACCAAAGGGGTGAGAATGATGTTCTTGAGCTGCATTTTGAGAGTGGCTGAGAAGTGTGTGGTGGTTTGGTAAGTAAAGATAAACGAGAGGGTAGGTTGTTGAATAAGACACAAACTGGGTTGGATATTCTCAAGCTTTTATACCTTTTTTCGGCCGCATGCTCAAAACTAGGCTCGTTGCATCATCCCACCGCTGGCGTCCACTAGCGACATCGCCAGGGTTGCTGTCTCAAACATCGAGGAATTTCTTTGGGCGGCCAAGCATCATACTAAGCCGGGAGGCTGTCCCGCATTGTCTCAGTAAGGTTCCTATTCTTACTGACATTCATAATTGGGACTTTTAACCAGCAACCTCGGCGGGGAAACGTCCTAGAAGAGCCAGTGTCCCGAGATACCGTGCCCTATCCGATTGCGAATTGGGATACGGATAGTGAATGGAAATGAGCATTGAAACAAAGTGTTGAGTATGCTATATATCTTGCAGTCTGTCATAAGCACTTCCTGCACTGCCATATCAAATTGAACACCATTACGGCTTTCTTCTGAATATCCCGTTCGGGCAAGATTCCGTGTAGACCCTGATGGCCAAGATCTCCACATGTTTCTCCGATCTATCCACACTTTCCAAGTCAACCCCAATCAATCATGTTATCAAGGCCTTTCAACCAGAGACACCCACACTCGCAGAACACCAGGTTTGAAATGTGGCGCCCGGCTGCATCGCCTATTCCGGCTCGGTCCCACTTAACCGACAGAGGAGTTGTCTCAATAATAGTTGTGATGAGGTCATGAGTAGAGAGAGGTTGGTCACGCTATAGTTCATTTAACCTTGCTTGACTGAATGTGATCAACAACTCACCCGATGAAGTGCCGCCATGACACAATGTCCTTATTGTTATCATTATTCAATCTTCTTGGGCCATTGAGACACATCCAACCATATTTCATGCTTATCCTGCGCCGCCAGTACCGCCCTCAAGTTCCCCAGACAACATGGAGTACGGTTCTTGCAGTGATCCCGGGATCAGAGAGTGTTCTTGTCCGTCCTGTGCCATGAGGCCCGGTATGCCCTACCGGCTACGATGAGCCCGATAAGGCATGCCTGCTTTATCTTCAATAAGTTATTGTTGGGCTACCAAGCCATCAACCTCGGGATCCCATCATATATCCGACTCTACACGATTAGCAACGTTGGTCGGATATGGGTAGACGCTACTCGAATGAATCCGCCGACCATATCGCTTGATTTCTGTAGGCCCATGATCAAGTCTACTGCCCAGGATTAAGTTCGTCCCAATTAAATATCCTACTATGGGCCCCAGTAATGATGGCCCGTGGACATGGTATCGACTGGCTTTGTGCGGTGGGAAACTGGGTCCTAAATACCCCAATATCTCGGCGCGATCATCTAGAGATTGCGGTCCATAAATAAAAGGTAAATCTCGAGTAAACACAATAGATGTATATATACAGATTCGCTCTTCAACAAAGTCATGAGAATCTTCGATCATGAGAAATGCAATGCGGGTTCTATCAGACAAAAAAAGGTCCCAGGCCATTTCTATGGGCACCATCGCATGAATAGCAGCGCAAGCCGAAATGAGTTTTATCGTTGCGGGCGGTTCAGGACAAATATACATGACTGCGAGACGGGCCTGCAAACCCCACTCACCGTAGCTTGGTCGAGGCACGGAGTGCGGGGAGTGCGCTCTAAAACCGCTTATTCCGGTGAGGCACAGGTGAAAACACCACGAACGGAGCCGGTCTTGTAGTTGTTGATCTGGGGGAAATGTGAGCAACAGACTCAAGGACGGGGAGGTCAGAGCAATACTTACAATATCATCGATACTCGAGTAAGTTCCTCCCACCAACACCACCAGGCCAATGATCAGAATGACAAAATTGAGGGCCGCCAGCGCCAGATTCTTCGGCTCAGTCCAGCTGCCCTTCCGAACCAAGATAAACCACATCAACGCCGGGAAGTAAAAGGTGAACCCAGAGATGAACAACGCAGACATGAGCGAGAGCAGATCTTCGAAGAAGGGGATCACTTCGGCGACAACGAAGGCGACAATGGTGGCCGCCGTAATGATGCCAATCCACGTGAGCCAGCCCATCGGGGTGTTAACAAAGCGGATCGGGGAATTGGCGAAAATACGGCCGTGGACAAGACGCCCAAATACAACCGTATTGATCGAGCCACTAATAAAGATCACGGGCAAGGCAATTCCGAAAGCGACTCGGCTGAGAGTGTTGCCCGCAGAGAGGAGAGCCGGGCCCTTCACATCCGGGCCAACGAACGCATAGATGGTGGCACCCGTGATAGTGTAGATCACGATCTCAGTGATACCAAGAGCCCAGATCGACTTCACAAAGTCCTTGGGGGTGTGCATTTCTTCCATGAAGGAGAACTGGCAAATGGCAAAGCTGTACGCAAAAATGATGTTGGAAATAGCGATGAATGCCTCCGCAAAGGTTAGCCCTTCCTTTGGCCAAGCCGACCAGGGCACCGCTGCCAGGCCACCGGGCGCATTGGTGGCCTCGACGCCAGTACCAATAATGGTGATACCGATGGCGATCAGAATCGAGGCGAAATCCACGTAACCCAGGATGGCCATTTCCGTGAAACTCGGAGGGACGGCCAGTAACAACAGGATAACGGCAGAAACCACAGCAAAGACCACGGAACAAACGTCACTCTTGGTGATGTTCATAAAGGCGATCGTTCCAGTCAAGCAATGGGAACCCGTCAAAAGAATCAGCATTAAGCTGAGCATGAAGTTGATCAACTCATAGCCAAATCGGCCCCACATAAGACGACCAGCGTCGGCGTAGTGGGCAACCTGGGGGAAGAGCAGTTTTACTTGGCCGACAACATAACTGGTATAGATGGCGATCAGGCCCAGACCCACGCAACAGATGACACCTGCGACCATTCCGAGCTTCGCAAAGGTCGAGGGGATGGACAGACTCCCCAGGGCGATGGCCTCGACAATGAGGACGACGGTGAGTCGCTTCCACCCAAGTCTGTTGAACTTGTTGACACCGTGATCATAGATATTTCGCTCTGCCTCGCTCATCTCACCCACCATGTCCCCATCGAACGGCGGGGGGGCGGCGTACACCTTTTCGTTGTCGGAATCCATGACTTTGGCGGTGTCGTGACCGGTGATGTCGTTGTAACCCATGGTTGGTGGCGGGTGAGAGAGAAGCCGTTCAAGGTGTGAGTGTGGAGGGGATCAAGAAGGCAGGGCGAGGGACTGGGTCTTAAAAGAAGGAATTTTGCGCGCCCGAGCCCACCGACAGACACGCACACAGAGAGACAGGCTCAGATGCGGCGCTATCAGCGAGGCAAATTGCGGATTCCTTTGACTAAGGAATTTCCCGCATGCTGCTTGGGCCGTCTCCAACACGTGGAGTACGACGCTGCTCCACTCGTTTGATCGCCCAACCAACGAGCACTCCGGCTGCGGACGGGGGCTGCTCCACCGACTGCATCCAGACGAATCCTAGCCAACGCCCCGATCCGCACCGGGTGGATGAAATGATAAGAAAGTTCGGCCTTTAGGTAAGAGAAATGGGATACTGGGTCCCTCACGGCCTGAAGATCTCGTTGGAGATGTCATCTGGAGAAATCCCCGCGTCCAAAGTCATTTGCGGGGGAGATCGGGGTGTGAATTAAGCAAAAGGGAAGTGTAACAGCCACCAAGCCATGGAAACTCAGAAATCCAAGGAAAGTCAGGGATGCGAAGAGGCCATCAGAGCTTGTCTTTGCGCCACCAAGGCGATCCCTCGGCGAAAGGGGAGCCAGCGCTGGGCTTATCACGTGGTCACGTGGTGCCACGAATCCTGCGGCTGAATCAGCGTGATAAGCACAACTGCGCGATGATTGGTCAATGAGTGATTGCGAGCAGCTGCCTCGTTCGGCTCTCCCTCGCCTGAGGAACTTGGCTCTCTCGCCACACCAAGTCTTTGCATATCTGCATGGCTACTGGTCTGCATGCACTTCTACGATGATTCTCGTGATGGCATCATGCTCCGATCCTTGGTATAGCTTACAAACTGCCGATCAACCCCAACTCTTCCCCTTGTACCTCTGTACACCTGGGGAAATGAGTGGATCACAGCACTTGGCTCTTCCGGGCCGTCCAAAATGGCGCATCGTTGATTTGTGGGTGCGACCGAGAACAGTCTGGAAGGATGCCCGATGGGTGACAAGTCGGGCCCCCCCCCCCAGCATGCTCCCCCGGCATGGACAGATGGAGAGCCGTGAAGGTTTCCAATCGGTGGCATGCGTGGTTCAGGGATCATCCTCCATCATGGCCCTCGTACGTAATGAGGAACTCTTTTCGACTACCTCGGGTATCACATTCGAGATCCCGTAATGAAATCGTGCTCGATGCCTCTCTCTTTCTCTTTGTCTGTCTCTCTGTGAGCTGCTTCCTCTCGCCCTGAATCCTTCCGGGACCAAATCAATTCCATGTCATCAATGTCAGCTCCATCAGGTCCGTGCGGATCCGTGGCTTGATAATGAACTCTGCCCTGTGCGTGCTTCCAGAACACCATGCGACTCATTCAGATGACCATGTAGCCCCCTCACAGACCCGCCTGTTCAGCGATTGCCTGCACACTTCCTCTCGGACCGAGTGATTGTCGTGGCCAAGAGACAATCCCGGCTCCTGAGCTGAGAATAAGCCGGCTTTGATAAGCACCTCTTCGACGCCCGGCCCCCAGACTTGGGCGCCCTGCTGTCGAGATAAAGGTGGGCCACTCCTTCTAGAATATTCAACCCTTGCAAAAACGCCCGTTCCCGCGATCTTGTTATCAACAGGAGCAAGGATCAGTCACTTCTTGGTTTCCTCAATAAGGAAGTTTCTTCTCATGAGGAACTGGGTTGATTGCAAATCCACTGTCTACTGGCCGGTCGTCCCTCTCGCTCGCCCCATCATCGACATGGATTTATCTGCTTTGAGAGCGTGCTATCCACCCACACACCCACCCTTGATTGAAAGAGCGTCTACGGCGGGAAATCAGCGAGTCTAAGCTAGATACTCCAGTTTAAACCTATCGCCTCCTTTTCCAAACCCAAGGCCCGGTTTTAGTTACTGCTTATCAATGGACGCTCTGAGACAGCCACATCGAGGCAGAAAAGGAAAGAGAAGAAAGGAGCCCATATCCAGGCGACAACTGGTTGATTGACGCTGAAGTTAGAAAAGGGGAGATTGAGATCATACCATTCAACTCATCCATTCATTTCTCTTCCAAAACATGTCACGGAAGAGTAATACAATGAGCCACGGTAGATCGACGCGCCACGGCACTCTTCGGTAGACCTTTCGCCCAGGCAAAATAAATAAATTGCTGGCAGTTGCTGCTCTCTGGTCATCCAGGAGACGTAAGGAGCAGGTTTTGGAGATGAGAGGTTTTCAATGTTTACCCTGCCCTGCGCGACCACGAATCGTCTATTATGTCTAGTCCGAGAAATCCACCACAAATTCTTTCGTCTAGGATTAAAAATGACAAGTTTAGTTGGTATCGATACACACCGTAAAGTCAAAATACCAACGTTTACTGAGCTGCTTGATTTATCGAATGCAGATGCGAATATATATCTCTGTATATCATTGGCAAAACCGTTGGCGGGATGTGCTTCATCAACACCACGAGCTGTATGTCCGACGGTGTTTTTATGTATATACCCAATAAAACACAAAATGAACCTTGGTAGCTTTCCAGTGAAAAATGACTTAGCCAAGCTGCTCATTTTAATCAAGGACCATGTTGACTCGTCTTGGCGCCTCTCAACCCGACGCCTTCAGACACTCCGCAATGGAGTGAGCCACATATTCCACATTACCAGCATTTAGACCAGCAATGGAAATGCGGGAGTTGTCAGCCATATAAATATGGTATTGCTCTGGAGGTGGTTAACATCTCAGCATTTCATGGATTAGGGTATTCCAACAAACCTCGCAATTTCAGGACCACATCAGAAGACAACCCCAGAAAGCCAAACATCCCTGATTGTCGGATCAAGTGCACCCAGGAGCCAGGGACATCTGGTCTGGTCAGCTTTCTGACGCGGCTGCAAGAAGATCAATCGCACGTACCAAGGGAGACCAAGTTGTCATACAATGCCTTTCTCATGGCACGAATTCGACCACTCATAGTGATCAGGTCGTCATACCAGGCCTCTCGCAATCCATCATCTGTCAGGATATTGCTCGCGATCTTAGCCCCGTATGCCGGGGGTTTGAGACCTCAGACCGCTGGAGCATCTCGAGCATGGACTGGGAGTTCGTGGCAGTCTGTTCGGTATTTGTTGCTAAAAGGAAGCACCCAACTCGCTCCCCTATGAATATCATTTGATTAATCAGGTTCTCGCCCGACTGGGTGGTTGCATACCATAAAGCCCCATGTTTTTCGCAAAGGAGAGACACACCCCGGCTTCCATCCTCATTTCCTCGACGAAGAATCGAATGGCATAGGCATCCTCGTCGATACTGCCAGAGTTAAAACCCAAATATGCGGCGTCAAACAGGGGAAACAATCGTCGAGCCCTCATCAGGCGGGCAATTTCCTGCCACTGTTCCTTGCTGGGGTCACACCCGGTCGGATTATGCGCACAAGCATGGAGGATGACCACGGAGCTGGGCTCTGCAGTTCTGAGCATGGCATAATATGACTCCATGTCTACCTCCTTTTGATCATTGTGGTAGTATTGAAAACTTTCACACTGGAACCCCAGCGATGAGAAGACCTGGTAGTGATTGGACCAAGTGGGCGCAGGGATATAGACCTTCGGGATTGGTGTCTGACAGGCTCGCAATAACAGTCCGGCGAGATGGAGTGCCCCCGTTCCCGACAGACTTTGACAGGTCGCTAGCTGACCAGTCCTTGGGTTAGTGATGGGACGACAAGTAAACCGCTGGGATCCCCCAGCCCGAAGCCAGGTTGCCATACTTTACCCTGCTGTGACTCGAAAAGCGATGATCCCAGTGCCATCTTCGCGGCTGCCTGGCGAAAATCTGGCAACCCCAGGATGGGGAGATACTCATGATTCAGTCCTTGCGATAGCAGTCGTTCGCGGCTGGTGTTCACCGAGGGAAGAATCCATGGCTTTCCCTCCTCGTCGCGATATGTTCCCTGGCCCAGATTCACCTTCCTGGAGAACGGATCCGTCAAGTACTGCGCTGTTAAAGCAAATATCGCATCTGCTGGAATAAACTGCGCCTCAGCAAAGTGAGATTCGGTCGGGCTGAGAGTGTGTGTCGTGGCCATTTTGCGAATGCGGACAATGTTCCTGAGACTCCGACGAGACAACATCTCTCATGATGGCATTCTTTCTCAGGTTATTAAGTTGAGACTCCGCATTCTCCAATTCGGCTTGATGACGTCTCGGGGCCAGGGCCCGATACACAGCGGGTCTTGTCCGCACCAGCGCCCCACCACATCGCATGGCCGTCGACAGCATCTCGGGAGAACTGCCGGCACACCCCGCAGGCGCCGAAGAAAAGAGCCTAACCAAGGCCTCCTGTGGATCGGGTTGAGTACCCGAGAGTCCTCGTGTTCATTCAGAGGGTGTTGAGTGCGTTGCAAAAGGCGAAGTATCGGCCTCACTGCCCGAGGATGAAGGATGCGGATTCTCGTGCCCCTCCTTCCCCTTCTCCTTCTCTTGAACCTGACGTGTCTTGGAAATAAATAGAACCTTCCTGCTTCAACGCTTGTCCATTCACTCGCCTCACCCCTGAGAGAGACTGCATCTATTTTTCACCATGGGCTCTCACTCTGCCGTCTCTCCGCAGCCACACATTCCGCCCTCGGGCGTGTGGTGTCCGGCTGTGACCTTCTTCAACCATGAGACCGATACGCTAGACCTCACCTCACAATGCCAATATTTTGCCTACTTGTCTCAGACCGGACTGGCCGGTCTGGTGATCTTGGGAACCAACTCCGAAGCTTTCCTCCTCACCCGCGAAGAGCGCGCGCAACTCATCTCGACGGCGCGGGCCGCCGTTGGTCCCGACTTTCCGCTGATGGCGGGCGTGGGCGCGCACTCCACCAAGCAAACCCTTGAGCTTGCCCAAGATGCCGCTGCTGCCGGTGCTAACTATGCCCTGGTTCTTCCTCCGGCCTACTTTGGGAAAGCCACCAATATGAACGTGGTGAAGCGGTTCTTTTCCGAGGTGGCCGCAAAGTCCCCTCTACCAGTGGTGGTATACAACTTCCCCGGCGTGTGCAATGGGGTGGACATGGACTCTGAGACAATTGCCTCTATTGTGCGCAGGTCGGCCGCCTCGAATGCCAGCGGTCGTTCGAATGTCGTCGGCGTGAAGCTTACTTGTGGCTCGGTCGGAAAGATCACTCGGTTAGCGGCAACATTCCCTCCCGAGGAATTTGCGACTTTTGGCGGACAATCCGATTTCCTAATCGGTGGGTTGGCGGCGGGCAGTGCTGGCTGCATTGCCGCGTTTGCCAATGTCTTCCCCAAGACGGCAGCTCAAATCTACACTCTATACCAAAAGGGCCAGATCGAGGAGGCTAGGAAGCTGCAAAAACAAGCAGCGCTAGCTGAAAGCTCCATCAAAAGCGGGATTGCATCCACCAAGCACGCGGTGGGCAGTTTCTCCGCTCGTCTGGCAGGAATCCCAGACGCCGCTACGAAGCTAATGCCACGCCACCCTTACGAGGAAGTGGGCGATGGGGCCAAAAAGGCCATTCAAGAGGGCATGGCCGAGGTTGCGAGGATCGAGGAGAACCTGTAGCGTGATATTTAAACTGAAGAAATGTTGTGAGTAGCGTGTTTACATGGTCTGCTTTTGCTTCTAATGCTGCTTCTTGTAGCTATAATCGAAATGGGAGCTAGATCACTGAGCTCGGTGCTAAATAATTCCAACTCCGATGCATTTCACATAGTGGAAAATAGGGGTGATTCGTGTCTCCAGCACCTGATCGTACTTCCTGACTCAGGGGCGATTTTGGCAGTTCCAAGGTTATCTCTGATTCCGCCGGAGATTTCCCGAAAAAATACGTCGGTCTTCTCGAAGGTGGCCTGGTCCACTTTCTTTTAAAAAAAAATCATAAAAATAGAAAAGCAAGGCGCTTCGAAGGCCAAATCAACCTCGGTCCTTTTGCTAATGCACATCCATGTCTCTTTGATTCACCGCACTGAGCCTCGGCGATGCCGTCTTCGATTATTGATCCGATTATTGATCGGGCCGATTCTACGAGCCTCAGGAGGCCCCGACTCGTCTTTGTTCTGTCGATGCCGGGCCCAACAATATTAATAGGACACCACGCATTCTCTGCCGTCCCACTTTGGACAGAATCTTTTCCCAAAGAAGCAGTGTATCCGGGCTGAGGCGTTAAATAATCGCAGTGAATATAGCCAAATATGAATACTAATCATACTTATCACACAAAACAGAGATTTACACCTAGAAATGCACCATATCAGTCTCTCTTGTGGTTTTCCCTCTTTCCTTTTTTTTTTTTTCTCTGATTGAATTCAAAATTGAACCCTCCAGGAGTGCAGGCATCCACCCATCTTTCTCTCAGGCCCTAGCACGCATCGATCTTGATTTACATGGCTATCGAGACCCCCTCGGTGGAGGGCAAAGCCCATCATTCAAATCTACCACGCTCTCTTCCATTCTGGCGACTCGTGGCCCAACCAGGCGCCATCACTCAAGAGGTCGCCGATTATCCTTGCGCAGGGTCCGGCACCGAAGAGGATCCGTATGTGGTTCAGTGGATGCCCAATGATTTTCGCAATCCCCTCCAGCTAGGGACAGCGATGAAATGGTTCATTACCCTCATTGCTGCACTTGAGACACTCGTAGTCGCCCTCGTCTCCTCAGCGTATACCGGTGGCGTCGTCCAGATCGAGGAGCAATTCCGGGTGACGACCGAAGTTGCGACATTAGGAGTGTCGCTTTATGTCCTCGGATTTGCACTGGGACCATTGCTCTGGGCGCCGATGAGTGAACTCTTTGGCCGACAGATTGTGTTTATCAGCACCTATTGTGGTTTGACCATATTCTGTGCTGGAACAACCGGCGCAAAAAATATCGAGACTCTGCTGGTGTTTCGGTTCCTCGCAGGGGCATTTGGATCCTCCCCCTTCACAAACTCCGGTGGGGTTATTGCCGATATGTTTATGGCGCGTGAACGAGGATTGGCCCTGTCGGCGTTCGCGTTGGCCCCATTCCTGGGTCCGGTGATTGGGCCTATTGTGGGAGGCTTTCTGGGGATGAAAGCCGGCTGGAGGTGGGTGATGGGTCTATTGACTATTCTGTGCGGCGTGATGTGGTTCTTAGGCGCAGCATTGAAACCGGAGACCTATGCTCCAGTCCTGCTTCGACAACGAGCCCAAACGCTTTCCAAGCTCACCGGCCAAGTGTACCGGAGCAAACTCGACATCGATCAAGGTCAGACCACGGTCAAAGATGCTTTGAAAACATCCCTTTCCCGGCCCCTCGTTCTTCTCTTTAAGGAGCCGATTGTTCTCCTACTGTCGATTTACCTTTCGATTATCTATGGAACCCTCTATATGCTGTTTGGTGCATTTCCTATTGTGTATGAGATCCATCGAGGATGGAACCAAGGTATCTCCGGCCTCGCCTTCCTCGGAGTGATGGTTGGCATGTTCGGTGCCATCGCCTATTCGATCCCTGAGAATGCACGCTATTCGAAAATCCTAGCTAAGAACGGCGGTTACGCTCCTCCGGAAACTCGCCTCCCCCCTTGTATGCTGGCTTCGATTGCGCTTCCAGCTGGTCTGTTCTGGTTTGCATGGACCAACTCTCCATCTATCCACTGGCTAGCAAGCATCGCTGCGGGTGTGCCATTTGGATTCGGCATGGTCTTGGTCTTCCTCAGTGTCTTCAACTACCTAATTGATGCCTACACCATCTTCGCGGCGTCGGTTCTAGCAGCCAACTCTTTACTTCGGTCGCTCTTTGGGTTTGCCTTTCCATTATTCACATCTTACATGTATCAGGATCTGGGAATCCATTGGGCCTCCTGTGTACCGGCTTTCCTCGCACTGGCTTGCGTGCCTTTCCCTTTTATCCTGTACAAGAAAGGATTGACTATTCGGAAATACTGCAAATACTCGGCCCAATCTGAGGCCTTTGTGCAAAGCCTTCTTCAGAGCATTCAGACGGCAGCCAAACCGTCTGATCCGGATCCATCGACTGCATCGGACCCAGCAGACACACGACCACCTCTGCCTTCACAAGAAATTGTTCAGGCGAGGAAGGAACATACTGCGGAGGTCAATTCTGTTCATCAATCCCTGTCGCCGGCTTCCACAGATACTGGGCCAGAGATGCACCGGGTCCCCACATATGAGGCGAATCCTTATGATGTCGATCGTGTACTCACCCGCGAATCCTTTAAATAGTGGCGGGGAGGGCCCAGGGGTTTCACAAGGCAAGGGTTTATAAAGACCAAGAGACGTACTTAGGGAGAGAGTTGATGTCGATATTGCATTTAATAGATAGAAAGCTTGTTTATTAAAATGAGCTCCCACTCCTCCTAGTGATGCGAAAAAAGCATTGCCCTAGACAAGTAACCGACTAAGCCTGTGAGGCTGCTACTAGTTCATCAGATAGACAACCCTGAACGTCCACAGACTGGGAATCGAGCTGGTGACCATATTTCCCCTTCAGCCGTTTAGCAACAATACCCGCAATAGCATCAATTGTGTCCCCATTGAGGATCTCCAATGTGCTGATGTCCACCTCCAACTTCCGACGCAGCCAGCTTCGAATGCCGATGATCACCAGTGAATCCACCCCGAGAGTTGCCAACGGCTTGGATACATCCAGTTCCGTCACTGGAAGGAGCATTAGCTGATATATGTGGACTCCGATTTCCTTTGCCAAGAGCTTGCGTATTTCTTCTTGATCCAATACCACTGGACTTTCTCGGATCGCGTTCATCAGCTTGCCCACGGGGTCGGCGTCAACATTATCTCTGCTCTCGGCCTGAAGTGTGGCTGCTTCTATATTGCGATAAATATCCGCACGGCGATCCTGCTTCCAAAAAACCCGATTGCTTGGGTCATTCATAGGTTTTGTGGCGCGAATCCCCAGGCTCAATTGGCTTGTGATGGTAAAACCAGCGTCCCTAGAGTCTGTTGGAAACCATGCTGTGGCAGGGGACTGCTGATGAAGTGATAGCAGAAGAGCCTCGAAGAAATCCTCCTCAGCCATAAATGGCATGCCAATCAGTTGGAAGTAGTCTTCCACGACTTGGTTCTGGCTCACGTAGCCAACATCGGCCATGGCTCCAATATTGAGAATAGATACCGGAAGGCTATGGGCGTGTCTGTACTGTACAAATGCATCTTGGAATGTATTTGCTGCGCCATAATTCGCCTGATGTGTGATACCAAAAGACCCAGAGATGGACCCGAAAATGACAAAAAAGTCGAGCTTAACATGCAGCAAAGCGCCATGGAGGTTCCATGTGCCCTGAATCCTTGGCAGGAGAACTGTTTTCCATTCTGGATGAGACATCTGGAGAAGGGGGCGATCGCAGAGAACCATCGCCATGTGTAAAACGCCTACAATAGGCTGCCAGGCTTGATTCACGGCCACCTGGACATCCTCGGCGTTGCTGACATCACCTTGAATAATTTGCACTGAGCACCCTTGACTTTGAAGTTCGTCGATAAATCCAGTGTATCTGCAATGGCTGACAGTCCGTGAGAGGTAAATCAAGTGACGTGCACCATGTTCAATCATCCAGGTAGACACCGCTCGTCCTAGGCCTCCAAGGCCCCCAACAAGCAGATATGCGGCATCTGGGTGTAGAGTCGCCTGGAATCGAACTGTACTTGCCGTCCTGATGTCATCTCCATGAGGTATGGACACAACAGGCTTTCTGCGATCGGTGTGTGAATCAGAAACTTGCTTGAGCTGGTCCCACCGTGTAAGACGATGGGGAATCGCTGCTTGCACAAAACCTTTCTTGTACAAGGTGACCGTTTTACACAGAAGCCTGCAGCTAAGTCAAAAGACGGAAGGACTGGGCTTTTGGGTCCCTTACTCTTGGTACAAGTTTGGCAGACTAGAGATATCAACGCCAACAAACATTCGATTCCCCCCAAATGGTCTGCTATCGAGAGCTGCGCACTCTTTAACATGATTGCCTCCTATCTGTATCATCTATTCAAAGGTCAGCGAAGTGACGCAGATTTTGAAATTTGCCGGGACTTTTACCTTTCCACAGAGAGCCACACATTTCCAAGAGGCATGAAGCAGTTTCCCAAAGAGCGTATTCAGAACTACATCGACGCCACGTTGGTTTGTTGCTTGCAGCAATGCCTGCACAAATGACCTTTTGAGCAGGAAGATGATATGAGTGGAGGGGATTCCAAACGTGCCCGTGAGATACTCAGCCTGCTTGTCATCACTCACGGTGCAATAGATCTGCCCAGCCATCAGCGCCTATCTTTGCAGAAGTTCTTTTCGAGGGAATATCCCACCTCAGCACCGATCATTTGACATATCTGTAGAGCTGCCAGACCAATGTCTTCACATGCTGAATGAATCAAGATCGATTGACCTTTCTGTACATTGGCCACTTTGATCAAGCTGTAGATCGCTGTGCAGTACGCAATCGGCATCGTGGCCGCTTCTTCCAATGACAGGAGATCAGGGATAGACACAACATGGTCCGCAGGCAGCACGAGTCGCGTGGAGAGACATTGGGAACCGATCATCATTACTCGGTCCCCCGGTCTGAGTGTATGGACGCCAGCTCCTACGGCGATGATAACCCCAGAACCCTCTTCGAGTGGTGGCAAATCATATCTTTTGTTATTGAAATGTTTCTGTTGGGTCATTAAATCTAAATAGTCTGCTCCTAACGGCAGGATTTTAACATACCTCGGGCCAAAATTCACAGTAACGAGGGCTTATGGCCACCTCACCATGGCCAGGTGGACCTAGCGGAACCGAACTCCAGTATAAATTTCCGTCCGTTTCTTTGCCCAGTGCAAGAGCCTGCGCTTTTGTATGGACCAGGACTGTTAGCTCTTTTGAAACCTTTGTCCAGTGGTACCGAGCGACAAGGACTGTATATTCCTGTATCGCAAATTCATAATCTGGATTCATCAGCGATGCAGTGTCCTGGAACTTTTCAAATACTTCAACCGAGATTCCGCTGACTTCAGGATCGAATTGGTCAATTTCAAGTGTGGCAAAAGATGCTGATAACTCTGCCCGAATACTCCGAGCAAAGCCCAATGTGCAGCCGTATAAGGGATCTTTCGGCTTCACTTGTGCGGAACCCATTATCCACAAAAGTCGAGAATGGCCGACTGAGTGCATGGTTTTTTGCAGTGAAGATAATCCTGTGACCGACATACTTCCAATGAACGGGGAATCCACCTCGAGGAGACAAATGATATCTTGATATGCAGGCACTTCTTCGCCCACAACGCAGTAGTAGATGCAGTAGTCTTTCTTGGTAAGGGTCTTTTCCATTGTTTCAACCGAGTTCGACCCTTTCTGGTTTTCTCTTATGAGAAGGGTGACTCCACGGGCCGCTGAGGAATTTGCCATTGGCCTGGCGATTATGTTCACCCCAATGGCTCGCTCAAAGTGTGGATCATCCTGAACAATGGCTTCAGCCCCAGCAAACCCTGCTGCACGGAGCTCACAATCCCAACGCTCGGGGGTGACGATTGGCTCGCTCGCTCGACCGTCCGCTGCCCCCAACCACCAGCCGGGCAATGGTCCCATAATGATGTTGATCATTTTGGCTGCAGAAGGAATCAATTCCTGAAGAAAGAAATGGCCCCGAGGTTGAAGCAACGTGCGGACATTTCCCAACGTGGTCATGAGGGACTCAGTAGCATGGATCACGTTCGATGCAATAATCAAATCGTAGCTGTCTGCCTCAAAACCCTGTGACACAGGGTCTTTTCCAATATCTAACACTCTATATTCAAGGCCAGGATAGCTAGCAAACCGTTCCTTGGCCGCCGGAAAGAATCCTGATGAGATATCTGTGAATCTGCGACAGTGAGCAAAAGTTCCAAAACATTGTTTTTCTCCCCTTCACCTACGTATATTTTGAGTACAGTCGCTCTCCCAGGATTGAATACAAGGCTTGCAAGGTAACCAGGGTTGTCCCTCCTGTGCCAGCCCCAATCTCCAAGATACGCATCGTCGGGTTGGTATGACCGGCAGAGATGAAGAGCTCCGACGCATCGATGCGATCACCCGTGATGGCATACAAGTCTGTTAATCCATTGTTACGCAGATAAATATCTAGTATTTGGGATTCGCCTCGAAAGACTGGGATGCAGTAATCGAGTAATCGGCTCAGTAGCTCTGCAACTGGCGCGAATTCAGAGTGCTTGAGCTCGGCTTGTAGGTGATTGATCAATGCCAGACGGCTGTTCAATTCAAGCTTCAAGATATTGGCACTGTCCACAATAAGCTCATTCCCCCCGTTCCTCCTTCTTCGACGTGGTGGTCGAGTCAATTGCGACAGCTTTCCCAAAGGCCCTCGACGGGACATCCATCTTCCAGAAGTCGCCGCTGAATCTCGGCAGCGCAGAGCAAACCGTAAGTCTCTATTCGTCTCAATGCAGCTGGATCTTGTGTTCGAGAAACCATCAGGTTGGCAAGAGAAATAAAATCCATATCGGGTCTCCAGCTTAATCGAGCAGCAGCAATCCGATCATCCTGATTGTCATTAGGTGGCGTCTCGACCATTGACAACTGACATCCTTGAATTGACAGGAGAACGTGTTGGTTCTCTGCTGCGATTATTTGGCCTCGAAGAGTGCTTTTGTTCGCACCACAATTTGCCACGGCATGAAGAGGAACTGGCTGTGGTACCTGTCGGGGATGAATATACAAGCTGTCGATTCCAGTTGGCAGGAGGATATGCCGGAAACGGCGCGGTAAGCCTTCTGCTGTCGCCAAGCCCAGGAGCTGAAGACACTGGTCAATAGTCGTCGGATGTAGGGCATAACTTGAGCTTGTGACCACGGGAGGGCCCAAGGTAGCGGCGGCGGTTTTGCCTCTGGGCATTGCAGATACACAGCTAATACCTTGGAATGCTGGACCATAATGGAGGCCTGCCCCGTCAAACACACTGTACGGGGAATGCACCTTCCGAGGAAACTCGGCAGAACTAGGCACAATCAGCTCAACGTGTTCATCTCTGCCCCCTATTGCTTGTCCTTGACAATGTCTGGTCCATTTCTTGCCATTGTAAGACGAGATGGTGAATTCAAACCACTGGGGGCCGGAAGATGCGGTCCATGGTATTAGTTTCAGTGAGGTTACAAGCTCGACTGGGAACTCATCCTGCAATACCAGGGCGACTGAAAGTCCCGAATGGTAAAGTCGTCCCAGTGTACAACCTGTTTAATTGCCTCCCCAATCATGGCGATGTAGCCCGCACAGGGGAACACGATATCGTCTATCACCTTGTGGTCCTCCAACCATGCGGCATCTCTCAATCTTAGCATGTTGCGCCAAGTGGGCTCCAAATCGTTGCCCTCGAGAATGCGTGATCCGAGTAGTTCATGTGGCGGATAGGGTCTGGTTCTCCTGCCACTATTGTCAACCATGTTGTCGATAATGAATGCACCGCGAGGTTAAGCGCTCACCATTCTCGCACAACTCGGCTTTCAAGCAAATGAGACTCTTCATGGTTCCATGGATAAGGGGGAAGGTCCGTCAAAATGGGCTCTTCTGGAAGTAAAGCTTCCCGGCGTATGAGAATGGCTTGCAGATACAACTGCCCTAACATTTCCAAGATGCATGACAACGCATTCTGGCCGCGCATCAGAGATTCCTGGTACATCAATTGGTGTTCTTTTTGATAGCTGAAAAATATTTGACGAATTGGGCTCGCCAGTGCAGCATGCGGTCCGATCTCCAAGAATAGTTGGTCGCCATCAGGGCGAGCAACCATGGCCCTGACCGCGGCAAGGAATTCCACTGGGGACTCGAGATTTCTTCTCCAGTACTCTGCATCAAGAGATACGCTGGTAGACGACTGACCTGCCACACTGGAAATAAACTGGATGGTAGGAGGCTTTGCCTTGACGAAGCGTTGCAGGTGCGTCTCGTAGATGGAACCCAAGTCCTTCATATGATGGGAATGGTATGCGATGTCTGTTTTAAGGAAACGAACAAAAGTAGTTTCGTCATCTAATTTAATTTGTTCGATTGTCTTTACAAGTGCCTGCTTGTCGCCCGACAGGGTGATGCTGTTCGGGCTATTCTCGCACGCAACAGAAACCCCGGGTTCGAGGTAAAAGAATGCCTCGGTGCGACTCATTCCCACAACCGCCATGGCACCAACTTGCGATATGTGAGCAACAACGAGAACTCGGTAGTAAGCAATAATTATAGCTTCATCTGCCGTTATTGCCTGGGCAGTGTACGCCGCGGCGATCTCGCCACTGGAGTGACCGATAACTGCAGATGGAAAGATTCCCAGCCGGTGGAGAAAATTGACCAATGCCACTTGAAGAGCGGTGCAGAGTGGCTGTGCAAATTCCGCCTTGTTGAGCCGGCTCTCCTCATCGTTGTGGAGTAGCTCGTTAAGCAGTTTCCAGGTTGGAGGATTGGGCAGTCGAGCAAGCACAGTGCTGAAGTGCTCCAAATCTGCCTTGAATTCCGGGAAATGGTACATGAGCTCTCTTCCCATGCCTAACCACTGCGCCCCTTGGCCTGTGAAAACAAAGTTGATATATGGCGCTCTCTTCCCTCGCCGCGCGGTCGATATATCGCCTAGTGTCACCCCATTGGCAATGCAAAAAGCTCGATGGGGTAGATGATCCCTGCGATGTGCGAGAGTGTATGCCAGAGCTTGTATACAATCTGGATGACTTTTTGCATATTTCTGGATGTCTGTGAATCGCTTATCGAGCGACTTGGTGCTGTTCGCTGACAAAAGCAACAGTTGCGGTATGCGCCCCCCGGTTCGCATCATTTAGTTTGACAATCTTCCTGTGCAGTCCGTTCCATGTCGGAGACTCCAAAATAACACGGGCATTTGCGCCGGTGATGCCGAACGAGTTGACACTGATTCTCTCAGGTCGACTGGCTGGCCAGGAAACGGGCTTACGCGGCACGACCAAGCGAGCATCCTCAAATGGAATGCGAGGGTTTGGAGTTACAAAGTTGACTTGGGGTGGAAACATCTTATTCTCCAGTGCCATGACAGCCTTGATAATGCTGGTGAGTCCCGATGCTCCCTCGCCGTGCCCGAGATTGGCCTTGACGCTCCCAACGTATGTCTCTTGTTCAACGCCAAATACATTCGCAATGGCTTGTAGTTCGAGAGGATCACCAGCAGGGGTTCCAGTTCCATGCACCTCAATGAATGGTGTATCGGCGATGTTGGAAATCCCAGCAGTGGCGTATGCTTGTCTGGTCAGTTCCTCGTGTGCGTCCGGGTTGGGAACGGTAATACCAGCACTTCTGCCATCCGAGTTGACTGCGGTGGATCGAATCACCGCACGGATAGGGTCGTTCGCAGATACCGCATCACAGAGTCTTCTGATCAAGATTGCATTGATGGCTTCCCCGCGAGCATATCCATTGGCCGACGCGTCAAATGGCCGGCATTCGCCCGTCGGTGATAGAACCCCGGCTTCGGTTTGAGCAATGGTTTGGGTGGGTGTGAGAATCAAGTTGGTTCCGGTAACAATCGCCGCGTCACATTCTCCGCTGGAAAGCGCATGGCAGGCATGCAGAGTGTGTTAGGGGTGATTTATTCAGACGTTCATGGGTCATTTACCTACTAAATGAAGACAAATCATGGAGGCACACGCCGCTTTGATGGTCATGCTGTCAAGGTCAAATGGCGGTCAAAAAGCCTGATGCTGCGAAGAATTGCGTACAGGCAGTCAATTTACCTTGGCCCTCGGAGGTCGTAATCATACGAGACTCGATTTGAGATGGCAAAGTCGCCAGCCCCCGACACATTGGCGATGCCTCCGCTCTGCTGTGCATCTTTCGCAAGCCGATCCAACCAATCCTCATCAACTCAGCAATGATCATTTCACGGGAGAGAGGCATCTTACATCACCCCAAGTTCCAACAAAGACCCCAGTTCTAGTTCCGTGCCACCCACGTTGGGCTCCGTTTTCCATACATTCCCAAACAACCTCGAGCAGCATGCGCTGTTGCGGGTCAAGCTTCTCCAACTCGGCCTTGCTCATGCCAAAAAATGACGAATCCAGAGATTCGATTGCATCTGACTCGTCGAGAAAATGGCCAAATTCCACTCCAATTGTTCCCACTCGTTTCGATGCCGAGTAGAACCCACGCGGGTTGTATCTACTGATCGGAATGGGCCCTCTGGTATCTGCCCCGTTTACCAATAACTGCCATAACGATTCGGGTGAGTGGATCTTGCCTGGCAGCCTCAATCCCATCCCCACAATGGCAACTGGCTCTCGAATTGGCATGTCGTCCTGCAGCGGCTCTGTGGGAATCGCCATGGTATCTATCAGTGCGCTGTATGATGCAAGGTGAGATCATGGTCATTCTTTGGTATCTAAGAACGATACCCCTTGACTTCTATCAATCTCAATTTAGCGGAAAATCCGCCGAGATCTCCGGCTTAGCTTTTTTTTCCTTTCGCGTTTTGGGGCTTTTAACCAGGGTTTAAGGAAGCTTTTCGGGAGCTTTCAGTCCTGCACCAAGCAGAGTCCCTCAATGGACGACAACAGGGGAGATCCGGCTATCGTTCAAGCACCTTGGCAGAGGATTTATGCAACATCACAGTCACGGTCACCTCGGGAAGAAGTCGGTGTAACTGGGTACTTGCTTGGAGATGATCGTGACCAGCTATCAACAGGATCATGCAATTTTTCCTTTTTATATAGCCTTAACATAAAATTGCCGCTCATAGAGTCAATCAAAGCTGTAGAAGTGAAACCACGCGGAGCAAAGTAGTTATAGAGCTGGGTCATCGCGGATATCGAATCCAAGCGGTCGTCGTCCCAATGGCGTCCAAGGAAGATGTAAAATTCCAAACTCTCGATGGGTTCTTCCTTGGAGGACGTTTGTATCCTGCTGCTCAAAGAGGCCCTGCAATTATTTTGACCCCGGGTGTAGGTGTGTACTCCCAATGGACCCGCGCCGTGATTGACGCAATCCCAGTACAACACCATCGTCGAGAACTTCCCGGCAGGACTAGAGCAAGAATTTCAAAAAGCTAACATTACGGCACTGTCTTATGATCCACGCAGTACGGGGGGCAGTGGGGGTCTTCCGCGCAACGACATCGATCCATTCAAGCGGGTGGAAGACTATTCGGACGCACTCACCTACCTTAGTACGCTGCCCATAGTAGATGCCAACGCAATTGTCTTTTGGGGAGTGTCACTGTCAGCAGCAATCGTCCTGGCTGCGGCGTCTGTTGATCGGCGCGTCGCTGCCGTCATCTCGGTTGCACCGGTCTTCGACTATAAGCCCATGCACGCGCTCAGCCCTAACCAGCTCAAGATCAAGATGATGAAGGATCGCATGTCTCAAATGCTGCATGGCCATCCACAGTACATGCTGTCTATTGCCGCGTCCCTCGCCCAGGTGCCATTCAAAGCACATTTCACCAGTAACCACAGTGCAATAGAGCATCGAAGAGCCGCAGCACAAACACCTCAATCGACGAAATACCCTGAGCAGGATGAGCCCCCGACCGAGCATGGAGCCATAATTCATACGAAACAACCATGCAATCATACTATCGTATGTTCCTCTTCGAACCGGTGCCTGAGGGTGTTGTCCACTCCATTTCCCCGATACCTTTGATGTTTGTGACCCCCGAGCTGGATCAGATTTCACCCCCAGAGCGACAGAGCGCCGTCTTCAAGGCTCTTCCTGGCCCAAAGCGACAAATCTTTGCCCCTGGGAAAGAACATCTGTTTGTCATGCACGGTCCCGAGATGCCCTCGCTAGTCCGCAGTCAGATCGAGTTCATCTGGCAGGCTGTGCGAGGCCATCTGAAACCGACTCCACGAGGGCCGGATCCGACCTGGTGTTAGTGGCTTGTTACAGCATAAGTGTCAAATTGACCGGTCTGTATCACCTCGACGGATTTCCATAGTAGACCCAGGTCGTGATATATGTAAATTTCCTGCAGCGTTGAAATACTTGGTGACACATTCAGCCCTTGTCTGTCATCCGCTGCATAAGCAGTGTCCCAGGATTAAATTGTGGACTTTCAGGGGGAAGTGGAAGGTGTCGAAGCCACGGTTGATGTTCGACGCCATGAAGAGTCACTTGGTCTCTGTGCTTTCGGGCAGTGCAATCTTACACAATATAACCATCTAAATGGCATCCTGACTGCTGCATCGTAGATCACATTCAGGGGAACCACCGATATCCACATCGTGATCCACTTGCGGGGTGATCGCCCCTGCACGCACAAGGACGATCATGGTTTAAAAAGTGGGCATCGTGGACAAACAGATCAATTGAGTCCAATCTATAAACATGAAATGGTAGAACACAGCGTCTTCCGGTCTTCCAGTGTGCCGCATCTATGCTTGTGTCTTGCCATATCTCTGTATATCCAAGGGTCTCTTGGCAGTCGCAAAACATGGGTATCAAAAAGGGGGAAATGCACAAGGCATTTAATGCGCTCCGTTGGTGAGCCCGTTGGTCACTCCGTTGGTGACCCCATTGATTGAATCCTTGTGGATGCCCTTGACCTTCTGCGGAGGAACGCCCGGTGGGACTCCGTTCGAAATACTACTCTTCTTGCGTGGGCGGGGAGGCGCCGTCCAGATGGCACCATCGTCAAGCAGGGCTTGGCCCATGGCCAGGGATTTGGACGGCGTCTCGCCCAGCCACTGGGCCTCGAGTCGGTCGATATTCTGTTCGATTTCCCAGGCCCGACCACCCTCGACGTACATGGATGTGCCGTTGAGGGACTGGTCTGTCAGCACGCCCGCAGCCACGCTAGCAACTTCCTGTGGAGTGTTGCTGGGGAGATTGGCCTGCTTCCATTGCAGCTCAATCTTCTTCATGCTGTCCGTCTGTGTGATCCAGGGACAGACGGTGTTGACGCGCAAATTGTGCTTATAGGGGGAGGAAATATAGGTACGCAGGGAGCGCATGAGACCGGTAACGCCGTGTTTCGCCGCCTGGTACACAAACAGCGACGGGCTTTCCTTGAATCCGGCCATGCAAGAGAACAGGAGAATGGACCGGTCGACATCGGGGCCGCGGTTGTGCCGGAGGTAGACGGAAGCGATTCTCGAAACGTACATAGAGCCGAGCAGGTTGACGTCCAGCACTTTGTGTGTGGGGGTCTTGATCAAGATGGTCACTTTCTGACGTTCCTACGAGCCAGATTGATGCGAGACAGCCGAGTCTGCTGTCCTGCACATGAACGGACTTACCTGGCGGATCGTTTGCATAGTGAGTCCAAAGTCAAACCAGTTACCGATCTCTATAATGCCAGCCGCCGAGACGACGTGGTCGATGCGACGGTAGGTCTCAAAGGCCAGGTCAAACAAGGCCAATACCGACTGGTAGTTGGTGACATCGGTGGTCTGGAAGACGACCCGCGGGGGCATGCCCTCCTCGGCGGGGTGAAATTGGTCCTGAGAGATACGGAGCAGACGCTCGCCGCTGATGTTGTCAAGATCCCCGAAACAGACATTGGCGCCGCTTTGCAGACACTGCTGAACTAGACTGGCACCAATGCCATTGGCACCTCCTGTCCCGTTGTATGTAAGTCAAAATGTGGGCAAGGGGGGGGGGTGGAAACGGGAGCCATACCAGTAATGAGAACAACCTTATCAAGGAGAGATTCAGCGGAAAGCCTGGGAGTATACTGCGACATTGGGAGAGGCAGGCTTGTGGAGATCCAGCAGTGGGTCAGTCGTGATGTTGTATGTATAGAGAGGCCAAGTCAAGAAAGGGCTATTGGGCAACCCCCGACACGCGTAGATAACGGACGACATTTTATAGAACATCAAGCAGGGAGGGAGGGGTCGAGGCGCGAACGGACAGGCTGAGAAAAATGGCGCAGACGGCTCGGAACCAAAGACTTGGCCATCCGATGGTGCTGGGGATGGCATCATAGACGGCGCCATACGGACACTGCCCTGTTTTGGACACGACGGAGAGGGAGGGAAAGAGAAGAGTACTCCAGCCGAACGCTAGCAAAGTAATTTCTCCATCCAGGGGCTCCCAGCGGCAAATCAGCAACGCCGAGGGCTTGCCGACTTTTGGTCGAGAGAGTCCATCCGTCGGTGATCGGCATCAAACAATGCGGGGGAGACACGGGCAATGACGCTAGAGATGCATAGAGAAAAAAAACCAGCGATAGATCCTGCGAGAAATCCGGTCTGCTATCGCATAGTTGGTGCCGATCATTCCGAAGAGGCCATGAGTGGCCCCATCACCCTGGCTGGTCATCCCAGGGTTTGGTCGGATGGCTGTCCTCCGAGCATCCCTGAAGCGTCACATCGTAGAGCAAGCCACCAAGATAGACAGACAAATCACATGTATTTTTTGGAAATGCATCGATAGATTAAGTTCCGATCAAAACACGACAAGATTCCTCAAGAATTCCCAACCAATATACAGAAGATCGCTTCACGATCACAAACATCAAAAATATGCCATCTCCCCCGGGGATATGCAGACGTGGGCATAACGAGACCTTCTATGCCGATTCTAAACCAACAATAACCAAAACTCAAGGAGCACATGAGGGGGACATGGTATATACACAAAGCCAAGCTGGGTCGTCTACCGCCGGGAGACACAGCACAGGATGCCGGACTTGCCCAGGAACCAGAGAGACCCGAAGAAGCGGAACATCGACAAACCAGCTGTGGTCCATAGGATGGCAGCGAAGTAGCCAGACGTACGCGGCGTCGACGTGTTCTATGGGCGAGAAATTAGCGACAAGGTCAAAACACAAGTGTCAAAGGAGAACCTTACCGTGAGACAGAACTGCCGAACGTTCGTGCTGGTGATACACAGCGAGAGGACCAGATTACTGAAGATCCACAGCAACACGAGGTTGGTACGGAAGGCCTTGTACGAGTCATCCAGGCTCCGTTCGTCCTTCTCCTCCGGTTCCACAAATGGCGCCAGCGCCCGTTTCACCGTCGCCTCGAACTGGCTGTCAATATCAGCCTGCGGTTTGTCCACTTCTTCGATGAAGTTCGACTTGGCATCATCCTTCTTGGTCTCTGCGACAGGCAACGAGTCACCCTTGTCGGATCCTTTCGTACCCCAGGAGACATCGTGCCAGTTGCAAAAAGCGTAAACCATCAAGATGTTAATCGAGCAAGTCATACCGCCAAAGTAGGCCCAGGAGGAGGTAAACATATGCCAGGGATCCATGTACAAGAAACTGGCAATGAAATACACCCCGTAGGTCGAGACCAAGGCAATCAGGACGATACCACCGCCGGAGGACTTGAAGAAGGATTTCAGGAAACCACCAATGCCGTCATGGAAGTTGAAATCCATGGTGCCTCCGGTAAAAGCATTCTTGACCAGGTAGAAAGACAAGACCAGGATATAGCATTGAACAATACTGAAATATGCGAATGAGAGTGTATACGCGACGCGTGAACTGAGTGCGGCGAGTTAACTTTGGAGCGCAGAAGCAGCATTCTTGGGAATGACTCACCCTTTGGGCCGATTTCCCAATGCCAGAATAAATTGCAGCATCAGGAAGAAGACGTAACCATATTTCAAGAAGTTGTTCAAGATAGGCGTGACATCGTTGCCAAAGGGCCAAGCATGATTCTTGTTTGCAGTACTCGCAGTACCCACCAGATCCATGATGACCGAAGTAGTCAGCCAGTACGATGCTGTAGGAGGTTAGCGACATTCGCGAGGCAGAAGATAGAACACATACCAAGAGAAAACCAAGTCATGATAAGACCAGCACAGTTGTAGATCATTTGCACATGAAGGAAGAAGAGCCGAATGAGGTTATGACCGCTCTTGTAGATCCGACCAAAGTGCATGATCGCATACAAACTGGCAGCGAACGAACCGTTGAGCCACCGACGACGCTGACTGATGTATTCCGCCGAACCCTCCGGCACATCAGTCTCACCCTTGGATGCCTTGACGTAGGTAAGATGCCACTTGAACCCGGCTTTGGCCACCAGCTCGAAGCACAGAATACGGTCTTCAGCAAGGAACATGTTCTTCTTGAAGATATTCATGCCCTCAATACCCTTCTTACCCAGCTGTTTCGAGAGGGTGTGATCACCGTGGAAGTACTGCTCCAGAGGCCGACCCATGATAGCGCGGTAACGGTACGCCGAGAAAGCACCAGGTAACACACTGACATACCCGAAAGCACTCTCCAGGGGTTTGTCGAGAATATTAGAGATCTTGTACTCGAAGTTTTGCGCGGCGACCAGAGGATTCACAAGGTTCTTCCATCCTTGGCCCAGCATAGCATGGATTTCACCACAGGACCCGCCCAGGTTCTTATCGTTGTAGAAAGACTCCCACAGGGCCAAAAGGGATTTCTTGCCCGGCTTGGTTCCGGCGTCAATCAAGATGACCACCTCTGGATTCAGAATTCGGCTGAAGCCATTAAATAGCCAACGGTGCGAGTTGATTTTCTTACTGTTCTTTTGCTTGAGACAGAACATCATCTGGACAGGTGGGAGGTTGGTGGATTCGTTGCCCTGGGGGCGGATCAACTGCTGGTTGGAGGTGACAGAGAGCTGAGTGGTGTATTCGAACTGGGATGGGTTAGTCGATCTGGTTCGTCGGGCTAGGCATAGAATAACTCACAATGTGAGAGACGGTTTCTCGGCCATCGACGGACCGTTTCATGATTCCGTCCTGATAGATACCGATCGTGGCCAGCATATCCAGGGTGTTTTTGTCACATGGATCGATTCCATCGAAAACCAAGCAACACACGATCTTCTGCCAGGCCGGTCCACCCTTGTTCCAGAACTCCGACTTCTTCAAATTGACAATATCCCGGATATTCTGCATGACCCCATGAAGTGTTCGTGCGGTCAGCACCTTGTCTTCGTTGTAATAGGTGATGGCGATCAGCAATTCGGTGTGTCGGTTGTACATGGCAGGTCGCAAATTATAGCCGTTTCGGAGGGTGAATTCGTCCGGGTCACAGGTGGCCGCCGTGTCTGCGCGCGGGTTAGCGTTGATCAGAGAGACTTGATTGAAGGGAGATTTACAGCGCAGGTGGGTAAATTCTTCCGGGAATCCTTCTTCGGACTCGCGGTATTCCTTCTGGATCGCGTTCTGGATCGCACTGGGCACCGGGTAGTCCACACTCAGAACCGAGCCCTGCACCAGCTTGATCTTTCGGGTGGCATAGCGGCGCAAGCCAGAGCCCGGCGCCTGGCGTTGCTGCCAGGCCTCGGACGGAGTCTCCGACATGGGCGATGCGACCCCCGACCGACGGTTGAGTCCGCCAGCGGATTCCTGGTAAGGTCCATCGGGGAAAATGGTCACGCCCGGGTCGTGCAGGGTGTAGCGGCGCAGAGAATCCGTCGAGGCATAGGGGTCATCGAAGGGGGCGTTGAACGGGCTGGGTTGGTTGCGGTAGAGCAGGGACTGTTGGCTTTCGGCATGCTCATTCTTTTCCTCATAACCATACGCAGGCTGGATGAATGGTTAGATGGTTAGTCTTCCGTCTTCCGTATTACCCGCCTGTTGTGGGCCGATCACTCACGTCGCGAGGTGCATTCTGGGAGAACAGGCTGGTCTCACTGGCCTGGGGCGAGTGAGGTGAATGGGGAGAATGAGGAGACGTTGGCCTGGGGTGACTCATGGTGGACGACTTCCCCGGCGAACGGGTGTGGATGGAGGAAAGACGAGATCAAGGTGGAAGGGGGACAAATGGCTGAACAATAGAAGCCCGACGCAACCATCCGGGAGGGAATCGAGACAGGGCGTTCAGGCGATCTGTCCACACAGGATTGAGACGAAGTCGACTCACACGCAGCTTCACCAAAAGGGAAACAATAGAACAAAAGAAAAAGAGAAGAAAGATGGTAGGTTATACCTCAGAAATCCCCAAGTATCTTTTTTTTTTTTTTTTCGAAGCACGCAGGGTGCCAGGGAGAGAGATGGGGATATTTTTGGGTGCCGTGGTGATTGGCGTAGCAGCGTGGGCTGTGAGAAACGGGCCCATCGCGTCCACAACTGTTCGCCCTTGGGGGGTCCACCCTGGCCACGTCTGAGACACTCTTCATCTTCATCATTTTCTGTGGCCTCATCGAATCATGCACGTCCTACTCCCAGGGTCTCTGACTGGTCCTTACACAAATATCCTCCCGGTTGAATTGGTGGCTGGGGGAATTCAAGCCATCCCAAGTATCTCTAGCCTCTAGCATCCCCAGGGTCAAGTATTCCTCCCCCCTTCCGGGATGAAACGGGGCCTCGCGTTGTGCCAAGACCATCGTGGCGTCGATTGCCGCAGCAATCGTGACGATGCGGCGTCCGGGAAATGATCGGCCGTGTCTGTCCAAGGGGGATGCATCGATTCTGCGAGGATCCACCCCTGCTCCACCGGTGGAAGTGTGATTGGGGAATCCTTTGAGAGAATCCTCCAAAAAGAAGAGAAAAAAAAAAGAAAAAAGTTTCAGGAATGCCCCGGTCACCTGACCACCCGGCCATCGAGAGACATGGGGCTGTAAGATGCCAGAATTAGCATGCAACGGTGTTATTCCAATGGCCAGGTTGAGAATGCCGGGAAGGGGGGAGGATTGGCAGGCGCAGTGGATGCTATTTTTACTTGGATCCATCTTGATGCTTATATCTACTTAGCTAGTATACCTAGCGCATCTATGGATTTGTTGACATCGAATCACGATTATTATTTTCTTAGGGCTCCATCAAACAGGAATTGATTCTTTCTTTGTTCTCTTCACTGTAACTTGCTAACTCTCCTTATGCATCTGTTCAGGTAGAGCCTCGTCTGTTCAGCCATCTCCGACCGAGGCAATGACTCGAATACACCCCAACACACCTGGGCAGGAGATGGGGGCCATTGCGCATTCCCATAGTTAGTGCTACCTCTATTGTGGGATATTCACGTGGAGAATTGACTACTCAGGTCTATTCCGTCGTTCGTGGCTTCGCAAAATACAGAACATCCATGGATGTATACTCCTGCGTTGCCTCTCGGGGTCTATTAGCCCGAGGTCAATCCGGGGCAAAAACAACCGTTCTATGCGGGGTAGAAGAGGGAGGAAGCAGAGGATCTACATGGACTCGTGGCACTCTTGTTCTTGTTGCTCTGATATTTTTTATTCTTGATATTCCACTCATCATGCCAGTCCAAAAACCCGGCTTTGACTCTCTGCCTCTCCGTAAAAACAGGCCCCGAGACAATGCATGGGGGTTGTTCGGTGACCAGGACCAGCTGGGGATGCTCAACCGGTTGAGGCCAGAGAATACCGCGGGTGCCGCTCGTGAGATTGTTGATGGAGTGCGAGTTTGTACAATTGGGCTCTGGACAGCATGGCAACCCCGTGCTTTGGGCGGTCTGCCTTGGAGCATACGCTCAAGAATAAGGCTCCTCGTCCGGTCAACGATGACATCTGGGTCTTGAATACGCAGTGTAGTTCGCTGTGGGACGGGTTTCGGTACTATGGATCGAAAGAGGGCACCTACTTCAATGGCTGTCCCTACACGACATTCAAATCCCGATGCGCAATGGCATCCACGGTGAGTTCAGGCCCAGAGGCTCTAGTCTTTCGGGCTAACTAACTCCCCCATAGTCTGGGTCGAAAATGGGGGAGTCGTCGGACGAGGCGTGCTCCTGGACTATGCAGCATGGGCTGAAGCCAATACAAAACCGGTGAATTGCTTTCAACCGCAGTCCATTCCGGTCTCGGATCTTCAAGAGGTCGCCGCCAATCAAAACGTCATCTTCCGACCTGGCAACATCCTGTTTGTTCGAACCGGTTGGACTCGCGCATATGAGCAGCTTTCGTAGATGGAATGCCAGCAGCTTGCCGACTATGCGGCGCCCCCGATGATCGGGGTCGAGTCGTCTGAAGGCATGCTCCGCTGGATCCGGAGCCATAGCTTTGCAGCCGTCGTAGGAGACATGCCCAGTTTCGAGGCGTGTCCGTGCCAGAAACCGGAGTTCTTTCTGCATTAGTGGCAGCTGGCGGGCTGGGGGCTTCCCATCGGCGAGCTGTTTGACCTCGAGCATCTGAGCCGGGCGTGTCGTCGGAGGGGTCGCTGGAGCTTTTTCTTCAGTAGTGTGCCGCTGAAGGTCCCGGGAGGCGTCGCCAGTCCCCCCAACGGGATGGCCATTCTTTAGTGGAAATCAGGGAATTATAGGAGTTAGCCAGATTTGTAGGAATAGCGACAGCCCGTGAGACAATCATAGCCAGTGTGGATCCATTGCTGGATGCGATGGCGTAGACGATAAAACCCCGTCGGGCCGATGATAAGAGAAACAAATGTGGGGAAGAGAGCCTCAGTCGTCTTCCTCCTCACTACCTCCCCACGGCCAACCGGGACTTGGCTTCCTCCCCCGCCAATATGAGAATTCTGCGTTGAAATGGTCCATGGCAAAGGCATCTCTCGACGATCGGAGGATCGGTCAGCGAGACGGTCGATGGTGGCGTATGGAAATTCTCCCCGGCGAGACTCACCCCTCCAGCTGATCGCCAGGCAGATGCAATCGATGTCGTAACCGCAAAACCCGCTGTGCTGGCACGCCCCCGCTACCCTGTCCAGCTTGCGTGGATGCTGGCCATATGTGCGTGTACTCAGAGGCGGAGAAACGCGTGTCCATCACAGAAAGGTCCGTAGCAATTCCCACCACTCGAGAGAGGCCATGCTGATGATGCTCCCAGCTACTATCGTCAACTACAGTCGCAAGCACGCAAACTGCGAGGTACGTTTCATTCGATCGGGGCGTGAGTTTGTCTGACAGGGGTACAGACGGGAACCACTCTACACCACCCAGCGCTCCGTCGACATCGACCTACTACTCCGATGGTGGGGTGCCATCGGAACGGGATGACTGGTGGTACAATGGGACTGATAACTTGTTCCTGAACCGATCGGGAGAGCATCGTACGCACCCCTTCGTTGTGTGTGTGGCCTGTTTACCGGTCCTGGACTAACGCACCCTCCTAGACTTCGTGGGTGCCTCATCCACCACCCATCTGGCCAAGCGCCTCAACCCAGGCTCAGCAAATTTTGCATGGGATGTCCGTCCACTCTACGATGATCCATTGTCCCTCCGGCGGTCGGTGGGCGGAGCACTCCCACAATTACCCCCCTTTGAGTTCGCCAAACGGCTCTTTTGGGTGCAGTATGCCTACATCGGAACCATCTTCTCATTAATTCAGCCCTCTGGGTTTGAGGAACGGCTGGATTGGGTATACCACCAGCCGCCAGACTTTTCGCACCGCGAATCCTGTTTAGTATACTGCCAAACTTTGTTGGTCATAGCCTTTGGTTTGATGTATTCAGTAAACCAATGGTCAGGCGATGACGGGCCACCAGGTTTCAAATATTTCAAGCATGCATTGCGCTTTTTGCCTGACATCCACGAAGAAGGCTCGATCTTCTTCGTGGAGGTGCTGTGCTATGTGGCATACTACATGCAGAATCTGAACCGACGTGATGCCGCCTTCCTCTATGTATGTTAAGCCTCCCTCCCCTCGCAGGTTACATGTTCTAACGGGATTAGATTGGACTCGCACTGCGCATGGCAATATCTCTTGGGCTTCATCAAGAGGTATTGGATTCTGACATTAGTGAAGCTGACCGAAACCGACGTCGCCGAGCCTGGTGGTCTGTCTATAGCTTGGACCGGTACCGTGATCGAATCTTCGAATCTTTCAAGGTATCCCTCAAATGCTTATTTTTTTTGCAGATTACTTTCAGTAAAGTCCGGAAATCCTATCACCATTCATGATGAAGACATTGGCACGACCTGGCCGGCTGCATTGGTTCGTTGGACCCAGTCCCCGTCAAGGACACTGATTATTCTGACACTCTCTCCTAGGATCAATCGACCTCTGATCCTTGGCCATCGATTGTGCTGACTCACTATACACAGCTCTCCCGCATCCTCGGACGGATTGGAGAAGGTTAGATCGAATGTGCTCTCCCTATATTACATGTTCATTCTAACAACCCGCGGCGTCATGCAGAGATCTACCGAAAAAAGCCTCGATCTGGGTCCAACCTGATTGCCTCCGTTCAGAGCATCACGAATGATCTCTCGAGTTGGCTACGTCAGGTCCCAGATCGCCTTCGCGTCGACTTCACCACGCTGGATACCCACGTGAACCGAGAATCGGTGTCGATCAACTTGCATTTCTACTCATGCGTCAATATGACCGCACGTCCGCTCGTTTTCTACATCATTCAACGGCGACTGGATGCAGGGCTACTTGGATCTTCGGCCGGGGACTGGAAAGAGGGGCTGGCCCCAAACACCGTGGCGGTCATTGAGAGTTGCATCACGGCTGCGCGCGCGACAACTTTGATTATGGACGCCGCTGCCAAGCATAACCTCATTGGTATCTGATATAACTTCCCACTTCCTCTATTGAACCACATTGACTGACCGCGTGACTGCTGTAGCTACTTATGGCTACCTTGATGGTGAATATATATTCTCGGCAGCGTTGCTGCTCGTCATGGTAAACGCGGCGTTTCCACACAACGAAACCAACGCGCGGGCCATGGAAACTGCCCTGAACCTTCTCCGTGGAATGGCCGATCGTGGAAACACATACCTAGGCTCACGTCATTCTTTGTTGCTGGAACTGCGTGCGGCCATTGGGCCAAAGACCGCTGGCACAAGCGAGACTGGCCGTACGAGTCCTATCGCCCGAAATGCCCCTGTCACGCCCATTAGCGAGCAGCCAGTCAGCCCGGCAACAGAAGAAGCACCTACCCATCCTCAATTGCTCGCCGCTGCATGGCCCTCACAGCCAGATTTATCCTCGCTCCAGGACATCTCGTTTCAATTCGACCTCAATGATGATCCAGCACTTTGGGAGGGGGCGTTGGACCAGATCGATATTGACATGGACACTGATTGGATTGAGAATACTTTGAAACGATAGAATAGTGATCTTATTCAGAATATATCTTAGGTGTGCGTTTACTTTTACTTTTATTGTCACTTCTGTGGTGCATTCCTTGATATGTTTCTACCAATTTCCACCTCTCTCGCATCAACTGACTTTTATTAAAACTTATTGACGCCCTTGTTGCAATATTCAAAGCCTATATTTCCCGCTCTCTAATCTTCTCTCTTCTCTTTTCTCTATACTCCACACCCCAGACTCCCTCGGCTCGTTCTTCCCTGTCGGCCCGATGTTCCCGACGCGCAGGCCATCGGCCCGACACGTGACTTGCATACACTGATTGCGATGACCATTGATGTCTGGGGCAGAGAGGGGCCCTCTGATATATGAAGCCGGTGGTACCCCTCGTTTTGATGTTCACTTTTTTCTATTAGATTTCTTTTTTGACACAATGGCAGAATCCGGGAAGATTACCATTTCCATTGACCGTGGGGGCACCTTCACTGATGTCCATGCCATTGTGCCCGGTCGTCCAGACATTATTCTCAAGCTCCTCTCGGTAGACCCATCTCACTATCAAGATGCACCCACCGAGGGTATCCGTCAGATCCTCGAGCGTGCGACGGGAGAGTCACATCCACGGGGTCAACCATTGAAGCTCGACCTCATCGGCTGTCTGCGTATGGGCACCACTGTTGCAACCAATGCCTTACTTGAGCGGAAGGGTGCTCGTTCAGTCCTTTTCACCACGAAGGGATTTCGCGACTTGCTCAAAATTGGCGACCAGTCCCGCCCAGCCATCTTCGACTTATCAATGATCCGTCCGGGAATGCTACCAGAAGGCGTGGTCGAAGTTAATGAGCGAGTGATACCCTGCCACCATGCTGCAGACAGTGGTTGCTTCTCAGATTCTCGAGTTGTGGAGGGAATCACCGGCGAGACGTTCCGCGTGGTGCAGGAATTGGATCTTGCGCAAGTGCGTGCAGAACTTCAGCGCCTCAAAGAGCAAGGATATCAGTCTCTCTCTGTGGCCCTTTTGCATTCATTTGCCTACCCGAACCATGAGCTTCAGATTGGGCGGCTTGCAGAGCAAATGGGGTTCTCTGTCACTCTGTCTTCCAAGCTACAGCCTATGATCAAGATCGTGCCCCGCGGAATGTCGGCCGCGGCCGATGCATACCTCACCCCGGTCATCAAGACCTATATCGACTCCATTTCGTCTAGCTTTGAGGGTGGCTTGGAGAGCCAACAGGACTGTCGGTTTGAGTTCATGCAGTCAGATGGCGGGTTGGTTGATTTCCGCAAGTTCAGTGGGCTGAAGGCGATCCTCTCTGGCCCAGCGGCCGGAGTGGTGGGCTTTGCAGCCACAAGTTGGGATCCTACTGAGCAAACTCCTGTCATCGGCTTCGATATGGGTGGTACATCTACTGACGTGTCACGTTTTGATGGTCACCTGGAACATGTCTTTGGATCGAAAGTCGCTGGCGTCTCGATACAATCACCCCAGCTCGACATCAACACCGTGGCTGCTGGCGGTGGCTCCATTCTTAGCTGGCGCAACGGTCTGTTTTATGTTGGACCTGAGTCGGCAAGCGCACATCCAGGTCCTGCGTGTTATCGGAAAGGTGGTCCCTTGACCGTAACCGATGCCAATCTGTTCCTCGGTCGGCTACTGCCGGAGTATTTCCCACACATTTTTGGACCAAACGAGGATCAACCACTGGACACAGAGGTCACAGCACGGCTTTTCAGTGACCTTACACAGAAGATTAACGTCGAGCGCCGGCATCATTTCCAACAAGAGTACAGTCCAGAGGAGGTTGCGCTCGGGTTCCTCAAAGTTGCAGACGAATCCATGGCCCGGCCAATCCGCAATCTCACTGAAGCCCGTGGATTTGAGACTGCGTCTCATCATCTGGCTTGCTTTGGTGGCGCTGGAGGCCAGCATGCGTGCTCTGTAGCCGCCTCCCTGGGGATTTCCCGCGTTATAATCCACAAATACTCGTCTGTCCTGTCAGCATACGGCTTGGCTTTAGCAGAAGTGGTCAAAGAGTCCCAGGAGCCAGTCTCGTCCGACTATCAATCTTCACACTCGTCTCTGCTCCAACGCTTTAACGAGATAGCCGCCGCAGCTACAGATGAGATGCAAGCACAGGGCTTTCCGTCGAATCAAGTGCGACATGAACAGTATCTTAACATGCGGTACGAGGGTTCGGATACTAGCCTGATGATTCTAAAGCCCGAGGGCTCGTCTGACTTTTTGGATGAATTCCATGTCCGTCATCGCCGCGAGTTCAATTTTATCTCGGAACGACCAGTTCTCGTTGACGACATCCGGGTACGGACCATTGCCTCCTCCAAGGTGCGGACGGAACGGAGCCCATTGAACCAGTTGAAAGAGGCGAGCCTGCGAGATTTGTCGACGGCACCGGCAGATACTAGCTCGGCCTATTTCGATGGCTGCTCAACACGTATTGATACGCCCGTCTACCTCCTGAATCAACTGGAAAAGCACTGCCGCATCACCGGTCCAGCTGTCATCATTGACCAGACCCAAACAATTGTTGTGGCTCCCAATTCCGTGGCAAATTTGCTTGACACCTGCATCGTCATCGATCTGAAAGACGAGCCAACTACCTCGTCTTCGGACCCCAACCAATCATCCGAAATTGATCCTATCCGACTCAGTATTTTTGGGCATCGTTTCATGTCCATTGCCGAACAAATGGGTCGTACGCTGCAAAAGACCTCTGTTTCCACCAACATCAAAGAGCGATTGGACTTCTCGTGTGCTCTTTTCTCTCCCGACGGAGGGCTTGTAGCCAATGCACCCCACGTGCCGGTGCATTTGGGGTCGATGCAATTTGCCGTTCGCTACCAGCATCAAAAATGGCTGGGGAACCTGAAAGACGGCGATGTGTTGGTTGCCAATCACCCCAGCTGTGGCGGTACCCATCTGCCAGATATCACGGTAAGGAATGGTTCTATTTGCAAGTCCTCAAACTCATCGTGCTGTTAGGTCATTACTCCCGTCTTCGATCGTCCTGGTGGCACCGAAATCATGTTCTACGTGGCATCGCGAGGCCACCATGCAGATATTGGCGGTATCTTGCCCGGATCGATGCCTCCCAAGTCAACTGAATTATGGCAGGAGGGTGCTGCTATCGAAGGCGACAAGATCGTCAGTAATGGCGTCTTGGACGAGGCACGTCTGATTGAATTGCTGGTCACCAAGCCTTCGCAGTATCCTGGCTGCGCTGGCGCACGTTGTATTAGCGACAACTTGTCCGACTTGAAAGCCCAAATCGCCGCTAACACCCGCGGGATCAGCTTGATCCAAACACTCTTTGCCGAGTATGGCGTCCAAACGGTGCAGAAGTATATGTATGCCATTCAGGCGACGGCGGAGACTGCGGTCCGCAGTTTGCTGAAGGGACTATATCAAAAGTTTGGTGGAAAGCCATTGGAGGCGGTCGACTACATGGACGATGGCACCCCCATTCGCCTGAAGGTCACCATTGACGGGTCAAACGGGTCGGCCGTCTTTGATTTTGCAGGGACGGGTCCCGAGGTGTACGGCAGCTGGAACGCCCCTATTGCCATCACACACTCCGCCATCATTTATTGTCTGCGATGCATGATCAATGCAGATGTTCCGCTCAACCAGGGATGTCTGGCCCCGATTGACATCCAAGTGCCATCTCCCAGCATTCTCTCGCCGACGAGGACCGCTGCTGTCGTTGGTGGCAACGTGGTGACCTCGCAGCGCATCACAGATGTCGTTCTCAAGGCCTTCCAGGCCTGTGCTGCATCACAGGGCTGCTGCAACAACCTGACGTTCGGCACGAACCCCAAGCTTGATCCAGCCACCGGTGCCGTAGTGATTCCTGGATTTGGGTACTATGAGACCATCGCCGGCGGCAGTGGCGCGGGACCGTCGTGGAAAGGAGAATCTGGGGTACACGTCCATATGACCAACACACGCATTACCGACCCGGAGATTTTGGAAAAGCGGTATCCCACCATGCTCCGCCAGTTTACTCTGCGGGAAGGTTCGGGTGGACGAGGCAAGAATCCGGGAGGCCAAGGAGTGGTGCGCGACATCGAGTTTCTAGCTCCGATGCAGTGCTCAATCCTTTCGGAGCGGCGTGTACACCGACCCTATGGACTTGAGGGTGGCCAGGATGCGCAGCCTGGGCTCAACCAATGGATCACCCGAGATGCGGAGACAGGAGAGGAGCGCCAGATCAACATTGGCGGCAAAAATACCGTGTCGGTGAAAACACACGACCGGGTTGTCATCATGACTGCCGGTGGTGGTGGATGGGGTGCAGTAGAGGCATGAGAGATTCGAGACTATAGAAGCAGGTAATCTTCATTTATGGAGACCCGGGCTTTTCATGTACTCAAATGGTTGTTCTATGTTTACAATGCAATTTCCTATGCAACTGACCGGAACATTTGAGGTCTTCTTGTGGGACACCGTAATGTCAAACAAGAGATCCAGCTCATACATATCTTACTCAAGTTAAGGCACTTGAATTCAAAGCTACCGAGAAACTGTCAATAGATTGACGGCGCAGATAAGTCCGAGGCGCATAATGAGTAGTTTAAAAATATATACTGTGATTGAAAGCGTTCAATGTCGGTTTAGTGTCACACTTGAATATTAATTGCAGAGTCTCAGTGCGGGTCTCCTCAACAGAGGGACTACCACAAGCCTATATATAGTGAGCTGAGAGGTCAAATGTGATTTCTAATATTGGCGTCATTGTCGCAGTCTATCAAGTCATAACGTCGTGGATTCACGTAGAATCCGCATGTCATGGTAGAGGCCCACCACCTTCAAGTTCTAGAAAAGAAGTTCAACACCTTGTCTACGTTTGAAAATGATGTCAAAGGAATGCGGATCATATATTGCCCCATGCCTGGTGACATATGCATTCCATCCACGAGCTCCTATTATATATCCCTTCATCAAAGTGGTGGATCGTAAAGCCCTAGAAAGATCACTTCACTAATATGGTCCAACACAATAATCTCACACACGCCGGTAAAGTTTTCCTTGGTCCGTGCTAATTAATATTTGTATATTGTCGCTAGTTCTTAAATATAAGTCTAAATACACTTTTAGCCCCAGTGTGGCCTGTCCGATGCTCATGTGGAGGCGCCACAATGCCGGGATATATTGTCTCTCGTTATTGACATGCGTTGCCACAGCTCATTTGAGTATACTACTTGGTCCGATGGGGTAAATGGCTAAATCATCGTAGCCACCAGCGATTTAACCAGCCCTGTACGGTGGCGGTACATAATATAGCTCAGAATATGTCTATATCCCACTATACTCTTAGAGGCAACCAAGGCAGCCACAAAATAGTAAGGTTGACGCAATCCAGGTTGGTTGAATACCCAAGATCCGCTACAATTGCACGAGGCTTTCTCATCGAATAGGATTCTCAACACAGGCAAGATAAATACATTCCCAACTACTTGAACTGATTTGGTGGTAATGATAGATAGCCCACTGAGCAAACGTTAGTCACACCATAGACAAAGAACCAACCATGTCGTGGGTAATGACGAGAACTGCTCCTTCAGAAGAGGCTCTAGAGCGAGATCCAAAGCTGCTTCTGTCACCAATGCACCAATATTGCATAGTTTTGGATTTTTATAAAGCTGCGTGGGCAAACCATCACGACACCCTTCAATTTAAGTGTTGTTCTTACTAGATATTAGCCAGATCGTGCAGTGGCTCTCCAAGATATGATCGTGCTTCTCATTGCATTTTTGTAACACATTCACTTCCTTGGTCTTGGTTTTCAAGCTCCAAGGTCATATGTATTACTAGGGCCTTGTGGGAATAGGAGCTTTTACCATCGAGAGCTCTGGATTAAGGCACTGTATATTGTATGCATGCCTCGTTTTTACGGCACCAATCATCCCGTAACATCAGCGAATATTACTAAGCATCACATGCGCCACGGGTTTTTCTCCGACACCAAACGGCGCCAGTGACCCGGTCAGGTTGATGGGCCTTGCGCGTGCTGTGCTTCTGGTTTCGTCCGGGCCGTCATGTTTCTCTGACTTATTTTCTGTCCTTCCGGCTGTTGCTGCTGATTCCGGGACCCCAGCCTCTTAAGTGACCGAAGTATACAGTGAATTGTGTCGACGAACGCTTTCGACACTCCATGGGTCGATCACCCCCCATTGTCTTCATCGCCAGGTAAGCCTGGACTCTTGCAAACCTGTGATGCCTCTTGCACTGACTGTTTTAGGCATGGCGCGCGCCTGGATGCCGCGGATAAGGACTGGCATCTAACCTCCCCCACGCCTTACGATCCTCCTCTCTCCTACGGCGGCTGGCTCCAGTCTCGTGCCCTCGGTGTGCGCATCGCGAGTCTTTTGCGACACCGTGGGTTTACGGGACAGGACCCGGAGGGTGAGCGCAGTCGCCCTCCGACCTCGGACTCCCAGTCGACTCCGAACCCCAGCCCCGCCCCTTCGGACTTGTCCCACCAATACAACATCGTGATCCATACCTCCCCATATCTGCGATGTCTCCAGACAGCCATCGCAGTCAGCTCAGGCATCAAGCAGCATCGGCCGGGTACCGAAACGCCAGAAAAGGCTAGTCCTACTCCCGTGGGTCCTGCAGACGCCGGGGCCCCCGATCCGCGCTGCCTGCTGCGCGTCGACGCGTTTCTGGGCGAGTGGCTGTCTCCCGACTACTTTGATCAAATAACACCGCCGCCTGCCTCTGACCGCATGTTGGCCTCTGCTAAGGCAGAACTTCTCCGCCGCAGCGATGTGGTTTTTGCCGGAGATGGCTCTGGCAAGTCGTCTTCGGGCCATTTCCCGGGAGGCTGGGGCAGCCAATCCTATCCCACATCGCCTACCATTGAAGAAGAGGATCGCTGCTTGCATTCACTTGGATTATCCGCCCAGCAAGGCTCTCGCCAGCGTGCCAGCACGTACGACAACCCTGAGGGTTCCACCCAAACCACCCGCACCAAGAAGATTTTGGGCCGCCTAGACACCAACCTGCCGTCCAGCGTCGACGCTGCCTATGTACCCCCAGCACCTAATTACGCCGTCTCTGCTTCAGACCCCATCCCCGCGGGATACGTCGCTCATGCACGGAACGCATGTACGAAAATCGACTACCAGTGGGACAGCATGCGCAAACCTTACTGGGGAACGGGGGGAGATTACGGCGACGAATGGAGTACTATGCATGAACGCGTCGAGACTGGCTTTCGGCGGATGGTGGAATGGTATCACAAGCACGATCGGTTGGCTTCGACCCAGCATGAAAGCAAGCCGAATGGGGCGAGTACCAACCGCGATGCGGAGACTGTCCTCATTATCATCACGCATGGAGCAGATTGCAATGCCTTGATCAGCTCCCTGAGCGGACGCGCGGTGCTTTTGGATATCGGCACATCCTCCCTCACTATGGCAGTGCGGCGAGACCGAGTTCATGATGCGAGCCTCGGCGAGGATTGTTCTCGGCTTTCCTCCGAGCAGCAGGATAATTGGTCTGTTGCACAGGAATACACCTTACGGCTTGTGGCTTCGACCGATCACCTGCGTGCAGGGGCCAACCCCTCCCAGCTCTCCTCACTGTCATCTCCCTCGGCTCCACAGCCGTTTTCGCACCCCCAAATCTCCACTCACCGGAATCGCCTCGGGCCGCGCCCATCGCTAGCCCAAGGCTCGTTTATAATTGGACCGACGTCAGGCTCAGGTAGCAGTACTCGTGGCTGGACGTTGGCCATGCGGCCGTCGACCTTGGCTAAGGGTACATCCGGACTCTGGGGCTCGAACCCGTCCTCCTCGGACAAGGCCGACGACACAGAGGATGACTTTGTACCCAACTTTGGCGACTCGCGACCAGCCAGTCAAGACTCACCACACCCAGACCGAGCAGATGATCTCTGGTCCAAACAAGTCCCGCAGCGAACACAGTCGCAGCGGGGGCTGTGGGGGAGTGCGAAGTCGTGGGACCGGGATGGATCGAAACGGCGGTGGTCGGTGGCGGAGCAGAAACTGTAATGAGCACAACGATTTAATGACTGCATGTTTTGCATGGCGGGTGTTTCTTTGATTTGTTTCTTTTGGCATGTTTCTTTTCAGTTGTATGTTTTGCCGCAATTCCACTCCTGATTCTCCAGACATCCTCAGGCATCTTGGAGTCGATGGACCCCACATTGATCAAGAGATGTATAGTAGGACCGCGTTTTCTTAGCGCTAACCTTGAGTCAGCTAATCAGGATATTAAAAATTACTACTAAAAACTAATTATAAATAAACTAACCACTGTTAATAGAGATCTCCAAGCAGTGAAAAGAGATATTAGAAAAATACTAATCAACAGGATTAGAAAAGAAACAAAAGAAACAAATATCCAAGGTATCCGAATGATAGTGGTAATAAAATAGGTATTTATACCTTGAATCAAGAATGAAATCTCGTGAATAGGGTAAGATTTAGTTGATAGGGCTTGTAAAATCCAATTTGATCCTCTCCTATAAAAGATATAACAAATTACCGGAACTATTTTTGCTTCTAACAACGAGGGGCTCGGTATACTAGAAAAGATATAGAATGTTATAATATACTTGAAAAGGGCAAATGAGCGATACTTGATATGTCTTGATATGTTACTGAGTCGGCTTGGAGTATATTCATTTAACGCAAGAGTCTCTCCTGGTGCAGCCGTCTCAGTAGTCCGACTGCCAGGTGCGCGTCTTAGATTCTCCTGCACATAAGATCGCCGAGCCGACTCCTTTGGGTTGAAAAGATGGCCTGTCTCTTCCCATCCAGGAGAAAAACTGCCTGGTTAGCATACTGACTTTCGGGCATCGCCCGCTGCAACAGAGCATTGGTGCGTGCAAGCCTGCTTTCCACCTCGGTACTTGGTTGGTTCGTGGAAGCTCGATTCTTCTGACCTTTGATTTCCGCCGGCGGCATTCTTTTGCACGCTGCTTGGCTGTGGGGCGCTGGGTACTTTCCTGCAGATCGCCCCTTTCACTCCAGATGGGTGAATCGGAGGGAGACATTTTTCCCTTGATCTACGTGGGCCTTTTCAGGTGTTGGATTCAGTGTCGAGTTGGCAGTGCGGAGTATGAAGAGCAGCTGGTGCGCTCTACAGGAGACGCGGAGATCGTGCAATCGACACCTTGTTTTGGAGGCATAAATATACTAAACTGGTGGAAATTCAAGAAAGCAATAAGTCAGGGCTACGGAGCACTGATAAAATAACCACGTGTAATGCAAAAATAAAAGAAACTATCAGGTATGATAGTGATTCAAACTCGGCGGCAGATCCTCCAGGTGGGTGCCCCAGTCGCTTTCGCTCGCCCCGAGCTCGAGTTCAAGAAGGCCACCCTCTGCAAAGAAGTCATGGGTGATCCAATTCTGCTTCCATGGGTTGCCGTTGCGCTTGGCACTTTGGATGTAAATTGATCGGTAGCGAGGATCAAAGTTGATGTTGCGGATCGTAGCAACCTTGCCGGTGACACTGTTGCGGATGCTTACTTCTTTGAAATAGGGTGGGGTGATTAAATACACATCTTGTCCGGGAACCGGCCATAGACCCATCATGCTTAGCACCACGAACGATCCCATGGCGCCGCTGTCGTCATTACCGGCGATGCCGGCAACGGTGGTGTTGAATTGTGACGGAATATAGAAATGGCTGCGCCTTGCTGACAGGGCGGGACGTCCAGAGTAATGAAATTGATAGATTGTTAGAAAAGCTTGCTCATCGCCCACGTAAAGAAGGCCAGAATCATGCAAGTAAGTGAGGCGGGATGTGAATGCCTTGGGTCCACCCAGGGTTTTGATAAGAAACCCCATATCATGCGGCGCGTAACTATTGCGAAAAAATTATGTTAGATCATGGACCTAAACATTTTATTTATCAAGCCACTTACAATGTATAAAGCCAAGAACTGCCCTCGTATGTTTCATGCCCATCGGGGTTGAGATAGCACGAAGTGAAGTTCAGCAGAGGACTGCAGAAAATCGGATCTTGGTAGCCCCAGGTGCCGTTTGGATAGCGAGGCTGCAGGAATCCAGTGAAGTTCGTGCTGATACCGCGGATACTGGATGTTTGGTCTGCCTTGAACACATGGGCCCAATTTCCTGAACGCGCCGCGTACTTTTTGTAGTCGTCATGGTGGCCCATTCGCTGCGCCATCTCGGCAATACAGAAGTCATTGTACGCATATTCCACGGTTCGAGAGATGCTGCGAGTGTGGGTGCCAATGCCGTATGGGTCGTAATCATCGGTAGGAATGTAGCCGAGGTTTTTCCAGCTGTGAAGCCCACCGCGACCTTCGACGTTCCAATTTGCAGGCTCGACTTCTGCATCCTTGACGACTGCTTTGTATGCAGTATCCCAGTCAACCCCGGGTACCTTCTTCAAGTATGCATCTGCTACGACCACATCTGCATTCGAGCCCCCTTGGGTGAACCCCTTGCACAGCGACATACGACAATCAGGCAAATAGCCCGTATGCCGGTAGATGTCGATCAGGCTTCGCATCATCAGAGATTGTGACGGCAGGTCAATCAACGTGAGAAGAGGATGGATGCTGCGAAAAGAGTCCCAAATGCTGATCATCATGTTAGTTTGCTATTATTATTGATGTATGGCCTGGCCTCACCAGTAGTAGCTGTCGTAATATGGCTCGTCGCTTTTCCAGAGCGGATTTTCGCCTGTATAGTCTTGCGGGCTTATGAGGGTCCGGTATGCTCCACTCCAAAACACCTTTTGCAGATCTGACGAGACTCCGTCCGCATTCACAGAAATAACATCGAGTTTCTTCCTCCAAGCCGACTCCGCTGCAGAAACTGTGCCTGCAAAGTCGAAATTGGGCTGTTCCCTGTCGGCGTTGGAACATGCCTGCTTGACGCTTATAAAGCTCACTCCGACACGGACCAGAATGCTTTTGTCCTTGGGGCTGTGGAATCTAGCAAATGTGCCAGCAGAAAGAGTGGAAGCCGTGTTAGTCCCGTCGGCATAGAACGACACGGTATCTCGGCTGGTATTGGCACGATTCCTGGCCCAGGTTCCCGTATCGCGAAGCTTGGCGCCCTTGAAATCAACGCAGAAATGGAGATCGTAAGAACCAATCCCAAAACTAGGATTGAAGGTACCATTGCCCATCAGTCGCCCCGTTGAACGGTCGACATCGGCAGTTCCATTCAGCCGGGACTGTGGCAGGTCGATCAGATCCACCAGAATCAAAGGACTCAACGCTTCTGGCGAAGTATCTTCAAACGTAAAGCGATATAGGGCAGACCGATTGGTTGTCGTCATTTCGGCATCCACACCATTCTGCAACGAAATGCCAAAGTACCCAGGACGGGCCACAGGCGATTTCTTTTTCCATGGAACTGCTCTGTCCGACTGCTGCCATTTACATTTGTTGATATCGTCATCCGGGCAGTTTGGGTGCGGGAAAATTGGGAAATTTCCCATTGATGGGGACTATCAAGAGTTAGGGACCAAAGACAACCTTGTCCAAGCTATACCAGGAAAGGCACCTACGCCTCCAGTACCGGAGTCATGCATATGCGAGAAACCTGTGACAACTGTCGTGTCGTAGGCAAAGCCGGCCTGGTTCTCTCCTCGGGTATCTGCTACAGCCTTGGCCATGCCTACTTCTGTAAGTACTGCTAAGACCAGGGGAGGGAATCGGCATATTTACCAAATGGCAATGTTGCGCCAGCAAATACATGACCTACAAAATCTCTGTCAGTTGGCGAATGGAGACCGTATAGTCGGTGAAATCCATACCCCCGTTGGCCGTGCCAATCAGCGGATCAACATAGTTCAACACGTCGAAAGAATCGTCCGAGATCCCAGGGGCGGCTAGAGCTGCCAAGGCATAGATAAAGGTCGTGAAGGTACTCAGTAGCTTTGCTCGAAAGGAAACCGTCTGTGACCACATGGCGAGCAAAGTATGGAATTCCCTCAATCAAGGAATGCAGACCACCAAATCCATTTCGCAGTGATTTGAGGGTTTCGGGGTGTAAATACAAAAGGACGCGTCTTGCACGAGTCTGACTGTCTCTTATTTACCGATCCGCAATCCGCGTGGGGGAGCATTCCATCCATGATCGACGGAGATATCCCTCTTCTGAGAATGAGCGAAGATGCCGACAAACAAACATTGCACCCCAGTGACGTCGCATCGGGTACTCATGTAGTGTAACATCGTGTCAATAAGTAGATGCAGCATACGTTTATTTTCCCCACATCGAAGAACGATGGCCAAGTTAGACTGTTGATCTTTCCCTGGCTCTCGGCATTGGCGAAGAAGCCCCTCCGAATTGCGGGAAACGCGCCATCACCAGACAAGATACTCAAAAGTGGAGAAAGGGTAGAGATGAGAAGCCTCCATGTCTTTTATGTGGCTCTCTTTGCGGTACAGGAAAGAACTGCAAAGCGAGCGAGTCAAGGTGGCACAGTGAGATGCCAGCAACCTGCAGGAATGTTATCCAGAGTAGAATATAGATGAAATATCGTATAAAAGTCCTGGTTAAGTTGAAAGTACCCTCGAGCAATCAAATGAGGTCCAAGACATCTCAGAGATGTCCTGTTTGTATCTGCTGGCGGTCTCAAAAGCCCAGAGGAAATAGCTGCAGAATTTGGAGATTGTCAGCTTCCAGCTTCTGGTTCTTTCTCGAAGTCTTGCCATGGCCCGAAGCGTCGTTCGATGGGACGCGATTTTTTTTTCACCCTCCGGTCCAGCTGATGCCATGAAACCTGGCTGGTACACAAGCACACAAGAATGGGATCCTGGTTGAGATAGATAGCCGTGGATGAGAGGATACATCTTGGAAATCCGAGGTAAATCATCTGGCCCACAGCCATAGCTGGATTCACAGACAGTGTCTGAAATGGGAGCTAATCCACGTAAAAGTCAGGAAATGCTCTAGATAGGACATCCACTTGTCACAGGTGTCTGCCACCTGGGTTTCTGCTGCGTCAGCTGCTTGGATTTGACGAGATGGAGGATCAAGGTGGTGCTCGATCCTAAGCCTTTGTCCTGCAAGATAAACAGCGAGTCTCCTGATGCTACCTGGCCCACCTGACCTACTGACCTAGCAAGGCAAAAATCGTGACAAGACCTACAGCATGTGCCACACCCGATGAACTAATTTGGAAGACGACATTCGAAGCACTATAGCATACGGCTTGCCAGTATCTACACGCAGAGTCAGCACCATCATGAGTTGATAGGGGTTGGCCAACATACTGATCCACCCACGATAAATATGGGCCTGCCCCTGCCCCGAAAAAGTCGTATTCCTTGATGAAGCTTGATGCAGTTGTGTTGGAAAGCTATTTGCTCATGGCCTGTTTCAATGGATGGGTGCAATGTTCTTGTCGGACCTTGGGGTTGACTGTATCTATCAAGCAAAACACCCGTTTGGGATTCCGTAGCATATTTGCTCCAGCCCAATAGAGAACCAAACCCTGGACGCATCAGTTGAAGAGAAAAAGAAGAGAAAGTCACAACAAAGCTATTCTGCCGGGCGGTGTACCGAATTGGGGGAAACCCGTGACTTATGGAATCGTCCAGTTTCTCTTCAAAGCTCTTTTCACTCCCGCACCGGCTACTTCCAGAATTTGGCGTTATATGAATGCCCTTCAGAGAGCTAGTTCCCTGAACTGTGCTATAAGGAAAATGCCAATCATTTGCGGCGTGGTATAGAGGGGTAACGCGAGGATTCACCTGATGACCTCAACACCCGCGCAACATCTCTACTACCTGCCGAGATTCGAAGCATACTCCCTCGGAGCCGACAATGCCTGGGGTTCCCTCGAACAAGGCATGTGAAAGATGCAAGAAGAGGCACCTCAAGGTCCGTTTCCAGCAAGGAACATCGGACTCCACTAAATTGATCACCAGTGTGATGAGACTCGCCCTAACTGCCAGCGATGCACTACGGCGGGCGTGGACTGCCCGGGTTATGTCCAAACCCGCAAATTCATTGATCAGGGGGCGACCGTGAGACGTCGCTATGCTCCATATCAGGACACACATCCCAAGCCCAGTGTCGCAGCCCACACGGGAAAGGTAATTTCGGCTCTACTCCGTCAGACGGATGGAATTGCTCATGTTGAAAATAGACAACACTGCACCATGAGTCAGAATCAATCCAGAATAGAATCTCACAGCCAGGATCCCATGAACAGTGCATTCAAAATTTCTCTGGGGAAGAGAACGATAGCTCAACTCTCCACATGCAGATGGAAGAGACGCGACTAGACGTTACAGACAACCCCGTGATGTCAGCCTCGTCAGATTCCTCGAGCCGACCAGCTATCTCAACACTTTACAATCAACCACCGGTATCCAGTGTATCAGACATTCCATCGACCACAGAGATTAACCGTGATTCTGGCCTCGACGAGGCCAGTGGTTCCACCAGAAGTACCATCCAAAGCTCCGTGTCACCAAACGCCGCGGAGACCATTCCATCATTTGAAAATGCATACGACGTCATTCCAGATAATCGACGCGAATACCGGTTCCCGGTATCTTCAAAGAGTCTGTCTCAGGGAAGTGAAAAGGAAGAAATCCAAGATATCTTTTCGCAACTCATGACAGGAACCGAGCACGAGATTGCTTTTCTCATTCGACATTTTTCTGAGGTTCTAGGGCCCTGGTATGTCAAATTTCTTACTTGATTTAATGCTCAATTCATTGATTTTTTTTTTTTCATCAGGTTGGATCTGTCGGATGCTGGAAAGTTCTTTGCCGTTTATGCTCCCATCCGCGCCATCAATAATGCTTCACTCAAATACGCCATTGCAGCATTGGCAGCAAAGCACCTGGGTCGGATAAAAGGAGCTAAGTCTCCCATGGGGGGAGGGGAATGTTCACGAGTCCCGCGACGATGGAGATGTATCCGAATGCCACTCAAGTCGACTGGTTCCTGAAGGCTGCCAATTACTACTATTTGACCGCTTCTGAGCTGAACAATGCCACCTCTGATGGCTATACGACAGTCTCCAGCTCGGCCGTTTTAGAGCCACCTATTGAGACGGTTTCTCGGTGGTTGCGCTCGCAATCAATCCAGGCTGGTCTCAAGCCGACAAGCACCGACTCTGCTGATATCTCCCTCTTACGGAGAACTGAAGAGATGGTGGTGACAGTGGCGTTATTGACATTTTACCGGCTCTTGGATGCCAATGGAGACGAATGGCATATGTGAGTTCTCCCCGGAATTGTGATGACATATAGACATATCTTGTTCCTGACGAAATCACAACCACCCGTCCTACAGGCATCTATCCGGCATCAGATCCCTTTTTGATTGTCTATTACAAGCGCATGTAGCGCCATCTGCCGTTTTCGCGCATGGAATCCGCGCAGCATTCTGGAACTTTGCTCGACAGGACTATCTTGGTTGTTATTTTACCCGTCTTCCCACCCGCCTCGACCCGGGAAATCTCCCTCTCTGGCGCGCAGCTGGGATATCCATCGACGAACAAGAGGAATTCCATATCATTGCAAACGGGCCAATCTATTCGCCCCAGGAAGACCAAGCAGCCAATGGTCTGATCTGGCTTGTTTCCAAAGTCATCAACTTTCTTGCCAAATCCAAACAGTCGCAGCTTGCGCAATGGGCCGCTGGATTGCCTTCACCAGATATGGGAGGGACATCCGATAACACCGGCCAACCCCGTACCCAAACCCGACCACTTGGCTCAAGCTTTGCGTCGAGTTTCAGGCCTGGTTTGACGCCGTCCCGGAAACCCTCCGGCCCAGCGTGAGGATCGAGCACCCGAGAGATCTCTCTAATCAGTCCGACAGCAACCACCAACTACCATTCCCCGAGGTCTTTCACGGATTAACCACCTGCGCTGTCGCCATGCAGCACTATCATTTTGGGCGGCTTGCGCTACTCCTGAACCGACCGCCGGACGTTGTTAACGCGTCAAGTACGGCCTTTGACCGCCTTCAGGGGTATAGAGAGGTCACAAAGGAGGTCGAGTATCGTAGCCGGGAGGTGTGTGGCATTGCGTTGGGGCGACCACAGGGTGGCGTGCGCATCTACATGATCCCACTGCTATATGCTGTTGGACAGTGTCTGGAGACCCCCGATGAGCACCGAATCATAGTGGACCTTCTGCGAGGCATTGAAGCAGACTTGGGCTGGGCGACTGAATACGCAGTTCAGAAACTGCAGGCTGTTTGGCATCGATGAGTCCTTCGTTATATCCACCTCATGTCATGCAGAGCCTCAATATCCGATTTCAATGTGACTATGACCCAGAATCAAGTTACAACATAGCGACAGTAGCAGAATATTACACAATATCCTCGATTTCAAACAAGGCAAAACACGAACACTGCGGGATTCCGCGCTTGAAGTTCATCGGAACTTAACGCCGAGAATTGGGTCGGTGATTGCACGATGGCATCATGCAAAACACAGTGGTTTTTGGATATGGCCAGTAAGAGATTACAAAAAAAATAAGAAGAAGAGCCGCGAGAAATTCAAATGATTTTATCGGTAGAAACGTCCTCGGTACTAAGAAAAACAATAGCTGAAGCGAATGCAAGGAAGCACTATCAGACTCGTAGCTCAACATAAAATAGCAAAGACAAGAATAAACCAGCTGACTGAAAGCACAGTACATAAACTGAAAACGCTTTCCCTGTCATTCATTCCTTCTTTTTCTTTGGTCGAGGGTCCCCGTTCTCGCAAGCCGTTTTTCAACAGACGAGCTGCACTGCACGCCGCTCTAAAATCTACGAGTATCCGCGTTCTCTTTGAAAAAGCAAATTTTTGAAATCGCCTCCGGGTGATAGAGACATAGAACCAGAAGAATGCATGAGCGGGATATGCCTGAGAATTCTGGCGTCAACCTCACCCGGATTTCTTCTAGCTGTGGCCCGACAGATAGCGATGCACCGGCTCCGGATCGCCAGAGCCACACTGGGACACTCTGCGTCCGGCCTTCTTCCGGTCGGCAGCCAGTGTTTGGGCAAAGGGAGACTTCTCTCGGATCTTTGGTCCTTTCCAGTAAAAGATGTAGATCGGTATAGTGAAGAAAATGGCCAGGAATGCGAGGAGGGTGGATGGCCACTCGAGCGTGTTGGTTTTCCCCATATTCGAGTACACTGCACATACCAGGATTAGCTCGGTAGCTCAGAAAGAAAAAAGCTATCGGGTAACTTACTGGGCACGGAATACATTGCAGCGACGCCGGCGAGGAAGTCACGCGCGAATCCATTGCCCCCTGTCGCCGAGGCCGCGTAGGGACCATACGATGCAATCATGTAGTCAATGGTTGCCATGTAAATTGCGTACTGGATGCGGCAGCCGCAAATTAGCACCACCCTGCCTCCACAACTGCACAGGGCCACTTACATTGGCAATGGCGATGAGACACGAGAATATCATCGGCGCAATCCAGTGGACATGCGGGGGACCAAGACTCGTCCAGGCAAATCCAAACAGGCCGATTGTTAATAGGGGCGCCACTATCACTTGGTGAGTGACCGGTTACGATACATCAGGATTAGGGAGTAACCCACCATACAAGAGCCAATAGAGACGAGCCTCCGGCTGAAGGGCATCGGGGTCTCTTTCACGAACCCGACAGTGGCGGTGAATCCAAGGGAGGAATGAAAAGTAGGCAATACCATACCCAACGAGGAGGCTAGATGAATTGAGCAATGGTTCAAAGATGAAAGGAAGAAAAGGTATTCAGTGACTCACGGGATGAAAGAAAGCCCAATGTCGATCGTACTGAACCCCCATTGCTTGTATACTGGGGTATACGACTGCAGGAAGGTGAAAATCAGGGCATCGCTGAAACCACTTAGGAGTGAAAGAAACAAGACAATGGGTTCCCGGAGGAACATGATGAACGGGCGCAGCCAAACTTGGAAGAGATAGCGAAAGGTTATACGCTGGCCCTTGAGCTCATCGCCGCTCCACACCATCTGGCCTTGCTTGCGTCTTCGCCGTGCCTCTCGAGTGATGAGAATACTGCATCGGGTCTCCGGAATCCAAAAATGCAAGAGCTGTACAAAGCCGCCCAGGATGAGCTGAATCCAAAAGTTCCAGTGCCAATCCAAAAAGGTCGCCACAAAGCCACCCACCACGGGGGCGATCACCGATCCTGCCACCGAGGAAAGCACAATGAAAGCCACCGCCCATTGCTGACTCTCGGGCTCCCACATATCGGCCACCATTCCCAGAGTCACTGAGCCACCCGCAGAGGACAGGCCACCCAACAGGCGGCAAACAACAATGGTGCCGAAGTTGGGCGCCAGTGCGCAGGGAATTTGCCAGATATTGACCAGGAACAAGCTGAGTTGCATGATGGGCCATCGCCCAAACTCCTCGCTGAAGGGAGCCCAGAACTCACAGCCAAATGCATAGGCAATGAGGAAGTCCATTTGTCCAACACGGGCCGCTTGCTCGGAGATGCCGAAGTGCTTCGCATATAGCGAGATGCTACTGGCGTAGAAACTGGCATTCCAGTTCATCGAGGTTTGGACGGCGAAGATGACTGAGATAATCCCCCACTTCTTCCACCAGGGGAAGGTGTAGCCCAGCTTGTCATAGCAGTCCCATTCCTTTAACTCCTGTTTTCCGTCATGGCCATTCGCTGCCCCATCGGCAGCTCCATCCATGCCTTCCTTCTGCTCATGGCTTGGCCGGGGCGTACCGCCTGGAGAGCGGATGCGGCCATCAGCGCTATCCTGCTTCTCCAGATCCCCGGTGACGCCGTCGGCCATGGCTTCGGGTGGAGTATCTTCCTGGGGGCTCATTGTAAAGTGAACTGGGACACAAAAGAACGGGATAGATATGTAAGACAAGGGGACCCAGTCAGGGGGAGGGTCACCATCCTTGCCAGTGGCGTATACCATCAACGAGGGGCAGAAGGACCTGAATAAATGCCATTTGCCCTCTCCGGCAGCCACCGAAAACATTTGCGTCGAGTGAGCACACTGACATCGTCAAGAGAGCGTCTGCCAGGTATCCGATTGGTCCGGGGCCCCGCGCCTTTGGGTGAAACAAGCTTTACCAAGCTTTTCGCGTGGCTTCGTGGTGTGGAGGTGACATCCGGGGACAATGACCAGGCCCAGCGTCACCGACTGGGCAGTCGTCTCTCTCCGCATTTTGGGGGGGTTTGACCCGGCGTGAGAGGTCGCAACTGTAACCCGGAGTACAGAAACTATGGTCAGACCCATTCAACGAACTGGCTGGACCTCGAATAGAAGCAATGGAGATCAGGCGAGAGGACCCGGATCTTGCATTCCGGCCTGATGGGTTCTGCAAGTCTCCAGACAATCCCCGCCACGGGTGTGGAGAGCGGGTAGAGCGGGATGTAAAGCGTGTGTCTTGCAGATATCACCTTGATCTTTTGTTGCTGCGCGAATCCCGGGCCTTTGGCTGTCTGAAGTGAGCCCGCATCTAAACACAGGTGCTGCCCACATAAGCTTCACCATACCTCAAGACATGTCTCTCGCCATCTCCGCTATCTCATCAAGGTTCGTGATACCGGATCGAGGCGATACAGCGAGGGAATGAATTCGCGGTCAAATCCCGCAGAGGATAGCTACAAGCCGGTGGCGGGCTCGATCTTCGTGTCCATCACCGTAAACAAGAACCTCTGGGGCTATGGTTTCAGCAAAGTCATCACCCTATGGGTTGAAAAGGGTGGGTTTGTCAAACCGATCATGCTGAACATGTGCTTGGCGGTGCTGTGGTGTCTCTGCGCAATCCCCTTCTAATTCTATGGTAAGACATTTAGGGGCTGGACCGTTGGCTCTTCGGTACATAAGATGTAGTCCGCAGTGGTAAACTCGGCGACATGAGCTGAGGGGCTTTGTGAGACGTGGAGAATGAAAATTCATGAGTATCCTTGAATGAATTGTATTGGTATCATAATGAAAAGTCGAATGCATATCCCGCTTTAAAATGCTCAAATGTCGTCGTCATCAGGGTCATAGAGATCAAGATCCAGCATGGCCTTGGGTTTCGGGGCCGGTGCTGGGGCGCGTGTCGCGTCACTAGCGGAGGAGCCCGCATGGGCAGCGGCCTTTGCAGCCTCGTCGGCTTGGATGGTGCTCTCCGGAGCGGGCACCGGTGCTGGGGGCTCTGCAGCTCCCAAGCCTTCCGCTTCCCGTATAAGTCGATCCACCTCCCGGTCGGGATCTTCAGCCGCTGCAAGCTGTATTTGGCCCATGAGTCCTAGGCGGATCCGCTCCTCCATCGGGTATGGCAGCATATACACCTCGCGCGTCACATTCGCCGACTCGTCCAACCACTGCGTTGCGTTCTTCGTCACTGACGATACTGGTTCTGTTCCCTCCTCTGCTGCCTGATCTCCGTTGCTCCCCAGCATCGTTATGTCCTTATCGGCGCCCGGCTGTTTGGTCTGCTGGCGCTTGTCCGCATCGGCCGCCGCTTCGTTGTTGTATTTGCTGATCCGACGCGCGAAATCCAAAAGCAATCGGTAGTCAATTTCTTTGATGCCCTGGAGGGCTGCCACCTTCCCATCATTATCTTCGTCCTCGTCTGAATCGGCCTCACTGTCACTCTCGCCTTCATCACCGCAGGCTGTGCGAATATCTTTGTCGAATCCCTCAATGTCCCTCACAATGTCCTTGACTCGATCCTCGAGCTGCTGTGCTTCGATGCGGAGACGGAGAATCTTGGCGTAGTTTTCTTGGTGCCGTCGCAGCGTGTCAATGGCTGAGGATAACGCGTCGTCCGCGTCGAGAAGGGCGACTGCTGCGGCGGGGGCTCCCGCGGCCGCCGGAGAGGTGGTGAGGGTGGTTAAGAGAGCATTGAGCTTGGACTCAACCCCTGTCAGGGATGACTGCACTTGCGCATTCATGGTGCGAGTCTGGGATTCACTGAGTGGACCGAGAATTGGCAGGAATAGCACCAGCTCGAATTTTGCCACTTTGCTTTCTTTGGGGAATATAGTGTCGGTGACATTCAAATCAAGCCCCTACTGCAGCAATCCCACGCGTATCCACAGACTCAGCGTCTCAGGAAAAATGGAGAAGTGAAGCGATGGGAAGTCGAAGTTGGCGCTTTGTCCGATGGGTCACGTGTCCTTCCAATATCGCAGAACCGCGAGACTTGGAGACTTAACCGGAGAAACAACAGCGGTAGTGTGCAGAATGGTTCCTGGGGATCTTGCAGAGCACCATCAGTTGTTGCCATCCCGGCCGGTGCAAAGAATCGAGTGGGGTTCTTGATAGCCCCATATCCCTCTCCGGCGTCAGCTATCAGACCTCAGTTACCCCACGCAACATTTTTACTGTATGACCTTGCTCGAGTACCAAAATGACAGAGACTTCAAATCCAGGGCCACCATCAGCTCAGCAGATTATACTCCGGCCGAATGTGGTTATCCAGCCTCCACTATCGCGCTGCGGGCATGGCCCCGGAGTGATGATCCTACGTCCACTGTGCTATGCTCAATGCCAGCAAAATAATCAGAGTCTCGACCCGGAACCATTGAATAAATGGGCCGAGGAAAGCTTGACAGTAGCTCAGGTTACTTTGGATGCGCAGTCGAGCGCTGACCAGGCCTCCGTGCAGGAGTTGATCGAGACCGCTCAGCACGGGTTGGCGACACAGCCTGAATGTGACAGCAAAGACCGCTTTGGGTTGATAGGTATGCCTGGTTCCAAGCATTCCAGATGATGAGGATTTAACCCTGCTCACTGCAATTTCCAGTGTATGGTTCCCAGGCAGACTATGCGCCTCAGTTCGAAGAAGCTTTGCGTGGGACACTCACCGGAGACCAAATGGTCGTTGCTACAGTCTACTTTGACTCCTGGAATGTTTACCCCAGTCCAGTATCTCTCGTTCATGTACCAGGCACCCAGCAGGACCAGTCACGAAAATTAGAAGGGCAGACCACCCATGTGTACTCCGACGTGTCCTCCCCTGGGTTTATCATCCCCGGCCACTCCGACTTCAAGACCTCGACGGCCGGTGTGGCCCACACGCGGAGCCTCGGGTTCCTGAAAAGGCACCTGGGTGGGCCATTCTTTGATCTCGAGAAGATCTGGGATGAACACGCCTACTATGAGTTTGGCGACCGCTCGGTCGAGAAGACCATGGCCACAATGGTGCAGGAGCCCTATGTCAATCACATCCCCACAGTACGTTGGGCATCTCATCCATCCAACAAGGCAGCGCGAATATTGAACGGCAAAACAGTTGACCGGAGGCATTGGACGAGCGCGCTTGAGCCACTTCTATCTCCACCACTTCATCTTCAACAACCCCAACGATACAGCCCTGGGGCTGATCAGCCGAACGGTGGGCACGGATCGCATCGTTGACGAGTTCGTTTTCTCTTTCACCCATGTGAAGCAGGTCGATTGGTTGTAAGTTTCTGTTCCTGTTGGACACGCTGGAAATTCAAATGAAATCAAATGGCTGATGTTTCTGCGGTTAGAATTCCCGGAATTCCCCCGACGGGCAAGTTCCTCCGCATCCCTTTTACATCTGTAGTCAATATCCGAGGAGATCGACTCTACCATGAACATATCGCATGGGACCAGGCGACTGTCCTAGTGCAACTCGGTCTGATGCCCGAGTATCTTCCCTTCCCGTATGTTTTGCCGGACGGGACACGTCCAGGTCCGGGGAAACGGTTCGAGTTCCGCGTGCCTGCTGCGGGGGCTGAAGCGGCTGAGAAGTTGGAGAGCGAACATGCAGTGCCTTCCAACAAGATGCTCGAGTACGCGATCCGTGAAGTGGACGACCGGTGATATCAACCCTTGATCTATACCCGCGATATATTTTGATAGGAGCATCTAATTCCCAAATTTCAAATGCACAGCATAACCCGTAATGCTACCATGAACGCAAAGAATCATCTCAATAGCTTTTCCAATTATCCCACAAGCGAAAGCCCATTAATCAGTACCCCGTTAGGCGTCCCATGTTCAGAACGGTGCTGTTGGCCGCATGTGTCCTCCGGCGAGCCCTCTGTGGGATGAACATATTAAGCCTGCCTTTATCTCGAGCTATCTGTCCAACAAGACCTTCCCGCAGTCGGCCCAGATCTCCTCCTATCCCTATAAACCCGAGGAGCCGGACCCGCGTACCACCGAGGATTGCCTGTTCTTGGATGTGGTCGTCCCTCGAAAGATTTTCGACCGCGCTCATAACAAGGCCTCGGCACCGAGGAAGACACTGGCACCCGTGCTGGTGTGGATTTATGGCGGGCGTTAGGTGACGGGGGACCAGAGCGAGTTTGATCCTTCGAGACTGATCCAGCGGAGTACGGTGGTCGGCGACGGGATTGTATATGTTGCGTTGAACTATCGAGTGAGTACCTCCATTCGAGCTGAAAAAAATACAGTGGTTGAACTGCGAGGTAGTTGGGTGCGTTTGGCTGGCGGGCGGGCCACGGCCAACGGCACTGCCAATGCGGCATTGCATGACCAGCGCTTTGCTCCCGTCATGGTTGGCCACACTCGATCCAACGCACGGCGCTGCTCACTTCCGACGTGATCTTCCAGTGCAACACCGACTATCTCACCCGGGCCGTTGAGAACCAACCCGACGCGTACGATTTGAATATCCCGCCTGCGCTGCATGGACAGGACGTCTACACTTTTTTTCAGTGGATCACCAGGGGAAAGCGTCAACGCCACCGTCGCGCAGGTCCTGCAGGATTACTTGACTAGCTTTGTTCAAACTTCGTCCCCGCGGGGTTCCCCCAGTACGGTTGGCGTCGGCAACTGATGGCTTGGGGCAACGCAACGCCATTCACTTGACTCGCGACCCAACGGACCCTGGACGGTGTTCATTCTGGCAAACGGCACCCCATTAGCAGCCCACGTGAATGATCAGAAGAGGAAAATCGTCAGACTTGTTAATATTGTTGGTGAGGGTTGATCGTATGCGATCTCCGCAGAAGCACGCCATCCCGCGCGTCGATAGGGGAGGCTGTGAGTTCAGTCGGTGAGTCGGTTAGTGTTGGGGGCTGAGAGGGACGTGATGTCACGAAACCCCTCCTTGGACCCTTGACTGCGCCCTGATGTATTGATGTATATCCCTAAAGACTATGAACGAAAAGAGAAATGCACCGAGTCAGTTTGAGGCGAGGAATCCCATGCATATCCATACCCACTATCCACCTTCTCTCCCCCCCCCACTGCGCCAAATCGCACAGCCTGTCGCAGTGGGTCTTCTGAAACGCGATGAGCACCACGTTGGTAGGAGTTCTGAACAGGATCAAAGGAATCGGAGATCTTCTTTGGGGGTCTGCTATTATTAACCCTGGACGAACCTGAATGCCTGGTTATTCGGTGTTTTTCCCAGGATTCACCGGGTGAGACATCTTTTTTTTTTTCTTTCGCTAAGCTTTTGATCTCGGTGGATTCGCCCGAAGTTGTTAGGGGGATTTTAGGCGATTTGACGAGGCTTCAGGGGGTGAGGGTTAGGCACCCGCATTCTTTGTAGAGAGCACTGTAGAGAGGGCAATACGCAGTCTATCCTTGAGGAGAGAGAGAAGTCGCTATTTGCTATTGGCAGGGACTCTATTAGAATATGAGAAAGAGTAATTGGAAGAGTCAAGAGTAAGAATCGTAAATCCTGGGAATACGCAGCATGCTAAGCACACCAAGACTGTCGCGTACTACCAGCATCGCCAGGGTCTGATCGTCGCATCCCCACAGCCTCAGAGCCTCGCGATGGATCCAAGCTTGTCTTAAATTCTTGGCTTTTCCCTTTTCTTTGCTTCTCAGCACGCCCTCCCCCTACTCTACGCGCCATCTACCGTCGTTCCTCTTTCTTCCTCGACATACATTCCCCATCCACCATGCGTTGGCTGGTAGGTGCTCTCTGCCTGAGAATCGCTCTGGCCACGGCTCTCCCCGTGGCCAGTTCACACGAGATCCGTCTGCGCTATCTGCCTTCTCTCATGACTCCCGAGTCCGATGCAGAATCCTATCTGGTGAGTATGATCTTCTTGCAGCTGAAAATCGAGATATGCCGGGACTAATCACATCCGCAGTCGATCAACTGGTCTGTTCAAAATGGCAATCTCTACGCCAACAATGAACAGGTCTTCCCTCCGATAATACCGATGCAGTTCCATGCCCCTCGGTATGCCAGCTCAGGCAACAAGCTTCTCGGCGACACCGACCTGAAACTCTCCTATGCGCTCGACGCCCGCCGCCTCCCGCCGGCCAATGCGGGAGCCGAGGTCATGCGTCTGAGACTGGACGTGCTGGACCTGCAGAGCCAGCCCGTCACCCCGGGTGCCGTCGTGCTCTATCTGTTGTTGTCCCAGGACGGCGACCACCGGATCGACCGCATCCGCGTCGAGTTTGGCGCCTCGGGCGATGACCCTTCCCCTTACAAGGACCGGCCATGGCATCTCCAATCCTGGAACGCGCAGGTGAATCCCGCCGAACAGGAGGCCCCGTCCACCACCGAATCTTCTTCAAATGGCGTCCCGCACTCTGCAGACCCCCATACTGACACCACCTTCTCTGTCTGGACTCCCTCGACCCGTCCGCACCATCGCCCCCATCGCCCCAGCCAACCCTTCATGGGCCTCGTCCGCCCGATCCTGCTGCCTGCTCTAGTTGGAGCTATCCTGGGTGTTGTGGCCTGTGTGGTGGGTCTCGTGGTCGGGAATCTGCTCATGTCGCTGTTTACTTGTCTCGGATGGCGAAAGCGATCGGACCGGCAGTCCTGGATGTATTCTATGGATGATGAGAGCGTCACTGAAAAGTCCTTGCTGTCAGTGCCGCGCATTTCCGTGACAAATGCCGAGGATATATGATCAAAGGCATGGCATACTACGGATTTCCTTTTTTTTTCTTCTTCTTCTTCTTCTTCTTCTTGGATATTGATGGCGTTACTATGAGCATGAGCAACATCTTTTTTTTTTCTTTTTCTTTATTCTCTTTCCTTTCCATGTATACCTAAATGAACAGGTGCAAATACCGCTGTCTCAGAACTAGGCATCACAATATACCCCCGCTTAGACGTTTTTGAACATCAAGCACTTTTGGTTCACCCCCAGGCCGGCTGGCCCAATGGCAAGGCGCTTGACTACGACCCTATCGATTGAGGCAATCAAGAGATTGCAGGTTCGACCCCTGCGTCGGTCAGTATTTTTGCTTTTTGCTGATTGAAACAATAGAATCAACGGGGTGGATATCAGAAATTTCTGAGGGTCCACCGGTTCCATCGGAACCCTACCCGGCTCGGGGTGGTCAGCATCGCCGATGATGTAGTGAAGTGGGTATACTTCGGACTGAATAAGAGTCAATTGATTTCACTTTAGGCTGCAGCGACAGTTGTGTTTCAAAAATGCTGTGCCTTGGCCTGGCTGGTTTTTGTGTAATCTTCTGCGAACTCCTGCGCTACGACTATGACCGTCAAGAGATTCAGTAGCCAATGCCACTTTTCGATTTCTAGCCACCAAGGCCAATCTCGTGGGTAGTCCAGGTGTAATAAAGAATAAGTCCATCTTATTTATACTCTCCGCATAGAGATTCCGAAAGCCCCATATTAACTCCGAGCAAGGCAGCGCAGTCCCCAGGTGAAACTCTTCATTGCCTACCTACGCAAATATCCGTTTGCTGATCGAACGATCATGGCCGCGATACGGTCGGACCTTGCTCATCCAGATCGACATTGACCTCCCAGAAGTCATTGAGCGTCGAGGAAAAGTTCTGCCTGTTTCTTTACCGGGGCGAGACTATTCCCTAAATGGGTTGGGATGTTCTTGACGAGGACTTGGCTCCATGATATCCAAGTTTCTGGGCCCCGTGCTAGTGATCATGGAAGGATTGCTAGCCTATCTCCCCGAGAAAGATGCAAGAGGGCTTTTGCGACGGATCTGCCAGAGATTTGCAGAAGGGGAAACCATTTTCGAGAGTGTCAGGTTTGCTGTGCTGAAATGACTCAATCGGCCAGACTCGATGAACGCCATTGCCGCCACTGGGGTCGTATTCCAATCGTCTAATTGACGACCCAAGGGCCTTGGAAGCTCTTCATCCACATCTCAAATTGGCTGAATCTACCCCTGGTACACAGGCTTAAGGCACCGAAAAGTTTCCTCTTCTCGGTCGCATGCTGATGTATCTCAGCTCGTGGTTTCCAAGTGGACGTGATTCAGCCAGGCTCCTACGCTTCCGATTTGGTGAGCGGAAGGTGCTTGGATCGTAGAATTTTGATTAGATCTCCTAGGTTACTATATTTTATAGTAACTCAAAGCTTTCATACTCATTATACGCCATAAATTTGTATATGATGAGGTAGATAGTCGATCACGGAACTCCGTGACACGACCACCCGACTCCGATGCCCTTGGCACTTGGCACAGTGCGAAAATATTGATAACATCTATATACATACAAGAAGAATAAGATCAAGAATTGGATTTCATGGGCTTCTTGTCCAACGTTTATCTGATTTAAAAGGTTTTATCATGTGCTCGATATATCCATTAGCTCACGATGATTACTACTCTTTTTGCTTCTCTATATTCCTTCTATTATTGGTTTTCGCTTGTTTCTTTCTATTTTTCTTCTATTTTCCCTAGTATTCTTCTTAATGTCGGTTTTGAAGGCGCTGTATAGAGAGAATGTTTGCTCACGCTAATTGCTAGATGAACGTCACGTAGGCATTGACAAACTCGAAAATCGACATATCACAGCCCAGTCACATATTGTTATATTATAAACAACGATAGTCACAAGGCTCCTTTCAATCCACCTCTCTCGACTCCACCCCAGATCACAAATTTGGGTTCGAACCCTTTACCCGCCTTCCCGGTTTGACTCAATCCTTCGTCCACAGGCAGCAACACAACATTTTCCGGGTAGAGCTTCCCCAGAATTGCTAAGGCAACAACAGGATTTTGCACGGATATGACGTGGACGCCACCTGCCTTGGCCGTCAGAAGGCCGGTGTCGGGTGTCTCCAGGAGGGTAGTAGGGTCATGGAATATAGGTTGAGTGTGCTTGGAGACTCCCTGAACCGTCCCGTCTTCGTGCAGGGAGGGATCTTGTGCGAAATAGGAATAGCGATGGCCGCGAGCGATTTGGCCTAAGTCGACAGCAACGCATTTCCCATTGGGCAATTCGAGACGCAGTTCCAGTTGGCGAACATTTCCAGCCGCCGAGTCGGGCACAAGTCCCACGGCACCGCCCACTGAGAGGGTCTGTGGCTTATCTTTAGGATCCAGATGCTCGGGTGCATGACGTTGAATTCCTGCTGGAATTTCATTGCGTGGAGCAGAATAGTAATCTTCGAAACGATTGGCGAAGAGAATGTCGGTCACCGTCGAGTCGACTTTGGTCGGGAAGTATTGCAGCAAGTGCAAAGGGGTCGGCCCACCCGAGAGGAATGCAGGCAGAATAGTTCCATGCGCGTACTGGAACCCATAGCCCGCGCTGGTCGTGTGCCGGAGGCCCGGGGCCAAAAGGGCTTTGGCGTATGTCACGATGCCTCGCTGGGTGACATGCTTGGTGAACAGTTCTGCCAGAAACTGAGTTCTGGCTGGCTCCAAATGGCGGATACCCCGCGCAGCCGTACCATCGACGGGAATGAGGACATCTTGGTAGTTCTGGAATGGTAAAAGAGCGTCGCGGAGGAGGACCATCTGATGCATGTATTCGTTGAACAGCTGCATCAGATGCGGCTGGCTTCGGTCGCCAAACATCAGGTCCACGTTGGATGGAATGAGCAGATGTCCCTCGCAGGGGCTGCGAAGGTACATGTTCGGATCGAAAGCCGTGGTGCTGGACTCACGAGCCCACTGCACCAGGGTCTTGCCGATCCGCGTGGCTTGTACATTGATCTCCTTCCGCGAGACGTCGAGAGGCTCGGTGAGACGAAGGGTGCCCTCACGGGTGTCGGTTGCCAAATTGGCGGCCACGTTATCCAAGAGACGGGCACGCGCCGGCTTGGAGCTGGTGGGATCTTGCCCCAACCGGGATACAATGACATCGAGCAGAGGTGCAAAGCTCTTTACCAGTTGGTGTGGCGTGTACACGCCCGACCGCAACCCCCAGGCTTCAGTCAATGGGCTGGGATCGCGCAGACCCCCGTCGGCATTGGGTGTGATTTTCTGGCCAATAATGAGGCCATCAAGACCTGAAAGGCGATACATGTTGTCGGTGACAGTCATGGCGGCGACTCGAGCAAGCATATGGAGAAACAAAACAAACAATAGGACAGCTATGTTTTGCATTGCAAAAGAAACCCTCTAAGAGAGGCATCCCAGGCCTCTTTATACTCGGCAAACCATGAGGTCAAACTGCCACCGGAGGCAATTGGTCTCGCGGAGTCCCGAGGTCGGGTGTCGGATGGACGCTCTGACAAATCGGACACGCATCTCCGAAGGCAAAGAAAATGAAAAAATCGCATCACAGTCAGATTTATCATTGAGCTCAAGAAAATTGTTTCAGGGCACAGAGGATCACAAAAGCCCGGAGTTCGTCGGAACCGCCAAAGCCCGCCGTGTGGACAAGATTTGCCAGCAAGTATTCTTTCGAGAAGTTTGAAAGCAAATAACCAAGAGTCATGGTGTCGGATCCCAATTGGAATGCGGAGAAGAGGTCAGTGGATGAAGCATTGTTCTCCGAGAAATCCTTGGTGAGTGTCCAGTCCTGGTCGGTCCGCGCAGACCACAGGGCATGGCTACACGGCAGGGGCAAGTTCAAGATCAGCTCGTCATCCAATGGCTCATAATAGGGCGACTGTCTGCCACCCTCAAGGTCATAATTGCTCAAGAAGTGGACGATATTGGCAAGGAATATCGTGCGCCGAGCCGTCTCGGCTACTTGCCACTGGACCCAGGTGTATAAAAGCGATTGGGTCGATCCCAACATTAGGCCCCGGTCGGAAGCATCGAGATGCGAATGAATAAAACCCTTTGTCATCTTGGCGAGAAACGGCGACTTTAGACCTTTCGCATGTGTCTTTTGCTTCCAATCCTCCTTCGTGTCCTCTGAAGACGCTCGCAGTTCCAGGATTCCATATATGAGCATCGCATGCAACGCATCCAACTGCTGCATGCATTGGTAGCTGGGATATGATTCGATCAGCCGTTGGCGCTCAACATCCATCGCGTGTCGAGCAAACCGTATCCCGTCTGTGGTTTCCATGGCACTCCCGCAGCAGATTGCCATAGAGGATTTCACGAGCGTTGCCATATCCGGCACCTCCTGCTCATACAGAGCGCGATGAAGAAAAGGGGAGCAAAAGTCATGACGGAGAAGCGACTTTGGGTATTGCCCCAGCAGGTGAACCAGGTCCTGTAGCGAGCAATCCACATGGTCTTGAGTCAAGTCTGGAAAACCAGACATGGAGAGCTCAAAGGGTGATAGTTGAAAATTTTCAAGTGGCCATGATGCTTCATCTGGTCCTGCCAATTCGCGGGGATCTTCGAGTCTTGTAAATTTTGCAGCAGCTTCTGGCGCTGTTGAGAGATACTCGCAAGGAGCGCCTCGAGCGGCACATCGGGAACAGGATGGCTGAGTGTAGCTGCATTTCGCTTTCGCTTGGACACAAGCATTACAAGCCCTGCGGCGGGTTGGCGGCTTTTGAGAGCCCCGGCAACGCCGCCGATGGCGCATTAGCAAATCTCCTATATCTCATGTCAGAGAGTCGTAGCTGCACGGTAGCAGGGAGACTTACGGCGCTGATAATTCTTGAGACACATGTCGCAGACATGGTCAATCTCGAGTGTGGGCTCCGCCATCACAGCAGCAATATCAATTCTGGATATTACGTTGGTCCAGGTCCCTAATGGTGAGTATTCTGCGCAGGGTAGTGCTAAGGGAGAACAGGTGTAGATGGATTCGGATTTGTAATCGAAGCTTGGTGTCAGTGGGGTCGACAATTACAGTGCATTGCAGACAACCGGATAGCAAGGGCATCACACTAGTGATAATTATCAGTTCGGCCAGGTTCAACGAGCTCTATGATCAGTTTGAATTTTGGTGGTGAACGGATGGGAAGTCTAAGGTGCGCTCCGACATGATCGCCAAAACCCATAGACGCTGCCTGAGAAAAAGGGCGCCAACACCAACAAGCTGCTAACTTCTGAACGTGATTATACCCATGACATTCACATCTAATATATATAGATGTTTATTTAGATCAATTGTCTGTCTGTTCTCTAGATGAAGACGGATTTTCAGTCTCCTCTTTTAGTAGGGATAAGACAGGTTGGCGAAAATCATTCAAGTAGCCATGCGGATGTCCCGTCCCCTATAGTATTATAAAATAAAAATTAGGTACACTAACAAGAATACTTGGATAATATTTACAAAAACATTTAGGAAAGATAACAAAAAAATAATAATATATGAAAAGGGAAAAAGAAGATGGGGAAAAAAGCAAAGAAGTTAAGTAATATAAAGAAGGTAACTACTAACGAGAAACAAAAAAAAAAAAAAAAAAAAACCATTATAAACTACTATAAACTATATATCAAGCAAGTAATAAAGCATTTCGAATGAAACAAAGGCTAGATCATAAGCCTTTAAAATATACTTCTTACTCTCTCCACTATACCTCCGAAAGCCGCCTGAGCAAAGAGATGGTCAGTATCTTGTCCATGCATATCTTACAGTCCCTCTCCCTTATAATATGCCCCTAATTCTATATAGAAAGCCAACTCGAGCTACTCTGGTAGAATTGGCTTTTAAAAGCAAAACTCGATCGGTAATGCAATGTCCCATAGATGGATCGTCTGGGGCCGTTTCGAGGGGTGCAGCGGGCGCCATTTTTGTTGTTGTTATTATTGGCCCTTCATGGAGCGCTTTGACAGACCAAGTTATTGCTCTGTATGATCGGCCCCCTGGGGCTTGCAAGTGGAGACTGCCAAAGGAGCAAGTCCCCCAAATTGGCCCCCGGTGGTTCAATACAAGGAAGTATACGGCCAAGCCCCCCCCCCCCCCTCCTATGGCAGCCAGCACCCATAACCCTAACGACCCAAAATAGGATTGCCCCCCTGCTGTGCCGAAAAATAGTGCTTCCACGTGTAGGCTGTTTGAGTCTGTGATTAGCGGAGCTTAACTATAGCTGTGGCACTTTTTCCTTTTTCGTTTGACAGGGACCACTCGCGAGATTGACCCTCACGAATGGCTGGGTACAGAACTTGCACGAGGTTGGACCCTGGATGATGTGAAGAAATATGGGAATTTTATAAGATTGTAGCCAATTTGCAAGCAGGAAAATGGATGGGACCTGGGATTTTGTCAATCAATCAACACCTCTTATATAATTCTGCGAATTTCCACGTCGAGACCATTGGCTTTTGGTATGCGAGTACTCAGCATCAGGCGGCTGGTACTGGCATTGGCTGGATTAGCCTTGTCAACTGCTCTACCTAAGAGTAACAGCGATGGTGCTACACCTGGGAGAGCGATATCCACTGGATCAGCCAACATCGGCAGTATTATCCATTCATCTCAAGTGCCAAAACCACACTCAACCACACATAAAATTGCCGCGAGTTCTGCTTCTGGTCACCCCCCGAATCGGACCGGGGTGAGAAAAGCCAACAGCGATACCAAGGTGGGATTTCCTGCGTCCGGCCCTTGGCTCGAAGCATCATGCGACGTGGTCAAGGGACCCAAGACCTGGGACGAGATGTGGAAGGCGGCGTCCGGCTCAGGTATGAGATTCATTGAAGAGACCTATCAACACAAGAAACTCGTAGCTAACAAACTGCCGATTCACACAGAGGCATGGGACCAGGCAATGAAAGCTTTCAAAAAAGACTTGGAAGACCCCAATGGACTCCACTGGCCCTTTGACCGATGGCTATGGTCTGCGTCCGGTGGACTTGAGAATCCTCGTTGCGTGGACCCCGACAGCACCCATTGTACTCGGTTCGAATGTGGCGACAACCAAGACTCGCTGAAACCAGCCGGTGCTCTTATGATGTTAGCTCTCTCGGGCCTTCAGCAAATGGTGCACGAAACCAAAATTGCAATGGACGAAGCCCACTCCACTGTCAATGGGGTTATTGGCGAGTTCAGAGAGACATTCACCCGAATGCCAGACCACCATTTGGAAATGGCTATTGTGAAGATGTTCATTGATGCGGCCACCTTCAGTCTGGGGATTGGAAGTGCATTTGTGTGGAATGTTTGTGAGTCGAATGCTTCAGTTGTTCCTGGTTTGAATTGACTAACACCCGAGTAGTTGCCAGAGAGGCACAGTGGTTTACCAAAGGTAATTTCTTGAAGGTCTATTTATTTTTTGTGTTTGGCAGCTAACTCAATACCAGATGATAATCTCCGGAGCGCTTTCAAAGATATCTCCAATGCCGGTATTGCCTTTAGCGCAGTCGCCCCCAAGGACCACATGAAGTAAGTCATGTCCTCTCTCCCAAGGTATAGGACCATTCAACTAATATTTCCTTGGCTATAGGGCTAAGGACGAAACACTATCAATCCAGAACCTCGTCAGTGGATTGGCAACAGAATTCATTGACGAAACCATCAACAACCTGGTTGGATTCCTCAACCATACCGTCTACGCCCAGGACGACAAATCTCAGTCGCTTCTGCACCATATCGTGGCTGATGGGATTGGCTACTCTTTCCAGACCCTCAACTATGTGTCTAACACAATCAAAGCCAGCGTCCTGAAGCTCTTTTACGGAAAGATGATCCCCCAGGCCTGGTCGATATCCGTTGAACACCAGGAGCCTTTCATCCTGTGAGAAACCTTCCTCGTTCAAAGCACTTCAAATATTAATTCTCTGCTGCAAATAGACGTGTTCCTAATGACCTGTACAAATGTGGAGACCCCGTCGAGCAGCCCCAGAGTGAAGATGACAAGAAGGGATTCAATCTGGGGATGTGGATGACGGGTAAAACAGCAAAGGAGACACAAGTCTGTCTTGATGAGTATGTCATATGTGCCCCTGTATGCAAATTTGATCCTTCTGAATACTGACCAGAATGGCAATGGGTTTAGTGCGGTCTACTTTGTCCTCAACGCAAGGTATGATGAAGACCATATTTGCGATGGCAACAACACAGGTCATGTCGGCGACTGGGATAATTGCTTGCATAACTACGTGCACACGGTCTTCGGCACACTGGCTGGTGGCGACTCAAAGACTCTGGATGGCGAGCAGTGGGGAGGAGTCACGTTGAAGTGAGTTAGCCCTGGCGTCGAGCATCTCGGACGAAGAACTAAACGCATTCGCGGAAGTAGAGACATGCTGGTGAGCAGCATGGGAGCATTTGTGGCCAACGGCTTCAAAAATGGTTACGTGAGTTCCCCCAAATTCTCTGAGCCCAATGCAATATTCGTTGCTCATGCATAGCTTGCATCGGTCCAGCAAATGGAAGAGACGAGTTCCCTTCACGTCGATTCCGCTCTCACCAAGGTCGAAGACAGCGGTGTCAGTTTCTTCGACGATATCAAAACGCCCGGGTTCTTCAATTTCACCATTTGCTTTGATCCCTGGGAAGCAGTCGCGAGCGTCCTGCAATTCCGCCACCCACCGTGTGCCGAGAGCCCAAAGCTGGGTGATTATTATACAAAACCCAAAAACGAGGCCGGGTACACAGCAGGCTGGTGCACGCTTCACGTCTCGCAGTATCAAAAGGACGCGGGTCAAGACAATCCCCTCGACACGGATCAAATCGCCGTGTCTATATTCGACGACCAGCAGCGAACAATCGGATCTGCGCCCAAGCAACCAGGAGACCCGGCCATTTCCATCAAGAGCAAGCTGCCCTCAGACCTCATTGTCAAGGTCGACGACGATGACTACGTGCATTTCTGGTACGCAGATCAGTACTGGCGCAGTGACGACAACAATCATCAATGCGACTTCAAAAAGTTCGACGGCCCAACCCACAAGCGGGAAGCCTCGTGCGGCTGGGTTTGCAAAAACCCAGCCGCAGAGGCGAAAGGACCTCCGTCGAAAGCACCCCCAAAGAATGTGCAGCCAGCATATTCAGGAACGGGCGATGGCGCTCAAACAGCCGGCGCCAAGTCGTACAAGAAGGGGAAATGCAAGATCCAGATCCGCCAGTACCAGCGCAACGAGATGCATAACTATCTGAACCCGGGGGAGTATTCACTCGAAATGGCACTGCTCGACGACAAGAAAAACCTCATCGCGTACACCAGGAAGACTAAGGCGCCCCCGGCAAAGGAATTGCCATCCAGGGACCACTGGAATTCATTGTGTTGTGCTCGACGGGCAAGACGGACAGCGATCCGATCAGTTGCTCATATGGCGCCCACGACTGGAAAACAGACGAACACGACGACTCTACTCCTCCGGTTCTGCCTGGTCTTGGAGGAGGGTATATTCCTCCTAGCTCTTATTCCAAATCCGGGCCATGTACCATCTCTAGTTTTGACGGAGGGATTCGCGACGCGTCTTGCACCTTTGCTTGTTGATTTTTCGACACTGTCGATCCTCTCTTTTCAGTTAGACATTAGACAATAGACATTCGAGTTGTGGCGTCAGCGTTGAGCTTGGGCTCCAATGTGATATCGAGCTATTGGCATAGATATAACGAAGTGGACCTTGATAAGACGGAAATCCTTTGGAGGGATTTTTTGTTTTGTTTTGTTTTGTTTTTCTCGAGAAAGTGTCAGGAAAATGTTCACGATGTGTCCTCGGGTAACTAGAAAGGTCAAACCGGGTTGTTTTTCTTCACGTATTTGTTGTAGGTACCGGGTACTTCCACTAACTATGGAGTGCCTATGTCCAGGCAGGTACTCAGGACTCAGCCGTGGAGAAAAGAAAACAGCCCGGGCGGTATGAGTCAGCATTTACTCACGTGATACATGGTCCCAGTGGACCCGCGTTGCATTCATTTCCGCCACAACAATTTCCCTTCGATCGCAGTCGAGGACATTGTCATCCGCAAGGACAAGAGGCCATCTTTATAATGATATGCATCGACGCAGGACCTTCGTGCAGACCGCAAGACAAGCCTTTGCCGAGCACGAGGGACATTCTTTTCACCGGCTCTCGCTTCTCGCGACTCGACTCCACACCTCGGAATGACCGAGAGGGATCGACCGAGGTACTGTCCCCGCTGTGGCTGGAGCCCTGGAAATCAATAGTGCGATCGGAGATTCGATCTATCCAACTAGTCGGATTATTAGCTTAGGTCGAGCATTGCGGTCGATCACCCAGCGCCACTCAGTCCCTGGTGTTTTAGCTGAAGAGCTACCCATTGGGTTCTGCCAGTCGGGCAATGGTGATCCAAGTGCATGCAGGAGCAAAAACTAAAATTGTCATGGGAATTGCCTGCTTTTCCGCGAGTCATACTGGTAGCCAACACATCTCCTACGCGATACATCATTTGGAATTCAACCAGGGTTTGCCAGGCAAAAGAAAAAGAAAGTCAAACTCAAAGCCCGAGCTCACTGGGGCCCTGATGGGGTTCCTTGGGGCGTGGAACGGGCCTATAAGAAGCTCATCCAGGTGCAAGCGATCTCCGCCAGGGCGATCGATCCCCCATTCAGACCAAGATTCCAGCGTATAGGGTGAATCTTGCCAGCGTCATGACTTCATTCTGCTTCCCACGAACAGGTCCTGTGGGTTGCAATTTCTCGCTTCAGCCACGTTGGCTGGGCAGCATCGATGCAGGTGTTGCACCTCCCTCCCCCAGCAGGTAATTCGCACGGCCGATCCCTTCGATCCGGGTTCGTTTCTCGCCCAAATTGAGAAAAAAAAAAAAAAAAAAAAAAAGAGTACGTGCAGGGTTTGGCTCGCTGCGGGATTACTTCGTTTATAAAAGGCCTTTGCCGGATTTCTCGCCCCTGAAACCTTTCTCAATCCAGCTCATCTATACCTGAAGTCTTTTCTCCTTCCTCATCTTCTTTTTGTTTCTCCAAAACACCCCCTTCCCAAATCCATCACAATGAAGTCCTTCTCCGCTGTCGCTGTCCTGCTGGCTGCTGCCGGCATGGCCTCTGCTGCCGACCTGTCCGCCTCTAAGTGCGCTGTAAGTGTTCTTGTTGCGCTATATGCTCGGCATTAATGACTGATCATGGATGTTGTCAATAGCAAATGTGCATTTCCAACATGCACGAGAAGGCGTCGGAGCTTCACTGTAAGCCCAACGACCTGGACTGTCTGTGCAAGTCTGAGAACTTCCGCTTCGGTATCCGCGACTGCACCAAGGAGGCCTGCCCCGAGGACAACTCCGACAAGGTCGTCGAGATGGCCGTCAAGAAGTGCCCTAGTGCGTCATCTCCAACTCGTGTTTTTCGTACGAAGCAGTCACGCTAACCAATAAATTACAGACGGCGCTGCTGGTGGTGGCAAGGACTCTGGCTCGGAGACCTCCACTGGCTCCGGCAGTGACTCGACTGGCACCGCCACTGGCGGCGCTGGCTCGCACACCTCGGGCGGTAGCGGTAGCGGTAGCGACAGCACCGGCAGCCCTAGCAAGACCGGCTCGGCCGGCAAGGTAAGCAGCTCCCTGGAGATTTATTACTCGATCGCCCAAGACTGACCGACTGTGTAGACTACTGGCTCCGCCGGTGCCTCCAACGGTGCTTCCAGCACTATGATGACCGCCACCAGCTCTGGCAAGGGCTCTTCTGAGACTGGCAAGGGTGGCTCTGGCTCCGGCTCCGGTGGCTCCAGCTCCGGCTCTGGCTCTGGCTCTGGCTCTGGCTCTGGCTCTGGCTCTGGCTCTGGCTCTGCTTCCTCCTCGTCCAGCGGTGGTGCTGCCCAGCCCATGGCTACCGTCGGCAGCGGTGCCGCCGGTGTTCTGGGCCTGGCCGCCCTGCTGGCCCTGTAAATTCAGGACGTGTGAAGAGATCAAGCGCTCGGGTTCAACCTGGCGCCCACTCTCACTGTAATGGTTACGATTCATGTGTCGCCCTCTGGCTTGTACAGGATTGGACACGCGGTCATGACGGTTTATTGTCTTCTTGTCGCTCCACAGCAGTTAATCTAATGTCGATCCGACTTAATCATCATGTGGATGTTTCATGTGAATGTGGACTATGCTCCTTCGCTGGACAACACACCGAATAGGCCGAAAGGTGTCTTTGGACGTAGTAATCTCAGTAACTGAAGTAGTTGAAGTAATCGCAGGAGATCAATGCACAATCTGAACCTACCAAAGGCGCCAATCTACGCTGAATGTGGCCATCCTTTATTCCGCCGGAAAGCTGCACGGACATCATCGCGTTTCCCGTTCACCCGGACGCCCTCGGTGCCCGCCGACGTAATATCACAACCCCGGACAAAAGAACCTCGTCTCCATAAATCCATAAATGAACCGCTGGTCGCTCTTCTAAGCTGACCAGCTCAGGTGCAAGCCCATCGTGTCCCTCGGTGGTTTTTACGGGAAGCCGGTTTCTCCGCGCCGAGCCGAGGCACATTGCGGTCCGGGGAAAGCGTCATTGGAGTCACCTTTTTTCTTTGCGCAATACTTCTTCGCTCTTCTTTTCTTTTTCTTTCCTCTTTCTCGCGTGATATCTTTCTCCCTCCCCCTCTCCTATTCTCTGTCCCTTCTAGCTCCCTTCTCCATCCCTTCTCCCTAGATCTCATCATGTCCACCTCCACTTCTCCCCCGCAGCAGCTCAAGGACGAAGTCCAGGTCGCCGAGACCAAGCCGGTCAACCAGACTATTGCCCAGTTGCGCTCCTTTGCCGCGGGCGGTGCTGGTGGTCTCTGTGCAGTGATTGTCGGACACCCTTTCGATCTGGTCAAGGTCCGACTGCAAACTGCGGAACGGGGTGTCTATGCGGGCGCAATGGATGTCGTGAGGAAGACGGTTGCCCGGGAAGGTCTAGCTCGAGTACGCGTCAAAATGGAGTCAACATTTAGAAGCAGAGCTAATACCGCCATGTTATAGGGGTTGTATGCTGGTGTGTCCGCGCCGCTGGTCGGAGTGACCCCGATGTGTAAGTTCACTCTGCTGTCGGCGCCAATGGCCCCCTGGGAAGCATTACCCTGAAATCCGAGCTAATCTCATGGTGTCATAGTTGCTGTTAGTTTCTGGGTATGTACCGACGCCCCGAGTGTCCCCGCGGGGTCATCTGGCGAACCGTGATTCTAATCGCGCCTCCAGGGATACGACCTGGGCAAGACCATTGTGGGCAAGCTGTCGACCGTGCCGGTGGAGAACAACACCCCACAATACTCGATTGCGCAGATCTCCTCGGCCGGGTTCTTCTCGGCCATTCCCATGACGCTGATCACGGCGCCCTTCGAGCGTGTCAAGGTCCTCCTGCAGATCCAGGGTCAAAACCCACCGCCCCCAGGACAGAAGCCCAAGTACTCGGGTGGTGTGGACGTGGTGCGACAGCTGTACAAGGAGGGCGGCATCCGCAGTGTGTTCCGTGGGAGTGCCATGACGCTGGCCCGTGATGGACCCGGCTCGGCCGCCTACTTCGCGGCCTACGAGTATATCAAGCGGTCGTTGACCCCCAAGGATGAGAATGGTAACATCACCGGCGAGCTGTCTCTGCCTGCGGTGTTGACGGCGGGTGGTGCGGCCGGTATTGCCATGTGGATCCCTGTCTTCCCCGTCGACACCATCAAGTCTCGCCTGCAGAGTGCCCCAGGCAAGCCGACGATCGGCGGCACCATCAGTGCTGTGTATGCCAGTGGCGGCTACAAGGCCTTCTTCCCTGGCTTCGGACCGGCTCTGGCGCGTGCTGTGCCGGCTAACGCAGCCACTTTGTAAGTGCCCTGTTTTATGTCTGATTTTCTGGTCGGAACTAACCATCCGACAGCCTGGGTGTGGAACTGGCGCACAAGTTCATGAAGAAGATGTTTGACGACTAAGCACCAACCGGGAGGTTGATGCTTATGTATATATCTCCTTGTGTCCTCTTTGGTTTCTTTTCTTTTCTTTTCTTGTTGCAGCGTGGTCTTTGTCCATCCACGGGTGGATCTTATTTGGGCTGATTGACCCGCATGTCTGGGATTCTTCATAGAGATCTGCATTGGCATAGATTGGGTTTCCTGCCTATCAAAGGGGCGTTGAACACCGGATCGCAGACACATTTCGCCTGTACAAAGTAATTTCGGGCATTTGTCGCAAATTTGAGTCATGCTAGTTGGGTTTCTTTGGTCAAGCTACGGTTCTTCCGGAACGACTCGGCTTTGTTGAGGCTCTCCGGCACGTTTTTCTTCGGTCCTAACGCCCTGGCCCCACTGTTAAAGGCAGAATAAGCGAGGCGATGGATTGGCTAAGCCTGGTGGCATCCACTTGGGCTCGTACATTGCACCAACTTGGGATAGTGTAGGTTTAAATACAGAATGGAAGCCAATAGATGCTGATTTAGACTGTTGGAAACGAGGTCGGAGCAAATCATAGAAACCCTCCGATGAGCTAAGGGGGTTCTATATTTAACCTTTAAAAATGAATGCAGCTCGACCTCTTAGAGTACCATGATAGATGGGAAAAGAAAGTACGAAAGGATGGTGAAGGGACTCTGAGAATAGAAACAGCCTGGGAGACGGTGATGTCCAATACGGTCAGAGAGTGAGGGAGAGAGAGAAAGAGGCACTTGAAGGTACCGGCACTTGGGTGGGGGCTTGCGGGACATCCGGGTACCACCCAAGTACCGCCCTATGCTGCCTATTTCCCATCGATAAAAGGGCCCCAACGCCCCCCTCTCCATCTCACTTGCTGATTCTTTTTGTTCTTCTTCCCTTCCACCCAATTTCTATCCACCTCTCATAGTGGTGCCACTATCACCATGACCTACAGCAGTTTTCTCGTGCGCCGAGGCACTGAGCTTGCCTCTGCTCATTTCAAGGATGCTGATAAGCAGCCCAAGGAGCCCCCCGCCGGCCTGGTGGCCCTACTCTTCCTGACCTTTTTCCTGCTGTTCGTGGCCATGGCGGCTGTAAGTAGCATCGAAACCCCTCTGTGCATTTTCGCCAGGCTGATTCTGGATGGTTGCAGGTGGAATACACGTTCGGCATGGTCGTGGCGACCCTGACCGCGATTGAAGACACCCATCCCGATATTTACGTGCGCATCGATGCTGATGCCGATGTCGACCCAAACAAGCCTGTCGACTTTAACGAGCCCGAGCTGGCGACCGCGACTCCTCCCAAACCCATCACCAGCAAACTACGCACCACCATCAAACACCTGCGCGCCCGTGCCGGGTTCTGGTCTGGGTTTCGCGGTCTGAGCCTATATCTAGCATACTCGGGACTACGTGGCTTCATCTCATCGTTCATCCCCGTCCCCACCACATCGTTCTTCGGCCAGTTTGTCATCCAGTCGCTGCTTAGCGTGCTTCTGTCGACCTGGCAGATGGCCTGGGTGCACATCGTCATTTCCGAGCCTTCCCCCAAGCGCTTCTACCAGCGCATTCCCAGCTGGAGGACTTGGATCAAGATCGCCCCGGCTGCTGCTCTGGAGAATATCCTTACCGCCGCCGCTTTCTTCCTTCCCATGGCCGTTGCCAGCTTCGCCGGCTGGGTCGACACCTCCAACGACAAGGGCGTCCCTCCCCTCGTGGCCCTCTACCGCTTTATGGGCGTCAGCGTCGTGCCGGCCCTACTGGCCTTCCTGATCTCCGTCCCTGCTCGTGTGGTTTTCATCCGGGTGGCCGCCTCCATGCTGCCCGAGGAAGACGAGTCCATTGTGCCGTTCGACCGCTCCTTCGGCGGCAAGGTGAACCCAGCTATTCTGGGCGGCAGTGGCTGCATCAGCCTCATCGAGGCCTGGACCACGTTTGACTGGTCTGCTCGCGTGCGCTTTGCCAAGGTTATTGGCAAGACCTTTGCGATCGAGGTGGCGCTGGGGATTTTCTTCGTCTTGGTGCTTGGCGGCCAGCTGTTCATGTTGGGTACCGACAACCTGCACAATGCGGCTGGCTCCAAGCCTAACCATGCGTAGAGTCTTGGTTGAATTGGACAGAATTGGACATACGACTGATGGGTTGAAATAGCCGCTGTACACACTCCTTCACCTGTCCCCTCACTCGTCACTGTTTATACATGTGAGGCTAGAGCTTCCTTAATACCTTAACATAACACCTACACGGAACCGATTTCTTTCCCATGCGTATTCGTCTTCCCTTTTTCTCGTATATTCTATCTTGCCATGTTGAGAGGTTTGGGGTCCAGGTTTCCTGAATTCCAAGGTTGGCAGGTAACTTGGCTATCTAATTCGAGTTTCATGGAATCCTGAAATATTTGGCCGTTGAAGACAAGGCAGTTGTTCTTTTCTACTACCATGGGACTTGAGCGCAGCCTATTTTGTAGTTGACGTTAGGTCGTATCCTATTAGGGGTGGTAAAGTGTATATATAGCATGATCAACGCCGTGGATATGCCCGTTCTCCGACGAAATTGAACAGCAAAGAAGGATATGCCCAGAAAGAATAAATCCTGAATTGGTTTTTCTTGAACCCTATACTTTTATTAGTTCATTGTTTCCTAAAATGGAATCGATTTATCAAGCTGGCCCCTCGGCCGATTGGTATACCGGTCACCTTTATAGACGGATTGGGTCTTTTCCAGGTCGTCTTGGTCCAACATATAATCTGAGATGGGCTTTACAGAAGTGCCCACGAGGGGAGCGAAACGGTGGACGTGAGATGTGTGGGATAACATCCCAAGCACCTCAGATTCTTCAATGAAGGACTTGTCCTCTCCATACCACGAAGACAAAGACTCGGATCTGCCAACCCGACTGGTGGAGGAGGAAAAGGAGACGGGATGAAGATGTGAGATGGTATATATGGCATGAAGCCAAGTTAGTACAGCTACATCTAGTTCATAAGGATAGTATGGGGAAGGAATATTAGCAATAGGTTCTGGGTATCTTGACTTGTTTACTTCAGAAAATCGAGTGTTTTGAATCCGATATACATGTAGCATCATGTGATAGTCTGGACCAAAGTCACATGACATAGACTGAGTAAACTCTGGTTTACATGGTTTGCATCAGTCGGGTATTTCATGATGCTGCTGGGTAACACCTTCTTGTTGCCTCTGGCCTATTAGACAGATCAAGGAAATTTATGTATGGATGCTGATATGTTCATCTCGTATCTAAAGGGAATTCCAAAGAAATTGATATTTAATTAGACTAATCCATAATATTCTCCGGGAGCTCTATTGTATGAACCCACCCTAATGGGCCTAGGAACAGCCTATTTTCTGAACTCATGACCAGGAATTATCATAGAGTATCTTAGGGGGAATTCGCTGTTTTCGTTGTTCATATATCAGACATCGAAGTCTCCTGAAGGGTAGAACTTCCCACCTTTCATCTTAACGTTCTATATCTCCCCGCAATCTTCACCGCCTTGGCGACTTTTTGCCTTCGAGGTCCCCTCACCTGAGTGCCTTTCTGCTTTCTCTGTTCTCCGGTGCTCCAAGAACTGCGAAGAGAAAAAAAAAGGATATTGAGAGACAAACATTTGTCTTGATCTGTTTCCTCCCCTTTGTCTCACCTCAACCCCCTGAACCACCCCGATGGCCACTTCACCCGCCGGCCGTATGCTGTCCCGCCAGCTGCAGCAGATGCAGTCTGATAAGGATATTCCTGGCATCAGCTGTGGCTTGGTCGATAACAACGTCTTTGAATGGGAGGTCATGCTGATGATCTCTGATGATGTGAAACTTTACGGCGGTATGTGATCCTTGTGTCATTTTCGCCCCCTAAGTGATGTGCCATCGCGTTCTGACACTGATCTAGGAGGATTCTTCCGCGCTCGCCTTTCTTTCCCATCCGAGTACCCTCACAGGCCGCCGAAAATGAAATTCGAGTCGCCGCTTTTCCATCCTAATAGTATGTTTTTTTTTCTCTCCTGTCGCTCGTTTCTAGTCCTACCAGCCGAGGAGGTATATACTAACCACCTAAATCCCTTTTTTTGGGAATCATAGTCTACCCCGACGGTGAAGTCTGCATCTCCATTTTGCACCCGCCCGAGGAAGATAAATACGGCTATGAATCAGCTGCCGAGCGCTGGTCCCCGGTCCAGACTCCCGAGACAATTCTGCTATCGGTCATCTCCATGCTCTCCAGCCCGAATGACGAGAGCCCCGCCAACGTGGAAGCAGCCCGCCTATGGCGTGAAGACCCCGCCGAGTTCAAGAAGCGCGTTCGTCGATGTGTCCGCGACAGTCTCGGGGAGGAGTAAATTGGGTGGATGGATTCTTTTTCTCTGTTTCGTTCAACTACTGTTGCTGGCGGCGTTTCCCTCCCTTGTTGCATTATAGAGCGAGCGAACGATATGGGTGATTGTGCTACCTGGGCAGGTGATAATGCATTCATGGCTGAGCTCAAGATTCGTGTTTCTTCACGGGGGCATTTCTTGCGATTACACTTCGTCATTTGGGTTAGCTGGAGTTCTTTCCTTTGCGTTCGAATTTAATTCTTACGGATCAGTTGAAGTTTCTCTTGGGTCCCATCTGTAGGCCAAGATGACCATGTTTCATGATTTTCAGCTGGGTGATCATTGTGTCTCGTTATCAGTAGTCCAGGCCCAAGGGCAACATAGCGCTATGTCTATAGTCTCAAGTTTAAGCAGATGTAGTGACAACCCTTCCTCTCCCTCGAAGAAATCATGCAACCCAATACACTATGCGAGAATAAAAAAAGGGAAATCATTTAGTTCTTGTATCCGGTACGAATCGAGGTGAAGTAAAATCCCGGATGGCAGACGGTGAGGGCCAAGCACCCCAGCGCGATCATCCTGGTGAGAATGTCAGTAACCGTATAACCTCGAAGGCTGTCCCACACAGCAGGATCGCACTTACATTCCATCCAAAACCAGGAATTCGTCTTCCTTTTGCATCAGTGGACTTCCCCAACCACCAGCCATCTCCGGAATTCTAATGTTTTGTCAGCCATTTTGATCATCCTATGAACCTGGATATCGAATGCCATACCGGTAGATGCAACGAATAAGCACGAAAAAATAAGCAGCGATCTCGGCGGCCACGATGTAGTGCACGTTGCTGGAAACAGTCGATGGACCGTCCCCTTCAAGGCTCTTCTCGCCAGAAAATCCTTCGGGGCGGTGGAAGAGCGCCCAGAAGAACTTGAGAGACACCAACCCACAGGCTGCCATAGTCACCACTTGAAACACGATGCCGGCGATTATTATATCATTTCCAACGTCAGTCATATGCACATCCCCTTTGTTGGAACCCGAGGAAGTGACTCCGCCACCCGCTGCTTGCAAGATCAGCGATCCCACATCGCAGCTGATGAAAATCCAGGTGAACAAGCGCGGCTTCAACGGTGAATGCTCGGGCCCCAGGTTCAAAATGATGTGTTTCAGGGTCAGGTAAATGCCGGCTGCAACGAAGGTGGGCGCGAGAACTAAGCATACCTAGAAAGGCCAATATCAGTTTCCTTTCGCCAGTGGATGTTCCGACTAACATGGCAAGTACTCACAATCTGTAGCTTGAATGCGCCCTGATCCCACGGGTTATTATTCATAAGAATCCGACCGATATACCCGGCCATCTCCATGAATGCGCCGACACAGACGGCGATCATGAAGGTCCATGATCGGAAATAGACCCCTAGGCCCAGCTGGGCCACCCCCATGATGCCATAGATGACTGCGAAGAAGACGTTCCCCCCGAAGTTTGGATAGTAGCCGTACGTGGTTGCGGAGACTGGGCAGCTTGGACTAACAGAAAGACACTGCGCAGTACTCGGCATCACGAATCAGGTCGGCAACAGAACAGACAACAGGAAACGAAAAAAAAACTGGACCGTATTGATGGTGGGAATGTGGTCAGGTGCGTGTCAAAGAAGACCTTTCTCGAAGAAGCGGACATGGCGCCTTTTTAAATCCAAACATGATCTCGCATGTCTCCTGTCGAATCTGACGCGGGTCCGCCAAGGACAACATCGAAGCAAGACACCCCCAATGAGTGGAGAAGCAACGGCATGACGACAGTATGCAATTGGCGGCGTTCTCGTTCTCGATCTCGCTCTCGTACCCGCGTGGGTTCCAGGATTCAAAAGGACCCACTGGGGATCTGTATCGGCGCATTGATCATCGGGAAAAATCCCCGTTGGCGGAGCATCCGCGGCTCAGAGCTTGAAACTGCTATTCTTATCGCAAGACTGAGAAGTTGCATGAACATCAGGCAACAGCGAAGCTGGAAGTTGCTGGGAGTGTCTGTCGGGGAATAAATTTCATGCTTAGCTGCAAGCCTGCAAGGCAGAAAAGGTGCTAAAGCATATTCAGGCATTGATTTCTTGTCACCCACGTGCCGTCACGTGATCGAATACATATCCCCGCGGGCTTCCCGAGTGGATCATTTTCGGTCCGATGCAGCTCGCCTGGTACCGATGCCTCCTCGTCGAGCGCACACCAAGTCCCGCCATGGGTGTGATCAGTGCAAGAGGCGCCGTGTCAAGGTCTGAGCTGTTATCCCACAAATCTCCCCCCACCTGCCGATCTGACAGCCGCAGTGTGACGAATCAGGGCCCCCGTGCGCCAATTGTGTCTCCCGAGAGCTCACTTGCACCTATCTGAGAGCGCCGGCCAAGGGTATTTACCATGTACAACCACCTACTCATACTCCGGCCCCGATACGAAACCTGAGTCCGCTCCAGCCGGTAATCCTCAGTCCCGCCTCGAATCGTCCGACCGTTTCCGGCGTGCGCGATGTGGAATTGATGCACAAGTTTGCTACCGAGACGTATGACAGTCTCTTCAGCTCATACTCAGGGCAGCAAACCTGGCAAATCTTTGTTCCGCGTATGGCTTTGCAGCATGACTATCTGATGAACGGCATTTTGGCTCTCGGCGCGCTGCACATAGCCACCTCTCTCGAGCCTCCGGCATCCTTGGCCTACATCGACACCGCCCTCCACCACCACAACCTCACGTTTGCGCCATTCCGCGCCGCCATCAATAATATTTCTCCATTGAACAGCGAGGCCGTGCTGGCGCAGTCGATTGTCACCACCGTAATTGGCATCGCCTTACCGCGGCTGACAAGCACACGCGGCGAGAGCCCGAGCATAACCGAAAATATTGTTGTGGTCTTCGAGCTTTTGCAGGGTGTCAAAAACATTTATCAGCTTGGTCGATCATGGATCAAGTTGGACTTCTTCTCCCGCCAGATGGATTTTTGGAAAACCGACGGTGCTGATCTGGATGACGAGACCCGGGCTGCCCTGGACCGACTCGTCACATTGAATGACGAGACGCTGGCTACCATCGATACCGATCAACATCGAATCAACAAAGACGTTCTTGCTTCTCTTCGCCACTGTTATGCGCGGTTTATCAATTCGCCAGACCCGGCGAATGTCCTCGCATGGCTAGCGGCAGTTGACAAGGAGTTTGTGGACAATGTCGCCCGCCGCCAACCCCTAGCGCTGCTGATTCTCATGCACTGGGGAGTGCTTCTCGGCGAGTTGGACGGCCATTGGTGGTGGGCCCGAAACTCAGGACGCGCGTTGATCTCAGAATTGCTGCAGGCGTTACAGCCCGGGGACCTACGATGGTCCAATGCTCTGTCGTGGCCCCAACGAAAAATGGGACTATGAACCCCCTAAGCTGACATCTTGAGGCACAGCAAACCTTGGTGATCAGCTATACCTCTTTACTGCCGGCAAGACCAGCAAGACCGTCGAGAGACAGCGAAGGACAAAACACCATGCAAGCAACCACAGGCTTTCTATCGGACCAATATGCTTCTTGTCGCCATGAGAATATGACAAGCCGCGCGTGGTGAAGTTTGAACGACACCCCTTCCCCCCTGCTATCTCTTCATCGTCCGGTGAATGAGCAGCTTGCACGCTCAGTTCGCAACGGCCGTTCTTGCCATCGATTCGTTGCGAGAGGAGAGCTCCAACAGCAGGGGTCGTCTCAGTGTTAAGCCGATTGCTGCCTCGGTGCACCAAGTCCTTTTTCGGGCGTGATGCCCATCAAGCATATCCAGAGTGCGACTGGTACAATCTGGAACTATTTATTAGTAGTACATGAGGGCCAGAAAAAAACTGTATATTGTGAGCTCCGGACATGCCTCACTACATATTTGAATGTTCATCACAACTGCGGGATAATTATGCATCCTGTATATTGACGAGAAAAAGGCTGGCATGTGCCTTATTTAACTCTACAGGTCCTGGACAAGAAGAGTATCACCACACAGACCCTTCTCTCCTTCCGACCAGACTACAGCCGAGCCTTTTCCATGCTAGTCTTGTAGATCTCACGAATCCGAGCCTGGTTGAAGTTATCCGCCTCATGCTTGCACGCCCGCAAGCTCAACGGTCCACCCATCTGTTTCAGCCAGTAGGATCGGCCACAATCGAACAGCCAGTTGCGCGATGCCACCTGCACCAGCTCCGCTAGGAAGCACTGCGGGGAATTGCGATCTTCGGTGAAGATAACCGGCGAGAGCTCGCGTCGGATTGCCGGTGGGGCGTTCGACTGGACAATGTGTAGAAAGTCGTCGAAGGTTATCGGCTCGTACAGCTCAGAGCCTACCTGGACGATTCCCGTGGTGCGCGCGACCGCATGCAACAGGCATGCATTCGCCACGAAGTCCACCGGGATCTCGTCTAGGATGTTTGTGCCGGTCCGGTAGCCTGCAGCGGCGTGCCAGACCTGCGTCGAGCCCCGGTCTGCGATCAAGAACCGCGCGAACTTGTGCAAGGGTGTCGAGTCCTCGGGCCCATATAGCGGATACGGCTGGCGGAGGGCAGGGCCAAAGATAGTTGGTCGCACGAGGAGGATCGGGAGCAGCGGGAACCGCGCTGGCAGTAGCCGTTCCACCAAATGTTTGGCATGGGCATAGCTGGACGAGAACTGTGTTGTGTGCGAGGGGCGTTCCAGCGACAAGATAGAGGCGAGTTCTTCCTCCGGGTCCCTGTCGCTCACAGGGTAGGGCCGTTCCAGGACTGGACCATCTGGGAGGAAGCTATTGGCATAGGCCGTTGAGATCTGTATGAGAAGCTTCAGTCGCCGAAACCGCGAAGCAATTCGGGCCATTTCCAACGCCGGCAGGCAGTTGTTGTCGACCGCATCGTGTAGGCTAGCTTCGAGAGCAATCTTGGCCGCCGTGTGAATCGCTATAGTAACTTGTGCCTGTAGTCGTTTCATAACCGCCGGCTCAATCCCAAAGTCGACTTTTTTGATGTCCCCGATCACAAATTCCACCTTCTTTGAGGCCAAGATAGCCTGGGCATGGTCTGGCATAGTTTTCTTCCATCTTTCAGTTGCCTGCTGGGCGCTCCCACGCACTAAGACGAAGATCTTGCGTGTTGGTAGCTGCAGAGCCAATTTGTACAAGAGACAGCCTCCGAGGCACCCGGTACTTCCAGTCAGAAAGACCGCATGGACTTCGAAGAGTTTGGCATATCCACTTCGGACCGTCTCATCGGTGTGGGATGCTCCCACGGCCGGAACTGCTGACATCGGAGGTGCAATAGTGTCGATCTCTGCGGAAGGGAATTGGAGAAAGATGCTGTCGCGAAGCTTCGATGCATGGCGAGGAGTTTTCCAGATTAAAATCGCGAGGGTGTCTCCATGGTGCCGCAGCACACGGTGTTGGTCAGTAGGACAGCATAACTTGGTGTCACCCTTGCATCGGTGCAATCAAGGGCCTCAGCATTCACCCTGTAAACCGGTTCGATCTCGTGCTGGATGTTGTAGCATGAAGGACCTCGGTCAGAAACCAACGCCGGCTAAGGGCCTTCATATTTCGATGGCCTGGGACCTACGATTAGAAGATACGTTCGACGTCTTTTCGCTTCTATGGGGAGAGGGCAGTCGAGATATGTTGATGCATCATGAGCAGTTCGCCCAGTTTTCCACGGAGGCCCTTATATCGAAGTGCTTTCATGCAGGGTCTTAAGCCAAGGGTGCCAGTTGAAATGCCGTAGCAGCCGAAAGATAAGTCGGCCTTGTAGCACAACGGCTCAATTTCCGCCTACAGGTGTGACAAGGGCTCAAAGGCTAGGTGCTGTTTCGAATGCATGGTGAATTTTTATAAACAAGAAAAGGGTATTATATGTGGCTGATTGGTGTATGCACTCGGTGAACCGATCCCAATGCAGTTTGTACAAGAGTTGATGCGAGCGGGGGAAGCCTGATAGTGCGAAACTGCAAACATATGGAAGTCTTCACTCGACGGGAGTTAAGTGTTGGCAGAGTGACCGGTGCCAATCAAGAGCCCTTGTTTCCGCCGCCGCACCAACAGCGTCCATCACCATCCCGCTCCACTTGGACGACAATTTCCATGTTCTTTTCTCGAAGGAAAGTAACAGTGCGCTGACGGACATCTTCCAGATCGGCACCGCGTGAGGCAATGACATGAATCACCCCGAGGACATTTTGACTTTTCTGCTCATGGTCATGGTCATGGTCGTGATCGTGATGATCATGGCCATGGTGATCATGATGGTGATCATGATGGTGATGGTGATGGTGATGACCATGGCTGTGGCCGGAGTGTGCATGCGGATGGTTATGGTTATGTTCCGACGAGACCGTTCCGGTGTCATCCAACCAGAATTTGGGGACTGTGTACGAAACCACACCACGCAAAGTGCTCACCCCGGCCAGGGTTTCACGAACATTATACTCGGTATCGGCCGGCAAGGCCAGCAGTAAGGTTTTGGCAGTACTGCTGACCAAAGGAACAGCCGAGGCAAAAATCAAGATAGCAATGAAGCACGAGGCCAGGGGATCGTAGCCCGCCCATCCAGAGTAGTGCACCAAGACAGTCGAGATCACTACAGCCACAGAGCCCAGCGTGTCCGCCAGTATATGCAAGAAAATCCCGTGCATGTTTTCATTGCCATGCGAGTGGTCATGGCCGTGGTCGTGGCCATGATGAGCGTGACCATGCTCGAAGCTGAAAATGCCGACCAGGTTGACCGCCAAACCAGCAATGCTGACAGCCAGGAGCTCACTAATACGGTGCATTTGACTCCCGGATGACAGCCGTTCCACAGCCTCGTAGATAATCTCCACACTGATGATCCTGGTTGCTGTTAGGAGACTAAAACGGGGCGTACTTATGCGGAGCGCACTTACATGAGGAAAATACCATTGGCAAATCCAGACAATGTGTCCACTTTGCCATAACCGTAAGGAAAACGAGCATTGGGCGGCCACTTGCTCATGACGGCTGCACAAAGCCCGACAACAAGCGCAAGACAATCGAAGAACATATGGATACTGTCACTGAGCAACCCCAGAGATCCGGTCAAAAAGCCATATGAAAGTTGAACAAGCATGAAGCAGAAGTTCAAGCTAGACGAACCGTTAGCGGAGTCTTTCTATAACATTGAACGAAGTCATGGCTTACCACATGAAGTAAAAGATACTGCGAGAATCCTTCTCCTTCAGGATGCTATAGAGCAAGGGGTATGGCTCACTGCGGTGAACCAGCCACTTAGTGATCCGCGAGGTCTCGGAAGTGGTATGCGAATGGCCGTGGTGATGATGGTGTGAGTGGCTATGCGAATGCGCATCTGACCGTAAATGACTGTCATCCATTCTCGCGGCGAAAAAGGATACAGCGGCCAAAATACAACGCGCAGTGTAAGCAATTAGGAAATCATCGCGAATGTGTGGTGAAGATAGAAAGGCTGCAGCACCGGTACAGATACCCAAACCGGCTTTATTGGCGGAACGAAGACCCGGGGGGAAATGAATCATCAAAGAAATTGCGAAGAGACTGGCAGGGACTCCGAGATATATCAAGTCCGACAGTTCCAAGGCAAGACCCTGGGAGGAAATTACAGTAGCGCATGTTAAGAAAGCTCCAGAGACGAGAGCAAGTGGTGCATCAGTCGTGACAACGACCGATGGATTGTCGGACCCCGAGGGCTTGGCTTGCGAGGATAGCGACTGGGCCACAAGACCAGGTTCCGGGATGGGTCCTGAATGGCGAACGGATGGAAATGGGGGGGGAATGACGAAGACGGAGACCAGAAGCGCGGTATATCCCATGAGTGGAGATGCATCCCAGTGTTGATTCAGCCCTATGAAGCTCACCAACATAACTATCACCAGAAGAGCAACAGACATAACCTTTCGGCTATATTTTTCCTGGGGGCGAGGAGCACTGCTCGCCAGGTTGGGTACTCCGGATGCGCTGGCCAGGAGGAGAGAAAAGGCAATGAGGAAACCCCCGACCTTGAGTGCTGCGTAGATGGGTAGCCCGATCGAGCACAATTGAAGAAATGAGGTTTGGGCGCTCTTAATGTTCATTGGGGGTAATTTGACAGACAGACCCGCCGGGCCTCCGCGATGATTGCGCAAGATCTGCCCGCCGCCAAAAAGAAGCAGAGTGATCGCGGTCAACACGCAGGTCCTCTGTCCAACCTGCCCAATAGACCCAACCGGCGAACCACCTTTTGCCATAGGACCATCCCCAGGTTTGCAAATCTGCGCGCACTTTCTTGGGTACCAGGAAAGCGCGATCCACGGCAAGGCAATCAGTGTACCGGTTAGAATCTCCTGGCTGCAACTAGCTATTAGTGTATATCTTGAATCAGCGGCCCAAGTTACTTACATCTGCTCAGGGTTAGATCCTTCCTGTTTCAGTAACTCCGAGGCCAGCAGGTCGGCATCATGCACGGTGTGCGGCTCATGGGCATGGTGTGCATCATGGTGAAGGGACACACTATGGGTATGGTGGTGGTGGTGATGGTGGTGGTCAATTGAGTGAGAATGTAGATGCTGGCTGCCCAGCGAGGCCTGTGGTGCATGGCTGTATGTGTAATTTGAATTCACAATATCACTCGGCCCCGGTGATTGAGTTTCGGAGGTTGAGAGCGGAGACTGCGTCCAGCGAGGGGACCGAGAGTGGCCGCGCCCTCGGCTATGGCCATGCGCATGTCCATTGGGGGGCGGGATAAGATCCACGTTCATCGGCGCACCCGTGGACATGGTCCTTCAATGCTGGTGGTTCGCGCAATTGAACAGAAGGGTGCGCGGTGGACAGGACAGGAAAGGGGACGAGCGCCAAGATATCGGAGCGGCGGGAGTCCGGGGTCGCAAGGTCAGATTAGGTGGTCAGGGATCGGAAAACACACCGCATTGCGTCGCCAGCAGCTGTACAATCAGGCTCCGGGCACCAGAGTCTTGGGATAAGTGCCTGTCGAAGCTCACTCGAGGGCCACATCTGCGCTGAGAACCTTGGGGGTCAGGGGCTGCACGTGATCTTATCGCGACTTATGTAATGCGTTTTCGCGTCTCAAATTTGAACATCCATAGCCCTGGAGATATCTACATGACACGGTTTTTAGTCTCTTTTTTTCCTCGAATTATTCAGAAGGAACCAGGGATGCTGGATGACAAACCAAGCTTTTGCGTTGTGATCCTTGACTGGTAAAAAAGTGGCTGGTACCCGAGCTATTGGGAGTACTGTATGGCGATTTCTGCTCTACGGTATGATGATGACCGGTGTCTTTGCGTTGGCAAAGTTTTGACGCCTTTCGTTGCTGAAGCCGCCTGGGTACAGATCTCGCGTCTAGAACTGTGGTCCTAGACACGGGTGATATAGTAATGGCCGCGATGGATCGGTTCTCGTGAATCGAGCTTTCGAGCACCGTCGGCTTGCTGTCTTGAGCACAATTACATTTATTCGGTGAGAATATATTTAGAGACTACAGGCCATTAAGCCTCGCTTCAGCCGGGCAGCTTTAGGAGGCGTAGAAAGTAAAGACTAGATTCTGTATCCTTTTTGGCCAACCTTTACTCTATTTAAAATCACTATTACTATTTGATCACCACCCTTTTTTAATACCCTTTTTACTCATCTGTTTATTCATTTTCAGTTTCATGTCATTTTCTCTATAATGTTTACTTCTCTGTTGTTGGACATCAGGTGAGTCCATATTGCGGCCACTCTGAGTCTTGTACTACCAATCTAAATTACATAGAATGAATATTTATAGAAAACTGTAGGAGTAAAAGTGCCCGAGAAGTGAAGTATAAAGCCGGATTATGCGATCTGTTCGGGTTAATGAAAGCCCGAAGCCTCGGCTGTTACCCGCATTTGAGCTTGAGCTTCCTCTCTTGCTGCCCAGGCCATCCTGGGGATCTCCCTTCGATATGATCGAGTCTCTCATCAGTGTGGCCTTCTGCCTGTCTAGCGCGCTCACTGTCTTGATCTTGTTTCTCCCGTCACAATATGACCCTTCCCCGACAAAAACCCCGCCCAGTGTCCAAATCCTGGTCCTGGGAGACATTGGTCGCAGTCCGCGCATGCAATATCATGCATTGAGCATTGCGAGTCGTGGTGGTCAGGTAGTCCTCATTGGATACACAGGTGCGCCGCTAATATCCAAGCTTCATCGAATCCACTCTGACTTGGTCCCATGGTAGAATCGGACCCTCATCCCGATCTCGTATCGCACCCCAACATCGCCATTGTCCCGCTTCACCCACACCCCGCCATCTTACAGACAAACAACAAGCTTCTGTTCATGATTTACGGACCCCTCAAGGTGCTATTTCAGATTGCGTGTGTCTGGAGGTGTCTTGCGTATACAACCAATCCCTCCAAATGGTTACTCGTTCAGGTGCGTTTGTGGATGTTATACTTCTGGGAATCATACTGACTCCCTCTGGCGGTCATGATAGAACCCCCCCTCTATTCCCACCCTGGCAGTGGCCTCAATATCTTGTTTTCTGCGACAGACCAGACTCGTGATTGATTGGCATAATTTTGGCTACTCTATCCTTGCCTTGAAGCTTGGCGCAAGCCATCCATTGGTGAAGTTGTCACTATGGTACGAGAAGATCTTTTGCAAATCAGCCTCGGCTCATCTATGCGTGACGAATGCCATGGCATCCGTTCTCCAAAAGGAGTTTGATCTCCAAGCTCCTGTCCTACCCTTGCATGACCGACCTGCCAGCCACTTCCGCCCTATCCGAGATCCTATCGCGCGGGCCGAGTCCCTCGCGACACTGCCAGAGACGACGGCGATAAGCACCTCCTTGAAGACAGAGGACCTTCGGACTCTGGTTAGTTCAACTTCCTGGACCGCAGACGAAGATTTCTCGGTCCTCATTGATGCTCTCCTTCAATACTCGGAACTGGCCACCACGACCCAGCCAGACCTCCCTGAAGTCCTGGCCATCATCACGGGGAAAGGTCCGCAGAAAGAAATGTACCTGAAACAGATTGCCGCCCTGGAAAAGGCAGGCAAACTCACCAAGGTCACGATTCGGACTGCGTGGCTCAGTGTACCGGATTATGCCCGGCTGCTGGCATCCGCATCCCTTGAGTGAGTCTGCACACCAGCAGTAGTGGCGTAGATCTTCCAATGAAAGTCGTAGATATGTTCGGCGCGGGTCTGCCCGTGGTGGGCTGGAGCCGCTTCAAAGCATGGCCCGAGCTAGTGACGGAAGGGGTCAACGGAATGGGCTTCGGGAGCTCAGCGGAGCTGGCGGGCCGGTTGGTCGAGCTGTTCGGCGATGATCGCAGGCTAGAGACACTTCGGGCGGGTGCCCAGAAAGAGAGCTCTCGAAGGTGGGAGGATGAATGGAATCCCATCGTGGGCTCGCTTCTGGGCTTAACATAACAGGTCTCTTTGACTCAATATGAATCTGTCTTGTGCCATTCTGTAAATCTTAGACGCTGTGTTGGAACTTGCCATCGCAGTAAAGGCATGTATCAAACGCTTCAAAGATTCTGCGGAAACTTGGTGCTAGGGGCACGCCGCGTGTGCGAGCAATGGCCTCCTCGTCGAGGTATTCCGTCCGACAGCTGGAGCAGAATTTGGATATTCCCGGTTCTTGGATAGCCAAGAAAGTCAATCCACATCGGGCTAGAGATTCAAATCAAGTCAGCTCTTGCGTCTGTATGGTAGCACTGTATGGCATACTGAACAAATGACCGTTCATACACTGCGCCTCCTGGACCGAGAACCACCCGATTCCGGCGTTGCATATTTCGCATTGTTCAAAGAGATGGCCGCCGGGCCCTGTGAGTTGATCCAGGGACTTCGCGGGGATGGAGGCAGACCCCTGATGACATTGAGCGATCTCTGCCGTTAGATCGGCACCCGTCACAGTCACTAGACGCTCCAGTGATTGTCGAGCTTGGGTTTGGAGGGATTCGCTGTGCTCGTCTACTATGGCACAACAGGCAGCGTGGTATACCAGATGCTGGGTTTTTGGATCACTCTCATCACTGTTGGCAAAATTGGAGAGCACAAGACGAATAGCCACCTCTCGCCGATCACGAGCAGTTCCTCGCTCTTTATGCGCGACGGGGGATGCTTCATCATCCGAGGAAAATATAATCGTTGAGCGGTCGTCCGCGGCGACACGATACTCGACCATGTTCGTCGGATGTCGAGTGAACAGGGCCGCAGTCACGCCGTTATGACATGCCAGTCCCCAAATCCTTGCTACTGTGAGACCTCCCAAGTCACGATCTAGGTCGTATCGTTCCCGGAAATCTTCAACAACCTGCTTCCAGTGCGGTATTTGCATGGCTCCCGGATCCCCATGTTGCTGGAATTTAGTCGCTAGACCAAGCCCGCCAGGGGTCCCCAAATGGAGAGTGCAGGTATCAGCGTTTGTGGAGGTAGTCATAGCTAGAGATGATCAGTCAAATTTGAGAAGATACAGGGGTTAAAATTTACCTGAAATGGGTTCCATATGCCTTGGTTGAGGTTCCCTTGCACCATCAGCTTCGGGCTCATAGAAAGGCCATTCGCGTATCTCTACAGAATCAACATTCGAGTCTGTTCCACTGTACACCGAATGAGGAATGGAAATAGTGAGGCACCCAGCATTTATACACGCGACTAAGGCACGGGTTGGAGATTGTGCCTGTTATGAATGACGGTTAGTATCCAGTAGTCTCATCCAGTGTACGTGAGCCAGACCGTCTGTAGCCACTCCAGTGGTCCAGTAACTTGATATTTGGCCCATTTCTGGCTGATACCACAAAGGGGATGATCAGTCAGCTCTGCTGTTGCCTCATATCGGGGTGAGCCTTCTTCGTCGTCATTGGGTTCTCTTAAAGTCACTGTGGCCTTGAGGGTATGAAGCTTCGTCCCGAACGCTGCCGCCACCATTGCAATCGCAGAACATACACTGCCTTGGCCTGCCGGTGAATTGACCCACGGGCCACAAGCTATTGACAGAACCCGTAGTTTAATCTTCAGCGACTGCTTGAAAAGCGATCCTGGATAGACCGCGCCATACTGTCCCTCCAGGTTGTCGAGCGAGTAAAGGGCAAGAATATCGACTTTGAAAGGCTTGGAAGATGTTGGCAGAACCGGCAATCTGCGCACCTGCAACAAAATCACGTCGTTGACGTCGTTGGCGACGATAAGCAGGGGAATTCCCCAACGACTTTCATAAGTTGGATCGGTGGTGGCTCCCGAGAATTTGAGAGGCGCAAACCACTCAAAAGACCGGATTCGCGCTTTGCGTATTTCACGACCACCGGTTCCTATGGATGGCGCTAACTGGGGATGGAGTGCGTGGTTGATTACAGCGACTCGTGCCCATTGGCCTTTGAGGCCCAAGGGCTCCCACAAGGACAGTAGCAAATTCGAGGTCAATACAGCCAGCACACAGCGTCGAAACTTGGCGACCCCTGGTGGAGACCAGGATAAGCTCACTACCGTGCTCGGCGACTGCTCAATTGAAAGGGAGAAGTCGTCGTGCTTTTGCGGATAGATAAGAGACCACTCGGCGACGGTAAAGACGTCGACCCGAATGCGAGTGAGGTTCCATCCATCTGCGGTACCGTCGTGCTCCCCGTTATCCGGGGACTTGGGTGTCTATTACGCGATCAGCTCAGATTACCGACACGACCACCCGCAGCAGACCTACCAGAATGTGCACATACTCTCCCGTGGCAACGGCGAGCTCTCCATCGGATGACCATGCCAGGGCGTCATGGCAAGAGGGGGAGGAAGAAACTTCCACGGGAATTGGCATGGCTCTGGATCGAAGAATCCCACTGCGGACATTGCACACACATGCACAGCAAAGTGTAAGAAGTCGCAAGGTGAAATGTTGATGAACCCGGTGGGGCCGAGCAGCATTCCTCTTGTGGTCCGTGCACGGGGTGATTTTTCTACGTCGACGCTTCTCTTCTTCTTCTTTTTGTAACAAATTGGGCATTCGCACATTATATACAGACAACAAAGGGTATCAGTGATGTGACTCCATCAGTTCACCTGATCGAGCTTCTGCACCACCATTGCGGTTGCTGCTCCACCACCGTTGCAGATCGCAGCCACGCCATACTCACCTGGCTGAAGCTGGTGGAGGAGGGTGACCAGAATGCGAGAACCAGAGCTGCCAAGAGCATGGCCGAGGGAGATAGCACCACCCAGCATGTTGACTCGCGCATTTTGCAGGCCGAGGATCTGTCCGACGTATGAGTGATATGCTGCTGATAGAAAGAGAAAACGAATCACTGACCTTCTCGTTCGCCTTGATGACCGCCGCAAAGGCTTCATTGAATTCCCACACTGCCACCTGATCCTTGGTGATGCCCGCCCGCTCCAGTGCGATCGGGACGGCCTTGGCGGGGGCCACCGGGAAGTCCACCGGGTCGATGGCTGCATCAGCTGAGGATACAATGCGAGCCAGTGCACGACCACCGGCCCCAAACTCCCGGGCGAGATCCTTATTTCCCAGAACCAGGGCTGACGCACCATCATTCATGGTGGAGGCGTTGCCCGCCGTCACAGTGCCCGTCCCGTCACGCAGGAAGGCGGGCTTCAGGGTCGTCATCTTATCGATGCGCAAGTTCTCGTAGCCTTCATCGCGCTCAAACACCGTGTCTCCCTTCTTGCTCTTGACAGTGACTGGGGCGATCTCGTCTGCAAAACGGTTCTCCTTCCATGCTTGCTGGGCCCGCTCGTATGACTGGATGGCATATTGGTCCTGATCCTCGCGTGAAACTTCATACTTCTTTGCGGTCTGTTCAGCACAGATGCCCATGTGGAATTGGTTGTACACATCCCACAGGCCATCCTTAATCAGCCCGTCCTCCAGCTTGATCTCCCCGAATGGAGGCAACTGGCTCGATCGGGGCATATAGTAGGGAACGCGAGTCATGTTCTCCATGCCACCCGCCACTTGGGCTTCAGCCAGCCCCAACTGGATGTTCTGGGCGGCGAGCGCCACTGCCTTCAGACCCGATGCACATACTTTGTTGACAGTCATCGCTTCGACTGTTGGAGGCAAGCCAGCAAAGATAGACGCCTGGCGGGCAGGAGCCTGGCCAACTGACCCTTGTAAAACATTTCCCATATATGCATCTGTAATTTTCTCCACGGGCACTTTGGATTTGGATACCGCGGACTTGATGGCTACTGCTCCTAGCTCTGGTGCCGACACGGAGGCGAAGGAACCATTAAACTGGGCGAGATTAGACGTCAGTATCCTTTTTTTTTTCATTATTCTTTTGTTATGCTTCAAATTCATCTCACCTTAGCAGTTGGTGTTCGCGAGGCGCTGATAATGTAGGCATCCTGAATTTCCTTGAACAACGGGCGTGCGGAACTAAATGCCCTTTGGCCTCGAAATGCGGGGATAGCCCGCTGAGGAAGACGAGTAGACAGTGCAACAGGGGAGATCATTTTTGCTGTCCAAATTTTATATTTGAATGACGCTTGCCAGGAGAGCCAGAAGGACAGAGGGGGAAAGGGAGATAAAATAGAGAGAGATACTCACCTAAAGTACATCCGCGAACCGCCCGCCTATAACCGCTTAGACCGAGGCTGTTGTAGATCATGTGATGCAAAGCTATGACATAACGTCTGACATAATCAATGAATGCTATGAGTCAGCATGGTGTCTTTCCTGTTTGAGATGGTTTCTCCATTGGGATATTTCCCCCGCCTTGCCCCCTCCAGCTGCCCGCTCTTCTACTGAACTCCCAAGGTTGCCATCGATGGTCTTGGATTCCTCTCGGCCTCCTCCCCCTCGACTGTCACCTTCTTGTGTCTCCTGGCCCATCATGTCTACCTCTGCTCGCCGTCGTCTTATGCGGGACTTCAAGGTACGCACCACCTGGATTGAGGATGCGGCATTCCTGAGCGCGCGTTCTTTTCTCTCATACGCGATTTCATTATGCTTAATTTTTGTCATGTCCTTTTGAAACGATCCGTTCAGTCCCTTGCCCCCTAGTGCTCTTTGCGAATGGCTGACCCTTGCTAACATCGGGTGACTCTAGCGGATGCAAACCGACCCTCCCGCCGGCGTATCTGCATCGCCTGTTGCTGATAATGTTATGACTTGGTTAGTACCCGGAAATTTGATGCCATCCAACCGTGCTAACGAGATTGGATCAGGAATGCCGTCATCATCGGCCCCGCCGACACACCTTTCGAGGATGGCACCTTCCGGTTGGTGATGAATTTCGAGGAGCAGTATCCCAACAAGCCACCCGGTGTCAAATTTATCAGTCAAATGTTCCACCCCAATGTCTACGGAACGGGCGAGCTCTGTCTCGATATTCTTCAGAACCGGTGGAGTCCCACATATGACGTTGCCGCCATCCTGACTAGTATCCAAAGGTATCTTTGTCGCTCATGTTGAGTGCTGACTGGGAGACTCTTGCAGATTGCTGACATACTTGCAGCCTCCTGAATGACCCTAACACCTCATCTCCGGCGAACGTTGAGGCGTCGAATCTCTACAAGGACAACCGCAAGGAATACATCAAGCGGGTACGGGAGACGGTTGAAAAGAGCTGGGAAGACTAGATAATTGTGAGCAGAAGCAATGTCCGTTTCAAATTGGTCGACCGGAGTGCGATGTCCATCCCAGGGTCAAGCACCATGTTCGGCTGGGCCATTTGATCTGCACAGCGTGGGGTTAGGGCGCCTGGCGTGTTGATTTTTTTTTTTTTTTGTGATATATCCTTGGCTGCATAAGGTCGAGGCCCGTTACATAGTTTCGTGCATGGCGAAAATGGAGCTTTTTTGTTATGATTTATGATTGATATTCTGGGCTTGACTGGAGTTTGTAGAGGGAGCGGTCCATCTTGAAGACAGGCGGTTTCGAGGCGGTCGGCCAAGACTCCCAAACGGGGCGACTGTCAACAAATCCACTTTCTCATCTCTCCCCTCCTCCCTCTGGCTGTGCTTGTGCTGCCTGTTCTTTTTTTCTAATCGCAGCTGTATTGCTGTGCTTTCATTTCGTTCCCCCGCCAAGCGTTTTCTTTTGGGCCTCCCCCTGACCCCCCCCCCGATCATCTCCCCCTCCGCACCGCACAGGCAGCTCCCACTTCTCCGGCACACGCCTTTTGTCGCCGTTCGGGATCCGCCTGCCCCTTTCTGGGGTCTCCTTCCTACTTTACTTTTGTGGAAACTCGAATCACAGCGGCAAATATGGCGTAAGTATAGTCGGCCCAATGCCTCGGTAGTCACTAACCGCGAGTTTCAAATAGGTCCGCGGGGTCGAACACCATTAAGGGTATGCAAGCCGTTCCAAATACACAGTCCAGGCAGTCAAGGGGTCGGGAGCAGAGTCAAACTAACCCACGCCTGTAGTGGTTGCCCGGTTTCGCCCGCAGAACAAGGTCGAATTGTCCTCCGGGGGTGAGCCGATTGTTGAGTTCGAGAATGAGGAGTCATGTAACATCAACGTGAGTGGAGATAATGAGCAGGGACGGAACATGGCAAACATGCTGATGGGATCTTCAGTCCAGAGAGGGCACGGGGTCCTTCACCTTCGATCGAGTGTTCCCCATGAACACCCTTCAGGGCGATATCTTCGACTTCTCGATCCGGCCCACCGTCGATGATATTCTGAATGGGTACAACGGTACCGTTTTTGCGTACGGTCAGACCGGTGCCGGAAAGTCGTACACTATGATGGGATCCGATATCGACGATGATGAGGGGAAGGGTGTCATTCCGCGTATTGTCGAGCAAATCTTCGCCAGCATCTTGACAAGTCCAAGCAACATCGAATATACAGTGCGCGTCAGCTATATGGAAATCTACATGGAACGGATCCGCGATCTTCTGGTGCCTCACAACGACAACCTCCCCGTTCACGAGGAGAAATCCCGTGGTGTTTATGTGAAGGGGTTGCTGGAGGTGTACGTCTCCAGCGTACAGGAGGTCTACGAGGTTATGCGCCGTGGAGGAACGGCACGAGCGGTGGCGGCGACCAACATGAACCAAGAATCGTCTCGTTCACACTCTATCTTCGTCATCACAGTCACCCAGAAGAACGTCGAGACTGGGTCTGCCAAAAGCGGCCAACTGTTTCTGGTGGATTTGGCTGGTAGTGAAAAGGTTGGCAAGACCGGGGCCAGTGGACAGACCCTGGAGGAGGCCAAAAAGATCAACAAGAGTTTGAGCGCGCTCGGCATGGTTATCAACGCTCTGACAGATGGCAAATCAAGCCACATCCCTTACCGCGATTCCAAATTGACTCGAATCCTGCAAGAGTCACTAGGTGGTAATTCGCGGACAACGCTGATCATCAACTGCTCGCCCAGCAGCTACAACGACGCGGAGACGATTTCGACGCTGCGGTTCGGTGTGCGCGCCAAGGCCATCAAGAACAAGGCCAAGGTCAACGCGGAGCTGAGTCCGGCCGAACTGAAGCAGCTCCTGCGCAAGGCGCAGGGGCAGATGACGAATTTTGAGTCTTACATCTCAGCGCTGGAGAGCGAGGTGAATTTGTGGCGTAACGGTGACAGTGTTCCCAAGGACCAATGGACACCGGCGCGGGGAGCAGACACAGTGAGCGCAGCTAAAATTGAAGCTCGTGCTCCACGGCCGAGCACACCGTCGCGTCTCCAGGAAACCGCTCGCGTGGAGACCCCGCGTCCTGATTCCGGGGTCGGGGATCGCTCTAGCACGCCTAGTCTAGTGTTGGAGAAGGATGAGCGGGAGGAATTCCTCCGGCGCGAGAATGAGCTACAGGACCAGGTCTCGGAAAAAGAGTCGCATCTTGTGAATGTGGAACGCAGTCTCCGGGAAGCTCGAGAAGAGCTGAAGAACATGAAAGAAAACGCTGCGCGATCTGGCAAGGATAACGAACGGTTAAACACCGAGGTCAATGAACTGCGCATGCACCTAGAGAAGGTTTCATACGAAAGCAAGGAAGCAGCAATCACCATGGATGGTCTGCGGGAAGCCAACTCTGAGTTGACAGGCGAGCTCGACGAAGTGAAACAGCAGCTTCTGGATGTTCGTCTGAGGGCAAAGGAGACCACCGCTGCGCTTGACGAAAAAGAGAAGAAGAAGGCGGAGAAGATGGCCAAGATGATGGCTGGGTTCGATCTGGGTGGCGATGTGTTCTCGACCAACGAGCGCAAGCTACAGGACGTGATCCAGCGCGTCGACGCTCTACACAAGGTCAGCGCAGAAGGTGAAACCATAGCCCCGGATGACATCGTGGAGCTTCGCACCAGTCTGCTAGAGACGCAAGGCTTCATCCGACAGGCGGAGCTAACCATGAACGATCGAGGCGAGTTTGGCGAGCTGCAGGACAGCCGCCGTGTGGAATTGGAGAAGAAACTGGACGAACTTCAGCAGGACTACGAGGGCCTGTTAACCCGTAACTTGGGCGAGGGTGATGTGGACGAGATCCGCGAGCGGTTGGAGAAGACCTACATCACTCGGAAGGACGCCGAAACTGCTGCGGTCGAAGGACTTCGCGCCGATATCACTCGGAAGGATGAGGAGCTCACCAAGTTGCGTCAGTCGCTCGTTGACACCCAGTCCCGCACATCGACAAACGGTGCCGCTAGCAAGACCTTGCAACAGCAGATCGCCGAATTCGATGCCATGAAGAAGTCGCTCATGCGCGACTTGCAGAATCGCTGCGAGCGTGTGGTCGAACTGGAAATTTCGCTGGACGACGCTCGCGAACAGTACAACAACGTGCTGCGGTCATCGAACAACCGCGCTCAGCAGAAGAAAATGGCTTTCTTAGAGCGCAACCTGGAGCAGCTGACTCACGTGCAGCGCCAGCTTGTGGAACAAAACAGCAGCTTGAAGAAGGAAGTGGCTATTGCAGAACGCAAGCTGATTGCTCGGAATGAGCGCATCGCTAGCCTGGAGAGCCTGCTTCAAGAAAGCCAGGAGAAACTGACGCAGGCCAACCACCGGTATGTGTTTCTTGCCGGGTCGTTTTTGTCTTTTTTTTTTTTTTTTTTTTTTTTTTTTTTCAGATAGCTAATTTTTCCCGACTAGATTCGAGGCCCAGCTCACTGCCGTGAAGGAACGCCTAGAAGCCGCCAAGCAAGGCTCCACACGCGGTCTACCTGCCATGGACGGCAGCGGGAGTTTTAGTTTCGGGGGATCCCGCATCGCGAAGCCGCTGCGCGGCGGCGGCTCCGACGGGCCGCCGACGAATGCGAACGTCGCGGGCGTACAGTCGCAAGAAGCGTCTGGCAAGCGTTCGAGCTGGTTCTTCGACCGCCGATGATCCCACTGCGCCCTCCGAGAGTTGCTCGTCTCTGGCACTACTGCTCCTGCGATTGGACGGCTGTCTGCCGGGGACACCAGAGTTCCTGCAGTTTGTGCTGCTGTCGCTAGCCTTTGGTCGATCTTGAACCTGTTCTAACGCTGTCTCACGAGTCTCTTCTTGTTTCGTTCCTCCTCCGTCGTTGCTGGTTGAGGTTTGGAAAGCTTCTTTCCAATGGCCCGTGGACCTTTTTTTTCCCTTTCCCTTTCTCTTGCTTCTCTCTTCTTGTTTGTTTTCTTTCCCTCCCTCCATTCCATGTCGGGGACGGAGGTTCGTGGATCTTCCTGATACCCTTGTACATCAAATCCAGATAGAATGCAGAGGAGCTGATAGGTAGCCTGCGTGAGATGTTCAGATGTGATGTGAGATTATATATGAATGCCAGTGGGTCAAGGCGTCTTACGCTATTGAAGCGATAGTACGAAGCAAACGAATGAAGGGAAGACAAGACCGATGCCTTAGTCTTCTTCTGGTTTCTGGGGAGCAAAAAAACAAATCTCGACAACCTGATAGAAAATTCTATATATTGGAGTTGGCTGAATAGAGATTATGTACTTAGGCCCTTTTCTGCCAGCCTCTAATCACTATCTCTCAAGCACCGGGCCCACGTCATTCGATGTAGGGATAGGGACAAGGGTGCGGTACGAACCACCTTGGGCACGGCGAAGGGACTTCCAAAAAAAAAAAAAAGTTGCTGTATTATACAGTCATCTTCGGAAGGTGTGCCAACCTGCACCAAGAAGTTTGGCCGAACATGGAATGGCTTGTTGTACAAAGCCAACCAGAGGGAAACAAGACATGTTCTTCCGAGGCCTCCAGGAGTAATCCGAGTGTATACATCCAGAGACACGGGCAGACATACTACCCATCATCGACCAACCTCACGCGCACACCTTCCAGACCCATAGTGGTGGCGATACGGTCCATCCAGTCGGTAGTCATAGGTTCGCGCGTGTCCGGGCCAATTCTTGATTCAATCATCAAGCGGGACCGACCCGGTGACCCGGGAGGCGTTAGCGGCGATGGTGCTATATGGGAGCTTGCATGGGATTGAGAGACTTCGGTGGTACGCATGCGATCCGTGATAAGACGGTTTTCGGCTTCTGCTGCGGGCCGCTGAAAAGGATCAAGAAGAATGATAAGATAGTTGAGCAGCAGAACCCCGGAGCGGATGCCGTGGATCGACAGAGACGCGAACCCCTCGAAGAAATGGTATGGCATGGGTCCGATGAAGCCGGCTTGTGCCTCTTGGCCTGCTCGAAGGGTAGAGGCAGTCATACTGAACTCGGTATGGATGCCCCGCAGGGAGGCGCGCGCTGCGAGCACCTCGTGCAGCAAGGCGGGTCGGTCCTGCTTTTGCACGTTGGGAGTTGCTCCCGAAAGATCATGTAGGCGCTTCACGTAGCCCGGCAGCTTGACAACCTCGCGAAAAGCGCGCTCCGTGATGTCAGTATAGACCGAGGAATCGGGCTGCTTGGCATTGTCCGCCGCAATCTCTTGGTTGAGTTCTTGCCATTCTGGCTTCTCCAGAAGACATTTCTCGCCTGCTACGAGCGCCGAGGTCACCAAAGTATTGCGGTACGCAATGTATAAGGCGCGACCGAACCCGTGCAGGTGTGCTCTGGGTCCGCGTAGTTGCATTAGCGCGCGGATCCCGGATGCATGCTGCATCCACCCGTCTGCGGTGGTGCACGTATGCATTTCAAAAACCGCGAGGGCTATGGCGGTGGCCAGGGCCTCATCTGATTTGGCGGCGGAAACCTGGTTGAGGAGACCAGACAGACCACGCAGAGAGCGAACATACAGCTCATGTCCTGCGTCTGAATAGCGCTTATCATTATAGAGGTTGCCGATATAGTTGGTGGTCAGACTGCGGATGGCCCAATCAAAGGGGGTGTCAATCCCCACGCGTCGTTGTGAGACATATTGGACCCAGTTAACGGATACCCTAGTTTCCGTGACCTTGAAGTAGCAGGGGAACGCGGACATCAACCAATTGACATACAATTGGGTCTGCTGGGCGGACGTGGCCTTGGCGGCAAGCGAAGGAATAAAATGTTCATCAATGGGTGGGAGCGGCGCGTGGTGCCCACTGGAGTGGCCAGGCCGAGCGACAAGCGGAGCCTCTTGGCTTGATGCGTGGGATTTCGAAGACGATGCCGAGGATGCCGAGGATGATGCTCGGGCGGACCGGAATCGAGATCGATGTGGCAACATCGATGATTTGTGGTTTTCCAAGGACCTTATGGCGCGACAGGAGGCTTGGGCGTCTGTGCATCGTGAACAGGGAGATTTCCCGTCACACTGTCACCGTTAGATTAAAATGGGACCATACATAATACCCAGCAGTGGCGTTGGGAAAGAGTCGACTTCACTCCACAATTGACATTCGACCAGGGTCCACCTCTCACCGAAGAGCCCAGAAGTCTAGAACCGGATGATTAAGTCCGAATTGCACCAAGGCTGCCACTGGCGTCTTGAGTCCAAGCTTGTGGAGCGAGCCTTGTGGGCGCCAGAAAACAAAGGGGAGGGACCAACCGAAGCATTCGTCTGGACGCATCGCATACAGCGAGGCGCTGAGATCATGCTGATCAAGGCATGAACGGGGGGCGCAAAGTCGCCGAGATAGTCGGCATTGAGAGGTGGGAAAAGGCTAGAGCAAATAAGAGTACCACGGGAATTTGGAAATAATGTTGGGCGCGATCAAAATAGCAGCGATTAGCGGTGGGGGCATCCTTTATGTGTGAGGAGGAAAAGCGACCATGATTGGAACAGCAATTGCGGTAGATGTTTCAACGGGTCAATCAATGTCGCACTTAATCTCGAGTGATCCAGAAATAGATAAAAATGAGGATGATGAGGATGAAGACGAAGGCGATGATGATGAGAAAAAGTCGAGGACAAGGCAAAAAAGACCAAGTCACGAGACTCCCCAGCACAGGCCGACAAGAAGATACCGACACAAAAACTCATGCAAATGCAAAGATCCTCCAGGTTTTCCCTTTCCCCCTTGAAAATACAAAATCACAAGCCTCACATATTTGCGCCACATTCGCCAAAGTCCCTTCTGTCTACACCAACCCGTCATACAGCGACAATGCGCTCACGATGGTCTCGTCCCGCTTACTGCCCTCCTTGAATTCCTCCATATCCAAGCTGCCATTCTCGTCCTTGTCCATCATGCGGAAGATCTTGCGCACGCGCTTCTCTGGGGTATCCTCGTCCTCTGGCAGCTTCACCATTGAGCCCACCATCTTGTAAATCGCCTCGACAATGGCTAGCATCTCGTCGTAGGTAATCTTGCCGTCCCCATCAATGTCGTATAATTGGAAGGCCCAGTCGAGTTTGTCCTCCATCTTGCCCCGCGACGTCACTGACAGTGCGCAAATAAACTCTTTGAAATCAATCATGCCGCTGTTATCGGAATCAAACACACGGAATACGTAGTTGGCAAAAGAGGACGGATCGCCGAAGGGGAAGAATTGCCGGTAGATCTTCTGGAACTCTTCCTTGGTTAGAGTGCCCGACGGGCAATCTTGAAGGAAACCTGGAGAAGTGTCAGCAGCGATGGACGGTTCGCCCCTCCCCCGGCCGAGAGAAATCAAATTAGAACCCCGTACCTTTGTACCATTGCTGGAGTTCTTTCTTATCGAAATGGGTTGCTCTCTGCAACTCATCGAGTTGAGAGGGCGACAGCTTCGATTGCCTGCGGAATCCCCGGGTCCCGGGTCAACCTCCGATGAAAGCGCGGGCGCAGTGAGGGGCACTTACGACTTCCCCATCGTGAAACACCCAAGCGTGAACGAGCGAATATAGGTTTCAAGGGCATGCGAATCGATTCAAGAATCGATCAAATCAGAGAGAACGAAGGGAGGATCTGTTCAGTTGACGAGAGAAGGGAAGTGACGCGGGGGGGGGTCGGGGCGATGGTGTGGCTGTGTCGGAGTGGCGGGGAATCTAGCAGCACGCGACAAGTCACGTTTGGAGAGTGTAAGGGCGAGGAGACTATAGCAAGAATCACCAGAATAACAGGAGAACAGGGAAATAGAAAGACGAAAAAGAGAGAGAAGAGAGAAGAGAGAGAAGAGAGAACCTTGGAGATCAGGCTGAGTAGAGGGGGCCAGCCGGGGGCTTGGCAATGACTACATGGATTCAACTCGGGCTGTACACGTTCGTTTCTTTTCTTCTTTTCTGGTGGATATCAAAAACATGGATTTCTTTATATTTTCCCCTTATAATGTCCCATCCAACCCTCAAACCCATGGTTGAGACAGATTCATCAGGCGGGGAGCTTTTAATCGATCTTGATAGACCCATAGATGCGATGGATAAACGCCCAGCTGGCGAAGAAGCCAATGGAGCCTGGAGCGAGGAGTCAGTTCGAAGTTCACAAAAGACGATTTCTCCGAATACATACCGGTCAAGATGAACACCACAAAGGCAATCAGAGCTGAGTAGCCCACGTAAAGTACGGTTCCCGTCAACCCGCCGAAGCTCACGCGCGTGGCCCAGAAAATCAGCGCGTTCAAGAACACGTAGCCGCCGGTCATCCCGGCACCAGTAAATGCACGCCAGTGCCACCGGTAGTTCTCGGCACACAGCAAGAAGTAGACCAGCAGAACAGTCGTAGCGGCCGAGGTGATGATCATCAGCCCGTAGCACAAGAAGAGGAACCCAAACATATAGTAAATCTTGCTGGTCCACAACGAGGTCATGATGAAGTACAATTCCACGAAGATGGCGCCAAAGGGCAGGATGCCAGTCAGGAGAATCGACGGAATGGTCCGCAGACTCCCGGACATGGGTGGCACCTGGCGAGGAATTTGGTTGGTCTTGGTCGGACCCTCGAGAGCCTATATCATAACTGAGTTAGTACGTCCTATGGTGTGCGAGCAAAGGGAAGAAGAGGGACACATACCGATTGTTTGAACCCGATCCAACTACCACCCACACTCAACGGCATGCTGATAACAAACCAGATCAGGATCAGGGAGACCATTGTGCCGAATGGTACGGCACCACTCGAGCCCTTGGCCCAGACAAACAGGTTGAGTAGGAAGAAAACGCCGAAGATGAAGCCCGGGATTAACAGGGGAGTCATGATAATGTTGCGTTTCCAGGCCTCGCCCCCGAACGCCTTGTACACTCGCGCTGAAACATAGCCACCAACGCATCCGAACAGGGCCGAGATCAAAAGGATTGCGGTGGCCAAGAATCCACGGTTGGCGGGCGAGAGGAGACCAAGAAGGGAGAAGGCTGAGAGACAGGATGTTAGCAATGAAGGAGAATAACAATGTCACAACACTCGGACCACTTACCAACTGTCACGCCAGTCATCATGAACAGCTGGGCCCCATTGCCCACCATCACACTGAGCAGCATCGGCGACTTGGGGCACCGGAAGACATCCCCATGGACCAACTTCCACCCCGAATCTTCCTGGATACCATCCTCGACCGCAGCCGAGGTGCCGTCGAGATCTTCCAAATTCATCGAATCCAGTCGATTGTAACGGGCAATGTCCTTTCTCAAGGCGCGGACGAGGATCACGCTGACCATGCCCACGAGGAAGACCACGAAGACCGCCGAGTTGATGAGGGAGAACCAGTGAATCTTCGGGTCATAGACATGCAGGTATTTGTCCCATCGTGTGGCCCATGCCGTGTTGGATTCCCTCCAATACACACTGTACGTCCAGCTCACCGCAGTGTCCCCGTCTTCGGTCAGCTTCAAGGCATTACCCGGGGTGCCGCAATCGGGTGGCGCGTCCCCCACGGCGCGTGAATCAGCACGGGATTCCGGCTGGACAAGCACTCCCACCACCCGATATTGGCCGCTAGCGCTCACGCGGTGGTAATCGATTACGATGTCAAAATGGTTGTTCAAAAATGGCTGGCCGCTCTCGTCCAAGTCACCCAAGTAGAATCCCGGGTTGTAAAAATTGGTGTTGGTGACGCGGTCAAAGTTCAGCTGCGCGGCTGGCAGTCCATCCACGAGCCAGTTGATATTGTATCCTTGGGCTATCCGTCGGTTGGTGAATTTGGCGCTCCGGGCATCGAAGGTGACTGCGGAACAGGTCGATTTACAGGTCTCGTTTTTGGCCATATTCAGCTCGAAGGGCGAGGTACGAATCCGGTCCCCAAACAGGATACTGCCCAAAGATTCCCGAACATCCTTAGCTCCATCTTTGGGCTCACAGAAATGGAATGCGGGATGGTAGTAGTCATATGCGAACACGGAATGAAGCTGGTCATCGCGCGACAGGCCGGGTGTCAAATGGTTGACATATAGCGGGACGGGCTGGCCCTCATCATACGAGGTTGGCGCGACACCGGGTAAATAGAAGGCGGCCGATAGAGAGGGAATAGCAAGGAAGACCGAGGCGAGGAGAGCGGATGGATTAATGTACCGCATAGTGCAGTCGAGAGCTCAGCTTGGCATGTGTTTTGTTGGAAACAAAGAAATAAACAAAAAGAAAAGTAACGAAGAAAAGTAATAAGAAGAGTCAAATGAGTCAAGAAAGCCAACTCAAATAGGAGCAAACCGAGGTGCACCAAGACTTGCACCGGAGAACAAGCAGGGGGAAGCCGATTAGTTCGAAGGCGCCAAGGAAGGGAAAGGGGAGGCTCTTAATGACTCGAGGACACCCTGTGTCGCGGCCACGTGATGCATCACGTGCTGATAACTAAAAATTTCCCGTCGGTTTTCTTCAAAAAAAAATACTTCGCATATTCCAAAATGGCTACTCCGGGGTCCTCGCGGGATCCATCGACCCTGCTGGACATTCTTACCTCCTGCTTGTCAAGCACTGCTTCCTCTCTCCCCAAGTCGCGCAAGGATGCGCCGTCCGATCCCTCGATCGAACCACCGCCGGATGGTATCTCTCTCCTCGACACGAAAAGCGAGATTTTGCTATCATATCTGCAGCACTTGGTTTTCCTGATTATCTTTCAATTGCGCCATGTGTCATCTGCCCAACAAAATTCCAACAAATCGGTATCGTCAGACCACACTCTTAAGGACGATATTGTGAAGAAACTGGTCGAGCTGCGCATCTTTCTTGATCGTGGAGTGCGTCCGCTTGAAGGACGCTTGAAGTACCAGGTGGACAAAGTCATCAAGGCTGCAGATGATGCCGAGCGCACGAAGCGAGAGAGTCAGTCGAAGATAGCGAACAAACCCCGCAAGACTCAGCAACCAGACAGCGATGAGGCATCATCCGACGGGGAGGATCACAGTGGAAGTGATGATGACAGCGAAGGAGAAGATAGAGAAGGTATTGATGAGATGGCATATCGACCCAATATTGCCGCATTCTCCAGGGGGCGGCACCACAGAAGCCAACACCCGCCTCCAAGGCGACCCCGCAGGCTCCCAGTGATGGCATTTACCGCCCACCGAAGATTATGCCCACTGCTCTGCCTACTACAGAACGTCGGGAGCGAGAGGACCGTCGACCTCGCCGGTCCAACGTGATTGACGAATTCGTCGGCGCAGAGATGTCCTCGGCGCCCACGGCAGAGCCCAGCATTGGAAGCACGATTCTCGCTGGTGGACGACAGACCAAGTCCAAGAAGGACCGCGAACACGAAGCCGACCGGACTACATACGAAGAAACCAATTTCATCCGTTTACCCAAGGAAACCAAGAAGGAAATGGCCAAACGACGGGGTCCTGGGCGGGAGACAACATATGGCGGGGACGAGTGGAAGGGACTCACCGAGGGAGCGGATCGCATCGAGCGCCTCACCCGGCGCGCCAAGGGCAGCGGGGCCGCGTTGGACAAGAGCCGGAAAAGAAAGGCGAACGAGGGCCAGCGCAGCGACGGAGTGGGGATGGGGCAGATCTTCGACAAACGTCGCAAGAAGATCGAGGGCTGGAAACGGTAGAACTGGGCATTCTTTGGTTTCTCAACATTCAAAATCTACGGTCATCACTGGCGTTGAGACGAGTCTCTATAGTTCATGCATTGTTGTGCCGATCACTAGACCTAGGTACAACCTGTCTTGGTTAGGCATTGGGACATATCTCTCTGATACAACCATGTATTTATTCGTAATCTACGTTGCAATAAACCAACGAAATAGAAGAATTGGTGTCTATACTGTGTCTTGTACCATCGCGCTCAAGTCAGTAAACCTGCGCGTCGCACTTCACATGCGATGATGTCATCGTGTCCTGAATCGAGTTGAAAGCCGCTGCCTCATGAACTGCGCTTGCTTCTTCCATCTACCACTTCACCATGGAGAACCCCGGTATGAGGTCGATGCTGATGCTAGCGCGCTCATCTAGTTGCTCTCGCTGACCTTGTCTCCAGTGGCCGAGATCCCGACGGTGATCCGTCTTCTGACCCAGTCACCACCATCGCTCCAAGAAAAGGCCCTAGCGCGGTTCTTTACACGAAATGCAGCATTTGTGCATCCATTCTGTCGAGTGCCCAGTTTTGACGGGAGTCGCTGGTGGATCGCAAAAATCTTCCAGTGGTACAAGATCATGTCACCCCGGATCGAGCTCGAGATCCATTCTATCGGTCAGTCATTCGTGGTTTATAAAAAAAATCATTCCTGCTAACCGGGTTGCTAGCATTTGATGAGGAGCACCACAAGCTATATGTTCACATGTCCCAGATTTTCTCCATCTGGGTGGTCCCGTTCCATGTTGCGACGGTGACCCTCACCACGGTCCTGGATCTTACCACCGATCCTACCCAGAGCGATGCCTCCGTCAATGGCGACCACAGGCTGTATTACATCACCAAGCAGGAAGATTTGTATCAGACCTCGGAGTTTGTCAAGTTTGTCGTGCCGCATGTCGGACACGGGTTGGTTGTGGCTTGGCATCTGATTGCCACTCTATTCTGTCTCCTGGGAGTCACTTGTCTATGGCCGTTGCTGTGGCTAGAGGAGCAGGGATATCTCCCAGGTCAGATCGCACCAGGCGGTAATTTGGCTTACAATCTCGAGAGGAAAATCCCAGAGATCCAGGGAGGATAAAGCGAGTCGTTATATGTTATTATTTTCTTTAGCACGATATCATTGATCGTATAGACCACCATCACTAGGGCTATTTTCTCATTCCAGTTCCCTATTTGGCTTTCGTGGCTGAAATACAAGAAAATGATTCTGTAAATCTCAGACATCATCGTCACTCCCCTTGTCAGGGCATCACTAGTGTGATTTTCGCTGCTTCTTCAGTTCGCGACGCAACGCATTCTCTTGCTCCACAACTATCAACGGCAAAGATCGGCCAATTCCAAAGAACACAAACAGCGCCCACTTCCAGCGGAACGGATTGATGATCAGCACGAAGATGTACCAGTAGATCAGCTCAGCGTAGGTGAAGAAGTCAAAGGCTCGGGTGGGCGCCAACTTCTTCATGAAACGGGTGAAGTCAATCCAAGTTTTCATCCACTCCTCGGTCGGTCGGGTCAAAGGGTCGGTCAAAAACATGATCAAGAACCGCGTGTAGATGCCGATGTGCATGTTGCCCACCGTGCCAATGGCATCCACATAGGTGCTATTGTTGGCACAGATGTCCGGGTATTTGGGCGGAAAGACCTGGAGATACCAGCTGGGCGGACTGTAGGGCTCATCGAAGACCTCATTGGGCAAAAAGTTCAGCGAAGGTCGCTTGAACCCTGTAGCCATGACGATCACATCACCCTCGATCAGACCTTCCCGGCCGGGACCCCCCTTGGGCACGCCCTTGGCTCGATGGTTGAACAGCACGCCGGTCTTCTCCACGGAGACAATGTCACCTCGCACCCAATGGGCCTTGCCCTCTCGAATCTGGTTGAAGAGCTCGGAATTGGCCATCGGGGTTTGGGTGAAAATACCGTCGTCCGTGGGGGCAATATCTTCCAAGTCACGGTAGAAGAACTTGCGCAGCAACCACTCTGGGATCCACGAGAGCGAGATCTCCTGACCAAAGATGTTGCACGCCAGCAAAGACTGCACCAGCACGTTTCGCGGGATAATCCATTTATCAGACCGAGATAAGACATCAATCTCGCCTGCACCCGACTTGACTGCAAATTCGAGTGCCTCAATAGCACTTGCGCCGCCCCCGACAATGAGCACCTTTTTCCCCTTGACATCCTTGCCATCCAGGTTGGACGAGTGGAAGATCTGGCCCCCAAACTGGTCTTGGTCGGGCAGTGGAGGCATCTTGGGGTCTCCACACACGCCGGTACATGCCAGAATCCCATCGAATTGGCCATACTCGCCTTCATTGTCGTTGATAATCCACTTGCCCTGCTTGGTCTTTTTCACTGAGGTGATGCGGGTGTCGAAGACTGTTCGTCGCTCGAGGTCATAGCGCTTCCAGAGACTGATAATCTGCTCCTGAATCTGCTTCTGACTGGGATAGGCGCTGTCATAGTGAACCGACGGATGGAACCGGTACATGAGACTGTGGACTTGCAATGCAGAGGTGGAATTGACTCGCTATATTCCGAGTCAGCCCATTGCCTGGTTCATTCCATTGGGGTAACACTTACACTCCAGATGCCACCCAGGCCCTTGTCTTTGGGTCGCGACTCAAAGATTTGCACGTCGAAGCCATGGCCGACACAATGGGCAGCCGATGACACACCAGTTAATCCAGCACCAATGACTGCAACTCTCTTCCGAGGGATATTTGGGTTGCTCGTAGTTGGAGGGGTGGAATTGGAGCGAAGATGTAGGTAAGCAATGCTTGGGCTATCATATAGAGCCAGGTGAAGGTCTGGACAAATGGGTGCCGGACCACGGCAGGGATAGATGAAGCCATAATGAATGAGGGAAAAGAGGAAAAGACGAAGAAGACAAAGAAGACGAAGGACCTTCAAAAGAGCCAATGGCCCCTCTATCTGGGAATATTTGTAGTCGTTTGGATTGTGACGTGATACGGTGGAGCATCCCTTTCATGTGAAGCTGGCCATGACATCATCCAAAGAAGAAAAAAAAGAGCAGCGAGGAACAGGAAAAAACGGTCATCAAATACTCCACTCGGGATGCCGCTAATCTGAATCATGAGATAATGGGTCTAGGAAATCCCCGAGCCGAATTAATATGGTCTACCCATGTCTACTGACTCGCCTGCAAGGTATACAAGGTACATGGTGGGGGATGTATATGTTCTAGATATTGAACACAGAAGAGAAGGGAAATAGATAGTAACCCATTTTGTTCTATTTCTATTATTTTGAAAAGAAGATTTGGCTTGTCCAATGCCTCTAGCATACTACCCTAAGATATTCTTTTAATATACCTCAAGTATATACACCCAAAATCTCCAATGATTGACTGACACACCCCAACCTGGGCTGGATTTAAACTATAAAAAGAAAGGATACCGAACTAATGACCCTTGTCAAATTGAATCCCCAGATCCCCAGATCAGCTCCTTTTATCCATGGCTCTTCTAGGGCTCTTCTAGGGCGCCCCAATCTATAACGGGCGGTGAGAAATGATTCTGCCGCTTCTTTCATTGGCTTCATCGCCCCCCCCCCCCAAGCGCCTAGTAGCCTTCCTTCATACCTGAGGACACGTTGACCATGATGCTGTCTTGATCCCTGCCTACTTGTGCCATGGCTGGCCACACCCCCGTCTTGGATCAATTCCTCAGCAGTGTTGCCGAGTTGGTCCAAAATCGCGATGGCGCCAAACTGCAGGATTTCCTCCAGATCGAACCTCCACTCTCCGAGATTTACCAGCGCATGATTGAGGAATTACGCCAGCAACATGCTACTCCCCAGAGTGAAACTGCACTACTCCAGCGATGTGAGGCCTTGGTGCCTCGGAAGGGCTCGTCATGGACGGCCTTTCCCACCTTCGTTAAACTCTACCTGACTTTCCTGCGTGATGTGAACGTCGAGAATCTTCTGGACACCTATAACCTGCTCAAGGCCCTTCTCAAGTGAGTTTGATTTGAATTGAAGCCTGGAGGGGTGGCTAACCCGTTGCCAGTCAGTGTGTATTGGCCCTTGGTGACAGCCAAATGGGTGTCATCGTCCTCCCGACCGTCCTCTACCTCTCGAAAGTGCTGGCGAAATTGGCCATGGGACTAGACCGCCGGCCCGAGTTGATTGCACATATTCTGCGAATGGAAGGACATACCGATCGCGACGAGAATATTGAGAAGGTGACTCTAGTAGAGCAGTCGGCCAACGTCGTGCGCGAGGCCTTCATCAAGTGCCTCACGGATCGCACCGGCAACCCGGGTCCGCAAGGGAAGCCCGAGGGAAAAAGAATTGGCATCTATCTCATGGCCAATCTGTGCCTGAAGCTTCTGTTCCAGTGCGGTAAACTTCGCAACGCCGAGCAGATGTTCGCCAGCATCAGCGCGCAATCCCCGCCTTTGACCTTCTTCCCAGCCTCCCAGCGCGTCACCTACCTCTACTACCTGGGCCGCTATCTTTTCTCCAACACCCTCTTCTATCCTGCCCAGATCGCCCTTCAGGCCGCCTATGACCAATGCCACCGCCAGGCATTGAGCCAAAGACATCTCATTCTGTCCTATCTGATCCCTTGCAACATTATTTTGGGCCGATTCCCGTCCCGGGCTCTCCTCCTACGACCCGAGGCGCAAGGCCTCACCGAACGGTTCGAGCCACTGTGTCGTTTAATTGCTCGCGGAGACTATATTGCGTTTCGCCAACATCTCTCCATCGGTTCCCCAGCCGCGGAATGGTTTGCACGGAAGGGGATTTTGCTCACGCTCCGCAACCGCTGCGAGATTCTGGTGTGGCGGTCATTTGCCCGCAAAGTGTTCATCCAGGGAGGTTTTCATGGGGACCCGCAGGCGCAGGCGCAGCGCGGACCCCCGCCGTTCCTCTACCTCCAGAAGCTGGTTGTGGCTACATTATGGCTGCAATCGCAACACGCACCATCCAACGAGAGCCCCAGTGATGCCACTGCGGCTTTTAATTCCTATGGGTCCCAGATTGTCGCCGAACCAGCGGATCCTGATTTCAGCGGCCTATCGGACTCGCCCGCGGTTGGCAACCCCGACGCCGATCACGAACTTCTGGTCAAGTATGGGGACTACCTGGCTCCCGATGGCCTTTTTGATGACCGAGGCTACTGGCACGAGAATACGCACGGGAATTTGGTGAACGGGGTGCCGGAAGCTGAGGATGACGACCGCCAATTGGATCCGTATGGGCAACCCGATCCCGAAGCTAACGGGGCGTCCCCGGTCATGCGAGAGATTGAATCCATCCTCGCATCGCTCCTCACTCAGGGCTTGATGCGCGGCTATCTTACCCACCGCAATCCCCGGTTCGCCATCCCTGGAGCTCGACTACGGGGCGCCTTGCCCACGGGATTTCCCAATGTCTGGCACACCATCTCTGCACACGAGCAAGAAGATGACAGTGTGCCCGGGTGGGTTCAGCCGCCCAAGCCCTCACTGGGTGCACCTGCACTGGCAGGAGGGCGAGTAGTCAACCTCCAGGGCGCCCGGCCGGTCGGGGTGCAGTAGGGTGGAAGGGCATAGATTTCGTCTATCTCTATTTCTATTTTTTTTTAATGATACCATTTTGAATGAATATGATGCTTGCAATTCCGTGTTATCTAGGAATTGAAATTGTATAAAGTAAGTAGACATCAAAGTAAAAATCAGTGCAATTATTTAGTACTGGGCCGATTTCGTTAGCTGCCATTCCCCATATGCGGGGAATCCACTCCCTTCCCCGACATCCCCCCTCGTGTAGATGGACCATCACGAAGCTGTGCAGAAGATCGCGGCGCGGGTCGCGGATTTCCATCGTCGCCAGCAGCCGTTCCGCATCTATCATGCTTCCACCAACTCGACGAGGCCCGCCAACCACTCGGCCTCCACTACTGTCAGCACCGCCGCTCTCACGCGCGTCCTCGAGGTCAATGCAGACTGCCAGACGGCCATCGTCGAGCCCAATGTCCCGATGGACGCCCTCGTGGCGGCCACTCTCAAGAAAGACTTGGTTCCGCGGGTCGTTATGGAATTCCCCGGAATCACGGTGGGCGGCGGGTTCTCCGGCACGTCGGGTGAGAGCAGCTCATTCCGCGAAGGATTTTTTGACAATACGGTGAACTGGATTGAGATTGTTCTGGCAGACGGGGCCGTGGTGCGGGCGTATAATGACCGCGTCGACCAGACGCTGGATCTCGAGGACCCGCGAGCAGATCTATTTTTTGGTGCGGCTTCTTCCTTCGGCACGCTGGGGGTGGTTACCCTGCTGGAAGTGCGGTTGAAAAAGGCTTCTCCCCTGGTGGAACTGCAATACTATAGGACCTCTGATATGCCCGGGGCATTACGCATCTTTCGCGAAGCCGCAGCCGATCAAACCACCGAATATCTGGACGGCATTGTGTACGCGCGAGACCAAATTGTCGTCTGCGTTGGGCGGCAAGTGGAAAAAAGACCCAATGCCCAGGTTCAGAAATTTACCCGTCGTCGAGATGACTGGTTCTACCTTCATGTCAATCGCACCACCAAGCACCGTCGCGACGCTGTGGACTATATCCCCCTGACGGACTATTTGTTTCGCTATGACCGCGGCGGGTTCTGGGTCGGCCGCTACGCCTACCATTACTTTTGCGTACCTTTTAACGCGCTCACGCGCTACATCCTCAATCGATTCATGCATACTCGGGTTATGTACCACGCCCTGCACGTCAGTGGTTTTGCTCGGCAATACATCATCCAAGATGTTGGGGTGCCGGTATCGAAGACCACCGAATTCCTGGACTGGCTCGACAACCCGGACAACTTTGGCAAATATCCTATTTGGCTGTGCCCACTTCCTGCTGGAAGCGCGGGCGGGCTGGAAGGACAGACGGTTGACACCGGCAACGGGACACACGATAAACGGTTAGATCGGGACGCGCATGATACGACATTGATGAACTTTGGCATCTGGGGTCCATCCACAGCTGCTGATGCGACACAGTTTGTGACCCAGAATCGTCGACTCGAACAGAAAGTACACAGTCTGCGGGGGAAGAAGTGGCTATATGCACATACGTACTATACCGAGGAAGAGTTCTGGGACATCTACAACAAGCCCGAGTACGATGCCTTGCGCCACAAGTATCACGCAGGGCATCTCCCTACGTTGTATGACAAGGTGCGTGTGCGCGAAACAGATCTCCCGGGGGTCCATCGCGGAGACAACGAAGGTGGGTGGAAGGGGTTTGTGAAACGCACACTGTGGGATGTCTGGCCATTCAGCGGACTTTATGGAGTGTACCACGCGTGGCTTGGTGGGGATTATTTGCTGCAGAAGGAAACGCCCTCTAAAGACAAGCCCGAATGAGCATATATCAGAAGTTTAGGGAGCCATGGGTATTGGATAAAGGTACTTCGTTACTTGCTATGAGTCTTGAGCAAAGAACAAACGCCCTCCGCAGATGCATAGTGAAATAAGAAAAAAGATCCGAAAAGCGCGCCTCTTGGCGTGGTTATTCAATGACGATTCGTCCTTCGAGCCGAGGCGAGATTCCTGACGTCCAGGCGGGGGTGAATTCCCCTTCACCATCCATCGCGTTGAGTGTCGTGGGTTGAAGACCCGTGTGCCGCATCCATTTGCGGACAACCCGGCGCGCCAGCTGCAGGCGATGCTCCTCCTCGGCCGAGGATCGAGCGGGATGCGTCACGTAGTTGGTCGTCGGTCGCGGCGAAGTGAGCACCTCGGGGTCCTCGTCCGAGTCGGAGTCCATGGCATCGCCATTTGTGCCATTCGCGGTTTCCGGGTTTGCCTCGTCAGGAAAACGGCCGTAGTAATAAGCGGTCCGGGCCGTCCGTTGCAAGGCGGGCCGATGCCCGAGTCGTCGTCCTGGTGTCTTTTCCGATATAGGGGATGAGGTAGCAGATGGCGGCTTCAGCCATCCCTTGCCGTGGAGGTTATGGTGCACGGAGCCCCAGTGTCGTTTGAGACTCGGGCTCCAACGTTGCCACTTCCCCATCACCTTCAGGCTTAGGAAATACTGTCGCAGAATCGTACTGATCAACACTCCGTTTTCCTCGCACACGATCTCCTCCACCTTACCTCCCTCGGACTGGACCAGTAGGGAGGCAAATCCATCTTTCCCTCGCGCCATATAACCGCGCGTGGCTAGGACGTAGTCTCGCTGCAGATCAATGGGCTTCCCTCCAACACGGGCAAACGTAATACGCGAGCCCGCCGGTGCGGAAAGTTTGTAACCAAAAGCGATGTTGGAAACTTGTGTGAACCGACCTTCGAGCGCCGGGAGCTGTGAGACCCCATTTTCAAGAGCTTCTAGCAACGCATGACCTTGCAGGCGCACTAAAACGACGGGATCCTCGAAGGGAAAGCAGTTTAACAGGTCCTTCAATCGCAGTATGCCTGGTGGGTAGATTTGATCTCCACGAATAGTGCCCCCGGCCATCATTGCACAGTCCGCGGCGTAGTAGAAACGCATCAAATCACAGACAAAGTTACCCAAATTCGACTCACACTGCCGCACAGTCGAGAAACGGCCGTCCAGCGGGCTGACCGTGTATCCTACAGGCTTCTCTAACTTCGCTTGGAGACTAGACGTGAGTTTAGCCACTAGATTCACCGTGGCAGGATCCTCTGGGATCGAGCGGACGACATCTCGCCGGATGATGTTAACATCCCAGCCGGATGCGCCATCGGGTTTACGAAAGAACTCGATATAGCTCAACTGCTTGAAGTCGGTGCCAGATCGAAGCACGTGAGTACCGTTGACGACAGCGTGGGCGTAAAAGTGATCATGGCCACCGAGGATGATGTCCACCAGACCGGAAGGTAGATTTTTGGCCAATTTTTGATCATTCGGTTCGCGTTGGTGAGTCACTGCGATGATGAGTTTGGCTCCCTGTTTACGAAGCGATGGCACAAGTGCCTGGACGGTTTGAGACGCGGATTTGTAGATGAGATCAGGCGGAAGGGCATTGATAGTGCCGAGCCTGGTAAAATAATCAGAAAGAAATAGGGCAAATGCTGGGGGGGGGGGACAACATAAACTGGATCTTACCATTCTCGCTCCCCCAGGCCAATTACACCGACCTTGATTCCATTTGACGAAGTCAACATGCACGTCTTGCCACAGTCGGCAATGGGAACGTCCTCTCCAAGAGCTGGGTCGAGAACATTCGCAAGCAGCCATGGGAAACGACATTGGCTGGAGAGATGGCGAAATTGGGCAACTCCAAAGTCGAGATCATGATTCTGGGCAGGTCAGTAGCGTTCCAGGTTGAGAACAGACTTGGTTGCCATACTCACACCCACACACGCCACATCGGTTTTGACCTTATTCAAAAACGGGACCATATGCCGGCCCTTGGTTATTGTACTCTCGAGGCTTGGGTTAAAGGCATCGCCGGAGAAGAAGGTCAAGATGTCAGGCTGGCCGGCGAACCGCGGATCGGTGCGATAGTAGTTGATAAGAGACTGGAAACGAGAAGCTCCGCCAACAGGCTCGGCAGATCCTGGCCTAAAATGCAACTGGGTTAGATCGGTGTTGATCACAGCCTGAAGCTTGAAAGTGGGGAGCAAGTGACATACTCGATGTGATAGACATCGTTATAGTGGATCAGCCGCAGATCTGGGGAACCAGTGCGATCAGAGTAGATGACGGAGAGGCCGTCATCATGGAAAGTGGACATGGGATTTAACTACAGCACGAATGACTAGGGATGAGAGAAGAACGGAGAAGAGAGGGAAGGAGGTAGGAGGAATCGGGTGGGACAATGGGGACCAGGTGCCTGAAGATGCCTGGAGAATCAGGAGTGGAATTGGGGCACAACATACAAGACAAACATACCAAAAGAAACAAACATCAGGAGCCGCACCATTTGGGATCTGCCAATAATCCTTCCCCCGCCTATCGACATCACTTTATTTGCCTTTTTCTCTAAGTATGCTCGTTCTCCAGCTGTTCTTCTTCTGTTGGATAAAAAGCCTGTCTGCGTGTCTCGAGTGGATATTTTGCCTATCTGGGCCAGCTGAAGCGTTGTTGATTGTGCGAAACAATTGTTTCTACTGATTGTGACTAGTTCAATAGACATAAATTGTACGGATTGTGTGTTTTAAACATGTGCTTAATGATTTGTATCAATGCAATTGGATTATCTCGCCTTCCCTTACGGCAGCGTATACCCCCCGTCAATGATAAGATCCGCGCCTGTCATATAGCTAGATGCATCCGAAGCGCAGAAGACATAGGCCTAAAGACAATATCAGCAATGTCTGTTTGGCCAGATTTAACTCAAGGAGTGGGTAGCCGTACGCCTTTCAGTTCATAACATTCCGCCATTCTCCTGGCGGGGATCATGTCGAACCACTTTTCTCGCCATTCCTGAGGGTGTATGTCAAGAATCTCGGTTGCAATAAAGCCAGGGGAAATGCAGTTAACGCGACAGAAATCGACCCATTCCACGGACAAGCATTTGGCCAGCTGCACGACTCCAGCCTTGGAGGCGTTATACTAGACAGTTGTCAGTTGGGTGGGAGTCCAACCGTACCAATATATCGAGGGACAAGAAGAAGAGGATTTTTGTCAGCTTACCGCTGCCTGTTTCTGAGGCACATTCACCAAGGTCGCGCTCACGGAAGCTGTGAAAATAACGTTACCATGGCCCTGCTCCTTGAAGATGCGAGCCGCGGCCTGCGCTGAGTAAAAAGCGCCATCCAGATTGACTTTCATAATGTCGCTCCACTGGGATGGGGTATAGTCCTCTGCAGCAACGCACGAGGTGACGCCTGAGTTGACCACGATAATGTCGAGACGGCCAAAGTCCTTGGAAATCTGCTGCACGGCGGCTTCGATCTCGGACTGGGTGCCCACGTTGGCCTGGTAGGCGGCCGCACGCACATTGTTTGCGGATGCGATTTCAGCTGCCGTGGTTTCGGCTGTCTTGGACGAGTTATAGATCAGGGCCACCTAGATGAGTGAAGGTTGTTGTTAGTCGAGTTTCAATACAAAGGCACCACACTACATACATTGGCACCGGCCTCTGCCAGTGCTTTGGAGACTTCGAGTCCGATCCCACGGGCACCTCCTACAAGTTGTGGTCGGTTAGTCTGTAGCACATAAGTCGTGGATTCTTCTCCATACCAGTGACGGCGGCGACCTTGCCCGTGAGGTCGAATGCCTTCATGACATGCTGGTTTGGGGGCTGCGCGAGGACCATCTTGTCGGTTGTAAATTACTATAGTGGCTGGCTCGTTTGGACGAGTTTAAAGAAAAGGGATGTTACAACTGCGACTCCTTCATGCCTCCCCGCACATCGGCGGATCTCCGAGCGGAGCCAGTCGTCCGGGCGGGGTGGTTCACGGATCCACAGCGGAGATGTGGATCCGCCGGGCTCTCTACAAACAGCGCAGGATGTTATAAAACAAGCGTGGATTCGCATTAGACAGCCAAGTTACGTCTAGCTCTAAAAGCATAGGATGCAGCTGGGCAAATAACATTCCAGAGGCATTCGAGAGACACTATCAACTAAGGGATGACCCCTGAGGGATACGGAGCGGCCAATCAAGAACCAAGGTGGTAGATGCACTACATCAACTCCGCCTCTCTTGAAAATTGTGGATTGACATTTGTGGGCTATTTTTCCACTTCGCCCCCAGGGATCTTACGGAGCAACCAGTCATCGCCCAGTGCTTACACGCCTACGGCGCCGCAGATCCCTTGCTCCTCTTTCGGGTGCCTATTAGAGTCTCCCCAGATATAGGAGAACTACACTTTTGTTGATTAGTATGTTCCATAGTCGGAAGTGACAACGCCAGGCCCCAACCCCTAGGGCTTCTTGGTTGAAACGTATTAGAACGTCCCACTCAGCCAACATCAAATGGCCTTTAGACCCAAAACCAAGCGACAGTGGTAAAGGAGAGAATAATGCGCGAACTATAAGTATGAGCTTAGCCACGCCCCAAGGACGACGTATGACAAGCAATGCAAAATCAACTTTATTTCTCCTTTTATTCTAGTCATGATGAAGTCGTTTCTCTTGTTGCTTCCATTGATGGCACTTGCCGATGCCGCCAAACTGGCCTATTGTCCGCTGCTTGGCCCGACCTTCCCAGCTTCTACCGACTTCAACTCCAAAACATTCACGGGAAACGAAAAACAACACTACCACAATCCTCGACAACGCGGTCAAAACAGGCAAACTTAAAAACTCGCTGTCCCTCCAGATCTTCTCTGCTTACGATTCCAAGCCACTGTTTGAACACTACTACACCGCACCGGAAGTCAGGAATGCCACGCGAGGTGTGCGCAAGGTCGATGAAGATACGGTGTTCCGCATTGGCAGCGGCTCCAAGCTGCGGACCATGCTGCTGTACATGATAGAGACAAATGGCACTCGCTTAGATGAGCCTGTGGCCAAATACGTCCCCGAGCTGAAAAAGGCGGCGGACAAACTCGGACACAGTAAAATGGAACAGGCCGACGAAGCAGACTACGTCCAGTGGGATCAAGGAACAATAGGTGAACTGGCCAGCGATCTCGCCGGTATCCCTGGAGACTATGATTTCCAACTCTTGTTTACCATGAACACATAGCTAATTCAAAAGAAAGACGGCTTCGGCGATCAAGCAGCGAACCCCAAAACTCTCTATCAGCTGCAACAGCAAGGCTTCCCATCCCTGAAAAAGGATGACATCCCTCCCTGCGGTGCTGAGGTGGTTTGCGATCGAAAGGGTACATGAACCCCCCCCCCCCCCTCCTTTATTTTGAGTACTGATTAATTCGATATCTGTCGGATGAACAGGTTTCTTCAAGGGCTTGCTGAAAGGTCACCCGTTGGCATCCACTTCGTCAACACCAATCTACTCGAATGCGGGCTTCCAGATTCTGGCATATGCCCTGGAGGGCATCACCGGCAACAGCTACGGGCACCTACTTTAGGAGAAACTTATTAAGCCACTGAAATTGACCCGGTCTAGCACCAACAAGCCCGATGACAAGCACGGCGTGATCCCTGGCGACCCAACCTCCAACTACTGGAACATTGACACTGGGGATGAGACGCCGTGAGTATTCAATTTCCTCCAGCAACACAGATCAGCCCAGAATGAACGTAAGCGTGATCCTGCTGTCCTATGGATGCGCGCTCACTATCTACAGGAAACAAACCCCTCCTTCGTGCTCCGCGCCGTCCAGGACATAGTCTTCGAAGACCAGGTAGTGCCCGCACTGAAAGACCCCTGGGATGTACGCGTGCGAATCGCGCAGACTGGCATCTGTGGTAGTGATATTCATTATTGGCAGCGAGGACGGATTGGAGGTAAGAAAGCACCTATGTCAGGAAAATACACCTACTCATTCCGCCAGACTTCATTCTAGAATCACCCATCGTGCTCGGGCATGAGAGTTCGGGAACTGTCGTGGAGGTTGGTTCCGCGGTCAAGGACCTCCATGTCGGCGACCGAGTGGCCATAGATCCCGGGGTGCCATGCAGACAGTGCGTAAGATCCGTGACACATCCATATACCAGCAGATTCTAACCAGACATAGCTGCGAGTACTGTCGCAGCGGCTCTTACAATCTCTGCCCAGACACCGTGTTCGCAGCGACGCCTCCGCATGACGGCACGCTATCCAAGTACTACATCACGCAGGCCGACTTCTGCTACCCGCTACCCGCACACATGGACCTGGAAGAAGGGGCGCTGGTCGAGCCTTTGGCCGTGGCCGTGCAGATTACCAAGGTAGGCAAGGTGAAGCCTAACCAGACAGTCGTGGTCTTCGGGTGTGGGCCCATTGGTATTCTTTGTCAGGCCGTGAGCAAGGTGTATGCAGCGCAGAAGGTGATCGGGGTAGATATCAGCGCATCTCGGGCCGAGTTTGCGCGCAAGTTTGGTGCCGACAATGTATTCGTGCCGCCGACAAAGTCCGAGAGAATTGAAGACTCCGCATGGAGCGAGAACGTGGCACATATGATGAAAGAGCAGTTCGGGCTGGGCGAGGGACCCGATGTGGTGCTGGAGGCGACTGGCGCGCAGAGTTGTATCCAGACCGGGATACATTTGACCAAGAAGGGTGGCATGTATGTGCAAGCCGGTATGAGGCGAGAGGAGTTGGGTTATCGTCACCCTTTCCTTGGGGTATTATTGGATCACTCTCCGAGCAGTGTTGACTCTGATCAGAATGTCGTCTTCCCCATCACCACGGCCTGTATCCGTGACTTGACTATCCGGGGTTCCATCCGGTACACGACTGGGTGCTATCCAACTACTGTGGATCTGATCAGCAGTGGCAAAACCAATGTCAAGTGGCTCGTGACGGACCGGTACAAGTTCGAGCAAGCAGGGGAAGCATTTGAGCTGGTCCGGCAAGGGAAGGAGAGTGTGATCAAGGTGATCATTGAGGGTGTGTCTTCCTAAGCTGAATATTCTCATATAGAAGACGGAACTATACCGCAGATGAAACAGCATAACATCCGGGGGTGGAGCCCATATGAATATTCCTAGAGCTGTATTTCACAGCTCCAACTCCATCGTCTTAACGGATTTCACGTTTTTTGACAGGATGTAGGAGCATTGATGGAAGACACAGTCGAGAGTTTTCTTTCTCCCACTGATATAGTTAACTCAAAAAGGACCGAAACAAACCCGGTCGACTTACATTCTCTGCCTCGCCGTACCCCAACCAAGCTCGATAAAGCTTCTCAGCAAACGCCGAGCGAAACATAAGAGTGGTATTAAAGAGAATTTCATGGTGCTGGTTCCAGCTCCATATGCTAGTAAAGCCGGCATTGACTTCACCTTGCGGGTCACCCGAGTTGGCGTGGCGGTTGAGTTCAGCTGGATCCCATGCGTAGTCATGAAACAGTGGCTGCGGGACCTGAATAGCCTTCAGACCATAGAACAAGGCCCAAGAAGCCAAGGACATTTCAGAGGCGAGGCCAACTCCCTTCTCAGCCTTGTCGGAATGCAACAGGCGAAGAAGCCGCGCCGACACTCGAGACATGGCGACGACAGCTGCACGGCGTAGCATGTTTTCTCCCTGCAGGAAATTGAAGATACGCCCACGGAAGGGCCATTCCACGCCTGCCGGGTTGAAACGGGGCAGCCAAGTGATCAGGTCGGCTTCTTTGCCCACGCCCCAGCTGCGGGCGTCGTCTTCTGGGTTCGGCACCGGAGGCACCGAGGCTTCTCCTTCGACATCGATCCCCTCGGCGGGTCGCGGACCCCAGACGCTGTCATGGCCGGAGACTTCCTTGTCCACCATGTTGGTAAACTCTTCCCAGGTGCCATGGACGGCGGGAATGTAGAAGTAGGAGTTGCGCTCCCAGGTGTGCTTTCGGGGCTGTCGTTTTGCAAATTCCGTTGCTTGGTGAAGTAAATGGTAAAGATGGCCTGTGTAGCGAGAGTTCATTTCAAACTGCCAAATGTAGTCGTACTGTGGATGCAGTCGCGAGAAGATCTGCACTGGCTGATAGTATTGGAGAATTGCTCTGAAGGATTGTCAGCCTGAGTGGTCTTCAATTCACTGAAAACCTCGAAAAACATACACATGCGTGCCAATGCCAGGATACCAGTCAGCCAGCATCTTCTCGTTGAAAACGACAGCCATTTCTCGCAGCTCTGCCGGAAGATGCCGTTTTTTAAAACTCTCCATAGCTGCAGTGTCCCTGGGGCCCGGCAGAGTCTTGCCCTGACAGTCAACAAGGAGGATCACTTCATATTCTCCCCCCGAGTAGAGTGACAACTCCATGACCATAGACCGGATATGGTGGAGGTCATTCGCCGTCCAGATCGTCTTTTCCTGGGGGTCTGCGGAGCGATATCGATCGGCATTGCGCTGTAGACAGTTCTGCTGCAGGCCGGCCCAGTTCACCTTTTCCCAACTCACTTCGGCTGCTTCATTCGACCCGAATCCGCTTGTCCAGTTCCCCGGGGCTGCCTACCGCGGAGCCATACGCGCCATATCGAGAATATCGATCCGTGCAGCGACTCTGATCCAAACCCCACGACTCGTATGATCCAAAGATTGGTGTCGGGAAATCTAGCCTCGCACGCCATTAGTTCCTGTCATCTTGTTCACATGCTTTTGCTCCTCGCACCTGAGCTGTTCCAATGATACCCGCTCATCATCGTATCCTCGCTCCGGCGGTTCAGAAGATGGCCATGCGGTCCCAGACATGGTTAATAGGTTCTTTTCGTGTTTCTTTCCAGGCCGCACTGTTATAGTTCGGGTACGGGTCATCGATGATCTGTGAAGTTCCTCGGGGCTGATCTCCTGCATAGTTGATCGGGAAAAGGTTCCAAAGGTTGCAGATATTCCGCAGGCCTGCCAACTGTGAGAAGAGTGATCAGATTAAAAATTGACTGGCTAGAACGCAGTATCGAAATAACAATCAATGCAAAGAAACAGAGATCATCTACCTCAAGGGCCCCATTTTCACCGGAGACACCGTCACAGCCTTCTCCCTCACTGACGGCTCAAACAACAGCACCACCACGAGCAAAACAGCTACCGCAAAACGGCGCTTTAGAGGGCCGAAGCACCCCGCAGCGCCAGGGAGGTCATCGTGTAGAGAGTGTCATAAGAATTGTAATAAACCTCTCCCGCCTGGGATGGTGTCCGGACATTCAACTCGGGCAAGGGCAGACAGACGCGATTGTGGTATTGTGTTTGAACCCGAGTTTCAGGAGCTCGCCCGAGCAGAATTTCGTGAATCTCCCGGCCCCCATTACTGGGAACACTCTGATCTACAGTTCTATTCCAAAGCGGGTTGGCCCGGATAGCCTCAACTTCCATGGAGTAGACCCACTTCCCGTGCCCAGCGATGATGCATTTCCGACGCATTTCATTCGGTGGACAGTTCCGAACCTTTACATTCAGCGGCTACGCTAGTTACTAGCACATTACCTACAGTCTCAAGCATGGCACAAGACCACAATATGTACTCTTTGCATAACGAAGGGGATATCATCTATGTACTTGAGCGCGAGAACATGATACAAGATAGCGCAAGGCATATGGCTGGCAACACAAACTTCCAGTTATGACTCTGAGAAAACCGATGGGGCAGGACAAGAGGCAGGCCGGAGAATCAAACGACACAGATTCACGGCGGGGACTCGTTACTCGTCGGGGCCGCTCGGCGACCCCATCCACTGAAAAACCCTCCCCCTCCGACCGCAGCGCTGCCGGAAGACGAGGCTGCAGGCTTGACCGGTTCTGTGGGAGCCTTGGTAATGCTGGCGCGCGAGGGGGACCGGCCGAGGAAGGAATTGCGGTTCTCCAGGTTGGCGGCCGCGGCCTGGGGATTAGGCGAACTGATCATCTTTCGCAGTGAATCAAGCTTGGCCTTGACCTCCTCTAACTCTTGCTTGGCAACCGCCTCCTCCGTCTTCGCATTCACGAGCTCCAACAGCAGCGCCTCCTCGGGCGCAGGCTTGTTGTTCTCCGTGGATAACACGTTCTGGAGCCCCAAGCTACTCGACCGTTTGCTGAACGTTGGGCTTTTCTGAGAGTTCGAGCGGACAAGCCTGAGCTGGCGCAGCCCAGTAGGAGAGGACACTTCGCCCGTGGGGCTCGTGGAGGATGCCTCCGGCAGGGTTGGCGATTCCGGCACCGATGTCTTAAGGGTCCGGAGCTCCTTGTTGACGCGCTCCAATCGCTGTCGATCGCGATACCCATCCTGGATCCGACCACGGGCCTCACGCAACTGCTCCTTGAGAGAAGAGTTTTCCTGCTCGAAATCATCGATGCGACGCGTAAGATCCAAGCAGCGACTGGCTTCCACTCCGTGCATCCCCTTCCATCGTGTCAGATCATCATTCAGCTGATGCTTGGTTTGGATGATGGACGTGCGCTTGGGCTCAGCGGTGTCGAATCGTGCTTTAGCCTTGGCGACCAGTTCGGCTGGATGTGCTTCAGCGGGCATCTCCTCAAGATGATTCAACATCTCCTTTGCCAAGGCGTGATCTTCCTCGCGCTCCTCGCGCTCCTGTTGTAATTCGTGGGTAAGGTCGGCGTGTTGGCGTTGGAGGTCGCTCAAAGCCATCAACAAATCCTCGATCTGTGTGTGGAGGTCGCGATCCTTGTGGTGGGTCGACATGGTGGATTTGACTCGTGGCTTCTGACCTTCGGCACTCGCAGTAGCGGATGACACCTCGGTGGGTGCAGTACTCGCGTCAGACGTGGTTTCAATCGAGTTCAAGGTGGAGGTCATGCTCTGTTTAGATGGAGAGCGTCGGATTGTGCTAGCGGGACGCGACGGGCTGGGGTTCGGGTTCAGAGATTTGACCGAATTGTGAGAGTTAGAAGAGCCGGCCCACAAGCGTCCAAGGAAACGAGAAGCTGCAGCCTGCATCTGAGGGAAGGAAATTCCCAAAGTGATGCCTTGGGATTGGTTGTAGCTGGCCTCCAAAGCTTGAAGACTATCTTTTGTCACAAGAGACGTCAATGACACAAAGTCATTCACGAGATCATCTGCATTAAACGCGTATCTGGGTTTCGCCGAGTCAGAATTTCTTCTCAATGCAATTGCGGGCAACTCACGTGTCCCATAAACTCCGCGAAAGCAACAGTTGCATCACATCTTCGAATTCAGTGCAGGCCATGATCCTCTTCTCATTGCGCTGCATCAGAGAGAGCGCGACTCGCATCAAAGTTTCGCATGCACCTTCCAGAAAGATGACGTCGTAAATTCGCAGCAACATGGGTAGCGGACAAGCCACTGCAAAGAACGACAAGAACCACTGCGACACGTAGACCGGCTCGACATTCAGTGACTCCAGGTGCTCAAAGAGGGCCGGTCGGTGTCGCGCCAGGAGATTTTGGAACTGGTAGACATGAAGATGAAGACCCGAAAGGTCGGGCAGGTAGCAGGTTCGAAGGTTATAGTGGTCCATCAGTCTGTATAACCACAACAATATCAGTCTCAACTCTCAGTCGCATCAGTCCAAATTTCGTACCGAACTAGCACACAGAAAGCCTCGGCATCCGTCATGTGCATGAGCAGAGGGCCGACGACAAAGCCCAGTCCCTGACAGTAGCCAATCTTGGTGTCGTAAAGACTGAAACATCTCAACACTCGGGCCAGCATCTGTTGACCCTCACCGTTGGGGTCACGAAACATTTCCACATTGGGAAAGCTTCGACCAATGTCCTTCCCGATCAACCCATCATACGGGCTGCTTTCGCCCGAAAGCCGTTGGAACTCGTCGAGGAGTGTGGTATCGCGCGCGCCCGCTAAACTCGGCCATACCACACCTCGAAGGGGCGGTGGCACACCACCCTGGATCTTGTTGGATGTCAATGTCGGCAGTCGCTGAGCCGTCTGGGGGTAATCCGCCACCAGGGCAGCCCAGAACTCGAGTTCAGTCATCGGGGGAGGCGGCAACTGCGAATAGCGCAGCTCTGCCCGCGCCGGGTCGTTGATCAGCCGTTTGATCTGATGCAACGACTCCGAGCGGGACTGCCGCTGGTGCCTCTGGCCTCGGGGGACATTGGATAGGCCGGATTTCGGGTTCGTTGCCAAGGCATTGTTCTCCTGTTCCAGGCGAGCCAGAAGCAGGGCTGTGGACTAGAAAGCAAGAAAAAAAAGTGGAGGTTAACTTCCATTCCAGTCTCGCCCACGCGGGGTCCGAAGAATGTGCGGCTACCCACCTCATCTGAACCTTCCCCACGGGGCTCTTGCTCCTCTGTTTTCTCTAGGTTCTCCCAATCCACCTCATGGTCCATTACGTCACCTGCTGGCTCTTCTCCAGCAGTTGGAGAGTCATCCACGGGGGTGGGGGTGGTTTTCGCAGCGTCTTGGAGTGGCACCGGACTGATGGGTTCATCGGCAGTCTGCTGGGGCTCGGATTCAAGGTTGGTTGCTTCAATTGGGGTGGGAGGGATATCCAGGGAGCGCCACTCTGGTTGGGTATGCTCTGAATTGGACTGGATGTCGGATAGTGAGACGGTCACCATGGAGTCATGGTTGGGGGCGTGCGGTGTGCCGGGCGACGCTGGGTCGGCGTCCATTATGACACGATCGGAATCAAAGATGCGATCAAAAAGAAGCAAAGACAACTCAAAAGGCAGTCACCAGAGCAGTCAATTAGACCTGGGGACAAGATGGGGTCGAGAGATTCAACGCAGACTTCATCGCTGACCGGGGGGGGAGCGAGTCAACACAAATCCAACAGGCAAGAATGGTGCGACATACCCAAGGGTGACCCTGCACCATATAGTATATTCTGGCCCTTGGAGATCCTCCTATGTACACTGTCCAAAGAGGCTGGAGTTGAAGAGAGAGAAAAAGGGAGTCAGGAGAACACCGCTCCCACTAGCCCCTTAGCCTTCCCCTCCTGGCCTCCCCGTCGATCGTTAAGTAGGGATTGTCCTGGTTATTCTGCTGATATGCTATTAATATTGACGAAATACACTATGTTGGTTATTCTAATGACTCTAATTCTTATTCTCCCTGCTTTCTACGTATCTACTGTCCCCCTTTTTTCTGTTTACGCACGCGTTCCGCCGCCTTGTATTTTCCATGGGTTCAAGCACTGAACTTCTGGGCAGTCTCCACTTTGTCTTTGTCTTCTTTTTCCCCCCTAAGAACCTGTAGGATAATGACTCTGCAATTAATATAGTATTAATCTAATTCCAGTGCCCTGATAATATAATTAATACCTACCCATGAATCTATAGGGGGTGACGCACTACGCCCTGTAATGTACATACACCCAGAGCTCCTGGATGTAATTTATATGTATTTTTCATTGGTGAAAGCTACAGCTCACAGCCTTTGATTGGATATCATGCCAGCCCCCGTCAAAAAATACCGTAGTATCCAGATTACATATCAAGCCCCTGGTCTCATGTTGATCGTAGCTGCATGAAGGCGCAGAGCCAAGAAGCTACTCAAGGCTGGCCAGCAGACTACAGTCAGTCCAGAGTCATCTTGCTGCTGAACATTCTTTTAAAAAAAAATGCCCCAGCCCCTAGGATCACCTCACTTAGTGGCGGGTTGTGGATCTGCCCTAGCGGCCCGTCTGCAATAATAGTTCTCGAAATAGTTCTAGAATGATAGATTGTCGAACAAGACAGTTCCTAGGATGGTTTGAGCTGGATACTGATTGAAGCCATATATATTGGAGACAAATCCCTCGAATGGCAAGGTAGAACTCGATAACATAACACAGCTTCAAACTGAGGGAACGACCTCTTCATGAATGTTTGATTCTATGGGTAAAGACCTGCTTTGATCTGCATGCATTAGCATATACTAAACCTCTAGGGTTGGACGTGCTATGCCAGCATGCACCAATTCTATCTCATAATGCGGGAGCGCTATGGTCGTAGGTTTATTCTGTCTCGGTTCCCCCTCTTATATCAAACCTCGGCCTGGTATAGGCTAAAAAGCAGGCCATTTCAGCCGATTTTGAACCCTCCACCCCTGAGTAGGAACATTATGTCAACCATAACGCCTTCCTGGCTCGTTTTTCATCGATCGGAATGCTTGATGGTCCGTCATATGCTATCTGGACTATACGATCGAATCTCGAGTAAACTCTCCCGGAAAGAGACGATTTCTATAGTGGCTGTATTAGTGGAGCTGCGGTGTGGATTCTATTTGCCGGACAGTGGCTTTTCACTAAAATTGTTCAAAGCCCCCGCACCATGACCTCTCAAAATGAGAGAAGTTGGAAGTCTGGCCCGCTTTACACTGGTTCAATACTCGGCCTGCCGCGATGGAAGTTCTGGCAAAAGGGTTTTGCTGCTGCTGTGGAAAGTAGTCGAGCGAGTGAAGAGTGCCGGCAGCTTGCGCAGAAAGCTGTGGATTACATGGATGCTACTGAACGAGTCAATACGTGGTAATAGTGGCTACTTTGTATCGTCGACGTTGGATCTGATTTGAAGGTCGACTTGTCTCCTCGAAACCTTGCGCTGCCTTACTAGCCTCAATCAAAGTCCGATATGTAATTGAATATCTGTATAGGTCAAGCATTGGCTATTATAGGCCTTTCCCCGTCAAGACGACGCTACTGATAGGTTGTATTGATACTCATGCCACTGTCTTTGCTCTAACAAATCTATCAATTTTGCTTCACTAGCGCAAAAACACACTATATATAATTTGAGGAACATGGCCTTTTAAACCTATCAATTACATCACTAACAAAAAAAAAAAAACCACTCAATATACCCTTCTCTAGCAGGGATATGCATACTCTTTCCCCAGAGAACCAGCTAAGCAAAGAAAGCGGGATTCAACTCTTGCTGATTTCCCGTTGTTTCCTATTTCGATCGTTTGTTTAGGTTTTTCCTCTTTCGGCAGTGGCGTCAGGGCGGTGAGGAAGAACGATGATCCGACTGGCTCCTGACGGCCACCGCCCAGCGAGCCGCCCGGAAGGCGCGTTTCATGCGGAAAAAAAACAATTCGTCCCCTCTTCTCCCCAGTCTTTCCTTCCCTTCTCTCTTCTCCAGTTTTTCCAGCCTGAGCATGCTGGAGCGTGATCCATCTATCGCGTAGAGCTCACCTCATCCCATTATTCACGTCATTCGTTTCGGTGTGATTCCGCCTGGATCGGGCCCCTCCGTTTTTCACCTCCGAACTCCCCAACTCAACAACCATGGATGACTCCTTGATGGAAGATTCCGTCTTCGAGGACGATGGCGGTAGCTCCGACTTCGTTCCTGAGCCTGCACCGGTAATAACTGACATTCAAGACATGCTTGCACGCCTTTTTGCTGACTTGATTCTGCTGTATAGAAGCCCAAGGCCAAAGCAGCTCCCAAGAAGGCGGCACCTGCCAAAGCGGCGCCTAAGAAAACTACCCAATCAACACTGAAGACCAAACCTGCCCCCAAAAAGCGGGCCAAGGCCGACAGTGAGGATGACATGTCCGACGATCAAATGTCCGATGATGACTCGCTCTCTCACACTCCCCCGAAGGCGAAGAAGACCTCTGCTCCCAAAAGAGCTGGCTCAAAGCCTCTTGCCGATGTAGAAAATGAGTCTCACCCGGGGGACGGTGCCACTGAAGCGCCGGCCAAGGGTGGCAATGCATCAGAGAAGTACCAGAAGGTAAGCCGAGGCAACTCCAGTCAAGTAATGAACCAGAGCTGATCTGATTTCTCACCAGCTCACACAACTTGAACACATCATTAAACGTCCTGATACATATGTCGGCTCTACAGAACGCACCTCGCAGCAAATGTGGGTGTACAACACCGAATCCGAGGGAATGGAGTGCCGCGAGGTCTCCTTCGTCCCTGGTCTGTACAAAATCTTCGACGAAATCGTGGTCAACGCGGCCGACAACAAGCAGAATGACAAGAACATGAACGAAATCCGAGTGACCATCAGCCGCGAGACCGGCGAAATGAGCGTGTGGAACAATGGCCGTGGTATTCCAATTGAGATCCACTCGAAGGAGAAGATCTATGTTCCTGAGCTCATTTTCGGCCACCTTCTCACCTCATCCAACTATGACGATACCCAGCAGAAGGTGACCGGTGGTCGGAACGGTTTCGGTGCCAAGCTCTGCAACGTTTTCTCGACCGAGTTCACAATCGAGACCCAGGACTCACGCCAAAAGAAAAAGTACAAGCAGACCTGGACGGAGAACATGACCAAAATGGGCAAAGCAAAGGTTACGGAAGCCAAGGGAGACGACTACACCAAGGTCACTTTCAAGCCCGACTACGCCAAATTCGGCATGGAAGGGATTGATGATGACTTTGAAGCCCTTGTCAAGCGGCGTGTCTACGATTTGGCGGGTACAGCTGGTGTGGCTGTCAAACTTAATGGCACCCGCATCCCTATTCGCAACTTCCGGAAGTACATGGAGATGTTTACCAAGGCCATCCGTAAAGAGCGTGGTGATGATGGACCCCCTGCCAAGGACGAGATCATCACTTGCAGCCCGGATCCTCGGTGGGAGATCGGCTTTGCTGTCTCGGACGGTGCCTTCCAGCAGGTGTCGTTTGTCAACTCGATTGCCACAACTTCAGGCGGAACTCACGTCAACTACATTGCCGACCAAATTTGCAATCGCTTGGCGGAGCAAGTAAAGAAGAGAAACAAGACAGGTGCCACCCTGAAGACTGCCCAGATCCGGAACCACATCTTCATCTTTGTGAACGCTCAGATCGTCAACCCGGCGTTTACCTCCCAGACCAAAGAACAGTTGACCACGAAAGGAAGTCAGTTTGGCAGCAAGTGTGTACTCGAGGAGGACTTCTACAAGAAGGTTCTCAAGACTGAGGTCATGTCAAACATCCTGCATTTCGCCGAGCAAAAGGCCGATCAGATTTTGAAGAAGGGCGATGGAGGCCGCCGCTCACGCATGAGCAACCCGAAGTTGGTCGACGCCAACAAGGCTGGCACCCGAGAGGGTCATCACTGCACTCTGATCTTGACCGAGGGTGACTCAGCAAAGGGATTGGCGATGGCTGGACGAGCCGTTGTCGGACCGGATCTCTTCGGTGTTTTCCCCCTGCGCGGAAAACTGCTCAACGTGCGCGATGCTTCGTTTGACCAAATCTCGAAGAACCAGGAGATTCAGAACATTAAAAACTTCATTGGTCTGCAGCACAAGAAGGAGTACACTGAAACCAAGGGTCTTCGATATGGTCATCTCATGATCATGACTGATCAAGATCACGACGGCAGTCACATCAAGGGGCTGCTCATCAACTTCCTGCAGGCGCAGTTCCCAAGTCTGCTGAAAATTCCCGAGTTCCTCATCGAGTTCATCACGCCCATCATCAAGGTTTGGAAGGGCGATCCCAAGAACCCCAGCAAGCAGAGGTCGTTCTTCACGATGCCCGAATATGAAGCGTGGCACGAAGAGCACAAACACGAACGTGGATGGGATCACAAATATTACAAGGGTCTGGGAACTAGCACCACGGATGATGCTCAGGTTTACTTCCGAGACCTCGATCGCCATCTCAAGGAGTTCCACACCATGCAAGAAAACGAGGCGGGTCTCATTGAGTTGGCCTTCTCCAAAAAGAAAGCCGACGAGCGAAAGGAGTGGCTGCGGCAGTTCAAGCCGGGCACATACCTCGATCATTCAGTGTCGAAAATCACATACACCGATTTTATCAATAAGGAACTCATCCTGTTCAGTATGGCAGACAACCAGCGCTCCATCCCCTCTGTTGTGGATGGTTTCAAGCCAGGACAGCGCAAGGTTTTGTACACCTGTTTCCGCCGAAATCTGAAAAAGGATATGAAGGTCGTGGAATTGGCTGGTTACGTTTCCGGATTGACGGCTTACCAGCATGGTGATGCCTCTCTTCAGCAGACAATTGTTGGCCTGGCTCAGACATTTGTGGGCTCCAACAACATCAACTGCTTGGAGCCTAGTGGAAACTTTGGAAGCCGACTTCAGGGTGGCAGCGACGCTGCCAGTGCTCGTTACATTTACACCCGGCTGTCCCCATTCGCCCGGAGAATCTTCCACACGGCCGATGAGCCGCTGCTGAGGTACAATGAGGACGATGGCAAGAAGATCGAGCCTGAGGTGTACATGCCCGTTGTGCCGATGATTCTGATCAATGGTGCCGACGGTATCGGAACTGGCTGGAGCTCTTCCATCCCCAATTACAACCCCGAAGACGTGGTGAGCAATCTCAGGCGTCTTATGGATGGTGAGGCTCCGGAGCCCATGGAGCCGTGGTTCCGCGGATTCACGGGTGAGGTGGTCGCAGTTGGTGGAGACCGATTCAAGTTCAGCGGTATAATCAAGGAGTCTGGAGACAAAGAAGTTGAAATTACCGAGCTGCCCATCCGCACTTGGACGCAAGACTTCAAGGACAAGCTGGAGGACATCATCAAGGCCGAAAAGGTGCCTTCGTTCATCAAGGACTACAAGGACTACAACACCCACCATAAGGTTCACTTCGTGATCCAACTGGACGAAAAGCATATGAAAGCTGCATTGTCGGAAGGCTTGGAGGAGAAGTTCAAATTGTCCAAGACAATCGCGACGACCAATCTGGTCGCTTTCGATGAAGAGGGTCGCATCACCAAGTACGCCACCGTTAATGATATCCTCAAAGACTTCTACACTATCCGCCTCAAGTATTACGAGCGGCGCAAGCAGCATCAACTGTCGGAGCTCCAGAAAGACTTGGAGAAGCTGAGCAACCAGGCGCGCTTCGTGCAAATGATCATCGATGGCAAACTTGTCATCTCTAAAAAGAAGAAACCAGTTCTGATCAGCGAGCTGAAAGAGAAGGGCTTCAAGCCTTTCCCGAAGGTGGCCGAGGCTGCCAAGATGGGCGAAGATGAGCCGGTTGTTGAGGAAGATGATGATGAAGCGGAAGACACTAACACGGAAGTCTTGTCAAGCGCCTATGACTACCTGCTGGGTATGCCCATTTGGTCTCTGACTCAGGAGCGTGTGGAGAAGCTCCGTCGCCAGATCGGCGACAAGGAGGTCGAAGTTGACACCCTGATTAAGTTGTCCAAGGAGGATATCTGGAAACGGGATCTGGACGACTTCATCAACGAGTGGCGCTTCCAGCTTGAGGATGAGGCTCGCCGCCAGCGCAAGGTGGCTGGCATGGGCCGCCGTGTTTCGGCTAAGCTGGCGACGGGCGGTGGTCGCGGGGCGACGTCGCGCAAGCGCAAGGCTGCTAACGGCGACGATCCAGATGACGAGGACTTTGCAGCTCCGAAGTCAAAAAAGACCTCTGCTGCTTCCAAGAAAAAGGAGGCGCCGACGAACAGTCTCATGAACTTCCTTAACAAATCCTCCACCAAGCCAACGGCTTCGCCTACGGACGGAGGTGCGGGATCGGATGATGAATTCGACATTGACAAGGAGGTGCTTCCCAAGAAGAGTCGGGCCGCCGCGAAGCCTAAGCCCAAGCCCAAAGAAGAGGATGATTTTATGGATTTGGACGATGTCCCCGAAACCACCTCACGCGCATCAGCCCAACCGGCAACCGATCCGATGGAGTTAGATGAGCCTGAAGAAGCCCGTCCTAAGGCTAAGCCGGCGGCCAAACGGGGGCCCAAGGCCAAGCCAAAGGTCGAAGAGGACTCGGATGATGAATTCCTCGATATCGCTAAAACAGAATCATCCAAGCCTGCTGCTCAGCCCAATCGCACGGCCCGCAAGCCGCCCGCCAAGTATACCGTGCCCAGCGATTCGGATAGTGACAATGGAGACGACCTGCTTGGCGACGTCAGCCAGATGGTCAAGGGTATTGGTGGCGGCGGTGAATCGGCGGATTCTCGACAGCTCTTCTCCGAGCGGTCCCGTCCTGGAAGCAGTGCGAGCTTGAAGGCCGCAACCAAACAGTCCAGAATCAGCGATTTCGACGCGGACGAGACCGACTACAGCAAACTTGTGCCGCAGAACTCCCCGCGGCGCTCGCTGCAGATCAAGCCCAAGGATGTCAGGGTCGACGACGATGATAAGGAGGACGAGGAGTTAGTCAAGCCCGCCCCCAAGGGTAAGGCGGCGCCCAAGGCGCGTGGTCGGCCCAAGAAGGATGCAGCGCCCAAGACAGCCACTCAGTCTGCACCGGCAGCTTTATCCCCGGCGGCCAAGGCCTATGCCTCAAAGCAAGCCAAGACTACCAAGAAGAAGTTGGCGGACGATTATTCTGAGGATGACATCGATGCCATGGCCAACGATATCCTGGACTCTCCGGCAGGCAAGAAGGATGATTCGGATGACGAACCCGCGCCGCGCCGGGCTGCTGCTCGTCCATCTCGTCGCACGGCATCGCAGCAGAAGAAGAGCTATGTGATCGACGACGAGAGTGAGGATGATGGCTCGGCCGATGACTTTGATGATGAGAGCGAGTAGACTGTTACTTTTTCTCTGGAGCTTCTTTCATTTCTTTTTCTGGCCTGATTTTATTCCAATCCTACCTTTATTTTCCATGTTTTTGAGTGTGTCTGGGTTTGATTTCTTTTATGGTGACCAGGCAGAGCCGGCCAGTGTCCGCAGGAATTTGATTTGATTTTATTTTGATGTGTTTCGTAGATTCTTCAACGGTTGTTAATCAATGTATCTCTTAGATCTCGAATGGCGGATGCTGCACAGCCAAGACGCAAGTTCCTTGTGGATCTCTAGCCCTAATGCCGCTGTGAACCAGCAACGACTACTGTGTGGAAATGAAGAACGAAATTCTTTTAAATCATAGACGGAAATCAAATATGCATTCAAACTAATTCAAAAAAGGACCTAACCAGCCTGTCCCTAAACCCGACAGACCCCAACGCCATCCAGTCTAACCCAAGGTGCCGTAATGCAAAGTCCAATGGAAACGCCCCCATCCATGCCTCAGTCTTTAGACGCCCCCCAACACAGAGACAAACCGCCATCCACGCCCTTTCACCAGAACCACGTCGGCAAGCGAATCAAAGAGAGGCGCGGCGACGCTTCCGCGTCCCAGTCAAGAGCCGCGAGCCCAAGGACGAGCCCCAGACATTCACAGAGGCGACATCATCAATATCAGTATCGCTGGTGTTAGCCTCCTGCGTGTGCAAATGGAGCAGAGCATGAGCAGCCTTGACCTCACGAGCAAACAGCCGCGAAGTCGGCATTCGTTCGCGGGGGTTGGTACTCGCAGCACGAGAGAGATTCTTCTTCAAGGAAGAGTCCTTAGTCCCCAAGGGCACCCCACCAGAGAGACTATTGGAACTGCGCTCAAGATAGTCCTCGTCACCGACGTCGTCCACGGATTCATCCTCGTCGAAGTCCGTGGTGTGATCAGACATGTTCTCGTCCGCATCCGCCGAGCCATCACAGCCACTGTGCCTCTTTCCACCGGTGTGCAGGTCCAGCGAAGGACATTCCGGGGTACGGGAGAGGTCGGAGCGGGGATTAGACGAGGCGTCAGTGTCGGACTCGCTTTCGTCGCTGAGACTCGTCGACGCGGCGTGCAGGCGGCCACCCGCATACGAGGGGATAATGGCTCGACGGGGCGACGGCAGCTGCGTCCGGGGCACAATCTCCGAGCTGCGCGGGGTGTTAACAGGTGTGAAGCTCGGGTGTAGCGGGCTCTTGGGCGACGTGCAGTAGGACGGTTCGGATGACGAGCCGCGGCCGCTACCGCTGCCGACGCTGTCGGCGTAGTGGGAGTAGCGGGTTGGTCTGGGGAGGATGTGACGGCGTCGACGAATGTCGATCTCTGTGACGGAGGGGAATTGGGGCGTGGCATCTTCCCTCCTGTGTAGGAGTGTTGGCGTCGAGGAGGGAGGGTCGTCTTCATGCAGGGAAGACCTGGGCTCGCTCTGCAGGGCTAGCTGCCGGTAGTGGTTGGCGGTTTCGGTTGCGCGCTGCACGATAGCGGGGTCGATGACCATGCGGCCGTACTGGGCTTGGTCCGACGGTTTGACGCACAGCGATGGGAAGTCAGTGCCGAAGAGCGGCGTCAGGGCGTACCGAATCTTCCAGCAGAATGTCGCCGCCAGGGCCTTGGCTGCTTCGTAGGGCATCCAGTATCCTGGACGGATATAGTTAGCTCACTGGGTATATCTCACGAAGAGAGAGAGAGAGAGAGAGAGAGAAGTGGGTGTTTTTTACCTTGGGCAGCCAATGCTCCGCCAGTGATGCTGTGGCAGATCTCACGAAGACCGGGGTTGGCATTCAGCATTTTGCCGGGGGTGGTCTAGCGGCGGACGATTAGAAAGTACACAGAAGGAGCTGGAAAATGAAAAGGACCTGCCTTGGAGTATTCGTTGCATTTGAACAGATGCGTTGTGCGGACTAGCCCAATGTTATAGTCCCACATCACCGTCCACTGGGTTCCCTCTCCAGGGACCTCGTAGGTGTACTGGAAGACTGGGATTGGAATCAACATGTGTATATTGCATAGCGAGGATAGTTTGATAGATCAACACATACCATTGAAGCAGTGACGGCCCGTCCTCTCCTGGAACGACTTTTTCTCACTCGAGTAGGGAATATGGCGAGGAAATTGGGCAATCTTGCCGATAGGATGCAACTTCCACTCGCGATGGATCCTTTCCAGCTCCTCATCCCGCTCCTCACAAGGTGGGTAGCGAAGCTCGCCCCTGATATTGCCCGGCCGAAACACGGGCCCATCCCTGGCCATCTTCTGCCGCTTCTCGTAGGGCATGCAGATACTGGCAGTGGACGGGGTAAGTTGGGGCAGGGGAGGTGCCTCGGGGAGCGGATTTAAGAGAGACTTGATAGACGCCATGAATATCGGGGATTGGAAAGTGGCGGTTCAATAATCAAAGGGAAGGTAGAAGGGAATAGCTTCCTCTCAGGATCGAGAGAAGAGGAATGGGCGAGAGATGAAGAAGATGAAGGTATGTCTCTCCCCAAACAACGGGGTTTCTAGAAGCCACGGAGCGTCAAACCTGGCAAATGCCACTGGCAAGCGAGACAATCCCAGGCTGTTGGGTCTCACACCCACCCACACGGCTTTGTTCAGAGGTTTGTCCCGCACTGCTTCTACGGGGGGGTACAAGGGAAGGAGTGTTTGCAGAGATCAAGAGATATTGGGAGAAGGAGAGCAAGGGAGGAAAAAAGAGGAAGAAGAGGGCTGTCAGAGAGGGCTCGAGGCAAAGGCAGCGGTGAAAGTCACCAGGCCCTCGGATCGGAATTCAACTCGGGCATGGCCTCACCGGTCCTTTTGGATTCTCTCTTACGAGCCTGTGAAGTCGGACGAGTCTCCCGGGGCTGTTTGTCTCTCCGCGTGGAGCAAATCTTCGACTTTGGGCTGACAGGAAATGCGGTACATGTTGTCATCGACGCCCATGGAGGCTGTTGCGAGAAAGAGAAACCCATGTCTCTGAGTTTCGAGGCATCCTGTGTTTCACCGGCCACTGCAGCTACCCAAGCCCGGAGCAGCACGAAGAGGAGCATGGCATTGCCCGTTTCAGGGTGCGTTGGGCACCATGTGCATATCCTCCATCGTGAAGAAAATGAAAGACGAAGAAATGTGGGTGTAAGGTTTTTGGCCACCGCTTCTCTCTTTCTCCCTCTGCGCCCCAGGACATCTGTACATACAAACAGACTGTTACGGCCATCTGCGTGGATGGGGCAGCCCCCATGAACCCTCATCTATTAGGTATCTTTCTCTCTCTCTCTCTCCCGGGAGCATGTCTAACTGTCCAACCCATCTATTGCGTGTGTACGAAACAAGATCGAGATCGTGTCAGATCAGCCATGACATCAGGAAGACTGGAGACTGGGCACTGGGGCAGCCGGAGGATTAGGGTAACGGGCCCAGCGCCAATCAAAGAACCAGTGAGCAGAACAGACATCAAAGAGGTCTGAGACCACGGAAGGCTGCAGGACAACTTGCTCCTTGTATGACGGGAGGCTGCATGGCCTGCGAGTCCTGCGGTGAATTGTACAGCTGTAGAGAGCAAGATAAACTTCTGACCGGGTCAAAGAGCTGGGAGTTATATTGCTGGATAGACATGGTATTCTATGCTTGGATATTGCTAGAGATAGAGCGGTATACTAGCTATTGGTAGCTTACTATCCAGTTTAATAGATCCTCCGGGACAACTCCCCTATTTTCGTCTATTTGAACAGCCACATATCCACACTGGTAGACCGCCCCTTGGTGAGCGAGTCTCGGGGCCCCGTAGATCAGAGACACGGGCACGCTAGTACATGAGAAGACCTCAAAGAACCTTCCATGCAGGCTTCTCTGCAGCAGGCCAGCACGTTGGCGGCTAGAATCCACTTGGTGCGTTTTCTACTTGCCGGGAGTTCTTTGATGGAGGCTTTTCTATGGTGCCATACCACCTACCCTAATTAGTCCATCTTAGGCTACTAGTCAATACAGGGGTGAAGGAAGTGTTCAGTGACCATTTTGCTAATCCAATCGGTGCCGGGCCGGAGCAGGTGCAGCGCATAGCACAGCATAAACGGTGCAGATACCGGCCGTCAGGACGCTATACAACTCATCTAGAGACTTCCCTTTTTAGGGGACAGGTGCAAGATCAGAAAAGCAACGTAAATGAATAGATGCCATTCTCACCCAGGCCTTTGTGAGGCCTACGGGGTAGGCTTAGGGCCGATCTACCAAGAAACTTGCGAAATCCAGAGACCGGGATTGCAATGTCTAAGACACTATACGGGCTTCATGAACCCAAAGAGCGGTAAACCCGAGCATGCGTGTCCCCTCTGCGCGTCTCGGATTCCCAGGCTTCTGGAAAAGGGGCTCGAAGGCCGAGTGTCTCAATGGGGATGCTGCTGTTAGGGCTCGAGCCCATGCCTCTCTCTTTCTCTCCATCTTTCCCCATCTCATCTTCAAAATGTGATTTGAAAATCCACTACAGCAGACTCAACCCTGAGTTGGATTCAAATACAATATTGAAATGGTCTACTGTCAGGCAGAATTGGCCATGGGCGAGTCTATGGGAATGTCACCCGCATAATACTCGAGACGGACACATTTTTGGGACAGCCCGAACAAGCGATTGCTGCTCGACGCAGACCAGAGAGAAAAAGTCCAGTCGTCGACTTCAGTGAAATGCAGATTCGAATCCGCCCGACGCACGCACCTTCCCAAGAACTGCACGGTCTCGCACTGAACTCCTCGACAGATCCCCCCCCCCCAGACGAAAAGCCATCGATGTACAACGTGCCTCGAATCTGGGGTAAGATAGCGGGGAGGGTGAAAACGGGAGAGAGGGGAACAATGCATCCCGAGCCCTACCTCAAAAGGGCAAGTCCTCGAATCCTGAGAAGAGCAACGAGTACAATGACAGGAAAACAGGCCGGGCCGAATCGCGACGCGGCGAATTGGGGGACAGCGGCTTTCGTGGCCCGGGATGAAACCCAACGGCTTGCCTGGTCCGGGGAGAAAGATGGACTCGTTACTCATAGCTCTATGCATAAGAAAATAAATGAAAAGAAGATGACAGGCCTGCATCCGGTCGTGGGGGAGTGCGAGATGTGCAGGGCCCTCTCCGGCTGTGAACAACTGCCCAAGTCGCTCGAGTCGAGATGCCATCTCTGTCTCTCCCGTTGCTCCCGAGATGGCGTCACGACACACGCTGTCGATGCCTCCGGCTACCCGGGGGAAGACATGTAGTACCCTGCACAATGGCCAAGGGTGGGTTCCCCGGGGTCCTTAAGAGAGGCTCGAGGGCCGGGATGCTGCAGTGGGGAGCTGTTTGTGTTTCTGTGTTTTGGCCTTGGGGAGATCTATGACAGACAAGTATACATCCATGACACTCACGGAGCTTGGCGAGGACAATTCCATTCGAATGATATCAACCCGAAAAGACATAGACAGGGGGAGAGAAAAGGCAATGGACAAATAAAAGATATCACGCAGAAGAAAATCAAGTTTTAAAGAAAATAGGGGGACCACAAGAGACACGATCAATCCATCGCTCAAGCATCCTGCATGTTCTTCTTCGTCGGCACGTGGATCTGGCCGGGCGTCACATCACATTCCAAGGAATCCGAAAAGACAACAGTGCCCAGAATCAAATCCCACGTGTCATTCAGCGTATCCGTATAAAATCAGTGGTCCAAAGGGTGGTACTCATTCGGGCCAATTGATTTCATGTGATAATCGGAGGCCCACGGTCTCCCATCTAAAGCGCCAGAAGAGGCTCGCGCTCGGCCGCTGGCTCGGCGGCCTGGGCGGGCTCAGCCGACTCAACCGACTCAACCACCTGGGCCACGGGCTCAACCTTGGGGGCTTCGGGGAAATCCTCGGTCTTGATCTGCGGTTCCACAACGGGCTCGGTCTTCACGGGGGTCGGCGCAGTCTTGGTCATCTCGGGGGAGGCGGATCGCCGGTGGTTGATGTACTCCTGGGCCTTGGAGCTGTAGTCCCCGACATACTGCTTCATCAGGCCAGTGGCATGCGAAGTGCGCTCACCGGCCAGGTCCTTGAGCTGGTTGGTCTGGGAGGCGATGATGGACTGGACGTTGCTAATCTGCTCATCGATGATCTCACGGTTGTTGATATAGATGAGAGGCGCAAAGTAGGCGACGGTCACCGCGACCACAGACAGGCCCCAGATCGGGAGGAAGCGGATCAGCCAGTAGCCAGTGAATGCCGCAGTGAACGCCTAGGAGCGTATTAGCATGGGAAATCATGTGTGCTTCGAACACGAGATTTTAAACATACGGCCACGGTGTGGATGACATTCTCGGCGAATAGAATGCGCTGAAACTCAATCAAGAAGAAGTCCACCAGCTGCTCCAGGTCCTCGAGCACGGCCTCAACGGTCTCCTTAGGGATTGTGTAGTATCGGCGAGGGCGGAAAGAGCTGGCGATGCCCTGCTTGAGAACTACATGGCCCGCAATCTCAACAGCGGCGGTCACTACCGAGTATCAGCCATCACTCACTCCGGAAACCCCTGGTCACGCGACCAACTCACATCCCAGCGACATGTACAAAAACTTAAAGGCCCAGCGGAGGAGGGGCAAGTAACGTGCGGCGAAGATGAATCCGACAACGCTGGCATAGGAGACGGCGGTCGCACGGGGTTGTTCCCACTGCAGAGCAATAAAAGGGGGTGTTAGCGATGAAGTCCACGACAAGAGAATTTCGCGACGACTCACGCTGAAAAGGCTATACAGCAACGAATGGTAGTCTGGGCCAGTATTAGCATCTCCTAGCACGACTCGATACGCGCGAACATACGGGTCAACGGCTGGCCATTGTTGGTCGTGGTCGAGGGAGTCACGCGCGAGTCCTTGAGGTCGCGCAGCTCTCCGCTCGTCCGAGCGGCTTCGGACTTGATGTTATCAGCAATAGGGCCTATATTTGAAGCAGTTAGCTGGCTCTGGCGACGCTAGGAACGTCTTCAGGAGATGGAATTTCCATTACCCTTGGTCACCGCATCGCTGATGTCTGAAGAACAGGAGCGAGGGGTTCAGGGTCAGTCTGGATTACGCGACTCGAGGGAAGAATGGAATATGGAAGCCGAAGGGAATAAAGAGACAAAGACACGGAAAGCACAAAGATCGAGATGGAAATACTGCAGGGGTCAGCATCACAGCATCTGCGGAGGGGGGGGAGTCATGTTGTCATACCTCACTGCCCGTGTTAGCGTAGCTCACGTCACCAGAGTCGGCCATTTTGAAGAAAAGGAATTAAAGACGTGAAAGAGAGACAGGAGAGTCGGGGGGTCTTCAAGACGTGAAAAGGAGGGGAATGGGGGAGGAAGAAACCAACTTGTTTTGGCGTTGATGCAATCATGTGCGTTGCCAAGGTTTCCCTGCCGAGCGCGCCGGGGGACCCTGTTTTATTGCTGTGATATCATGGCATCTATTTGATAGATTTGATAGTATCTGGATGATAGAAGAGAAAGAAATATGTAGAAGTATTCTATTTCAAAATCAGAATGATTGTAGGGAGTGGAGTTGAGATTTCTTCTTTTCTTCTACAAGCATACCTAGGTATAGTAGCTTACTAGCTAAGGTTACGAATGAGTAGGCCTGGGTTTGTTGCTTGGGAGAAAACAGGATTTAAAAGAACTTAGAATGATAGAATAATAGAATAAAAGATAATCGAATTCTTTACAAATTCAAGGACCGAGTATACGACTTGGTCAACATTCTCCTATCGATGATTCATTCCACTCTAGATGCCTCTTCCAATTATAAAAGAGATTTTAAGTATGATAGAAAATCCTCTGCCAGTAGAATTCAGGGATTTATCAATATACTAGGCTAATAGAATTTAAGTCCTTGGGTTCCCAATGCCGACTCGTGCAGCATAAGTAGAAATATAGAATTCATCAATATCATCAAAATCACAGAAATTATAGAAATCACAGAATTCTACCTATTATACTTATCTCCCCAGGTTTGCCAATGATCACTCAAGCAAAAAGAATCCCCGACAAATGTCGAGTCCTGCAAGTATGAAGTGGCCCGTGAAGTTTATGTATCACAGCAGGAATCCTTCCTTGATTCCCCGACGATCGTCGACAGTATCCTTCATCTTTTCTCGGGTGATCAGAGAAGAGATTCCGAGGTAGACTTTACAAGCCATGTTCACCCCACTTGGCAAAGGATGAGGCTGTACAGCTGTATGGCTCGCTCTGAACAACATCGCAAAGGATCGACCTCACGGGTCAAGCTCCTTTCACTCTTCCCCATTACTTCACCTCCGGTTTTCTGCCAATAACAAAAAACCCCATCTCGTGTCTCTTCATCCCCAGCCAAACCCCACATGACTCATCGCCTGCATGATTTCGCGGCCCTTGGCCTCGACTACCTGATTATAGGCGGTGGCACTGCCGGCCTCGCTGTGGCTGCACGTCTCAGCGAGGATCCTCAGGTGCAGGTGGGGGTGGTCGAAGCCGGCCCGTCAGCCCTAAACCATGAGGATGGCGGGGTCATCACCATACCCGGCCGCTACGGCGAGACGCTGGGGTCCGCGTATGATTGGCAGTTTGCGACAGTTGCTCAGCCCGGGCTTGGAGGACGGTCGCTACCCTGGCCGCGGGGCCGTGTCTTGGGAGGTACCAGCGCCTTGAATTTCATGGCGTGGAATCGTGGCCATCGTGCGGACTACGATGCGTGGGTAGAGTTGGGCAATGAGGGGTGGGGTTGGGAGGATCTGCTGTAGGTGGTTCTTGTATCAGACCAGATCATTCTGTGTTTTTGATGTCAAACCTGACTGTCATAGTCCTTTCTTCCGCCGCAGCGAGACATTCTACCGTGCTCCGTCGCGTACTGTCCACTCTCACAGATTGTCTCACCAAAAGAATATGCCGACCTGTACACTCACGCCAAATCTATTGCCCAGAAAACTGGCCGCCCACACGACGAGCTCCTTGCCCGTCAATTTAGCCCCGATAGCAAAGGCCGAGGCCAAATCGAGTATCTCTTCGATCTAGGAAACTGGAGCCCATACTTTACCTCGGAGCCAGGCAAAAAGTATGCGACAATGCTGCAGATGCTGCAGTATCCGTTCTCACGGGGGTCGATCCATATTCCACCACGAAATAGCGAAAGTGCAGAAACGAGTCCAATTACCGTCGATGACAAGCCTGTCATTGATCCGCAGTACTTCTTGGGACCAGGCGAAATTGATCGAAAGATCCTGGCTATGGCCCAGAGACTGACAGATCGCATCTGTCAGACGCCGCCTCTTACAGGGCTGGTCCAAGGTCGTGTGTTTCCTCCTTCTGATAACATACGCTCCGATGACGAAACCTACGGGGACTTCGTTTCCAACTATACCATCACTGATTGGCATCGTATGTTGATTCTTTACTTTTTTTTTCCTCATTTGGCTTCCCATTTCGGGCTATGAATATGGATAGGGACTAACAATCTATAGCAATCGGTACTTGTGCCATGGGTGGCCGTGACGGGGCTCAAACGGGCGTTGTTGATGAGCGACTCCGGGTGTATGGAGTGCGTGGACTGCGGGTAGTCGATGCTAGTATCATGCCATTGCAAGTTGGAGCGCATATCCAGGCGACTGTGTATGCGATTGCAGAGAAGGGAGCAGCGATGATTCAGGAGGATATGCTTCAGGTATAAAGAACATAGGAGATTTCATAGTAGAAATAAAGAGAAAAATACACCGAAACTCCCTGCGAGTCATGAATTCTCACCCTCACCAGGCAGCATCTTCCTTCAGCCTCAATCCCACCCACATCATCATATAAAGATGCCACAGTCCCTCGGGTTTTGTTAGGGTTTTCAAGAAATCTCAGTCGCCAACATGGCAGAGCCCAACCTGGCCCCGGCCACGTTCGCCGAGTACAATGAGCAAATCCAGAGTCTTCTGTTTTCTGTCCCGCCGGAGATTCGATACGCAATCTTCGCGTACTCCTTGGCCAGTACCCCAGGCACTACTCAGCCAGTCGGTCAAGATGCGCACTGCACACGTCCAGGGTACGAGACTCGGCACCACACATATCTAAAGCTCCCATCCAGTGTGACCCTCTTCGAGTTTGACATCGAGAGTCGGGTGCACCGCGAAGACGAGGTAGATTATATCGCACGCAAGACCGCCGACGAGTGGCATTTTAAGCGCAGCGACGGCATCCACCTGCTGGCCGGCCAATCTGACATCTCCATCTCGCGCTGGACGGGCAGTTCGGTGCTGGGCAACGAGCGCTGGGTCCGCGATGAGACGCGGCCCGGTCAACTTGATTACTACTTGACAACAATTGCCTGGCGGCCCTCGCAGCACCCGTTAGGTGCTCGGCCATTGTACAATCCGTCCCTAATGGAGCCGGCCGCCGCGTGCACAGCTGGAGTTTAGAAAGATATCAGTGAAGAGGATACAGAATGCCGGTGTCTCTCTGAGTATCCCCGCTGCAGAGGCTGTGGAGACAGTTGCTGCCCGTTTGGAAGATATCGAATACTCGGAGGGAGATTCGGCGTATGAGTCTGACGATGAAGATACGAATAAGTATGATAATGAGAGTTCAGAAGATGAGACATGAGAAATGAAACAGTCTGGGCACATCTCTTCCCATGGAATATGACCTTACCTTCAATACCCGTTAGGATGAAGTCCGTAGTCATCTTGATTGCTAGCCATCCATGAATAGCTACCTTGAGGCCTTAAGGATCGGGTGTCTACCTGGATTCTTGTGTGTGTTATCACGTGACTTGGCGGGCACCACGCGTCACCCGTTTGGGACGTCTGTTTTGATCCTCAACCATACCGACATTAGCGACTACCCACGCCCCCAACCGCTCCCTGCTCGATGGTTATCGTTTTCTTGTTTTCTTTTGTCTTCACCTAGCGACCTGCGCCTACACTCTATCATTCCCTGGTAGCGCCCGGCGCGTTGTTTACATCATGGCCGCCAGCACAAGAGAGCAGAAGCCTGTCGGCTCGACAGCATGGATTGCTGCGGAAAAAGAAAACATGACAGAGCTGGTTGACCAGGAGATGGAGGAGGTTGAATACCCCGTCCGCCATGAAATGGCGTGGCTAAATGAACATATGGCCGAGATCTTCACCAAGGGCCAAACGTGAGTCGCGATGCACCGCGCCAATTTCCGCCTTCGCTAAGCTGACCCGGGATAGAAACTTTACGGAGGTGTTTAAAACTCCCGGGAAGATGAAGGGCAAAACTCCTCGAACTGCCCGGAAACGACACTTAGAGGAAAACCGAGTGGTGAGTATCAGAGTGGTTACATTGTTTTTGAAGGCCCTCATTAACCTATGCCGGCAGCCCCTGAGTGAGATCTTCTCGTCTGCCCATAAACAACTGGAAAACAAAGCGAGCCCCAGCCCATTTATCCATCGAGTTGTCTCCAAACCCGCTGCAGCGACTACCTCGGCCGCCCCTCACAGCACCCACAATACTCAGAAGGCCACTACCCTCCACGCGTCACAACCGGAATACCCCGACCTCAGTTACAATTTGAATTCCTTTCCGCAATATAACACCGACTCAGGCTATCATGGGATGCCGGATGACGACGATATGGTCTTGCCGGATGTGCAACAGGAGACTCAGACTTCCACTCAACCGTTGGAAGACGACGATGCCACAGCTCCAAATACCCAGGAGGCTGACTTATCAATTGCCCAACAAACAAATGATGACTCTTTCCACTCTGCCCAAGAGAATGTTCGCGCTCGCGGCGAGACTGTTGAGCCAATGAACACCGAACCGACTCCCACGCAAGAGCGGCCAACTCGTCCGGCAGAGTCGACTCCCAAGGAACCAGAATCAGAAATGAGCTCAACACCCACGGCTAAAGCACAGTCTAAGCCCAAGGAAGATATCGCTCCAGAAAAACAGCAGGAAGAACCAAAGCCCCAAAAGGAGCTGGAAGAGAGGGAGAATGGACCGGCCTCGAGGGTTCACTTCTCGCCACAGAAGCCTCCAGCAGCCCAGCCGTCCGAGGCGTCCAAGTCGAAGGATAATGACGAGCAAATGGAAGATGCTGCACAGGATGACACTGTCCTTGACACCCTTGATGATATCGGTTCTCCTTCAGATGGCTCCACTCCCGAACGACCCCCAGTCCGGAAGAGCAGCTTGTCATTTGCCTCACTTCCCGCCAGGGAGCCCCTGACAAAGAGCATGGGAGGATCGCGGATTTCTCGCACGAGCCATGTCGACCTCGCGAAACTGAATGCTGGAGGTTCCAGCCATTTCGGAAGACAAACCGGGGGACACAGAACGACTCAGGCTCCGATGGATGACAATGCAGGTGAAGCCGGTGCAATGGACATTGACGATGAAAAGGAAGCCAGTCAAGAGGAGGACCCGGAGAAAGCCAGCAAACTGCACAACAAGAAGTCGACCCAGACTCTTCACGAAAGGATCAGCATGCTTGGAAAGCTGCAGCCATCACGTCCAAAGAAATCGATGCCGTCTGGGCCTGGGTTGTCTACTGGTCAGGTTGCTTATCCGGACCTTCCTGCCTCTAAAGCGGAGTCAAAACCAGAACCCTCGAGCCAAAAGCTTCGTGAGACACCCGCGCCAGAACCGACTACATTTGCCGAGGATGACTGGATCAAGCCATTGAGTTCTCCTCAGAGACCGGAGCTTGCCAAGAGCAAGACCACAGACGCGGTGGAAAAACTCTTTGATGTCGACAAGAACCCATCAATTGGCAAGAAAGATGCACCTCCTTCTCAGGGACAACCCGCCACAGAGTCTGAGCGTCCGAAGTCAGCAACCTCGATCTTCTCGTCTCCTCGGCCGACCAGCCATCAAAAGACTGGGTCCGTGTCCAATATTAATCCTGAGGCGTCTACTACTCCTGGAGGTTCTCCCAGACGCTTGGACGGGCCCCTCAGTGCTTCGAAGATGCGGTTGCAATCGATCATGAAATCTGCCAAGGGCCTGTTCACAAGTACCGGTAGCATGAGGGTAGAGACCTCGTCTCCCGAGCAGCCAAGAATCCAATCGCAAAAACAACCGAGCGCCGAAATTGATGAAGATGATTATCATGAACCCCAGCCGCCTCCCACCCCTCCTCGACCAGAAGGCCGCCGCACGCGGAGCTCTACTGAGAAGGAAGAGAAGCGCCGGCAAAAAGAAGTGGAAGATCGCCAGCAGGATGAGGCCCGTTCAGAGAAGGTTCGAGAGCAGGAGAAGCAGAAGGCTCTTCAGCTCAAAGCCGCGCAGGACAAATCATCGATTGAGCCAGAAGAGCGAACGGCTACGACTACCCAGAAGTCGGCGCAATCGCAGCGACAACAATCACGCGAGCCTGAATCCTCTCATGAGACGAGTTCCAGATTCGCCCTTCCCCAGCCTAAGCAAAACGACCGACGTCCTGTCAAACCAACCCGTGAGCCCATGCAAAGGCCCAAGCCGCAACCGGTCTCCATTCGCGTGGGGAGCACTTTGTCTCGTCAAATTCCCATGGCCTCCAATGTTTCTTCAGGCGTACAGGAGTCGAATATCGCAGCTCCTACGCCTGCACCGGCCCCTACTCCTGCCTCGAAATCGTCGACCTTGAAGAAGAAGGGCAGTAATTCGTCCCTTCATACGGCCTCGTCTACAAGCAGTTTCAAAAGTTCTGTGTCCAGCCAAACCCAGGCACAGCGGAAAGCCCAGCTTGCGAGCGAAAGGAAGAAGGAGCAAGAGGAGCGCGAGGCCCGCCGAAGAGAGGAGCAAAAGTGCGAACAGGAACGCAAGCGGGCTCTCCAACAACAGCAAGAGGAGGCTCGCCGACAGGAGATGCGGAGCCGTGCTGAGGCTGAACGCGAGCGTCGGGAGAGATCCGCTCAGGAAGATCCCAAGAAGGCTGCTCATATGCAGGCGATTGAAAAACGACGATTGGAAAATGCTCGGAGACATGAGAGGCAGGGAAGCCAGCAACTAGCCAACGAGGTGAGAAACTCCGCGTTAATCACATTGTGTTTCATCTTATTGACAACTTCCAGGGGCCACCGCTACAGCACGAAAAGCCCAGCATGCAATCTTCGCAACGGAATGACTTGGGGGCCTCTCGTCCACCTTCTCGTCTGGGTTCTGTTCAGCAATACGGCCGGTCGATCAACCCGCCTGTTCCTAACCCCGCCAAGCCTCCCAAGCGAATGATGGATGAGGAAGCCAGTCATCGTCCTGCCGTCTCCAAGCCCAGCAATGTGAAGCCATCCGGGGAGGCCAAGCGGCGAAAGACAGAGGACGAGCACAACCCCATGCAACCCATGCGGCCCACCATGGCACCGCCGATCCGCCAGTCAAATATCCGAAAGGTATACTTTTGTAGGTTAATTGGATTTCCCAGCGAGCTGACTGTTGATTTTAGGAACCCGGAAAGCCGTCTCTGTTTGGACACGGGCAATCATCCATGGCGCACCCCTCTGGTTCTTCTATCTTTAACAAGAGTGCTCAGGCCCAGCGACCAGCTCACCCCATGGACATGGCCAAGTACGCCAGCGGCAAAATTCCGTTCGCTGAACCGAATCACGCACCGCCCCCTGCCCACAAGCCGGCCAGCTCGTCCCAGCGGACCCCTGCCACAGCACCTAAGCCATCCCCCAAGTACCCGAGTGGTGAGAACATTCATTTGCCGGAGATCGCCACAGATAGCGAGGACGAGGACGAATCAGACTCGGAGATGTTCCCCGTGCCCAAATGGGCACAGCCCAAGGAGCTGGAGAGTCTTTTGCGACAGCAGGATGGCATGGAAGTCGACTCGATCTTCGGGCCGATTGCGCCCTTCTCTCTGGAGGACACCTTCAAGGCGGACAAGAAGGTCAAGAAGTTCCGTGACCGTACCAGCAGTGCCAACTGGTCGGGACCGGACGGACTTACGCAGGATGAAGTCCGCAAAGATCGCCAGGAACGGCAACGGTTGAAGGTCAACGGGGGGTGGTCTTTCAACCCCTAGTTGGGCGGGCAGATTTGACGTGTTTCATTTTCTTTTGGTTTTTCCCACGTCTGTATTAGTTCTGTATTATTGAACGGTGGCCGTTTGGGAGTGAGGAGTCGATATATGCTTGGGGTTGGGCGTTACAGGGCGTTTATATCTGGTTCATTTTGTATCTTTTAGATTACCGCATACTGAGCATCCGTTGGTGCATCTGGTCGTTAATGGATCCTACCGGTTCATATCCTGTGTTCCTGCTGGGAGCATGAGTTCCTTTATCCTGTTCATGTTCCCAGCTGGTAGATATCCGATTAGCGTGGTCTCTTCTCGGGGCCGGTTGATCTGATTAGAATTTTTTTTAAATTTCCGAAAATACTGTGGTCTGGTGCTAGAGGTGATCTTTGTATCCTATTTCGCTGGTTGGCGTGGCACAGTAAGAAGTTGGGAGAGGACGATTCGATGTAGAATACTAATCTTTTGCTCATATTTCATAAAATATGAAATATCTTCATCAAAGCATCATTGGTCTAGTGGTAGAATTCGTCGTTGCCATCGACGAGGCCCGTGTTCGATTCACGGATGATGCATCTTCTTTTTGTTTTTCTGGTCAAATTGTTAGTTATTATAATTAGTCTTGATTTTGGCATTATTTTGTTCTCTTTTTCTTTTTCTTTTTTCTTCTCCTTACTTGAAAAAAGACATTCTACAATCCATGCCATGGTTTGTTTTTGTTTGGCTCCATGGTCAATCGTCGCCATTCCGAAGGAGAGTCAACGCAACCATGGATATATACCCAGGAGCAAACCCGGCGAAGCACAGTTCATACAAACAAAGCTCGTTTTCCTTGTCTGGCATCAACCTACGAATAAGATCAAGAAAAGTCCTAGGGTTATGAATTGCGTATTCGAGACTATTGAATGTTGCAACTCGTGCGAAATTCCGAATGGATATACAATCAAATATATCATGGTAGTCTGACAACCTCAAGTGGTATATATAATTTAAGATTTTTTTGTACTTACACCCTGCTCAAACAGAGCAGCACCCTATCCACAAGAAAAATCTAAACCCGGAAAAAAGCCAGCGAGGGGAACTCCCCACTCCAAGCCTGTGCAGAAAATATAATACAAGATGCATGCAGAACTACATCCCAACTAGCACCGCCTACCTCGAACAACCGAATTACTCGGCATCCGGCTCGATATCGCTTCCAACCTCGAATTCCTCGTCCATCGCGTCTGGGTTCAGATTTGCGGCGTCGGGTGCCACGCCCAGCTTGTCCTCGGGCTTGTCGTGAGAGATGGTGCGCCAGCCGGCTGTAGCAGAGGGGTCCTTGATGTATTCCGACATAGGGAACTAGAATATTGCATGACGTGTCAGAGAAAGCCAATCCAAAGAAAGACATAGAAGACAAGGGGAGGAATGTAAACAAGATAAACGATAGGACACTCACGTAGTGATCGTTCTTCTTCATGGTGGCCACCCACGGCACGTTGTCAAACGTCACCGCGCGGAGGCGGAAGTACGTGTTGTCGGGGATGTTGCGCACTTCCTCAACAAAGCGGTCGAGGTTAGGCGTCGGGACACCATTGACAGCAGTCAGGAAGTTAGTGGGAGCAAGACCGTAATGGTAAGAGGGAGAGCCACGGCTCTAAATAGAGGAGTCAGTAAATCTGCCACTGCGGAGAAGAGCCAGAGCAAGCAAGTACTTACCCTCGCGCTCACATAGACCTCGCTGTGGAGTTTCGAGATTTGCTGTCGCACGGCATGATGGGGCTTCTGCAGCACAGCGCCACAGAAAACGACGGCGCGATCGGTCTCCAGGTCTTCCGTCGGTACCGTTGGCACCCGAAGGCGCATTTCCTGACCATTTCGGACAACTAAGGCGTCCAGAACCTCCTTTTCATACATGACATCCAGCTCCGAGACACGGGTGATGAGCTGGCCGTCCAGCGTGAGAATGATATCAGCCTCTTGGAAGCTGTCGGCATCGGACGTAAATGTCGCAGGCGGACAGTCGACCTTGCGCACCATGAAGAGCTGGTGTCGCGAAGGGTTGGCCTGGGCTACCTTCTGGATCCATTCTTCCGAGACACCCATAATGCGTGCTTGGCTCATTTGTACAACATAGCTTTCCATGTTCAAAATACGCAGCTTCGGGGTGACCCCCTGCTGAATCTTGGACGCCACGGGGAGCAACGATGGCGTAGCGAATCCAAGGTGGTATTCCACATCCTTGTGGGAGCTGGGGGTGCGTTCGCCCAAGTAGTTCAGCCACAGGGCCTGCACCACCCCGTCCTCACCAATCAACACGCCGTTGGTACATTGCCCACTGAGGCCGGTGTCCACTGTGATGGCATCCAGGTTGATCGCCCGGTACCGGGGAGCAGCGGCATTGGCCGGAATCGACACAGTGGTAATATCAGTGACAGCGGTCTTGGCCACAACAATGCGGAAGTTTTGATTGAAGCCAACAAAAATGGTCTCTTGGCCCTGCTTGATGTACTCGGTGCTGAGACGAGCACTCTTCACCGGCGCCTGCACAAGGCTGGGGTCATACTGGATGATGCTGTAGTTCTGAAGTGGGTGCAGGAAAACCACCTTGGCACTGACAATAATTGAATCGGCAACCGTGACATTAATGTCACAAAGATCGTAAGGGACGATGGCTCTCGACACGACTACCAGACCTTTCTCGGCATCGATCACCAAGCCGAACCCGGTCTTTTTCGCTTGTGGGTATCCATCCAGCTTCAGCGGCATGGTACACGAAACCCGCACAAAGCTACGAACGATATCAGCTGCTGCTGGCTGACTGACGCCGTCCAGCTGGATGAAGTCGGCTTTCCTAGGAACGGGTGCATCGGCAGGAATGGGATCAGCGATATCAGAGAAGTCCCAGATACCAGATTCATCATTACGAACCGCCAACCGCATCTTGGGATGCCAGTGGCGGTCGACATAGATGATGCTCGTGCCCTTGGTGTGGAGGTCACGGATATGGCGATAGGAAATGACCACCCGAGAGCGGTCGGGGATGGTCTTCATGACTTCTACGAATTCATCGAGATTTCGAGTCGGCCGCTTGTCGACCGAGTCAATGAGCCATCCCGAGAGAGTGTTCTCGAGCTTGAAGGAGCCAGCCGCTTCGCACACATAGACACCGCGAGTGGCGATGGCATAAAGCCGCGACTGCTGGTATGACAGATCGTGGAACGTCCCGCCAGCAACAGTCACGAAACGATCAGGCGTGATCGCGTGAAGATCCCCCACTTGACATTCGACCTCGACATCTTGACCTCCTCTTTGAACCAGCAACCGGACGGACCCGCCCACGCTGGAGTCCAGAATATCGTCAAGACGGACGAATTGCGTCAGGAGCTCTCCGTTGACCTGCAACAGCACGTCGCCTTCCTGTAGCTTTCCATCTGCTTGACCCTCGGGCAGGATGATCTCGGCCGCCAGCATGTTGGTTTCGGTGGGAGCGGCCTTGCGCACAGCAGCTTCCCACTCTGGCGTCAGACCGAGACGGCGACATTCGTCAAAGGGCTTGAGGATCCATTGAGTCTGAATCGTACCGCGTGTGACCGGCTTTTCCTGGCGGATGCATTCCAGCGCCCGGAGCGGCCGATCCAGCGGCAGGAAATAGTCTGTGGCAGCGCCATCAGCTCGACCACCAGCTTGTAAAGCGACAGCATTGCCGTCGATATTTACCACAGGACTTCCCGAGCTGCCACCACTGGCTGCGGCCGCAGCCTGGATGTAGTTTGTGTTGAAGTCGCTGTAGCCCTCGCCATATTCGGGTGCGTTTCGGTCCAAGCGACTAATCACACCAGAGAGAATGCTGAGCTTTTCTCCGGCGTCATTACCCACAACGCGAATTTCTGCACCGACTCGAGCTCCGTCTGGCTGAAGCTTGAGCTCGGTGAGTTTCATGTACCGAATGGCGGCCGGATCAAACTGGAGAATACCGAAGTCGTGGACGGGGTCGCGATATACGGGACGGACATCACACTGTTACCAAGTAGAGAAGCGTTAAAACTGAGTCTATAAAGACCGCGCACAGAATCATTTAGACTTACCTCCTCATGGTTGTCGAAGATACAGTATCCCCAGAACGGACCCGAGCACACCACATGTCGATTGGTCAAGATATATCCGCGTTTGGCATCCACCACGAAGCCGGTGGCTTGACTGCTCATCGACAGCTCCGTGTCAAACGAGCAAGTTTGGCAAAAATGAATCGACACTGCGCTCTTCACCACCGTCTCAATGGTCGCCTGCCATTCGGGCGAGTCTGCCTGCGATGCACCAACACCCAAGGCACGCCCTGCATCCTCTTCTTCCCCCACATCATAGACTGTCCCATTGGCTGGTGTGGCGTCTCCGGGGGTCAAGACCGAGCTTTCAGGTTTCAGGTGCTTTGCTGGACGGTCGGCGGCACCAGCGACTGCGCTGCGCTTGCGCTTTGCCCCAAATTCCACATTGGCATCCATGGCACCAGAGGTCGAAGATACGAAACGGTGGGATTGGCGACAGAGCGAGCTTGCGAGAGAAGAGATTGTTCGGAAGGACCTTGGGGTTGGTGGCGAACCGCCGTGGACGATAGACCGAGGGCGATTCTGACTGCGCAAATGACGGGTGTATAAAAAGGATGACACAAATGACCGGTCGGTAGTTGGAAGGTGTGGTTCACTGGCAAAAGGACCGACAGAGGACGGAGAGAGCCAATGCAAAGGCGGAGAGGCAGTGGTGATTGATGAGCTCCTTCTGCACGCAGCCAGCAGGGAGCAAGACATTCACAACTGCCTGAGCAGTAGGTCAGGGACCGCAAGGAAGGATATTTTATTTTTACAACAATAAAAAAAGAACAAAAAAGGGAAACGCGAGATCCGATGAAAATCCAAGGCGATTGAGGCGGAGAGCAGGAGGAGCGCTGATTGGCAGAGAGATCGCTCAGCCGATGCGATCCCATGGCAGATCAACATGGCCACATGAGGCCCTGGCAGGGGTACCTTCAGGGACCTCAAGTATAATAGCCAGTCTATGGCAATGGGATGTACTCTGAAGTATATTGGTAATGAGAAGATGAGATTGCTGGTATTCTATACAGTCTCAATATGGTATAATGTACATGTTCCTGGTTCATCATATAGCCAAGCTGGCCAAGGACTAGAGTCCTTCTAAATTATTCGCAATTGGATCGCCCGCGGATTTTGGGGGAGGGACAAAGCAAGACAAGCATCGCCAATCCTGGGAAAATATATCGGTCTCCTGATGGGTTGCAATGGACGCGGGGACTGAGTGGAACGCGGTCTCCGCATGCCTGGTGATAGTCCCCCCTACCGCATGGGCGCATGATCTTTTATATTTGATCCACAAGGGTGGCGCAAAATTCGAGGTTCACGGGTACGATAGAGGTCTTGCTGATAACATGGCGTTGCATGCGAAAGACCCTATGCTGCACCTAGACTTTCAGACAACAGGCTCGGCCATCGGTGATGGGCTGGGCCCCCCATTGCCTTGCAGAGCCTGTGGACTGAGCCTTTGGGGTGTGGGGCCCTTGCCTGATCGCGGGAAGAGCTCATTCAGCCTGCCATACAGCTCGGTCACGGCGGGCAGGTTCGGAGGTGGTGTCATGATGGCCGGAGCTTGCGGGGCAACACTGCCAGATTTCTTCGCACGGTCGGCGATGTGGGCGAGGTAAGCCAGGTTGGCTTGCAGTCGTCGCATGCACTCAATATATTCGGGGCTCGGTTTCTGACCATTGCTCTTTGATGCGTCCGCGGCTTGCTCTGAAGTAGGCGATGGGTTTGCTTCTGGGTTGGAGGCAGCGCCAGCCTTACCGGCTGCTTGAAGGTTAACAACCTCCTGTAATAATGCCGAGTTGATGTCGAGTAGAGTTGTAACGCGAGCCTTCTCTCGTGCGGTGGTTTGGGCTTGAACTTGGGCCTGAGCCGGGCTAGGAGCGGCGGACTGTGCGCCACTCTGGGGCGAGTTCACTTGCTGAACAGGCTTTTGCTGGTTGGGGAGAAGGGTGTTGGCGGAGAGTGCGGCCATGTTTTGGGAGAAAGTCTGCGCTACTGTGGATGGCACATTGGCAGCGGTTCCCTGTGGCGGTGGGAACTGGCCCACGGTTGTAGGGACGGGAGGTTGCGTGTATGGCGCTGAGAAGTTCTCCAGGGGCGCTGCGGGCAGGTTAGCCGGAAGGCTCATTCAATCGACGATACGTGTTCCCCGCTGAGGACTTTCGGCAGCAGATTAGAGTGAACCGTCAACAAACCACAATGGCAAATATTGCCAATGATCATTTCAGCGACAGCCGGTATCGTCCAATCCGAGCCGGAAGGGGCCCAGCGGGAGGTAGCCGGGGGACACCCCCCTGAAGGGAACAGGCTATGGCAAGTCTCTGGCGCATAGTGGCAACTGTTCCACAAATGCGCTTGGGCGACATGTCAACCCCATGGGGGAGAGGGGGGGACATAACAGGTGCCCTGAGCAAATAAGGGTAAAGATGGAAATAGGGATGATCACGTACCCGAGGACTGTTGGGCAAACCCTGAGGGCATCATGGCTCCACCAGGGCCTGGCTGTAATGGCATAGCACCAAAGGAATGCTGTGCAGGCTGGGACGGTGTCTTGGACTGGGGGTACTGGGGGATCGAGTTGGGGTAAAAGGACATCTGGCTTGGGCTCTGAGTCGGGACGGGAAAGCCGGTGGGATAGCCAGCATTGGGGTCCATGGTGTTATAAGGAACCATCAGTCCCGAACTATTGGGTTAGGGGGCTTGAGATTTCCCCTGTGTAATTTTTGCTCAGCGATCCTTCTGCGAGAAAAGCCAATGGGCACCTGGATTACGCACGCCGCACGGATAAGATATGTGTGCGAGGGGAGGGCCAAGAGTGCTCGTCACTGGGAATCCAGGGATGGGAGGGAAATGAGTGAGCGCCCAAAGGGATCTAGAAAAAGCCCAAGTGTACCGATAATTGGTTGCGGAGACAGGAGATAGCAGGGGTGAGGGAACACGACCGGCCTCAGCTCAGTACTGGGACTTCGAACACGACAGATTCTGGTGGTTTGTGGCCCGGATTCAGAGCGATCAGCTGTGGGCGGACGGGCCAATGCAGCGGAGCCTTTTCGGTGCGGTGGAGACACGGGACCAGATGATGCTAGTGGCTCTGGATCCAATCTGGATGGACTCGAATATTAGATCCAAACTGGTGATGAAGGAAATGTGATGCCAACCACTTTGAAGAATCACCAGCGGCAAAGAGATGCGACCAGAGACAATGGAAACCCGAGTGTCAGAAAAGGTGTCACGGGACTTGAAAAGGATACTAAGACAATGTAATGACAAATACCCGTTATTTACACCACAAGGTGGTAAGAAATAGTTTTCGAGGTATGATCAGTGTCATGACCACAGAACAACTTTGAAAAACGAGCAACACACGTGACCACAAAATAGCCCAATATCACACGTTTCAACACCTTAGGCACCGCTTTCTATACACGTGACCCGGTGTGTTGTGAAGCTTGGGATTTCCTCGCAATCCTTGGGCAACTTCCTCTAATGGTCTTTCTAGTAATAGTGTGGAAATAATTTACATTCAGGCACCAACATTCCAGAGACCTCCCTAACATCGGAGATACTACCATTCGCACGAGATTCCCCAATAGAGAGGATCCGGTGCTGCGCCTCATGACGTATTGTTTGGGCCAAGAGTGTGGCGCTCAAAGCTTCATCCTCCACCGCCACAATCTTGAATCACATGAAATTCGAGTACTTTTGCACAGGAATAACCCGAAGCTATCTGAGATTTCTTGCTTGTCAAGGGGGAAAAGCAATAGTTAGTACTAAGTTTTTCACGAGTGATAGATGACCGGGTTTTCAGCGTGTATACTCTAGTCAAAGATAGGTCGACCTAGACAACCCCTGACACTCATCTAATGAGCATTTTTAGTTTCCAAGGCATCTCCTGACCCACAGCGAGGCATTACACAGGATTACATATTCCTGATTCATGCTGCGCGCCACATCTTCCACGTCCTTCTCACCGTTGGACCACGTTCGACCAAACGGGACGCCCCAATAAACCCGATCCCATTGACATGATCGGCAGAGCCAGCAACTAGAAATGATGTGTCCAGAGCAGGTAAACGATCCAAAACTTAAACTTGACTCAGCTGCCGAGGCACCGATGGAGAGTCCCCGGTGCCTTCTGCGATCTGCAATGCGATCTACACGGGCCAAAACGAGGTGCATGGGAGTGTTATGCGGTGTAGATACAGACACGCAAGCACGTAATGCCCTAAGTCAGCGGTCACAAAAGTGACAGGGGAACATTGAACAACAGATTGAACCAAAAATCGATGTAAATGAATAAAAACATAACCGACCCAGAAGAAAATACTGGGAATACATCCAGACCCACCGTCTCTCAAACGGGCATCTTGCAGTACGCCAGATGGAGTGGACCCTCTGACATTGAGATTAGAATGATCCCATTTCCAGGAAATGCACGATGGAGATCATTGCCTTACACAGAATGGGTATGAACCCTTCGAATGGCGCCCCTAATAAGAACCCCCTAGGATCATACTCTTGGGCCTGAAGGGACGTTGACTCCCTTACTTTCCTGAAATATATAGATCATGAACCATGAATATCTGTCTGCTGCTACCTATACAAAAGGGAGAGAGAGAGGTTCAAAGTCCATTGGACGGATAAATCTCGGTGTAATGAAACAAAGCGCGGAGATCTATCCAAACCCCATCGCAAGCCCTATGACGATAAGCTCATCCATCTACTGCAATGGGGCGCCCGAAGAGCCTGGAATTGACTGTAAGACAATTCCTGCAACCCCCGCTTTGCTGCCAGAAATTTGTCAAATAACTGGATTGGCCCACATTGCTCGCTTGACTTGCAGGGGCCGGAGTACACCTATCCATGTTCTCCGTTACGGTCTATACATGGCTCGGGCCAAGTGGCTGAGGCGAACCAGATCCACCGAGAGCAGTCTGCCAAACCCTGTCAACGCGTGTAAGACGGGGAATTTCCCAGTTGATCTATACCCAGGATGTCGACACACAGCACCGAGTTATGTCCACTCGGCCGGTGCAATTCCAAATGCCCTAACAGCGACAAATGCCTACTATCACTCCTCATAGACCCTGTTGATTGTGTATTTATGTTGACGATAGAGCAGATTAACTTTGCTTCTTCGGCAAACAAAAAGTTTACCACGCCTTTGCCGACGAAGACGTACTTGTATTCCCGGAATTCTGGTAAAAGTCTGAAAGCGAGAATTAGGGCCTGGTAGGGGGTTTCTGGTGCACAGGGACGCTCGAAGCGCTCGTATCCCCACTGTTCCCACCAGCCACTGGCACAGCCAGTCTTTATTTAGTCCTTTTCTTCTTTTTTATTTTCTTTTTTTCTGGCCATCCCTCAAAGAGAAACATACGATCGACACTCTTGGCCAATCCCAAATCCCCCCAGTCTTTCCTTTGGTTGAGATATCGCAAATAGAATGGTTGATAGATCATACCCCATCTGCGGCTGAAGGGCCCATCAGCGAAACAACCCAGGGAACTCTATGGCATTCCACGAGAAGCCACTCCGTCGACTCAATCAGGAAGGAGTTGTCACAAATACACCTTTCTAGTGGGGAAACCTAGCCACAGCTCCCATTGAGGGGTGTGGAGGCCGTTGAATGCCAGCGTCAATAATGCAGCCCCCCTCCCCCCGAGATCCCCAAACTCAGCCCTGACACCGGAAAGAAGATCAACTGTAACTCAATCTAAGACGATCGAGAATTTTATGGTCAAACCCGTTGGGGACATGTGGATGAATACAGATCTTACATCGAGTTTCGAATCTTGCTTCATGCATGTCGGCCCGCGCCAAAGCAAACTGCTAGTGGAGCAGCAGAGAGATATGCCATAATAGTCCGGGATTTGATCCTTGGATCCTTGAATTTTTTTTCGGTAATTCGGAGACATGATTACATCAGTGTTGTTCCAAACACCGCCAATGCTCGCTAACATCCCTAGTTGTGCTTGCAGCAAGCGGGCAGGGACTTGCTGTACTGTATCGACACTGTCAGACACCATTGGACTTGTCGATTCGGCGACGCAAGGAGCATCACAATACAGGAGAAGAGAAGAGGATATCGGGGGATTATTACAGCTTCCCCCTGTTAACGAAGTAGCTCATGGATTTGTATTTCCGTTGAAAAAAAAACCAACCTCGGCCCGCATTCGGGTTTTTATGCCTGTCATGGCGGTAATCTTCCTACCATTTACTGTAGTTCCAAGATTTGTGGACCGCTAGACCGATGATCGTCCCTTATGAAGCTGTACATAATAGCTTCATAGAAAGCTATTTGTCCGTCTCATGCTTCTGAAGCGAGGGTTTAGTGGTGCAGGATGTGCCAAGGGGACCCCTTCAGTGGGCCCAAGACATAGATCTGTTTCCCGGATCTAAGACCTTTTTTTTTTTTTTTTTTCTTTCTTAGTTGATGGCAGATATCAAATCAGTCAAAATAGTCTAGATATATTCAGAATAGTTACTTGACGAGCTTCATCCAGCAGGTTCTGTGGCAATTCATGTGAAAATGGCCCCCGTGGGTACTTTGGACATGGAGGGGAGTATAGTGCGTGCGCGGAGTGGCTCGAGGGGTTTTCTGTATGTACCTCTGCTGGGAAGTTAGTACTTTAGTTGCTCCACAGGGTTCCTAACTCCTGGGCATCTCCACACTTCTCATAGTGCGCCACAGCTGACACGGGTGGCTGAGTATAAATCTCCCATGGCAGACCCCATGAGCTTGTTGTCGGCGGGTCCGAGAGGTTCATGGACTTTTGTTCTGACCGTAAATAGAGCATGATATTTGTGGCTCTGCCTTAACCATGCTATCTGACTGTACGTTCGTCTCTCTTTTTTTGATCCCATCCTTTTTTGTTGTGATGTGTGGTGGTTCTTGCCAGGCTAAACCCTCATTCTCCAGTCAATTGCCAATCTGCCGTTGGATCTAAACTCCCGTCAACAAACCCGTGCTTTACGGTATGGTCCTTGATCTAATTTTCTTTCTGATAGAGCTGACACCAGCTAGATCCCTACAGCTATGTCCCACCGACGGAACATTGAACTGGCTTATCCGCACTATGCCCTTATTTACATCGACGCCGATGGGAATCTTCGGCACCAATCGTCCCAATCAATTGCAGATAGCTATCAAACGATAGTGTCTCCTAGTGTCACAGATGCTTTCCTGAGAGCAGTGGCACGGTCAAGGGAAACCCATCTGTCCCAGTACCATGGTAAGTCTAGTCTCTGTGAGTACAAGAGGGATTGGAGGAAATTGACTATGGATAGTCCAACCTAGTGCACCGATGACACCAAGCCCAGTAACATCCGCACACAGCCATTTGCCCTCCCAGATCATCCCAAGACCTCGGAGTGAGATGAGCCTGGGGAGAGAAGGGCCGATACATGCTCCCGTTTCACTAGGGACCCCATTCCAGCTGACGATGCGACCAATGCCCCAAGAAGCAACAGGGGCCTGGCATCGGGACAGTTCACATTCCAAGAAGAAAAAGGTATGGAACGAGGACCTCGACACAGCCGCCCACCAACGAGTCAGACTATCCCTCGGAGACGAAGAGCTGCTGCGTCTTTACTACGAAAAGGCCTTTGAGAATCTGCAGCAAACCAACTGCCGGGTCCTGGCTAAGGCCTATGTCAAGCTCGTCGAGCCCCGCAAGCAGGTCAACTACCCTTACAACGGACGGAAGATTGTTTCGGGCAGAACACGGCAGCTCGCGCCGGACGCGACGAAGCCTCCCTGGTGGCCGTCGGGGGTCAGCCACCGCGAACCTGATCATCTCCCCAAAGTTGGTAAGTAAACAATGTTTTCTGCGACATGCTGGGCACAGGACTGACCAGATCCAGAACGCATTCGACTCCTCGTTCACATTGTCCGCGAGTTACGCACCAGATATGGAGTCACCGTCAAACGATTGAAAGAAGCCGACCAGCCAATCCGCCGCCAAATATCACCACCAGAGCGCCTACAGATCCTGGATGAGGTATATCAAGTTCGTGAAGCAGAAGAAAAGATACTCGAAGGAGCAACAGGTAAGTTATCAGCCATCCTTGCACTGGAGGCGTTTTTTTACCGAGCTGACCCCGTTGCAGAGGGACAACAGGCAGTATGGATTTCTCGAGCAAATCTCCCCGACAAAATGACAGCCATGACAAGCCCAGAAGAACGCAGCGGCAACAGCACGCCCACCGAGCCGGCTTCCGTTCGAAACACAGACCCTCATTCTAGCGGAGATGCCTCGGCCACTAATACTTCGCAGACACTGTTCGCGCCAGTGAGGGATGGGTCCGCGAGCTCGTCTCCGAACAATACGCAGTCCATTGCACCGAGTCTTGCAGATTATACCGAGCAGAACATGCATGACCTTGCAGGCATTGAGTCGACCCAGGGCGTGTCGGTCACCCCGCCAGACCTGAAACGGAAACGCGAGTGTGCTGCCACATACTCAATGGACCCAATAAACCATATTTCGCATACACATGATCCTTCTTCTACTGCCATTGGCATCGAGCCATATGGGATGGGGTTGTATGGGGATCCAAATATCTTCCCGTCGCCGGCGGTCACAGAGCCCATGGGGGAATATGCATTCCCTTACTACTTTGACTATTGATTGAGTGAGCCAGGCATTCAAAGTGTGTGATCCCTATTTTCATGAAGATTATGAGTTTCCTTTGTCATTTATACCTCAAAAGTGCGGAGCTTCATTGAATAATTTAGTATCTCAACCTATATATGGAAAATCCCTTTGATCTCTCTCATAGAGTCCTAAATCGTGTTTACCATAGGAACTAATATTAACTAGACACCCCCCCAGAGCAGTCAAGATACCAGTATAAGCCGGCTTCTTTTCCAGATTTTCATCCCAAGGCAACGCAGCTCCCTGACCGGAAAAGGTACTCGGGACCCAGGAGTACTTATCTGTCCAGTCCCAGATGGTAACCCCAACACAGCCATCAGTCTACACACAAGCCGCCACAGTATTCCGATAGTCCGTCGACTGCTGAGCAAGCAGGGCATCAGTTGCCGGCAAAGTCAAGCGAATATCAAGCTCCGTAATAGCAACCTCCACCCCCAGAGCCGTAAACGCAGCCAGGTTGCTGGCCTGGGCACTCTGACTGGGCGCGTTCCCGACAATGAGATGGTCCTGGAGGCCTACACCGTCGATCCTGGCGCCGTACGACTGCACTAGCTTGACGATATTCTGGACGGCGGTGGCCTTGGCGCCTGCGTATACGAGGCTGTAGTCGTTATAGTAAAGTTTCGTGTCGGGGTCGGCAGCTGCTGCCGTGGCGAAGGCAATGGGGATGTATGCGGGGCCGATGTGTTGATAGAAGACGCTGTCGCGGTAGCTGCCGTCTTCGTTGAGGGCTACACAGAGAAATTGGGGCGCTGGTTAGTTGGTGTAGATGTATTCTTTGCTTGGTACTCGCCTTCGTTGACAACATCCCAGGCGTAGCATTGGCCCTTGTAATGGGTTACCACGTTGGTGATTTGGTTTTTCATCGCTGCCAGCAGCGTCTCGTTGGTCCAGGATCCACTTGTGACTGTGAGGATATTAGTATTGTACCAGATCATTCTGAATCTCGCGCTCAAAATCTGCAAACATGCCCCAGTTGGGCAGCTGGCTATGCCAGACCAAGGTGTGGCATGTCAGCTGCTGGCCATTGGAAGCAGCAAGATCGGCAATCATGTCTCCCTTGGTGAAGGCGAACGTGTTCTGGATAGGCTCGGTGGAATCCCATTATTGCCAGTTTTGATTAAGCTGTTTCAATTCCACATATATATATATATAGATAAGGATCCACCAACCCTTTGCGAGTTCCCCGGGGTGATTTGACCAAAGTCATCTGTGTTTTTTAGCCCGGCAACATATGCAGTGTCAGTCAACTCGGGATTATCCGTGGCAGTGCCAAAGTAGAGTAGTCCCTTGGCCACTGCAGCCACATCTAGACCAGCTGCTTGAGTTCTGGCAGGTTGTCAAGGTGTGAGTAGTGGAAATACGGAGGGGAGGGAGAGTAGAACGTAGACCGTACACTTGGGGCAAGATGCTGGCCAATGCCAGCGTCATGGTGGCCCAGTGAAGCATACCGAACGGCCTGATTGACTTATTGTCCACAGAGAACATAGAATAAGAGAAAAGGGACGAGGAAGGTTGACTGATGCGAACCATGCTCAAGTATTTTTCAAATGAACATTGAGAACCTTGGCCGTTCTTCGGACATACAGTCCATGGCGTAGGAGTCGCGGCTTTCTATCCCAATTAGATATCTGAAGATTATTTAGCCTATTCAAAGGAAATTAGGCCGTACAAAGGCACTAAGATGAAGCCCTAACCGAGGTCTCCAGCTGCATAAACACGTATCAAAAGACCTAATGTCCAACAAAGCACAAGTAAAGAATAACGAGACCAGTGTGTTTCCATTAAATTGCCTGTAATTGAAGCCCCGAACGTTTCAGGAGTCAATCTCAAACAGAGTAACACCAAAAAATTCATTCCATGGCTCATGGAACTACCGGCCTTTTGTGCTTTCTCAACACGCGGATAGCCAGGTCAAATCTTCGGAGCATCCTCCGTATTCCTGCGCCGGAAAAAGGAACTGAGCCGGGAAGCTGTGGGACCAGAGGCCGCTAATCCAAGACTAGAAAAGGGCCTTGTGCTTCGGGGAAATTGAAGAACAAGGTGCAGCCGCCATTTTCTCGGCTGAATGGACAGATTGATAACCCCTGCCCGACGAAATTGATCTTGTTCTTAATCAAGCCCCGCTGGAAACAATTCTCCCAAGCTAGTGTCGTGTGGTCAATGGTATCGGGTTTAAGCTTTGATGGGTCTTGCCACCTCGATGAGCAATGTCTATACAGGACTGGATATGTATCTACGTACAATGACCGCAGGGTATCGCTGACTCTCTCCAAGATCGCGCCGCTCTGGGGAGGTAAAATAGCCAAGGTATATGATGTGGCTTTTTTGATGGGTGTGCCCGGGCTCCCACCCCGAAGCAAATATAAAATGGAGATCTCATAGCAGCAACTCGATCTTTTTCCAAGGTCGATAGCATACTTCTCCTGGTGCAGTAGCGATGAAAAACCTTTGCATCTGCCTAGACCTGGCGTGGGGTACCGGGAAAGGGCACACGATCATTGGACATGTCGAGAGATAGAGAGGAAGACATCGAATAGTCTCAACCCTCCTTCCGCGCCTTCATCGCAGCAATAAAAGCACCGGTCTTGGCGATCGGCACCACGAAGATTCGCACAAGCTCGTCGAGGACCTCAACCTTACCACCAGAGAGGATCTGCAACAAGGGGACCTTCTTGCCCGCCTTGATCAAACCCCCAGAGACAGTTTGCATGAAGCACTCGACATTATTCATCGAATACTCCTTCTTAGAATCCCACGGCAGCGGGAAAATATATTCCAAATGATCCGCGATGGAATGCATCTCGGAAAAGGCTTTGATAAAGTCCGACTGCGCCTCCATAGGGTACAGCAGGACGGCTGGAAACTCGATCGTGCTTTCGGGCGAGAGAGGGTCCGGGACCAGCTTGATGCCGGCGTCTTCCAGCTCCGGCGGCTGGTTGGTCTTGCGGGTTCGGATCTGGCGCGCACGCAGAGCGGTTCCCAGAACCATGTTTTGCTTGCGCGCCGTCTCCTCCTCGGCCTTTCTTTTCGCGGCGGCGCGTTCCATAGCGGCCTTGCGCTCGGCAATCTTCGATGCAGCGGTCTGGAGCGCCTTGTTGTCGGGGTCGATGGCCAGTCCTCGAGAAGCGGAATCCTCCGCCTCGGTAACCTTGTGTAGCTTCAGAAGGGCCATCGACGAGCGGTAGAAGGCCTTGATGTTCTTGGGATTGACTTTGAGTGCGGCGGCGCAATCGAGAGTGCAACCACGGTAATTCCCTGAAGGTAGATAAGTAAACGAGTAACAATATTCCAAAATATCCAAGAGGCATGAAAGGATTCGACATACCCAGCTCCAAGTTACACAACGCACGATTGATGTGTGATACTTCCTCCAACTTGCGCAGGAGAGTTTGTTCGGCCTTGGGGTCCTCGGGCTTCTCCCACTTGTCGACCTTGGCAAATATGACCGCGATACTTTTTGAGTAGAATTCCTTCGCATCGATCCATCGTAGTTCTTGGACGGCTTCGTTTCCTTGCTCCTTGAAGGTCTGCGCAACCTCGGCACGAGTGCCCTCATTCTGCATAGCTTGCAGCGCATCCAAAAGCATATTTTCGCCATCTATCCTCACCAACAAAATTGGTCAGTTCATCCATCGCATGAAGTCGCCTGTCAAAACAGAAAGAAAGAAAAGAAGGCCGACATACTCTCATCACCCGCATTTTCAAGATCCGTCATGAACAGCGGAGTCTTATTCATCATCTTCAACAGCTCCTCCTTGGAATGCGACTTGACCGATGCCATGGCCGGTGGCATCTTGGGCGCATTCGGGTCATTTTCAACCTCCTTCAGCCTCTCCTCGTTGATCGGGAAGGGAATCTCGTTGGATGGGGCAAAGGCATCGAAACCGGGCTGCGGGAGATCCTGAGCCGCTGGGGGCGCCTCGTTGAGATTGAGCGACTCGTCGAAGTCGTCCGGGAGCTCTTCGATGCGCGACATGGTGAAGCCGGTGCGAACTGCCAGTCGCCGTATTGAGCGAGCGCTTTGCAAGAGCTTAACACGACAAGAAATGCGCGCGACAAACAGTGCAAACCAGAGGGGAGATGGGGTAGGGTGGAGCCCTAAGCCCTATTGGGGGGTGGTACTTCTCTTCGTTTGTCTCCTTTTACTCGAGACTCAAAATAGGTTCTTTAAATATCGAGTAACTGCTCATTCTTCAAGCCAAAAGGGAATGAAATGGAAGCTGATTTTAGTTCTATCATCTTCACTGCGAATCTATGCTAACTTGTTCCAGAAAGACCAAGATATTGGCTGACTAATGGCACTGGTTTTACCCGTGGACCTGTGGCCCTTTCCAACGTTTGGCTGACTCTCGCGGCAGAAGTTACAGCCTGGAAGATCCAAGCAGAAAGAGGCGCCTGTCCTTGTATAAAGTTTCCATAACATTTCGATCACGTGTGTGAAGCACTAGCCCTAACGGATCAACAGAAACTCGAGGCTGCCTGAGGCCATGAAGGCTTCTGTACATGATGACTGGCAATGGGCACCCGGGCATGATGACTAGACTATGCGTGAGTTACTAGTATCCTCGATGCGAGTAATTCCAATGTGAGATGCCATCACATCGGCGAAAGCCCGACAACCACCAACCCCGCATCAGTCGGGTTGAAGTCCGAGTCGCCGATGTAGGTGACTTAGTCCCAGTAGAAGGCAGAATCCCCAGCAGCAGATCTCAAAGAAGACCATGCAATCCAATATAATCTAACCCATACAATCAAATAATAGACTCAGAGCACCAATATGGCCCAGACCTTCAACATCCTGATACTCCCCGGCGACGGCATCGGCCCCGAAGTCATGGCCGAAGCCATCAAGGTACTCCAAGCCTTCGAGACCCCCAGCACAAATTCCAGCTGCGCCAGGAATTGATCGGAGGCTGCAGCATCGACGCCCACGGCAAGTCCGTGACCGAAGACGTTAAGCAAGCATCGCTGGACTCAGACGCGGTCTTGTTCGCTGCCGTGGGCGGCCCGAAATGGGATAATGTTCGTCGGGGACTAGACGGGCCAGAGGGAGGGCTGTTGCAGCTGCGCAAGGCGATGGACATCTATGCCAATCTTCGGCCGTGCTCGTCCTCGTCGCCCAGTGCCTCGATTGCCAAGGAGTTCAGCCCGTTCCGGCACGATGTTATCGAGGATGTGGACTTTATTGTTGTACGAGAGAATTGTGGAGGTGCTTATTTTGGGCGTAAAGTTGAGGATGCTGATTATGGTGTGTTGGAAAGCATCTTTTCTTTCCATAATCGGCTTTTTCTTTTGAGAAGACCACTGACTTTGCTTCCTGCCATTCAGCAATGGATGAATGGGGCTACTCCGAAACTGAAATCCAGCGCGTCACTCGTCTCGCCGCAGAAGTGGCCCTCCGACACGATCCCCCTGGCCTGTGATCTCACTAGACAAGGCCAACGTCCTCGCCTCATCGCGACTGTGGCGCCGGGTCGTGGAAAAGACTATGACAACTGAGTACCCGCAAATGAAACTAGTCCACCAGCTAGCCGACTCGGCGTCCTTGATCATGGCGACGAACCCGCGAGCTTTAAACGGCGTGATTCTGGCCGACAACACTTTTGGCGACATGATCTCTGACCAGGCCGGGTCTATTGTAGGGACGCTAGGGGTGCTACCTAGTGCCAGTCTCAATGGGCTGCCAGGGGACAAGACGTTGAAGACTCGTCCGTATGGGTTGTATGAGCCTACCCATGGGTCTGCTCCGACGTAAGTGACATGGAAGAGAAATTCGTGGATTGTGCTAATTTGAGTATATAGAATTGCCGGCCTGAATATCGCCAATCCTGTGGCGATGATTCTCTGTGTTGCGATGATGTTCCGCTACTCGCTGAACATGGAAGAGGAGGCTCGACGGGTGGAGGATGCTGTGCGGAAGGTACTGGACTCGGGGTTGCGCACGCCAGATCTTGGAGGTAAGGCGGGGACAAAGGAAATGGGAGATGCAATCGTCGCTGCGCTGTAGGCAAGAAATGTAGAGAGTTATGTGGATGTATGTTGGTAGTCAACATGAGGGTCGTTCTAAAGGGGAAAAGTCGATGTAAATCGCGAGTCAACAACTGACTTATTATGACATTTAGCTGGGCTATGTTGCTGGCTTTAGCCCTGGAACTATTCTGAATTTGGGTCATAGCTGCCTGCTAGGCTATAGACTATTGCCATGGCCTTGAAGTCAATTTGAAGTATAGCCCGATCATGATCTCTCACAGAAACAAAAACAAAGACCAGAGAAAATACAATAAAGAAGTTTCAACAAGCTAGACCAGCTCAGGTCATATGATCTGAATGATTGTCCATGTCTCACTGCACGCAACAGATTGTGCCTGAAACCGCCCATTGAGGTTCTTGTCTCTGACATCAAACCAGCTAGACAGGAGTTTGATGGAATAGAAGAGGTATCGTTTGCGCCCCAAAGAGGATAGGTAAAAGAAAAGGAAGCAGGCTGATATTCCTTGCGAAAACGGTATAAATGATAGGCAGTTGCTCTCTTGCAAAGACTACTTCTCCCCTTCTGCTTCTACGCCCCAAGTACCAAGTCCAGTCTCAGTCTACCCTACAACGACTTACACCTCGACAGCCTCTTCTGACCAGCGTCCACTGCTACAAGAACGCTCCTCCAATGACTACCATCCCAGAGGACGGTGCTGGCAAAACAAAGCAACCCTACCTTTTCAACTCTACTCAGCAGCCAAACATGTCAATTGAACCAACCACCGCCAGAACCTGCTTGGACAAGCTCCAAGGCATGGAAACCAAATCCTCTGAGAGCAAAAGACAGCTGATGCAATCGATCGCGGATGACATCTGCGCCACGTTCATGAAAATCTCCGAGTACGCCGGGGCCGGCACGCTGCGTGCCAGCCACACGGAGCCGATCGACAACGTGGTTCGGGTCATCCGTGACACGGACGTGTCGTTCCGGCGCTCCCTGGAGCAGCGGGTGCGGCGTCTGCGCAAGGAGAAGCGATGGCTGCGCAGAGAGTATCGGAAGGTGGTTCGCAGTACGGAGACGCTGTCGCGTACGTACAAGGAACGGATTCTGGTGATGAGGCATAGACTACATTTTTCGCAGAAAAACCTGGTCGATTTGCGGGCTGAGCATGAGCTGTTGCGGGCATGGTCTCAGAATAGAGGCCAGCAGGATCAGGGAAGAGATCTCAAGGGGGTGGAAAAGGCTGGAGATGACAAGAAATCACAGTCGGGCGTGGATGGTGAGAACCCGAGCTTGCAATAAACAACAGCTCGGCTGTTTGTTCTCGGCGCATGGCAGTCAGATCTTGCGTGATGCGATCCCGTGTACTGTCAGTACCAGCGAATAATGTGAATGGCAAAACAAATTGATCCAAAATAAGGAACAATTAAATTGAGTCTGACAGAGACTCATCTCGATAGAATCTCACGGGTTGGCAACCGAGGCAATTCAGAGTCGCGCATTTCCATCGGAATTGCACGGTCTTATCGGGGTGCGATTGCCACGGAATCACCGGCAAATAAGAAAATGATGTTTGGGCCGAGCATCGGAACATTGCCACAACCCGAGCCTTGCTCAGAGAGACTGATATCAGAACACAAACACAACGGACCTCGGCATTTTTTCTGTTGAATGCGCGCTGGCTGATTCGGCCCGCGGATCCACTTCGCAGTTCTCTCGTTCATGTGGGAGTACTCCAGACTCCTTGACCCCGTTCTCTTTTCTCTTTTCTCTTTTCTCTTTTCTCTTTTCTCTTTTCTCTCTTCTTTCTCCTTTCTTCTTCTCTCGAGGCGCTCTCTGTGTTTTCCCTCCGTGCTGAGTTGACGTCGAGGTGACCGTTGTTCCTGACCCACATCTTTTGCCTCCAAGAACTCTACCCCGGACAACGGTATCAGCCGAGAATGAGCAGCCCCCGGGACTATGAGGCGGTCCGCAAGGATATCGCAGCTCAACTGAAGAAACCGGGATATGACGATGGCAGCGCAGGGCCCGTTTTTGTGCGGTTGGCATGGTAAGTGACGTTGGTTGATTTTCTGGTGATCCCGATCGGCTGGGCTTCGCCGACCGAGGAGAAACACAAAAGCATGGTCGCTGACAACACCTTCTTTGGACAGGCACTCCTCCGGTACATATGACGCTGATTCCGACACGGGTGGCTCGAACGGGGCCGGCATGCGGTACGAAGCGGAGGGCGGCGACCCGGCCAACGCAGGCCTGCAGCACGGGCGGGCGTTCCTGGAACCGATCAAGGAGAAGCACCCGTGGATAACATACTCGGACCTGTGGACGCTGGCAGGCGTAGTAGCGATCAAGGAGATGGGCGGGCCGGAGATTGCATGGCAGGGTGGGCGAACAGACTTGGTGGACGACTCCAAGGTGCCGCCGCGAGGGCGACTGCCAGACGGAGCACAGGGCGCAGACCACCTGCGATTCATTTTCTACCGCATGGGATTCAACGACCAGGAGATCGTGGCACTGGCGGGCGGCCACAACCTGGGCCGGTGCCACGGCGACCGCAGCGGTTTCGAGGGCCCGTGGGTGACGAACCCGACGCGGTTCTCCAACTCGTTTTTCAAGTTGCTGCTGCAGCTGGACTGGAAGCCTCGTAAGCTGGCGACCGGCATGACACAGTTTGTGTACGAGGACCCGGATGCCGAGGGGGACGAGGAGCCGCTGATGATGCTGCCCACTGACATGGCGCTTTCGACCGACCCGGCGTTCGCGCCCTGGGTCAAGCGTTATGCCGAGGACAAGGACCTGTTCTTCGATCACTTCGCCAAGGCATTTGCAAAGCTGGTCGAGCTGGGTGTCCAACGCGACGCCCAGGGGGTCGTCACCAACACCGACAACCGCCTCGGCGGTTATGTCTCGGCTCCCAAGAAGAGCAATGTCGCTTCAGGTCCATCCAAGTCCAAGAACGACGTCCGCGCTCGGCTGTAGGCCATGCTTTGTTTTTGCTTTCTGGTTATAAATTCCCCATTTGTGTTGATAGATCTGGGGCTGGCTGGTAGTAGGGGCCCAGGCGTGTACATAGAACAATAAACCCTCCCGAGATATCTGACCACATCTTTAACTGAATGCTTGAATGTTTGATATCAGATTGGGTGCACGATAGATGAGAGACGCCTCAAGAGCTTCCAGTCCAGGATCATGACGATAGCCCGATGGATCGAAGATGGCGAGGAGAGAAAGGAATAGGAGAGTGGAAGAAGAGGAAGCGGATGAGAAGAAGAAAAGTCCGGGGAATTTGCGGGGAAAGACTCGCACGGATGCCTCCACACGGTGTTATACGTCCGCTGGTTAATGGGGCCCCGCTGATTGGCAGAGCCCGGGGGGGCTAGTATGTCGTCTGTGATTAGGGGATATTTCCTGTATGCCAGTTGTATAGAAAATCAACAGAATACCAGATTCTAATCTAAGAGTAAATTAAAAACAAAAGTACATCAACTCTAACTGAATAACCAAAAACATACTCATCTCGACACGACCAGCGTGCGAAAAATCAAAGAAAAGGAAAATAAACCAGAAATAGAAGACAAGGAGACAAGAAAAATAGCAAGAAAATTACAAATCAATCCTTGCTCTTGCGCTTTCGACCCCGGGATGGAGTCAGTGCCCTGTCCTCAGCTTTGAGGCTCTGGATCCTTTTGTTTTTCGCCTTCCCTTTCGTCGTCATTTTGGAAATGGGTTTCTTCACGCAATTAGCTTGAATAATATAGGGACGACGAGGTTGATACGCCCGAGCGCGCAGGGGACTGGAAATGTTCATGTAATCCATCCACTCCGCATCTGCATCTTTCATAGAAACATCCCCGCTGGAGTTTTTGCGACCAGAAGACTCTGACGAAGATTTGGATTTCGGCGAAGCAGAAGTTTGCCGGAGCTGGGGGATGAACAACAGCCCATCCTCTTTGGGGGAGCCGAAAGGCCCGACTTCTGGGAGATCTTTGAGGGGGCCATTTTCGAGAGAACTCAGCTCGTTCAACATCTGGATTGGGTCCCCCAGTATTCGTCAAATATGTTAGCGCCCTCTTGTACCCCGGGAGGTCTGGCCTCCGGAGGTGGGTTGAGGGGCGTGGGGTTCATCGGAGGGGACGAATTCAGTTGTGCATTCATGATATGATGAGCCAAGGAGTCTGAGCTTGAACGACTTCTGGTCGAGGGCCTGGGCGAATTTGGTTTCGCGTTTGGCGGAAGGTATTGGGAAAGGTCGATAGATTCGCCAGACATGAAGTGATCGCCTATATTGGAAAGAGTCCGCGGCCATGGCTGGGGCTCCGGCTCAGGGACCGGGTCGGCTGGTTTCCAGGGAACGTGCTCCGTGAGAATGCACTTTTTCTGGGCAACTATCTGATTCATGCTGACAACGGCATTCCCCGCTGTCGCCAAAATATCCAATGAGGGGTCCATGACGAGCTCATAGATCACGGACGGCGGAGAGTACTGCATCCACTCCGCGGGCACTCGGTTCTGTTGGTGGAATGGTGATATTCCGCCGACGATGGCGCCTGAGTTGACGCACCCATCGTACATGCGGATTTGGCCTGCGTCGGCTTCACCCCGCTCCGCGTCGGTGAAATACACGCGAGCATGACAGTCCTGTTGATACACACCACCAAGCCAGCGATAAGTGGCCGTTTGCTGAGCGCCCGAGGAATCTGTGTAGTTGAATGTGAAGGCTTCGGTGTGGTTGATCAATTTGGTATCGTCGTCACACCCAAGGACCAGGCGCAATGGAAGTTGGTCGAACCGCCTCTCGCGAATCACCCCAGCCGAAGCACCACACTGATCACAGGGAGATTCCTTGCGCTGAAACACAGTACGCATGATCAATTCAGACGGATGAACTCCCTTTCTATCACTTTCCAAGAACGGTGGGTATATCCATGACCCATTGCCCGGCTGAATTGTCGGCCAGCCGCCATGGTTGCATCTACACGAAGTAGTCACCTTCTCCTGCCAGGAAAATTGAAACTGGGCAAAGTGGCGCGTGAACTGCCCCCAGACCATCCAAGAAGGAACAAGCTGTCCCATTTTGATGTCAGGGCACACTGCGCATACTTTTTGGAAGAACTGGTCACGTAGAAAGATTGAGGTCTTGTCATCCAATACATTCCAGTTGACATTGGTGGCTTCAATAAAAGCTCTCTCAAGCTCAGTGAATGTCGAGGACCGATTCTCTTTGCGGTCTGCAACAGTGCATCCGGCATCGACCAGCTGGCCCAGAACGATTACAGAATCAATGGCGCAAGAAGAGTCGGACCAGACTGGGCCTCGGCCACGGTAGGGGTAAGGAAGACCATTTGGGTCAAATTCGAGAGATCTGGGCGACAGGAGCATTTTTGCTGTATCGGGATGATTCTCTAATTGAGTCAGCCGCAAGCCATTGGCAGAGTTGATGGTCTTGGATGGACGCGCAACTCGCGGCGGGGCACTAATATCCCGGTCAAGGTCGGAATAAACGAGCTTCATTAAAGCTCTTTCAACTGCCTCGACGACAATCTGTGGGTTGAACAATGGCGTAGGTAAAACCGAGAGAGGTTTATTGGGCCCATTGCTGGTCGGGCTACCAGCATTGTTCTGCGATGGCGGTGACTGGATGGTCCTTTTTTGTCTCTTTGGCGAGGGGGGCCCTTGGTTGTTGCCTGCCCGTCGTTTCCGAGTACGGGCGACATTGGGATTCAAAATAACCCTATTGCTGGTCCCATCGCTGGCCTCATGGCTGGCTGGGAGAAGAAACTGTGCAAGATAGGAGTCCGGCACCCCAAATGGTGCGTCGTGAGGCCGAACAAATGGTGGACGTGGTTGTAGCCTGGCATCCGGGTCATGTGGGTAGAAGAGGCTAACGGGGCGAGGACAGGGGACGATGGTATATTTCAAAAGTCGAGAGCCAGCATCCCGCGTGAGGTCGAATACTTCTAACCAGGACTGCGGACGGTGTTGGTCTGCCATGTAGTAGAATAGTTTCCACAGAGATTTCACGACCTCGAGTCCAGATAAAAGGCGTCTGGACTTGTAGCGAATTCCCCAGAAATGAAACTTGGCCAACACAACAGCCTCTATCTTCCTGAGCGTGCGTTGTTTTACGGCTTGCTCCGCCGTCATCCCGAATATTTGCCATGAGTCTGGCGGGTCGGGCAGAACGGTCAAGTCGTAGGGGGGCAGAGGTTCTGCTGGAAGGACGAGCTCCTCCTCCCGTAGGGGGAAGCTAGGAGGAGGAGGAACCGAGACCATGTTCAACGGAATAAAGTAAAAGAGGCAGAAATTGAAAATCGTCAGAGACGTGATAGAAGACCAGGAAAGAACACAAAAAATAGACACTCGATGGTCTGGCGATAGTTTCAAGCATAAAGATGATCGATATAGCATTCGAAGAGGATCGAGTTGGGTGACAGTTGAACTATTTATGTACATCTTGGAGCCGCATTTTGGACACCATGATCAACGGCACCCTGAAAGGCGTCCAAGAAGCAACCGCCATGGGAAACTGTTGGAATAAGCCGGCGAGAAAAGATAGAACAAAGGCCCGGATCGAATCCCATGGTACAGGTCTGCTTCCGTGAAGCAAAATAGACCTTAGCACCGGCAGGGTTCCCAAATTCAGTCAAGTTGCCGAGTGTTTCTATATTTGTGAGGTTAGCCCATTGTAGTTCATTGTTTAAAGGACATTCAAGGATATAAGAGCCCAACACCAAAGGATAAAAATAGGAAACTTCATCTCAAGAGACTCGGGTTATTCATGACAACAAAGGCTGTTGATGTCGTCCAAGACTTTTGGCCCCGAGTGAGCCAACAAAGGCAGCAGGCTCGAATCGAGTCCCAGTCCGTAAGGTCTCGTGTGGCCATGTAACACTAGGTATTTAGTGTGTAGCATTAAATGTATCTTGACCATTAGATACTTTACAAAGAGAAGGGAGGTTGGATTGACAAAAGATGGCCGATGCCCTCTTCGAGGGGTGTTCCCATGTATACTGTCAATCGAGTTCGGTGAATAAGGTGAATAACAAAGAGGTGATCAGACCTCCTAAGCATGGGGAATGATCTGGTCCCGCAATAAAGTGGAGGTGGCTTGTCGAGACTCGATGGCGGTTTCAGAGTTGCGATTCACCTTTGAAGGTGTCAAAAGACAAAGCACGTCGAGGCAAGCGACTTTACAAGAGATGGAAAGATGCGTGTGTCAAATACGTGAAATGTTTCAAGCATGTTACGCCTAAATGACAGTACGGGTTGCACGTGAGACAGATAGCACATGATCTACAGGCTAGCCCTAGTAGGACTAGCTCATTCCAAGCGAGCCCTCACATGTACTATACCATAAAGGGCTAGCGCGCCAATTACCCGATCCCACAACGGAAGCAAAGTCAGTCACCACACGACTTCCTTCTCTCCATCCCTCTGTCGACAACCCATCGCGATCCCGTCGCGCCCATCGCCCATCATGTGTACGTTAAGAACACCTCTTCCCTTTTGATCTTTGTCAACTCGCGAGTTACGACAACACGGATTGTCGTGGTCCGGAAAGGGGGAATTTAGTGGTCAACCCACAGTGAACATCAGGCTGACCCGTGGACTTGTCGATGATTACAGCGCTCGTGTCCGGCGAGAAGACGAACTTCCAGTACATCTTGCGTCTGCTCAACACCAATGTTGACGGCAAGCAGAAAATCATGTACGCCCTGACCCAGGTCAAGGGTGTTGGTCGCCGTTACTCCAACCTGGTCTGCAAGAAGGCCGATGTCGACCTCAGCAAGCGGTACGTTCGCCATAAACCCGAGCGATGAATGTGCAATGTCTCTGGGTGGGATGATGGGAGGAATGATGGCACAGAAAGAGAAACAAGTTGCGGTGGGGGAGAGCGGGTTTGAATTGGACGGGACACCCAGCGGCCAGACGACATTGCACAACTCCTCGCACACATGATCCAACTATCGACAAATGAATAACAAGCTGACGGGATTTCTTCTTGAACAGTGCTGGTGAGCTCACCACCGAAGAGCTCGAGCGCATCGTCACCATTCTCCAGACCCCGACCCAGTACAAGATCCCTACCTGGTTCCTGAACAGACAGCGCGACGTCACCGAGGGTAAGGACAACCAGGCCGTCTCCAACGGCCTGGACAGCAAGGTCCGTGAGGACCTAGAGCGCCTCAAGAAGATCCGCTCCCACCGTGGTCTGCGTCACTACTGGGGTCTCCGCGTCCGCGGTCAGCACACCAAGACGACCGGCCGCCGTGGCCGCACCGTCGGTGTCAGCAAGAAGAAGGGCTAAACCAGCTATTGTCTGTTTCCCGGGGGGGTTGTTTTTTTGGAGGGATTCCTTTGTTGTCAGTGTGTTTCTTATGGGCATACGTGGGTCCTTTTTCCCCGGTGGGCTGGTATGACACCGGTCCAAAAAATTGAAAATGAATCATACCAATCTGAAATGACCGATCTCTTTAAATCTTTTTCTTTGTGCTTTTCATATAGCCTAGGCACTCCGATGTGTCCCAACACTCGTAGCAAGACTTGGGTGGAACTTGAGCATATTCTTTCATGTCTTAGTATCCAAGTAGAGGCATGCTCTACTTACAGACAGCATGCCTCAACCCTGACTGTTTGGCCTGCAAAAAGTTACAACTTATCGACGTCGGACTATTTAAGATGGTTTACAAGGTCTTGAAGGTATACCCTAGAGAGAAATCTAATTCAAATTCCTTCGTGTATATACTTCACAGGAGCAAAGCAATCGAGATTCGCAGCAAAAAAACACACTACCGGGAATGCGGACCACTGGCTACCTCCGAAAAAAATTCTCAAGATTCAGTTGTTGTATGCAAACAAACAAGCGACGAAATCAGCAATATCCATAAATCATGCTGAGATACGGGACTCGAGCAGTTCCTAGAACCACTCACCACCCAGCCAGCGGTTGAAGAACTCCAGGCCAGACTCGGGCTGGTCCATGGGGACCATGTGTCCACCGCCGTAGAGACGCATAAAGGTGAAGTTGCCGTGGGACTTGACCTGGCCGATCTTCTTGCCAGTGTGCTCGTTCTGTTCGATCACGAGGTCCTGCAGCTGGGTCGCAGCGTACTTGGACTGGCCAGGCCACTCGAGAGCCTCGGTCCAGGCCTTGTTGCCGAGCCAGTTGCAGATGAAGTCGGCATCACCGGCGTAGATCAGAACAGGGATCTGCTCCAGCAAACCGGGCACGAGACGGTGGAAGGGCTTCATCCAGTCGCCATGGAAAAGGAAGTTACGGTTGATGTCAAAGTTGCACGAGTCGTAGCTCTCGACCTCGGCACCCAAGGCCTTGCGCACCTCCTCCTTGTTGAGGTAATCACTAACGTAGCCCATGCCCTTGTAGCACAGGTTGCTCGAGTCCTCACACTTGCCACGGACGTCGTAGACATTCTGGCCAGTGCGCTGGTACGGCGCGAGAAGGGCGTTGTTGCAGTAGATAGAGGCCGGGACGCAGACCCAGGCACTTTCGCTGTTGTAGCAGGCTTCAATCATCTGCTGGCAGCGCGGCAGAGCGTTGTCCATGGACCGGCAGCTGCTCTCATCCAGGACAGCCGGGTAACCACCATCACCACAGGCCATGGGACGGTAGTACTCGTATTGGGTAAGGCCGTCGGTGAGACCGTTTCCAATGAGAACAGACTTGAGGTTGATGTTTCGCTTCTTGTGAGAAAGAATCTCAGAGGCGAACTGCGGGATGTAGTGACCGGCATACGACTCGCCAGCAATGTGGAAGTCTTGCTTGGCGTATTGAGGGAACTGCTTGAAGAAGAGAGACAGCAAGGCATAGACGTCCTTGCCCGCGGCCACCGTGTCGCTAACGGAGGAGCCACTGTAAGAATACCCGACATTGACGGGCTGATCCAAGAAAATCACAGAGGCATTGGAGTTCCACGAGTAAGGATTGTAATTGGCCTTGATATTCTTGTCGATAGAGCTCGGGCCAAGCTCCATAAACAACCCAGTCAGAGACGAGCAGCCGGGGCCACCATTCAGCCACAGAACAACCGGGTCGTTCACGGGGTCATTGCGAGACTCGAAGAACCCTTTCGGAAAGTCAGAATTGAGTCACACGAGAAATATTCTCGATGAACTTACAGTAGAAAAGGTGCTTGTCGTTCTCATTATCATCCAGGTAACCACTGTACTGCTTCACATCTGGGTCAACACCCAGGGAGCTGGGGTCGACTTTCTTGACACGGAGATCGTAGGTCTCCAGCTTGCCTCCAATCTCGCGCTCCTTGGTGCCCTCAGCACCAGTCACCCAGACATTCTGGACATCGGCACCACGGACAATGTGATCCCAGTGCGCGTCCGGGCGACGGGTATGCTTCTTGGGCAACGAGAGCATGGGGGCATGGTCCATGGATTCTGGGAAGTAGTTGGACACTTCCTGCCAGAGCTGGCGAGCCTCATCTGAGAGCGTCTTGAAGTTGTCCTGGAGCTGCTGCAGTGGCTTGGAGAAGGCATTCGTACCCTGCTGGGCCAAGGTCTCCACTTGCTCCTGGGGAGCTCCGAGGATCTGCTGAATGGGCGGGGCAGCCGCAGAAGCAGCTCCCACCAGCAGCGTGGTAGGTAGAACTCTCATTGCGAAAAGATTTCCTGGTTCACAGGAGTGATGATAGTGATGGTAATGATGAGTCGACGACAGGTACCTGGGGGTCTAGCAGGCAGCTTTTATCAGTGTTCGCCCGAGGTAGCTGTCTAAAGTAGACAATGCGTGAGAAAGAACCACTTACACACTAATAATAGGGCACAGTAATGATAGAAAGAGGAGTTGCAAGACGGGATGCCCTGCATGCGATGGAAGAGAGGAGTTGGGAAAGGAGGAACCCTGGGGACGATGACGCCGGGCCGGGCAGCTACAGCGATAAGCGGGAGCCAATCACGTCGGGGAAGGTGAGTCATCCAGTCACGAGATGAGGGGTCACGGGGCTGGAGGCAGACTAAGCCGCATCAGGCGACTGCAGATGGAATGCGATTCATCATTTTTTTAGAAGTTCCCAAGTGGCGTGGCATAACTCAAGATGCCGATCAACCAGCCCTCCAACCAGATTAAGTTCACTAATGTGTCGATTGTCCGGCTCAAAAAGGGTACGTCTTGGTAACTGTGACATGATCTTCAACCCCACTGACGTGTTGCGCTTTAGGCAAGAAACGATTCGAACTCGCCTGCTACAAAAACAAGCTGTTAGAATACCGATCTGGCGCCGAGAAAGATCTTGACAATGTGCTTCAAGTACCGACCGTTTTTCTGTCTGTGTCAAAAGCGCAGACTGCTCCGTCAGCAGAGCTAGCTAAAGCATTTGGCGCCGATACCCCGCGGGATGAGGTTCTCCAGGAGATTTTGCGCAAGGGAGAAGTACAAGTTGGAGAGCGGGAGCGCAAAGATATTCTCGAGCGGGTGGAGAAGGAAGTGCTGGATATTGTATCCGGCCGACTGGTCGATCCAACAACCAAGCGCGTGTACACGCCTGGGATGATCTCCAAGGCGCTGGACCAGCTCAGCTCCGCCAGTGGCCAGCAAGCACAACAGGGTGGAGAAGCAACTGGTGCCGAGGACAAAGCGGCTCAACCTCACAAACCTCAGTGGACAGGTGTTTCTTCCAACCGATCTGCCAAAAGTCAAGCTTTGGATGCTATGAAAGCCCTCATCGCCTGGCAACCTATCCCGGTTATGCGCGCTCGCATGCGTCTTCGGGTGACTTGCCCCGTAACGCTTCTGAAGCAGTCCGTCAAGGCCGCGCCGGCACCCGCATCCAGCAAGGACAAAGAAGCCTCCGGCGGGTCCAAGTCCAACAAGAAAGGAAAGGGATCCAAGAAATCTGCCAAGCGGGATGACTCGGATGTCGAAGCCGGGTCAGATACAGAGGCGGCACCGAAGGCACCGGGGACTGTCAAGGACAAGATTCTGAGTTATATTGAATCGGTGGAAACACAGGAAGTGGTTGGCGGCGATGAGTGGGAGGTAGTTGGATTCGCCGATCCAGGCGCATTCAAAGTACTGAATGAGTTTATCGGTAATGAAACTCGGGGGAGAGGAAGAGTGGAGGTTTTGGACATGTCGGTGACCCAGGAGAATTGATTACGGACATATCGTTGCTATGACCTCGGAAGGTTGTGTGCATGACCATGAATATGACTGATGATAGAGTAAAAAGCACAAAAACCAGCGTTTGTTTTCATTCTGATTTAAGAAAACATAGTTAGAAAAATAATGAAAAGGCAAGGTTGGAGAGGCAAAAAGGTATACTAAAAGATCAGTAATCGCCTCGGGAGACTTCGAAGTTTTCTGGCTCTTTCTTGTTCGATCTCGACATCTTGATGATCTACGGTCATTGGGACTGGGGGATAAAGCTGAAGAGGCTTCAACGGTGCTATATAACGCCAGAGAGATTGCAATGGTCCCGCAGATCGAATGAAGCGGTATCTTCAATGATGTAGACCAGTGAAATATAAAACTCAGGGCGTTCCAAGACAACCAAATAACCATGCCTGCCTGATCGTCAATTTATTTTTCTCAATATCTCGTAACCTTAGGCGTGTCAATGTCCTTGTTCCTGTACAAGGCAAGAATAGAAAGAAATATCGAGAACAAGCCGGCTTTCTCCGCAGCGGTACCCTATGGCATTCTATACTATTGTGTCCAGGTGAAGATATTCCAAAGGTTTCTATGCACTTTCTTGTCTAGTATTGGGCTACTGGGTCCTTTGGAAGGGAAGTCCAGGTTCAGTAGACCCACGATGCATTGTCAAATAGCGGTGTCGATGCTCCAGTGATACGCGCGAATGGCATCGAGATGATTCTAAGACAATGCCAGAAGCCTACCAGGATACAATGTGAGGAAAACTGCACCATACTGTGGGGCTGCTAGGGCAATTTCTCCGGGGTTGTTGCCCTCTATGGTCTCTAGAAGTTGCGCATGCTAGTAGGAGGGGCTAGGTCGAGGATTGCACATTGACTCAGTCGAAATGAAAATACCTGAATTCTGCGGTGTTTGAGAGTATGTGTCTAGATTTCCCGCTATTTTGCTCCACTTCTATGAACCAATTTCGCTTCAAATGATCTAACCTCGGGATAGCGGTGGTTGAACCTGAACCAGTCATCTCAGACCACAACCTTGGAAGTGATAGGGTGCATGCTTCAGAAAAAGGCCAATTTCTCGATAATTACATACTATATAAGAGTCATAAACTCGGGAATGTAAGCAAGTTTTGGGCATTGGGCCATCTGATCTCTCGGGACTGGAGTCATATCTAGGTTATAATACAACAAATATAAACAATATAGACAGCTGAAAGGAAGACAACGCCGGGAGAATGAGGGGTATCCCAATGAAAAGAAAGAGAAGGGTGAAAAAAGAAAAAGAAAAGAAGAAGTATAAAGACGTTGACCGCACAATCGGATGCAAAAGCAACAAACTCACACCAGGCCCCGCATGTCCAAGTTGTCACATCCCGTCACCAGCAAAACGAGATTCTTGCCTGGACCAAGTTCTCGGGCAAGATCAACTGCCTTGCCTACCGCGTGACTCGAGTCCAGTCCTGGCAGGATGCCCTCGTGGTGTTGCAAAGTTTTGAACCCGTCCAGGGCATCCGCGTCCGTGGCGGTCAACATTTCAATCCGGCCGCAGTCCTTCCAATGAGCAACCTCAGGCCCCACTGTGGACAGATTCATGTCTGGCGAGATGGAGTGCGAATCAAGGATCTGACCATCGCGATTCTGGAGGAGGAGAGTGCGCGCGCCCTGAAGGACGCCCATCTCACCCTCGGTCAGGGCAGCAGCCTGGGCGGCCTCAACACCAACGAGGCGCGTGGCTGAGTGCTGAAGGAAGGGCCGGAAGAGCCCGATGGCACCACTGCCACTCCCAACGGCAGTCACGACAGCGTCTGGCAGGCCACCGGCGGCGTCGTGCATCTGGGCCGCGACCTCCTCGCCTAGTAGAGCTTGGAACGTGCGAACCAGGGTCGGCAGGGGACTGGGCCCCACCGGGCTGCTCATGAGGTAGTATGTCGTCTCGTGGTTGCAGACTGAATACCGCAGCGCTTCAGTGATGGCGGCACGCAGTGTTCCCATGCCCGAGGGAGCGCGCGCCGTCAGCACCTTGGCCCCGAGCAGCTTCATCTCAAGGACATCTTCCTGCTGAGCATGAGCGTCATCGGCGCCCATGACAACCACACAGCGCAGACCGAGTCGCGCGCACATGGCCGCGGTGAAGTTGCCATGCTTGGCCGATGCGCAGTCCGTGACGATCTCACTGCGGCCCATCCGGCGGGCCAGTAGGAGCTGACCGATGATATTCCTCGTCTTGTGGCTGCCGTAATCGTTCTGGTCCTCTCGCTTCAGCCAGATGGTGGCCCCACCGGCCAGGTTCGTGAGCTTCTCCGCCGCCTGCAGCCGTGTGGCCCGGGGCCGCTGGAACGTGGCATACTCAGCCCAGAACGAAGGGTCGGAGACGGTGGCCTCGAAGAATGATGTCAGCTTGTATAGGAAGCCCATGATGGACTCGGGGGCAAATTGGCCCCCAAATGAGCCATAGCCATCGAATGAGACCTGCGGTGGCCGCAGGCTCCCATCTCGCTGCAGGATTGGAATATACGGTGTGCTAGTGTCCAACGACGACAGGCGTCCTGACTTGGCGGGTGCCTCGGAGGACGAGGAAAGGCGTTCAGTGGCTGCAGAAAGTTCGGTAGGTTTGGTTTCTGCTTCTGATGCGGACGTCGAGCCACGGGTGCTGTCGGTGCCGGTTAATGGAGAGACCGGCTGAGCCCTAGGCGGCGTGGTGTCTTGTTTCTGCGGGCTGTGGCCGGCAACACGGGTCTTGGCCGCCGTCTTGTGCAAGAATCTCAAGCGATTGGCATTCTCTTGTGTGGCAGGGGTCGAATCAGGGTTATCGGAAGTCTTGTGGGAGGAAAAGCAAAGAAAGCCGCGCAGAGACCGGAGCATGATGCGCTACCACACCTGGGGGGGCGTGAAGAGATCTGAATGATAACCCCGGGGGTCGGTCAATTATACATGAAGGGATTGCAAAAAAGAAAAAGAAAAAATGACTGAATTGCAAGGGGACCCGGGGGAATAGCTATGCAAAAGATAAGCAGACACCCACGTGCATGGGATAGAGGGTGGGCAAGTCAAGTAGGGCAAGAAGGGGGAAGGGGGAGTCAAGACGCCATCGAGGAGACATGCGGCTTAAATACGGTGTGCTAGCCGGGACCTCTTGCTGAGAAACGGTCATGAGGCCCCGGTTCTGGGAGATTTCGAGTCCGGCATATCCTGGAACGACCCCATCACAGCTCTCTCTCTCCCCCCCCCGAGTCCGCTCTCCAATCTCACTGGTTACCACTCCACCCATCCCAAGGTGATTTGCTCTGAGTCAATGAACATGAATCGTGTTTTTTTTTTATTGAATATTGACTGATTTGTCTCCCAGATACTACTCTAGATGCACAGGATGCGCTGTTCTCCGATTTGCGTGATTGGGTTTAATGAAGCTAGGCCGGTATAGTTCGCCAAAACCTTCACCTAACTCAGATCCTTCGGCAGAGCCTGGTCCACTCTGGTGGGCCCGAATCCTGATGCCAATGTGTCTAGGCCAGATAAAGTATGATCAACGTTTGCATTGAGCGTCAAAACGCGCGGGGAGTCTCACTTGGCATCTATGTTAGCCATTTACGCGAGTCAGATCTTTCAGAAAACAAAACGCTTGAAAGTCTATATACTGTTGGCAGATTCCCCCGGTATGATCTCCATGATCTCCGGGGCCATTTGTCTTGTGGAATTATCTTGCCAAAGGGCGTGCTAACTCGTTAAAATCATATAAAGCTAAACCCCCCCACTGTCCTGATCCTGCTTCGTGCACCACCGCGACCTTGATATTGCAAGTGGGGATGCTCATTCCTCGAGACGGCCTGAGACGAATGACCGAGATGATCTCCACTACATCTGCACGCCGCACCACTTTTCCGCCCCCCCCCCCCAGGCCTGTTCTTATTTGGTAGAGGGTGAGAGGGTGTTGGTTGGATGAAAGCCTCGCGGCTCACCCATAGTCCCGGTACGGCGACAATCCCTTTGTGTATACTTCCCCCTTTAGTAGCCACGCATCTCTTCTGTGCCATAGATGCGAGCTAGTGTTCAATCACAGGGCTTCACCCGATTCATGGAACTAACCCCGACTATGGCCGGCCGCGCATTACCACGTCATTGATGTGTTCATAGTGGGTTGGACTCGACGAGGGAAGACTTGCATTCTAGGGCGTGGTAATCATGTGACCGTCTCAAGCCCTTGATTGTGGTCCAAAGCTGTCAATAATTCGCCGTGACAGCTTTCAATTTCCCCCCTTTTCCGCTAGAGAGTTTGATTGACAGGTAATAGTCCGGCTGTACCAGGTTAGTACATAGCCGCCGCACCTCATAATTACCGTTGGCCCCCTTCTGCCTCCAAATGCCAGGCAGTAGTACCTAAAACGAGGGCCAAAACATAAAATCCAGGCAAGAAATCTGCACGACCGTTTAAACATCTGGTGTTAAATCCTTCCAAATCCTGGTCAACAGACAATTCGTATGAGCAAAAAGCCTGGCGCGGCCCAAAAAGGGAAAGAGACGGTGTTCATCGGGCCAGGTGTGGATATTGGGGCGGAAAAAAAAGATGAGGTGGGGGGGGCTAAAGCATAGGAGTTTCTCTGTAACCGAACCCGTGGGAATGCTGCCAGGATTTCAATGTTCCGAATAGAGGCTCGCATTCGCTGTATTGCTGCGTGCGTGCGTGCCTTGGCCTTGATCTTGAGAATAAATAGTATTCGATGTGGGGAGGGGCCAGATGCATGCAAAGCTCGTGCAAATAGGTACGTGATACGCAATGCAGACATGGGGGGGGGTATAATGTGGACCATGGTGCTGGGAAAGAAGAGCCATGCTCTTTTGGGCATACACAGGGGGGGGAACAAGGGCCAAGGGGTGCGAGCATGGATGGCCTAGTGGATGTGGGAAAGCGGTAAAAGAGGTGCATCCCCTGGGCATATTATTGATGCGTATTGGCCAGAGGATATAAAATTTGGCTTTCTCTCGACCAGTTCTCCATCCTGTAGGATTCACTTGGGGTGCGTTATTGAACCCCCCCGTTGAGCATCTGCATTTCCTTTTCAAGATGTCAAATATTGGAACCTCGTTGGGCTCGCCAATTTCATCAGGCAATGACTCTGTGGACTTGAAGTTTCTCTGCTGGCTATCTTTCAAGATTGCCCAGAAGCTTGTCTACAACATGTTGCCCTCTGGTGCCTGTTGAAAAACAGGTTGGTCTCCTTTCTGGCTTTCTGACATTCTCAAGGTGGCAATGCTGACACTATTGGAATAGCAAAAGCGTGGGATTCCTATAGGCCAGAGATCTCGTATCCTTCTACACCAATACAATGTTCAATTTTCCGGTAGTTCCTCGATTTCGGAAACTGCATTATCGACATCAAATCAGCGATTTGACTCGCTTCCTCGAGCCCATGGCCCAGTGATCCAGTCCATACCTGAATCTGACGATGTCTAGTCAGCTATAAAGGCACACCCAAGTGCAAGGAATGGAGCGCGTTTTGTATACTCCAGGGACCGTGGTTGAGGGCGGTGTTGTACCTCGTTTCTTTCCAGGGTATATACAGATGTCGCAGGTTCCTTCGCTTATTACTTTGGTTGATTCTCCCAAGAAAGATACCCTTTCTCACTGGTCAAATTCTTCAAACGGGGTTGATGAGGTTTCATTCGCTACAATTTCCTCTGTTCTTGCGCGCGATACCCCGATTATTATGATATCCAAATCAAAAAAAATGTTTCTCTCGCTGGCGTCCCTTTCCAATCCTCAACGAGTTCAACAAAGAGTCTCGACAAAAGACGGTTCTCATCCCAACCCGAAGCATCACAAAGAGCCAGGCATTCTCCACTCGTCTGAAGATATTATGCCCGGAACTAATCTCATAGCATTGGAGTCTTCCCCGGCCGCAGAAAGTAGGGATCATTGCCCCAAAACGCAGCACCATGCCTGCCTCACCCCAGCCTCATCCATCGAGATGGATCGACACAAATCGAAATTCAGCATCCACATCATATGCTCATCCAGCACATTAGAGATAATCCCCTGTCCCGGTGGTCCTTCATTACTGGGAGGCGCAAGAACAAACTCCACATCATTGGCGTCAACCTCTCCCCCCCCCCCAAATGCATGATGGCCAGTGCCTCAGCCATGATTCTCGCATAGAGATGGATCTCATCGTAGGAGATGCCGAGATCGTCCATCTGGTTAAGATGCAGAGGGTAGTTTCTCAACGAGAAGAATTTCCGCGGTGGACCATCTTGTCTGATTATTGAAGGACTTTGCCTTCGACCGAGATACGGTTTTTCGCATTAGCTGGACAATACGCATCGATCAGACGATCTCGCGTTGGTTTGAGGAATGGCGGGATACACTGAGACTGAATCATGTTGCAGGGTGTGTATAACACAGGGTAATAGGTCAGGTTGTCTGCCCGCCAGGCGAGATCTTGTATGTCGATTCAACGATGGCACTCGGGGACTCGAATGCGTGGGTCAACATGTGAAGGTGTCTCGAGGCCCCGGAATCGAGAGAAACTCGCGATGGCTCTTTGGTGCATGTGGAAATCATTTTCGAGGGATCGATCCTTGCTGCCATCACCTCTTTTGAAGGGCGGTCCTGCATCTGATAATGCCCATACTGAGCCGCAGGCGCCAGTGCCGATCTTGTAGAAGGTGGACATGGTTGTGCGGAGATTCACGTTTGTGGAAGGTGATGAGGGAAGAAGAGGGGGAGGAGATGCCCTATTCCCTGGTTCCTAGACGGGTTGGTTTGGCAGTTTCTTCGAGTTCATGGGCCCCAACTGCAAGTGGAATATCCATTAACGATTCCACACAGTCGATCCAGAGGATCATTGCCTGGTTTATGGTACGATGTGCAGGATGACAGACTTGGCTGAGGGGTCGATGAACCGTCGATCTCTACTTCTACTTCTACTTCTATTTCTACTTCTACGTAGATCTTACATTCGATATCTGATATATCAAGATTGATCTGTTCTCTATTCAGTCTGTTCTATCAAATCGATATACAGCACAATCTAGACCAACACATGGAACCCAAAAAAAAAAAAAAAAGCCCGGTCAAATCATAACCAAAATCCAGAACGGGTATACGCTCAAATGCAAATGCGAGACGGTGAATGCCGCCATGGCTGACACGGTCTGGGGCCTCTAGCCAAGATTGACTCCGTGTCGGCGGCAACCGGTGAATGGGGGAAACGGCATGCCGTTCCGGTCTATCGTGGCAGGGGGTGTCGAGATTCGGTGTCCTGCTGTCTCGAATCCGACGCCCGATCGTAAGTCCCATGAGGGATTGGTCCCAAGGGACAAGGGTTCATAAAAAGGAGTGTGAACCGACATCGAGTCGGTGAGGGGGTGAGGGAGGGAGATGTCACCTGGAGAGGGTCCTTTTTCCTTAGCAAGGACCATCTCCCAGCGACAAGGGATGAGATGGGCGAGGTCACGCGTGGAGTTGCACGGCATTCAAGGCACGCGTCAGATCCTCCGGCGAGAACGGGACGCCCTTGCCCCGCGGGGACATAACACAGGGAGAGACGGCGGGGGAGACGGCACCACGGCGCACGTCTGGCGAGGCATATCGGATAGACTCCTTGAGCTGGGCGATCGGGTTCGCCGGGAATTCGTAGGGGTCTGGGAGGAGCGTCTTCATGGAGGCAGTGTAACTGTCAGGGTCAACGACCGTGGAGGACTGGGAGCCCGAGTCGATGTGAGGCGAGAACTCGGCCGTGAAGGGGCGCGGAGGGGCTAGCGAGGCACGGGCGTTAGGACGGGAATTATACGATCGGCGCGAGTTGCGAGCAAAGGAACTCGTACCTGGATCGACGTCGACACCGTCATCATCGGGGGAGACCTCGCCGGTGTCACTGTCGGAACCTTGCTCGCAGGTGGCGCAGGGCGAGAGGGGGTTGTCGAGCGAACGGGTGCGGGTTACCATGGCACCATCGAAGGACCAGGCAGCCAGTCGTTTTTGATGGTCGCGATCGAAGGGGCCCCGGAACTTGGAGGGGGGACAATCGTAGCGATGGTAATACTCGACTTTGGGCTTGGTGTCATCCCGGGGGGCGAACGGTGGAACACCTTTCGGACTTTTTCACGAAATGGCATTTTGAAGGAATAAGATAACAATGGAACCAGCAAAGAAATACGATAATCCTCGGGGTGGCTTAATCACAGATCAAGGTAGACTGAGAATAAAACAGAGTGCAAAGACAAAAAAAAAAAAAAAAAAGCCTCAAGTGCATACCACTCCCAGACTGGGATTGGACGCGAGGTGCAACACGTTAAGCGGGGTAGACGAGGAGGTGTCTCAGCATCCTTGGAAGGAAGAGATGAAGAGATGAAGAGGTGAAGAGATAGAGGGGAGAGTGGAAGTAGAGAAGGAGAGGGAGAGGGAGAGATAAGCCCCCCAGAACATCCGGGCCACATCCGGTGAAGAGAATGGGGTAAGGCAATGACGAGCATAATACTTACACTATACACTCTACACTACGACGTATTTCAAGTGGGCCGTTGCGCCCCTCGGAACTGCAGGCCTGGAACATGAACCTGGGCCATGGTAGCGGTTACAATATATAGAATATCCATAGATAGTTCATAGTTGATAGAATATACAATATACAATATACAATGTAGAATATAGAATACCATCAATTTATTCTATCAATACTGATCACCTTCCATGCCAAGCGATCGGCCTGCAGCGAAGGATTCCAGAAGTCGGGCACGATCGGGAGCCTCCGTTACATCATGGGCCCGTTTTTTGCCAACGTGTCTCTCGTGTGGTCGCATCCGGGTCCAGCACGACGTCAGCCATGTCAAGAAATATGCCGGATCAGGTTGGCCAACAAAACCAGAGGCGAATCATTGACTTCGCCCCGTGCCCCGTTCGCCCCGACCCACTCGGCACGGTATCCCGGCTAAACAGGGGAATTTTGCGTCCACGCCCATGAAGCACCTCTGGCAGGCCTCCCTTTCATACAAGGCCGGCTGGCCCAATGGAAAGGCGCTTGACTACGACCCTATCAAGCTAGGCTATCAAGAGATTGCAGGTTCGACCCCTGCGTCGGTCATTTTTTGCTGCTTTTCTATATAGAATAATCTGTAGGAAATGATGATGTGTGTGGCTGAGATATAGTGCCCAAGGTAAACTTGAATATTGCAAGTCCGTGCTTTAACAAGGTATATCAGTTAGGGCTGTTTCCATAGATATATATTAGATTAATTACTTGGCAGTTTCGATATATATCCGCTGTGTATCTAAGTATAGATCCTAAATACTTCCATTCAATATGATATACTATACAAGTCAGTCAGACTATAAAATTAGTAACCATTTCAGTATTATAACCACAACCAAATATAGTCAATGTCATCCATGCTGAAACCGCCACAGCCCACTTGAACCATCAGTGGAAGAGAACCAGACCCTGGCTGTCACTGGGATGACTATGTGTCCTTTTTCTCGTGCTATTTTTGACATTTCTCCAAATTAAGGATCATCTTTGATCGCTTTGTTACTTTGATGACATCCTCGGGTTCATCCATGGGATGTCTTTGGATGATGTCATTCTTGTTTACCCATCTCAGCCACAACAAAGAATGCACGAAAACACCACCACAGGGGTCTAGCAAGTCCAACACCCTGGGTGATGGCCAAGGGATCTATAACAGACCCTAGCGCAGGATGACAAGGGCCTGTTCCCCCCAGGGATCTCCCTAGTTTATGCTAGATGGCAGCAGCCCTATTACCCGAATCAGTATTAGGGCTGTGGTCCGAGCACAGACACACGACCCGAACACGGAACTATGAAAGGGGAGAGGGTGTCTTAAGTCAACCATGCTGGATGCCGTGTCCGGGGACTCTTTGATGCAGTCGAATTACATGGGGAGAATCATTCCTGCCCCGGAAGTGGAGGACTGCGATCGTGGCATAGAATGTAACAAGGAGACTCTCCCCCAAGAGACAATGTCCCCCTAAAGAAACAAAAAGGGAGAAAACGCCAATTGTCCTCTGTAGATATTAGTAGTCTTTGGGTCCATCAATTCATTTCTTCACTCTTTTTTTTTTTGGTTCCAGAACCTCTTGGTGGCCGCAGAACCACGGATCTTACGCTCTCAGTCCAGCATACCGGATCGTCCACTATCCCTTACTTTGGCCCACTTCCGTTTTCCTCTTCTCTCCATCGACCTTTCCCACCTTACCACTTTTTCGCCTATCCCCCAAAGAACAACCTGTAAGTTCCTCCTGACTGGCGATATCGACGGACTCAATTCCTCCGTCTTTGCCGCCGCGCGCATTCTGTCGTCATCCCGACGTGGCCCATTCTGATCGCATTTTTTTTTCTGCTTCGCACAGCATCACCCCCACGAATCCTCACGAGCACCATGCCTAAGAAAGGTGGCAAGAAGAACAAGAAGGGTGGCAAGGCCCCCGCCGCGGCTGAGAAGGTCGCCGACACCGCGAAGCCTGTCGTGTAAGTCGCGAAAAAAAAAGTTTTTGGGTGGTCGCGTGCTTCGCCCACACAGCCATTCGGCCCCATCTCTGACACTTTGCTTTTTCCTGCACAGTGAGCCTGGCCATGAGGCTGAGGACCTCGCCAAGTACGGTGAAGGCAAGGCCGAGTCAATTGAGAAGACCGAAGCTCCTGAGGCTGCGACGCAGGAGGCCGCAGGTGCCGCTCCCGACCTGAGCAGCAAGGCCCCGTCTGCAGCACCCGCTGCTCCGACTGAGGTGAAGGAGGCCGAGAAGGAAACCGAGAAGGTTATTCCAGCCGCGACAGAGAAGAAAGAGGAGGGTACGGTGCAGGAGGCAGTGGACAAGGCGCAAGCCTCCAAGGCCGGCCAGATTGGCAAGCTCGATGGGGGTGATGGCGAGGGTACCGGTACGAAACTGTGCCCATGGAATGTGTTAGAAGGCGGACGGGGATCGCTGACCTGTTCATTGTAGCCGTGCTGCCCGAAGCCACCGCCAAGGAGTCGACTCTCGCCCCCGAGGCCTACCCCTCGACTTCGGAGACCGCCGCCGAAGAGTCTGCGACCTCGACGGCCGCCACGACCGGTGCCGCTCAGCTGCCTGAGCGCCCCAAGACCGCGGAATCGAATAAGGCTGCGGCCACCGAACTCGCCGCCACCCCAGCCGAGACCGAGGCCGCGCATGCGAAGCGCCCGTATGAGAAACCCATCTTCGCCGAGGACAACCTGAAGCCGCACAAGATCGCCAAGACCGAGGAGGAGGAGAAGGAGGCCTCCGCTGCTGCCGCGGCCGACAAGGAGGTGGTGACCGGTGCTGGCCCTGCCTCGACTGCCGCGCAGGCTCCGGAACCGGTGCCCGTCACGGAGGCGAAGAAGGCGGAAGAGAAGGCCCCCAAGGCCGCTGCCCCGACCACGACAGCCGACGGCAAGGCGTCTCCCGACGCGGTTGCGGCGGCCGCCGCTGCGATCAACTCCTCCAAGGCGGACAAGGCCGCTGCCGCTCCCGTCACGGAAGCGGAGCCCAAGAAGCCCGAGGCGGCGCTGAAGCGCGGCGAGGAGCCCCAACCCGAAGCCCAGCCTGAGCCGGCCCAGCAGCCCGCCAAGGAAGAGCCCGCGAAGCCCAAGGAGGAGGCGAAGAAGGAAGAGCAGAAGAAGACGGAGGCCGCAGCAGAACAGCCCGAGCGCAAGAAGGGTGGGTTCTTCTCGTGGCTGAAGCGCAAGTTCAAATAGATGATTCTCTGAAGAATGTGAGTGTGGATGTACGATAAGGCGGCGGTATGTGCACTCGCAAGGAGAGATAAAGAGGCAAAGGAGAGGTGTGATGCTTCTGTGGTTCCCGGGTTTTTTTCTTTTTTCTTTTTTTTTTTTTGATGATATACCAACTGAAATTATATATCATAGTGCTTATTATTATTGACTCAAAAATCCAGTCGACTATTTCCCCCTGGAATTCTTACTATTGCGAGAACCACAAGACTATGTATTCCTTCACACCGCTAGTTTTGGGTGTCAATGCGTGGTGGATATACCTAGTGAGCTGGAGCTGCACGCTGGGCCACGTTGATGAACTGTTGTGGAGTCGATGACGAGGCCAACTGTATCTTGTGTCATTCACATTGTAAACCTTTATGAAAGGACTTGAGCTTACATTTAAGTACTAATGTAGTCGGCGTGTCCGAGGCTGTTCTCAGTGTTCTGTACCACTGGGTATAAAACCATTCAAGTTTCTGGGAGCACAAGGTGGATCAGTGGCAAGATTTCTTCTAGAAGAGATCTGCACTTGGTCGATCTTCCCCCGGTAGATCCGTAGCACTGGAGACAGAACGATTCCACAGTCGGTCCTGAATGAAATCTGATAGAGCTCTATATCAATCATATCTAGGTATTTAATCTGGATTCCACTAACACGCACCGTTGCTTTAAGATTTTCAGTCTCGACACGCAACAATTGAGACATCTATACATCTGCTAGAGAGCAACCAAGTCTGTGTTGATGTCCAGTATATATCGCTACTGACCTATTTTGGCGAGTATACACGAGTATACATGAGAATACACCAGAGCTTTGGGTTATTGCGAAACTGACAGAATAGATCATACATTATCTACCAAGATCCTGGCTATCCCCGGTGGTCATGGCTCATGCCCTGGGAGTGGAGTGATTCTCGAGCTGCTTCTGAACAAATGCCATCCCCGCGCACTCGTGTTGAGCCACGAAGAGATGATCCTGACCATCGGCGTGATGGTTGCCCAGGAACTGTTCCAGACAAGTATTCCAATCATCCAGGTTTCGCCGTCTGGATTTATCGTCCTGCTAAAATTGAAATACGTGCATATCACTGGGAGTCGAATCCAATGGACAGCAGACGAAACCTTCTCCCAGCTCCTGAGCATGATGGATTACTGCCAGTCAAACTGACACAGTTGGATGAAGACATGTTGAACGGAATTCATGGAAAAGCCGCTCAGGTTGCAATGCGCGTGATGATCCGGACAGCAGAGATCCAACGAGTTAGCGAGTTAATCGACATGGAGCAAGCACACATCGACTGCTGCATCTACACAGGTCCCGCAACACTGAAATTCGCCCAACGGCTACGTGAATGGGGCACCCACATTCGAATTCCCACATCATTACAAGCAATATCCATAGACCGACGTTTGTGGCGCTCACAGCAAGTCGACCCGACTATCGGCGAGCCGGCAGAGCAGCTGGCACAAACATACGAGGAAGTGGGCGCAGAGCTAAAATTTACCTGTGCCCCATATCTGCTGGACAGTGCCCCCCCCAGACAGGCGCGAATGTGCTCTGGGCCGAGTCCAATGCCGTGGTCTTTGCAAACAACATTCTGGGCGCCAGGACAATCAAGTGCCCGGGTTTCCTCGACGTGTGTGTTGCCTTGACGGGACGGTCGCTAAATACTGGCTGCAACATCAAAGAAACCCGAAAAGCCCGTATTCAGATCCATTTAGAATCTCTGCCCGATGCAGACGATGCTTCCCGCTGGTAGGATATCATGCTGGCGATCTTGCTGGGGACTCTATTCCAATCATCATGGGTCTCGAGAGACACAAGGTGACCATCGAAGATCTGAAAGCATTTGGTGCAGCCTTTGCTACCACCTCCAGTGCCCCGATGTTTCATATTGCAGGGATCACCATAGAAGCCCGCAGCGTAACTGACATCGAGGACCACCTAAGTGGGACTTCAAGAGTCACACTCACACGACCAGACCTCGCCAAACAATGGAATTGCTTTAACATCCACGAACAAGGCGAAGAATCCACCCCCCTCGATCTAATCTCTCTCGGCAACCCGCATCTTCTCATACGACGAAACCGCAAAACTAGCCCATCTCTGCGCAGGCCGGCCCAAGAGCGATACTACTCTGGTGGTGACATGCAGCCGCGACACATACAGCCGAGCATACCGAGACGGATATATGACGAGTCTAGAAGACTTCGGGGCTCTGGTTATGATAGATACGTGCTGGTACATGATCCAGGAACCGGTTATTCCACAGGATTCGCGGACTATCATGACGGAACTCGGCCAAGTATGCTCACTACAGGAGGGGGTGGACAGAGCAGCAGATGCGGTCTGGGGGACTTGCGCAATGTGTGGATACTGCGTGTTCGGGTTGGGTGTGGAATCGTCTTCCTGTTTGGCTTGACGGTCGTACATACGACGGGGTATGGAGAGCATAAACTAAATTTCAAGAAATGAGAAACATCCCCAAGTTCATGACAGGATGAGATAAGATTGAGGATGCATAAAAGATATAAGAAAGTATAAAATAAACGCCCCAGTTTTGCGCACACTGCTGTCGATTTGCTCTCTTCTTGAAGATGGCGACGGAGTGATTCCGGGGGTATACAGTGGATGATTACAGAGTCCCAATAACTTTGTTTTTCTACTATATGTAGATCTAGGATTCATGAGGTCTCGAATATTATATAAGTAGATTTTGATTGTCAAGAGAGATTAGTGAGCGTATTTGACTAACTTTTGGTTCACAGACTCGAATGCAACAGGCATAGTGCTCAAGCGTAGAGCTTTTTCTCATGGCTGTGCAAGCCATGGACATTGCCCTCAGTCTGCGCGCTGGCGCTTCTCATCTCAAAGCGAACCTGTCCGTTGTTCACCCCATCACGCAGGGCATCAAGACTCTGAACGCCGATATCCTGAAGAGAATGCTGCACCCCAGCCACAAGGTAAGGCACAAACTGAGTGATAGAACCACGATCAACAACCGAGCCCGCCACGCCCTGCGCAACCTTGATCTTGTCATTCTCAGAGAAGTATCGCGACGCGCCGGCGTTGCTGCCACTCTTGGTTTTGTCCTCCATCACGGCAACACTCCCCATACCCCGGTAGGCTTTGACCAACTGACCTTCATTGCTTACAAAGTAATCGCCCGGGGACTCGGTGGTTCCAGCAAGCAGGCTTCCCATCATCACCGTCGAGGCACCTAGTGCCAGCCCCTTCACGATATGGCCGAGGTTCTGGACGCCGCCATCCGCAATACAGGGCACGCCAAACCGCGCGGCAAAAGAAGACACACTGCGCACGGCTGCGGCCTGGGGACGACCGGCGGCCATAACCTCTTGCGTGATGCACGCGCTGCCACTGCCCATACCGATTCTCAGCCCATCGGCACCGGCAGCAATCAAGGCGGCAGCCTGCTCGCGGGTGACGATATTGCCACCGATAACGTCAATCTGGGGGAAGTTCTGCTTGATGTATTTGATCATCGCAATCTGGTACAGGCTATGTCCCTGGCTGCTGTCCACGACGACAATGTCCAGGCCCGCGTCGACGAGCTTCTGCAGCCGGATCTTATCGACCTCGTGGGTGCTCACGGCTGCCGCGCAAAGCAACTGCTTGGATTGGACCTTTGAGGCGAGCGGATAGTAGATGTTCTTCATCAGATCACTACGAGAGAGCAACGAAATCAGGGAGCCGTCTTGGTCGACGATCGGCAGTTTGCCCTTCTTCGAGCTCCGGAGTACCTCGTTGGCCTCGGCGAGAGTGGTCCCTGCCGGCGCAGTGACCAGCTCCGTCGACATTACAGCCGTGACTGGGTCGTCCAGCTGGTTATGGAACTGGATGTCTCGGCTGGTGACGATGCCGAGGAGCTTGGAATGAAGGGTTCCCTTTTCTGTGAACGAGGCACATCAAGGTAAGAATCATCCAACGAAAAGAAAAACAGGAACAGCTCAAAGAAGATTAAGGAGAGAGAAATAGAGGGCTCACCAGTCACGGGAAACCCTCCGAACCCCAATTTGGCCTTGAGCTGCTTTGCATCTGCGACCGTCGCCGTCGGAGACAGAACAGCAGGGTCGAGAATGAACCCATTTTCGTAGCGTTTCACCTTGCGCACCATCTCGGCCTGATCGTCCGCCGGGCAATTATTGTGGATGACGCCCAGACCACCCAGAAGAGCCATATGGATGGCCATATTATGTTCCGTCACGGTATCCATGGGCGAAGACAGGAGAGGTGCCTTGAGGGTGAACCGCCTGGTTACATGGGTCTCCAAGCTAACTTCCGAAGCCGGGAAAGCTGTTGGACGAGAGGCGAGGATTAGAAATGGCAATCAATCAATTAAAACAGATGCGATGGTTGATTGCCATACTGATCGAGCCGGGCAAAACAAGGAAGTCGTTGTAAGTCAAGGCACCATGCTTGTCCGAGTCGAGCAGGGTATCAACGTGGAGGCCATCTCCGGAGGAATACTCCTTGAGGATGTCCAGAGCCTTGGTATAATCCTGAATTTCGACCATCTTCGCGGGGAATCTGCAGGGCAATTGGGGAATGGGAAGAGGAATAGAAGTAAATCTCAGATGGACTCGTAGACGAGTTAACTAGTTAGTTAATTTAGAGGGAATGATGAGTCAAACTAGTCCGCACGTGTATAAACTGCAAACACAGTAATGTACAACTGGGGCGGTATAAGCCCCAAAACACAATAATGCACAGGGCGGTTGGGGCCAAAATTCTTTCGCCCAAAAACCCACTTTTAAGGCGTGGCATGTTGGTCCTGGTCCCGGGATAGAAATAGATCTTGTGATTTGAAATATATAAAACGAAGGAATATATACATAATCAAAATGTCACAGCTGTGCCATACTCCAAAATATGAGTTGGAGTTGCGAGATAGAACTCCCATTCTACAAAGCAACGACCATCGCCTCAGCAGGCCTCACCGATATATGCCTGTTACCACGACTCAAGCCTAGTATGCCCAGCGTAAGACCGGTGGAGCTATCCATGGATCCAGGTGGGTCAGAATAGTTCATAAAGACAAATATGGACTCAACCTGGGAAGTACACTATCGAGTATGAATTAGGGTTTTCAAGGCTCAAGGATGATCTGCTGAATCGCATAGATCATAGTTCTACTCCAAAATGTTTCATACTAAGATTGAGAAGCAAAGGCACCGTCAATTTCTACATGCTGATCCACAAGAACATCTGACGTACTTGATTTCCTCTAGCCTCAACACTTCCAAGTATTCGTGGTAGAATTAATTAGATCGTGATATCTGGAGTGCTTCAGTGCCAAACCCTCAGAAAGTCCAAGTGTGCCGACAATTGTATACAGATCCAGACCTACCATGCTGGAAGTCTCTGGCCACCCCATCCTTACAGACTATGGCCAAATGCGACTGGTCGAAGGATACGTGAACTGAGACTGGTGAATGGTTGATCTCTATCGTGCCCCGGAAGTTTTGCTGCAGCTGCCGTGGGGATTTCCAGTTGATTTATGGTCGATTAATGCCATGGTAAGTCGAGCATATAACCGTGGGCTAGCCTCGTCGACCCGGTAGACCACCTTCATGGTCAATATGGACTTCCACTGGCTTTGGCACAATATATCGGATATCTTGGCCCTCCTCCACTAAATCTCATTCAGCAGTTCCCTCTTCTCAACCTACTTTGATGCAGAGGGTACATCTCAAGTACCTTGTCTTTCTCGTTTTCAAAACCCGTTGCTCATTGAAAGCTATCACAGGGACTTGGATCTCCGCACCCCCGATACCAAAAACCTCTTTCGAGGACTTTGTCACAGCAATTCCAACAGGACAGGAGAAAGATCAATTCTTACGGTTCATACGGAAAATCTTGACCTGGGATCCGGAAGTGAGAGCCATGGCAAATGAAAATATACTCGGCGAATGGCTCATGAGACCGGCTGAAGAAACGCCGTAGGGAAGCTACCACGAGCCTAGTAGGTGTATTCGATGGGGATGATATCCTAGAAACTCTAGATATTTCTTGTCAATAGATTCTAGTGTCAGCCGCCAAGCTGAAAATATTGCTCTTTTTAGTCCATGTTATAGCCCTGTGACCGAGGCAAGCTCAGTAGGTACATCTGTAGTCACTTCCATTCTACTGTAGTTCGTCATATTGTCGAATTTGCTTTGTTTTTCTAGCTTGTTACATTTTTAATACTCTATTTCATGTTGATTGGCTGTCATATCTTCATATATATATCTTATCGTGTCTGCTGTCATGTCTTTTGTTATGGTTTTCTATTGGACTTGTTGGTATCCATGTCATGTCTAGACCCATGGGGGTAAGACAGGTAAAGCGAAGCTGGCCGTAGGTCTCGAGTCGCAGCTCTTCCCGATACTCTCATAAAACCGGGTATTGAATTGACGGCACCACTGGCAGCGCAATGCTCGTCATGACCCGATGTTCATCGAGACCCATGAAATCCCGGTCAGTGAAACCACCTCGCGTAGGAACCATGGGACTCGCCCTCAAACCCTCCGACCACGGTCAGACCTGAAGAAGATGGAGCTCTCGGTGAAACAGATTGTGTCCGGCAAGCGGGTCCGGTCTGGAATATGACTACCGCTTTGCCGAGGTCGAGAACCAGCGTGCAAGTAAACTGTGAGATAAGAGGCTTGGTCTGGTCCATTGCGTATCCACTTCACTCGCGACGTGGCTCCACTCGTCCAGGAGTAGTTCGGATACCTCGGGGATCGTCGCTGGCTTCGCCAAGCTTTGACCAAGCTTTGACCGGCAGAGCAGAGAGATCACTGTTGTTTTCGCGGAGGAAACTGGGATAGATGGAGGATCTAGAGACAAGATAAGCATTATTGGATAAGTGACGATCGACAACCAAAAAGCTTGCGAGAGATATCGAGAAATATCGACAAGAAATAGTAAGAGAGGGCAAATGCCAGTGCCAGGATGCCGCTCCTCGGGGTCAATGCGTTACGTCACTGTCCCCGCACTATTTATTCTTTGTCGACAACCCCCCTCTTCTGCTTCTAAACCCAACCCTCCCAATTGCAATCATGGTTCATCTCGCTGCTGTCAAGAAGGACGACGAGGTCGTCCATCCCTCCAGCCGCGTGGTTGACTCCATCGGCGCCCCGGACGAGAATGACTTCTACACTAATGTGTATGGTAGCCACTTCGCTGCGGACCACATGCTCCAGCATGAAATGCCCGAACGTGAGATGCCTCGTCAGATTGCTGCTCGTATGATCAAGGATGAGCTGAGTTTGGACGGCAATCCCAAGCTCAAGTAAGCTAGCTCTCTTGCTGGTCTGGACAAGCCACTGACGCTTTCACAGCCTGGCCAGTTTTGTGACGACGTACATGGTATGAAAAAGTGTCTACTGCAATGAAACATCAATGAGTGGACACTGATTGGATGGTATACTTCTAGGAAGACGAGATCGAGTCGATCATGACCGATTCCTTTAGCAAAAACTTCATCGACTACGAGGAGTACCCCCACTCCGCTGAGATCCAAAACCGCTGCATTAACATGATCGCTCGTTTGTTCAACTGTCCAACCGATAGCAGTGGCGAAAATGCCATGGGAACCTCGACCATTGGCTCCTCCGAAGCTATCATGCTGGGGACACTGGCCATGAAGAAGCGATGGCAGAACAAGCGCAAGGCCGAGGGCAAGGACTGGACCCGCCCCAACATTGTCATGAATAGTGCCGTCCAGGTCTGCTGGGAGAAGGCCGCTCGCTACTTCGACATCGAGGAGAAGTACGTCTACTGCACTAACACCCGCTATGTCATCGACCCCAAGCAGGCGGTCGATTTGGTGGATGAGAATACCATTGGTATCTGCGCCATCATTGGCACCACCTACACTGGTGAATATGAGGACGTCAAGGCGATCAATGACCTGCTGGTCGAACGGGGCATTGACTGCCCAATTCATGTTGACGCGGCCAGCGGTGGCTTTGTCGCCCCGTTTATCCAGCCCGACCTGGCGTGGGATTTCCGTCTGGAGAAGGTGGCGTCGATCAATGTGTCGGGTCACAAGTATGGGTTGGTTTACCCCGGCGTGGGCTGGGTTATCTGGCGGTCTCCGGAGTATTTGCCGCAGGAACTGGTGTTCAACATCAATTACCTGGGCGCCGACCAGGCCAGTTTCACGCTCAACTTCTCCAAGGGTGCATCGCATGTCATTGGCCAATATTATCAGCTGATTCGTCTGGGCAAGCACGGTTACCGGTCCATCATGGTGAATTTGACCCGGATTGCCGACTACATGGCGGACCAGCTGCAACAGCTGAGCATGATCCTTTTGAGCCAGACTAAGGGCCGTGGCCTGCCGCTCGTGGCCTTCCGCCTTCCCCCAAATCCCGACCGTGTATTCGATGAGTTTGCGCTCGCCCACCAGCTGCGGGAGCGTGGCTGGATTGTGCCGGCATACACCATGGCACCGCACAGCGAAAAGCTGCAGCTGATGCGTATTGTCGTCCGCGAGGACTTTAGCATGAACCGCTGCGACAGCTTGCTGCAGGACATCAAACTGGCTCTGCAGACGCTCGAGTCTATGGATGAAGCCATGATGGTCAAGTACAAGGCGTAAGTCGTTGGAAAAGCCCAACCAGAGGGGCTTTATTTTGGGCATACTGACTCGATCATTAGGCATATGCATAGTCAACGAGCTCACCCGCGACACCATCGCCAGTCGCATCCGCACTACAAGAACGAAACGCACTCGCTACAGGGCCAGACGGGTAAGACTCACGGCGTCTGTTAAGTGTGGTGCTAGTGAGTCAAGACATGTTTTGCAGTTACAGCGGGAGAAAATCCTGAGGTCCACCCTCGTTTCAAATCGGTCGCCTCCCCCTGTATGTACCTGTAAATAGATTCGGTAGTCATGACTCCATCACCAACATCCCACATCCCACCCCCGTATATCTCCCATATTCTTCTATTCTTCTATTCCATCAAACCCTCCATTATGTGGCGCGTTTGTTTACGGGATTTATATATAGAACAGCCGCCCACCAATCACCGGTGGGCGATCGCGCTCCACCGTTCAGCCTGCACTCCTTCGTCTGCGGGCGGCTTCGTGTTCTCGACACCAACCAGCAGTGATGCCCCTCTTCAGCAAGAAGTCCAAGGCTCCCCCGGCTTCTTCTACTCCAGCAACCTCACAGCCTGTCTACCTCCCTGTGCGTTCTGCCGAGAACCTGCTCCACCCCGCGCTTGCTCCACCGGACCCCAACGCCCCCATCCAAGACAACTCATACGGGCGCCGCCTGTCCGACTACCGTTTTGTCTACGACGACCCGCCCCTTGGCCCTGTCCTTCCTCAGCAACAGCCTCCACCTGAGCAGCCCTCATCCTTGAGCCGCTCTTTCAGCCAGCGTCAATCTCGTTCGCAGCGCGACCGCCCTACTAACAACCCCGTGGCCCCTGAGGAGGATCTGCAACCTCGCCGCCTAAAGAAAAAAAGCCTTTTTGTGCGGCCATCCTCCGGCATCCTCGAGCGCAGCATTTCCGTCAAGGGCAAGTCGATCTCTCATCCTCTCTCCCAGCCAGGATCTCCCCGGCTGCCGCAATCTGTGTCGCTACCGACGACGGAGGAACACCCGTTGCCTGGCCCGCAGCCTCACGAGGAGGGAAATTATCCGGCCTTAGTGCAGCCCTATGAGCCGCGCTCGACCTCTCTTGCCTATCAGCAGCAGCATCAACAGATCCAGCGAGATCAGCAGTTAACACACCCGGCCCACCGTACCGAGAACCAGGAGTGGGCCCAGCAACAGCCCATTCAGCCTCCAAACCCGGACCAAACGCGGCGGCCGCCCCCTCCCCTACAGCTCCAGCGATCCAACACCGACCAGTCGCGTCCATCGCCGACCGACTCGGCTGCCGAATCGCCGCGACCTGACCCGGACCAGGTTCCTCGGGGACAGCCTCAGCCTCATCCTCTGGCCCAGGATCCGGTATTGAACTCCCGGCCCTCTTCCCGGCAGACTTCCGAGCCGCTTTCCCCGTTGAATTCCCAAACTCATCCTGACGCCATGCAGCACGCTCCGGCGCAGGCACCCCCGCAGGCTCAGGGCCAACCCCAGCAGCCAACTGAACGGCAATCCGGCCCTCCCCCGCAAGACTCTAGTCGGCGGGGCAGTGCATCCCAAGGCATGCCGGACCAAGGACGGAGCACCCCTACAGGCGGGAACCGGGCTCGTGAGGAGTCCGGGGACACCGACATTCGGGCATTGATTCAGAAACATGATGAACTCCGTACGTTGTGACTTGTTTCATATAATGGAGAATATCCTACATACTAACAATCCGCTGCAGAAGCCAAGTACTCCAAGGTCAAGCGCTACTATTTTGAGAAAGACGCGCAAGTTCAGCACCTCCAGAACACCGTGGCACACCAGCGCATGGCAGTGTCTCGCACGGTCCTCGATGATAATGAGTACACCAACCGATTCCAGCGACTGGATGGAGCGATCAAGGATCTGGCCTTTTCGGTCCGCAAGGAATGGCGCGGCATCCCGCCGTGGCTCCACGGCCAGGTGACGGATGACGCCGTGTCGGTTGGCACCAAGGAGATGACCGCCGTGGGACGGGCGATCATTAGTCGGTGGCTGGTCGACGAGATCTTCCACCGACACTTCCACCCGGCGTTGGAGCCCCACTTCAGCATGCAGCTGAAAAGCATCGAGATGAACCTGCGCCGGCAGCAAGCGCGGCCGGCGACCGACGAGGATCGCGACAACGCCGCCGTGCGGCTCTCCAACTGGCGCCGCACGACCTTTGACGGGCTGGGTGATATTCTGATCGGCCCGGCCGCCGAGGAACACCGCGCCGAGCTGATCGAGCATCTCAGCGCCGAGCTGGCCTCCTTCATGGGCTCCCAGCTGCACGAGCCCGCCCTTGCCGGCCTGGAAGCTGGCGTGCGCATGATCATTGAGAATTCGATCAACATCGCCGAGAAGATCCCGCTGGAGGCGCGCGACGTCTGCGTCGAGTACTTCCCACCCAACATCCAGTTGGCCGACCTCTATATGAAGGTCGAGGGCGGCTTGCCACCTCTCAATCACCCGCTCGTGGGCCCGGGCGACCACGAGGCCGAGGAGCCGCCGACGACCGAGGGTGACTCCTCTTCTGGCTCGAACTCTGGCCCTGGAGAAGGCCAGCCCCGAGCCAAGAAGTCTGTCTTTGGTGCACTGATGGGCCGCAAGTCGGCACCCGAAGCCAATCGTCCGGCAGCCGGAAACTCGCCCGACGACAAGGCTGATCTCCCAGAGTCTGCCCCGGCCCCAACTCGGATTCGATTTGCATCGTTCCTTGCCGTCGAGGTGCGCGGCAAGGCTCCCTCCACCGTGCTGATCAAGGCGCCGGTGTGGCTTGAATAGAGAGAACCCTAAAAGGGCGAGATTGGTGCCCCAGAGGCGTGAGGTGTACATACCTGACACATGCTGACACGGCGATGACGGTCACGATTCATAATATCTTTTTGATATCCCCATGCGTTTAGTCGTTTTGCGATGGCAGGAAGCAGGTTGATTTGGGGGAGGCTGAATTTTTTTTCTTTGTTTCTTTTTTTTTTTTTTTTTTTTTGCCTCATTTTGTGCTTTGCTTCTTTGTGGCCACACAATCTTAGATTACGACACTCATGTCTCGAGTTGCAAACATCGATTGATCTACTGTACAGACTCTGGACAAATTGAATTAATCCCTGTCAACCAGGAACTCGCCCCTTCCACCTAGACAGAGAAGTCATGCCCATTTTCAATTCTTTGTTATGGGATTTCAATCACAACGGCGGCGGCGCCAAATCCAAACCCTCAACACTCAGCTTGAATGCATCGCTCCGCGAATAGCTCCCCGCAACATCGAGATCCAGCCGACCGCGCTCACAGTCATCCAGATCGATCTGCGAGATCGCCAGCCCATCGCCGGCCGCAGCGTCGACGCCAGGCCCGGAGGTAGTGGGCACGGCAGCGTCTTCGCTGTCGGGCGTGTCATCGGTGCAGACTTCCCACAACGGACCGGCGAGCACCTCGCCCAGCGGTGAGACAATGCAGCTGCCGCCACGGCAGATATAGTCTGCGTCGCAGGATTGGGTCGTGGGCAGCGATCTAGCAGAAGCAGCAGCAGCAGCAACAGCACCCTTGGTGTCAGGCTGGCCCTGCGGCCAAACAATCTCATGCGGGCCCTCGGCCGTGATGGAGGATTTGCGGGCTGGCTGGGAAGGGCTCTGTTGTGTGTAGGGAGACGTCGAAGTAGACGGTGCTGCCGCTGCTGATGATGGTCCTTCCTCGCCTGTGATCCAGTCCGGCAACTCGGACGACCGCACGCACTGGTTCGCCGACAGCACGAAGCAGCGGCCCTCGGCGCCGACGGTGCGCATCAGCGGCAGCCAGGTGTCGCGGGCGTCGGCTGTCGGGGCGAGGTAGAGGTTGACGTTCTGCGAGTACAGGCTCTGGCGCAGCAGCGGCATGTAGTTCTCCCAGCAGATGGCCGAGCCAATGGTCAGCGGGATGTTGTTCAGGGTGGTGGTGACGGCGCGCAGGGTGGACGCGGAGCCTTGGGCCCAGATCATGCGCTCGGCGCCGGTCTGAGAGATTAGCAATGGCATCGAATACAGCTGGAAGTATACATTGCATGTCGAGAGGAAAACTCACCGGCATAACCTTCCTCCTCTTCCCCAACATCCCCCTCACAGGATCAACATAAACAACAGCACAATAAAGACTACCCCCCGCACGCTCCACAAGCCCCGTAACCACAAAAACACCCGTCTCCTTCGCCACCCGCTCCAGGAACTCGCGCGTGCCGTCCCCGCGATGCGGCCGCCCCGCCGCAACCTCCAGCCGGCGCTGCACCCAGTCATCGCCCGCGCCCGCCGGCGTGTCGCCCAGATCAACGGCGGCCTTGAAATACGCCAGGAACTGGTCGCGGCCGCGCGGGTGCCGGCTGCCGACGGCGGCGCCGAACGCGCAGGTCCGTGGGTATCCGCCCAGATAGGCTTCGGGAAAGAGGACGAGGTGCACGCCGCGCCGGGCGGCGACGGCGGTTGTGCGTTCGAGGGCAGCGAGGGTTGCGGGGAGAGTTGCGTGCGTGCGGGATTGGGCGACTGCCACTGTGAGGGAGGGCATTTTCTTTTCTTTTCTCTTCTTTTTGACTTTTCTTAGCTCTGGGTCACGGGGTAGCTTTCAGATGTAAAGCTTGGCTGATGAGATAGGTCTTTAGAGGTGGTGAGAGGACATAGAATGAGGTATGGAGGTATGGAGTCGTCACTTGCGGGGCAGATCCCGGGCGGGATCTCGGCATTTATATGCACTCGGCGTGTGCTTGGACGTAGATCAAGTACTAGAGGTACTTTTATACTGCTTTAAATGCTGAGAACTCTGTGCTTGTATTGATCCCTGCAAATGTACGATGAAGACATTGCCATCATGACATCATCTATACCACCTACTCATCTAAGAGTATATCTCAAGTAGACAGCTTGTATCTCAAATCTGGAATCTACAATCATCAACCCAGTGTGAAATAGATATGCACCTCTCAGTCTGATTGTATCTACCAAGATAAATCCAATGTACAGGGCGACGGCCCAACCCGGGACAGAACACACAGCTATGTACACAAAAAAAACCAGGATGCAAATTGGGGCAGAAAAGAAACTCCCGGGTATAGCGCCTCGCTATGAGATAGAAATTGTGAAAGCCCGCAAAATAAACACCCGAAAATGGAAAAATGCTGCAATATGGACGAGAAAAGAATGAAATGCTCCAACGCAGCATGCAATCATCGTAAATCAGAAGTCGGGGAAGGGCGTGGCCAAAAAGAAAAAAAGAGTGACAAATGACGTGTGCCCTTCTTTTCGTCTTTCTTCTGTTTTGTTCAAAGATCGGTCAGATCTGGGTATTATTTAAGTCGAGAGGCCATTGGCAGTGGCGGCTTGCTGCAGCACACGCGGCCAGCGCGAGATGAGCTCGACGTCGTCCAGGACCCCCTTGCCCTGGTTGCGCACGTATTGGGTGCTCGGGTCGACGCGCGGCTCGTAGTCCCAGATGGATGGGGTGCCCTGGATCAGAGCCGAGTAGACGAGGCGGCGGCGGCGCTGCGAGCGCAGCACGTCCTGGCGGATCGCCTCCAGGTCCCAGCGGGCACTGGCCTCTTCCAGGAAGTAGGCCAGTATCTTGGCCGGATCAGCGGTGTCCGGCAGCGCAGGCGGGAGCTTGGCGGGGCTCGGGGTGCGCGGCGGTGTGGGCGACGGGAACGGGAACGAGGCCTGCGCGGCACGTTGCGGCACGGGCGATGCGCGCGGCGTGTCGCTGGGCGTGGGGAGGTTGGGTTCCGCAGCGAGCGCCGAGGCGGGTTTGATAGGTGCGGCGCGGCCAGGCACCGGGAGGTCGGCGGCCAAGTTCGTCTTCTCCTCGGGATCGGCCGCCAGGTTAAACAGCATAGGCGGGTCAATGGCGGAGTGCACGAATTTCCAGGGGCCCCGACGGATCATCACAACCGGGGCCTGCGTGCCCTCACCCATGTATTCGCCGTACACGGTGTCGGTCCGGGGACCTTCGCCACCAGTCAGGTAGGGGACCAGGGAAACACCGTCCAAGGGCAGCTCCGGGATGAGCGGCGCACCGGCCAGCTGAGCAAAGGTCGGCAGAAGGTCCATAGTCGAGACGTTCTCGGGCACGCGCTGGGCGGCGAAATGCTTGGGGGCGTGGAAAATCATAGGCACGCGGGCCGAGTTCTCAAACCAGGTCATCTTGTACCACAGACCGCGCTCGCCGAGCATGTCACCGTGGTCACCGGTGAACACGATGATGGTGTCGTCGGCCAGGCCGGTGTTCTCGAGAACGCGTAGCAATTTACCAACATTGGTGTCGACGTAGGTGCAGGCGGCATAGTATGCGCGGCGCGCGGCGCGGATGCGCTCGTCCGGCATCTCCTTGCCGAACAAGTCAATGCACTTGAGCACACGCTGCGAGTGCGCGTCCTGCTGGTCGTGCGGAATCGCCGGATTCTTGGGCAGCGGGATGTCGACGTTCTCGTACAGATCCCAGAACTCCTTGGTCATGGCGTAGGGGTCATGCGGGTGCGTCATGGACACCGTCAAACAAAACGGCTGCTCAGTGCGCTGCCGCACATGGTCGTACAGGTACTGGGTCGACTTGTAGATCACCTCCTCGTCGAAGTCCAGCTGGTTCGTGCGCACCACGGGGCCCGCCTCCATGACCGAGGACATGTTGTGGTACCAATCGGCGCGAATTTCCTGAAACAATGAGTATGAGTGTTATATACAATTGACGGGGAGAAAGAGAAAGAACCTACCGGCTCGTCCCAGTTGACCGACCAGCCGTAGTCTCCGGGATAGATGTCGCTCGTCAGACGCTGTTCATAGCCGTGCAGCTGGTCAGGCCCACAGAAGTGCATCTTGCCAGCCAGGGCTGTGTGGTAGCCCTCGCGGCGCAAGTAATGCGCATAGGTCGGAGTGTCGGCAGGCAGATCAGCGGCATTATCATAGGCCCCGATCTTGGAGGGCAGCTGGCCGCTGACCATGACGAAGCGCGACGGCGCACACAGTGGAGAGTTGCAGTAGGCCGAGTCAAAGACCACACCACCCTCGGCCAGACGGTCCAGGTTGGGAGTCTTGATGCGCGAGTCCTTGTTGTGCAGTGACAACAAGGGGGCCGCCATCTGGTCAGCCATGATGTAGAGGATGTTAGGCTTCTTGGTCGCCATGATGGGTTGGGTGGGGGACCTTGGAGAGTTGGGAAGAGAAAGGGAAGAAGAGATGGTTCCAAGGTTGAAACGAATCGGCCATGCGACAGGCGGGCGAGGGTTCATATAAGGCGAGAAGGGGGGGGGGGATATGTGGGGAACTTCAAAAAAAAAAAGGCCAAGACGAACCAACATCGCACCAGGATGTAATTTTACACTTTACAACTGGTATACATTACAAACAGCGTCGATCCCGGCTGATTCACCCACTGGCAAATTGCATGAAGAATGCAAATTTTCATTCTTACGCATCAGATAAGTCGATTAGTCGACAGTAGCTCACCCGCACTGCATGGGCGATCAGGGGATGATCCGGCAGTGACGTAGGCAATGGGACCATTCGGGGCAACGATGGTGTGATTGCGGAGGAACCCGATCTGTGGATTCTCGGCATTCGTGTGCTTGGATCCTTACATACCGAATACACAAAGGGTGAGTAAGAAGTCATGAGATCGGATTTACTAGCCCATGTCGAGTCTTGTCCAATGAGGACGGGATTGGGGAGTTTCGAGCAGGACTGTGTTACTTGCTTCAGGCACTCGATGCGGCGCCACCGAGGTTGCACTGCATGATCTGTGATCTAAGATATAGACATAGTATTATTGTTGTTGTTGCTGTTACTACTACCGCTACTACTACTACTACTACTACTACTACTACTACTAGTAGGATCGTTCTATCTTAAGATTAATATCTATGCATATTATCTACATAGCCGAGCGATCTATATCCTACTTACAGAGCATGTAATGGCAATTGAAAAATACAAAAATACCGGTAATACCGGGCAAGGGGCGTGCAGCACTAAGCAGCCACCCCACTTGCTTATCTCGACGCCCAATCACCGCGGGCTCGTCTACAATCAAGCGAGATATTCCTGCGAATTCTGCTGATCACACGACTGCCACATCCTGCGATACTGGACACGGCTATATTTTTATATGGTGATCACAAAATAGATGGGAAGAGACCTCTACAGTTCATTCTCAAAAAATGGATCTCCAAAATCGTGACAGGTTTCCACCCACCCGCAATGAAGCAATCTCCCTTTCCGAGCACGCCATTCAAGGCGGTCTGTCCCCGGATCTGGGGGGATTGGGTCACCGCCGTTTCTTAGCGATGTTTCATGTCACTGTACTATAGAATACTCGGATTCGTGGTGTTCAGTGTACTGGATCCCGGGGAATCGCCACTTGCACGGACAATATGCTCGGGCCTGGATTGTTTCACCCGATGCAGAAGGATGTCGATCTGCCAATTCGAGTGTTACATATCTTCCACCTTTCTAGTCTGGTGCGTATGTATCCTTTCGGTGTAAAATAGAACCCCTGTTCACAAGGTCATGAGTTCATCCAGAACAGGGCATAGGGAGCGACCCGCTACACGCCAGAAGAACAGTTCAATCGGCCTGAATGATCATTGCAACGAAGAATGAGATATTGTGACATTCGAACAAATTCTGCGGAAAATGGCAAAAAAAGAAGAAAAAAAAAAGCAAAAACAACAACACAAATTCCCCGATTCCCCCGCCGATCCCCCTTCACCATGCATCCGTCACAGGCTGCCGATACCCACACCAATCCACAGGCCACCCAGGCGCAGACCATTCAGACTCAGGCCACTTGGACACACGCCATTCAGGCGCAGACCACTCCTCCGCTGGCTTCTCCTCTACAGGCCACACCTCAACAGACCGCACCTCCGTGGGCTTCTCCACAATCCACTCCGATGGAGGCCACTCAACACCCGCGGGCTTCGGCACCGGTACCGGGGCAGGGACCGGCTCAGGCTCCGACACGTAGTCGTAGTTGACCACGTACCAGTGCGCCAGGTCCCGACAGGCCGTCGCATCCTCCAAACTGTCATGGCCCTGACCCTGCTGGATCTTACGGTTGAGACGCGCCTCTGCCAGGTTCCTGAGGCGCGGCCGGACATGACCGTCCGGACGCAGTTTCTCAACCCGGCACGTGTCCAGGACACGACGATGCATCCACCGCAGAGCCAGCATGTCGGAGCTGCCCCCGTGCGCGACCACAATGGTCTCAGGGCTGGCATACTGCCACAGTTTTTCGAGGGCTTTGTGACGTCCGTTGATGCAGTTGCCCTTATTGCGAGCACCGCGCAGCATACCCCAGGTGATGCCAGACCAGCTGGTGTTGGGGTGCAGCAAGGGCACCTTGGGCCAGACCAAAGAATCCACGAGGATTTCGCCCGTGAAGAAGTCGATGGCGCTCAAGCGGATCAATTCGTGATCACCGGTCATGGAAATGCCCATCTCGCAGTCGAGAGCGATGGCCTTGCGTTTGAGGGAGGACTTGGCCTCGGGGGTCGGGTAGAGCGTCCACAAAGGTCGGAGATAAGGGATGTGGACGTCGCTCTCGTGTCCGTCCCGCGTCCTGCAGCCGCTACTGGGTGCTGACCTCTTGCAGCAGCCCCAAGACTACGGTCTTGTTAGCCGCCAGGTCCAAGAATGTTTCATGGAATGAGAGCAGAGGTGTGTGACTTACATTGCCCTTCAACTTTCCAGGGTGCTCGTCGCAGCTCGAGAGCTTTCTCTTGCCGCGCATCTCATTGACAAGGTCATAAAAATCGTCCTCGAGGCTGTCGTACATGTGGCGCTGTGGCCCTGTCCCTGGTAGCTGGTGGATCAGGCAGCTAGGAACCACACCTGCCAGGAAGAAGAAAAGAAAGCATCAGCAAAAGTCATCAACAGCCATGTCCCAAAAGAAACTTACGGCGACAGTTCATGCATCGGCGCTTTTCCAACAGCTCGTAATCATCGAACTGTCGAAGATGGTACCCATGCTGGGGCATCTCCTCCTCCGGGACCACGAGCTTGCCAAGGGTCTCAAGGTACTCAGTGGTCAGTGGGATGGAGGTAAGACGAGGTTGCTGAGGAGTCGGTGGATTTTGTTGATGCCAGAACTGAGGGGGGGTCTTTTGATACCCTTTCGGAGACATCCTGAAGAAAAGGAGTGGGTCCACGACAAACGATGTCCAGAAAGAATGATGCAAGCGGAGGAGTCAAAGAAGAGACAAAGATTTGATGCACAAACGGATCTCTTGAGGTGATCGTGAGTATGTATGGGTTGAACTGAACTTTGAGGTGAAATGTCAACGTCTCAAAGTGATCGTAAGTTTGTCTGGGTTCGTGTCCGAAGATTAGAGTGAAATGAGAATATCACCAGGTGATGATGTTTCAAGAAACGGAAGAGTTGAGTTCTCGGACGAGACCAGGTAAATAAGAAGTGTAGAATGAAGTCACAAAGTCCAGTGTGTGATAGAGAAGACTGAACAAAGGAGTGAGAAGGGTTGTGAAATGATGAGGATGAAAAGATGAAAGTAGGAGTCGAGGAACTAAAGAAGTGAAAATGGAAAGAGAAAAAAAGGCAAGGCTTTAAGGTCGAGGGGGCGGCTGGGGAGAATGAACAATAGAGTTAAGGTTGAATAGGAAGGCGGCTGGAAGGGGGTGAACAATAGAGTTGAGGTGGAAGAGCGGCTTGAATAGAGGAAACAATAGTCGAGGTCAGAAAGGCGGCTGGGATTAAAGGCAAGAAGTCAACAAACAAGGTAACTAGGAGACCAGCGAGTATGGCTGGGGAACAGCATTGCATTGTAGTTCGCTTAACGGCTACAGTAGAATACACAGCTCGGCGCCAGACCTAAAAGTGACAGGAAGGACTACAGGAAAGACTGTCAGTCGTCGAACTATCGAACCGGAGCTTGCTTGTCTCAACCTGATTGGAATGCCGGCTAATAGAGCAGAAATAAAATCCTGAGCATAGACCAATCATGCAGAAGGTGGAAATAGATCAAAATAAGCTATAACATGGAGAGCGCTAAGGCTTATCAGATCAAGACATACAAAATGCGGAGAGAATGGCGTCATCGATGGATTTAATCAACTTTGATCCCACTACACCCATCAACTCGTTAGCTTTGCATATCTGGACACAGCGAGAAGACCCAAAAAAAGACTCACCCATATACGCGCCGGACAAAGGCGTATGCGGCCAGGAACCCAACAGTACCCGTCAACAGTCCATACACGACACAGGCGAGGAGGCTGTAACTAAAGAACAGGAAACTCGACACAAAGCCGGTGACATGGAGCTTGAACAGATAGAACCAGACGCAGTAGGCAAAAATCCAAAATGCGCTGCTGCTTCCGGCCAGGAAGCTCTGCCACCACCAGTTATAATTCTAGGGAGGTTAGCTCGGGACTCTCTGGGCTTGTATGCATCCAAGCCTCGATGGGGCGGTCTTACCTCGGAGCAAAGTTGGTTGTAGGTTGCAATGACAGTCACCTCGATGACCGTGATGATCAGCACCACTGAGACGACGCTCAGGAATCCGAACACGTAGTAGTAGCCACTCTTGTCCTGCCAAAGGTTCTTGAACACATACAGGAGCTCAATGAACAACACAGCAAATGGGACCAGACCAGTCAAGAGAGGGCCAAGAGGGCTGCGGAGATACCACGGCTGTGGCGGAATTTGGCGAGCGATCGAGTTGGTTTTCAACGGATGCTCCCACGGCGTCGCTCGCACAAACCCAAACCAACTACCAATATAGACAAGCGGGACTTGAATGAGGAGCCAGAGCGCGAGAAGACCGATCAATGTGCCGAACGGGATGGCCGTGCTAGATGCTTGGGCCCACACGAACAAATTCAAGATCAACACAAGGAAAAAAGCAAGCCCTGGGAAAAGAAAGGCCGTCTGGGACCCATGTCAGCACCAAGTAGTGGAAACGAGTAGAATATGGAACTCACAACGAGGGTGTTTGTCCGCCAGGCCGTCCCGCCAAAGGTCTTGTAAAGTCTCCCAGAAAAGTAACCGGAGAAAAGACCAGCGAAGACAAAGAGACCCATGCCAACGCTGACAAAACCGCCACGAAAGCTAGGGTTCAAGACTCCAAGGCAACTGAGCAGGAGGAGTCCTGTGACCATGAAGAACAGCTGCATTCCCGAGCCCACCAATGGAGCCAGAAAGCCACTGTAGGCAGGGATCCGGAAGACATCCCCATGGAGGAGTTTCCAGCCGCTAGTGTCCTCGACAGCCTCCTCATCAGATGAAATGTCTCCACCCTCCACATCTGCATCTTGGTCCAGCAGCCCTTCTCCACTCTTGTCTCCAGACTTGCCGCTCTTCTGACGGGACTTGGTCTTGAGTTTTTGGTCTTCCATAGCTCCATCGCCCCGGCCCTTGATATCGCCTTGAACTGTGCGACTCCAGATCACAAAAACAGTGACTCCCAACACAGTGCAAATAGTCAGCGAGTTGATAATCGCCAGCCAGTGGGTCATGGAGCCCTCTGCCTGGTTATTGAAGTATAGATCCCATCGGTTGGCCCATTCAATCTTGGGCTCCTCGCGGAAATAGATCGAATAGGTGTAGGGGACTTTGAGTTTAGCCCCGTCGTCATCGTCGTCATCGTCCTCCGGGATGTAGGAAAGCCCCTTGTACTTCTCCTGGATCCGCGACATGTCAGGCGCAATGTATAGCCCCAGCCCCTCCTGTTCTTTGTGGACGTCTTTGGGGCAACCATCCTGGTTGCGGTCCTCGGCAGCGATACTCTTCGGATACACCTCGAATCCAACAATCACCTTGCCTCCCTCCGGCATACCCCGCCAGCGGATCACGATCGTGAAGTGATTGTTGATGAAGTACCGTGGTCGACCGGAGGCAGGGGAGATATCCCTGTAACCGAGCTTGAACCCAGAGGCGTAATACTTGCGCCTTCGGTCGACTGTCACAAAGCTGGTGGCTCCGGGCAGGTTGTCCGCAATCCACTCGATCACATATCCGTCTTTGATGAGATGGCGCGCCCATTTCACATCCGAGCGACTGACTTCACGCGTGCAGAGGGGCCGACATTCGACATCCTTCCCCATTGCAAGCTCGAAATCAGAGGTCATGATGCGATCCCCACGCAGCACTTCTCCCAGATTCAGCGAAATACTCTGGCCAGATCCGAAGGGTGAGCCGCCATGCGCCCGGCCGCTCGGGGGGCAAACGAAGGGGAGGTCGTAGTAGGCATATTGCAGTTGCGTCTGGTCGGAGAAGATCTTGTTCACGAGTAGGGGGATGGGGTCGTTGTCATTATATCGAGTGATGGAGTAACCTGATTTCCAAAAGAGCCACGAGTCAGTGCCACAGGCGCAGACTGGCCATCTTATACCGCGGAGGCCTTACCAGGTATATAAAACGCCCAGACATAGGAAACAAACAGCAACATCCATGGCACCCATGTACCAGGATTCAATCGGCCCAAGGCCATTTTATATGTCGTAGAGAATGACTTGCTCTTGCCGGTTCAACCGGAGGAAATAGACAGTGTCCGAGCAAGCATGTACCCAAGTTGGTGGCGACAGTGATCGTCTGTGAAGATCGGTCAAGGGGATCTGGTTACGTCAAGCGACCGCCTTGACCTGGACCGGGCGAGTCCTTGCCCGAATGCTATCGCCAGAGTACAATGTATACGTAGGTCGACGATGGACGCGAGAGGAAATATGCGCGCAGAAAGGCTGGCAGTTCGGGGGACTCCCTGATCGCCAGGGATCGACTGGGTGGATACAGATCACGGGGACAGGAAGAACGTGGTGTTAACGAGCGTAATCGGCACCGAATGCCACGATGAGCTGACAAGTGTCGAAGAAAGTCTTAAGGGATGAACTCGAAGAGAAGCTTCCCTGGCGCTGAGTTCCAGCATATCAAACGGATTAGCTAATTTCCGGCATGAAGCCAGCAAAGCATCCCGAGGATATTAATTACCATACCCCAATAACATCAGATGCTGTGAATATTCACCTTCCATGAACTATTTCTACGCTAAAGAGTCTTCAAAGGGCTGGTCGCGAAACTCATTAAGTTCCCGTATCCTATGATCCATCCGTACACGAGGATGTAAGTGGATGTATATCTGCCAGGATGGGCCCAAGAGACGCCAAGCACTGGGGAATGAGGAGGTAGATATCCAGATCGCCAGAGCCAATCATTCACACAGCTACTAGAAGAAGAAAACATGCTGATATCTGTATACAACTTGAAGGCATGAATTGAAAATGTCGAGAGGCCGTTTATATCGGGAATCAACAATGCCTACTTCGAGGTAGGTATGAAAAACGAAAAGTGGCAAGTCATGAGCATTGAGCAGGCCGTGCGCTACCTTGAAAAATAAAAGACCATTGAGTACATCGTGTTGAAAAGAAAAAGGAAGAAGAAAAAGACACAAATGGCTGGTATTGGGGGATGCCATCTCATGATGGGTGGCTCAGAAGATATTCCACCGCACCTTGCACACTGCCCCCTGCCCGACGCAGCGCCTCGATGTTGCGTTCAAACTCATAGAACCCCATATCATTCAACTGTCGGAGCTGTTCAGCATATCTCTCTTCCGGAGGGCGGTTATCTGGCGGCTGAGGACTGCCAAAACCGCCTCCGCCAAACAAAGAGGCCAGATTACCCATGTCTGGACCCCCGCCTGCCGGACCTTGTCCTCCTCCCATTGCTTGCATCATTCGTGAGAGCATCGCAGGGTCGTTCAGGAACGGATTCTGCTGGGGGTTAAATGGGTTGATCCCCGCCTGGCCACCTCCGTTATTGCCGAAGAGAGCCGGGTTGAATAGGGAAGCAAAAGGGTTGGCTGTAGCTTGTGGATTCTGTCCTTCTCCAGCGGGAGATCGATCTGTATCGGTCTCTGCGGCACCTGGAGTGCCTTCGGGTTGATTGGCGCCTGCACCAGGGGTGGCGGATGGAGGCTGGGCGAGGTTTGCGAAGCCGTTCCCCCCGAAAAGGGCCGCGAAGGGATTTCCAGCTGGACCCTGCGGCATTTGGCCAAATGGGTTGGCAGGGGTATTCTGCTGTTGTGTGTTCTGGGTTTCCTCGGTGGTATTGGTGACGCCGGGCGCCGGGAATGCGCTATCGCCACCAAGCCCGCCTCCACCCATCCCCATTGCTCGTTGCATTTGCATCATTTGCCGAATCGAGCTCGGGTCGGTCAACATACGCCGAAACTCAGGGCTCTGCATCATCTGTCGCACGCCGGGGCCCATGTCCCGAAGCATAGGGTTCTGTTGGATCATCATGTCGATCATGGCGGGGTTTTGCAGGGCCTCATTGATGGTCGATTGAAATTGAGGGTTCTCGAGCATGTTCAGCATCGTCTCGGTATCTGGCGGAGGGCCCATCTATATGATGAAACAGAGTTAGTATTCCATCATTGAGTGGTGGCTGGGGAAAGCCGCAACGTCTACTAAAGCCCACTTACCCCACCATCAGGACCAAAGAGGCCAGCCCCAGGAAGCTGGGCAAAGCCGGCATATCGCGCACCAGTCAGACCCGCCAGGGGATTGTTGCCCGTTCCTGCAGCGAGGTTGGTAGGGACACCCGCAGCGGGTTGACTCGTCGATCCGGCGGGGGCGGCGGAAATAGTCGGTTGAGCAGCTGTATTCTGACGCTGTTGGTTGCTTGCGGCACTCTTCACCAGATGAATGGTGTGGCCATCCTTGATCTTGTAGGTCTCTAGCGTCTCATTATCCTTGAGAACTCGACCGGAATAGATCAGGCGCTGACGTTCTGCCGGGGTATCGGCGTATTCGGCACTTGAGAGCCTCTGCTTGAGATCCGAGACGGAAGTGGAAATTGGAAGGGTCAAAGTAAATTTAGCATCAGTAGATGACTTGACCGTGAAGGTAATCGAGGTATCCTCGGCAACACCTGTTTCATCGGCCATGGTTGGAGTAGAGGTTGATTGACGTTGGAGACGTTAGGAGGTGGGGAGAATCGGGTGTGAGGTTAAAAGGAAATCGAAAAGAAGGTGGGTCACCACGTAGGGAAAAATGACGCCCAAGAAACCTTCCCAGCTCAGAACGACGAAAGTGACAAGTGAGGCACAAGAGAGGTGAATGGAGTCAGCAAGTTGCCATTGCTCGATCTATGCCCGTTACCTAACGGCGATTACAGAAGGCGGTCGAAACCCATCGTCGGGGCACGTGACACGCAAACAGACCAAACATGTGCGCACTGGAATTTTACAACTTCTCCAACCTCGGAGCGTCGCGTCTGCTGTACACCATTCACCCGCGACCATTGGGCATCAGGACCTCAGGAGTCTTCCTCGATCCTGGACCAACATAGCAGAAATGGGATTGGTGTGATAGCAATATCCTCTGGATTGCAATTGCACACAACCTGTGTCTTCTTGCTTGCTGCTGGGGAGCAGCGAGCTAGTCGCCCACTATGGCTACCACTTCACACATGTTTATGTACTCCTTGACAATCCAGCCACCAACTGCGATTACACAGGCCATTCTTGGTCAATTTTCAGGGACTAAGGAACAACAAATTGTCACGGCATCCGGCTCCAAATTGACCATCCACCGCCCTGATCCCTCACAGGGCAAGGTCACGCCGATTTTTTCACAGGATGTCTTCGGGATCATTCGCACTCTGGCCGCGTTCAGACTGGCTGGAAGCAATAAAGGTATGTCTACTTATGGCCCGAGCCTGCAATTTACGAGTTCAACTTAGTGATTCTTCAAGCTCCCCGGGCAGCATGGTCCTGGTTTTCCGAGCCGGCCCCCTGAAGAAGGGCGGGGACCTGCCCCGGCCAGCAATGTTGAAGCTGCAGTATTTGTATGCGGACTGTGCTGAGATATTCCCTAGATTACATTATCATCGGCTCGGACTCGGGTCGTATAACCATTATCGAATACATTCCCGCACAGAACCGCTTTAGCCGCATCCATTTGGAAACATTTGGCAAGTCAGGGATTCGCCGGGTGGTGCCAGGTCAATACCTGGCGGTGGATCCCAAAGGACGTGCCTGTCTGATCGCGTCCTTGGAGAAGAACAAGCTGGTCTATGTTCTGAACCGCAACTCGCAGGCGGAACTCACCATTTCGTCGCCACTGGAAGCACACAAGCCCCAGACTTTAGTGTTTGCAATGACAGCACTGGATGTCGGTTATGAGAACCCTGTTTTCGCTGCCCTTGAGGTAGACTATTCCGAAGCCGACCAAGACCCCACTGGTCAGGCATACGAGGAGCTGGAAAAAGTGTTGGTGTATTACGAACTTGACCTGGGTCTCAACCATGTTGTCCGCAAATGGTCTGACCCGGTTGACCGCACCGCTAGCCTCCTGTTCCAAGTACCGGGAGGCGCCGATGGCCCCAGTGGTGTCTTGGTGTGTGCAGAGGATAATGTTACGTATCGACACTCCAACCAAGATGCATTCCGTGTTCCTATTCCGCGTCGGAGTGGTCCCACGGAAAACCCAGAGCGCAAACGGTCCATCGTGTCGGGAGTCATGCACAAAATGAGGGGCGCCTTCTTCTTCCTTCTCCAAACCGAGGATGGGGACCTGTTCAAGCTGACGCTCGGCATGGTTGAAGATGATAATGGCCAGTTGACCGGGGAAGTGAGCTCGCTGAGGATCAAATACTTTGATACTGTGCCAGTCGCCACAAATCTTTTGATTCTTAAGAGTGGATTCCTCTATGTCGCGAGTGAAGCCGGAAATCATCATCTCTACCAGTTCGAAAAGCTTGGCGATGATGATGAAGAGATTGAATTTTCCAGTGACAACTTCTCGGCTGATCCATCTATTCCCTGTGAGCCGGTTTACTTCCATCCTCGTGGCGCCGAGAACCTCAATCTCATGGAGAGTTCGAACTCCTTGACACCGTTGATTGACAGCAAGATCGCCAACCTGAGCGAGGACGATGCCCCTCAAATCTACTCAGTCTGTGGCACTGGAGCTCGGAGCACGTTCCGAACTTTGAAGCACGGGCTGGAGGTGTCGGAGATCGTGGAATCGGAGCTCCAAACGGTGCCCTCTGCTGTGTGGACGACCAAATTGACGCGAGCCGACGAATTCGATGCCTATATTGTTCTTTCATTCGCCAACGGTACTCTCGTTCTGGGAATTGGAGAAATCGTGGAGGAGGTTACCGACTCCGGGTTCCTTTCCACGGCACCTACCCTCGCCGTGCAGCAGCTTGGCGAAGATTCTTTGATTCAAGTCCACCCCCGGGGCATTCGTCACCTGCTTGCAGACCGGCGAGTGAATGAGTGGCCTGCCCCACAGCATCGGTCCATTGTAGCTGCAGCTACAAATGAGCGCCAGGTCGCCGTGGCCCTCAGTTCCGGTGAGATTGTTTATTTTGAAATGGATGTAGATGGGACTCTGGCCGAGTACGACGAGCGACGACAATTGACCGGCACAGTTACCTGCTTGAGTCTGGGCGAGGTCCCCGAGGGCCGTGTTCGCAGCAATTTCCTGGCTGTTGGGTGCGACGACTCGACCGTCCGTATTCTGAGTCTGGATCCGGACTCCACTCTGGAGAACATGTCCGTTCAAGCCTTGACATCTGCCCCGTCCGCTCTGAACATCATGGCCATGGCCGACTCGAGCTCAGGAGGCACGACCCTTTATCTGCATATTGGCCTCTACTCTGGTGTCTATCTCCGCACTGTTCTGGATGAAGTGACCGGTGAACTCTCGGATACCCGAACCCGCTTCATCGGAGCGAAGCCTGTCAAGCTGTCGCAGGTGTCTGTGAAGGGCCAAACGGCCGTCCTGGCTCTGAGCTCTCGTCCATGGCTTGGGTATTCCGACATCCAAACCAAAGGCTTTATGCTTACGCCATTGGACTATGTCGGCCTCGAATGGGGCTGGAATTTCTCCAGTGAGCAGTGCGAGGAGGGCATGATCGGTATCCAGGGCCGAAATTTACGGTATGTTCTTGCTTCCTTTTCTGCGTTTATTCCCAATATTTCCCGTCCCCTTGATCATATGATGATAACATCAAATCCGAACATTCGTGTGGATTCAAATAAATATATTTTATCCAATTGTTCCTACTGAGATCAGTCCATTTGTGCTTGAAACAACTTTGCAATCATCGCACGGTTTGACATTTTCGCTGACTGCGACTAGGATTTTCTCTATCGACAAACTTGATAACAACATGCTCCAGGAGTCTATTCCTCTCTCCTACACCCCCCGCCGTTTCTTGAAGCACCCGGAGCAACCTCTCTTCTATGTCATCGAATCCGATAACCATGTCCTGTCCCCTGCCACACGCGAGAGACTCATTCAAGATTCTCAGGCAAAGAATGGCGATGCTGCTGTTCTCCCCCCGAAGAATTTGGTCATCCCCGGGGAACAGGCCACTGGGCTTCCTGCATTCAGATCGTGGACCCAATCACTGCCAAATCCGTGGTTTTCACCCTGGACCTTGAAGACAATGAGGCGGCCGTTAGCATTGCTGCTGTGCCGTTCTCGAGCCAGGATGATGAGACTTTCCTGATTGTGGGAACTGCTAAAGACATGGCCGTCAACCCCCCTCTTCCTCTGGAGGGTTCATCCACATCTATCGGTTCCAGGAAGATGGCCGGGAACTGGAGTTCATCCACAAGACCAAGGTCGATGAGCCGCCCCTCGCCCTTCTTGGATTCCAGGGTCGTCTTATTGCGGGCATTGGCTCTCTCCTTCGCGTGTACGATCTGGGAATGAAACAGCTTCTCCGCAAATGCCAGGCACATGTTGTCCCCAAGACAATTGTGGGTCTTCAGACGCAGGGAAGCCGGATTGTGGTGAGTGACATTCGCGAGAGTGTTACCTATGTCGTGTACAAGTACCAAGAGAACATTCTGATTCCATTTGCGGATGATTCCATCGCGCGCTGGACGACCTCGACGACCATGGTTGATTACGAAACAGTTGCGGGGGGCGACAAGTTCGGCAACCTGTGGCTGCTGCGCTGCCCCGGTAAGATTTCCGAGGAGGCGGATGAGGATGGATCTGGGGCCCATCTCGTCCACGAGCGGGGCTACCTGCATGGCACCCCTAACCGCCTCGAGCTCATGGTTCATTACTACGCCCAAGACATTCCGACTAGCTTGCACAAGACCCAGCTGGTGGCTGGTGGTCGAGACATCATTGTGTGGACCGGGTTTCAGGGCACCATTGGCATGTTCGTTCCGTTCGTCAGCCGTGAAGATGTGGATTTCTTCCAAAGCCTGGAGATGCAGCTGGCAGCGCAGCAGCCCCCTCTAGCTGGACGAGACCACTTGATCTATCGCAGTTATTATGCGCCTGCCAAGGGCGTCATTGACGGCGATCTGTGCGAGTTGTATTTCCTCCTGCCTAATGACACGAAGTTGATGATTGCGGCGGACCTTGATCGGTCTGTGCGGGAGATTGAGCGGAAGATTTCGGTAAGCCTATTCTTATGTTGGATGTTCAAGTCAGTGCCCGGATGCTAACCCCTTCCTTAGGATATGCGAACGAGGGTGGCGTACTAGTTTCGGGGTGGTCGTTTCGGCGTCGGCTGCTGGCGTTCCTGCCCATTTTCCTGCGGAATTCAGATACCTCCGTACCTGTTAATCCAGATACCATTCTGCGGCATTGCACCGCATATTGAACAAGTTCCTATCCCGCAGTGTAGGGGTGTCTCTTGCCTCGCTCGGTCTACCGATTTCCCTGGGTTGATCTTGAGCTGGATGCAGCGCGGACATTGAGCCGCCTGTATGAGACTAGAGCAAAGTGCAGAAGCGCTGTCGACGTTTTTTGAGTACGGTTTTATCTGCATTGCACCACGGATATGCACCGTAATTTATCAGTCGGGACAACGTAGAATCATTGGAAGATGTAAGACGCAATTTCGGATTCTAACTGAGTGATTTTTAAACATCAACAGGAAAATGAATCGAATTTTATGAATTCTATAAATCCCATGAACCCCATGAACTATGAACTATAAACTGCTTTGACGCTGGGTATATAAAAATTGGATCTGTGCCAACAAAATACGATCTACACTTTCCAGATGGCATCCAGCGACCAGACCGACTCTCGGGTCCAACAATGCCGACCACAACGCCGAATCCACGGGACACGCAATATAAGTTTCACACCCAATTCAGGCCGTCTCGAGAGGTCTCTCGGTTAAGGCCGGAAATTTCTGGATCTTCCCGACTCGGCTACCGTCGTTGGGTTCCCTCGGAAAAGTCTGGAGCTTCCAATGTCGCCATTTCTTGGTTTACTTTGACCTTATTTTATTTTCCTTCATCTTTGCTCGTATTTTGAGAGTCATGATCCAGTTTCACCGCGCAGATCTATGATGAATGGACCCGCCTCGGCCAGCATGGCTACCTGGAAGCATGATCTTCAAACTCAAGCTCGGCCTGGGACCGGGGGAATGTGGGCCAAGGTGGTTGAGGTGGAGTCCGAAGGGCGTGCATGTCGGCGTAAGGCGTGGTCCACTGGCCCCACCTGCGATGTGCTCTGATCTGATGCCCTTTTCCCCCTTCTTTTTATTATGATTTTGATTTTTCGCTTTTTTTTTTTGATACTTGGATCGGGAGGCATAGTGGAGGCAGTCGACAAAGAAAACAGGAGAAACGATTAGAAACAGTACAACTCACCGTGTCTGGATATTTCCTGGGCCCAACGTCAGTGTCAGTCCAAGATGCTTGGGAATGTCAATCCAAGGGCGTATGCATGGACCCCAATCACCCCCGGCTCTCTTTTTCCCCTGTTTTCCTTTGGCGACACTTCACCATCGCCGTTTCTCGCTTGAGTGAGTCACGGCCGCGTGACCTCGTGAATTCGATTTGTAAGAACTTTGACTCGTAGAAGCATCCCCTGATGTTATAAACCTGGACTCCTCCACGTCCCCCGGCTATACACTTTGCGCGGTTGACGACGGGCTCCACTATCAGCTTCTTAACTATTCTTTTTTTTTCTCTCATTCTTTTTTGGACTATTTCTTTTCCATTACTTAAGAGACCTGGATCTGCCTGAACCCAATAAATCCTTGTCCAACCCACCTATTCACTCTTGTCAATTCTTTGCCCAGTTGTCGCCTTCTATCGCAGAAGTCCACCGGTATAATCCTGTGCCGCGTGGAAAGACTTCGGGACACCATGGCAGCCATGTCGATTGCCAGCAGCGGCTCCGATACATTGGATGCCTGGACCAAACGCTCCCAGCCCAAGATTGAAATTGAACTGATGGGACAAACACCCGGCCTGGTCAGCTCATACACCACGGGGGATCATATCGATGGCACTGCCACTATCACCGTGAGCCAGGAGACACGGTTCGACGAAATCGAGATTATCTTCCAAGGTATGCATTCTCGCAAGAGTTGCTGACCTGTCAAGAAAGATCAGATGCTGACCGATGCACAGGGACATCGCAGACCACCGTCGAGCGGACTTCATGCCCCGGCCGCACAGGCTCGCAGCAGATGTTCCTGAAATTGCGCCAACCAATCGACGAGACGGAGTACCCGACCCCGCGGGTGTTGGAGACCGGACGGTCGTATCGATTCCCATTCACCTTCGTTGTGCCGGAGCGTCTGCTGCCCCAGGTCTGCACGCACCCCAAGAAGAACCCACAGATCGAACGATCCCACACCATGATCCCCCCAACACTGGGCGACCCGATGCTTGCCAGCAATGGCAAGACGCTGCTGGACGACATGGCGCCCGACATGAGCCGCATCGGCTATATCGTGCGCGTGGTCGTGCTCAAGAGGTTACCAGAGCACCGCCAGATCAAACCACTGGCAGCCGTCGCCAAGAAGGTCCGCATTGTCCCCTCCATCGAAGAAGAGCCGCCCATCAACCTTGCCGATCACTCGGCGTATTGCGCCCACAAAGAGAAGACCGTCAAGCGGGGACTGCTGCGCGGCAAACTCGGCCGGCTGGTCGTGACATCGTCCCAGCCTAAACCCATTCAGCTGCTTGCTCCCAGCGGCGAGCCGAGTGATACTGTGAGCACGGTGGCCACGGTGGATCTACGATTCGACCCCGTTGGGGACGAGCCGCCGCCGAAGCTGTGGTCGATGAGCAGCAAGCTGCGCGCGAGTACTTTTTACAGCGTGGCGCCGTGGGATGAGTTCCCGCGCCAGAGCGGGTCGGTGCCCTTTTCTCAAATCGGGCGCGGCCTCTACACCAACACGGTGCCTATCTCGACAATGTGCGTGGCGTCTGCCCAGTGGGCGAAGCACTCGCCGGCGACGGATCCGCGACGGGACTCGACATCGTCCAGCTCGTCCGAAGACTGCTCTGCGAGCAGCAACAGCCACAACAACCCTAATATCTACTACTATACCGCCTCACTTGTTATCCCCATCACGCTCCCCGAATCTAAAGCCTTCGTCCCGACTTTCCATTCCTGTTTGATATCCCGAATCTACGCCCTGGATCTCTGCCTGTCATACCATACGCCGGCCGCCAATCTGCTGACGCCGACGGTTTCCCTCCGTGTGCCAGTCCAAATCACAAGCCGGTCCAAATCTGCCGAGTCTCTCAAGTCCTCGCTGGGTATGACCGTCACCCAGGAGGAGCTGGATGCATTCTTCTCGCCGCGCAATGTCTCCCCACCACTTGAATTCCCTGAACCGACTCCTGTGCGTGATGTTGCTGTGGGTGATGATTTGGCTCCACCGGGTTACTCAGAGACTTCGAATTTGCCTGCTCCGCCGCGTGTGCGGGCTGTGAATTGATCACTGAGAAGCTTGGCTGCGCTACACTCGCTCAGATTCCCACCTTAATTTGTGGCTTGAATAGCCAAGAAAAGAAAAGTGTGCTTTTGCATGGTGTTATGAGGGGCATTATCTGGCTTTTTTTTTGTTAGTCTGTTCTTGAATATACCCTGGTATTTGGTTTTTCCTTTCGAGCACAAAAGCATGGTTCGTTTGATGTCGATATACTCATAATATATTTATTGCACAATATCAGGATAACAATGGATATGTTCATGGGAAAAGCTCAGAATAAGTAGCAGCAGTGCTGAAAATATTTTGATTTCGGGGGTGTTTCGTCTCAATTTGATATCCAAAACACCTACCAGTATTTCCAACCCACACAAGTAGATTGAACTAGAAGAATAAACTCATCGTCTGTGCAACATGACACATGTGGAAGTCTTCCATGAAATTCTTGTCCAAACCACCGGATAGGACTGGATGAGGATCTTCGACATGATATGTCCCTTCATCTATACAGATTGTAGCTGTCTTATGCTGCTAGAATAAGTTGAAGATAGAGAAGAAAGCGCAACACCGTATGCATCTACCCTCAAAGAGACTTCCACTTCGCTGCCTGAGTTCTTCTGCTTTTTGTACTCCCCTTTAAGGCATAAAGGAGGCTGAATTTGTTTGATACACACATTTCAAGTATTCTTTCATGTCTGGCTAAGCAATAGTGGTTTCAACCGCCCTTTAACCTTACAACAATAGAATGTTGTGCATGCGTCTGCATTGTCATGACAGGGGTTTGCAGGACTCCACGCCACAGGGTTCTTTCTTCCTTTGTCTATAGTAGAGATATGCCGAGTCAAGTAGCAGTCTCTCTCCATTCCGAACAGAAATGACTTTAATCATGTGAGAATCTTAGACTGTCGTTGGGATGGCACATGGAGTGGTCGCATGGCACGAGCGTTACATCTCGCGTGGATGGGTTCCTGCAGACCCCGCTGTCCTCTAATTCCCATCTCCGATACCACCGTCCTGCGTTCATTCCAGTCAATACCCTGGCATTCCTGCAAGTATACCACGAGGTTTTCAGGGTACTAGGCAACTTCCACGCATGAAAGGGAGCCCCGGATATGTCCCGAGGCTATCTCGATCAAGGCATGGAAGAGCATCGCAGATGACAGTGTCACCCATCCTCCACATTCCAGACTATTCGAACCACGCGGGGGAGTCGACACAATGGCTCATTCCTCGGCCACGCTATCCATCCACTGTGGTACACTCTCGCAAGGGATTCATGCAGCCGTCGACTTCAAACTGCCACCCTCGATTGCCTGAATACCCTCTTTGTGAGTGTCCTCGAATGGTGGCGTTCGCTGCCGACACTCGGGTGACGAAAGAACTCCCTGCCCGGCATGTCCATGCGCGTGAGCCAAACTCCTTGATATTTTAGAGCGAGCAGTTATCGTCGAATCGCACACCCTCCTCGGAATGGCCCTCCCGCACCAGAAAAGCCATCAAGGGCCTTGTCATTTCTTTGATCACTACCTTACAGGCAGCGTACCTCGGACATGCGGAGATATCCTGGGATGCCTGGTAGGCAATCGAAAGAATTCCAGGTGCCCGGAGGCAAGGAAGTGAATAGACAAACAAGCAAGTAAGCCATGTCCATCCTAAGTACAAATATCGAGGATACCCTCCTCGTTTGCTGCTCTAATCGATCCGTAATCTGTGTTCATTCTCGCTGACACGAGTACATTCCTTCGAGAACACTCTCGCTCTACTCTCCCTTCTCACCATGCGCTTTGTTCTTCCTTGCCTGCTGGCCCTGGGCTGGCTCACCACGGCCGCCGTCATTCCCTTCCCGAGCAATGCCACCGAGCCTGAGGTTCAGGCAGAGGCAACAGGGTATCGCTCTGTGGCCTACTTTGTGAACTGGGTAATTAGCAATGAACAACAACCCCCTTTCACATATGTCCTAAGTTGCTAACCAATCCTCACTTATGAACTAGGCTATCTATGGTCGAAACTACCATCCACAGAATCTGTCCGCCGAAAGACTGACGCATGTGCTGTACGCCTTTGCAAATGTGCGTCCCGAATCCGGTGAGGTGTATCTCTCAGACAGCTACGCCGATCTCGAGAAACATTATTCAACGGATTCGTGGAATGATGCCGGCACCAATGTCTATGGTTGCGTTAAGCAGCTATTCTTGCTGAAGAAGAAGAATCGCAAGCTCAAGGTGCTGCTGTCGATTGGTGGCTGGACTTATTCGAGCAATTTTGCCGCGCCACTCAGTACTGCCACAGGCCGGGCCAAATTTGCGTCGTCGGCTGTGGAGCTCGTGAAGAATCTTGGGTTTGATGGGCTGGATATTGATTGGGAGGTGAGATCTGCCACACACCAATGTGTGTACACAACGTCTAGGATGCTAATGCACATGTGCAGTACCCTGCCGATAATGCCCAGGCCGATAACATGGTGGCGACGCTCAAAGAGGTGCGATCGGTATGTGATGTCCATGCTAATGCTCACAACTAGCTCCAGCTAACCCCCTACAGGCTTTGGACCGGTACAGCGCAGCCAATGCAGGAGGATACCACTTCTTGCTGACAGTTGCCTCTCCTGCTGGTAAGAAACTCATCATCGCATAACCAACCAAATCCACCACTAACATACCCAGGCCCAACCAACTACCAAAAAATGAACCTCGCCCAAATGGACCAGTACCTCGACTTCTGGAACCTCATGGCGTACGACTACTCCGGCAGCTGGGACAGCATCGCCGGACAGGACGCCAACATCTACGCCTCAACCGGCAACCCGGCCAGCACGCCGTTCAACACGGAGCAAGCCGTCAACTACTACACCTCACACGGGGTGAGTGCCAGCAAAATCGTTCTGGGCATGCCGCTATACGGCCGCGCGTTCACAAATACCGACGGGCCCGGAAAGAGCTTCAGCGGCGTGGGTTCCGGCAGTTGGGAGAATGGCGTGTGGGACTACAAGGCGCTCCCGCAGGCGGGGGCCGTGGTCCACCAGCTAGACCAGCCGGTGGCGAGCTACAGCTACGACTCCGGGAAGCGCTTGATGATTAGCTATGATACCCCTGCTATCGCACAGAAGAAGGCGCAGTATATTCGGTCCAAGGGGCTTGGTGGGGGGATGTGGTGGGAGAGTAGTAGTGACAAGACGGGCGGTGATAGTTTGATTACTACGGTATGTTCTGTTCCCCCCATACTTCACTGGCAGTTGACTGCTTGGATATCCTGGATGACAATTTGGCTCGTGCTAATACTTGGATCTGGTAGGTCGTTACTGGAGTTGGTGGCTTGGGTGCCCTCGATCAGAGCCAGAATCGACTTGGTTATGGTGCTTCCAAGTATGACAATCTGCGGGCTGGGTTCCCGTCTGGTTGATGTCGCTTGTTGGAGTCTTTCTGTGGAGAATAAATTCCGTGGACACTCGCTTGAACTTGCGATATGAACTTGATCTCATCGACAGTGGAATATGGGTTCAATATGACTAGTAACCAGAGATATCTCGAGTGTTGTTGGGCTATGTGTTTGACCGGACATGATTACGCTCGCTATGACCGGGCTCGTTAACAGACCATGAATTTCATTCTATGAAAGCAATCACCGCAAATGATGAAATAGAGGCCTAAAATTATACATCCTAAAAGATACCTGCGCCCATAAATCTGACAGAACCCACCGACTATCTACCTATATACCAACTCCACCTTTCCACCCAGCTTACCATGCCATACAGAAGCAATTTACAACTTGCCCTCATCCTTGGCCTCGTCTGCCTGCACAGTCTCCGTAACTGATGCCGCAGACGGCGTAGACGGAGACGCACTGGCATCGCCCTTCTCCTGGCCCTGGGGTGTACCATTTGTGACCGTTCTGCGCTCCTTCAAAGCACGGTAGATTTGGGAGATTTGTTGGATGCCGCCGTCGAAGAGCGGGTAGAATATTCCAACCAGCATGGTACCCCAGAGCCAGATGATGGCGACGACGACCCAGGCGATGTAGAACTATACAAGTTAGAAAAGCAAAGAAAACATATGGAGGAATAGAGAAATCTCTAAAGGGAAAGGTCTAGACATACCTTCTTTCCAAACACATAATGAGATCCATACATAGGCAACGGCCACAGAACCCAATGACCGAGGAAGGTGGCCACAGACCAAAACGCCGCAATGCGACCCCAGCGCTTGAGTTCCTGGGCATCGAAGGCCGCAGAGCGTGCACCACCATCTTCGAGCGAGTTTTCGGCAACGCTGTGATTCAACGAAGGAGGATGGTCATGATGCGCAGTAGTTAAATCATCCTCCAACTTCTCCAGCGCCAGCCTCTCCTTCTTGAAACTCGCCCAGTCAAAGTTCTGCGGCCGGACCAGCGTGATTAGAACCGAGTACACGATTGGCGAGAAGCACGACGCCACGGTGCCGTACATGCAGGGCAGTATCTCGCCGGTTGTCGCGACGGAGACCTCGCCGCCCCAGTGGGCAGCTGTGCCCAGCCAGACGGCGAGACCGGTGGCTAGACCTAGGATTGGGGAGAGGATTGCGGCGGCTTTGCTTTGGCGGCGCCAGAGGATGGTGAAGACCATTGGGAAGATGCCGGGGCAGGTTACCACGCCTGTGTGTGTTAATACTATGCCCATGGGAACAAAAAGGGGAACGACAAGCATAACTCAAAGAGAGAGAGAGGGAGAGAAGGAGAGGGAGACTAACCCAGCATGTACAGAGTCCATCCCAGATCAATGCCCACATAATGCAGCATGGTACTGAACCCAGCCGAGAAGACCGCAAAGAAAATCACGCCAAAGTGGCTGGACCGGATCAGGTCGCGGTCCGTGGCGCTCTTCTTGAAATACTCGCGGTAGACATCGAAACTCAGGATCGAGCTGACGGCGATCACCTGCGCCGAGAGCGTCGAGGTTACAGCCATGAACGTGATGAGCAGCACTGCGGCTGCTCCGCCTTTGCCGGCGATGGTGATAGCCGCGTAGGGGAGAACCAGACCGTTGCTGACCTCGGAAGTGGTCATTCTCTGTGGAATTGTATGAGTTGGCGTGTCTGAAGAGAAGCTTTAATTCAACTGAGGGTAAGGGATGACTTACTCGTGGGAAAGTCGGGAAGTTGGGTGCGTTCTCCAGCCCAATCGCCACGGAGCTCATTATCGTTCCCAGACCCCAGGGAATGGCAAAGTAGGCGATGCCGCCGATGGTGTATCCGGGTACGACTGCGGCGGGAGAGGCCGAGAAGGCTTTGATGAAGTAGCTGGTGTCCATCTATTCGAGTGGTGAGTTAGATTCTAACGAAATGACGGAGAGTCACTCACAATGACTAGACCAAAGTTACTGCAGGTGTGCAGGATGCCGAATAGGATCCCCTAGTCGAAGATGAGCGGGTGAACGGGGGCTTAAGATATAGGGGCTAGACACTCACTCCTTTCGAAGTCATGGTCAAGTACGTCCCATCCTGATTCCCAGCAACAGGATGGCGCTGCGCTGCGGCCTGCAGAAGATCGAATAAATGACCCACCGAGCCAATCTGGTCTATCGAGAAGGCTTTGACCGAGAAGTAGCATGCAATGATGAGGATGAAGGCCGTGTGAAAATAGTCCGTGAGGAAGCTGCCGTCAAGTCAGACAATAAGAAATTTCTGAAATAGAACAGAGATCGACGTACGTGGCTTTGATACCACCGACAAAGGTGTAGATCGTCACACCAACAGGTAGGAGGAATGTGGCCGCAATGATATGGATTCCAGTACTGCGCAGATTAGCAGCTGAAAGATTGACAGTCAGATCCAAACTCACACAGCCGAGATAACAGCAGCAGCGCCAAGCAGCATGTTGGCGCACGCAAAGATGTTGTTAACCAGACACAGGATCATGAAAACAACCTGCGCCGTTCGTCCTACAGCCCATCAAGAGTGTTAGGGGAAGACAGCAGGGTGATTATTATCATTAGACCAAACACAAACCATAGCGAATCCGAACCACCTCCAGCGAGGTGTGCGCTTCTGGGATCTTGCGCTTGCACGAAATTCCAAGCAGCGCGAAAAACACAATCATTGGACTACACCCGGCAGCGAACCAGAAGGGCCCGGCGACGCCGTAGTTGTAGCCGACAAACGAGGATCCGAGCAGAGATGTGGACCATAGCCAGGACTGTAAAGCGATGAATGGTTAGAAAGTTGAATCCTTGAGATTTGAGCGGAATGAGGATATGACTGACCGATATCACGGCCGATGCAGTCAGACCAGTGCGGACAGTCCGGTTCGCGGTCATGAACCTATTCCGCATTAGTATGAATGCTAAAGAAACCAAGAGATATTGAAATATGGAATCCATACATTTCAGTCTTTTTATTATCCTCTCCGGTGGTTTGTTTCAACAATTTCGTGATGAGCATCATCACTAGCATACGTCAGTGCAAATCCTTAGAAGATTCAGACGCGAAGAAATACATACCCAATGCAATGATAACTCCAAGGAGGACGACAACAATATACCCAACTGCCTGCGACAGAGGCGGCTGGACAGTTGAGATGCCATCGCGAGCATACAGATTCGACATTCTTGTTAGACTCGAAGAGTCAAGAGCGCCAATGAAGACAGAAAAAGGAAAAGGATAACAATAATGGAAAAAAGGTCAAGATAGTATACACATAAAATTCAGGATCTACTGGCATCTAAGTGGGTATATATAGGGCAGAGAAAAGAATCAACACAAAATCAGCACATGCTCCCGAATCCATGGGAAAGACTAGGGCTTCGATATGCAGCCTGGGTCCCCCGGACTGGGATTTGCAGGATTCAGAGCTGATGCGCGAATACCGGAGCCTCTGAGCAAATGGGCATGGGCTGATCCACAATGGCTTGATATATGCGAGCGATGAGGTGCTTGATAGTGAGGTTGGCGCGCCCAAGAGCTGGACGATTGGGTTTAGGGGAAGATGAGCGCCTGAGAGACTTAGGAACTACTAGGAGACAAACTATCAGATTTGTGCAGATACAACTTTGCAAAAAAAAACCCATCAAGAACCAGAGCAATTGCGCCATTCGTAGAGACCGAGGTTGATTGATGGTTCCCGTTGCGTACCGAAATAACCCTAAAAGAAATGCCCGTAGAAACATTGCCAGAAGATAGGAGGGGCCCGGCGAACCATTAACACTTCAAATGATATAATTCCCAAAATCGAATGGCCGATCCACGACTCCACTGGGAATGAATGCCCACTGGAATGCCGAATGGAATCGGGGACCAGATCACCTCAACACAGACATTCTGTACAATCTCTCTCGCCCGAGAAGCACAGACGAAACAGACAGGAAGGAATCTGCAAATGTGCATGGTGACTCGCGCGCTGTCCCAAGCCTAATTGTATATGAACCAGTGAGGTTCCGCATTGCGCTGTGGTGCGCCCCTCAGGATCGCCGGCATCGCGCCATCGCGGTCCACATTGATGCTATGGGGATGGTCCAGCTCGATGACGCACGCGGGGTGGTTGCGGATGAGGTGCTCGACATATACAAATGGAATCTCAGTTTTTTTTTTTATTGGAAATATCTCCTGCTTTTGCTGTTTTGAATTTTGTAAAAAGTTGCCCGTGGAGATCTCCGTATACACATAGTATATTTTGAGCTTGTTCAAAGTTCACAAAAACAAAGTCATGACTGAGAATAACACGACAGGGGACCGTCCCCGCAAATCTTTGATTCTCAATGCTTTTGTGGAAATGTGTACGTTGGATGTTGTCAACAACGCCCACAAGAGATCTCCTTCTAACTACAACACAGGCAGCGGACACCAATCACCCGGTCTATGGCGCCACCCTGAAGATGAATCGCACCGGTTCAACGATATCGACCACTGGGTTGAGCTGGCGCAACTGCTCGAGGGGGCCAAGTTCCACGGCATCTTCATCGCGGATGTCCTGGGTAGGCGCATCCTCAACAAGGCATTCATACATTGACCCGATCGCTTACAGCACACTCCCCTGCAGGAGGCTATGATGTCTACAAAGGACCGAGAAACCTCGACCCGGCAGTTATCTCGGGCGCACAGTGGCCAGTTAATGAGCCACTAGCCGTTGTCCCGGCCATGGCGGCAGCGACGAAGAATATCGGATTTGGAGTGACTGTTACGACGACATATGAGCAGCCATACCATCTGGCGAGGCGTTTGTCAACAGTTGACCACCTATCGAAAGGACGGTATGTGTGTTGATCCATTGATTTCCATGAAAAAAATGCTGATGGAAGCTTCTTGACAGGGTGGGATGGAACGTGAGCGGCCTTGAGACCGCTGATCATTCACGAGTAAATGATACTGACTTCTCCAGGTCGTCACCGGATATCTTGACTCTGCAGCCCGCAACATGGGCCAAGAAGGACAACCACATGTAAAGCCTGGCTCCCAACCTCATCCGACACAAGCCCCAAACTGACAACCATCCAGCACGACGACCGATACGCCGTGGCCGAAGAATACATCAAGGTAACCTACAAGCTGTGGGAGTCATCATGGCGCCAAGACGCCGTCGTCCTGGACCGCGAGCGCGGGATCTACACAGACCCAGCCGGAGTGCGCCAGATCAACCACTCCGGGAAATACTTCACCGTGCCCGGCCCGCACCTCAGCCAGCCCAGCCCACAGCGCACGCCAGTGATCCTGCAAGCAGGGACCTCGAAGGCCGGCAAGACATTTGCCGCGCAGCACGCAGAAGCCATCTTCGTGGCGGGCCACAGCCCGTCCGTGGTAGCCAAGAATGTCGCAGAGATCCGGCAGCTGGCGAAGGCCGAGTTCGGGCGCGACCCGCAGAGCATCAAGTTCCTGGCGCTGCTGTGTCCCGTGCTGGGGCGTACGGAGGAAGAGGCCGTGGAGAAGTTCAAGTACTTCCGCAGTCTGGGCTCGATTGATGGGGCGCTGGCGCTGTTCGGTGGGTGGACGGGGATTGACCTGGACAAGTTTGACGATGATCAAGAGCTACGGCATGTGGAGAGCAATGCCATCCGGTAAGCCTGGGCCAGTGATGTTTTGAATCTTGAGTTCTGTAACTGACGCATCCATTGATCAGATCCGCCGTCGAGGGCTGGTCCAAGGCAACCCCCGAAGTCGCCAAATGGACCAAGGCAACTGTCGGCCAACACATCACTGTCGGCGGACTGGGTGCCACAACCGTCGGCACGCCGGTCCAGGTCGCAGATAACATGGAGCGTTGGGTGCGGGAAGCCGATGTGGATGGGTTCAACCTGGTAGGAGAGATCTATCGATTTCTATATTTTCGATTTGAAGACCGTGGATGCTGACTAGTCTTGAAATAGGCGTACGCTGTCAAGCCCGGCTCTTTCAAGGATGTTATCGACCTCCTGATTCCCGAGCTGCGTCGACGCGGTCTGTTCTGGGATGACTACGCTGTGCCCAAGGGCACGTACCGCGAGAATCTGTACGCGCAACCAGGTCAGTCAGGGCCGCGTGATGATCACCCGGCTGCGCAGTATCGGTGGAAAGCCGGCGTTGATGCCAAAGATTCTCCCGTCCCTGAAAGCTAAGCAATAGTGACATTTTGTGATGGGAGAATTACCGAGCGAGGTACGCACAGACGGAGGCAAATCTGCACATAGTTGTTTCTTCGTGAATGTATTGGCCGGGAGAGCCATTTGAGTCGAGAATTCTAGGGCTAGCAGTGGCAGATTTGGAAATAGAATTGCCATGGAAGACAGACAAACGTTTATTTTCTTCATAGGCCATTGCGGCATTCCCTCCCGGGGGCCTCATCTATGAACGCCAGACAAATGCAGTGATCCCGAATTTTTGTACATTATCACCATGGACGGTTTAAGTCAACATATCATCCAGGCGTTCACCGAGCACGCCTTCAATCTGCTTCACCCACTTGCGAACTTCCCGCTCAACACTCTCGTCTTCGTCCTCCATAAGCTCGCTGATGTATGGCAGCATCTCTGGCAGGAGGGCGAGCCATTCCTCACCGAGTTGTTCCGTCAGAGCTTGCTCCGTCTTCAAGGCCGCAAGACGAGTCTGCGGGTTATCGCCTCCAGCCGACTTGACGTTGGGAGCGGTCGAAGGACGGAGGTACTTCATCAGGGCGGTGTTCAGCTCCTTGTAGTTGTCAGTGGAGTCGGCGGCGACGGCGAGCTCCGTGATGGTAGGAACAGCTTCGGCAATGACCAGATTAGCAGTGGCTGAGCTGGTGGCATGTCCCAGTTGCGCGATCAGAGGCCCAGAAACACTGGAGAGGTGAGAGGGAGATTGCCAGAATTCTACCCCCGACAGTTAGCGAGCGGAACAAGAAAGAAGCAAGGGAACTGGTTGAACATACCATCCTGGTCATGCTCGAAAGCATTGCGGAGCATGCGGAGTGTTGCCAGCCAGAGCGGCTTGGAAGCTTTGGTGGGATTAGCTGTGCTGAGAACCTCGACCACGTTCTCTAAAATGTAGCTCGAGTAGCCGGTAACGATGGACTGGACACGGTTAGAAGCCAGAAAGTAATAGTGATGTCATGCGATAGCTTACCTGAAGAGTGCCGAAGAAAACCTCAAGGAACTTATAGAAGGTTGTAAGCCGCGACAGTCGGCCTTGCTCATCCTTCTTGGACGCGGTGGCCCACTCGACGAACTTAATGAAAATGGGCCGGAAGGTACTGTCGTTGAGCTTGTAGATCATCTTGATCGTGACGTCGTTGAGAGCGCTCTCGGCCCCGTCAAGGTCGGAAGAGTCAAAGGCCGCACCCTCGCCAAGCGCCACCTGTTCACGCCTCAAGTCGAATGCGTTGAAAAGGATCTTGGTAAGAACGCCAACGTTCTTGACGATGGTTGACTTGGGATGCTTCTCAACAGCAAGGCTAACAACCTGAAGGGCCTCATTGGTGGCCTCTGGTCCAGCCTTCACAGCGCGTTGCCAGTTGCGATTAATTGTACCGAGAGTTGCGCCCACATCCACCTTTCGAGCCATCAAGCGAAGGGCCTCCAAACGGGTCTCTTCGCCACTCTCGTCAATAGCTGCATTGGCAGATTGGAAAGAGAGAAGCAGGATCTTGTCCAAATGAGTGTCCGACATCATGAATGGGAGATGAACAAAGAGGGCGGAAAAGAGCGAGAAGATAGCATCGTGCAGTCGCGAGTTCTCCTTCCCAGGAGCCAGGCTCAGCTCGAGCAAGTGTAGGGACCGGCTGAGCGTATCGGGTAGTGCAGGAATCAGCGCCTGACCCAGCACCTCAGCCATAGAGGCAAGACACAGAACACCCATGATGCGAATGCGGTCATCAGTCTGCCCAATACAGGATGCACCGGCGATGACCTGAGCCGCAGGGATGACTTTAGACGGGTCCTTCCGGCCATACTTGTCCGTGATGCGATCAATGCAGGCAACCGAAGCATGCTTGAGAAGTGTATCCGGAGATGACTCAACAACGCGGACAAGGGTGGGCAGGAAGTCAAGGACGCGGATCTGGGACGCATTGTCGCGCTCAGGGTTCTGACGCAGCCGGTTTTCAAGTAGTCGTAGAACCTTGCGCCGAAGATCATCATTGGGCTTTTGAAGCAACACCTCGACCGTGTCCAAGAGGTCGACAAGAGACAAAGTGCCAAACAGCGACCCGAGAACCTCACCGCATGCTTGGCTAACGGGCTTCATGCTCTGCACAGATTCGAGGATACCCAGAATCTGCTGGAGAACACGGGACAAACAAGCGTAGGCCTGGTCAGCACTCTGGCCCTTTGTCTCGAAGGCCTTTTCCAATTTCGACTTCAAGGACGAGTGCTTGAGCAAGTGAGCCAAGTCCCGCAGCAAATCGACGGCAACCTTCTGCGGATCACGTCCATCATCGCTACCGATTCCGAGCAAAACCTGGGAGATTCCGGGCTTAGGCTTAAACGAATCACTGACAAGGTTGAGGTATTTGCTGTAAGTGGTGAGTTCCACAACAGGGCTAGCATCCGACGCCAAACCACTCATCAACGTAAGAACATCCTTGTCGGTCGAGTATCGATTAGCAAGCATTGCGAGGACAGCAAACAGGAAGTCCTGGGTTCCCAGTTTGCTGATCAAAGCATGGAACAGTCTCAAGCGACGATGAGAGGGAATGTGCTCAAAGGCTGCCGTGAAGCTCAGCAGCAGCTCCGAGGTCCCAGAAACCACGTCCCGCTTCTGGTTGCGAAGGGATCGGATAAGCGCAGGAACGACCTGGTCGATAGTCTGGTCAATCACCGACACAGAGTAATCGTCGTCCTTTCGAAGGACGCTAGAACCCATAAACGTGAAGATTGGCATCACACTGTGAAGAACCAGTTCGGGAGCAATGACGGATAGACCGGCCACAAGAAGAAGAGCCACATTTTGGACTTGAGGGCTTTCCGTCGTTCGTACACAGTCCACAACCAGATCGGCCCGGATGACGGAGGTGTCGAATTGCGGTTTCGCAGAACCCTTGAGAATGTGTCAATGTCTATTCAGTACAAAAACGTCAGAGAATGCTTACCTTGGATTTATTGACGATAGCCAAGAGGCTTCCCAGAGTCAAGCTGAGCAGGTAGCTCATGCCAGACTGGATTTGCGATTTGAAGTGATGAAGGGCAGCAAGAGTTTGGAACAATCCATCCGCCAGTTCGGGGTGGTTTTCCGGGGCGGAGCTGTCCACAACCTCCAGGATGAAAGTCATTTTGTCCATGAGCTTGCTGAGCTCCGCTTCATCCTTGACCGTCATGGCAACCATGTTGTTTTGACTAGTACGTCTCCGCTTCGGGGCAGGCCCAATGGCTTCGGCATCTGTGAGAGAGACAGGAATCTTCTGGACAAAGTGCAGGAGAACAGGACCGGAAAGTTCAACACTGCGAAGAACATCCCGGCAGTTAGTGACCAGAAATGCTTCACCAACTGACAGCCCAAGAGAGATATCCAACAATTTCTCAGACACAGACAGCTGATAATCTTCAGGGATTTTGGCCCACAATTCCTTGATACGGGCGAAGACGTTTGCAACAAAAGAAGACCTCAAGGCGTTGGAGTCACGGTTAATGTTGGACAAAAGAATGTCGATGGCATTCTTTTCTCTGGAGGTCACAATAGAAGCAATGTTATGCTCGGCCTCGGAAGCAGAGAGACGTTCGTTGGCACAAATTTCGTCAACCTGGACCTGGCTCAAGTCACGCCAGTTCTCGAGGAGCGGGAGGAGTTCTTTGGTACGGGTTGTCCCGGAGACCTTCTCGACTCGATTGACGAGGTTCAGCAGACCAAGCTTGGGGGCGAAAACCGGCATGTGAACAATGTGGGAGCAGAGGAAGGTAAAAAGACTGAACCGAAGAGATTTTTTCAGCTCTGAGGCGCCGGTGGCTTCGGGCAAAACGGAGCCTCGAAGAGCGGCGTCGATAACTCTACCGATGTGATTCGCATCGAGAATATATTCCTCCAGTCCAGGAAGTAACGCACGTTCCAAAACCTTCTGAGCATTGCGAGCTGAGAGCCAAGAGACACTGCTCGATTGTTTGCCCTGCCCGTAGATCGCGTCGTGTGCCCACGGCTTAATGGAAGCATCATCGGCGATGTTGCTCTTGTTGTATACAGAAGCAATGGCCACCAAAACACCAGTGGTATCACGACGAATCCGTTCAGAGGGGTCGGAGAGGGCGACAATTAGGAATGGAAGCAATGCCTGTGGGTCAAAGTCTCCCGAAATCGACAAGAGGGTAGACGAGAGAACATCCAAGGCTGCGACTTTCGTGCCGATAGGATAAGGGCCAGAAACAGCCCTAGCGAAAAACGACAAGAACTGGGGGGTTTTGGTGGCGTCTGCTTTACCCAAAATCTTCAAGTTGGCGAAACGATCGAGTTTCTCCTGCGAGTCCACCGCCAATGCAAACACTTGAACAAGGTTATCGAACTCGGGAATCGAGAGTTTGCTGAGGAATGAGAACGGGAAGCGAGCCTCTGTTGTCAATGACTCAAAAGCCGGCGTAAACGTGTCAACGGGCTCATTGTCTGCGTCCTCCATGTCCACATCTTCAATGGGCCGTGGCGCAACCGGCGCTTCAACCACGGTCTGCAGATTGTGCTCCAACGCGGGAATGTTGATAGCGGATTCGGCCAGGGTCTTCTGGAAAATTGGCTGAAGAGTTTCAGACCTAGTGAACCCTTGCACCAATTCGGCGAGGTGCGTTTGTGCGCTCAGAGTCATTCCGCGGGTGGCATCGCCACTGCTGCCGGCTTCGAGAATCATAGCGATCGCCTTCCTCGTTTCATTCTCTGCCAGCATGTTGTTCTCGAAGATGGAGGACAACAAGACGAGCCGCGTGTTGTCGCTCTGTTTATCAAGATCGCTCAGACAACCGGAAACAAGTCCCAGCAAAAGTCGAGATGTTTGATAATGCGCTGCCACTTCGGAAAAGCTTTTGATAGGGTTGTCAAGACGCAAAATTCCCTTGAACACTTTCTTGGGAATCGAGACCGATGGTTTTTGTTGTGCCAACACCGACAAGCAAATAAGACCAGAGCTTTTTGTCTCCTCTGTCCAGGAGCTGACCACACTCTCCATCAGGCCATCTACCACTTCGTCGGACAGCGAAGCTTTTTGGGCCAAGACCACGCAAATCATGTAGCAACTGATGATCAATTCCGAGACCCTCTTCATGGTAAAAGCGCTGCTGAGGACGGGAAGAACCCGGAGAATGATATCTTCATGTTTCTGCTTCTCGGCCTCTCTTCTTCCCGAGCGAGTGGTGTCTAGCATTGTAGCCACTGCCTCCGTGACGATCCCCGCCCAGAAGGAGAGCAATGCATGGCTCTGTGCCCGTTGTCGGCAGACCTTCAGAACATAATCATTCAATGCTGCGAAAAAAAGTTTGTTTGTGGTGGCACTGTGTACTAGAGGATGGCGTGGGGGGTTGACAAGGCTAGTTTTGTAAGGATATAGCACTTTGAACGTTGGCGAGACATTATCGGGAAGAATCGAGAGTAAATTCAAGAACAAAGGTGACGTGTGGTATGGGAGAAAAGTGAACAGAGTCCAAGCCGTGTTGTACTCATGGATCCTATAACAAGTTCAGCGGGTTTGGCCGTAACCTACTCTTCCCCGGGAAGATACTCACCTGAAGCGCCTCACAAGCCAATCGACAGCCTTGACCGCAGGGCTCAGCTGTAGCCTTCCGCCCACAAGACCAAGAAAGGCTTCAATCACAGTGTCCAGCTCCCTGTTCTGAGCAACATTCATCTGTGTCCTATCCTCGTCCTTGCTCTGTTCACTGAAAATTGTATGGCCAAATTCTGAGAAGCGAGAATCGAGAGAACATAGTTCCTGAAACCCAGCATAGCAAATATCATAGACTGTATCAAAGTCTTGTGATCCCGCGATCTTGTGATCAAAAATCAGCGACTGGGAGTGGGCAACTCTCTGAGCTTTAAGGTCAAGCTGATGAGTCGACTTTGTCGCAATTTGCGACAGCTGTGCTGCAAGAGATGACGCCATTGTAAGAGAGATCTGACGCCTATTTCAATTGCTTATCGCTGTAGCTCATCTCTCCTTATAAGCCTCTCCCCGAAAAAGCGTGTCTTTGTTATCTGCAGAATAGAAGCTTCAACTTTTTTTTTCTTCTTACCGCCTTCTCTGGAATAACAATTTTACGATTGATGTTCTGCCACATTTTCTTCACCGCCTAGAAAAATAGTATTCCAATTGTTTGTTACGAAACCCTTCCTCACCGCCGGAAAAACCTTTCTTCCTCGACCACCCCACTTCGCTCCTCCAACCGCCGGAAGAACAAATCTCCGACCCTTGCCTCACCGCCGGGATAATATTATCCCGTGTTATCAGTGAAGCTCTGCCGGAGATAAAATGGCAGAGTCACCGACGATGGACTCGTCTGGCTCGGGAGTGAGTCTCACTTTGGTTTCTCAGTTTCATGTGGGATCGCTCTAATATTTTGACCTCTGCAGGACAAGCAATTGATTCCACGATTTGCCAGTTTCAAACCCCCTCTGGCCCCTCCGGCCCCTCCGGCCGACCACAACAATGAGAGTCATGACAGACATGGCTCAGACCACCCTCACCATTTTAGTGTGGTGAAACCGAGGGAACGTGCGAAATACAAGACTCTGTCGCCCCCTCATAAAGAGGACACTCGAGGTCGCCGTCGCCGCCATGTCCCCCAAGGACATGATAGTGCCAGTGTTCGCCGGCACTTCCACGAGCGTTACGGAGATCCCCCAAAATTGGGCTCCTTTTTCCCTGACTTTACTGAGGCTCCTGAGCATGTGGAGTCTGAAGAGAAGAACGATCTTTTTTTTATTGACCTTGAAGGTGATCCGTACATGCTCAAATATGGAATGGGTAATCGCTACAGCGTTCCCAAATTCCCTCTGTTTGGTGGCGGACGCATTCTCGGTCTTCCCAGCAACCTCAGAATCGATTTTGAGGCCACAAATGCCAGTTCGCAGGCCTTCTGTGATGAGCTGGTCCTCAAGGACATTGTCGCTCAAGACAGAGTGAGACCCAACCGAATTTGGTCTAAGCTTTCCTCATCTGAGAACGCGACCCTTCTTCGTCCCCGAAATGACCAAACCTCGGATCTCCAAGCAGATTGGATCAAAGATTTCATCCCATTTGAGACTTCAGATGAAACACACCTGCCAGATGCGCTGCCTAGCAATGGCGAAAATCACACCGGAGCACCCGAAGCTGCTCAGGTGGACCCCGTATCAGAGATTATGCAACGCAATGGGGAACTTGTCCGTGCGGTACAAGCAGATCTGACGGATGCACAGTCTTGGATTCGGTTGATTGACTACCAAGACTTTGTGCTCTTTGGCCCCCAGAAAGACAATCGCTCGCTCAGTTATAGCGAGCGGCAAGTCCTGGCCGACAAGAAGTTCGATCTGTACGAACAGGGTTTGAACCGTGTGAGCGCGGGCCCCGGTCGGGAAAGGCTCTTCCTGGCAATGCTGGAAGAGGGAGCCAAAGTCTGGGACACGAAACAGCTTTTGAAGCAGTGGCAGTTTGTCGTGGAAGCAGAGAGCGAATCTGTCTATCTACGGGTGAAATATCTCGATTTCTGTCAGACGAACTTTCTTGAATTCAACGTCGACGTGTGCTGGCAGGCGTTCCTTGACTGCATGCAGCTCAATGCAGATTTCACGGATGATCCTCAGAAGTCTCAAGTGCAATGCTATCTTTTTCTACGCCTGACCCTCTTTCTGCGTGAGGCTGGCTATATGGAAATGGCAGTGGGCCTCTGGCAGGCAGTGCTCGAGTTCACTTGCTTCCGACCAAGCTCAGTCGCGCGAAATCTCGAAATGGCTCTGTCGGATTTCAAAGATTTCTGGGTGTCAGAGGTGGCACGTATTGGAGAAGAGGGTGGACGGGGTTGGAAGAGCCGTACGGCCACTGATGTTGCTCCCCTCTCCCACGAGTACAAGACCAAAGTTGACACCCGGCGCCTCGTGGTATCCTGGGCGGCTGCGGAAAGAGAACGGATCTGCAAATCTCGAATGCCGAGCCGCGCCAACGATGTCATGAATGAGATCGATCCGTGCCGGTCCGTCATCTTCCCTGACTTACGACAAATTTTACCACATTTCTGGAATTTCAATGCCAGGGCTGTCAATATGCTTGTCGAATGCTTCTTGCGTTTCTGCCATCTACCTTGTCCGACGACCGTTGATAATGTGTACTCAATCCGGCTGTGGGATGGTGACAGCTTCCTTCGAAATGAGCTTGTGTCCAATGCGGAATATAAGCGCGAACACTTGTTTCCTGCAAACGAGGCAGATAACGCCAGCTCGCTCTTCGCATTCCCACACCACAGTTTTGTGCACTCCATCCACACTCTTTTCACCGATTCCGAATCATGGTTTTCTTCGCTCGATTCCTGGATTACTAGGGCGAAAAACGAGTCATTCCTCATCGATGTGAACTGGGTCCGTTGGACTCTGCAATCTCTGGTCGAAGTCGCTCCCTTGAGCCAAGAATTCGCTGAGGTTGCTCTGGCGGTTGAGCTCGTGTGCGATAGCAATCTGGCGACAAAATACGCGAAAAAACTGTTGAAAAAGCGGCCAAGTCTCAGACTGTACAACGCATTGGCGCTCATTCACCGTCGATCTGGCAATCATGATTTTGCGGATAATGTGTGGATTACCACTATCGAGATAGGCGGTCCGTCCTTGGATCCTCGCACGGTCCAAAGTGGAATCGTTTGGAACTCGATGATTTGGGAAATGCTGCACAGTCACAACCCCCATCGAGCAGCGGCTCTGCTCAAGGTTCTACCTTCCGGCAAAGTCGGCGATTCTCTGAAATTGTCAAATGATGCGGAACTGGCGGATTTCAGCCCTGCTGATGTGCTCAGGACGAAAGAGGTAAGTGCTCATGTTCGATGGAACCAGTGTTTGGTTACTTATTGTGTACAGTTTTTGCTCCGAGCTCAACAGCGCGCCTGGGCTCCCGTAGAGCCCGAAACATACGTTGCTTGGGTCGACAGCCTCGCAATCCTCTATTATCTCACTAAACAGCCCTTCGACCGTGTCCTCGGTGTCTACAACAACATACTTTCTACACTGGAAGCTGGCATAATTGGCATTCAAAACTGGACAGATCTCACGGTTGAACTGCTCCACCAAGCCCGAGCCCAGCTCATGTATCATCACATCAAATCGGCTCGCGTGTTCAAGTCGGCTCAAATCCGCACCGCCCTTCTCCAGAGCATATCTCTGTTTCCCGAAAATACCATGTTCTTATCACTCCTTATGTTGAAGGATATCAAGATCGGCATCTTTGATCGCTTCAGTGATGTTCGCAGCATGACCGAAATGACTGATCTCAACACCCTCCATGATTGGCACGATGACATTAACATAACTGACATAATTTCTCGGGGTGTTCCAGTTTCAACGCACCTCCTGTTAATTTACATGGAATTCGTTTGCCCAGCCTTCGGCAAGACGGTTGTCGGTTCCATCCGATCGGCCTTTGAAAACGCTATTGGTGACCGCCCCGTCTCAGGTCCTTCAGGGAAAGTCCTTGGCAGCAACAAGGCTCGGCCGAACCTCAGTCTCTGGAAATGGTACATCTTGTACGAGTTGTATTGCAACAATGACGTTTCCCGTGCTAAAGCCGTCTTCTACCGTGCCATCCGCACATGTCCCTGGTCAAAGGAGCTTATCATGATTGCTTTTGAGCACTTGCGTGGTGATCTCACGCAGCTTTTGCATAAGCCACTGAGTGAGACCCCACAAGGAGAAAACGTCGCCTTTGGTCTGAGATTTGATGCCCTCCAGGAGATCTACATGTCCACCTGTGAAAAGGACATCCGTCTCCATGCACAAATTGACCGCTGGATTATGGATATCGTCACAAGCAGTGGGTATGTTGCGGATGGTCTCGAGCCAGGTCAGGAGCCAAATGATGCTGAGTTGAAGTTGGCCCGTGCCTTTCCCTCGCCTGGGAGTATTCTTGAGGGGAGGCTTTGAGGATTAATCATCCTCTAATGGGCTTTTCTACATACGTTTGACGAGGGGAGAGAACTGGGGTATGGGGGATGAAGATGACGATGACGATGTGCTTGTTGGAGTTTGCGCCAGTCGGAGTTTTTTTTTGCTGTTTCTTCTGTACGATTATCGATTTCTAGCTAATTTCTGAATGAATCGCGGATTCATGACACTTCCCTTGTCTACAAAGCAAGCCGTATAGTTTTATATGCTTGACTCGAATCTCCTTGCACAGGACAGCGCTATCACATGATCTCACTTGTCCAGGGCCCCTATGTAAAACTCACACGGTGTTTTCTTCGCCAGAAATAACCACAAGCAGCTAAGATGCCGTGGACATGGCGTTGGAAACGGCGGCATAACCCCTCGGTCACCAGAAAAACCGTGAGCGTCCGGAATAAGACAGCGCATGGAGCGAACCGCTAATGCCTGTTCCCTCGCAGGTCAACCATTCCGCAGATAACGGACTGAAGCCGTTATATTCAGGCCCAGATCCTCAGCTCGAGTATGACCTCATGCGGGTATTCCTTTTCACACAAACCTCAGGACCAGCTGATCACCTTGTGGCAGTATCGTGGCCGTCCACGGACTGAATGGACACCGCATGAATTCATGGACAGCTCCAAATGGGGTCAACTGGCTCCAGGATTTACTCCCCGCAGATTTGCCCCACACGAGGATCTATACCTGGGGATACCACGCGCCGACGGGGACAACTGAGTCCGGAATGCCATCGCTGCAAAAGGTTTCTGAAAACCTCGTTTCGGATTTATTGGCAATCAGAGAATCCACGAGAGTATGGGCTGGCTTTGCCTGTTCCCGGTATCATAAATGCTGAAAGTTCCACAGACAAATGACCGTCCCATTATATTTATTGCCCACAGTGTTGGGGGTACGATAGTGAAGAGCGTATGCTTCTCTTGCCCGAAATTCGGGAAGCCTCACATCTAATCCGCTCTTTCAGGCTCTGCTATACTCGATGCAACACGGTGCTTCCCCGTCTATCCGCAATATCAGCCTCTCAACCTATGGGGTTGTCTACGTGGGAACACCAGAGTTGGACCAACGACTTGCCGGGCTACAGAGCTATCTGGCCAGCAATCAAGTATCAGACGAAGATTTATCTGACAGCTTCAAGGAAGCACGCTGGCTATTGGGTTTACTTCAACGCTACTCTTCTGTCAGTGACAAGTTTAGGACTATTGTTGTTCGGGAGAGCCTCGATGCATCGGCCATTGGAGGTCAATCGACTCAAGTAAGGCAAGTTTTACAAGTACCAGTGGATGTGTGCTAACCTTTTGTGACTTGGTCCATATTTAGGCAGTCTCGTCTTCGACCCATGCAGTTTCCATTTCAATAAATGCGGATCATGACAGCATGAACAAGTTTGAATCTCTTTCGAATCCCGGATATATCAAAGTCAAATGGCACTTATGCATAATGGCCAATGACATCCTCGAGAGAACCAACCCCGGGCTAAGGTCCTGAATCAGTGACTTAGAATACAGACCGATCATGAGTCTGATCTCCCTTCCCTCAGTGAATTGGTGAAGCCTGGCGGGCACGATCCTGCCTTTGCTGGAAAGTCGACAATCAGATTTCTGGTATAATAAATCTCTAGAAAGAAACAGGTAAAGGCAGGAGCTGAACCGGAAGAAAGACAAGCTATTTAACAATAGAATGCCTTAACGGGACAATATATAACTAGAGATATTTTGACCCAGCATTAGCCGCAGGCCCGCTAGAAAAAGAATCCGCGGGGGCAGCTTTGCGTAAAGCTAAAGGAGCATAATTTCCTATTAAATTATCTAAATCTCATGTTGCATCGTGATGACCGTATTTCTTTCTATTGATTCCTCCAATTCAGTCCAAAGCAACAAAAAATGTGGTCATGTGTGCGTAGAAAGCCCACGAGTATAAATTTATCGTTCCCGCCCCTGCTTTCTTGTCACCTCCCCAATCACCCACCCACTTTCAAGCCGACTTCTTCCAATTGACTCCTTTCTATATATGAGCCTTAATATCCTTCCATCTGATCTAGGCGGCTGCTATGATGAAGCTGAGCCAAATAGTTCAAGGTCGATTGGGCCAGTAGTACATCACCAAACAACTTCACGAGACTGTCTTGCTTGCTTTGAACGTTATTCTCGTGAAGTATTATTCAATTACTAATGGCACCAGAAACCAACGCAAAGAAAGCGTCATTATTAAAAGTGCCAATCATTGCTGTATCTCTAATGAACGAGATATCTTGCTGCAGTTTCAGGACAAAACACCTTTTCTTCGATCTATGATAGACGAGATCCAACAGCCCGTTTCACCTAATTCTATTGTTCTTAGGTATATGCACCACAGCAGACATTTTAGCCTCGGGTGCTGGGGGCATGGACATGATCCTTGGATTCTCAAAGTCGAGGACCAATGTTGGGAGACCCGAGGTAATATGTAGGGATAGTGCGCATAACGTTGATTAATGACCTGCTTCACTACTGTATTGTGTGTTCATGATGTATTTTATATTTAATCCCAGCACTCCCTCTATTTATGCAGTGAACGAGGACCATCTAAACGCAGCAATCTGTACTTGTCACACCTCAACCTCAAACACCAAGGCAACCACCACACCACCAACCAAAACCACTCCTGCCAGCGTAGACAGACCAATCTGACTTGCCAAGCTAAAAGGAACCAGAACCTGGTTCTGTGGCCTCAGCATCTGGGGATAGAAATACCAAGTGGAGGTGACACCCAGCCAAGCCATGGCCCAGAAAAGGCCAAGAGCCCTCTGCCACAGAGGGGGCACTTGGTTGTCTGTTTTCTTCTCATCCTTTCGTTTCCAAATAGACCTCCACAATGCTTCGATGCCATCTTCGATCATGAGCCCCAGAGAAGCCATGGCGAAGAATAACAGGGCGCCCGATTCCTGTGCCGGGATGCCCTGCACAATATCAAGTATAACATGCAGTCCACCTGAGAGGAGGAATACGATGAAGACATTCATATACCGCTCCAATAAAGACCGAGGCGGTAGGCCCAGTAGATCACGAGTGATAAAGGTACTGACAGAAGTCAGGGGTTGTCGCAATAACTGGTGCCAGAAATTCCTGTGGGTAATTGATAAGCATAGGCAGCCAGCTAATATTGACTACTGGGTAAATGAAAAGAGAGTGCAAACTTACGCCCAAAATCCCCGTAACGAATCGACATCAGCCGCCCTTCCAAACAACGGGGGACAATTGGAAGGCGAGTCAAGCCCAAATCCCACGACGAGAACCGAAAACGCCCGATGATGGAAGTCGATAAGGATACGGCTCACAACGAACCCAGCAACCAAATTAGAAACAATCCGCTCAATCCACTGCTCAACTGATAAATCCCAGCTCGGCTGCGCCGGTAACGACTCATGCTTCTTATGCTCCAAGGCCTGCCGCAACGCAAGAGTACAGAAAACATCCAGCGCCAGATACTGCCAGATGGCAATGACAATCTGGCGAATCAAGAAGCGCCCTCGAGGAGGGTGATGCAGATTCCTTCGTTGGTAATATGCCGGCTGGGAGGGCGCATTCTTGACTTGCCAGGGCGTGTTAATCCCACGAGGCTGGGTGAAAAGCCGGGTCGCATAGTAGAGACGAGCCACAGAGCCATTTTTTCCCGCGTCGAGGGGGAGATCGGTGCCGTCTTTCGGGTTGATGAGCAGCAGGTTCAGGGCTTGCAAGACGACGGTCACAAAGAGGCGGGCAAATTCACACCAGATAAATCCTGGGCCTAGTGCCGAGGCCACGCGGATAGATCGGTGCGCAATATATAGCAAGCATGGAATTGAGAGGTACCGAAGAAGAGCCCGCCTGGGGGTTGTGAGTAGAAGAGTCGCGGGGACTAGGCCGTGGGCGGCGTAGAGCAATAGGATTTCCAGAACGTTTGCAGAGGTCGATGTGCTTCGTCTGTTCATACCAGGCAGACTTCAGTATATGCACGAATGCGTTGAATTGAGAGGAAATACTTGGTTGTCCATTTTCGCGGGGATCGGCAAATCTTTGTGTTTGTTTTTCTTTTCTTTTTTTTAGGCCCACGTGAGATTCGCACACTTCTGCAGCTCATTTGCACTTTTGAATATATAGTTGACACCTGCATAGAGTATAAAACGATGCAGTGAGATTTCTCATCTCAACTGGGCTGTGTGATCACCTGAACCCTCCTAGAGAGACAATATTTCGGGAAATAATAGAACCTCAAGGAAATTGTATAAATGCTCAAGTTGATTCGTATAGCTAACTACATAGCGTACAGGATGGAAACAAGATCCAAAAAGCCACAAAACACATCAAGAGACTCGTCAGTCATCACGTTATATACAATACAAACAAAAGGCATTGCGGCCCTGACAGACACCTCCTTAAAAGTTTTCCTTCCAGAACTTGAACTTGACGTCTTTAGTCGACGACGATTTGGCCGCATTGCTGATCTGGCGCGCCGCAGTGTTGGGTCCACAGAAATACACACCAATTTCCGTTGTCGATGCATTCTGCAGACCGCTCATGTAGGACTGGTCCAGCAAGCCGAGGTGCATGGCAGTGAACAGGCGCTTGAAATCCGGACGACCGAAATTCATGCGACTGCGCAGTTCGGTGAGTGGGTCCAGCGCCTGGCCTACGGAATTGAGGTAGATGTTGGCAGCAGTGTCGTCGTCCAGCCGCTGGGTGAGATAGGTGTGGATGCGCAGGAATTCAGCCTGGCCCTCGTTGGTGGCGGCTTCGGCGGACTGGGCTTCCAGCGAGGAGAGTAGCGCCTGAAACCACTCAAAGGTCGAGGTGTTCTTGCAGATCCAGATGAACTCGACACGGCGCAGACGACGCGGCGGGTTCGGGCTCGACCGCAGGTGCCAGATGTTTTTCAGGATTGAGGCCCACGGCGTGACCCCGATGCCTGTGCCGATCATCACGGCGATTTCGTTCTCGAATACGTCTTCGGCCGGTGCTCCGTACGGCCCATCCACGCGTATCGACGGCATCATTTGGCCGTTCTGCAGCGCCACCTCGTACATACCCAACGGATCGAGACCTTCCAGGTCTTGGGCCTGCGCCGGTCCGCATCCGAGGGCATCTCCGAGGGCTCGCGTGAAGTCTCCGACCTGGCGGACGTGTACGCTCACATACTGATCGAAGGGACAGGATGTGATCGTGAATGGATGCCATTGGGTATTGGAAACGTCGGGGACCTGGAGGAAAATCCACTGGCCGGGCTTGTATTTCATGCTGGGTTTGTGGAATTGGATTTCCATTGCATCTGTAGGTTCCATATCAGCCATGATGAGCCTTCGAGTTGAAGGGCTTGACGTGTTGACATACCGTACGGGTGACGAATCACCTTCGTGATGACAGTCTCCCGCCGAGACCGAATCTCGCGGTAGAGTCTCTCGAGAAGATACAACACGCCGGCGACCAGCTCCCATCTCCACCCCTCATAACCAAGGCAGTGGTCCCAGAACGGCTGTCCTGCAAATGGTGAAAAGGGGTCGGTGGTGTCTCGCACAAAGCAGCCCGTGGCATGGGTGTAGAATGCGAGCATAAACGGGATGAACAGATGATGCGTGTACCAGAATGTCTCGTATGCCTGTTGGCGAATGCGATGATGCGCAGTAGTATACATCAGCATCATGCACAAGAGCATGACATGGCCAGTGATACCACCAGCCTGGGTGAAGTGAATTTGAACTGCTAGCTCAGGGCGAACTTGGTTCTTCTCGATATTATAGAAGCTAAGAGAGATTAGCAAGACCGGTCCGAAGGGTTAGAGGAACACAGGTCAGCTTACTTGACATAGTGAGCTGCGACATGGAGCCCCGTAAAAACAAGCAGCGCATACGCGACCTGGCGATGAAACCATGCAGACTCGTCGAGCGGCAACCATCGAATCTGCGGTCTGAGCCACCGAAGCACGTTGTGACACATGGGAAGAAGAATCAAGGTTCCATCGACTGAGAGCGCCAGTCCGGCGCCTCGAGAGATCCAGACCGAATACTGGAGTACATTAAGAGATGCCAGTTTGGAACTTGATGTTTGGAGGTACCTAGGATCATGTTAGTGACAACTGTATAACATGTTCATTGGGTTTCGCAACGTACCATCCCACGGCAAAAAGACCAAAATGCATCCCCCAGAAGACGAAGTAGAAGAGGAGCTTGGAGGCTGTGATGTCGGCTTTTTGCAGCCAAGAATCTTTGGATGCGACCATTGCGATTCACTTTTGGGGGATGTCGGCCAGCGACAGTAATTAAATGAGCGACGAGCCGTGGCGGTTGACCAGCAATCGAGGGAAGCTCACTGCAGTCGAGAAGCGGGATTCGAAAATAATATGTAATTTACAGGCGCTCTGAATTCACTTCAGATGCGGCAAGTAAACGGGTCGTTGTTTTCTCTCCATGAACTTGGCCCCAGATAACAACCTCCCCCGCTGGCCAGGTACACTCTGAAAACAGAAAACTCGGGCTGGGCGACTAGTGGAAAAACCACCTAAACAAGAACAATGAAACAGCGATGGGACCAGAAAGCGCAACTCCGGAGATTTGGTTTGGTTAAACAACGTGGTAGTGCCGGCAGTCGCAAACTCGCGCTTCAGCCCCCCGAAATATGTCGCTAGCGGTGCCTGAGATCGAGTCGCTAGACGCTCAGGGTGAAACCAACAATCTTCAGAGGTTTTTGGGTCATGGTTCCTTCGATTCAGGTGAAGTCAGAAAGAAAAAGAGAAGGAAGTTGTGGAGGAAGAATCCCAGCGGTGTGGTTTTGGCTACAGGGGGCCCAATCTATAATTATCACGGAGGAACCGTGAACTTTGACCCAGCCTTTTGCACCTCACCACGTTATGACATCTATTATTCTATTGCTCGCTTCTAATAACCCCTACAACTCTCTGATTCAGCCATTAGGATTCGATCATCCTGGTTGTGGGCCAATAGAGACAAGTCTAGTGTGTAAGTCTCTCTTCACAAGAGGATTTTATTACCGACAGGTCTCGGGCCTAATCACCACAGGAATTTCTCTCCTCATTCTCAGATACAATTTGGCTGTGGGTGAGACCCATCACACTGCAGTCTTCACAGCGTGCCAGCTGCATCTCATCACGCCAAGGCCGGTGCTATGATTTGTGATTTGCGTCTGTCTGCTCCATGGTCCACTCAGTCACACCATGCGTCACCCAATCACACTTGTGGCTAAGTGTCCTTGAAGGAATTCGATAAGGAACAGGTCCAGGGCTTGGGCTCATCACTGGTCCTAATTGGCCCGTGGCGTTGAAGAGTATCCGTGCGGGTCACGATTTAGCCCTATTTTTCGGCGGTAAATCACCCCAGACGTGCAGCGATCACCACTGTTTTGCCGCCCAGCTGTCACATTGCAGGAGGGGTTGATGTGGGCAGTGATGGAGAAAAATGAATTATTCTTAGGCTCATATCTTGTCTTATCCGGCCTGCATGGCCAAATTTTATCATCCATGGTATCGACCACAAGTCCATATATCGACCCCCAGGCTCCTTCCTTCCACTCCATGTGGAACGTTACCGGGAGTTCTTTTTAATCGACTACATGGAGCTCTTCAAGGCTTCCTAACCGCTTCTGAGAAAGTACTGTTGGTCGCAAATTAGCGCATCCGCCGGAAATCCTCTATACGAAGCTACAACGACGCCGGCGTGCAATCCCCAAGTCTCCCCAAGTCCACCAGTGTCACCCGGATATAACAGCTATACATCACTTTGGGCTCGATATTCTCTTGCTGGTCAGGAGGTTTAACACAAAATACTCACACTCTACATATAATCCAACACGATGGGCAGACTCATCAAGAACCACTGGGGGCGGCTAATCATTCTCACCGCAGCAGCCTGTAAGTTTTCCACGAGAAAGGAAAACGAAAGAATAGAAAAGAGAAAGGATACAAGGATCACACTGCTAACCTCTGACTGCAGACCAAGTGGCCAGCGCAATCGAAGGCTTCATCTGGCCCAAAGTCTTCTGGGACTTTATCTCGAAAAACCTCAACGCCGCTGTCAACCCGATCCCCGTCCTCCAAATCCTCAATCTCATTATGGGCCTCATTGGCCTGGCTTGGGAATGGCCCTTGAAACCACTGGCAGGGTCATTAGCCCACCGCAGCATAGAAATTCGACTTGTTATCTACCCGCTCAGCGCTCTACTTGCCGCCCTCCTCTACCAAGGCACAGACCCAGCAATATATTATCTTGTGGGAATTGGGGTTTATTTTTGGGCCTACAGTGAGGGAGAGGTATTTAAGTTTTTTTTTTTTTTTTCTTTTCTTTTTCTTTCTCTGCGTGGCGTAAAAAGGGATGATGCTAACAAACGTGGTCTTTTTCTAGATTGTATGCGCAGAGCCGTGGACATTACCGAAGCGCTCGAGGATAACCAAGGAATAGGCCTTGTGTCTTCGGTCTGGCTTAGTTGGTGTCCCAGACGCAGACCATTGTACATATAATGATAAATAAAAATTATGCAGATATTGAACAAAAGCATCATCTGTATCCCTGGATAAGTTCTAAGGCTTTAGGAGTTAGATGATCTTCATTTTTAGTGTGTAATATGGAACCCCTTACAGAGTTAAACTAAATACTACTATAATGTACCAGGTGGTTCCTGCGGATGGTTGTTGGGGTCGGTTTGGCTGGTTAGCCGGTTCAGTTGGACTCGTTGGTATTGCGATTCTTGCCCATTCCCCTTCTTGAGAGGGTTTCGCCCCTCGGCAGGAAGAGGATGGATTCAAAAGAAAGGAATGTACGTGCAAAAGGAATTTGTATCGAGTCAAGCTACCGGATCCTTAGGATCATTGCGTATGATTTGCAAGTCATGGATTGCTTCATAGGGTACCGTGCTTTAGATAGCAACGATACAAGCTTGGAACTATAGAGTTGACCACAGAACTATTAAAAGAAATGTCAAATCCACGTGCAATAGCTTGTCTGTTCTTTTAAATTTGTCAGGGCACCAGGAGCACCAATCCAACAGTAAGTTAGGAAGCAAATGAACTCAAGAATAATAATCAGTTTATCGAGAGCCAACACATAAAATATTGTGGGTCCGACTATAGGTAGATTGAGCCATATCAAAGTGCATAAAAAGAATCACAATGTTCAATTTAACATCATAGAAAAATGACTCGACAATTCCATTTGTAATTCCGTATGCCATATATTGATGCCCAGTTAATGAGGCAACTCGGCGGAGCACGTGAGGTGTCGACCAAACCATCCGATCCAATTTCGGCTGTTCACGTCCCATGAAGTAGCGCTGGTGCCAGACTCATGGTAACACATATGCCACAGGCAGTTACTCAAGAATCACAGCTAACTGAATTCACTAAATACAGCTTAGATCAAACCAGATGCCTTCCCTCGCCCCAGACGGCACATCCAAAGTGGAAGACGATGACCATGTCTCCGATCCAGAGGCAGAGGACGTACCAGTCAACAAGATCACCAGCTTCAACGGCAAGCTCAACCAATTCATTCATGGCAGCAGTGCCCCATATATAATTGGAGATCTCCCCTCCAAACAAGATGGCGAACTGAAGCGCAGACTGGCGGGTGCCGAGTCGGAGGATGGCATCACCAGTGGCAGTGCCGAGACTGACAGGTCAACGCCCAATTCGAAACGGAGGAGGGCGACAACAAAACCACCCATGTCTCTCTTGAGTCAGCCACCGCGTCTCACTCGATCACGCTCCAGCACCTCGAATACACACTCTCCACCCTCCCCACCAATCCCACCGATAGTCACATCCCCATTAAAACCCCACGGCCGAGGCAAGCGGAAAACACCGCGCCCCGAACCACCGCATCCTGCATCCACAAGCACAGAATCCCTCCTTCGCGACACCATCCCACCAAATCTGATCCTGTTGTTGGTGGGCGTGAACCCAGGGCTCATGACGGGGGTGACGGGGTACGCATACGCCCACCCATCGAACCTCTTCTGGAAACTGCTCTATTCCTCTGGAATCACAAGCACACGGCACGTGCCCTCGGACACCTACAAACTACCCGACCTTTACAACGTGGGCAACACGAACATCGTGGAGCGGCCCACCCGCGACGCGAGCATGCTCCGGCGCGCCGAGATGGACGCGGGCGTGCCCATCCTCGAAGCCAAAGTGGCGGCGCAGCGGCCCGAGGCTGTGGGCCTGGTCGGCAAGAGCATCTGGGAGGCTGTCTGGCGGGTGCGCCATGGGCGGGCCATTCGCAAGGAGGAGTTCCGGTATGGCTGGCAGCCAGCTGCCGAGAATATGGGCCGCACGCCGGGCGGTGACTGGGCCGGGGCCCCCGTGTTTGTAGCGACGACGACCAGCGGGCTTGCGGCTGGGATGAGCCCTGCGGAGAAAGAGGCTGTGTGGGCGGAGCTTGGTCGGTGGGTGGTTCAGCGCAGGGCGGAGCGCGCACTGGCTTTGTCGGAAGTGTAGGTGTATGGTATATCTATATCTAATATTGCTATAATGAGGGTCATGCTATACGCTACTATTACGAATCAACGATTGCTACAAGCCCAAGAACGATTCCTAGTAAGAAGTGTAAAACCAGTATGACAAGTCCAACTGCTCATCATTCATTATCTCATGGTATCAGGTATCGAAGCCTGTGGTTTCGATGCAAAATGGAAATGGAAAAGAAAAGAGTTGCCTGGTCGAGTTCGAGCTCGCCTTTGCCAGGCCGGTTCCAAGTCGACCAAAATGCAGATCTAACCGAGGATTCACGGAATAAAGGCCCATGAAGGAAAGGTCATCGTGGATGGAGATAGCGGTCAAGCCAGAGACCTCTGTGTGGAGGACAGGCAGGACCATCAATCATGCAAGAGTTGATCGCGTGCTCTGTCAACTCCACGCGATGGACATAAATACCCAGTTTACCGGGTGATTCCAATAGGGCCATTGGAGTCGTTCTTGCCGCCCTCACGCTCACGTTGCTGTATCAGACCAAGTTAGTATTGGAGTGTGCCGTTGTAACTTGCGATGGACTAAATGGGGGAACGAACCGTGTAGTTCTGGTACTCGCCGCCCTCCAGAATCTTGATCATGCACTCATCCTCGTTGTTGGTTCCGAACTCGTTGTTCAAACTGGCCTTGCTGGCGGTGTCCAGCACGCCTTGAGCTCCGTGGCTGTTGGGTGGAAGTGTTAGTCGAGAAAATAAGAAAAGTGGAAGCTTTTTGAGAGGGTGGGGAGGGGAGAAGAAACTTACGAGTGCGTCACAAAGATCTTCCAGCCGTTCAGCACTTCGCTCAATGGGATGCTGCGGTCGTTCTTCCACTTGTGCAGGATTTCGAGGTCGTCGACGAAGACAATGAAGTCGTCGGAGCGGCCCTTGTAGAAGATCTTGGAGGTGGGGTCGTTGGCACGAGGCATGATGAGAATTGGGATGGTAAATTGGATATGGATTAAGCGAATTCAAGGAGGATAGAATAGTTAAAGTAAAAGATAGAGTATTCAGAGAAGCTGAGGAGCTCAGGATTTAAAGACAGGATGTCTGATGATGATGGATGACGTCAATGTCTCCAACGAATGCAAACAACCGACTTTCTCGATGTTTCCCTGCGCCATTTCTTTTGTTGGCTTTTAGCTGACACTGCAATGGAGCAATTTCTCAAGTCTCTTCCACCTCTAATCAGCCCTGGTCCTAGAAATCCCTCTCCACCTCCATCTAGCCCAGCCCCCTCCTTTGCCCAAGCTGCCAACTTGCGCCGGACGACGTCATCGGCTCCCTTCCTTTGAATCCGCACTGACGCCAAATCAGTGGAGCCAGCAAGGTGGCAAGGACAGGTTATACCTCACGAGAGCATGTTGAATTACGTTTTGCCAAGGGTGTCACCACAATGCCCCTCTATACCTCCACACCGAAGACCTAAGAAGAGGGCAAGAGGACAAATCATGGCCCTTTCTATGAATTTACAGTACATAAATGATTATTATCCACACTATACTATCAAGCTTGTAGTCTCACCAGGCCTACCAGGCTTCATGATAATAGGAGGGCGATATGACTATCCCTCTACTTCCTTCGAATCCACCCTGCAAAGCCGATCCAGCATGGCAGTGGGCTAAGCAAATTTTCCTCCAGCTACATCATCAATGCACTACAGCATACCCCATGGATTGGATCAAGTCCCCTGAAAATGCCGCCAGAAAATCTTGAAGGGAACAATGAAGCAAAATCCAAGTGTATTCCCGCATATTTGGCTTTCATTTGAGCCTAACCCCAACACCAGCCTAGGTCCTTTCCACCTTTCGTACAGGGCTATACATATGACACAAAGCCAGACCGAGTAATGGTATAGTGAACAGAGAATGTCAAAGCCGTATCCTGCCATGTCCAAAGAGCAAAAGAAAAAGAAAAGAAGCAGCTGCCGTCATTCTTGGATCATGGGCCTGGTCATTCGCACCTCCTTCAATTTATAACGTGCTCGCTCCCAGGCTGGGACGTGGCCGGATCAGATTTTTCGGAGACAAGACACTCAGCAGCGCCATTGGTGAGGTCCACTTCTTGCGGGCTGGAGAGGACTCCGAGTTATCATCTTGGCTCCGACGCTTTTCACTGCGAGGGGATGGGGGCGCACCCATAGCCCTTTTAGCGGCGCCTTTGAATCGAAGTGTCTTCGATCGCCCCATGGTAGATGTGATTGTCCTGGGGATTTCCCCATCCGCATTCTGCTGGTCCTCGCATTTCTCGCCTTGGGCCGTCAACTCTTTTTCTTCCCCGCCGTGTCCGTCAATAGAGTGGGCGTCAGTCATCACGGGTCCGGAATGGGAGGTGCTGACGGAACTGGACCGCCTGGTGAATCCGGCATGGAGACTGAGACGTCTCATGATGGATCCGCGTCGGAAGAGATCACCCCTTCCGAGAACCATTCCTGGCAATGGAAGCACGTCTCGTGTATAGACATCCGCGACCAATCGCTCCAGTCGGATTCGTTCCATCCGTCTCGCAGTCAGGGTCAGTGCAGTACGTGAAACAGGTGTCTTGGGTCGTTCAATCTCGCCCTGATCTGGAGATGTTAACTCCTCGTGGCTATGCGGGCAATTCGTCTTCTTGATGATTACATGCTGAACATGGGACTTGCGCAATACCGCCATGGAGTCCATCGATGATCTTCGAGCCAAAGAGCCCGCGGCGTACTGAACGCGATCCAAGGGCACCAGGTCGAGGGTCACGAAAGAGTATTGCCGAGGGTCCCACGAGCCCGGCTTTTCTATGCCCGACAAGGCTGCAGAGGATTTCAGCAACTCCGTCTTCCAGTGTCTCTCTTCTGTGGCCGAAGATGCACTGAGCACAATTTCGTAGTTTTCCTCTTGATCTTGGAAGATGAGCTTCCAAGAGAACAGGCATCCGTAGCAATAGAGCCCTGTTTCATTTAGCTAACGGGGACAGACGAGAATAGTTGCATACAAGGCCTTACCTTGTCCATTGCTTGGCGTATCCATCTTTAAGTCGTCCACGTACAGGCAGGCCACTGCCTCCAGTCGATGGAAGTCATCGATGCCCCTGGCAAAAAGGAGGTAGCAGTTGAAAAGGATGCATACCATGAAGTCACCGGTGGTGCTTTCTGGTGTTCGATATACCACATGGAGAACACCGCACAAGGTCATCGGCCCCAGCTCTCTATACATATCTTGAAGTGGATGCTATGCATAAATATCATTAATTACGTCTTTGGCCCCGACCGAGCATGGGAGGATTGCGCACCAAATCTGAGAATCCGATTCTTTCCTGGAGGAGAATAGTCTTTTGGATCCGGTCTTTGTGAACGGGGTTGCCGGTTGCTGAATTGATTCGTGCCACTAAAGCGCGCAAATTCTCCACGATCTGCTCAATGCCAGCATGGGAAGATGGGCAGTCACAAATCGGGGTTTGTCGAAGCATATCCTGGAGTAGAAGTGGATATTTGCAGAGGCGCTGAACAGGCTGTTTCGCAGTCAGCAAATGAAGCACTGGCGGAACAGGGAGGCACGCCAACCTTTATCAACAGATCATTTAGCGACATGGATCGGTTTTCTTCCTGTTTTCGACTGTCCATCGATGCGACTGACTTGGACAATGCCTCAATCCCCTGGTCAAAAACTTCCCAGTTGGGAATGGACCTGCGTAGGAGGACCATATCTTGGGTGAGAATCTCATAGTTGCTGCAGAACTCCTCGTATAGCGAGAAAGAAATAGACTGTCGACCGAGAAAATGTAATTAGCGGTTGCAACAAGCCTCGGGATTCGAAAACGCACCAACTTATCAATCTCACGCGCGACTTCAAGGCATTCAAATGGCTCCGCGGACAAAGCTTTGAGCCGCTGGTTAACCGATGCTTTGAAGTTGCTCGTCCTCAGAGACCGGTTTTGAAGCCCCTTGAACCCAGGCAAGTCAATGGTGCCCAAGCGCTTGTAGAGCCCTCGAGATGCAAGGTCGGAGAGTCCACTCTCTGAAGCATTTGATGTTGAGAGAGGGGACGTTGCCTGGAGCTGACTTAGGAAGCGCTCGTGGATAGCGAGGATGCGTTGGATGTTGCGATATATCTCGGGCCTGGTGTTGAATATGGACAGGACCTGCATAGATCATCAATGATCAGCAAGGCGACAGACTACAGCTAACTGGTACACTTACACCTGTGAGTGCTTTCAAGCCAAGGACATAGTCCGACTCGGTCGTGATGATTTCCCGTAACACCTGTCGTCTCTTGGTCGCCCGCAGTTCTGCGTCCTTGTCGATGTGATGGCTAGACGCCGGTCGAGTGCTGTCGGCAGAGATTCGCGAGCCTGATATGGTACTCTGGTTGGCTGTACTCCGGGTGGTCCGTCTAGATCTCGCCATGCTCCGGCTAGCAATGCTAAGTGTAGTTGTTTTGACGGTTCCCAGTTGTGAAGAGTGCCGCGATTCGCTCTCCCACTGTTGTTCCTGTCCGTTGGGAGCATCTTGGTTCTGCGTCGAGAATTCCACCTGTGAAGAATCCGACCAGCCTTCGACAAAGCGTTGTGGTGTGGTTCGGGGGGTGTATTTGCGAGGACGAAAGCTGTCCATCCACTTTTTGAATGGATGAGCGATAGCAGGTACTTCCATTGACATCACTGCTTCTTCGGTATCGAAAAACCTCACGTCGAAATCGTCCACATCGACGAGCACCGGTTTCTCGATCTCGACCTCATCATTGTCCTTCATGGTCGGCCAGAGCAATCCAGCTGACACCAATAGCGCAGTCATGAAGAAAGATGAGATCGAGCTTTGTCAAAAGTAGAAGCCGACGCTGGATGCAGCTTCATCGTTCGGCAGTCGCGACGGAGCTTCTGGAGGGGGTACACGGCTGCGTGCCTTGTCCGAGCAGAATTTCCAGCTAACTTGAGATGTCACGACGGCTCCAGGCAGCTGTCGCTGAAAAATATTTGAATCCCATCCATGTACGTCATGGTGTGAGGCAGGTCGATAGGTGGGATTGAAATGCTGTAACCGGGGTCGGGGATTTAGAAGCCTCAGATATATCTCGTGGGCGACAGATATATGGGTGGATCATATGAAAGTGAGCATCTAGGATCTAGGATCAACTTTACAGCTAGAAATAATGTCGCAAAGATATCCATGAATAGATCTTCCACCTGGGGCAAGGGTGTGTATAGATCTCTCAGCAGCCGAATGCCAAGCGCGCTTAGTTCCATCCAGCTTGGAGACCCACTGCTTCATCCCACCGTCCTGATCATGGGCATCCCCATGGACGACATCCACGCCCCAACTGTCGCCTCCGGACCGACGTCCGGGGGTGTTCCTCGCGATCTGTCGAAGCTATCCATAGTCGATCTGATGCAAGAAAAGGAACGGATCGAGGCGGAACTGTCGGCGCTCAGCAGCGTGTTGAGCTCGGTAGGTGCTTTGCTGTTGGAGATTTGCTGTCGCATTCAACTAACAGACTGGGTTTTTTTTTTTGTAGCATGGCGTGAATATGAACTCGTCTCTCACTACCTTCGATGGCTTTCCTCGCGACGACATTGACATTGCTCAAGGTACGAACTACTTGTCTCTGCGTTCCCCCCCCACCACGCGCCACAACCCGCTGAAACCCCATCAACTGTCTAGTTCGAACAACGCGAGTACGGATCATTCATCTTCGAAATGATCATAAGGAGGTAATGAGCCACCTGGAGAAGGACCTCCACCACCATTTCGCGACCCTCCAGAATGCGCAAGCAGCCGCCGCGACAAATGGCGCCAGTACCCCTTCGGCCGCTCCTTCACTGGCAGACAACAGCTTGGCAGATGCCGGTATGCTAGGAACACCATTTGCCAAGGTCAACAGTGTGGTTCCTGGGAGCCCGGCTGACCAGGCCGGCTTGAACTCCGGAGACACCGTCCGAAGCTTTGGGAATGTGCACTGGTTGAACCACGAGCGTCTTTCCAAGGTCGCAGAGACAGTTCAACAGAACGAAGGGGTACGTGGGCCGAATCTATGTCTGTTTCAATTTTCATCCGTCTAACTGGCTCCTATAGCGTCCGCTCTCGGTCAAGGTAGTGCGCAAAGCCGACAGCAGATCTGGCACTACAATGGAATTGGATCTGCAGCTCACTCCACGACGAGACTGGGGAGGTCGCGGGTTGCTGGGGTGTCATTTGGTTCCGCTATGAGAGCGACATGCGACTCACGAGTAATGATGGCCTGTGGTTTTGTTTATTTTTGTTATCTCTTGTAGGAATTGTAAATGGATTCGGCGTTGAGGATAGGCCCTCATGATTTCCACGCGCAATCTCAGACTTCAATCCCGTAGCGACGCCTTTGGGGTAAAAGTAGCGAAATGCTCGCATTGTTGTCCCTACGTCACGCACCTCAGGCACACAAACACACGTGACCACCCAGCGACCGGGCCAAAAATTCCATCCACCGCGTTGTTCCCCTTCTTCCTCCCCTCTCCTTGACAACTCCCTCGCTCCCATATTTCATCGCCTGTTTCACGGCTCTTTTATAGACCTTTGAATCCTTTTCTCCTTTTTTCTTCAGTCGCATTTTTCATCATGGCTGAGCAACAGGGCCCACCTACCTTCAAGCTCGTCCTGGTCGGTGACGGTGGTACTGGCAAGGTAAGCCGATCTGCCTCCTTGAATTGCTGATGGCATTCGGGGCGATGTTCTTTGGGTAGCGACAGTCGCTGGCCCAGATGGTGGCCTTGACAGCGTTTTCCCGCCGAATTCCCCCCTTGCCCCGCGCATGTCAACAAGGCAAAATAAATATCTGCCCAACGGCTTTTTCCAACGAGAATTCATCACTGACGCAACCAACCACCTGGCAGACCACCTTCGTCAAGCGCCACCTGACTGGCGAGTTCGAGAAGAAGTACATTGCCACCCTCGGTGTTGAGGTGCACCCTCTTGCTTTCACCACCGTATGATATGCCCCGCCGAAGAGCCCCGCTCCGAATCGGTCACCTCCCCCATGGTCTTACTGGCAACTAACTCAACCCGAATAGAACCTGGGCAACATCCAGTTCGACGTCTGGGACACCGCTGGCCAGGAGAAGTTCGGTGGTCTCCGCGATGGATACTACATCAACGGCCAGGCCGGTATCATTATGTTCGATGTCACCTCCCGCATCACTTACAAGAACGTCCCCAACTGGCACCGTGAGTTTTCCGTGGCGAACTTCCCAATCGCCGCAGGCAGTCGCTAATTCTAACCAGGTGATCTCGTCCGTGTCTGCGAGAGCATCCCCATCGTGCTGTGCGGTAACAAGGTCGACGTGAAGGAGCGCAAGGTCAAGGCCAAGACCATCACCTTCCACCGCAAGAAGAACCTCCAGTACTACGACATCTCGGCCAAGTCCAACTACAACTTCGAGAAGCCCTTCCTGTGGCTCGCCCGCAAGCTGGTCGGCAACCCCCAGCTGGTGCGTATCTCTCCGTTCTCCAGATCAACCTATTGCGTGCATGCAAATGTTAACAACCTTCCAGGAGTTCGTCGCCGCCCCCGCTCTCGCTCCCCCGGAGGTGCAGGTCGACCACGAGCAGCTCGAGAAGTACCGCCAGGAAATGGAGGTCGCACAACAGATGCCCCTGCCCGACGAGGACGACGCCGACATCTAAGCCGGTTGACCCCGTCAGGTCCACGACCTTTTCCGACCTCGGAGTTGCGAGCCCCCCCCCTTTCCTCTCGGGTTATCTAAAAGCGACCGAGAGAAAAGGTCGGCCCTCGAATCTTTTGGGTTTTGCACTGCAAAAGCAAAGTCATTTTTCCGAAATTACGATACAATGAAAGCGGTTGGGGTCGTGATTTGAAGAATGGGACGGCACGATTATGTTATTTTGTTTTTGCCCCCTTTATTCTGGTTTTTTTCTTGTCTCTCCCCCAAATCCTCCCCTCTAGTAGTTTAGACGCTTACCATTTCAATGCCTCCATATTTCTCCCCCCCCCCCCCCCCCCCCAAAAACCATCAAGCGGCATAAACAAAACTTAAATAAGATGAAATAAGGAAAAAAAAAAAGTCTTTTCTTTCAACAAGACTGAATTCGCAACATACTTCGATTCCCTCTTTTCAGAATTTAGAATGTAGCGTGGTAGAGCTAAAGCCTTGGAGCCAGAACTATGCAGACAAGAACAAAGAAATAAGAGGCCCGCAAAAAAGTGGGTTGATTCAAACAGGGATTTCGCTGGGCAATTATCAATCACCAAACCAGGTGAAATAAATGGCGACTTCGCAAACAACAAAGACAAAAAGGGGGTATAAAGTCTGGGCAATGAGAAGAAAAAGGGAACAAGAGCAAGCACCTGAACCCGACGCCTGTGGTCACTTCCGAACATTTTCTAAACTCAACCCAGTATCGGAGACCAATAAGCCCAAGCACCAAGCAGAAACACAGAAACAAAACAAGCATGGTAAACGATCGCTTCTGAGAAGTCAAAAAACAAACCAAACCATAAAAGCAAATTCCCGAAACACAACTGGAGGATTTGGATCAAATGGAATGAACATAACCAAGACCGTTTAGGCGCGTACACCCTAAAAGCAAAGCCGAAACAGTTAGTTCAAGTCCATCAAGGAAGAAATAGACAGTAGGCAAGTCAAAAGAAAAGGAGAACATACAAAGAGATAGGCCAGCTCCCGGGTATCCAAACGGGAGACATTCATAGCGCCGCCCTCGTCGAGGGCACCACCGATCAGCTCGCGTTTCTTTTCCTGAAGGGTGACGATGCGGTCCTCGACGGTATTCTCGATAAGCAGGCGGTGCACAAAGACGTCACGAATCTGGCCGATGCGGTGGGCGCGGTCGACAGCCTGGTCCTCGATATAGGGGTTCCAGAAGGGGTCAAACATGATAATGTGCGATGCAGCAACAAGGTTCAGGCCCGCGTTACCGGCCTTGAGAGAGACCAGCATGATTTTGCAGCCAGGGTCGTGGGTGAAGTTCGTAACGGCAGCGTTGCGCTCGCTGACATTCATGGTTCCGTCGAAACGGGCACACTTCCAGCCACGGCGGATGATAGGCACCTCCAGCAGATCTAGGAGTGACGTGAACTGGCTAAACACGATCGTCTTCTCGTCCTGGCCGCGATCTTCGTTGGCCTGCAGGATCTCCATGGCTTTATCGATCTTGGCACTGGGCACCCACGCCTTCTCGAGGCGCCGGAGATAGCGCCGTTTCTGGCGCTTGTTCTTTTGAGCAGCCTGCCGCAGCGCGGCCAAGGACTTCCGCTTGGGCTGACCGCTACTATCGTCGCTGTCGGGCTCCGAATTGTCCGAATCAGTGGTTTCCTCGGGCTCGTCCTCTTCTTCCTCTGCGTCCTCGGTGGGAGGCAGGGAGTCCGCGTCGTGAACCTTTTTGAAGGAATGGGCGTCGGTGATCTTGAGGGGGTCGACAGGCCCGCGGCAGTTCTGACATTTGATCACCCTCTCGCCATCGGGTCCTATGGCCGCAGTGGTAGGTTCCGAGATGCTCGTGAAGCACTCCGAACAAACCGAATGTCCGCAGGGAATGTAGATGATGGCATTTTCAACACTGTCCAGACAGATCGGACATTCATGGGGGTTGTTTTTGATGCGGTCTACCACCACCGCGCTAAGGAGTTTCGCATTGGCGACCAGATCCACCCCATCGACGGATGTGGGGGCATCAGCCCTGAAACCCGGCATGAGAAGGGGATGGCAGCATGCTTGGCGCAGGCGAAGAAGAAGGACCAAGACATGACTATAGTTCCTACCCAAGGTTCCGGCATTGAGGTAGCGGGTGACTTGCTGTTGAGTCTTCGAACTGAGCGCCTGGTACATCTCGTTTTCGGTTTCATTGAACACGACGTGGATCTTCTCTGTGACCTTGGGCGGCAGTTGCAGGATCGGCTGCCCGTCAATTTTGGACGCCTTCGTGCGTCGGAGACAAACAGACTTCACTAGAATACGCAGCTGCTCCATTGTTTTCTCTTCCCCGAATCCGGACTTTATAGGTCTGAGGAAGTCCTATTTTGGCCGGGGCCAGCATCTCGTCAGTCCCATTTCATAATGCCTCCACATCAAGAGCACTTACACGCTTGAACTTGTCCTTAATGTTGTAAGGGCGGATGCGAAGGAACCCCAGAAGAGACTGGAAGTCCTCGAGGCGGTTCATCATAGGCGTTCCAGTCAAGCACCAACGGTAGGTGGCGTTGAGACGGCAGCATGCCTTGGTTGCCTTGGCCATGGGGTTTTTGATATTTTGGGCCTCATCAACAATAACCCGATGCCATTTGCTTGAGGACGTAAAGAGGGTGGATTTTTCTTGAAATGATCGGACGAGACTGGCGTCCCGTCCCTCTTCCTCGAACTTTTCTGCTTGAAGCAACAGTTTGTAGCTGACAGTTAGAGTCCCGAAGGTAGTGAGCACCACGTCGTAGTTTCTAAGTTCCCTCCAGGTCACGCGACGCTGTTTTTCATGGAAGACGAAAACCGAAAGCTGATGTCGCCCAGGCTTGATATGCCGGTGGATTTCCAGCCTCCATTGATCCATCAGAGCCTTCGGCGCAATGATCAAGGACGGCCGCCGCTCGGGGTCTGTATATGGCCGTGCAACCATCAGAGCAATCGCTTGGATGGTCTTCCCGAGACCCATGTCATCTGCGAGGATCCCGCCCTTATGGCTGCTCTCTTCCTTGGCTTTCAACCACGTGAGACCGATTTTTTGATGTTTCATCAGCATGACCTTGAGCTCCCTGGGCGTGTCTTGATTGTCTGTTTGAGTAGCATCGCGGATGTTCTTAATACCTGTGAGTAAGTTTTTGATGTCGTCTGGGAAATCTTTTTCCTCGTAGAGCCTATGATCCATGTCAGTATTAGTATATACTACCAGGGGGGGGGGGGGGGGGGGAACAAGGAATGGCATACACGAGGTCATTCTCATCTGCATCAAGCATTTGCTGTTCGCGCACAAGGTCAAAGGCCTTCAACTCTGGAGCTGGGCCCGGCATACCTGGGCGTGGGATACCCGGGAGATTCGGACCCGGCCACGCACCTGGAAGCCATGGAAGAGGTCTCCGGGGCGCCGGCGATCCATTGATTCGAGAATTGAAGTAAGAGGCGGGGATTTCTTGAATGTCATCATCAGAGTCACGCTGAAAGGCATCGGGCGGGGATGATATGAAGAGACCAGGAGGGGGAGGCAAGAAGCGCGAGGATTTGTAAGAGTCTGACGGACCGGAGCCATTTGAGGGTTGGGTTCTATCGGGAAGAGCAAAGCTTGGATGTGGCATGATATCGCGCGGCGCAGTCTCAAATTCATCCTCCTGTGCCTGGAGCATGCGAGCCACTTCGGCGTCGCGCTCCACCTGAAACTCTGACTGGATCAGCCACTCATTGTCATCCTGCTCTCGCTGGATATCATCCAGGATTTTGGATGCTGGTACTCCTTCGGCTTGTGCTGAAATTCGGACAAGTTCCGGGTCTCTCATATCGTCATACAAAACTCGGTTCTCGGCCAGTCGCGCTTCCAGCTCGGCCTCTATTGCCGAGAATCGAGATTGAGAAGTCACAAAGGTGGATTTTTTGGACGACCCGTGATGGGGTCTTGAGCCGTCTGAGTCCTGGCGCGGGCGTTTGCGGGAGCTCTCTGAAGGCAACGCCGGGTACGACATTGGATCTGGTCGATCCGGCTGAGCAGCAAAGGGCGATGGGGCAGAAGAAGGCCAGTAAGGGACAGACGTAGACAATTGCTGGGGGTGGTTTGGTGTTAGGCCAGGAGGTTCCCGCGCCGGTGCAGGCGTAGGAGTGGGAAGCGCAGGAGCAGGAGAAGAGACATTTGTCGGTGCAGAAGGAGCTGCCTCACCCAGCAGCTGCGCAACCTGGGATTCTAGATTTTGGATGGTTTCGAGCACTTCCGCGGACTCTTCGGACCCGCCCGGGCGCCTCTCCAGGAGATCTTCATAGATGAGTTTCTGGAGGTCAAGGTCCTCGAGGAGATCTTTGATTTTGTCCTCTGTAGACGCGTTAGTCCCTGAGGGAGCCATGAATCAACAAAACTACGGGTCAATGCCCCAGTTAACGCCGTGAATTGGATTTCAAGGGAAATTTAGGATCCGAGACAGCGAAGACTGGCTAAGTCTGAGCATCCAAAATAGATAAAGCTGGAAGCAAAAAGTGGAAATTGATCTGGTCAAAGGCATCAGGTTAGACAGTCCGCCATCATATGGGGGATGCGACAGCAAACAAGATGGGGCTGAGGCCCGATGAGAGCGGGTAGTTGCCAGGTTGAGTAAAGAAAAAGCACAGACGTCGCGATACGGACCATCATCCGGTTTTTGCACGAGAGAATACTTACATGTTGCCTCGAGTTGTAGAGATGAGCTGTACACGAGGATATTGAACTTGGAGATGGGATGTTCGAGTGAAGTACCTGGGCAGATGTTGAACGCGGGAAGATCGATCGCTGGGAGGATTAAACGCCAGCAGAAGATGCGAAATTCACCGTGAGAGATTCTTCACAACATTGCAAACGTCGAGGTCTCTTCACAGGGCCCAGTACTCGTGGAGGATTCCCCTCGACGATGTCATGTTGAGCATTGCCAAGGCTACGGAGTCACGGCGCTGAATGGCTATCTGCAGCTCTGCAGCTACCAAGTATATGAAATTACGGGTATAATAGTTCAAAGAATTGAAGCCAATCTATGGAATCTACTTCATTTTGTCATGAAAATATGGCTTCATTTATAATTTATTTATTTTAGTTCTTTCGTCCCAGGATCGCCCACTCTGCGATCGAACGCGATTATCAGCACGTGACAAGACGCGCGTGTTGTGCAGACAAACAGAGCAAACACATAGGGCTGGGTCTAAATGCCCTACCCCCCAATCAGCACATTGCCACCTAAGGCAACAGTTCTCATCTAGACGACCAGGCATCCTGTTATTTCCATACAGACGGCAAGACGAGACCCGGGAGTGCATTGCTGGTGACTCATAGTTGGGTTTGGCCGAACACCCAATTGTCGAATGACAATTGCAATGCAGGCCAAGCATCTACGATTCCGAGGTGCAGATCAGTCTCTACCTATACCCTAGTCCATCGACGCCAAATGCACATCGGAACAAGAGGCAGCTCCTGGTTGCGACAGGAACTTCTTAGTAGGGAGCAATAAATCCATAGTTTCATGAAGCCTTGGCCTGGGGCATTTTGTCCTTAAAATTTTGATATATTTTAGTATACCGGAGTTTTCAACGACAGATCACTGCTATATATCTTCTCCTTGTAACTATTTGTTTCTATCTGCTGGAAGTCGATTACAATGGCCCCCGATATTGCACAGGCCCGGCTCTGGAAGACGCCATCCACCAGAAAGATCCTCAGCCAAAGCATATCGAACCGCGACCTGGCAACATGCCGACTAGTCTGTCGCAAGCTGGCAGTGCTCTTAGCGCCCCTTCTTTTTGCAGATATCACAATCCACTTCTGCAGTAGCACTTTACCCGGGCCATCGCGTATGGCATTCCTGGAGCGCATTGGGCGACACATCGAGGCTATGGCATTCAAGATCCCGCACAGCGCAGTAACCTTCCTACCGCCGATTCTCGATCCAGTCACAGTGGCTCCACAGACATTCATCTACAGGCCACGACACCCCGATGCATACCACAGCAGCCCCAAGTACGGCAGCCAGGAAATGACCGGCTGGCTGGTCAAGCAGTATTCGCCGCTGTTCCACGCTGCGACCAACAAACCTACTTTTATAAAAGCCCTGGCGCTCATGAAGAGCCTGCGGCATCTTCGAATCAGTTGCGAAGGCCAAATGCCCAGCCATCGATACCGCCGGAGTGCCGTGGACTATGCCTTGATCTCATTGCGGATGGCAATGGAACAGGCACCATTAACATCATTGACGACGCTTTCGCTGCTCTCGATTCATCCCGGAGCGGTGCTCTATTTGCAGCCGAACCTGGGATTTGGCGCATCGCCAGGTTCGCGGAAACGCTGGTCGCAGATCCGCCATTTGACTATCCGCATGACGAGCTTTCCTTGCGAGGCGGGCCAACCGACAGAGCAGACCACCTCAAACTGCTACACGCATACCTGCAAAGCTTCCCAGCCCTAAAGAAGTTAGTATTCCACTGGGAAGGTGAACGAGGTTGTCGCCAGTATCCCTCGCAGCCGAACCCCATCTCCGAACCTCGACCAGAACGACCGCAGCGCACACAAGTTCCCAAAACTGGAACACCTGGAGCTAGTCAATGCGACGATGGATGCAACACAAGTAGCATCGTTCATTTTCGAGCACCGTCATTCCCTGCAAGAGCTCAACCTCGAAGATGTAGTGTTGCGCAGTGGCACCTGGGACGAGGCACTGGCGCCTCTGACCCGCCTGAGCGGCAGTGAGTGATGGAAAGAGAAGCAACACGACCGCAGCTTCGTGGACGTGCCCATTGTCCTCAGTCCCGCGGGAGTCAGCCGGCAACAGCTACAGAAAGTCATCCGGGCCGTGCAGCGACATAGGGGTCGACTGGGAGGCTTGATAGCAGAGCGGTCCCGCGCCCACGACCCGTTCTGGGGAAACCCCGATCATATGAAGCGGCTGCTACCAACGTCGGTGTTGAATTGGCGGTGACGTCGGGAGTGTGGCACGCGAGATGTTGGGAACCTCGGAGGGAAAGGATGTGCATGGGGGGCAGTTAGTGTGTCGCGACGGATACCGCATTTGTGCAACTGTGCAAGTGTCCCCGGCATCGGGGTACAAGCTCGGGTTCATGTGGAGTCGGTTCGTCCGGGGAGAATCAGAATCATCGAGTGATTTGGCGACCGCGTGAGATGAGAATTCAGCGCGAAGGGACATTGTAGGGCGATCCACGCGCTCTACCATACCTCGAAGAATATAATCCAAGAACAGCTCAGCAACAGCACAGAAGATCAGAAATCAGAGAACATAGAATCATCGACGCAGTCAAGGAAGAAGTGTGGAGAAGCGCAGTTCACGGGGGCCTCGGCACGGCAAGGCCACCGCTTTCACATGCGGCGTTGCATCATATAAACCGTTGGAGTCGCTCATTGACACCACCTTTTTCTCATCGAACTGTACCACCATGTCTCTCAAGAAAGGTATGCTGTTTCTTCTACACACAGAAAGCAGAGGAACGACCCGCTGATTTATCTCCATCCCAGATTCCTTCCCCTCGTCCGCCGCGTTCGACGCGATCAACCAGACACTCCAGGGCGATGCCGCCGAGCGCAAGGACGCCGTCAACAAGGCCAAGGCCGTTGTCGCCTTCAACCTGAAGAACTCCAGCGGCGAAGAGAAGAGCTGGTACCTCGACCTGAAGGAGAAGGGCGAGGTCGGCGAGGGCGCGGCCCCTCAGGGCGGCAAGGCTGATGGTGAGTTACCGAGTTACCCTAGGGCACTTTTTATTTTGCCTCTTGTTCCATTCATCTGTTCTTATCTGGTTTGTCGATGTATACTAATTTCTTTCTTTCTCTTCTTTAGTTACTCTCTCCCTCTCCGACGAAGACTTCGCTCAGCTCGTCACCGGCAAGGCGAACGCCCAGCGTCTGTTCATGGGTGGCAAGCTCAAGATCAAGGGGAACATCATGAAGGCAACCAAGATGGAGCCCATCCTCAAGAAGGCCCAGGGCAAGGCCAAGCTGTAAAGATTAGATACCCCCCTTCTTTTGTCTTTTTTGAGAATCTGTACATGTACGCGCCCCCCATGGAGGGTGCGCAATATCTGGGCTCGACGGTTCTTGCTTCTCTGTAAGGCATGCGTTGCTTCTATGGCCTTGCTTTGATGCAATATGCCAGAACTTAAATGAATCAAGAAACCAAAAATTCTATAGCTGTGCAGATGGTCTTGTATATCAAGTTTACAGGTCTCGCACCGGTCCTTGGCGGGCTACCCGGCCCTGGTCCAAGACCACAAAGTAATCCGCGTCCTTGACAGCCTCGATGCGGTGCGCAATGGTGATAACGGTCGAGAGCTGCAGCTCCTCCCGGATGATCTGCTGGATCTCGAGGGACGTCTCGTGGTCCACCGATGCAGTCGCCTCATCAAGAATGACAATCGGACTGCGGCGCAAGACCGCGCGCGTTAAGGCAATGAGCTGACGCTGACCCTGGCTGAAATTTTTTCCACCGGCCTCAATATGTGTCTCGAGATTCCAGCCATGGCGACTGCAGAGTCGCTCCAGGACATCGGTGCATTGCGCATCGGAGTAGTCCTCGGTGGGGTCGAGGTTGAGACGAATACTACCAGGGAATAGGACCGGGTCCTGGGCGACAAAAGTAACGCGCGTGCGCAGTGCCTGTGTGTTGACGTCGGCAATATTGATGTCATCGACGAGGATCCGGCCGGATTCCGGTCTGACGACGCTGAGCAGCGACACTGCTAGTGTTGACTTGCCGCTTCCCGTGCGCCCGATGATCGCGGTGGTGGAGCCGCCAGGGATGCGGAGGGAGATGTTGATCAATGAGGGCTCTAGATGAGGTGCGTAGCGGAGAGTGACGTTCTCGAATGTGATATCACGCCCGTAGGTCGGCCATGCAGCCGGAGGGGCGATGGTTCCGGGTGTCTCTTCTTCAATGTGAAGGAGCTCATCGACTCGCTCCACGGACACAAAATCCATCTGTAGTTGGCCATACTGCTTGCAGAGCCCATGCGTAGACACGACGAAGTTGTTGGCTGCTATCAGCACGAACGCCACGAGCCCGGGGGTTGTGTTTGTGTACAAAGCTAGCGCGGTCAGGCAGAAGGTCGAGAGAGCGGATAGGCTTTCGAATCGATAGACAAGCCAGCTCTGGAGGGACCAGTAGAAATGGTCCATGCCCTGGAATTTGTCCACCACCGAAATCACCCGATCCTGGAACCGCGTTTCGGCGCGAAAAGCACGCACAGTGGTCAAACCGTGCAGCAGCTCTCCAAAGTTTGACAGCAACGGGCTCAAAGACACCATCTCCAGCCGGCGCAGACTCTGAGACGCCGGCAGAAACTGCAGGAAGATCAATACAAAAGCCACGGTGAGGACTAGAGAGAAAATCAGAAAGACTGGGGTCGCAGTAGCAATGACCAAGACTGAAGAGATCCAGGTAATGGCCTGGAACGTAATCACCAGGAATTGTTCGCTGATGTTCCCATCAACCACCCCAATATCCGACGTCAGACGGTTCATCAATCGGCCTACTGGGGTGACGTCGAAAAACCGGAATGTCGCGTGGCTGACCCGAACCATCACCTGGCGAAACATTGTCTGCCCGGCACAGTACACGATGACCAGCATCAGCAACTGACCAATAACTTGTGTGGCTGCTTGGAGGCAAATTATGCCGAAGAACATCCATAGCCAGGGACGGACGTCGTCGCGTGGGGACGGCAGTTGGTCCATCGGATTGCGAGGCGCAAAGGATGTGCCCATACTTGACAAAGAGGCCAGCCTGGTGCCTTGAGATAGCTTTGTGTGCGGATTCCACAGGCTGCTGAAGGTCATTGCAGTCTGGTCATAGGCCTCTCCCCATCCTTTGAGAAACCAAGATTGCCCGATTGCTATAAGCCGGTACAGGGTCAAGACCACGACAAGAGCCAACCACCATCGATATTTGCCAGCTCGAATGTAGTTCCAGTACACCCAAGCCTTGACACCCCATTCCGCTCGATGCTCTTCCTCAATGAATTTGTCTGGAATTGCGGCTGCTTCTTCTTCGAGGTTGGTATCTTCCATCTCGCTCTCGGTATCGCTCAATGGCAACGATGATTCGCTACCGCCATGTCGGGTGATACCAGAGAAAAGGCGTTTTGTATGGATGGTAGCGCGTCCTTCAATGATTTCAACAACCTGGTCTGCAAGGTGACGAACCAATGAGGTGCGATGCGTGACGAGAACAATTGTGCGTCCCTCCATCAAAGACCCTGAAAAGCACTTTCGAACCACGAATTCGGCAGTGTTGTGGTCCAGTGCTGACAGGGGGTCATCCAGAAGCAAGATTCGAGAAGCACTATACACTGCTCGTGCGAGAGCCACACGAGCCTTCTGGCCTCCCGAGAGACCAATACCGTTTTCGCCCACAAAAGATAAGTCGCCATGCTTGAACTGGGTGAGATCCGGGAGAAGCGCACAGGCTTCCAGCGTCCGCTTATAGCGTTGCTCGTCGTAAGGCGCAGAGAAGAGAATGTTATCGCGAATGCTCATACTTTGCAACCAGGGCGTCTGGGCACAGTAGCCCACCATTTCGTTTGGAAGATGCGAAGAACCTTCGAGTCGATCCAGCTCTCCCAGGAGTGCCTGTAGAAAGGCGGTCTTGCCAGCTCCTACTTTTCCACTCACAACTGTCAGCCCTTTTGGGATAATCACGTTGAGGTCAATCAACACCGGTGACGTTTTTCCCGGCCAGGCAAATGAACAAGATTCTAGTTTCGGCTGGGAGCTGTCGCCCGAAACCTCGAAAGGCAGATTTTCCTTGTCTGGCTCTGCCATGAAATCCTCGATACGCCCAAGAGCAATGAAGGCATTGATTAGGGAGGTTATCAAGTTTGGAATTTCACGCAGACGTGTCTCCAGCATGATAAAAAGCTGCAGCGCAGGGAATATAATGTCAATACGCAACTCATGCCCAGCCAGAATTGTGGAAGCATAGAGGGCGACCACAGGAAAGACACCGCTGGCAAAGGCGTTGATAGAGCGGATGAGAATGCTCCATAGGCTTGTTATAACCCGAAGATTCAACTCGTGCTGCCGGGCCTCCATGACCTGCCGAAGCCAATGGCCCTGCCAGCCATACCACCGGAGGTGACGAATTGCTTCCACAAACTGCGAGGTGATCTGCAACCTGGCATCTGTTGCCGCTCGTCTGACCCGCTCCCATCGGAGGAGGACTCGAGTAATCACGACGTTGACTGCCTGTGCTGTCAAGACAGCGAGGATCCCCAGGAAGCATGAAGGACCGAACAGGGTCCAGACAAGAGAAATAGCGATGGTCAGTCCCAAGGGCTTGTCGATGAGAGAGTCGACTTCCCAGAAGCGCTGAGCCACTTCATAAACATCTCCTCGAAGTAAATTGAATATCTTGCCCAGAGATGCAGCCTCCTTTGCATTTTGCTCTGGGGCTTTTTCATTGCCGCGAAAGAGGCGACTCCACAGGCTTCGTTCGGGCTTCGCAGGAAGGGCCTCGGTCTCCGGAAGTGTGGCATCGTTGCTGGATATTCCATCTGCCTCTCCGCTGGATGCTTCGGTCTTGTCCTCAATGCGTAATCCAAAAATGTTCTTTCTCGAGAGCGCTTTTTCGTAGACCATCATGACCATTTCACCTCTAGACCTCTCATAGCAGCGTCGGCCATACCACAGACTCAGCACCTGGGATTGGGCTGCAACTAGTCGCAGTATGAAGGACAAAAGAGCATAAGTTAGAGGTACACGCTTTGACTTGGACGGGTCGCTCATGGATTGCAAGAGTTGCTGCAATAGCACTGGCGTTGAGAATTCTAGTATAAAAGGGGTCAGAAATGGCATCCAAAAGGTATGGGAAGATCTGACATACCGCAAAACATCTGCACAATCGCAATAGTAGAGATAATGAGGACATCAATGCCATTGGCTTTTAATAACCGACCTAGGACAGACCCTAGAATCTGCCGGAATTTCTCATGGAGTCGGCGGTGCTGGAATTCGAATCCCAGTAGCCAAACATCTTGTTCATTCAATTGCCTCTGTTTCCCAGTGGAAATCAGTGGTCCCATCCATGATACGGTGAGAAATTGCCATAGTTTGAGGTTGTCTTCGGGGCTGCGTGTATCACTCGATGGTGGTTGGCCTACACCACTGATTCCCAACAATGACAGTGAAGGGTCACGGAGTGGCATTAGAAGGATGGTCGTGCAGGCAGCACCCCCGGCTACAGACGCGATGTTGCGAGCCACGAGTTTGAACATCGGGGCTCCATCAGGACCAGTTGCCAGCGAGACCTCAGCGGCAAAGAACAGAACAAAGCAAACCAACATTGAAATTGAGCATGCTTTTGGCCGCTTGAATGCAACCAAAATAGATGCAGTGGCCTAGTCTCTATGGTTAACTCTGCACTCGCTCGAAAAGGGAGGGTATATATACCCATGAGACAACAAGCACTATTGCTGCAGGATCAATACCGGGAGGAATCAATTGAACAATCTCTGCAACAAGCCCAATGGCAGAGCATACAAGAAGAGAAATCGTCCATCTCAGAGGTTGCTTCACCTCATCTGGCGGGAGTTCTTGACATTCGTGTTGTTCCGAAATGAACGGAATGGTCCATTTGGGACGCCATCGACGAAAAGAATAGCCGCCCAGATTGCCCGCTGCCACGAGAAGGACTGCAACGGCGGGGACAGATGCAAGATAGGGCAATGCACAGGGCGAGAGCCATGCATTATCCGAGTCCTGGATTGGTCAGTGGGTCAATAATCATGTATCCGAAGTAAGGAGGCCCATACCCAGAAGTGAGGACAACCGCTATGCTGGCTGGCGGGAATCAGAGGAATTTGATTCATTCTTCATGGCGGAGATGAAGAAACAATCTCTCAATTCATTGCGAATCCCCCACAGGTGGCCTCGCTGCATCCGTCGAGAGGGGCGCAGGAACAACATTCCTCCGGTCCGTGTGAAGTTAGATCGAGCGTGATATTCAAATATTTAAGGAAATAAAGAAATAGTAAATAAAATAGAAATTGAATCGTTATATTTACTGAGACATCTCTTGGGTCGTGAACCACAGCAATGGTTGGCCTGATCGTGGTTGAGTTGGATGCTCTCTCCGATCGAAGCATGCATCTTCACCATCTACATAGATCGTTACTAGAAAATAGCAAATGCATTTGGCGGGCTTGCGACACCACCGACGACCTGTTATTTATTCAATTAGTGCCATCTCCAATAAAAGAATCAAATAAATCCAAAAGAAAAGAAAAGAAATTAAAGGACACCTACCTTGAGGGGCATGCTTGACAGGAAGAATGTATATCTGCCTGTAGTCTTGCAATGCTGAGATAGCTTCTCCAAATCAAACATCTCCCCAATCGGAGTGCCCCAGCCCGCCAGCACCCATTCATGCAGATTGAAGTTTGGTTTTGCATGGGCGCCCCGGATCGGAGCCCTTTCAAAACTCGGCGCGTCTCCGGCAATCGCAGCAAACTGGTGCTCCCAGAGCCATCGCAGCATGTCCTCCGTCGCTTCCACACCATTGAAATCCGGAGATGACCGAAGGGCAAGATCCCGCCGTTGCTGGCTGTCGAGTTGATTGTATGCTGCGGTGAATCCACTGCGAATGAACAATATATCGCCTTTGCGGAATTCGAGTTTGTGGTCTTCGACGATTTGCTTGAGATGGGGCAGGGTAATCGGTTCGGATTGGAGAGCAGAGATCGAGATGGACTTGGAGGCAGCCCAGTCTGCGTAGTCGACCAACACCCCGCGGCCGGTGATTCCTCCATTCTCAGCCACGACTATGCATCGCGATGTCAGGGTCAGTTTTTGTATTCTTGTAAAGATCCCCGAGGTACAGTAGAGAAGCTTCCATACCATGAAGGCCAATTACATCCGAGCTTTCTATTTCCTCCGTAGTATGGCCATTGTAGAACCGTCGCGATTTCTGATGTGCTAACAGAGAGAAAGAGAAGAAAGATGCTGTCAGCCTCCCAAGGTTTCTTTGGACATGGGGAAAAGAACAACCCAAAGCAACCTCGCAACTCACCGTAATGTCGGAAGCCATCCCATTGACTCGATCCTTGACTGTTAAACGTCAAGATATCATCGTAGATGCAGTTCGGCTTTCGAAGCACGAGTTCTTGTTTGAATGGTTCGCGATTAAAGCTCGGATACGAAGGCATGCTGAGCTGCCAGTCCAGCGAAATGCGTACCCCAGTTTGGATTTCCTTTGCCGCTTCCACAACCACCTCAGGCATGAGCAGATTCAATGTGCCGAGCTGGTCGGAGGGCCCGAAGCGACCCCAGGCATTTCCGGGTGGACCATTGGGGTCGAGTGGCAGATCATCGAAAGAAACCGCACTGTTATGTGTTGTCATGGTTACCTGACAAAATGTGATCTTGCGATGGGAGATGTAGCTGTACACAGGAAAACAGATCAAATAAGGCAAAAGAAAAATAATCAAGAGCAGCAACAGCGCAAGATAAATCCCAAGGGCACCCCCACATCCCCAGATCCCCCGCGCTCGGATGCATATCCGCGGCATTATCCGCGCTATTTCCCATGTCAAGCATCCGCCTGCTTGATTGATTTTGAAGTTCTTGAGAATGCTTATATTGAATCTGAATCTTCTATATGGATTTCATTTTCACAATGCTCGATCCGTGCTGACCATTTAACACGCCCAAGTCCAAAGTATATATCCTGCCTCTTACATTTATGACCGAGAACCCTCCAACTCCACAACCCGATGCATGTCCATATCCTTCTCCAGCAAGGGAATCACATAGGGGTCAAAGGTCTTCCAGTAGGGGTTGTTGAGGTGATACTGCTGCGACGACTCGTTGAGATAGCGCTCGACGATAGTAAAGTCCTGCTTGTCGTGGACAGACTGCGACACAAACCACGAGAGAGTCTCCTTGTCCTGCGAGTAGACGTTGGAGGCCTCGACGAGCTTGTCGTGCAGCTTGGTGATGGACTCCTGGTCCGGCTTGGCGCGGAGGTCTGATGGAGGTAAGTTTTGTTAGATAACACCCCTAAGTCTGAAGCCAAGTTGTCACCTACGAACGACGATGGTGTAGACCATGATGAAGATGCAATTCGATATATGAATTGGAGGGGTTAAGGCGTGGCAATGAGGAGGGAACACTGGAACAGCTAGGAGCGACGACGCGGAGGGGGATGAACCTCTTATATCATAGCTACGAAATCGCCGGTGAGACTGGCTGGGTAAATTATGGGGATCGGATCCACCCACAAAGATTCTGAATTCTTTTTTTTTTACTGCGCGAAGAACGTAGAATATCCCCGAGTGGCCCGAGGTGATTCCGACGTTGTCATTTGCGGGTCCGCGCCAAGCTCACAGTCTCCACTATGGCAGATGAAGTGCAATTTGAAGATTCGAAGCTCAATTTGGAGTAGTTCAATATTGTATACTAGCAGGATACCAAAAAGGTACCATCCTACAGAGTAAAATATGCAATCGTGGCAGCATAGGTCGCCAGATTGTCACTGACCTTCGCCAAAGACGTCCCGTCTCGGACAATCATATTGATCGTGCCAACCGTGCTGAGCGTATACACCACCAGACCACTGGTGGTGCCCTCGACACTGAAGATTTCGCTCTGGCAGTTCTCAGGGAGAGGAAACGTGGAACATGTAGTGCTGTAGTCGTTAAAGAAGCTGTATAGACCGGCCCCATAGACTACAATATCCTTGCTGTCGACAACTCGCAGACCGAGCGAGTTGCAGTTTCCAGGGAGGCAGCTAGTATAGTCCGGGTCGTTGAGACCGGAGTTAGTTGGGTACGGTCCGTTGGCAGCGTTGGGATTCGGCTGATAGTACCTAGAAGTTGTCAAGGGTGTCGTGTTAAACATAACCCCCACTAGTATTTTTACGTCGTGCGATTTTCGGGGTCACTTACGGGGTTTCTGTCTGAATCAAGCCTGCCACCACTGAGCTGGCCCCGTTAAATTGGTACTGATAAAGTGAGTGGTGTTCAACTCCAGTTCCATAGCTGCAGGTGGATGTCAGTAGTGCAACGAGCGTAGGGATTGAAGATAATACACACAGCCAAATGTTTTCTCCCTCCACGAGCAGGCCCCGGCCTGTGTAGACGGAAATCCGGACATCGTCTGGACTGTCAAGGTCATGGTCGGCAGTCCACAGCCAGACATTCTCCAGATAAACCCCACTGGCTGTTTCCGTAATGTGCATTGACATGTAGGCGACCTCACAGGCTGTGGACACCGCTACGGAAGTTGGACACTGAGCCACCTGCTGTTTAGAGCCAGTGAACCCTCCAATACGGGTGTGGACATCCCACATCCCGGACCCTGTCTCTGCTGCTAGATTCCACTCAACAAGTACGGCTCCCGGTGCGGAGCCCTGCGTGCTCAGGATCATGTCGGACCACTCAACTGATCCAGACTCTCCCGACTTGCCAACCTGAACCACAGGAACCGGCTTGGTGATGCTGGACCAGACACTGCCACTGGCCATTATGACAGCGTAGGCCTCTCCGACAATGCGAGATCCAGGCGGGATATAAAGGGTATTGGTAACTTTGTAAACGCCTTGATCAAAGAAGACAATCCTACCCGACAAGGCGGCGGAAGTCAACGCAGACTGTATGGCTTTCGTGTCATCGGTTGAGCCGTCACCCTTGGCACCCGCATTTCTGATACTGACAAACGAAGAGATCGGCGACGCTTCGTACTGCGGCTTTGTCTTGGTATAGAATCTAGAAGACCCACTTGCAAGCAATGCACTCGGACGCGTTGGTGCAGGAAAAGAGCCCTGGAAATTGGCAGGACCGTTCGGAGTATATTTGTGGCCTTGGCCCCAGGCGCTAATAGTCAAAGTCCTCGATGAGCCAGCAAGGACAGTGCCACTAGGACCCTGCACCGCGACTGGGACGTTGTCAAGGGCGATATTCTCCAGGATTAGGCTGCCATTGGTGAAAGTCGAGCTCTGCCATGCAGAAGCCACAAACTTGGGGCAATCGCGAATGGTGCTGTCGAGGATGTTTACCGAGCCAACTAGCTGAGAACCGGCGCCGCCGTTGTTGATCGAGATTGCCGTTGTGCAGTTGGTCAACGTGAGGCCCTGGTAGGTCCAGCCCCAGTTCCAGATCTGAGAAATCCCCGTCACGGCGTCGGAGATGTCCAGGTTCCGCATGGTGAATTGCTGATTGCCAATATTTGCGCCATACAGACCACCGGTGATTGTCACATCGGCTAGGAAGCCGCCGGATCCTTGGACAGATCAGCATCTCGACAGCTACACAACAATGAAGAGTGTTTATCACTGACCGTTCTCAATGAAAATACCCTGGTGCTGTGTCCCCGACGCAGAGCTCATGACAATCTGCACATTCTGGATGCTCGTGGCTTGGCCGGTTGGCCAGTGGATGCCAGTTGCAGCCGAGCTGGCGGGAATGCCGGTCATGTCCAGCTTCAGATTGCGAATCTGTCGGAAGAATACATTTGTCGAGATCCAGCCTTGGTTGCCGTCGTTCTGGTATTGATCTCCATCGATCATGCCCAGTCCTGTGAAACCAGATGTGGCTTTGATAACGGGGATGGCATTGGGGTTGCCGATGATCTGAGCGAAGTAGTAGTCAATAATGGGCGAGGAGATCAAGTATGTCCCAGATGGGAAGTAGACGATTGCCGGGGTCGTAGTAGAGGTCATTCGATCCGCTGGGCCGAATCGGCCGCCATCACTCATTGCAGCATTGATTGCAGCCGTGTCGTCAGTCACACCGTCACCTAATCGAATGATTAGCGTTAAGATCAGCAGCTTGGTTACTAGTGAGTATTCTACCTTTGGCACCGTAGTCTTTGACATTGCGAAAGACCTTGTAGCCAGAAGGGTTTGTGTTGAAGGCGGCGATGCCTTGGTGAGTGATATCCGCCAGCCAGTACGATGCATCAGCAACAGCCTGCACAGAGGCAATGCGTTGCTTTGTTTCTGCTGTTGTTGAGCTCAGGGCTGCCGAGGCACTCCCTGTAGGACCATGGTAGGCTGTATAGTCGGCAAAGGGACTCAACGCGGAGCTGACAATCTCATCCACGGCTGGAATATCTAGCACTTGGGCGCTGACACACGCGGCCAGGATAATAGAGCTAATCACTGAAGTGTAATGCATTTTGACTCCCAGCGTTCTCGGGCGTATGCAAGTCGCGAGGATAGACCACTAGCCGGCCCTAGGGCATACATTCTTCTTTTATAGCCATCTCATCGCCGATAGAGTGCGTGGATTCACATGATAGCTAAAGAAAAGAAGAGACGGGTCAAATCACTACTTCTCCCCATGACTTGGCTGTGATCAGTACCGACGCGAGTAAGTAAATGGCACCCCAGAGTACCACTCCAGGCGGGTGACTGAGGCCGACGAAGTGGCTGCTGCGTGGCATGCGACGGAAAGCCGGTGATTTGCCAGAAATTCCACTATATCTCGTCACGCCGACCTTGGCTGCTGCACCATGATCGAATAGTGGGGGAAAAAGAAAAGAAAGAAACAAAGAAAGAATATTCAGTGCTGATCCTGCCCCACGGGGGATCTGGTCCCCGGTCAACAAAGTGTCTCCACCAATCGCAGAACCAACAGGGCCGTCACGTTGTGCAGGCGATCGAGCTAAAAACTAGTCCGACGGACTGCGGCATTTGAATGGAATGTGACTAGCAGAATTCCCATCTGAGATGTGACTCAGGGGGCTGGCTGTCGTGAAACCCGGGCTTGTTTCCTTGATTCGAGACAGACAAGACACATGGATTTCTGTGAGGTCCCGTGGATCCCCATAGTTTCCTTCGTGTTCAAAGACTGCCCATAGCGCAGAGAAATAAAATCAATCTGGTGGAGACGCTTTGACGGGAACAAAATAAGCAGCATGGATCATCCCGTAGTTCGAGCCAAATGGTCCCGTGCCCTAACTCCGGTCCTTCAATGAGCCCCGACCTCCACTTGTTGAATATAACTGAATAGAAAAACAAAAATTCCCAGAGTAGAAATAAGAGAACCCGAATATTGGATTACAATCGGCTCCCAGACTCGAATTCGAGGTGCGAGCTCCACTGGGCCAGCCGATCTTGGAATTAGGGACCAAGTAGGCCGAATGCAAAGCACACCCTGGGCAAACTTTTTGACAGAATCGTCTTTTATAGAGCTCGACGGAGCTCTCCGTAACTGACCAGGGCCTGCGACGTCATATGCGAGCCCTCTCAGGGCCGGAGAAACCCCGATTCAACAAGCATTTGCTTATTTGTCCCCCCCCAGATCCCACGTGTTGAGTATATCAGTCTCCATAAACAAAGAAAATGCAAAACACATTCAACCATAAGAAGAGGCCAGTATCCCTGCGTCGTGTCCAGCTTCTCCAGTTTCTCCAGCCTGTGCAGCTTGTCCAGTTCAACCGGTGGCAACAGGGAGATGCCAAGACCATCCACGTGATTGCGCTCTTCCGCCTTTTTGCACGCCGAAAAAAAAAATAACAATCGAGGCTCACAATCCTGTCGTTTCCAGGGCCAAAGCACCTTGCAAATTAATCCAGGTAGTACTGGACTGTCGAGGATAGCATCCCACAGCTTCTGCTCTGCGCTCGAACTCGCTCCCGGCTGCTCGTTCGCTCTTTCGGTTCCCCGGAGTCAGCCTGCCCTCGCGACGGGTCGCGAAACGTCGTGTCACAGAATCCGCGTGAGCATCGCAACTCAAACGTCACACCCATTCGAAGGCAGATTGGAATTATCTTTCGACACAAGCGTCGATCTGCAGCAGCCGGATATATATTAGAACGATTAATTCCGTTGCGCTCTTCGAGTCAGCGTGGAGCCGGAAGTCGCCCTGCAGACCAGGAACAAACGCCAATTTGTTAAAGGAGTTGTCGAGACCCTCGGGGGTGTTCAAGTCGCCGAATCGTGCGTGATAGACGACAGATAAACGACAAACAGATTGTGATCAATCTTGAGAAGGGCTGTTGACCCCAGATACTGGTCATCCATTTCGAGCTTGAGAGGCGTGAGCCAGTGGTGGAACGGCGTCCATATGTCCAAACGTGGAGCTGAAGGTCCGCAAGGGTCCAAGGAAACAGAGATGGAATTCAACATGTCGGGTACACCGGAAGAGAAGCCCCAACGGGCGACGGCGGCGCAAATGGCGAACAGAAAGTAAGTGCCAAGTTTTTCTTTCTTTTTTTTGTGTTGCAAGAAATCTCTCGTTGCACGGTGGTTACGGGGGCGGGCGGCGGACAACGGAGGACAATGGAGGAGAACGGAGGAGAACGGGGGGGGAGTGGAAGAGGGTGGAGAGGAGGAGTGGTGCCTGCTTTCCTATTTAGGAAGTGAGAGAAGCGTCGTTGCCTCGCAGGTAGACGTGACTTTTGTGGACGCGTCGAGCTTTTCTTCTCCTCCCCACCATTTTCCTCTTCTTCCTCTTCTTCCTCTCCTCATCCCCCACTCGATCTTTTTCTTCGTCTTCATCTTTCGCTCTTTTTTATCTTCATCTTCTCTTGCTTCCCTCTGTGCTCGCCATCTCTTCTGTCTTCGTTTTCACCTTTTCTCACCTCGCCCGCCCCCGTGTCCCCATGCTCCCTTCTCATCTTCTCTCGTTCCTGTTCCCTCCCTTCCTGACCTCTTTCCTCTTCCCTTTCTGAACATCCCCGAGCTTGCCATCATCGTCATGGTTTCCCTTACAGAGGGAGTCAAGAAGGGGATGTCTCGCTCGGAGTTTCGGGCCTACATCAAGGCCCTGAAACACGAGATGATCAGAAAGGTCTATGCCGAGCAGGGAGAGCAGTGTCCCCCGCTTTCCCCAGAGCTTAGCCCTTGTGCCCCTGAACCCCCCGGGCCTGCTGTCTCGAAGCCTGCGATGTCTACCGAAGAGTTCAGGGCACATTGTCAAAGGAAGAAAGATGGTTTCGCGGAGGAGATGAATGCTTTTATTCATTCCCCGGAACCCCTTGACCTTTCCACCCCCGCGCCTCCTGTGTCTTCGAGGAAATTGAACAAGAAAGTAAAGTTGAGCCCGCTGACCGAGGAATCCACTGCGGAACCTAGAATCAAGGATGTCCGCAAGAGACGTGCTGCTCCTGCCGGTGGGGCTGGAGCAGCTCCAATGAATCCTTTCTCCGCCGCTCCGACTCCGACTCCCGCCTCCAATCCTTTTTCTCCGGCTCCGTCAGCCCAACCCTCTGGCTTTAGCTTCGGCCAAAGCCAGAGCTTCCCGGGTGCCGTTTCACAGCCTAGCCAGCCGACTCTGGGCGGCTCGGGTCCTTTTTCATTCGGCAGCAGCAAGCCGACGGGATTCAACTTCGCCGCGGGTCCGTCAACACTGGACAGCTCTTCCGCACCCAAGAATCCCTTTTCTGTCCCGAACCCTTATGCCGATAAGCCCCTGTCAACTCCCAGCACGAGAGCTAATTTCACCGCCCCGGCTTCTGGCATCTGGAGCACTTCGCATGATCCGGCCACGAGCGGTCTTGCAGGAAACAGCGTGTTTGGCCAGCCCGCTGCAGATTCCATGCAAACCTCGCCCGATGGCAAGCACGATTCAACGGCTTTGGGGGGTGCTGGTTCTTCGTCCAGGTTTAAGCCTCCTCCGTCCGGTGTGAATCTTTTCGGCACAATGACGATGCCATCTTCGACCGGGGATACCACCAAGGAAAAGACTGCCCCCACGTCCGACTTCAAAGCGTCGACCAGTCTGTTTACACCAAAGCCAGCAAGCACTACGGATGCTTCTTCAAAGCAGCAGCCATTCAATTCGTTGTTTGGAGCTTCCCCGGCACCTAAGCCGGCCGAGAAAGTTGACTCCAGCAACCCTTTCATGCCCAAGCCGCTAGAGAATACGGCGGGCACTACCTCAACCGAACAATCCTCAAAACCTCTGTTTGGAGCATCACCGGCACCGAAGCCGGCTGAGAAGGTTGACTCCAGCAATCCGTTCATGCCCAAGCCGGCCGAGAAAACGGGTACTACCCCAGCGCAGCCATTCAAGTCTTTGTTTGGAGCTTCCCCGGCATCCAAGCCGGCTGAAAATGCTTCACCTAGCAACCCCTTCATGCCCAAGCCGGTAGAGAAGACGGCGGGCACTACATCAACAGAACAGTCCTCGAAATCTTTGTTTGGGGCATCTCCGGCATCGACGCCCGCTGAGAAAGTTGACTCCGAAAACCTTTTCATGCCCAAGCCAGCAGAGACTGCGGATATTGCTCCAAAGCCACAGCCGTTCAAGTCTTTGTTTGGGCCATCTCCGGCACCAAAGCCGGCTGAAAAAGTTGACTTCAGCAACCCTTTCATGCCCAAGCCAGCGGAGACGGCTGCTGCCACTTCAGAGCAACAGCCCTTCAAGTCTCTGTTTGGGGCTTCTCCCGCGCCGAAGCCGGCAAATGAACAGCCTAAGGCTTCTCATGAAGTCGTGCCCAAGCCTGCCCCCCAGAAAGTTGCACCAGAACCTGCCAAAGAAGCTACGGCACCCCCATCCCAAAAGGTTTCCAGTACTGCTCCGGCTGTACCCTTCCAGATCCCTAAGTCCGACATTCCTGCCGGTGGGAGTAAGAAGGACAGGGAGGCCACGGAGCTGATCTACAAAGTTCAAGCGCTGAACGAGTCTTTCAAGCGACAAATCAACAAGTTGGACACTTCCAAGGATGATTTTGATAAACTCATCCAGTTCTATTTGAAATGTCGGGACTCCATCGGTGCTCCAGTTGCCATCAAAGCTGATTCTCAGGCGAAGAAGACGCCAACAACACATATCAGCGTCCAAGCTCAGCTGGGGGAAACGGCTCAAGCGCAGCAAGGAACGACCCAAGCGTCGAGCGACTCTACCACTGCCAACGTTTTTGCGAAATCGTTTTCTGCACCGGCGCCCACCCCCGCTCCGCCCTCCGACCCCGCTCCGCCGTCTGCCTCTGTTACACAACCCCACACTGCGACGCCTCCTATAACTGCTACGCCCTCTGAGCCTGTTACATCAGTGCCTGCTGCGGAGTCAGAGTCTGTTCCTGCGTCCAAACCTACTCCGCCGTCCGACAACGCTCCGCCATCCGGGACTCCAAATGAGGATGCTCCCGCTTCGGTGGCTACTAGCACTGGAGACACGGTTGCCAAGGAACCTTCTGAGAAGAACGCTGTTCCTGCGGCCCAGCCAAGTGCTGAGGCCCCCGCGCCTCCAGTTTCTATCCCGCGTTTCGGCAATGGTACTTCCGGCACAGACTTCATGGTCCAGTTCAAGAAAATGTCGGAGAAGACTGCCGCCGAAGAGAAGGCCAAGCGCAAGGCGGAGGAGTTTGATTCTGACGAGGACAATGAAGAAGAATGGGAGCGCCAAGATGCTGAGCGCCAGCGCGAGAAGCGCGCAAAGATTGAGGAAGCTGGGAAGAAGCGGACCGAGTATGTGCCTGGCGAGGGCTTCAAGTTTGTCGACAAGACTGCGGCCTCCATCTTCCAACCCGCAACGCAGTCGCCTGCCACGAGTGCTCCTCCCGCCGTCTCTTCTTTCACCTTCGGGGGTTTGAGTCAACCTACTCCCGGCGTGGAGAACATTTTCGGCCGCCCCCCTACCGCACCGCAGCAGACTCAGGCGTCGGTGAATTCCCAAGCTCCCTCTTCCTCGATCTTTGCCACCCCGAGTGGACCGGTCCCCAACTCGCAGAACATCTTTGGGGGCCTTTCTTCAACTCCTCAGCAGGCTACGACCCCGCAGCAGAAGCCAGAGTCCATGGACTGGCACCTTGGCGCGCGAGGCCCCAATTTCAAGCGTCGCACCCCCGACAAGAACAACGGCGATGACGACAGTGAAGAGGGCGAGGGCGACCATGATTTTGAGGCTGCGCTCCGCAAATCCAAGTGGTCCAAGCCGTCCCCAACAATGAGCAAGTCGAGCCTGAACGCGCCTCTTCCTGCACCAACTGCCGCTGCCGGTCGTAGTCTGTTTGACCGGGTGCAATCCTCTCCTGCCCCCACGGGCCCCACCGAGAACACCTCGGTCCTCGCCTCGGACGTGGTCTTTTCAGATCCGCCCCCGATGGCCACTCCCACCGTGACGGCTCCCGTGACCCCGTCGGTGTCCATCTGCGAGGGCGAAGACGGCGAGCCGGGTGAAGTCTTCGACCTGGCTCGGAGCAACGTCGGTGAGGAGGAGGAACAGGTGGTCTTTGAGTGCCGGGCCCGTGCATTCAAGCTCAATTCCCGCTGGGAGGTCCAGGGAACGGGCATTGTTCGGCTCCTCCTTCACCCGGGGAGCCGGCGCGCACGTCTCGTGCTGCGTGTCGATCCGAGTGGTGGTGTCATCCTGAACACCCTCCTGAAAAAGGAGCTGAACTACCACCGGAGCGACAACAGTGTTCAGTTCATGGTCCCCCGGGCTGGGGATCGAGCTGAGCATTGGGCAATTCGGGTCAAGCCTGAGTGCTTGGACGGTTTCTACGGTTCGATCCAGAAGATCAAGAACTAGGTGAGACCCGATTGCCAATACTGGGGCAGGGAGGAAAGGGGAGTGGACAAGGAGTTTTGCGAGGCCGTGGGCCCTGCGACATCAATTTGTTTTTTTTTTTTTTTTTTTCGTTGCATTTGTCTGTATTGTTCGAGTCCCTCTGCCCACAGGCAGAGCATGTACGTTTAGACGATTGTGAGCATTTTGTTTGCGTTTCTTTCTTTCTTTTTTTTTTTCTTTGCCAAAATTCAAGAACCGCCCTGCTCATCAAGGGCGCGATCTCTCGATTTAACATCTAATACTCTTCATGGCCTGGCTGCGAGTGGGTAGATCTCTTAGTGTGGGCTTAGCTGGTGCTTATTTTGGGTCGCCATCGAGACGGGAGATAGAAATTTTGCTTTCATTCCTATATCTGTTTGGGTGGGTTTCGCGAAACCTTGCCATCACTCTAGATTGAAATATCTTTGAGAATCGGTCAATTGCTATGGGGTTATGTCTGATACTGTGGGCTTGGGGGTTGCTATGTGGTTTCATACGCAATTTGCCATCCAAGGTCTGTTCAAATAAATGAGTTTATGGCTAACGGATGGATTCTCTTTGGCAGGTGCCAAAGGCAGAAGGGGCTGGCTGCTAAAATTTTCCAGTCTTTTATTATTTCTAACCTGCTAATATTTCCTCTCGGGGATGTTAATCTTTCTAGCCATAGGCACTGTCTTGTTGAGACTCAACTTTTCGATATAGCTAGGATCGATGCACTTTCGAAGTCTTTAGACGGTCAAGATAAGTCTTAGAGTTTCCTTTGCCCGGCTGTTCCTTTTTCGGTTATTAGGGTCGCAGGATTGCATTAAAATACTTCGCCCTCGGCCCACTAGCTTTTCGAGTCAAAGTTAAACCAATGTCTCTGCGTAGTTTATGTACGTGTCCGTTAACATGAAATTAATCTTCACGGAAAAATCAAAGCATATATTTAGATAGATCTACCGCCGTTTCTGCGCCCCTATAAAATAAGTTTTTGTGGTGCACTTTCTGTTTACAGAGACCTTTTAGCAAATGTCTTAAAAAAATGCCGTTTCTTTTCATCCTTATCTTATGCCTTTCCCTATGGATCCATCTGATCACCGCTTGTCCGCCACTGGTCTTTGGCAGCAATGGGAGGGCCCAACTGGCTCCAATGGGAGGGCCATGGAACCAGCCGGTGATCGAATTCTGCTACGAATCCCTGGATAGCAGAGAATACCTCACTATAGGTGTGATGCTGGCGAGGTCGTTATGGAAAGCGGAAGTCTCATTTGCAGAATTCGGTGGTGAACCACGGCCGATATGCGACGATCAGACCAATAGACGCCCTGACGTCGTGAAGCTGAAAACGCACACAGGCGACCAGAATTCATGGTGTTCGCTCGGCTTCCACCCCTACGGAAATTACATCGATGTGGGCGTTGGCAATATGAGACCCGACGATATACCCACGGAAGGACTGATCGCGAGCGTCGTCCATGACTTTGGCCATATCCTCCGATTTGGACATTCCAATCAACTGCCAGGCGCTGCATCCAAAATTACAGTCAAGTGCTCTAACATGTAAAGACCCTCGCAGCCTCTTAACAGAGAATACTACTAATGTTGAAGGATAGGAGGCAGTATCAAAGCATGGTCCAGAAATACGGCGAGGAGAAAGCCAACAAAGCGTGTCTTGATATGGACACTGCACTCTCGTTGGCAACCTTGGACAGAAATACCCACCAACAACTCTACTCCGATGCCGCGACCTTCTATGCCCCGTATCCCGAGGACTATGCTCGTGGGCTGACGAATAATATCTTCGACTTTGCGTCAATTATGAATGTCCCTGCGAATGCAAACAAGATCAAACGAGGCCTTTTGGCGAAAAACGACGACGTCATCCAAGCAAGGAGCGCAGATGACAAGAAAAGGGTGCTCGCTATGGACTGGAAAAAGAAGGTGAAGTGGTTGAATACAAGGGTAACCCTCTCGCGACAGGATAGGCAAGATCTCGCGCGACTACGGGTTGGTGAATGTGAGGATCTGCCGCCCTATACCCCGGACCCGCCGCCATATGGTCAGTCTAGACAGACGTGATTGGATGACGGTGCGCTGAAGAGTGTGCTCCACAGGCTTCTATGGTGGAAATGGACTGGGATAGGTGGAGATTACATGATATATGCCGGGATTTCTAGTTGAGTTGAAGACATCAGGGTTGATGATTGCCTTTTTCCAAGATTAAGGAGTGTAAGAGTTCCAGGTACATAAATCCGGGTGTATGAAGATCATGAAGAACATGTTTTCGTATCAAAAGTTCATGTAAATGTCTACATGATAGCTTTATCAATGGTCATCGGTCATTGCTATTGCAAATGATCGTGGGTCCGTTTTCTCCCGTCTCCCACCGTCGCCCAATGGCCAACACCGTGGAGATCCACGTGCTTGGCATCAATTGATCCATTTGGATGTCCTCATACACTCCTAAGGCCATATCTACATACGCTAGCCTTGACAAGACATTCTACCATATAAACATGTCAATTGCTCGGCTCCTCAATGATTTCCTGGTCTATCAAACCATAGATTCTAATTTCTACCTAGAATGCCACTGAAGGCATTGTGTTATTTACCATTATGAACCCACCAATTGATGCTTCATCAACAAAAAAAAGTATTCTACTAAGATCTAAAACTGTTAGTCAACACCAAATCCCCCAGAAGCCCTCGATTGCGGAGAAATGCGAGTCGGGTTTACTTATCTCGACAATCAACCAGCCAATCACAGCCCGAGATAAGAAATATCCGAGGCTGTCGGCCAATCAACAGCGCGGGCTTGTTGATATCTTGCGCATTACGAGAGCAATGCCCGCGTTATCTGCCAGCCCTATCTCGCCTGGGGATTCTGCGAGTTCGGAGCTGGGGATTTGAATGCTATATACTACGGCCTTCTTCCCCGGAAACAGGATGTGATCTTTGCTTTGTCTATACACTCAATTGCAATATCGGTGTTTCTGTGCTTGGTCGTGAGACTGTCTGATCATGCCAGAGACGGCGACCTTTACAGCACCCCTGGGCCAGGGCTTTGGATATGGAATTATCCTGGGACTAGGCTTTGCTTTTGCTCTGCTGATGATCTTTATCACCTGGGCCTTGAAACGGTGAGCATTCTACTGCTCGTTGATCTATACAGGGCAGTCGAGCTGACCAACAACACAAAAGATACCAGCATGAAGTACAAACATCCGAGATGTTTTCTACGGCAGGACGCTCCGTGAAATCAGGTCTGGTTGCCGCGGCTGTCGTCAGTAGTTGGACCTGGGCGGCAACCCTACTTCAGTCCTCGGCGGTAGCATACAAATACGGCATCTCGGGCCCGTTCTTCTACTCCTCTGGTTCGTAGTTTTTGGTATGCATATGATCGAAAGCCATTTTAACTGACCTCTGAACAACCATTAGGTGCCACCGTTCAAATTCTTCTTTTCGCAACCCTGGCCATCGAGCTCAAAAGACGCGCTCCCAATGCACACACTTTCCTCGAAGTCATCCGCGCTCGCTATGGAACCACCGTCCATGTCGTCTTCATTGTTTTCTGTCTGATGACCAACATTCTTGTGACAGCCATGCTGCTCACCGGTGGCTCGGCAGTTCTGAAATCCTTGACCGGGGTTCCCACGACGGCGGGATGCTTCCTTCTCCCAATTGGCGTGGTCCTCTATACTCTGTTTGGCGGCATCAAGGCGACCTTCATCACGGATTACATGCACACCGTGGTGATCCTGGTGGTCATCTTCCTCTTCGCCTTCTCCGCATACGCGACCAATGCCCAACTGGGCTCTCCATCGAAGATGTATGATGCCCTCGTCGACGCGGCGAAGCGACACCCCGTCGACGGAAATGCCGGCGGCAGCTACCTGACCATGCGATCCAAGGAGGGCGGCATTTTCTGGATCATCAATCTGATCGGCAACTTCGGCACGGTGTTCCTGGACAACGGATACTACAACAAGGCCATTGCTGCCAGCCCTGTGCACGCGTTCCCGGGGTATGTCATTGGCGGGCTCTGCTGGTTCGCCATCCCATGGCTATGCGCTAGCACGATGGGCATCTCTGCCCTGGCCCTGGAAGGCCCGCAGCGTCTGAGCTCTGAGGATGTGACTGCGGGCCTGGTTCTTCCATTCGCGGCCGTCAAGCTGCTCGGATACAGTGGCGCGGTGGCTACGACGCTGATGATCTTCATGGCGGTTACGTCTGCCTTCTCGGCGCAGCTGATTGCCGTCTCGTCGATTTGGACCTACGATATCTACCAGGCGTATATCGAGCCCTCGGCCAAGGGCAAGCGACTCGTCTGGATCTCGCACATGTCTTGTATCGTCTACTCGATTATCATGGCGGGCTTTGCCACGGGTCTTTACTATGCCGGTATTGGCATGGGATATCTGTACCTGCTGATGGGTGTGATCATCTCCTCGGCTGTTTTCCCTGGCGCCATGACTCTACTCTGGAAGCAGCAGAACCGCATCGCTGCCGCGGTGTCGCCGCCGCTCGGTCTGGCTGTTTCTCTGATTGCGTGGCTTGTGACTGCAAAGAAGGAGTCTGGTGTTTTGAATGTTGACACCACCGGTGCCAAGTAAGTACAAAAAACATCAGCACCTTGAAGAAGTGATTATTCTAACAACCACTACAGTTACCCCATGCTAGCTGGCAACCTCGCCGCCCTCCTCAGCCCAGTCATCTTCGTCCCAGTCCTCACCTACACCTTCGGCCCGCAAAATTACGACTACGAATCAATGCGCGCAATCCGCAAAGTCGACGACACAGACGTCGCCCAAGCAGCGCACGTCGACCTGGAACTCGTCCCAGGCGAAGGCGACGCCTCAGCAGACAACAATGAAAAGGAAACCCACAAGCTCAACAGCGCAGCACTCTACTCGCGCACGCTCACAATCTTCCTGGCGCTGGCGTTCCTGATTCTCTGGCCGATCCCGATGTACGGGTCGTCTTATGTCTTCAGCAAGAAGTTCTTCACGGGCTGGGTGGTTGTCGGGATTCTGTGGCTGTTCTGTACGGTGTTTGGGGTGGTTATTTTCCCGCTCTATGAGGGACGCGAGAGTATTGTTCGGGTCGTGCGGATGATGGCGCTTGATGTTGTGGGGCGCAAGCCGAGGATTTATAGTGGACATGCCACTGGGGCTTCGGCTTCTGGGGTGGCGACGCCGACGGAGAAGGTTGGGGAGAAGAGCAAGGAGGTGCCTGAGTCTTGAGTTGGTTTGATGTTTGGGCTGGGCCCCTTGTGATTTCGTTGTATACCCCTTAGTTCTATATTGTCTTAATTTATACTGTCAAGTATCCTCTCAGTTATTCTTTGGGCAGGGGCTATCTTACTCAATATTAAATCAGGCTATTATATTTATTATATTGTCCTAGCTTCAATTCCCCCTTGTGGTACCTCCTATAAAAGCAGGCCATCAGCAACTCCACCCCGCCCCCCACCCCAAAAAGGCCTCGCAACCCCCCCAAACCACTCCCAAGCACACGCTGGAAATCCTTCGAATGATGGACCTACAACGGCATGGAGCAACGCCTAAACGAACTCCTCACCAAGCTCAACAAAGACAGTCTTCTCTCTTCTCCACCAAGCAGAGCTGATCAAAGGCCAAAAGTTCCACATGAGCACCCCCTTCTCGCCAGGGCAGTTCTGGGTGTGTTCCGAGATGGTTGGGGAAGACGACGGGAGTGTGGTTATTGCCCGTGTGCGATTACCGCGGTATCCCAACACCCTTTTGACCACCACCGACGCAGACGAGCACTACTCCGCGCTGTGTGAGGTCTCGACTATCCTTCTCTTTTGCAGCAGCAGCAGCAAAGTCTCTCTCGGCGGTGGTTGTGCCACGGGTTTTATGCTTATGAGGGGCCTAAATCAGCTCTTGCATTTGATGCCGGTTGTTCAGCGAGAAGGACGGTTCCTGGGGCAGAGATTCAGTGAGGTGTTGGAGTCCGGCTTCGAGGGTTTATGCTTGTTTCTTTAGGGTTTAGGGCTCTTTGGAGAATGCGGTTTATATTGGGGAGATGGTGCGGTTGACGTGTGGATTTGGCGATGATGGCACGGATCGATATATCAAGACCATGGAACGGGGCTTGATATAACAGATCATGCGTGGAGAACTTTGTCTATACTACAAGGGACTTAACCTGGGGTCAACTCATCATCAAGAAAAAGCAGTTGACTCGTAAGGACTAATACGCTGATCAAAGAACATGGAGAAGGCATAAGAGGTATTTTGATTTTGAAAAGCCCCGACCGAACCCCAAGTGTGATGTTTTTTTAAGAAACAGGGAATCAGAGATGCAAGACACCAACGTAACCACCCCCATTTAAGCGTCATCGACGGTGGCGGTGTGCAGACCCTTGGGGTCCTTGACGTTGACGGCCTGGACGTGCGAGTACAAACGCTCCTTGGCACCCTCCTCGTCGTTACGCTTGCGGGAGATGCGCACACGGAGACGGAAGGGAACACCCTTGATACCGGCCTCCCAGACCTTCTTGTTCAGCTGGGGGTCGAGGCGGACGTCCTTGGTGCCCTGGGAGAGTGCGCATGCCACCGTCAGCTTGAACCATCCATAGGGATTATGAAAAGAAATATAGGATATCACTCACCATAGCCTGCTCGGCGAACGCACGGATCTCCTTGATGGCACGAGGAGCACGCTTCTTGAAGCTGACACCGTGAACCTATAAATCCCGCAAAGAAGTTGCAATCAGTCTTCCGTCCAAATGCCATCTGGTAGAGATCAAGACTCTGCGCGATGATTTTCTGGTCTTTCGGCCATAGAGGTGGACTTCATCAAACTAATTCTTCTTGTGTTGGCTGGAGCCGGCGGGGGAGAAAGACGAAAATTTCTTCTCGATTCTTTCCCCCTCTCCGACTGTCAGTCGGCAAAGACGATATCCTCCTGTGGTTTCCCACATGTCGTCTTGACTAGCGGATTGGAAGTGTGGGATTGGAGTATGGCTGGATGGAGTATTTCCCCTCCCCAGGCCTCTCCCACACACGCACATGTAAAATGTGTTTCCGACTCCGTTGTGCTGAGAATCGTGTTCTCTGTCCAATTGATTTCCTCCAGATCCTTATTCGCAGACTCGAATCGTCGCAGGGAGGTTTGGGAAATGTGTGTGAGATCAACATACTCTCTTGTGCAGGTTGATGGTGTACTCGCGGGCCACCACATCGGCGATGGCCGAGCGGTTCTTGCCGGTCTTGACGTTGGACATCTCTGCAAGGAAACGTTAGAGTGCGCAAGCAAAGTAAATGGCGTAAATGGCAGAGGCCATACTCACTGGCGTGATGGGGGTGGGCGTCGATGGTGGAAGTGGTCGGAGGTCGAGAGGGAACGGTGCGGTTTTCGATTCGAAATTCAGTGTGGCTCGCTTATCGGATGGGCCGCCCGTGATTGGTCGGGTCACGTGGTTGAAGTGGTGCCTTGTCCATGTCTGATTAGTTATGTTTCATGCCTGGTTTATTAGGCATAAACTCGATGGACTACGCAAATGGAAATTTCCCAAGTTTTTTGTTAGACGACAAGATTCCTTTGCGAAATACCCCTGCCCACTACCTATACACTTATCTATATTCTAACCCCCAGTACTGTTACCCGCACTTAATTCTGGCCCTCGCTCACATCCAGATAGAGGTCAAATCGTCGCTGAGTGTAGATGGGGATGCCTTTGCGGATATTCACGATAGCTTCATCGCTCAAATCGGCGTAGATAATAGTTTCGGAATCCTCGGCCTCGGAAAGGATATTGGCACTAGGATCGGCAATCAGGGTGTGGCCATAGGCCTGGTAGGAGGCATTTACGTCCCGGGCGGGGCTGCAGAGCGCCACATATGACTGATTATCAACAGCGCGGGCGCGACCCAGCAGCGACCAGTGGAGTGGGCCAGTGGTGGTGTTGAAAGCGCCCGGGTAGACCAGAAGGAACGCGCCCTTGCGTGCAGCGATCATGGCCGCTTCCGGGAACCGGATGTCGTAGCAAATGGCGAGCCCAATCTTGCCGTACTCAGGGAGATCAATCACCGTCAGATGATCGCCTGGGGACAGCACATCGCTCTCCTTGAAGCTGATCTTGCCCGGGATGTCGATGTCGAACAGGTGCGTCTTGCGGTGCGTGCCGATCAAGGATCCTGACGGCGAGAACACCAGCGAAGTATTGTAGTATTTCTTGCTGGAGGTTTCCAGCTCTGGGATACTCCCGCCCACCAGGTAGGCATTGGCCTCGGCCGCGATGGCCGACAGTGCGTGGTATGAGGGAGACTGCTCCTTCGTCGGCGGCGACGGGTGCAGGGTCTCGGCGTACTTGGGGAAGTACTGTGTGCCGTAGGGGGAGTTAAAACACTCAGGGAGGACAATCAGTCGTGCGCCTGCCTGCGCGGCTTCAAGGACTTTGCTCCGGGCATGCGAGAGGTTGACGGTCTTATCAGCGCCTAGAGCGGAGTGTCAGCTAAGGAGATCTGTCATAGAACTTGGTAAGAATGAATACCTGATGCTAGCTGCACCAGAGCTAGTTTTAGAGGCTTCCTCAGGAAGGCGGCCATGGTGATGAGTGGATGTAGAAGGGAAAAGCCGAGGAGTTGGGGGATTGGGGTCATTGGGGTGACTCCGATATGCGGGGGACCAATGACTCCACGCATGTATCACATGATAATTTTGCCGTCCCACTTATCGATAACGCTACCTACTCGTTCCTCTCCATTACCAGTCCTCTCGCGTCTCTACTTCTGCCTCGTCTCCCTTTCCTCACATGCCCTTATTCAGCCAACATGCTGTCTGCATCAACAGTATCCTCCTCCTCCCTGGATACAAAGGACGCCGAGTCAGCGAAGACTACCGGCAGTCCCGAATCACTCTCACCGGATGAGGCAGCGAAGGACTATGAATCGCACCTGCCATTCAAAATCCCGGGTGCGGTGGTGTTGTCTGGCCCTTCTATTTCTATTCTTCGCCAAACTGCGAACGATATCTATCTTCAAATTAACTCCGACACGTCTTACTCGAATCAGTTTATTATCGTGTCGAATCTATCCCGGCAAGTGCAGGAGCTTATCGGTGGAGATCGAAATCCCCTTGAGGTTCCCTACAGATTGACACTCGACACACAGCGCCAGCAAGCGGTTATTCGAATAATGCCTTCAGGAGCGCATGAGCGTGTGACACAGTCATTTTCAAACGAACTCGTCGTGAAGTTACTTGATATGGGAATTCGTCCAAGAGCTTACACTATGAATGCGGCCACCCGATACCACGGAAAATCATGCGATAAAGAAGCCGATCAGTCTCTTACTCCATCGCGGGATACCTTCTCTAATAAGGTATGGCCTTCGCTCGTTATTGAGACGGGTCTTTCCGAATCAGAAGCACAACTACGAGCCGACGCGTATTGGTGGTTCTCGAATTCCGACTACAAAGTCAACATAGTTATGCTCTTTCACATACAAAGATCCCCTGAGCGCAGAGTCACCATAAAACTCTACAGTCTCAGACCAGCCACCCCAAGAGTCACCCGTGGACTACAGGCGGAGGCCGAGCGCACTCTACTATCTAATCCTACGCTATATCAAACAGACTCCCCAATAGTGCTACGTCATTCAGCGGCCCACGAGATCGTTATCACCTCAAGAGGTATTCAGAATGCTCCGCTGGAACTAGATTTCGAATCCGTCATGCGCCGGCAGCCGGCCCCTAATACGAGGGAAAAAAACATTATATTCACGGCTGAGGATCTTGCTGAGTGCTGCAACCATGTCTTTCTGGAAGCCTGAACATTACTGCTACCTGTCTTATCGCTACATGTCCTCAAAAAAATGCTAAGAATACTCCAGTAAAGACATTGCTGTATGCTACCGCCCTGTCTTTCCGGAAGCCTAGGCATTATCACTACACGTATTGTGAGGGGGTTGAATTCAAAGCTTTCTTTTAAACAGATATCCACTTTGTAGTTTAATTTATTAGTTAAGGATTCTGTGGTTAATCACCGGCAAATCGACGGCCAAGAGCGGCCTCGCGAAATGCTAGTAAAGCTGATGAGCAGCACCGTGACAAGGGGATTGGCCAGCGGGTGTGGACACACACGCTGGAGGTCTTCGACGCGGCTTGTGGCAAGTAGGGATCACGTGGGCCCTGTAGATTTTTTTTCTTTTTTTTCCCGGAGATTTTTGGGAGGCAAATTCTCTTTTAATTGCGAAGAATCTCCGGAGACCCTGCAAGTCATCTTATTTCCCCCCTCAATATTGAGACTGGATTTTTCCTTCTGGAATCCCCTTGTGTGCGCCCTGGGCCGAGCAGAGATTGGCGATCGGCAACCGGGCGGCTCTGCACCCCTCGAAATCCGACCTTGTTTCAAGATCTCGCGCTTTGAAAGACTTAACCCTGGACAGCTCGACCCTGAGTTCGCATTTGTCTTTGAACTGCACATTCCATGTTCGAAGACTTCTCCTTCTCGACGCCCTCGTCGCGGCCCGCCCGCTTGACCGTCGACGCCGATGACCGGCTGATGGTCGACTGCGACACATTGATCTCGCCACTGTCGTCGCGCTGCCCATCGCCGCAGTCAAGCCGGTTCCGCACGCTGCCACGGCCGCGGTCGTCAGTCTTTCGCTCGCCACCGCCGACTTCAGTACCCTTCTCCCACGACCCTAAGCGTCTGTCCATCTCGACCCTGACCCAGAAACTGCACGAACATTCCCTCCAAACGCCCGACAACCCCTACTCTCACCCCCACCACCGACGCCCATCGCTCTCTCTCTCACCAAATGCATACGCGGCCCATGTCCTGACCCCGCCGGACACAGACCACGACGACGACGAACTGTCGCCGGGGCCGTCGTCCAACGCCAGCCCGACCTCGTACCCAGCAGACGACATGCTGTCGCCTCCGTGTGGAGTTCAAGGACAAGCACAAGCATATAGATCCGGCGACATCTCCCCGGGCCTACAATTCGGATTCGGACCAGGCTCAAGCCCCGAGCCCGGCCCCAACCCCGCCCCCTGGACCACATCAACCCCAGACCACCTCAGCGTGCGCCTGCAGCGCCAACGCATCGCCCAGCTGCAATGCAGTCACACCCCCGACGCACTGCGCCGCTCCTCCTCCTACCGCGCCGACCCGGACCCGAACTTCGATCCCGACGCCTGCCACCCGAGCTCGCTGCCGCCGCGGTCCTCGCCGCGCCGGCGTGCCGCCACGCTAGCCCGCAGCCGGTTCGGGCCCGGTGACGCCCCCTCGGCGGCTTTGTCGACGGGGCCGGACCCGCGTCTTCGACGGAAGAGCAGTGCCGGCGCTGTGCTGTCCAGCCGCATCGATAAGAGCCACTACGGTGCGGCGGCGGGGTCTTTGTACGCGCCGGGATTCGGGCGCGAGGGCTCCAAGCGGGGTGATCCGGTGGCGTTGCGCCGGAAGAGTGTGGTTAGTGCGGCTTTAGCTTCTGTGGTTGAGCGGTGAGATGGGCTGCTTCTTTTATTTATATATTTTTTTTTCTTGTTTATTTTTATATGAATAACTTTTTGGGTCTTTGTTGTATATACTTGATTGATACCCTTGAAGATATAAGATATTTATTATGCCATTAGTATTAATTTTAGCATGGGGTGAATATACTAGTAGAAGCAAGACTTATTAACGTCTGAATTTGATACCATTTGAACAATATCTATTTACTCATACTCATTCTGGGGCTTCTGCATCTACTATCCAGTTCCATAGACAAAAGAACACCCAAGTGTTACATGTTGATTGAGTCTCGGACTCTTGAGAAAAGAGAATAAAAGTATGTAGAAACGACAAGAAAGAAGAGAAGAAACCGGCCTCATCCAGAGTCAAGATATCCCACCAGCGCCATGACATCCATCAACCCTTATCAGTCATACCAGATCATAACCATATCCATAAACAAAGGAAATAGAGTAAAAGATTGAAAAGAGGGAGGGAGGGAGAGAGAGAGAGAGAGAAATAGAAGGAAAGTGAGAGAGATCAACTCCCAGACCGCCAACTAAACAACTTCCGTATCCCCCTCCGCTGCGCAAACGACAACTTCCGATCCTCTTTCCCAGAAGAGTGATAACGACGTGCCCCGCCATTCTGGCGGTGCAAATCATCGAGCGCGCGCACCGGATGCCCGCGCAGGCCCATGGTCTCGGCATTGGCCGCGGCCAGCACGGACTGCACATGGGGATCGAGGTAGACGGGGTCGAATGGGTCGTACGAGTAGGGCAGATACGAGGCCGAGGGGGCCGGGGTGGTAGGTGTAGTCGGGGTGAGCGGCTCGACAGGGTCGGCAGGCTCAAGGAGATCGGGGAGGTGGCAGACAATCCCGCGGTCTCGCTCGTCGACCTGGGCCCATTCGCTGTTGGCGTAGACGGGAGAGCCTGGCTCGCCGATGTCGCTGTCGTCGGAGAAGAAGGTGCCCTGGGAGTCGGAGTTTGGGCGCGAGGTCTGGGCTTTTATGTCGTTCCAGCTCTGGGGTTCTGGGGACTCGGTCTTTAATGTTGATGGGGTTGTGGGTGTTGTTGGGGTTTGGGGTGAGGTCCAGGGCTGGTGCTCGCGCAGCGAGTATTCTGAGAACGAGCGGACCCGGTCGACGGGCACACCCGGAAACGAGGAGGGAGGTCGGTTTGCAGGCGCTTGGGGGTGAATTCGCGCGTCGGCAGAGAGGTGTAGAGCGAGGGTGTAGAGCAGTGCGACGGTAACGAGGCGTCAGTGAACTGCGACAGCGAGGCGCGGTCGAGACCTTGCTTGATGGAGAATGGCCCGTCTGTCGACATGCGGGAGTCGCGCGGGTCGGACAGCACAGAGCAGGTGTCGACATCGTCGATGAACGAAACGATGCGGGCGAGATCCAGCGACTTGCGCGGGTTCAGGATCTCGAAGCAGGCGCCACCGTGCGAGACGGTGGCGACGGCCGACGAGGTGGCTAGCATTGGGTCGGATGAGCTGGGCCGGGCTGAGGGTGGAAGCTCGGATTTCTGGAGCTTTTCGCGGAAGGTGTTCTGGAAAAAGTGGTCAGCACCTTGTGTTTTTCTTTTTGTCTTTCTTTTGTGTGCTGTTTCAGTTTACTCACCAGTCGCTTCCGGTTAGGTCTAGGACGATGACCGTGATCCGAGACAAGCGTTGCTCTTGGACCTGTAGTGACCAGAATAATGTTAGCCACAGCTTCATTCTATACACATACACACATAGATGTGTGGAAAGGAACCTACCAGACGACGTCTCAACCTCCGAGTCCAAACTCCAGCGAGAGATAAGACTGTGCGAGTACGAAGGCGACAGCGGAGGCGTCGAAGCGGCCGACGACACTGAGACAGGATAGGAAGAAGAAGAAATCGACGGGCGTGCCGAGCGGTTCAAGTGCACGGCGCCCGTTTTGCGCTTCAACGACCTTATAGACCTCGCGTCGCGATCGCCGGGATCGTCGACGCGGGCCTGTGCCTGCGACTTGCGGTATTCATGGAGAGATAGCATCCCAGTGGGGAAATGGATGGATCGAGGGGTATCGTGAGCTAGGGGGTTGGCCGTGCAGGCTGCATGATCCTGATCCTCATTTCCATGGAGTAGAAGACATTGCGCGACGGGGCCGTCCAGCAGCTCGTCGGCGTGGCACCAGACGGAGTCGACGGGGATGTCGTCCATGGGGAATAATTGGATTCAAATCAATTGTGATTTGAACTGATTTTCTCTTGTGTTTTGCGTATGCTTTTTCTTTTTCTTTCTTTTTGAGTGTTCTTAGGTGTTCGTCGACATGTCGATCAACGGCCGAGTGACTCGTCAGATCGCAGAATCCGCAAGGGAGCGATCATGGTTCTCAAGAAATAAAAACCTGCAAGGCACAGTTTTTTTTTTTTTTTCTCTGTCCCTGTTAATTTCGATCCATCCAATTCTTCCCAAACTCGGTCTGGAACATCAGGCACAAATGGTTCGGTGGAGCCGCAGAGTGGAGCAGGAACAAGAGAGTGCCGGAGTGACCGAATCTCGTGAAAAAGGAAATATGGACTGAACCAAGGAACGAGATCGGATCGAAGAGAATAGAAAGGACACACAACGTGGAAGTGGAAGAATGTCGGTCTGGGCAGGAAAAGAAAAATGTAGACATCACGGCCCAAGAATCACTTGCAGCTGATCTGATCGATCTGCCCTCCACTTCCCCTAGCGCATCTGCTAGTGAGTTAGTCTGCTGGTCGCATGCCAATGATTCTGGTTGGGCCCTGCTTTGACATGAACCCATGGCCCACTGCCCGCATTCTCGGGGATCCAGTCGGCGTGCAGAAGTGAGAAGTCAGGGAAGAGGATGTCGGGTGAGGTGGCGAGATTATACATTTTTCTTTTTCTTTTTCTTTGATTCTTTTCTGACCACAATTACCATTGTACTAATGATACTATTTCTTTTTTTTGCTATTTCTATTCTTATAATCCTATTATCGGAATTAACTTCGATCAGAAAGCGGACTGGCGCGACTTACTCCTTGAGGCATCACAACTCCCAAGGAACAACCACCGATCATTCCATGGCTCGCACACTCGACATGATTCATGATTACTTGGACTCGTGAGATGCATCATCGATCGGCGGATCGGCTCTGCCAGTTCACTGCACCCCATGTTTGATGTGCCTGGACAATCCTTATCTATACCTACAGTATGTGGTGTCTCCATGAGACACTTCCTCACAACCTCATTGTGGGCTACAGCTATCCCCCAAAGACAGAAAACAATCTACCATTGCCAGTAGCCAGATATCTCAAATATCCACACATCCACACATCAACACTCCAATATTCGAGAAACTAAAAATAAAAATAAAAATAAAAGCCAACTCCCAAGACGCCCGGTCATGCTTCAAGCCAGTCGCAATTTACAGTCAGTCATGCCTCGTCAAGTCAATCACATGAGAAAAGTCGTCATCATCAAGCAAATGTAAGCAACTGTGAGCAAATGTATGTACGGAAACCGCTTCCGCGATTGTGCGAAATCCCTCAGTGACGTTTATATTTCTAGATCCCGGATTAGCAACCACACCTCAAGATTCCACAAGTCCAGCCCCCAAACCCGAACCCCGAGAGAGCGACACGAACCCGGGGGGAGATCCACTTACATCTTCCATTTTCCGGCGATTGCTGGGGTCCAAAGTATTCCCAGCGCCCAGCAGAGTCTGGCCCACGGCCTTGGATACGCCGATGGCAGGCCGAAGAATCACCGTCGGTGCACGCTTCCACACAGCCCGGGCTGCCGCCGTGGCACTGCCACTTTCCACGACCTCGCCAGGCACGGCGACAACAGCGTTGCGTGCCAGCAACAGATCCCGTTCCAGCCCGCTGAAGGCGCCCCGCAGGCCCTGCACCACGCCCACGGGCTGATCCGCGTACAGCGAGATGGCCTTGGCCTCGTCGTCGGTCAACGCTTCTTCGGATATCCCGGCAGCGACGGCGGGCGACGCCGACGGGGTCGTGAGCAGATCCTCGGCGCCCTGCAGAACCGTTTGCGTGCCAATGGCCAGTTTGGCGCCTAGCTTTACCAGCTCGTTGGATGTGGTTTTGGCAAAGGCCAGCGCACCCTTTTGGATACTGCGCACGATCCGTCCGTCCTTGTGGTACTCGCGCATTGGCACTACCACGAGATCGCGCACGCCGCCGCCCACATTCACAAGTGATCGGATCGGTGCCAATCCCGCAAGTACCCCAGGGAGTTGGTTGCGTTTGACGTCTGGCATCCAGATGTCGTTGAGAGTGATCCCCAGCCGGTCGAATCCGGATACTCCGTAGATGATCACATGGCGCAGCACCATGTCAGCACCGTCCAGCACGAAGAAGTTCATGAACTCGGTCGTGCGACCTGACCGCAGCCCTGCGTAGTCGACGCGTTTGGGCTTGAAGTCCAGCTTTACTTGCACGGCATTAACCTCGACACGTTGCAGGAATGGTGCATCTCCTGGCGAGCTGGACTCCTCGATGGATTCGTCACGGAACTCAAAGAACCGGCTCAAGAAGTCCAGGGCATCTTGGTCCACGTGCAACCTCAACGGCAACACGGTAGCCTTCAAAACGATTTCCGACGCAGCCAGCTCGGGCACGGGCTGCACGGTCAGGATTTCCAAGTGGATCATGCTCGTCCCGCTTTCTTTCTCGCCGGCCTCATGCATGTACGTCGCGAATTTCTTCCATGTAGACGTGGGCACATGGTCGTAGATCTCAAGATCATTAACCCGTACATCCAAGGAGCTCTGTGTCTCCCCCGAGTTTGGCGGGAAGACAACAAGGTCTGCACAGACGCCCTTGAGCTCAAAAGTCATCTTGTGGTACTTGCTCCGGTGCAGCCGCAGTCTTTTCTCTCTCATGGAGGATGGCCGGCCTTGACGGCTGGTAGTCCCGGTCACGGTGGTCGAGGTCGCATAGCTGCCCGTCTCGCTGGTAAGGTCGTCAATGTCGCGATTGATCTCACGGTGAAGCTCTCGCGGGTCCTTGTTAGCTGGGATGCCAATGTAGATCGAGTTAAAAAGAAAGTCTCCGATGACGGACTCGGCGTCTTCCTCGGTCCCGGGAGACATTCTTGTGGTCCGGGCACGACGCTCCGTAGCCTTGGTCTCGACGTCCTTGACAGCTTTGGAGATGGTATCTCGTGTTCGTTGCCAGTCGTAACCATCAAAGAGATTCCAGATCACATGCACATCACGCACTCTCACACGGAGAGGACTCCGCTGAAGCATGGTGTCATTAGATAGACCGTAGGTGTTGTGGGTAGAATCCCACCGATGTGCAGTTCCCCCAACCGCGGACTGCCTGGCGAAATGATCATCTTGGAACTCCAGTTCCGTAATGCTAGATGAAATCTGATACTGGGAATGAAAGCTGTCGAGAAGGTCATTGGAATCGGGTGCTCTGAGAGCTTTAGAAATGCCATCACCAGCGCCCTGCTGCGCAGGATAGAAATCGCTGACATACTCGAGCTCTTCGTTCAAACCCTCTTCTTGAAGCGGCTCTCCCAGGTCAACTGCGGGTTTGGAGTCAAGAGTAGGATCTGCAGTGAAGGCATCGCCAGAGAAAGAGGCCAACATGTCTTGAATGGGCATCACTTCAGTCCGATACTTGACATTGGCGTTGGGTGGAGTCGGAGGCTGGAGTCCATTCATGATGCTGATAAGGGTCTGCGTTGAATCCGCACATGTCTCGAGAATCAGCAAATCGTCTCTCAACTCGACATCCAACGACTTTGTGGCACCGGCGTCGAGAGACATCAACTTGACAACAGCCATCGCAGATGAAATGGTAGATACAGGAACGTAGCCCGAGTCGATATATGCCTGCATCTGATTGCTCTGGGGAACGGCTGAGCCCCGCTGATGTAGATTATCGGCATGGTCCACATTATCAATATCATCGATGATCATAAAAGACGCTTTGCGGATGTCCAATGTGGCTTCTGACGCATCCTGACTATGCATAGTACCGCCAAACTTTGCATTTGAGAGCACCGCAAGGCCTTTCGCAGGGCAATTGCGAGGGTTGAGACCCAGGACACAGTCCCTAAATACTACAGCCAGCTTTGTTGGCTTGGTCGAGTCCCTGGACACATCTGGCTTGGAAGGCGACCGCGGCAATTCATCTGTTGTGTGGGAAGATTGCTCTGCAAGATTGGCAATGGAATTGGCCATGTCACTGGCCAAATCCCCGCCAGTTCGGTCGCCGCTCAATCCAAGAAAAGCCGTGACCGATGGCAACGTATACTCAACGCGAAGATGGTGGAGTTTGACTTTGAAAGTTGGATCCATTTCATCGGGGATGAAACGAGCCATGAGAACCGGCGGACGAGGCTGAATGGGGGTTTGATGCTTGTCTGACAGCAGTGCCTCGCCCACCAACTCTTCATCGTCGTTCCGATTGACAGTCACGGTGCCAATCTGAGCAGCAACCAATGATGGCATGCTAATATAGGCAAATTCGGCATTAGCGAGACGCGTGTTGATGTCCCCGACATCGCCACCCACGTGGATCTGGCTCTCAAACTCGCGGATTAACGTCAAAGTGAGAATCCCCGGGCGGTCATCCTCCGGCAAATACTTCGTGACATTGGATAGCCGTCCCAATTCACTGCCGAGAGTTGAAAGAGGAGCCAAGCCGGCAGTATTTGCAATGACGCTTTTCATCCCTGCGACTGTAACCCGAAGCACAGAGCCCTGCCTCCGCTGCCGCAATAGAGTGTCCAGCATGATATCGTCGTCCTCGTCATACTTGTCCTTGGACGGGGTTATTAGGGTTAAGAGACGATCAAGATCGACTTCCTTGGGAGAGAAGAGGAATTCAACCCTGATATTGCTCAATGCCACCTTGGCAGGGGCATCAGAGGACTCATCCAGCGGGAGCGGTCCACTCAGCTTTGACTTGTCGATTTGAACACCAATGCCCTCAAATCTGCTGACGAGTTTGACGGCAGACGTATTCAGCTTGAGACAATGGGTTTCCCCGATGACATCCAGCACTATACCGCCCACCCGGGCATTCACCTTCCATGGGGTGGACGCATTTCTGGCCTTTTTGGGCGCCGCAGCTGGGGTCTCAAAGTGCACACCACGGGGCCGCTTCTTGGGATGAGCCTGGCCGCCCTTGACCGTCGATACAGACGATATAGAGCTCCCGAGCTCTAGAATGGTGCTGAGACCACCCATCCACCCAATGACTTCTTCTAAACGCTGTATATTCAGATTGAGATGCAGAGGAAGCGTGGAGATGCTGATCCTTGCTGAGTCGGTCGACTTCACCAGCGAGAGGGAAATGTCTCCTTGCGTAGGAGTCATGATATCACGTGTAGATTCGCGCATCTTCAATGTCTCGTTGAACGAGATCAAATTATCTTCTGCAAAGCCGAATGTAAACTTCGAAACTTGAAGGTTCAACTTGGTCGTAGCGCCTTTTACCAACAACTGCGATTTCAAACCAGACGCCTTAATTTGTAGGATTATGTCTTCCGTCGAAGGAAAGGACGGCGGCAGAGGTAGACCAGCGCGCTCGGACGAATGAGAATGCTCTACAACATGTTCGATAAACTTGATCGAAACGTCGTGAACAACAAGACCGAGAGCTGCGTGGTGGTCCAGGTGTTCTGGCACAGGTTGCTTTGGGGACGGATCTCCAACCTCCCCGAGAGCATGCATTATCTTTTGTCCAATCTTGACCAAAAGCCAGCCAGTTGCGATATCAAAGTGCAAAGCCGCTGAAAACACTTCCACCGCCGTCTCATGCGACTCAGCGCCATTATTTGAATGACGCGGCTTCTCTGGGTGACCTGATGGCCGGGACCCGGCTTCAGAAGACCCACGGGACTCGGTAGAGCCTCTACGAAATCTGGTGGAAGCGTAAGTTTTGGAAGCAAGGATGCTTTCCTCGATCGTAGACTCTTGTAGATCGGCCGGAAAGTCTTGCGGGTCACTGTCGGCCCTTTGTCTAGACATTGAAGGAGACGATTCGCCTTGAACCTCTGCCTCGGGGTTTGACGGTAGCCAAACCAGTACTTTGTCAATGCTGAAAATGGGGTTTCGACTTTCGCTGGCCTTTTCAAGAGAGGGCGACAGTGCTTTCGATGCTCTGTCAGTGAGTTCAGATTGAGACTGGGCTTGGTCATCGCCCAAGGTCTGCTGGTCCGCGAAATATGAATCTGATGTGACAGCGAGTTTGGGAGTCGAAGCAGTAGCCTCGCTCTGGGCCCGCTGGGCGAAATGCGACGCACCAGTAGGGGTATCTAAGGTTTGATCCTCAGAAACACCCCCTGCATGTTCGTTGGCATTGAACGAATCCCATGCTCCGGGCATATTGGGCATGAAACTCCCAGTCTCTTGGCTGATGGCACTCATGTAAAGGCTTTGTGCTTCATCATGAGAAAAGTACTTGGATTCAGTGAGGTCCCCGTGGGAGCCTACGCTGCTGGACTCGGAGGGTGATGACGGCGTAGGTGAGTGATGTGATGGGTCCATTTGAGACCTTTCGTAGTCCCCGTGACCCTGGGGATAGTTTGTAGAGGGTGCAGCTGCATCATCGAGTGACGGACCAGCGCCGCTACTCAGCTGGGAGTCAAAAGCTCGGGACCCATGGAGACTGCTCGATGGTATTGATGCCTCTTCAGTGTGCTCGATATCATGGCTTGGTGCCAAGTTTCCTGAAGCATGTGGTGATGAACCTGGTTGAGACATCCATCCACTCCCCGTTATTTGCTCCTCCTCAGGGCGAGGGGTCGTAGACCGCTCAACATCTAAGTTGTCAAGCCGAGTATTCATCACAGAGTCTAAATAATCTGGGTTGTCTCGAAAAGGGTCGTCAGCCCCGAAGATCTGGGAGTCTGCGAGATATCGATCATTTGGATCTTCAGTCTCCGAGTGGACATCCGAGAACCGACCGTCATGAGAGAAGGTCGATGCTCCCATGTCGTGGCTGTCGTTTTCGCGATCATTTTCACGATAACCTTCCCGAGGCGGCTCGAAAATGGTTGATTGAGTCATTGCAAGGGCAGATTCTGAGCCGGGGGAGTCCAACGGAGGGGGCGAAGGTACCCTGCTCGATGGCTGGCTCCCTCTAGAGTGCATCGTGGTGGTCGGAGACGCAGGCACAATGAACCGCGAATAGTTTGAAAACACCACGGGGTCCGACACGAGGCCAACACTAATTCCAACAAGCGACACCAGACGCTTTCCTTTTCGCAAAGGCATAGCATCCTCAGAGCCAGCAGTGAACTCCGATACCCCATAGACGTCGATCTCCCGAATACTCAATAGACCCGAAACTAGATCCGGCTTGTCCTCGGGTTGTCGTTTAAGCGGAGCATCTTGCTTCAACTCCATATCCAGGCGCACTGCCACGTCCTTGATTTTGAGCTGTAACCGATCCGCGATACCCTTCAAGAACCCAGCAACAAAGCTCGGCAGAGACAGAGTCTCACTTCCAAGACCGAGTTCCTCCTCTTCATCGGCGCTGAATGACGATGATTGTCGCGGTAGAACCTGGGATTGCGACGCAATCGCAGCTTGTAACTCCTCCTTTTCCTCCTTCGGCTCTGTCTCAAGGAACGATTCGGCGAGGCCAGACGGGGTGGGCAGGACTGAGGCTGTGTCTGGATCATGTACGGCCGAGGAACTGGGCCCTGTGTTTTTCGTCTTTACATGACCATCCCGACCTGGTTCCCCCGATAATAATCGAAGATGTACATCGATCCCACTTGCTTCACAAATTATTCCACTGCTGTAGATATCGGCCGGGACGGTGATTCGAAGAAACTGGACTCGGGCACCGAGCAACTCACACGACGCAGGGAGGTTGAGGAGAGTAGCGAGTTTCTAATAAAGCCCCGAAAAATAAAAGGTGTCAGTATATATATGGGCAGCATCGCGGGGACAGCTTATGCGGGCGACGGAATACAGCCCCGCCGTCGCGTCACCGCTCCCACTCACCTCCAGCTTCAGGCCGATATCTCGCAGCTCCACGGTGCTCCGCTGGCCCCAGCCAATGCCCAGATTATCAGGGTCCAGTGCCTCTGTTTCCACGAGCCCCAGGCGAGAGAGGGCATATTTGAGCAGCCGCTTCTGGAAGAACGATGGCAAGAAGTAGGCCATTTTGGGACAGCCGGCCGATCATGCACTGGCAGTATCATCGAAGCACAAACATGATAAAAGAAAACCGAAAAAAAAATAAATAAATAAATAAATCAGCGAGAGAAAACACCCAGCTCCAACAGCCAGAGCAGATGTGCAAGTGAGAGAGGAGAGTAAGAGAGTAGCAAAGGGGAGGTTCCGATGACGTTCGGGGCACCTGATTACCTGATAAAAGGCGATAAGTCCACGGGTGATCGCCATCAGGCGGGGACAACTCAGCGTGCACAAGTCACCAAGTCCTATATTTGAGGTATTCCTTGGTCTATTGGTTTGGGTAGTACTGAATATTGAATATTATCCTATGTGGTTGAGCAACTAGATACATGTTGGCCATAGAGCCTCCAATATTGGCTCTTATCCTGAGAAATCTACATATATAGATGCCCGGATGTCCCCCCTTAGTCTTCGTCGAACTCAGCAAACTCCAAGACAACCCACTCACAAAACTTTTCAAACTCTGAGCACCATTCACGCAGCCGAGCAGCTTTGATCCCATCCCCCAGGATCCCTTGGTGGACCTCAGCCTTCCACTCGGCGGTGGATTGGTCATCGTAGCAGCTCCATCGGATGGAATTCTGGGCCATCATAGCCAAACCAGCCAAGTCGATGTTTTCTAGCCCTTGCATTGCTTGCCAAAAGTCATGGGTTATTCCGTTCCTCCCATGACCGAGGATCGCCGGATCATCGTTGCAGAGCGAGACGGGGACGCCTCGAGCTAGCAGTGCCGGCAGGGGGTGGGATTTGATGGAGCTGGTGAGGCGGAGCACTTCGTTGGAGATGGGACAGCATTCAACGAGGATTTTCTTCTCCTTGACTAGGTCGATCAGCAGCGGGTGTTTGTAGAGAGAGAACCCATGACCAATGCGTCGAGTCCCGAGGAGAATGGCGTCGAAGAGGTTGTGATCGGTGGTGTCGCCATCGCCGAGACACTCTCCGGCGTGGAAGAAGAACGGGATATCTATGCCTTTCTCGGCACATTGTTTGCGGAACCAGAACAAACTCGGGACGAGATCCACGAGCGGCCGACCCAGGTCTTCTTGCCCGACCAAATCAAAGCCGCAGATGAGATCAGGGAAAGCCAGTTTCGTTTCGATACACTGTTTCATGCTTTTGACAATCTCCATATTAGAAAAGCGACGAATTGTGGTCCAGATCATTCGCGCATCGTAGAAATTCTTCCCCTCGTCGGTGGTCTTGAACTGAGCCACTTCATCCGTGACCACGCGACAGAATTCGAAATAATCTTCCTCGGGGATCTCACTCCCTTCTTTCCTGTATTGGAAAACGAATGCAATACGGAACTCGACATATCGAATCCCGTCGGCGGCCAACTGTGTCAATAGACGGCGGAAGCAAGCCCGGAAGATAGGCTCATACATCAGCATCGAGTTGATGACGGGGAATGTCGTCGTGAAGATAGCCCAGATCGCATCGACTCCGTGATGGTGGTGGTATGAATGCTCCGGCATGAGCACACCTCGACTTTTCAGCCATTCTCGGAATCCAGCCTCTTGGCCGTTGGGAAAAGACGAGGCGGCTTTCTGGATGGGGATCAATGAAGACGATTCGTATGCTTCGGACCAGATACTGGGTTGGGTTTCCGATTCTTCATCCGGTCGGGAAGAAAATCGGAAGGAAAAGGGGGCTTTTTCCAGGTCCTTGGAGGTAATCAATGGCTTGGGCGCGGACATGTGGATGCCCGGGGTTGACAAAGCCTGGTCAATCAAAAAGTCGACGTCGAACATGGCATCCATATGGGCATGTAGCAAGGACCCCTTGGGCATTTTCTCGACGATTTTCCATAGTTTGGTCTTCTCCATGCGACCCTTGGCTAGATGGAACATAACCCCAGGATAGAGGATCTCGTCTGCTTGGTGGGCCGCCGCCTCGTCGAGTCCCGTAGACCATAGCTCACGCTGCTCGCGCGCCCGGATCTGCGACATGATCCTTGATGCGCGGGCGGCGATGGGCGACAGAGATTTGCGAAGATTGGCATCTACAAGGACATTAGATGGATCACTGGCATGGTAGGGGAAAGCCCGCACCGTGGCGCTGTTTTTGCTCTTGCGCGATCAGGGCATCGCGGCCTCGCAGGTACTGTTGAATAAATGGATCTCCGACTTGGGGCAGGCCCTCGTCCAACTCCCAATCAATATCATTGCTCCCCATACTTTGGTTGGATGTTGGTTGTATTGCGAGTTGAATAGTTGAAATTGGATGGTTTGAAGGACGTGAGGGGCACTTGGCTTTGCTTTTCCGTTTTCGTCGACTGGATGCACCCGTCTTTGCCCTATTTACTTGGAGACTTCATTATCGTCATCATAGATTTCATAGATTGCTCGGTGTTGAGTATAGCAGGGAGTATAGTATACTATAGTATACTATAGTATATTATAGTATACTGCTTCGACTAAGTGTAAGTTGATCTCGCTTATTTATTTTACCTTGACTGTCACCAAGATTCCCCAATCCCACGTTGTTTACTCCCCTCTTGAATCTCCCCTCTGCCAAGTTGTGATATTTGGGTGGCGTCCACGGTCTTATCTCCAGATGAAGACTGGGGGGGCGTAGACAAAGCCCGCACGTCTTATCGCCTGTGCAGCCATCAGGACGGCAATTCCCCGAAGGAATCCGAGCATAGATATTCCAATCAACTCCCAAACAATTGGATATGCTGATTTACATAAAATCGATAGATATTTCCTCAGCTTTTTTTTTTTTTTCTTCAATTTTTCTTGAATATACACTTGAAACCGCTGAAATAGCTCTCATAACCCCCCTGTTTCGCATACTATATCTTTTGCAGAAAGAACCGCGCTCCACTGCGGAGAAAGTGCCCCAATAACTGCTCAGTGGCAAGCCCAGCCTTGAGCCGTGCCAGGGCAAAGATAGCCGTGCCGGCCTGTCATTTGTGAAGAAGCTGTGGTTACATTGCGCTAAATCAGTGTCTCCGTCGGCGAATCCGTGCGAGGACCATGTTTATCGCTCTTTTTTTTTTTTTTTTTTTCTCCCCGCACAACTAAATAAACGTGTTCTGCTAGTCAATGCCATGCTCTTTTTCCCCCCTTCTCTGATAATCTGACATTCCTCGAGTATTCAAATATTTGCAGTCCTCAGTCCCTTCGGTCCTTCGGTGACTTGAGTGGCAGTTTCTGAGTTCTCTGGTTTTCTGCGCAAAACCATCTCCAATTGCCCCGATCCATCTTGGGATCCGCTTTGATTCCTGCGATAAGCGAAAAAAAAAAACCCGCAAGGTGAAAAAAAAAAGGGCATGTGCGCCCACTGTACTCTGGGTTTTCTGGTCTTTTCGTGGAGGAATTGAACAGTCCTAGAGCCTTCATTCAACATGGCCGACAACCCGACTGAGTCCGTCGCTAACCCCCCCGAGGCGCACGGGCACGCCCATCGCGATCCCGCATCACAGCCCGAGCACCAGCACCAGCATACCCACCACCATCATACCCACTTTGCCGAGAAGGACCGCGACGAGGATGTGGTGTATGCGACGGGCACTGCAATGGAGAAGGGAATCGTGCCCCAGCCGACACCCCTCGATCACAGCAAGAGCACGAGCGACAAGGATGAAGAGTCCGGAGAGAACTATCCGGCGCAAAGAAAATGGCATCGGCGCGTACTCAAACACTGGCGGCATTTTGCCCATGCGGGGGTGTGGCTGTTGTTCACCGGGTGAGTGGATCACACTGGCGCGGTTGTCGATGACCCCGAAACCCAGAGACTGATGGGGAGATCTATAGATGGTGGATTGCCGGCCTGATTTTGCACCGGTATGATATTGGATGGCTGATCCCCTTCCTGCTCTACCTGGCCATCACGCTGCGCATCATCTTCTTCTACATCCCTATCACTATCGTGACCAAGCCCATGTACTTTGTCTGGGACCACACCGCACGATCCTTCGTTCATCTGATCCCCCAGAAGCTCCGGACGCCCAGTGCCGCGTTGCTCTGTGTCGCCGTGATTCTGGTCGGGTCGTTTGCGTCGCCCGAGTCGGCGGATAATACCCGCGCGAACCGCGCCGTCAGTCTGTTCGGCATCGTGGTGTTCCTGTTCGGGCTGTGGCTCACCTCGCGCAACCGCAAGAAGATCGTCTGGCACACGGTGATCGTCGGCATGCTGGTGCAGTTCATCATTGCGCTGTTTGTGCTTCGCACCAAGGCCGGATACGACATCTTCAATTTCGTTTCGACGCTGGCGCGAGAACTGCTCGAGTTCGCAGGCGATGGAGTGGTGTTCTTGACCAGCCAAGACTTTTATGATTTGCAGAAGCCGTTCAATGCGGGCCAGTTCTTCCTGGTCAGCGTGGTGCCCGCCATCATGTTCTTCGTGTCGTTGGTACAGCTGCTCTACTACAGCAACATCCTGCAGTGGTTCGTTGGCAAGTTCGCCGTGTTCTTCTTCTGGAGCATGCGCGTGTCAGGCGCCGAGGCCGTCGTAGCCGCAGCCTCGCCGTTCATCGGGCAGGGCGAGTCGGCCATGTTGATCCGCCCGTTCGTCGCGCACCTCACGCTGGCCGAGCTGCACCAGGTGATGTGTTCCGGTTTTGCCACTATCGCCGGCAGTGTGCTCATCGCCTACATCACCATGGGCGTCAACCCGCAGGCTCTGGTCTCGTCGTGTGTGATGAGTATCCCTGCCTCGCTGGCCGTGTCGAAGCTGCGCTGGCCCGAGGAGGAAGAAACCCTGACGGCCGGCCGCGTGGTCATGCCCGACAACGAGGAGCACCGCGCCTCCAACGCCCTGCACGCCTTTTCCAGCGGTGCCTGGCTCGGCCTCAAAATCGCCGCCATGATCAGTGCCACCCTGCTCTGCATCATCTCGCTTGTCGGCCTGGCCAACGGCTTATTGACCTGGTGGGGCCGGTACCTGAACATCAACCACCCGCCCCTGACCCTGCAGCTCATCCTGGGCTATCTCTGCTACCCGATTGCGTTCTTGCTTGGCGTGTCGCGCGACGGTGACCTGGTCAAGGTCGGCCAGCTGATTGGCCTGAAGCTGATCACTGTATGTTCCCAGCCATCATAACCCCCCATTTCATCTCATCGTTTAATCAAACTAACCACACTGGCAGAACGAATTCGTCGCCTACGACGCCCTCCAGCACGGACAAGCCTACGCCGACCTCTCCCCCCGCTCCCGCCTCATCTCCACTTACGCCCTATGCGGCTTCGCCAACATCGGGTCCCTGGGTAACCAGATCGGTGTGCTGGCACAGATCTCGCCGGGCCGCAGTGGCGACGTCTCGCGGGTTGCCTTCAGTGCTATGGTCACTGGCGCAATCAGTACCTTTACCAGTGCGGCGATTGCGGGCTTGCTGATTACGGATGAGAAGTCGTTTACCACGCCGACGACGTCGTGATTTATTCGTATCCTTTCTATTTGTGCTCTTAGTTCTGTCTTTGTTTTTTTTTTTTTTTTTTTTTTCTTGATGCTAGGGTATTGTTTTTGCCTTGGCTGTGGCTGTGTTGTTGAGCGTTGCTTCTTGTTCTTATCTACCTGTCTCTTTTCTTTTTATCTTAGCAGGTTTCGAGATGAATCATGATTGTAGCTATTCTGCTGGTTCTTGTGGATTTCATTACCTAGTAGTCTGGGAGTTGAAAGATCAGCCCGTCTGTATACCCCTGAGGGGCCGTGTGGGGGGCAAGGGTAGGGCTCGAGGTCCCCGCGTCTCTTGATATTGCGGGGATGCAAAAAAAAAAAAAACCCCAAGAATCAAGTGGCTCAAGTGATTCTCTACATTTGACGTAAGAGCCAGGCCGAGCATCATAAATATACCAGGCGAAATCCTCACAGGTGTTGGAGTAGAGATAGAGCCATTCTTTTTGGACAGCATGCGATCGCGGTAGAGTGAAATAGAGTTGAAGATTCGTTGATATTAATACCATACCAAGGTACCAAGGTAGCTGGAGCCCTGATTTCCACTAGGAGTAGCCAAGCAAAAAGAATTATCTTCTTGAACCCGTTCAAAACGGCCCCCAAGCAGGTAAAGATACACTCACAAACCCTAGAAAAAACAGAGTGGATTCCAATAAAAACAAACACAAAGAAGGCGAGAAGAAAAAAAAAAAACAGGGGGAAAAGAAAACTCCAGGCCCAAGCAACCTAGGGCAGTATGCATGTGCACCATAACCCCGAAAAAAAAACTACTGCAGACGAGGGCATCTGGGGAAGAAATACCCGACGCCTGATGCAACCCCCCAAGAAAGGGGATGGATGGGTGTGATGTGAGGAGAGGTGATATGTGAAATGGTTTAATCATCGTCGAGGTCACGGTGGCGGGCCAGGACGTGGCGCTTGAACTCTTCTTGGTCGGAATCCCAGAGCTCTGCTGCTTGGGCGTTGAGAGGGCTCGCGCTGTGGTTGTAATTAGAACATGATTTCTTTTCTTGGCTGTGTTTTGGCCTTGGCCCAGACAGAATGCTTACTTGTTAGGCTCACCCAGCAAGCTCTGCAGACTCAGCAGCACACTCTGGACATTGTAGACAGCACTCCATTTGTCCTTGAGAATGTCGAGGCAGATGCGGCCGGAGAAGTCCACGTTGGGGTGGTAGATAGGGGTTTTGAAGAGGACAGTCGGAGGAGAGTAGGGATAATTGTTGGGGAAGGCAAAGGAGAGCTTCATAGTCAGGCCTTCATAGGGCGTCTCGGTTGGGCCGGTGATGGTCGCTGTCCATGAGAGGAGGTTGCCGTCAGCATCCGGGAACGCAGAGATGCCGGGCGAGGGCGAGAGCATGAGCTGCATCAGCTCAGCTTGCAGGCTAAACAAAAGAAGAAAAACTCAAGTCAGTACACCAGGTCCAGAAAGATCTCCACAGTAGCCTGGTTATAGATCCTAACGAACCGCTTGGTCACACTCTGCGTGTCATTGCGCTGGGCGGAGGAATTCAGCTTGGAGGCTTGCAGCGCATCGGGCGCTGCGTTCTGAGTATCTTCCATAGTGTAGTCCATCACGAGACTCTTGAAGAGAGTGTGATATATTTTTCTGTAAGGGTTTGAGGAGAAACAAGGGCGATCGGGGCTCCACAGATTCCCGGATGAGCTGTGGAATGCAAGTCAGAGTAGCACGAGGGTTGCTGTGTGGAATGACGACGGATGCGGATGGGTAGTGAGGACCCACAGAAATCGAAGCAAAGAAGATCCAGGAAGAGGAACAAATTCAGTGGGCAATCAAATCATAAGGTTGGATGCGTGAAAGAAGAGAGATCACAAAGAGCACAACACCAAGGCGCCATTTGTTTACGCGGTGGTCCCCGGCAACCATATGGATAGTGGGGAGCCCCACGCCTATCTACTGATGTCTTTTCCTTGTCTTTGTATTGTGAGCAGATCAATTAATTAAATTGATTTAATTAACAAGTTTAATTAATCTTTGTCTAAAGACCTATTATCCTAATCTTATTATCTATTCAGATATTGATATTGTGCGCTTTAGCAATCAGTGACCTCTGATCGATCAGCCGACAGATTAAATCTAACTACGTAGTAAGGTAATAAGCTGCCCTAGTCTTTAGGCACTGGGATATTGATCTAAATATTGATCTAAATAGCAAGAAAATCACCCATCAAATTAGAGCAAGATCAAGCCGTCCCGATGTAGGTGTTTAAGCGAGAGTCAAGCGAGGGTGCCGCGGCATCAACACACTACCACAACAGGATAAAGTGACACGCGAGTGCCGCGTCCCTTGTATTTACCTCCCCGCAACCTCATCTCTCTCTCTTTCTTTCCCATCCACTCGTTTTCTACATATTCTTTTTTTTCTTTTTCTTTTTTTTTTTTTTAAATTCCTGCATTCCTGTCTGTTGCTGGTCACAATGCAGCATTCGCAGCTGGCCCCGCTGCCGAAAAACGTGCCATTTCGCATTGTGTCCAAGACCATCGGTCAAGGGGCTTACGCGTGGTGAGTCGAGTCCCCGCAATCGTAGAAGGTTCTTCTTCTACTTCTTTTTTTAATCGAACCTGACGCGTTCCTAACAACCCCTAGTATCAAGAAAGCGTGTCCACCCGATGATGACCACCCCGTATTTGCTGTCAAATACATCCACAAAGAGTATGCCGCGCGACATGGCAGGGTCAGCTCGCGGCAACTCAACTTGGAAGTAACGGTACACAGCCATGTCTCGGGCCACCCTAACATCATCAACTTCTTGAAAACTGGTCAGGATGATGTGTGGTGCTGGATTGCCATGGAGTTGGCGGAAGGTGGGGATCTTTTCGATAAGATCGAGGCCGACGAGGGTGTAGGCGAGGATATCGCACATGTGTATTTTACCCAACTCATCAGTGCAGTGAGCTTCATGCACTCCAAGGGAGTTGGGCACCGTGATATCAAGCCCGAGAACATCCTCCTGACGGCCGATGGCAATCTCAAGATTGCGGATTTCGGTCTGGCAACCCTGTTTGAATACAAGGGGGTCCGCAAACTCTCCACTACCTTCTGTGGCAGCCCACCCTATATTGCTCCCGAGATCATCACCAACAGCACTCGAGGCAACGCCAAGGGAATCGGGTACCACCCAGACCTGGTGGATATTTGGTCCTGTGGGATTGTACTCTTCGTCCTTTTGGCGGGGAACACGCCGTGGGACAGCCCCACCGACGACAGCTACGAATTCCACGAATACCTTGCGACGAATGGACGAACTACGGATGAACTGTGGCAGAAGCTGCCGCCCGCCACTTTGTCCTTGCTGCGCGGCATGTTGACCGTGGACCCGATGAAACGGTTCTCGCTGGAGGATGTGCGCCGTCACCCGTGGTATACGCGGGCCAACAAGTTCCTGTCGGCGGAGGGCAAACTGTGCGACCCCATCAACCTGGCCACGTCGATGTTCGAGTCCCTGCACATCGATTTTACTCAAAACCCATTCCAGTCCCCGTCACAGAAGATGGTGTCCCGCAGCGGCGACGGGATGGACATGAACATCGATGAGCCCAGCCTGTCACCGTCAGTCGGATTTTCGTCGACGCAGCCGGAGATGCAGAGAGTAAGCATGCCCACGGACTGGGACTCGCAGCACCTGGCGGCGGGTATGGTATCGTCGACGCAACCGATGAACAAAGCGTCCATGTCGCAGGACATCGCGATGGAGGCCCAGCTGGAAGGCGAGCCGTCCATGTCGCAGTTCTCGCAGCAGCCCTCGGTGCCTGTGAGTCGCACCCAGAACGCCCAGAGGTTCCAGGATATTGTCCCGTCGCGCCCCATGACTCGGTTCTACTCTGTGTGGGAGCTCAAGCTCCTCGTGCCTCTCATCTGCGAGGCCATGCATCGTCTGGGGGTTCCGGTGCCGGGCGTCCCCCGTTGCATGCCGGCGGTACCTCGGCTGTTGTCCGCGTGGTTGCCAAAGATGGGCGGATGTGCCCACTCCAGGGCAAGGTGATTGTCGAATGTGTCGCCGAAGGCTTGTTCGAAGTCGAGTTTGTCAAGATCAAGGGAGATCCGTTGGAATGGCGCCGGTTCTTCAAGAAGGTGACCATTCTGTGCAAGGATGCCGTGTTCAAGCCCGACGAGTAATGGACCCAGCGTGTCATGTATGATTTGATGAATGATCTGATGTGTATTTTCTTTTCTTTTTTTTTTTCTTTCACTCCCCAGCCAGTGCAGTGATTCGGATCCGATCTTCTGTCCGTGTGTTACTACATATTTTAACCCTGCGTGAATACCACTGTATCAACTGTATTGATTGTACATAAATTGACCGCCAGGCAGCATCTTCACCCGTGGAGCCTCGCCCCCACGCTCATTCGCAGATAGCCAGTGCGCTGGTGTCGATCTATCGATATACTGTATTTTTTCGATGGGCCCTCTCGCCAAGCCATTTTAAAGTCTTAACAGGATTGCCTCGCTGGGGCGGTTTCATGATTTGGGGCTACCATACGGGCCGTCGAAGGGCCTGATTGCGCCATTTGGCCCCTGTGTCGGCCTTGGTAGGGTTGGTTTGCTGGATGTCATCATCATCTCCACACCGGCAGAAGGCTAAGGATCCTTTGACGTGCACCAGAATAAATAATAAATAATATCATTACTGCAGGAATGAGTGTGTAAATCGAAGGATTCTTAGTTGTATTGACTGGAAAGGAGAAGAATCAGTCAGACTCAGGTTCTGAAGTACTGTAAATCCGCTCGAGATATTGTGTATTCGTGGATGTAACATACAGTATGTAGTCCAGATAACCTCTGCCACGTACGAGCGTTGAGCCAGTCCTTTTCTTTTTCTTTTCTTTTTCTTTTCTTTTTCTTTTTTTTTTAAAAAAAAAAAAAAATTTACTGCGAGCCTCGCTTTCGCGGTCAAATTGGATAGGAGAGATGGTTCTCAATCTCAAGTCACCCATGCCGCGTGGATGATGGATCCTACAGTAGGGTTGTATCCGTACTGTAGATAACCTTTGAAATGGAAATATCGTCGATGTCATCACCCTGGTGGAAGTGTGTCCAGCGTATCCAGTTGTATATAGGAATGTAATTTTGGAAGATCTCTCGAAATAATAATCATGCTGGTCCACCAGAAAGTGCGAATAAGAGAACGAGATTCGGGGCTGTGTGACAAGTATCGCCGAACCGATATTTCCAACCTTCCAACCACAGCTAACTTTCCCACGAGGATCCCCGGAGCATTACGCGGCTCGGTATTGTACAGGAATAGGGGAGAGAGCTTGCGCTAACTCTTAACTCTTAACTCTGATAATTCTTCCTTTTTACATGCCAACCTCCCCTACATGTCATCGCCCTCCATTTGACTGCAAGAATGGGCGCGTATTCTCTGTTGGAAAAAATACGGCCAGGCCCCCCGTCCCTGCGCATTCTGGTCAGGGTGGTCCCGGCCGCCCTCATCGTCATCGTTCTCTTCTTCCTCTTCGCCTCCCAGAAACCCCGCGAAATCATCGCGATATCGGGTCGTCCACCTCCTGTGGTGCCACCTCCGCCTCGACCCTCGGACGCCTTGAACGCCTCGAACGCTACGAACACCCAGAACACCCAGAATACCCAGAAACCCCAGAATACCCAGAATACCAAGCCCACCTGGCAATGGTCCCCGGAGCACGATGCCGACAACTTTGGTCTGTCTGAAGAACAGTGTCTCATCGCCTTCCCCAAGCAATATGCCGACTTGGACAAGTCGGTCTCATTATGGGCCGAGAGACGGATCAAACCTGAGGATCTTGATGCCCGCCCGGTGCATACCAGTCTGATCCGGGCGATGATTTACGAAGGACAGGTTTGTTCAGCCATCCGAACTAACTTTTTCAAGTTTCACTCTGGCCATGTGGCTCATTCTGCGTGTCCTCTCTAGTTATTTATCATTGAATATGGCCCGCAAACCCAAACGCAATCGCGAGGACCGGCGACTCTCTTCGCACTCCACCGCGCCCTCACTGCATTCCCCGACCGCCATCTCCTCCCCAACATCGAGTTCGTCCTCACGACCGAGGACTACGACAAGGACGAAGATCCGACCGCGCCCATCTGGGCATACACCAAACAAGACGAAGATGACCTGGTGTGGATGATGCCCGACTTTGGCTACTTCTCATGGCCCGAATCCAAGGTGGGCGCATACCACGAAATGCGTAAACGGATTATGGCCGTCGACGAGGGTGGCCTCGGGCCCGACGGCAACCTCACGGCGCCGCTGCCGTTCCACAACAAAACGCCGCAGATCGTCTGGCGCGGCGTGACCTGGACGAACGAGGAGATCCGGGGCCAGTTGATGGAGGTCACCAAGGATCAGAGCTGGGCCGACGTCCAGGTGATCGACTGGGGCGACCGGGACAACCCCAACAGCAACCTGATCCCCATCGAGGATCACTGCCGATACATGTTTGCCGCGCAGACCGAGGGCAAGAGCTACTCGGGCCGCGCCAAGTACCTGCTGAACTGCCGCTCCGTCACCGTCTCGCACCCCACGCTCTGGCGCGAGCCGCACCAGTCCGCCCTGGTGGCGGAGGGGCCCGACGCCAATTATGTCGAGGTCTACAGCGACTGGAGTGACTTGCCCCAGAAGATTCAGTACTTCATCGACCATCCGGCCGAGGCCGAACGCATCGCCAATAACTCCATTGCCACTTTCCGTGATCGCTACTTGACCAACGCCGCCGAGGCCTGCTACTGGCGTCAATTGATCCGCAAGTGGGGGTCCGTCATGGATTTCCAGCCCGCTGCATTTATTGTCACGTCCGAGGGCAAATTGGCGCGGCGCGGGGATTCATATGAGGACTGGGCGCTGAAGGGGCCCCGGAGTGAATAAATAGCTCTGCTACTTTTTTCTTTCTATTTAGTTTCGGGCGTTTATATGTGGGCTGGGTATATATGACATTTATTTCTCCTTTTCCACACACACACACACACACTCTCTCTCTCTCTCTCTCTCTCTCTCTCACGCCCCATAGATAATGTTCACGGAGACGTATACGAGCTTGGATGCTGGATGGGATACTATCCATGGATATCACCTAAGTAGTAGATTTATCCTCCCACTTCTTGGCCTTCCCTTTCCGTTTTAGGGCTCACCCCTTGCCGCTTTTTGCTCACTGAGTAGAACTGAGCACGCCTCGGAGCGGCCTGATCTGATCAGGGTATTGATAGAGGCACCCCAAAATTTTCGCTATTGGCACCCCAAAAAGATTACATAATTTTTGTCTTATGTAATCTTTTTTTTCTCCCACTTCTATCACCATAGCAACCATATACTATATATATACTCTATCTTCTGCTTTATCTCTTTTTCTGCTCTAGTAATACCCTGCTAGTTCGTAGCTTTCTGCCTACCTCGCTTACTTCGTCTACTATACTATACAAACCACGCAAACCAACCCCACTATATCTACCCCCGCTAACCCTACTGCCGCTACCCCCGATTTGCCTACTATTCTATATACCAATTCGTCTGATTCGCCTACCTTGCCTGTTATTCTACGTGCTGATTCGCCTAATTCGCCTACTGCTACGCATACCCCTATTACTACTGATTCGCCCGGTCTACTACCCCTACTACAACAAACCTTCCCTAGTTAGGATGAATTAGTTAATTTCGTGCGCTAGTAGGGTATAACGTAGGGGTATATTACTACTATTAAGCGGTCTAACCTAAATCGGAATATCTATATACACTATAATAGATCTAGGGTATATTTAGACCGAATATAGGTACCTACTAATGCCAAACGGCGTAAAACGAGTACAAGGCGACAAAATTGCCCTTTTTGGGTATATAAGAGTCGCTAGAAGGGTTCTAATTAGCTACTTCGGGTGAAAAACCCTACGTATAATTATTCTACTAATCTAGATATAATAACGTACCTAATTATACGTTAATTTACCCTAATGTAGAAAACCTTAATTTAACGACTCTCTACTATTAGACCGAAATATATTATTAGTGCGTTATATAATAAGTCCCCTCGTTAACGAATTATACTACGCGATATCTATAATATACAAGCAGAAATTCGACGAAAAGAGATAGGAGAACGTAGTATTCTTGAATATCTATAGATACTACTTAATTCAGAAGGTGTAAAGAATATACTTATCAGGGTATAAGGCCTGTCGATCAGGTAAAGAAACAAGGGGAAGGAGTAAGGGAAAATAGTATATCCTTATTACTATTAAGACTGAATCTTATCTTGCTAGCTGGATACGGGAGTATTAATTTATTATATAGTATCTTCGTAACTCCACATATTATCGATAATATAAACGACTAGGTCTCTATTATATATCGTGATTATTCCACTGTAGGGTGGATTAAGTAATAAGTTCTAACTTCCTTTAGGATTATATAATATTACCTAATTTACTCCTTCCGTTAGTTAGGAATAACTTTATACCTTACTATTTTAGTAGACCCTTTATAATTATCCCCTTTCTTAAAGTTAGGTAGTCTTAACTAATATATTTATCTTATTACTATAATATAGACACATTAACGCGGTATCTTTTTGTGGGGTTTTTGTTTACCTTACTATCGAGGCGATAAAGAGATTATATAGTTAACTAGTAAATAAAGATACGTTAAATTATATATTTGAGTCTTTATTTATATTTTTAAGTAGTAACTCTTTTCTTCTTTTTCTTTTCTCTCCTATATTATATTCGTCGCGTTTTATCTTTTATTTCTTGCTGCTTCTACTATTTCCTATTCCCTTTCCGTGATTATTACCATTATTATACCTCGTTATTATTATTTAGGTTAGTTATTATACCGGCTAGTATATTCTATTATTATTTTATCTATTTTTCTATAGTATACTAAGTATTTTCGGACTAAGATTAAGGTATATAACTCTAAGTCGCCCTTTATCGTTAAATATAAACTAGATATAGTAACTTTGGTTATCTATCGGTAGTATTCCGCCTATAATACGTTATATAATATAGTACGTTCCGCGGTATCTTTATTTTAGTTTATACTAATATTTTTTAGGTTATAGAGGGTATGGTTAGGGACGCCTATAATCTATAGGTAATCCTTAGCTAGTTGAATAAGGAATTTCTAGAGTCTTTAACTAAGGGTACTCTTAAGGAGGGGGATAAAGAGAAGGAGAATAAATAAGAGAAAGATATACTAGTCGTAGCCGGAAAGGCCACGATAGAGCTTATAAAGGCCTTTAATATAATAGAGTTAACGTATCGCCGTTAGTTCTCTTTTATTACCGCCTATAAATCGATTATAGTAAATAGGATCGCTAGTATTAGTATAATTTCGCTAATATTCTAGTAGGCCTAATATAAGATTTATATAATGTATATCGCTATTTATTATTAGGATATAGCTATTTATATCCTTCCGTCTAAGGATCTCTTAGGGAAATATCTCCGAAAGTTCTAGTCTTAGTGTCTTCTCCGTTTAGTTCCGGGAGATAATAATTTTATATATTAGATAGTAGTAAAATAGGGGCTTCTAGAGGCTCTATAGTCGGTATCCTAAGATAAGTATAGTCCCGATCTAGCGGTCTCTAATCTAACTAATAATCCCGATACCGAGCGTTACCTAAAGTAGTTAAAGAAGAACTTCCTTATTCCTATTCCCGAGTTTTAAGTAGAGTTCTATACTCGTGCCGTTATTTTATAATAATAATAATAGTATTATTCTAGTAGAGTTTCAGTAGTTTTCTATTTAGTTTATAGGATTTTTTTTTAAGTAATATCTTATTTTTTTTATCTTTATTTCTTATATTTTATAATAGCTCTTTTTATATTCGCTATATTTTCTTCTAGGATCTACTAATTATACTCTAATAGCTAGCCCTTTTATTTAACTAGGAAATAGGATTTTCTATTAAAGTGTTAGTAATCTTTTACTTCTTTAATCTCTTATTTATTATTATCTTATAGTTCTAGTATTAATATATTTCTATTATTATTTTACTTTTTATCCCTCTATTTCTAGGGTTTAAGAAGTAATATATAGAATATATTATAAATTTAATTATACTAGTTTAGTAGAACTAGTTGATATATCTATAATCCGATCTTCTTAAGAATTCGGAGAGGTCTAATAAACTTAGATACTAATTTCTTTATTATCTTTAATCTTAAATTTCTTATTAATAAAGCGATTAAATCCCTATATTTAAATAATATTTTTTTATAGGTTTTATTATAGTATTTTATTTATATTTCTATTATTTTTTACTATTATTCTATTAAGTCTTATCTTAATTTTTATAGTTTTTTAGTATATATTTCTGCTGCTAGAACCTCTTTTAAAAGTATATTATCCTTAGTATATAGTCAGAAATTAGGCGAATATCCTATTAAGGTCTAGAATACGGATTTCCTTATTATTATATTAGGGGTATTATTATATATAAATTACGTATTTTTTAGTAATTTTAGCTATATAATCTATTCTCTATTAATAAAGTAGCGAAGATAGCGTTTTAGTGTCTAGTTTATCCTTTCTATTTAGCTATTAGTTTATAGATAAAATACTATCGAAAGGCGGAGTTTAATATAGCTAATATAGTATAACTTTAACTAAAATTTATTAGTAAAGAGTGATCCTTAATCTAAGATAATTCTATCTAATAGCCTATACTATAGTTCTATTTTATTATAGAATAATTCTATAAGTTCTATAGTATTAATTATTACCGATACAGCGAAGAATAAGGACTATTTTGTTAGTCTATTAATAATAATCAATATCGCGTTAACTTCTTAGGTTCTATTTTTGTTTAGTAGTAACCCTATAATAAAGTCTATTAATAGTTTATTAAAAAGCCGAGATAATATTAATAATAATTCTAGTTTACTATATAAGTAATATCTTAGTATTATTATTCCTTAATATATTATATATATCTAGATATATTCTTTTATATTATCCTAAAGTCTAATCTAGTAGAACTTCTTTTTTAGTAGCGTTTTAGTCCTATTTCGCCCGAAATAACCTATTAAGGGGTTATTATAATAAATACTTAGTAACTTCTTTCTAAGGTTCTCCCTTATTAGAATAAAAAGACGATTCTTAAATCGAAGAAGACCTTTTAAATTAATACCCTAATTCTTAAAGTTTTTAGATATCTAATTTAATATAGTTTTTAGCCTTTATATCTCTAGATCCTTATCTTAAATCCGTTTAATTATTATCTATAATTCGGTATTAGCTTCTACTAAATAGATATACTCCTTTTTTATAAATACCCTATATCTTATATTAGGGTATTCTTTTATTTTTTATAAGTTTTTCTTAGATAGCCTAGTTAGCTACTTTTATATTAATAGACTCTCTTCTACTTTTTGCTATATAGATACTAAACTAAGGATTATTTTCTTTTAAAGGTATCTTACTAGGTTTAAACTAGGATTTCTTAATAATAAGGTCTATAACTATAATTACTTAAATACTAGTTTTCTATAGGTTAGATAGTAGCTCTTTAGTTATAATCTATTTTTATAATAATATAAATAATTCTTTTCCTAGAGCGTCCCTTTAAATAGAATTAGGTTTTCTCGAAAGTCTATTCGTAGGATTACTTTTTCCTAACTAGTATTTAATTATAAAATTAAATAATATAAGATATATATATTAATATATCTATCTTTTATTTAGCTTAGTTTATTTTATAAAAGATTAAAGGTTTAAGTAATCCGATAATATTTTAATAGTAAATCTATTATCTTCTAAGTACTATCTCTAATATTTAAAGAAATATATAATTATAAAAAGTTCTTAATCTAATATATTATAATTTAACTCTACTCTAGAGAATAATTTTAATTAAAAAGTAATTAAGTAATACCGATCTTAGTTATCTAGTTAAGAGAGAATATTAGCTATTCCTTAATTTAATATATTTATTTTAATATATATTAGATATTAAGGATTAAAATATCGTAATAGAGGTATATTACGAAAGACTATAATTAGATATTAAAACGCTACTTTTTTATAAATTATAAATTAGTAACTTCTAGGTTTTTTGCTATTTTTACTCCTTTTAAATAATATAGTTAAAGATATTATAATACGAGAGAAGTTATAGATAAATTATCGATAGAAGTTATAGAACCTAATAAAGACTTAGATATTGTAGTAACTTTTAGGTTCTAACCACGAAACGATAATATTAATCTATCGTTAGTCTATCGATATATTATTTTAGTTTATAATAAATCTAAGGAATTCTACTCTTTTTTAGTAAAATATATATTTCGAAGGTTTTACGTAAAGTCCTACTTCTCTTATTCTTTTAAGGATTTACTAGATATAATAAATATACGACTCGCGGTCCGATAAAAATATTAGAATATTATCTAAATATATAATATAGGAGATATTAAATAATCCCTATAAGGCGGTATAGATATAATTCTAAAAAGTAATAGGAGTATTAGTTAAGCTAAATAGTATAACTATATACTTAAAGTAACTATAATATATATAAAATATAGTCTTCTATTCTTTACCCTCTTAAATATAAATATAGTAATAGGCGTCCTAGATATCGATCTTACTAAAGTATTTTATTTCTAAAAGTCGATCTAAAATCTCCGAAATAAGAGATAAAAGATATTAATTCTTTACTATAATCTTATTAAGTCTCTAATAGTCTATATATAGACGTAATCCTCTATCTTTCTTTAGAATAAAAAGGATTAGTGCTTTAATAAGACTTTTTAAGGGTCTAATCCTTCTATTTATAAGATTTTTGTTAATATAGGTTCGTAATATTTATAATTCGCTTTATAATAAAGGATATATTAGTTTATAAGATAGGGAATAGTTATTTTCTAGCTTAATAGTATAATCCTATAAACTATTAGATAGAAGGATTTATAATCGCTCTATTAAGAAGATATTAATAAATTAACGTAGTTTTAAGAGGATTTCTGAAAGATAGATAGTTAGTTCTTCGTTTTCTTTATAAAGTAACTAGACTTCCTTCGGGAGTTTTACGATAATGTAGATAATAATATATTTTTGATATTCTTTCGTGAGTTCCTAAATTAGTACTAACTTAATTCTAATAGCTTTAAACTATTAACTTCGGTTTTATAGTAAAATATAGATACAATACTTAATAAGCGTTATTATTAAGAGTAAGATTAGACTTCTTTATTTATAAAGATCTTTATTAATTATAAGATAAAGATAAACTATTAATTTAGTAGTCCTTTAAGAGTTAGTAAGTATAATAAGTATCTTCTATATACTATATAAAAGGGTTTTTTAATTATCTATTATTCTAAGTAGTATTAACGATAGTTTTACTCTCTATAATTTATACTTTTCCGCGAATTCGATACTAATAATATTAATCTTAGCGTAGGTATCTATATCTATATATATTTTAACTTTATTCTATAGTAATACTAGAATATAAAGATAAGTCGTAGTTCCTATTTAGGGTAGTAGAGTTAGCCGCGTAGGAATTAGACTAACTTATTATTATTTTCCGACTCGATCCAAGTTATTACTTATATACTAGCTTTCTTATTTAATTTATTAGAGTAATAATTAGCGAGATAGGTTTTACTTTAATAAATATAATATTAAAAGGTTTTCTTATCTCTTCTAGTTAGGTTCCTTTCTTTTTTTAGGTCCTTTCTTTAGGTCCCTAAGTTTTACGGTTTAGTTAATACTAATTAGTCCGAAATTACTTATTTATAGGTCCCTTAAGGGTTTTAGGGCCTTTTCGTTTTTATATCGATTATAGTAATCCCTAGTAATATATAGCTAGGGATACTATCCTATCTCGGTTTTTAGATAACTTATATATATATTTCTATATATATCGCCTAAGGTTATAGGTGAATTTCGAGAATATCATAAATACCCTTTTTTTCTTATTTTAGTAAGGGAAGTATCGCTTTAATAAATCTAAAAATATATAAAACTCTCACGGATCCTACTCTAGACGCTAATAAGCTCTTTATAATTATCTTATAATATTAATTTTAAGAGTTATAGTATCTTTAATAAGAGAGAGAGTCTAATTCTTAAAATAAATCTATAAAATATTAATATTTCGCTATTTTTCCTTAGGTTTCTTAATAATATACCGGTACTATCTCTATTAATAGATAGATTCTATATATAATAAGGCTACAATAATTTACTATTCTTTGTAATAATACTTCTATAACGCTTTTTTAAAGATAAGAGAGAGATCTAAGAGTTATTCTTCTCTCTACTAAAAAGAGGAGTAGATTAAGAGTATTAAAATATTTCTAATCTAGATCTTATTTTTATCTTCTATAAGGGATAAACCCTAATTTCGTTATTAATTCACTAAAGATTTGGTAATATTCCTTTATTCGAGTTAACTTCTTATTTATCGGGCTATTTATTATAGCTCTTATAGATATTAAAGTTTTTCGATCGTTTCCTAGGTGGTTTATAGGTCTTTATCTAATTAAGTCTGATTAGTTTCGGATAGAGGGGTTTATAATATCTCTTCGGGAGTATTACTCTAGTATATTATAATAGATTAGGTCCGTAAGGTTATCCTATTTCTTTAGGTGATCGAAGAGGAAGATTTAGAATTATAAAGAATATATTTATTAGGGTATAAGGCCTATCGATTAGGTAAAGAAATAAAGGGAAAGAGTAAAAGAAAATAATATATCCTTATTACTATTAAGACTAAATCTTATCTTATTAGCTAGATACGGGAATATTAATTTATTATATAGTATCTTCGTAACTCCACGTATCATCAATAATATAAACGACTAGGTCTCTATTATATATTATGATTATTCTACTATAGAGTGGATCAAGCAACAAGTTCCGACTTCCTTCAGGATCATATAATATCACCTGATTCACCCCTTCCGTTAGTTAGGAATAACTTCATGCCTTGCCATCTTGGTAGACCCTTTATAGAAGGTTTATAAATATTTATTTAAGTAAGATAATACGGGGTATATCGAATTTTTTCTTTTCTCTTATCCTTAGTTAATTTAATTGGCTAATTTATATAATAAGGTATTTATCTTATCTATTTTTATATGATTTTATTGGCTAATATTTTAAGGTTTTTATTATAGATTATATATATAAGACTAATTAGTTTAGTATACCTATATTTTATATAGTAGGTATGACACTATTAAATTATATATTTACTATAGCTCTATATTTTATACTTAATAAGGTTAAAATAAGCTATACTTAGGTATTTTAGACCTTTTTTAATTAACTAAATCTCTTATCTAAATTTGATTTTCGTCCGATTTTAGTAACTAATCGCGAATTAGCTTTAATAAATATAATATATAGTATCTAGAGATATTATACCCTATATTTACTATATATTTAGTATATTAACAAAATAGTTTTGACAAGGGTAAAACGAGATATTAGCTAATTAGACAAAAATACTAATATATTATTAATATATTAAAGTACTCTATAATCCGAATTTATTTATTAATAAATTAGTAATATATTAAAAATATATTTATCTATTATTATTCCTAAGTTTTGTATTATCTAAATAATTTAAAATTTTTTTAGAAAATAGCTTATAGTGGTTTTATAGAAAAAGGTAATAGATATAAATATAATCTTTACAAAAAAAATATATAATAAAAATATAAAAAAGATCTTTTAGAATTATTTAATAATACTTTATTTTGTATCTAATTAACTATATCTTTTTTTAATCTTAAAGATGATTAAATACTTAAGATATTAAGTAGTATTAAGAGAACTCTTAATAAAAGTAGCTGTAATTTACTATTTATAAAGATAAGAAGAGTAATAGAGTAGTAAAAAAAGAATAATATATTAAATAAAAATATATTCTTAATATATTATTTTAATTATAGTATATAAAATTAAAAGTATTCGCTAGAATTAGTATTTAATCTAAATATGGCTTAAATTCTAAATATAGACCGAGGTAAAATCAAATGTTTATCGACCTACTTTTAAATGTTTATTTGACCTATAAGCTCCTGTAGGTTTTCCGCTATTAGTGCTGTATTTTCTTATATAATCTTTTTTCGACTTTGCCTCTAATCACATAATAGTTTTTATTATAGCTTAACCTACTATATAAAATAATTGAAGTCCTTATTTGCTAGATTAATATTAAATGTATATTTTTTAATATTTTTTAATATCTTTTAATATCTTTTAATATTTTTTTAAAATTATAATAATCTCTATTTTAGGTTCTAAAAGTGATAAAAATTTTGAATGCTAAAATAGTCACGTAAAGAGTTAAATACGTTTATGGTCTATCTCGACCCCTATAATTCAGTACTTATTCTAAGGTTATATATCTTATTTTGATACTTTATGGCCCTTTATTTACAATTTTCTTGTATATTATTTTAAAATCAAGTATAAATTATCTTGATATTAGCTACTATATAATTTTTATAGTAGTAAATTATCTTAATATACTTAAAAATATAGATGAAAGAATAAATCATATAAGCTAGAGTGATTATGTCAGATTTTGCAGTGCCAGTAGCGGAAAACCTGCAGTGCCCCTATCAATACCCACAAGCGCATCCCACTGAGTTTGCGCCCCACATCCTACTGAGCACTCAGGCGGATCCGCCGGACCTGCGTTCTGCCTTCGGCGCACCCCAATAGGCTGGGGGGTCTGGGGGGCGCCGTGCCCCCTAGTAGCTAGCTATATTATTATTAGCACAGTATAGGAGTCTATTCTACTTCTCTGTGCTGTAGCCCTCGATCTGCCATGCTTCCCGGAACGCACCTGCGAAAGCTGCCCACGCACGACCAGTTCCTCCTGCAGGAGATTCTTCCTTGCCCGCACCTACGAATAATAGAATTTCTATCTCCTCAGCCTCCACTGGCGGTCCCTGGAACGAGACTGGTCCACATAAATCTTATATCTTTCTCATCCCGGAATCCTGCCGTGATTCAGTAGTTTTTCGCCCCATCGTCTTCGTGCACAGGTGAAGCCTCGTAGGTTTGTAGATCATCACCGGATTGTTGGCTTATGCCGGATGAAGTGTACCAAATTTCAAATGGGGGCGAGATGGCATTGCAGTCCTATATCTCTTCATTTCTCCTCGAGAGAAACCCAAGGATATCCGGCCAGATAGCATCCCATAATGACCAGTTGCCTCCACCGCAAACAATCGGCACTTTTCCAGCCCCTAGCAATCGCGAATGGCAAGCATATCCTGCGCCATCGTATCATCCATGCGCCGTTGACCCGGAACCGCGGAGTCCCGTTGAATCCCACCAGTACCCCAGATGAACCGAATCGGATATGGATCCCTGGAGACCTCGTCGTGCAATATTATGCTCAGCGGGCCACCGAGGGAGGGCTAATCATCTCTGAGGGCATTCCTCCGTCGCTTGAGGTATTTCACTGGATGACCCAACTTTCCTCTGTGTCTCACACGTTTTCGTTTCATGACAGAGCAATGGCATGCCTGGCGTACCGGGACTCTTCACCCCTGAACAAGCAGCGGGCTGGAAAAATGTCGTCGACGCCGTGCATGCAAAAGGTGGGTACATATATTGCCAGCTGTGGCACGCCGGCCGCGCCACCATCCCCCAGATGACCGGATCCCCTGCGGTTTGTCCGTCCGCGAGTATCTGGGACTCGCCAACCGAATGCTACTCGCATCCCCCCAACGGCTCTATACAGCCCGTCCCTTACGCGAAGCATCCGCCGATCGAGATGTCCGTGTCGCACATCCAACAAACCATCTGGGACTACTGCAGCGCGGCTAAGACAGCAATCGACATCGGGTTCGATGGCGTGGAGATTCATGCGGGCAATGGGTATCTCCCGGAGCAGTTCCTGTGCTCCAACGTTAACAGGCGCGACGATGCCTACGGCGGCACCCCTAAGAAACGCTGCCAGTTTGTGTTTGAACTGATGGCAGCGGTGGCCCAGGTCGTCAGCGAGAATAATCTCGCCATCCGACTATCGCCGTTTGGTCTATTCAACCAGAGTCGTGGCGAGCAGCGGCTAGAGACTTGGACATATCTCTGCCAGGGCCTAAAGAAGGCCCACCCTACTTTATCATACGTCAGCTTTATCGAGCCGGTTAGTTATCGCTGTCTACACATGGAAGAATTCATTGCTGCTGGCTAATCCCTATCCACAGCGCTACGAACAAGTCTTCAGCTATGAAGAGAAAGATGAGTTCCTCCGGAACTGGGGTCTGCAGGGTGTCACCCTCGACCGGTTCCGCCAGATCTTTGGAGCAACTCCTTTCTTCTCGGCCGGGGGCTGGGATGACCAGAACTCCTGGGGCGTGGTGGAGTCTGGCAAATATGACGGGCTCTTGTACGGACGGCATTTCATTAGCAACCCAGACCTAGTACACCGGCTGAAGGAGGGGTTGCCGTTGTCCCCGTATGACCGGTCTCGGTTTTATGGGCCCTTCGAGGACAACGCCTTCCGGTACACTGATTATTGCACAGCAGAGAAGCTGGGACAATAGATGCTGGAATATATAAGAGCGGCTAGAACGCTAGGGATACTGTATATAATATAAGGGACTCAACCTTAATATAGGAAACTTCCTATTGACTACCAGAGGCCACACAAGCGCGACCAAATTTATTACAGAAATCGTGCTAGGTCCATCTGCAAACACTATCTAAGCCTACGCAAGATAGAGTGTATTCGACTATGGAATTGAATTCGATTCGAAAAAAATTGCTCAACCATAAACCCTAAATCCATGAGAACAACACCAATCTGACCAATCCACCGGACACCTCCGGGAAGATGGTCCCATATGTACAGTGACCTAAACCAGAGTATACAAACAGGAACACAGCAAGGATTGAATTGCATTCAGCGAGCAAGCGAGCTTCTCGCTGGCGGCTTGAAAGCATGGCTCTTCTGCCGCACGGCCTACAAACGGAATCGGCGCTGGCGCTTCGTATCGTTATCTTCTTCCTCGTTTTGCAGACCACCACTCGACCGGGTGCCAGGGAACAGACCCTGCCCGGTTTACCTTGGTGGGTTGGACTGCTGCACCAGCTTGGCACGGTTGGAGAGGAAGAATAGAGTGGCAGGGGACATATCAATGTAGTCGAGATTGGCGAAATTGTAACCCGGGGTGGCAGGGACGTGGTAGCGGCCGGAAGTAGACTGCTGAATAGGTATGGACGGCTATTTGGGCCTGGGAGTTGGGGGTGTTATTTTGCAGAAACCCTCGACGGCGCCCCGGTCTGCGCCAGAGCGGTGTCCACTGGCGGATGGAGTGGAGGGCTGGAGAACCCGCAAGAGAGTGCCGTTAACATTGCTTAGAGCAGGGGGCTCCATGCTCTTGTGGAGCTTGGCGCCTCCTCATAGGATTATAGAGCTGTCGACCAGGTAAGGGGTCTCATCGAGCCACTTGCTTTCTCTTTCGCAACTATAGATCACAATAAGTAAGGGCAGGGAAGACGTTAAGGAGATAACTTACTGAAGAACCTAACCGACCCCAACACACTTCACCAGACCTGCCGCCTACTTGACCTTCTCCAGAGTCCGTAGGCCACCATCCTTGTATACAACATGAGTGATTCCCACTCTGTGATCCCTTGGCTCTTCCTTATCTATAGGCGAAAGACTGGAAGGGGGGTTCCACGACCAGGACTTGACCCACCGAGCCCCCATCTGCTGCAGGAGCTCCACGAAGATGCCAGAGGCATCTTCTCCCTCGGTAGTATGGACATCCACATGCACGACAGCACCACCCAGAACTTGCTGAGTAGCAAAAACCTTTCGAGCGGACTTGGTGGGGCTGCTTGCTGTAGAGGGAGCTCTAGGGGGAGCTATCACTGGCGTTTCCCACTTCTACGTCTGGGAGTACTGGGACGACGCTTCGGACTCGGGCTTCTCTCGACCCGTGCCGACTTCCGGGGTGGAGAGAGCACAGGGGCGTTGTCATTGTCGGGAACAAAAATAAACCCGCGTACGCGTGGAGAGGACCGAGTCGAGCACTTGCTGCTAGAGCTGACTTTATTGAGATCCATGCTGCTTATGGCTACCTACTCTCTTCGTTCTTAAGCCTATCCTCCAACAAACGCACTGATTCTTACGGTGGGAGCTTCGAGAACCGTATCCATCTTTCTCTTAAGGTTACCCAGTTAACGCGGGATACCGTCGGATCTAGAATGCCCGTTTTTCTCCGTGCCTCTGCCTCCGATTAGTTTGAGAAGAGCTGCCCTGAGGAACAAGGATAGAAGCTTGAGAATACAGTTGACTTTGCTCATGCTTTAGCGGAGCAGGGTTGTGTTGATCTTATTGATATTTCTAGTGGTGGAGTTCACGCTACACGAAAGGTTACATCTGGCCCGGCTTCCTAGGCACCCTTTGCTGCTGCTGTGAAGAAGGCTGTCGGTAACCGTCTACTCGTGGCCGCTGTTGGTATGATCAACCATGGCGATGTGGCTGAGAATATTTTGCAAGACGAGAATCTGGATCTCATTCTCGTTGGCCGTGCCTTCCAGAGGGATACTAGTTTGGCATGGGCTTTTGCAAAGGATCTGGATGTTGAAATTGCTATGGCGGCGCAGATCCGTTGGGGTTTCACCAGCTTCCGCAACGCCTCAGATTACATTCAGCCGAATTCCATGAAGGCATCGATCTTCGATTAAAGAGATTCAGGTGGACTTTATGTCAATGTTAATCTCGCATATGGAATTTCTTTTTACATAGATCTTATAGACCTTCTACAGTTTGTATTTATTATCTCGATCTCCGATTCCAGTTGCTTCATTCAGTAAGTAGAATTATGTATCTGCGGGAAAAGTTCCTTCACCCCAACATTATATCAATATTCTTTCGTCTCAAAAAGAGATAAACCCTAAAATCTAGCCTAGAGAATATTACATGACAGCTTACCGAACGGAGTGCACTGTGACCACTTCCGCATGACCCCATGCCGATGTCGGGTTAAACCAGCCGTGTATGAGTGACAGTAGCGCCAATTCGAAAAAAAAGCACTATTCTGTAATCTATTGCCTGAATTGAATTACTCTTTATGATATCGCGAAATTAACCTACAACAACCGTAACATGAATTATGGCGGTAAGTAATCAGTCACGACGTGATATCTGTTTTCTGTCGTTATTCGGTAAACAATATTTTCCATGCTCTCCCCTCTGGGTATTGATAGGGACACTACATGTTTTTCGCTATTGGCACTACAAATCTGACATAATCACCTAGCTTATATAAGCTGATTTTTTATCTACACTTTTAAGTATATTAAGAAGATTTATTATTATAAAAATTGTAGAGTCAGAATTATTAAGATAATTTATACTTTACTTTCTAATAAGATATAAGAAAATTCGAGATAAGGGCTGTAAAATATTGAATTAAGGTATATAATATATGCTGGATTCAGGGGTCGAGATAGACTATAAACGTACTTCCTTAGTCATATGACTATTTTCGCACTTAATTCTTTTTTATCCCTTTTGGAGCTAAAAATAGAGATGATTATAGTTTAAAAAATATTAAAAATATTAAATAAATAAATATATATCTATATATATTATATTAATCTACTAAATCAAGGCTTTAATTACTTGAAATAGTTATAAGTAAAAAATATTATGTGATTAGAAATAAATCAAGAAAATATTACATAAGTCAAAATAGTTATTACATAAGAAAATGTAGTGCCAATAGCGAAAATCCTGTAGTGCCCCTATCAATACCCTTAACCATACTTCTAGTCATATAATATTTTTATTATATACTTTATCTATGATATGAGTCTTAAATTTCTATAAGGGTAATTATTATAAGAATTTGATTCTTTTTATCCTTTTTTTAAAAAATATTAAAAATATTATAATCCTCTATTTCTTAATTATAGTAGCGATATAGTCTTCACAATACGAAAAGCTAGGAAGTTATATAATTTAGGAAGTACGTTAGGAGTTTACCTTAATTCTTATAATAAAGCCTATACTATAAGTCTTATAAATTACTATCTAGTCCTCTATATATAATCTTTTTATAATTTATTAGAAAAGAAAGATTAAAGTATCTATAGATTATATAATATAGTAAAATTCTTTTTATAATCAACCCTTAAATATAATTAATAGTAAAGATAAAAAATATAATTATCTAAGTTAGTTAATTATATAAGATTTCAGAGTGCTAAAAATAGAAAAACAGATATTTCCCTATTAATGCCTAGGGCACCTAGTGTTACGCGTAGATAACTAGTCACTGTGAGTTAGTCCTTAGAGGTGACACTTCCCTTAGTAACTACGAGCCTTAAGCCTGTCCTTAATTGTACTAATACCACGCCCGGCCTTATATAGATAGATCCTATTAGGTACTTACGAAGGTATACTAGTTAAGTATACGCCGAATAGGTTAGTACCGAAGTAGTGTTACGGACCCTACAGACACTAGTTATCTAAGGACCCTGTAACTTAACGATGGGCCTCCGAGAGCCAATAAACCGATCAGTAAGCGCGAGCCTAAGCGATAGCGGAAACTAACGGTAGAATATATATCTTAGGGAAAATCTACTATATATATATTTATATATACCGGATTTCCTCTAGTACTACTTTATTATATGATTTAATAGAATAGGCGATCTAATAGAGTAGATTAGAGAATCTCTCTTAGTAGATTAAGTAATCTATATAGATAGATTAGGGAATTAGAAGGACTAGATATATAAAAATATTCCTTCGTATATATATCTAGTTCTTTATAATTAATTATATATTATTACTTAGATACTATCTTTAGTTTTATTTATAGTTTATCTTCGTAATAACTATCCTATAAATAAAGGAGCTATTTCGGTACTAACTTATTTAGTATATATTTAATTAATATATCTTCGTAAATATCTAATAGGATCTATCTATACAAAGCCTAATATAGTATTAGTATAATTAAAGATAGATTTAACGCTTATAGTTACTAAAAAAAGTATTATCTTTAAAAACTAACTTACTGTAACTAGTTAGATATATATAATATATTAATTACTCTATTACTAAACTATAAATATATAAATATTATAATATCTAGCGATAGTAATAATAATCTTTTATAGAGTAATCGATCTTTTTTAACTAACCTAATTACTAATATATAATTTATAAAGATAATTAGCTAATTTTAAGAATAGCTTATAATAGAATAATAGAGAAAAATAGCTTTTCTAATTAAACTACCTAAACCTAACTTCTTCGATAGAACTCAATCTAAGCTTCGAGGATTCTTAATATAAATAGATATATAGCTATATTTTATTAATTATATAAAAGAAGCTAATAAAGTAATTTACGCCTCTATCTATCTATATAAATAGGTATTTAACTAGTTTAAATCCTATATCCGAGAATTTAATAAAAAGAATAAAAAAGATTAGAGAGATATTACTAAAAAGATCTTTATCTCTTATAAAATCTTTAAGAAGAAACTTAAATAGATATTTAGAGATATTAATATAATATAAATAGCTAAATAATAACTAGATCGATTATAATAAACTAAATCTACTAATATATATATAGTAGAGTTCTAATAGATTATCTTATACCTTAACTTCGATAAAGATACCTATATTTAGATCTTTAAATAAGGATTTAAAAAAGAAGTAAAAAATAAATTAATAAGAATAATTAATATTATAATTAAGTTTAATAATAGATTATACGAACAAAAACTATAGCGATAAGAAATATAATAAGATAGATAGGGATTCTTAATAGGATTCTATTAATAAAAAAAACAAACGAACTAGATAACTACTAAAAGAATAATATAAAGATCTCTATAATCTATAATTAATAGAATTTAATATAGTAAAACTTCTTAAAAAAGAGTAATATTAATAAAAAAAAAATAATCTATATTTTAAATATAGGAAGCTAGTGTGATATCACTGCTATATATGTCCACTATAATATTCTGCTGACTAGTCAGCAGAATTGTTGGACTTTTAGTCTATGTGGTTATGCACAGATGGTGGCCTATGATACTATATTATTCTGCTGACTAACTAGGGATTACGAGGTTACGCGTTCGAATTAGACATGGATAGACCTGTCCCATGGGTCAAAGATCTTGATCTATGACCTAAACCTATAATCTATAGGTCGGGTTAATAAAATCCTGATCTACTTATAGGTTAACCCGCGGATTAACGGGTTAACCTATTTTTAACCTATTTTAGTATAAATTTCTTAATTATATAAAAGAATTATTTTAAATATTTTTTCTGGATTTATATAAAATAATAATATTAGCTAGTTAGATTAAAATTTTTTAGGGATAAAAAGAAAAATCTTAGGGTATTACTCTTATCTAATTATTTAGATTAACGGGTTAACCTATAGATTAATTTATTAATCTATTTCTTACTATCTAATAAACTTTATATATATTAATAGAGCCTATTCTAATTAGTTATAAAATTTAGTACTAGGATAGTACCGAATCCTATTTATTAATAAGAAATAAGTATTAGATCTATATATTTCTCTAAATCTACGATGATTTATCTTAGATTATTTTTCTATATCTCGAGTCTCTCGCTATAAAAAGGTTATATAGTCCCTCTTTTACTAGATATAATAAAATATATATCTTTTTATAGTAGTCTTTCTACCTTTATTAGAACTAGGGTTTTAATCTATCTACGCGTTTATTTATAGCCCTAATTCTAATATACCTTCGTAAAAAGGTTAACTAGTTAAATTAAAATTTTTAGGGGATAAAAAGAAAAGTCTTAGGGTATTACTCTTATCTAATTATTTAAGTTAATAGGTTAATCTATAGGTTAATATATTAATCTATTTCTTATTATCTAATAAGCTTTATATATATTAGTAGAGTTTATTCTAATTAGTTATAAAATTTAGTACTAAGATAGTACCGAATCCTATCTATTAATAAAAAATAAGTATTAGATCTATATATTCCCCTAAATCTATAATAATTTATCTTAGATTATTTTTCTATATCTTAAGTCTTTTATTTTAATATACTATTACTATATCTTTTCTATATCTTAATTATATATCTTGTACCCTTCCTTTTTTATTAAAAGTAAGGGGTTTAAGTTATCTATTTTCTATTCTAATTAATTTCTCGATACCCTTTTAGAACTATTAAAAAGCTAGTAAACTAAATAAAGCCTCCTTTCTATTATACTATTAATACTAAAATAATCTAATAATTAGAAAAAGATCTAGATAATTTTTAATAGTATAAATAAAACAGAATTTTTAAACTAGTAGCTTAATACCTAAATTAGTAGTTTTTATAATACTATAAAAAAGATAAACTAAAAAGGTCTATAATAGACTAATATATAGTTATATTTTAATTAAATTATATATTTAGTAATAGAAGAGCTAAAGCTTCTATATAAATAATATAGTAAGATTATAGACTATCTAGTTTATACTAAAAATAGGATAATAGATCTCTAATATTACTAGAATTAGAGTATATACTAAAAAGACTAAAATATTACTAAATATTTAATAATCTAATATTTTATAGAATATATAATATATTATATAGCTATTATTTAATTTATAAACTAATCTTTCTTAGACTAAAAACTTCTTTTAAATAGCCTAGCTAGTTATCTAAGAGTTATAGAAATAATAATTAATTACTATAATAACTACTTTATAGCTTTTTTTTAAACTATTAAATATCCTAAATTTTAAGCCTTTTTTTAAATAATTTAATTATTATTATTTATCCCTAGTTTCCCTTTTTATTAAACTATATAGTATCGAATCTAGGGAATAATCTAAGATTAATAAAAAGATTTATTTTAGAAGCTTCTATCTAAAACTAAACTCTCTATTAATCTTAATTATTAGATATTACTATTTTAATAAGTATTTATAGCTATCTTTAGTTATTTTATTAATATAGACTAAAATTATTAAAAGGTTTTATTTAGCTTTAAACCTATTTCTAGTATATACTTTAGATAGAATCTTAATATAACCCTTCTTAATATCCTCTAGAAATATTAGATCTAAGACTAAATATTTATAATAATAACTAATAATATATTAAATAACTCTATCTTTATTTTAAGTATCTAAGATTCTATTTAATTATTAGATATTAACTCTAAGATAATAATTATATAGGTTCTATATATTATATATATAATTTAGTTAAGTTTAAAGTAACTATTTAGCTAGATAAAAATAAATCCTTAGAATAAGATAACTAAGACTATTTATTCTAAAGAATATACCTAATATATCTATTAAAAAGTATAAAAATAAGATATTATAATAACTCTTATAAAGGTATATATCTATACTCTTTATATATTAATTAAAATATTAACCTATTTTATATTTTAGATTAGAAACCTTATAATCTTTATTAATATAAGCCTTTAATATTAGGAGTTCTTTCTTAGTCTCTAGCCTAACTACCCTTGATTAGTTTTAATTTAAGATATCTAAACTAGATAGAATTTAACCTTTTTAATACTCTAATATATAAAATAATTATAATTAATCTTTAATCGATTTTACTCTAAATATAATTATCTTTATCTTAAAATTAATATAGATAAATAATACTAGATTAACTATCTTTTTAATATTATTTAGCTATTTTTCTAATTTACTATAGTTCTCTTAAAAATAAAGGATATTACTATTTATACTATCTTTATTATCTATAATAAATTATTTAATTATTTTAAGAGATTAATTAAATAATTTAGTAAAAAAAAGATTAGATAGAAATAATAGATATATTAAATCTTTAAATTAGCTAAAGATAAACTCTATAAGTATTATTTTATAATAAATAATAAAAAGCTTAGTAATATCTATATAATTAATATTATTTTAGCCTTTTAGTATAAGATTAAATTTTTTTAAACTAAAGACTAAGACTATCTTTAGATAGATTATAATATCTAATATTAATAAAATCTTAAAAATTAGCTTCTATATTACTAAGCTAATAATATTCTAAACTCTTAATTACTATCTAAAATAAAATAGTTTTATTAAACTAATAAATTTAATATATTTTTAATAGCTGATTATTCTATCTTAAGCTTTTAATATAAGATAATATAATATATTAAAAAAGATAAGTTTTTATATATATCTTTATTAAAACTAAGGTTCTAAATAATTACTTAAAACCCTAGTTCTAATCTATTAAATTTCTATTTTTCTATTTTTATTAGAACTAGGGTTTTAAGGCCTATCTTAGAACCCTAGTTTTAATAAGAGTATTATTTTTAATCTATCTAAATATTATATTAATTATTATAATCTATTTTTTATCTAGATACTATTCTAATCCTATTTTATTAGTTCTAAAAAGATTATTAGTATAAATTTCCTATATTTATAAGCCTTATCTATAATCTTCTCTTAATCCTAGCTATTAATATTAATATTAAGTAATTATTTAATTCTATATATAATATTTATTATTATTAATAAAAGATACTAAATATATTTATTATATAAGATCTAATAATATTTATATATATTACTAAATTTAAAATTAAAAAGAAGTAACTTATATTTATTTAAGAGCTTTAGGAGTAGAATAAGTTAGAAATTATATAAAAAGAAAAAGAGACCTAAAAGACTTATAAAGAGATTATACTAATTAGTAATAATAAAAAAAAGGATACTATAGATCTAATAATTATAATTAATATATCTTACTAATTATAATAAGAAAAGCTAAGAAATAATTATAAAGATAATTATAGCCTCTTATAGATTTTTAGTAAGGTTTATAAATATCTATAAATATTTAATAATTATAAGCTTTAAAATTAAAATTGATTAATATTTAAAATAATATTCTCTAAAATTATTTTTTAAGAATTATTCTCCTAATTACTATAAAAAATTATTTAACTAAAATAAATATAATATCTAAAAATATAGCTAAGAATAATATAATTTATAAAAGTTATATAGTTAATAAAGTATCTACCTAAATAGATTAAATAGGTTAACCTATTAACCCGCGGGATAGATCAAAAAAATCTTGATCTACCCACAGGTTAAGAGGTCTAACCCACAACCCGCCCATAGGCTGACCCACAGGTCGACCTATATAGGTTGTCCGTGGGTCTGTCTAGGTCTATTCAGGATAGCATAAATTAGCGAGTTTTATGCTAGTGGGGATATTTATACGATATTGTTGGATATCGTCCGATGTCGGTTGGATATCGTACATATGACATCGATATCGAAAAAAATAATAATATCGTATCGGTTGCCGACTACGATATTGAAAAAATGTCGATGTCGTACGACCTGCCGCAGCCTAGCCCAGACAAATACCAAGGGTTCAACCCGTTACAGTAGAGCAGCCAGCGGAGCAGCCAGAAACGACGCAATTGCTACCTTATCGGGCGCCACCGCAATACACTGATTGCTTCGAAGTGGGGCATAGGAGAACGCAGTGTAAAAAACGCACTGAATAGCCTATTTTGTATTTAAATTGGCATTTTAGAGAAAATAAATCAGAATTGTATGGGTTTGGTGTGGTGATCGGCTGGTTTACATGATCAGCTCGCTTACGGGTTACGTTAGTGGTCGCTTCGATGTCTAGTCAACGTGTAGTCAATATCCGCCCTGGTCTAAATCTACATACATGTATGTACGCTCCCTTTCAAGTGGGTCAGATGAGTGGGTCACATGGTTGGCTAGCGCTGTAAGCGTCTTAGTTCCCGTTCCACGTGACCCAGACAATATAGAAAGAGGAAGGCATGACAGAGGTTCGCACTTCCTCCATATCTCCCCAACCCTTCCAAGTCCCTACACCATTTCTTTCCCATCATCCTTTTTGTCCTCTCACGATGTCCTCGTACCAGCCCACCTCCAAACCGTCTTCGCGACGCCAAGTCAACAGCTCAGAATCGAGCGAGGCCTCACAGGCATCATCTTCACAGTATAGCTGGGGCTCCAGCACCGGTTCCTCTAACCTCTCCCCTGGAGACGCTCTCTCCGAGTCGGTGGACCCCACTATCCACCCTACCACCCTCATACACGCCCATCGGCTGGACGCGCCAGCCAAGTTGGAGGATTTGGCCCAGAAGATCTCGCTGATCAAGGAACTGCTCGATCAACGGCTCCCCCCACTCTCCACTCCAGTCAGCCAGTACCTGCTTGTGGTCCACATCCCCAAGCCTCTGTTTTCAGATATTGAGAGCCAGCCGAATATCTTCAAAGGTGTCCGTGCGACCCTTTTCCCCAACCGCCATCAAGTTCTGTATAAGATCATGCCCGACGAACAACACGACCAAATCATTGCGTTTTTTCACGACGGTCTTGGCAAGAAGCTTGGAGACATGGGGTTGAGCTCATTCGGTGGGGATTTTTTGTTCCGCAATTCCACACGAACCCGTGGCCTTTCTAATAGCAAGGAGCCAGACCTCTGGTTTGGACCATACAATGTCAATGTGAATGGGGGTGGTCGGGGAAGATATCCATCACTTGTCCTTGAAGTGGGGTTCTCGGAATCGAGCTCCCAGCTCCGCAACGATGCCCATTGGTGGTTCACCAACTCCAGTGAGCAAACCCGGTTGGTTGTCCTAATCCATGCCAACAGGGGCAGCTCCAGTGGGGACAACTCGAGTCCCTGGGCTGTGGATATTGAGGTCTGGACTGAGGTTCCGAATCCCAGCAGTCACCAAACCCGCGACCGCCCTACAAACTCCCTCAAGTGCACCCAAAGTGCACGGGTTAAGGATGGCAGTGTGACTGGCGCCCCCTTGATCCTTGATTTTGAGACATTGATGCGCCGCCCTCCAGTCAACCCTCTAGAGGGCAACGTGGTCCTGGACGCAGGGTGGATTCGGATAGTCTGTGCTGAGGTAGGGCCTTAAGGGCTCTGCTGTCTCTCTCATCTTGCTGTCGTGCTGGTCGCTCTCCTTTGTCTTAACTCTTGCTTCTTGCTTGTTCAGGTCCAGTAACAGGAGGTAATAAAAGGGATTCCTTCTTTGATAGAATCGCCCTTTTCTTTTCTATTAACATTGAAATTCCAGTACCAAGACCTCGAATACTGACTTTATGGCCAAACCAGTTCATGACTGGTTTCACGTAGTATCCCTCGAAAGACCCCAGAATCTAAATGTACATAATCGTCAGACATGCTCTCTTCTATTACCTAGGTAGGCATTATACTTACCTTCTTCTAGTGTCATGGCAGGAGGGGTTGAACTTAATGTTCACTTGGTGGCCGTAGTGCTTACGAGCCACACAGGACTCGACGAAACCCTGCGGCCCTGAAGGGCGGTAGCTTGCTAGCCCTTTGGTTGACCCCCCTCGTAAAACTATAGTCCAGCCATGCATAGGGCAGATGAGCTGGATTTCTTTGGCAAGATAGGCCCGAAGAAAGCTTCTAAGGCATTGTTATGCGATAACAATGCAGTGCGCTACTATATAATATAGTGGTCTTTTTGACCTAAGTGTATGATCATGTGGCCCAGGCATGTATCGTAACAGGCATGCATTTTGCCTAAACCCACCTTATAAGAAAGATAGCGGTGACCGTCTTCTTAGAGACGCGAATCTACTCCGAGATTAACCGCTGTATCTCCTATATAAATAGTATAAAGGGCTATATCATAAATTCGGTGTTTAAATGAATATATCTGTAAAGAATATACTTGGCAGGGTATAAAACCTATCGATCAGGTAAAGAAAATAAGGGAAAAGGATAACAGGAGAGAAATAGTATATCTTCGTTGCTATTAAGACTAAATCTTGTTTTGCTAGCTGGATACAAGAGTATCAATTTATCGTATAATATCTTTATAGCTCTACTTATTATTGATAATGTAAACGACTAGGTCTCTGCTAAGTATCGTGATCATTCCACTGTAGGGTAGATTAAGTAACAAGATTCGACTTCCATATCTTTCTTAAGATCATGTGATATTACCTAATCCACCCTTTCCTTTATGCCTCACCGCGATAGCCCACGTAAAATATTAGAGTGATATCCTAAAGGCTTCCTTCCTATATATTATACCTTTACTCTATAGAGAATCAATCCCAGTAGTATGCCTAGGTTACTTACCCAGTACTAGAGGTTCAACCCCCTTATTAGGTATAGCGTAATTCACTTGGTAAGGCTCCACTAACGTAGGGTTTTTTAATCTAATATATTATCCCAGCTCCGATCGTTCGCTTAGGGAACCCTACTAAATCATTAAGTCTATAGGGGCGGTACGCAGCTATATTAGAACCGGGGGTTTAAGGTAAGGCTCTACTAACATAGGGTTTCTTTAATCCAATATATTATCCTAGCTCCGGTCGTTCGCTTAGGGAACCCTACTAAATCACTAAATCTATAGGGGCGGTATATAGCTATATTAGAACCGGGGGTTTAAGGTAAGGCTCTACTAACATAGGGTTTCTTTAATCCAATATATTATCCCAGCTCCGATCGTTCGCTTAGGGAACCCTACCAAATCACTAAGTCTATAGGGGCGGTACGCAGCTATATTAGAACCGGGGTTCTAAGGTGGCCTTAAACCCCCAGTTCTAATATAGCTGCATATGTATATAGCCATACACACATACCTTAAAACCCCGGTTTTAAGGAGTGTGCGGCCTGTGCGCAGGGGCCTTTACTATATAGGGGGTGTGGAGCATACTAGACATGGACAGACCTAGACCTGGACAGACCCGCGGACAACCTATATAGGTCGACCTGTGGGTCAGCCTATGGGCGGGTCGTGGGTCAGACCTCTTAACCTGTGGGCGGGTTAAGATTTTTTTAACCTGTCCCGCGGGTTAATAGGTTAACCTATTTAGACATGGACAGACCCGTCCCATGGGTCAAAGATCTTGACCCATGACCCAAACCCACGACCCATGGGTCGGGTCAATAAAATCCTGACCCGCCCATGGGTTGACCCGTGGGTTAACGGGTCAACCCATTTTTGACCTATTTTAGCATAAATTTCTTAATTAGGATGGATAATTTACTTACCTTTTTTAATAATACACTATTGTTAAATACTGTTTTTGTTCTAATATAACTTATAATTCTAACTCTTTATAAAAAGAATATTATATAGTAATAATATATTTAGAATATATAATATATTAATTTATTAATTTATTAATTTAATACTTTAAGGTAAGAATTATATTTTATAATAGGTAGATATAGGCGAAAGAAGATATTAGTTAACTATTTCTTATACTAAACCTAAAAATATATATTTGAAGTCTGTAGTAGTACTTCTACTTTTTATATAAATAAACTATATATATTAGAAACAATAAAATAGATATAAATCTAATATCTAATATTTCTTTATTAATATATAAGTATATTATAGTCTTATTTATATAAAAGAATTATTTTAAATATTTTTTCTGAATTTATATAAAATAACAATATTGGCTGGTTAGGTTGAAATTTTTTAGGGATAAAAAGAAAAATCTTAGGGTATTACTCTTACTTAATTATTTAGGTCAACGGGTTAGCCTATAGGTTGACCTGTTAACCTATTTTTTACTATCTAATAAACTTTGTATATATTAGTAGAGCCTATTTTGATTAGTTATAAAATTCAGCACTAGGATAGTACTAAATTCTACCTATTAATAAGAAATAAGTATTAGACCTATATATTCCCCTAAATCTACGATAATTTACCTTAGATTATTTTTCTATATCTCGAGTCTCTTATTATAAAAGAGTTATATAGTCCCCCTTTTACTAGATATAATAAAATATATACTTTTTTATAGTAGTCTTTCTACCTCTATTAGAACCGGGGTTTTAATCTATCTACGCGATTGCTTAAAACCCTAGTTTTAATCTACCTACGCGTTTATTTATAGCCCCGGTTCTAATATACCTATATAAAAAGGTTAGCTAGTTAGGTTGAAATTTTTTGGGGATAAAAAGAAAAATCTTAGGGTATTACTCTCACCTAATTATTTAGGTTAATAGGTTAGCCTATAGGTTAACCTATTAATCTATTTCTTACTATCTAATAAGCTTTATATATATTAGTGGAGTATCTTCTGATTAGTTATAAAATTTAGTACTAGAATAGTACTAAATCCTATTTACTAATAAGAAATAAGTATTAGACCTATATATTCCCCTAAATCTACGATGATTTATCTTAGATTATTTTTCTATATCTCGAGTCCTTTATTTTAATATATTATTGCTATATCTCTTCTATACCTTAGTTATCTACCTTGTATCCTCTCTCTCTTATTAAGAGTAAGGGGTTTAAGTCATCTATTTTCTATTCTAATCAACTTCTCGATACCTTTTTAGAACCACTAGAAAGCCAGTAAACCGAGCAAAGCCTCTCTTCTATTATACTACTAATACTAAAACGATCCGATAATCGGAAAAAGACCTAGGTGATTTTTAATAATATAAATAAAATAGAGTTTTTAAACTAGTGGCTTAATACCTAAATTAGTGGTTCTTATAATACTATAAAAAAGATAAACTAGAAGGGTCTATAATAGATTAATATATAGTTATAGTTTAATTAAGTTGTATATTTAGTAATAGAAGAGCTAAAGCTCCTATATAAGTAATATAGTAAGGTTATAGACTATCTAGTCTATACTAAAAATAGGATAATAGGTCTTTAATACTACTAGAATCGGAGTATATACTAGAAAGGCTAAAGTATTACTAAATATTTAATAATCTAATATCTTATAGAATATATAGTATATTATATAGCTATTATTTAATTTATAGACTAATCTTTCTTAGACTAAGAACTCCCCTCGAATAGCCTAGCTAGTTATCTAAGAGCTATAGAAGTAATAATTAATTATTATAATAACTACCCTATAGCTTCTTTTTTAAACTATTAAGTATCCCGAATTCTAAGCCTTTTTTAAATAACCTAATTATTATCGTTTATCCCTAGTTTCCTTTCTTATTAAACTATATAACGTTAAATCTAGGGAATAACCTAAGATTAATAGAAAGATTTATTTTAGAAACTTCTATCTAAGGCTAAGCTCTCTATTAGTCTTAATTATTAGATATCGCTATTTTAATAAGTATTTATAGCTATCTTTAGCTATTTTATTAATATAAACTAGAATTATCGAGAGGTTTTACTTAGCTTTAAATCTATTTCTAGTATATACTCTAGATAGAATCTTAGTATAATCCTTTTTAATATCCTCTAGAAGTATTAGATCAAAGACTGAGTATTTATAGTAATAACTAATAATATATCGAATAACTCTATCTTTATTTTAAGTATCTAAGATTCTATTTAATTATTAGATATTAACTCTAAGATAATAATTATTCAGGTTCTATATATTATATATATAATTTAATTAAGTTTAAAGTAACTACTTAGCTAGATAAAAGCGAACCTTTAGAATAAGGTAACTAAGACTATTTAGTCTAAGGAATATACCTAATACGTCTATCGAAAAATATAAAAATAAGATATTACGATAACTCTTATAAAGGTATATATCTATACTCCTTATTTATTAATTAAAATACTAACCTACTTTATATTTTAGATTAGAAACCTTACGATCTTTATTAATATAAACCCTTAATATCGGGAGTCCTTTCTTAGTCTCTAACCCAACTACCCTCGATTAGTTCTAATTTAAGATATCCGAACTAGATAGAATTTAACCTTTTTAATACTCTAGTATATAAAGTAGTTATAATTAGTCTTTAATCGATTTTGCTCTAAATATAATTATCCTTATCTTAAAATTAATATAGATAAATAGCGTTAGATTGATTATCTTCTTAATATTACCTAGCTATTTTTCTAATTTACTATAGTCCTTTTAAAAATAAAGGATATTACTATTTATATTATCTTTACTATCTATAATAAGCTATTTAATTATCTTAAAAAATTAATTAAATAATTTAGTAGAAAAAAGATTAGATAAAAGCAATAGATATATTAAGCCCTTAAATTAGCTAAAGATAAACTTTATAAGTATTACTTTATAATAGATAATAAAGAGCTTAGTAATATCTATATAATTAGTACTATCTTAGCCCTTTAGTATAAGGTTAAATTTTTTAAACTAAAGACTAGGATTACCCTTAGATAGATTATAGTATCTAATATTAACGAAGTCTTAAAAATTGGCTTCTAAGCTACTAAACTAGTAATATTCTAAGCTCTTAATTACTATTTAAAATAAAATAGTCCTATTAAACTAACGAGCTTAATATATTTTTAATAGCTGATTCTTCTATCTTAAGCTCTTAGTTTAAGATAATATAGTATATTAAAAGAGGTAAGTTTCTATATATACCTCTATTAAAACTAGGGTTCTAAATAATCGCTTAAAACCCTAGTTCTAATCTATTAAGTTTCTATCTTTCTATCTTTATTAGAACTAGGGTTTTAAGGCCTACCTTAGAACCCTAGTTTTAATAAAGGTATTAGTTCTAATCTATCTAAATATTATACTAATTATTATAATCCGCCCTTTATCTAGATACTATCCTAATCCTATTTTATTAGTTCTAGAAGGATTATTAGTATAAATTTCCTATATTTATAAGCCTCGTTTATAATCTTCTCTTAATCCTAGCTACTAACGCTAGTATTAAGCGATTATTTAATTCTATATATAATATTTACTATTATTAACAAGAGGCACTAAATATATCTATTATATAAGATCTAATAATATTTATATACGTTACTAAATTTAAAATTAAAAAAAAACAGCTTATATTTATTTAAGAGTTTTAGGAGTAAGATAAGTTAGAAATTATATAAAAGGAAAAAGAGACCTAAAAGACTTATAAAAAGATTATACTAATTAGTGATAATAAAAAGGAGGATACTATAGATCTAATAATTATAGTTAATATATCTTATTAACTATAGTAAAAAAAAGTTAAAGAGTGATTATAAAGATAATTATAGCCTCCTACGGATTTCTAGTAAGGTTTATAAACGCCCACAAGTATTTAATAATTATAAGCTTTAAAATTAAAATCGATTAATATTTAAAATAATATTCTCTAGAATTACTTTTTAAGAATTATTCTCCTAATTACTATAAAAAATTATTTAACTAAAATAAATATAATACCTAAAAATATAGCTAAGAATAATATAATTTATAAAACTTATATAGTTAACAAAGTATCTACTTAAATAGATTAAATAGGTTTAGACCTGGACAGACCCGCGGATAACCCATATAGGTCGACCCGTGGGTCAGCCCATGGGCGGGTTATGGGTCAGACCTCTTAACCTATAGGTGGGTCAAGATTTTTTTGACCTATCCTACGGGTTAATAGGTTAACCTATTTAACCTATTTAGGTAGATACTTTGTTAACTATATAATTTTTATAAATTATATTATTCTTAGCTATATTTTTAGATATTATATTTATTTTAGTTAAATAATTTTTTATAGTAATTAGGAGAATAATTCTTAAAAAGTAATTCTAGAGAATATTATTTTAAATATTAATCGATTTTAATTTTAAAGCTTATAATTATTAAATACTTGTGGGCGTTTATAAACCTTACTAGAAATCCGTAGGAGGCTATAATTATCTTTATAATCACTCTTTAACTTTTTTTACTATAGTTAATAAGATATATTAACTATAATTATTAGATCTATAGTATCCTCCTTTTTATTATCACTAATTAGTATAATCTTTTTATAAGTCCTTTAGGTCTCTTTTTCCTTTTATATAATTTCTAACTTATCTTACTCCTAAAACTCTTAAATAAATATAAGCTGTTTTTTTTTAATTTTAAATTTAGTAACGTATATAAATATTATTAGATCTTATATAATAGATATATTTAGTGCCTCTTGTTAATAATAGTAAATATTATATATAGAATTAAATAATCGCTTAATACTAGCGTTAGTAGCTAGGATTAAGAGAAGATTATAAACGAGGCTTATAAATATAGGAAATTTATACTAATAATCCTTCTAGAACTAATAAAATAGGATTAGGATAGTATCTAGATAAAGGGCGGATTATAATAATTAGTATAATATTTAGATAGATTAGAACTAATACCTTTATTAAAACCAGGGTTCTAAGGTAGGCCTTAAAACCCTAGTTCTAATAAAGGTAGAAAGATAAAAACTTAATAGATTAGAACTAGGGTTTTAAGCGATTATTTAGAACCCTAGTTTTAATAGAGGTATATATAGAAACTTACCTCTTTTAATATATTATATTATCTTAAACTAAGAGCTTAAGATAGAAGAATCAGCTATTAAAAATATATTAAGCTCGTTAGTTTAATAGGACTATTTTATTTTAAATAGTAATTAAGAGCTTAGAATATTACTAGCTTAGTAGCTTAGAAGCCAATTTTTAAGACTTCGTTAATATTAGATACTATAATCTATTTAAGGGTAATCCTAGTTTTTAATTTAAAAAATTTAACCTTATACTAAAGGGCTAAGATAGTGCTAATTATATAGATATTACTAAGCTTTTTATTATTTATTATAGAGTAATACTTATAGAGTTTATTTTTAGCTAATTTAAAGGCTTAATATATCTATTATTTCTATCTAACCTTTTTTCTACTAAACTATTTAATTAATCTTTTAAGATAATTAAATAGCTTATTATAGATAGTAAAAATAGTATAAATAATAATATCCTTTATTTTTAAAAGGACTATAATAAATTAGAAAAATAGCTAGATAATATTAAGAAAGTAGTTAATCTAGCGTTATTTATCTATATCGATTTTAAGATAAGGATAATTATATTTAGAGTAAAATTAATTAAAGACTAGTTATAACTACTTTATACGCTAGAGTATTAAAAAGGTTAAATTCTATCTAGTTCGGATATCTTAAATTAGAACTAATTATAGATGGTCGGGCTAGAGACTAAGAAAGGACTCCTAATATTAAGGGCTTATATTAATAAAGATTATAAGGTTTCTGATCTAAAATATAAAATAGGTTAGTATTTTAACTAATAAATAAGGAGTATAGATATATACCTTTATAAGAGTTATTATAATATCTTATTTTTATATTTTTCGATAGATATATTAGATATATTCCTCGGACTAAATAGTCTTAGTTATCTTATTCTAAGGGTTCGCTTTTATCTAGCTAAATAGTTACTTTAAACTTAACTAAATTATATATATAATATATAGAATCTAAATAATTATTATCTTAGAGTTAATATCTAATAATTAAATAGAATCTTAGATACTTAAAATAAGGATAGAGTTATTTAATATATTATTAGTCGTTACTATAAATACTTAGTCTTCAATCTAATATTTCTAGAGGATATTAAGGAGGGTTATACTAAGATTCTATCTAGAGTATATACTAGAAATAGGTTCGAAGCTAAGTAAAACCTCTTAATAATTCTAGTCTATATTAATAAAATAGCTAAAGATAGCTATAAATACTTATTAAAATAGTAATATCTAATAGTTAAGACTAATAGAGAGTTTAGCCTTAGATAGAAGCTTCTAAAATAAATCTTTTTATTAATCTTAGATTATTCTTTAGATTCGACGCTATATAATTTAATAGGAAAGGAAATTAGGGATAAATAATAATAATTAGGTTATTTAAAAAAAGCTTAGAATTTAGGATATTTAATAGTTTAAAAAAGAAACTATAAAATAATTATTATAATAATTAACTATTATTTCTATAGCTCTTAAATAATTAGCTAGGCTATTCGAGAGGAGTTCTTAGCCTAAGAAAGATTAGCCTATAAATTAAATAATAGCTATATAATATACTATATATTCTATAAGATATTAGATTATTAAATATTTAATAGTACTTTAGCCTTTCTAGTATATATTCTGATTCTAGTAACGTTAGAGACTTATTATCCTATTCTTAGTATAGACTAGATAGTCTATAATCTTACTATATTATTTATATAGGAGCTTTAGCTCTCCTATTACTAAATATATAACTTAATTAAAATATAACTATATATTAGTCTATCGTAGACCCTCCTAGTTTATTTTCTTTATAGTATTATAAGAACCACTAATTTAGGTATTAAGCTACTAGTTTAAAAACTCTACTTTATTTATACTATCAAAAATTACCTAAGTCTTTTTCCGATCGTTAGATCGTTTTAATATTAGTAATATAATAGAAGGGAGGCTTTATTTAGTTTATTAGCTTTCTAGTAGTTCTAAGAGGATATCGAGAAATTAATTAAAATAGAAAATAGATAACTTAAACCCCTTACTCTTAATAAAAAAGGGAGGGTACAAAGTAGATAACTAAGATATAGAAAAGATATAGTAATAATATATTAAAATAAAGGACTCGAGATATAGAAAAATAATCTAAGGTAAATTATTATAGATTTAGGGGAATATATAGGTCTAATACTTATTTCTTATTAATAGATAGGATTCAGTACTATTTTAGTACTAAATTTTATAACTAATCAGAAGATACTCTATTAATATATACGAAGCTTATTAGATAATAAGAAATAGATTAATAAGTTAATCTATAGATTAACCTATTAATCTAAATAATTAGGTAAGAGCAATACCCTAAGACTTTTATTTTTATCCCCTAAAAATTTCAACCTAACTAGCTAATCTTTTTATACTAATATATTAGAACTAAGGCTATAAATAAACACATAGATAGATTAAAACTAAGGTTTTAAGTAATTACGTAGATAGATTAAAACCCTAGTTCTAATAGAGATAGAAAGACTACTATAAAAAGGTATATATTTTATTATATCTAGTAAAAGGGGGACTATATAACCCTTTTACAACGAGAGACTTAAGATATAGAAAAATAATCTAAGGTAAATCATCGTAGATTCAAGGGAATATATAGGTCTAATACTTATTTTTTATTAATAAATAGAATTCAGCACTATCCTAGTACTAAATTTTATAACTAATCAGAATAGGCTCTACTAATATATACGAAGTTTATTAGATAGTAAAAAATAGATTAATAGGTTAATCTATAGGTTAATCTATTAATCTAAATAATTAGATAAGAGTAATACCCTAAGATTTTTCTTTTTATCCCTAAAAAATTTCAATCTAACTAGCCAATATTATTATTTTATATAAATTCAGAAAAAATATTTAAAATAATTCTTTTATATAAATAAGACTATAATATACTTATATATTAATAAAGAAATATTAAATATTAGATTTATATCTATTTTATTATTTCTAATATATATAGTTTATTTATATAAAAAGTAGAAGTACTACTATAGATTTTAAATATATATTTTTAGGTTTAATATAAGAAATAGTTAACTAATATCTTCTTTCGCCTATATCTATCTATTATAAAATATAATTCTTACCTTAAAGTATTAAATTAATAAATTAATATATTATATATTCTAAATATATTATTACTATATAATATTCTTTTTATAAAGAGTTAGAATTATAAATTATATTAGAACAAAAATAGTATTTAATAATAGTATATTATTAAAAAAAAATAAGCAAATTATCTATCCTAATTAAGAAATTTATACTAAAATAGATCAAAAATAGATTAACCCGTTAACCCACAAGTTAACCTATAGATAGGTTAGGATTTTATTGACCCGACCCATAGGTCGTGGGTTTGGGTCATGGGTCAAGATCTTTGACCCATGGGACGGGTCTGTCCATGTCTAGGGTGAATCAGGTAATATCACATGATCCTGAAGGAAGTTAGAACTTGTTGCTTAATCTACCTTATAGTGGAATAATCACGATATATAACAGAGACCTAGTTGTTTATATTATCGATAATATATAGAGTTATGAAGATATTATATAATAAATTAATACTCTTGTATCTAGTTAATAAGACAAGATTTAGTCTTAATAGCAATAAAGATATATTACTTTCCCTTACTCCTTCCCTTTGTGTCCCTGGATCAGGTCCATGGAGCTTGCTCGGTCTAACCATGGGCCTGGTCGGCGCTTGAATCTATCTACTGGGTGATAGATAGAACAACCAAGATAGAAAGGTAGTTTATAAATTACAAGTGGGTTCAAGTAAAGTAGTATATACAGAGAACAAACTATAATACAATCCGAATCTCCCTCTCCCAGCCATCATTAATAACAAGCACAGAGAGAAAGAAATCATGTAGGCCAATTCCCCTTCCACCGCACAAAATGCTCCTCATCATCATCAATCACCACAACCATCCACACGCCTACCTGTCCGTTATGCGCCACCAGCGGCGTACAATGGATCCAGCGGTTGCGGCCCTCGACATTGAACCGCGTCACCCACTTGATGCGCGCCGTCACGCTGCGCCCGGCCATCAGCGCGTGCAGGATATGGTCGCGCTTGGGACCGACGTCGCCGATGCGGCTGATGAAGGAGGACTGGAGCATGCCGGGGATTTGGAGCGAAGGGGAGGTGAAGAGGATGCGGAGGGAGGGGTAGGGGCGGACGAGTAGATACTAAACCGCATGGGAGAAATAAGATTAGCATCAGCAAGGTCGAATCGAGGTTGTATGCACTCAAGGTAGGTCAACGTACGTGTTTGTATACCCCCGTGAGCGAGTTGGTGGGATTCCCCAGATTCATCGCCTTCATCTGCGCGTCCGGGTCCTTTTCCTCGTCCTCGTGGTCTGGCAGCCACAGCCGCCGGTTCGTCTCGTGATCGATGATCGGCTGGAAGAGGTTGCCGCCGTTTTCGTGGACGTTCTGGAGCTCGCGCGGACTGAGCAGCTCGCCAAGTTCCTGGAACTCGCTCTTTTTGTCGTTGGGTTGTTTCTTTGCCGAGGTTTCCGAGGGTGGTGATTGTTCGTGCTCCTTTTGGACACCTTTTTGTGCCTGTAGATGCTGCAGCGAGTCCATCTGCGCGCCTTCCATTGCTAGTCCGGAGACGTCGATCTGCGCGCCGATGAAGTAGCGTACTTTGCCTTGGCTGTCGCAGAGGGGTGCGCATTGGAGGAGGTTCATGAAGGGGGAGCCGTCGCGGCGGCTATTTTGCCTTAGTTAGCTTCTCTTTCTTTTGAACTCGGCATAGGACAATTGACTCGTAGCAAACTCACTAGTTGAGGAAGAGCTCCGAGTGGTGCCGCCCTGCTTGGATGGCCTCTCGAATGCGCCGCGTACTATTAGGGTTGGTCTTGGGACCTTGCAAGAACCGACAGTTTCGTCCGAGGACGTAGTCCATGCCGTATTGCGTGGTACGGTGGAATTCTGGAAGTCATCAGTAAATGCACTTCAATGCAAATAAGTAGAAACCCACCTCCAGAAGCAAAGATAATAGGATTATCAGGCCGCGACGGATCCGTCAAACAAAACACCTCTGCTAGCGCATCGGCCGTTCCCTGGAATTTATCCGGCAGAGTCCCGCGCACGCGCTCCTCGACAACTTTGCTGGTGATATTGATACAGGTAGAGGTGATAAAGGCCGGCAATTCCTCCGCGGTGAGCGCATCCAATGTCGATTGCACCCGGTCTTCCAGCGCAGTATTGAGAGTCGGGCCAATGGGTTGCTCTGCCATCTCAATTCCAGCTGTCGGCACATCGACGGAGAGCCGCACGAGCGCGTTGGCGTACTGGATGGCTTTGAGAGCCTTGCGTGCATTCAGATAGTATGTCAAGGTGGCAATAGATCGGGGCCGCTCCTGCGCCAGAAAGTCGCGAAAGCTCGCCAGATAGCGCGGCCGCGTGAGGATGCTCAGCATATGCTCGGATGAGAACATGAGATCGGCCTGGCGCTCGAGACTGTGCAGCGGTGCGCCGTCGCCTTCGTACGGCGCGACGAGATCGAACGAGTGCCCGTTGACATTCTCCTCGTTCAGAGGGTCGAATTGCTCGGAGCCGTCGAAGGGGTTGGTTTCCTGGAGAACAGGCAATTCGTTGATCATGTAGTTGCGGCGCAGCTCCCGCAGCGATGGCGCTGAACGCAGCCCGGGAGTGGGAGATCGCGCGCTATTACAATTAGCCATTGGTTGCTTTTGTGATTGCGCTTGCACTTCCAATTGCTTTCAATTGTCTTACCCTTCATCGCCTAGATCATGCGAGTTAAACGACTGCTGCCCTGAGTGCCTGGACTGCGCGTCGAATTCCGACTCGGAATCGAGAACAATCGTGGGTGTAGTGGGCGTGTAGGAGAGCACCGACGGAGGCTTCTGCTGCGGTGCCTCCGGGCCATCTCTGTCGCCCGGCGGTTTTGGTGATCGCCTGTCCAGCATGTCGGGGAATTCCATGGCGACAGGCGACTTGTGAGGCCGATTGTCAGGAATATTGGGCATGTCCATTGCGACGACACACACGCTCGTTCAGAGGCACACTAAGATAACGGAGGAATTATCGCGATGGACGATCCCTCCACGCGCTGGACCATCGCGCACTATAAATATTTCTCTGTCCAAGAAAAAAAAAATCGGAGTAAATCCATGCCTGGGCTCGCACACGGGCGCACGATCATCATCGCGAGTGCCATCCACGGTTCTCAAGGCAAGCTAGACTCAGGATTTGTGTTCTATGTCTTGTAGCTGGCTGGATGCGATGAGCGGCATGGTAAAGATCAGCCGTGCAATTTCCGTGTCGTGGTACGATCGGATCGATCGGGCGATCGTGAACTTCGCAGGAACCCGCAAAACGATCAGGTCCCCTCGACGGTTGATGATGCAATGGGCACGCGGTGGTGGACCTCTGGATTTCCAGGCCCAAAATTGTGTGGCCTCGGTCTAGTTCCAGTAAAAGGAATTGTCATCATCGTGATGTGCGCTAAAGGATAGTCCTTTAGGCCGTGCGGGAGAAGCATGTCAAGCGCTAGTGCGGATCATTCTGCGTCGGTTGGATCCGAATTGACTGGCCTCGGTATTGATTTTCTTGTTATGGTGCCATTGACACAATTGGAATTGTCAATATAAGATTCTTGGTCTATGGAAGAGAACCTCTATGGAAGAAGAGCCCAAGTGAAAAACAGCCCGGCCACCCAGGGGGATCTACACGGGCAGAGACGGTCGCTTTATAGCCACACTATTGCCTCTAGCGCTTAGCTCAATTTCAACAGGGTCGGGCTTTGAAGATCCCCTCGAAGGAAGATTACCCTTGTCCTTCCTGTTGAAGTTTAGGGCTTTTCAGTGCCCGCAAAGAGGTGATTCTCTCGTGTGGCACATACCACACTCCGCAGGTCCTCCTGTTATCGGGCATCGGGTCTGCCATGGGGCTGATTGAACACGTCGTGGATGCACCCGAAGTTGGACGCAACTTCCACGACCACCTCTGCGTACCACTGGTCTGGAAGCTGACGAACCGAGAGCACAATCTACCGATTCCCCTTCTCGCCAGCTCGTCAGCTCTCAGACTCGGATATCCTTGCGAACAGGCTAGTATTTTCTGGTCTCGATTCTGATGTCATGCAACAAGCGCTCGTCAAAGATGGTTGTGATGTCGCCGACTTTTTCAGCCAGTTGTTCATTAACCCGGGCAACTGCTAAACAGAAACATTGAATATCTACGCGCCAGCCGATGCTGTCTTTAGCGGAATGCAATTCCCTCCTGATGGTTCCCATATATATCTGGTTCGGTCTTGGGAATGCTCCCCACATCCAGGGGAAGTATTTCCCTGACATCGAAAGATCCGCTTGCGGCTCCGCGCATCGATCCGAACTACTATGCTACTGAGCTTGACCGCACTGCCATCCGTGCTGGTGTGAGACATGTCCCGCAAGTCTATCAAGAGACAGAGGCCCTCAAGGATGTCATCGAGGCCGAGACTCCTCCAGAGGGTTATCCTCCCTTGCGGACGGATTCCTCCGATGAAGAAATCGATGCCCGAGTCCGGCGTGGTAATACCTTCTTTCATCCCGGTGGTAGCTGTGCCATGGACAAGGCGGTTGACAGTGTTTGGCGGCTGTATGGTGTTAAAGGACTTCGGGTGGTTGATGCCAGTGTACTTCCCACTCCAATTGCTGCGCATTATCAGATTTGTACTTATACATTGGCGGAGAGGGCTGCGGATTTCATTAAAGCCATAGCTAGTTGAAATTTCTCCGTGGCCTCTCATCCAATATTAAATATAGATTCAAATTTTAGATGGTCCCATTTTATGTCTTCCGATCTGTCTCATTTTCATAGTTCTGAAACGGGATATATAGTTCGACACCAAAGCAGCACTTTACCCTTTTCCTGGATTTTATTTTCCTCTGTGACATTCAGAAAAAATATTAAGAACACCAACCCTTTTCTCTTTTTATTTTAATAATAAGCAACTTACTTCTATTGGGATATTCACATGGTGAATATGTCACTATGAAGTGAAATCATTCCGCACAACAACATCAGCATTTACCCCCAGATCTCTGTCATTCCTCTGAAAGACCCATTTTTCATTCCACTTGCCTCCCCAGGTAATCCACGATGATCATCTTGGGATCTTCAAACGCTGGCCACGTGACGGCCTGGACTGCGGATCGCGGGGAAATCACCAGGGAACTTTTCTTCAGTCAAACCAGACGCTTTCTGACACCCCAAGTGCCATTTCATCTCTCGACTGCCCTCGATGCTGCCGCCCTCCAAATTTCCCCCATGGATAAGCTGCCGGTAGAGATCCTGTCCAAAATCATCGACCGTAAGCGCCGACCCCTCCTCGAACTCCCCCGCATCCGTGGCCTAGCTGATTAGGTCGCGAGAACCCAGTGCTCTCCCCGCAGGAGAAGGTGCAGCTGCAGTCCGTCTCGAAGAAACTCTTTGATCTCGCCCGTGACAACAACCTATGGAAAGTCCACTGCTATGAGCAGTCATGGGCTGCCCTGCAGGCCTCTCGTTCTGCCGACCGGATGTCGGAAAGCCTGGTTGCGAGCTCCCCCACGTCTTTGAGTGCTCTGGGGCAAAGTACCCTGCGTGATCTTATCCAGCCGCCTGCTCTGTGTGTGAGCGAGGTTGGTTCCGACGAGACCCGGGATTTGTCCCCCAGTGAGAGAGCACGAGCGGCAGCCGAGTGGGATTCCTCAGCTGAGGGGGAACATGTGGACTGGTATTCAGAATATATTGCTCGGCATGGGCCCATCTCGCTTACATGGACCCAGCAACCCTCGGTCCGGACTGGCGAGGGCGGACGGCGCCAGTTCCACGAGGTCAAAGGAATGGGGTTGCTGAAGGACTGGAGTTCTGCGAGACAGAACAAGATTGTTGCCCCGCTTGAAGATGGGAGTGTCTGTATCTGGGATTTAAACCACTCTCACTGCGCTGGCTCGCCATCCTCCAAAGGCAGGATCCTTGGGGTCAGTGAGCCGGGTATCCTCATGAAGAACCTCTCTGGGCGCAGAGAGCACTCCTCGTCAAAATCCGCGCTTGATTTCATTAATCTGGGAGAGGGAGTAAGCGTGGACTCCTTGCGGCAGCGAGCCTACCTGGCTATCGGAAACGTCCTCAATGAAGTGGATCTGGAAACATTAAAGGTCGTTTCGCAGCAGCGGTATCCTTGGTCGATCTTTGCGCTTTCGCAAGAGACTGATTACTCTGTGCCTTTGACCCTCGCTACAACACTGAGTCTGCAGATTTATGACGCCCGATTGTCTGCGACTGAGGAGGAAGAAGCCATCAGCTCGCGGTGCGAGAAGGTTAACAATGGATTTGCCCCCGAGTCCGATATATTTACCCATCCCGATTCGCCATTGCTGCGATTCCAACCCAATGGACAGCCACCTCATCGCATCCGCAGCCCGGATCCTTCAGAGAAGGGGGCTAACTATGCTCCGCTTTTCCAACCTGGTCCTCTCTCCATTCTACACCCACCGGCTCCCCATGTGAACACTATTCTTCTTGCGGGTCGCTTTCCCAGCATTCTGTGCTATGACCGTCGCTTCTTTCCTCGGCTGCAAAATACTGTCCACTCCGGTGGTCGGCTCTGTGGTCTAGCTTCTGTCCCAGCACCACGGTTTCCCGTGTTCTCGGACTCGACATACCCAGAGTCCCACTCCGTCGTCGCGTGCGGCGAATATAATGGGAGAGGTTCACTGGAACTGTACAGCCTCAAGTCGGCATCACAGGAGAGGGTCGGCAACCCATCGAATCTGTCCTCTCACCTGACACCAGAATACAAAAACCGGCAGAGTGCGGCCAGCTCCAAGCTGCTCTCGGTGGGATCCCATGGCAACCGGCTTGTCTACTCCGACTCCGAGGGAAATATTAAATGGATGGAACGGGATGGAGGCTCCGAGGTTCGTCGCTGGAACGTCAACACCTCCCAACCACAGATTCCCTTTTCGCGCTACGGCCGAGAGTCAACTCCTGGGCCGTCTGGTGACGATCAAGAGCCTCGTGGGCTCTGGCCGGGATCTCAGCCCCAGAACAACAACAGTGAGGTGGCACGCAAAATCCTCCCCATCGGTGGGAACTTGACCGGCGACGAACTCCTGGTCTGGACGGGAGAACGCATTGGTCGACTGAAGTTTTCAATCCCAGCCGACCAGGATATGCTGATGGAGGAAGAGGAAGATGATTTATTCATGCACGCCGAGGTTGACGAAGCTACCCGAGATGCAATGCGGCAGAAGCATCGCGACGAGTGGGAGAAAGAACAAAGGTATGGGGACATGATGCGACGAGCCCTCGAGAGACAGGCAGATGAAGTGCGATGGATGGGGAGCCACGGCATGAGCTGATTGACACATCTGCCATTTCTGCCGATCTGCTGCATTAGACACGCTGATGTTTTTTTTTTCTTTTTCACCCTTTGATCTTGTTCGTTCTTTTCGTTCTCTATTTTTCTACTTCTCTATTGTTCATGGGTGGCATAATCGGCGTTGAGGCATGCTTTCTTCACCAGAGCCGACTAATAGAATTGAGTCGGCGTAGACAGTCCATATTATTTATTTATTCATTTTTATGAGCATTTCAGTGAGATTTTAACAATTTGACACGACGGGGTTGGAATGCCGTGGAAAGGCGTGTCAGATCGTCCCGAGACCGAGACTCACCGGCTCCGTTGAGTCGACGGTCGGCCCACTTTCTTCTATATCCATTGGCTCACCGGAGTTATCATCAAAATATAGCCAGGGAGAGAAATCCATATTATAAGGAAATGAGTCGGAAGGAGAATATAAAGGATTGGCGTCTTTCGGTCGGAGTTAGCAGATCCGATAACAACTTATTATGGGCATTTTTACCTAAAACATATATATATTGGTCCGTTTTAGTTAAGCCTTCAGGTTCGCCTTCTAAGCCCTATGTTGAAAGAGCTTAAGGGAGCTATAGGGTCGGGTTGCTTGATTGAACCCTATCCCTTTACTTCGCAGGAGAGAATAGCTAGTGCCTTATCGATTATCTTCTCTCTTTCCCGTTAGCTAAGGCTTGCGAATATCTTAAGGTAAATAGCAAATAATTACCTAAACTAAAGTAGTCAGTATATAGGCTTTGAGGGGTTATGTTTTATCTATATTAGGAGAGGTTACATAGCGGCGGTATATATAGCTCTGGTCTAGAGATAGCTACCAATCGGAAAGCGATAAGCTTTATTTTTAGGACTTTAGCGGTGAATATATACCACGATATCGCAAGAGAGTAAAACTAACCACGTAGATATTGTGACGGGGGAGAGAAGCCGCTAAAGAGATATAAGGAGGTTCGTTATATAGCCGACCGGTCTAAGCTTTATCCGATAATAATATAAGCTAATCCTAAAATAAATATTTATTTCTAGGAGCTATTACTACTATTCCTAGGACACTTATAGCTCCTAGGAATGACAAAAAGTGTCGTATGTCATCTCCAAGACAACATTATCAATGGCCAAAGGCTGAGGACGGTTTTTCTCTTTTTGCAGAGCGTAGTTCTTACAGAAGTTGGATGGTCTTGACGCCAGGAACCTGGAGACAACAGCAACAATGTTGCCAGACGGGAAGTTTGACCTACACTCGCCGAGCCCAAGAGCAACCAAGTAAGTTGTCCTTGGCATTCACCTTGGAAGGGAACGGCGTTGACGATTGCAAAGATACATGCCACCCACCACGCCCGATCAAAGCCTTCCCGCGAGTCAGCGTCGTAATGGCTCGACTCATCGTGGCAGGCGAAGATCACGGTCTCCGACCATTCATCGTCTGGCTGAACGATGGCTACCGCATGCATAATGGAATCACCTCACAGAAACTCCCGAACCGCGCCGGATCGCGGCCAATCGACCACTCGGTAACCACCTTCAACCATGTCTGACTGCCCAGCTCCGCGCTCCTTGGCTCCCTTGAGAAACCTCGGAACATGGAAGACCACTTCCTGTCCGTTATTGGGCGCGTGACTGTTGGTACTCTAGGCCTATCATCCGTCGTGATCCCCGTCCTGAAGCGATCGGTATATGTGGCAGGGAAGTATAGTATACGACGACACGTCCAGGGTAACGATGGCAAGCCAACGCCAATCATCTCCTTCTGGACGCAGCAACGGCTCATTCTGCATACCCTGGCACAGATCGCAGTGTTCGAGCCATACACCAAGAAGTGCATTCGACAATTCATGGAACCGTGCACAAAATCAACCGTGCGACACGGAGTCGCGGCGACATTGAAAGCGGTTCTGAATTCCGCGACGCAAAGTAGTCTCTACAGCCTGGCTGAGCGGTGCGGAGCTCAAGGGCTCTTTGAGTATAACCACATTATCCAAGGCCAGCTCGAAACGCGCGGCATGTCTATCGCGGAGGGGGATGTGTTGGCCTTATGTATCAGTAAGGATTCCCCATTCTCGGTATTTGGCTGGTTTTTTCTCACAACCTCCCAGGACTGGCCTCGGAACTGCTTCTGGGTCGATACAGCTTACCCGCTGCTCGCGACCCTTCTGCCCTGCTTGCGCACCACGAACAGGGGCTCTTTGACGAAAGTCACAACATCATCAAGAACATGACAAAGGGCCACCGGAGCGTGGAATATAACCAACGCCATTCTTCCCCGTTGCCAGCCGCTTGTCGAGGCTATGGGGCATCGCATGGCGTATGAAGCAGCCGTTGAGGCAGGCGTGAATCCCAACCTACTTGCACTCTACGAAGCAGGAGTTGTGTTGCAAGATTCGAGCTGGTATGTCCAACATGCTGGGTTGACGCGCGAGGCACAATTTGAGAATGATTCTCGTGCGCTCGATGCTTGTCTTCCGCATCTCGACCATATGCTCGACGGTACTGAGGCGAAGGAATATGCGGACTCTCCGCTTCTTTCGCAGGAGGAATGGGATAGGTTTACTGCTTCTTTGGAGACGTTCACATGACCGCCGATTGATGGTGATGAGAGAGATGGGTGGAATGAAGAAGCGGTTCGCAGTCGACTGTGAGAAATGCTTGACCAACACTTTGGATTTCTTTTCGGTCGCAATCTGCATCTGAGCTCTCGTCTCAACTCTTGGAATGTCTGTCCGTATATCCTCCGCTCATCGTATATCTCCATGTAAATCCGTGACAGACACGATGTTGCGAGCTCCTGGGAGCTACAACATCAGTCCCCAGGAGATACATAGCTCCGAGGAACAAGAAATGTTGATCCTGGAGACGAGGAAACCTTGGTCACAGGCAAGAACCTCTGCCGTAGTAAGTTGATGTACCTCACCCGGAGTAAATAGACAAAATTGTCGGAATAGGTGGATTCGGTGCTCGGATCGAAGTAATTCCGGTAATAACTGTGCATTTATTAGTCATTATATTACCCCTTAAATTGGTGCATTTGGGGATAGTTTCTACAATTCAGACACTGTTACCTTTTCTGCGTGCTATTGGCTAGTTCAGAATCATCTGATATCCTTGTTTTGACAGATTCTACCGGTCACGTGCGCTGGTTTTCCGCTCAGGATCAGTGATCCGAGATCCATTGGGTCTCGGTGGCCTATCTGTGGGTTGGTGTGCACAGGGTCCATAACATGGATTCCATTCTCCTGCTTAGCTGACGGATTCGTCTTCCGACAACAGACCGTTTAATAGGTCTTTTGGCCTAGTTTGTAACTGGTCTGCCCAGGGACAGGTTATAATAGGACTTGACTTATATTCATATATAATTAGACCTGGACAGACCCGCGGATAACCTATATAGGTCGACCCGTGGGTTAGCCTATGGGTAGATCGTGGGTTAGACCTCTTGATCTATAGATAGATTAAGATTTTTTTGACCTATCCCACGGGTTAATAGGTTAATCTATTTAATCTATTTAGATAGATATTTTATTAACTATAACTTTTATAAATTATATTATTCTTAGCTATATTTTTAGGTATTATATTTATTTTAGTTAAATAATTTTTTATAGTAATTAAAAGAATAATTCTTAAAAAATAATTCTAGAGAATATTATTTTAAATATTAATCGATTTTAATTTTAAAATTTATAATTATTAAGTATTTATAGATATTTACGAACTTTACTAGAAATCTATAGGAGACTATAATTATCTTTATAATTACTTTTTAATTTTTCTTATTATAATTAATAAGATATATTAATTATAATTATTAGATCTATAGTATCCTTTTTTTTATTCTTATTAATTAGTATAATCTTTTTATAAACCTTTTAGATCTTTTTTTCTTTTATATAATTTATAATTTATCTTACTTCTAAAACTCTTAAATAAATATAAGCTACTTCTCTTTAACTTTAAATTTAATAATATATATAAATATTATTAGATTTTATATAATAAATATATTTAATATCTTTTATTAATAATAATAAATATTATATATAGAATTAAATAATCGCTTAATATTAATATTAATAACTAAAATTAAAAAGAGATTATAGATAAAGCTTATAAATATAAGAAATTTATATTAATAATCCTTCTATAATTAATAGAATAAGATTAGGATAGTATCTAGATAAAAAATAGATTATAATAATTAATATAATATTTAGATAGATTAAAAATAATACTCTTATTAAAACTAGGGTTCTAAGATAGGCCTTAAAACCCTAGTTCTAATAAAAATAGAAAGATAGAAATTTAATAGATTAGAACTAGGGTTTTAAGTAATTATTTAGAACCTTAGTTTTAATAAAGATATATATAGAAACTTATCTTTTTTAATATATTATATTATCTTAGATTAAAAGCTTAAGATAAAAGAATCGGCTATTAAAAATATATTAAATTTATTAGTTTAATAAAACTATTTTATTTTAGATAGTAATTAAGAGTTTAGAATATTATTAGCTTAGTAATTTAGAAGCTAATTTTTAAGATTTTATTAATATTAGATATTATAATCTATTTAAAGATAGTCTTAGTCTTTAGTTTAAAAAATTTTAATCTTATACTAAAGGGCTAAAATAATATTAATTATATAGATATTACTAAGCTTTTTATTATCTATTATAAAATAATACTTATAGAGTTTATCTTTAGCTAATTTAAAGATTTAATATATCTATTATTTCTATCTAATCTTTTTTTTACTAAATTATTTAATTAATCTCTTAAAATAATTAAATAATTTATTATAGATAATAAAGATAGTATAAATAGTAATATCCTTTATTTTTAAGAGAACTATAGTAAATTAGAAAAATAGCTAAATAATATTAAGAAGATAGTTAATCTAGTATTATTTATCTATATTAATTTTAAGATAAAGATAATTATATTTAGAGTAAAATCGATTAAAGACTAATTATAACTATTTTATATATTAGAGTATTAAAAAGATTAAATTCTATCTAATTTAAATATCTTAAATTAGAACTAATTAAGGGTAATTAGGCTAGAGACTAAAAAAGGACTTTTAATATTAAAAGCTTATATTAATAAAGATTATAAAGTTTTTAATATAAAATATAAAATAGATTAATATTTAACTAATATATAAGGAGTATAGATATATATCTTTATAAGAGTTATTATAATATCTTATTTTTATATTTTTCGATAGATATATTAAATATATTCCTTAGATTAAATAATCTTAGTTATCTTATTCTAAAGGTTTATTTTTATCTAACTAAATAGTTATTTTAAATTTAACTAAATTATATATATAATATATAGGATCTAAATAATTATTATTTTAGAGTTAATATCTAATAATTAAATAGAATCTTAGATACTTAAAATAAAGATAGAGTTATTTAATATATTATTAATTATTATTATAAATATTTAGTCTTTAATCTAATATTTCTAGAGGATATTAAAAAGGATTATACTAAGATTCTATCTAGAATATATACTAGAAATAGGTTTAAAACTAAATAAAACCTTTTAATAATTCTAGTCTATATTAATAAAATAGCTAGAGATAGCTATAAATATTTATTAAAATAATAATATCTAATAGTTAAAACTAATAAAAAGCTTAATCTTAAATAGAAGCTTCTAAAATAAATCTTTTTATTAATCTTAAATTATTCCCTAGATTTAATACTATATAGTTTAATAAAAAAGGAAACTAAAGATAAATAATAATAATTAGATTATTTAAAAAAAGGCTTAGAATTTAGGATATTTAATAATTTAAAAAAAAGCTATAAAATAATTATTATAGTAATTAATTATTATTTCTATAGTTTTTAGATAATTAGTTAGGCTATTTAAAAGAAGTTCTTAGCCTAAGAAAGATTAATCTATAAATTAAATAATAGTTATATAATATATTATATATTCTATAAGATATTAGATTATTAAATATTTAGTAATATTTTAGCCTTTCTAATATATACTCTAATTTTAATAGCGTTAGAGATCTATTATCCTATTCTTAATATAGACTAGATAGTTTATAATCTTACTATATTATTTATATAGGAGCTTTAGCTCTTTTATTACTAAATATAAAAATCTAATTAAAATATAACTATATATTACTCTATTATAGATTTTTTTAGTTTATTTTTTTATAGTATTATAAAAACCACTAATTTAGATATTAAGCTACTAGTTTGAAAACTCTACTTTATTTATATTATTAAAAATTATCTAGGTCTTTTTCTAATTATTAGATTATTTTAATATTAATAATATAATAAAAGAGAGGCTTTACTTAATTTATTAGCTTTCTAGTAGTTCTAAAAGAGTATTAAGAAGTTAATTAGAATAGAAGATAGATAATTTAAACCCCTTACTCTTAATAAAAAAAAGAGGGTATAAGATAGATAACTAAGATATAGAAGAGATATAGTAATAGTATATTAAAATAAAGGACTTAAGATATAGAAAAATAATCTAAGGTAAATTATCGTAGATTTAGAGGAATATATAGGTCTAATACTTATTTTTTATTAATAGATAGGATTTAGTACTATTCTAGTACTAAATTTTATAACTAATTAGAAGATACTCTACTAATATATATAAAGCTTATTAAATAATAAGAAATAGATTAATAGATTAATCTATAGATTAACCTATTAACCTAAATAATTAGATAAAAGTAATATCCTAAGATTTTTATTTTTATCCCCTAAAAATTTTAATCTAACTAACTAACCTTTTTACGTAGATATATTAGAACTAGGGTTATAAATAAATACGTAAGTAGATTAAAACTAGGGTTTTAAGTAATCGCGTAGATAGATTAAAACCCCGATTCTAATAGAGATAGAAAGACTACTATAAAAAAGTATATATTTTATTATATCTAGTAAAAAGGGGATTATATAACCCTTTTATAATAAGAGACTCGAGATATAGAAAAATAATCTAAGATAAATCATCGTAGATTTAGGGGAATATATAAATCTAATACTTATTTTTTATTAGTAGATAGAATTTAGCACTATCCTAGTACTGAATTTTATAACTAATTAGAATAAGCTCTACTAATATATATAAAGTTTAATAGATAGTAAGAAATAGATTAATAGATTAACCTATAGACTAACCTATTAATCTAAATAATTAGGTAAAAGTAATACCCTAAGATTTTTCGTTTTATCCCTAAAAAATTTTAATCTAATCAGCTAATATTACTATTTTATATAAATCCAGAAAAAATATTTAAAATAATTCTTTTATATAATTAAGACTATAATATACTTATATATTAATAAAGAAATATTAGATATTAGATTTATATCTATTTTATTATTTCTAATATATATAGTTTATTTATATAAAAAGTAGTAGTACTACTATAGACTTTAATATATATTTTTATGTTTAGTATAAGAAAGGGTTAGCTAATATCTTCTTTTATCTATATATACCTACTATATAATATAATTTTTATCTTAAAGTCTTAAATTAATAAATTATATATTCTAAATATATTATTACTATATAATATTCTTTTTATAAATTATAAGAGTTATAATTATAGTTTTTATTAGAACAAAAATAGTATTTAATAATAGTATATTATCCTAATAACTAAAAAGCTTTATAATTAGAATTATATAAAAATTAGGTTAAATTAGGTTCTACTAGGTTTTATTGGGGCCCTAGTACTAGGTCCGGGTTGGGTCCGGGTTAGGTTTTGGGTCGAGATCTTCGACCCAAGTTGGGTTATGCGGAAGTCTAAAGGAGTTCGAGCGAACCGCCCCTAATACCCTTTCTGCGAATCGGAAATCTTTCTGTATTGCTACTTATAAATATAAGATTAGTGATAGCTATAGAAAAGGGCGGGTTATAGTGCGAAGCGAAACAAGCCCTATTATAGAATAGAAATATTTCCTTACCTAGTGTACGGCTTGAATATGTCTCTACCGATATACTAATATAGCGGTGCTGCTTAGTAGTGTTTTTAGAAATGATTTCGGTTGTTTTATAAATACTTCTCGACCCTTCTTCTATTTCTTTTTAATATACTTTATTTCCCTTCTAAAGAATTTCAACGCTATATATATTAGCCTTAATAATATTAGCTTTTACTCTTATCCCCCTTTTACTAAGTCCCCGTTATATATCTTCCCTATCTCCCGTTAGAAGCTATATAAGACTTCTTTTACTCTATAAACTCTTTTATATATAACCCTATCTAGACTACCTTCCTCTAGAACTACGATTACTCTAGTTTCTAATACTAAACTAAATACGTCCCCCGGATTTCGGGCTCCCGTAAAAAGAGATCCTAATTTACGTATAGTTCCTAATAAATTTAATATTAAAATAGAGAGGATGGCTATAGCGGAAAACGGCCTAATCGCGCACGAGGCAGATCTAGATATATATTGCGACTCGGGGCTCGTGAACGGAACTATTACCGATATACCCTAAAGCCAGCGCACATCTTTGGCTATAGGTATATCGAACTACTTATAGAACCGAAATCAGCAAGCCTAACTAACGTTATCTACTAGGGTATCCAGACCGACGCCCGTTGTTAGAGGCTGCTAGTGACTTAGATCCAGCTTATATACTAGTAGAACCAGATTTGCGTTATTTTCGTAGGCGCGACTATTATCTCCTTATTCGGATTATTTCTCTAATATATAATAGGCCCGGCCATTGCTCCAACTGATAGTCTGGATTTTCCTCAAGATAGTACTGCGTCGTTAAGAACCTACAGTGAGAGCGACAAGGATCCTACTCCGCCCGAGATTCGATTTGCTTGCGAGTATATCTCGCTATTACCTTCGCTAGGTTCTCTGGGAAGTCCGAACCCCCAAATCGGGCCTAATCCTGAAGCTTTCATATGTGACGAATCTGTCGTTGACGACGCTGAGACCGGGACCGAAAGCTGCGGAGACTGTGGGGGAGACCCGATTGACGGGTTGACAATCCAAAGGGTCCAGATTCATGGCCCCTCCGTTCGAGAGACTAGCCCGGATAATGATGAAAGAGGCAGACTTACCGAGGAGAGTCAGACGCCTACATCCCCCCGGCTTAGGCCGCGAACTCGTCCGGCTGAACAATTGAAAGTTCCTCTGACTAGCACCCGCTCCCTTCGTCCGCGACTATATATAAGGCCCACTAGATTAGAGCGATTACCTGCCGTTTCTGTGGTCATCCTAACCTATCTAACTAATAGATTAGTAGTAAATACTAAGATAAATCCTCTAAGTAGGGTATAACGTTATAACTATTAGGGAGGTAGAAACAATAGCAATCTTTTTAATAATTAGCTAATATAGGCTATAACGGCTAGATATTCACTGTTATTAGGTATATCTAGTCCTAAGGTAAAAGAACGCCCACAGAAAAGAATAAAGAGAGTAATAGGAAACACCAAAGCTTTGATTAATAATATCGTTAGGAATAGCGTTAACTAGTCCTAAACCCCTTTAGATAATAGTTTTGCTACTACCTTAGATAAAATATAAGAGATCTTTGATCGCGGAGTCCTCTATATCTAGAGCTACGGCCCTCGAAATACTTATTTTATAATATTCCTTCTAGAGGTTTCTTAGCTCCTATCCCTATTATTACTATTAAAGATACCTCTTAATTAGTTATTACTCGTTAACGATAACTCTAAAGATAAATTATTACTATAAATAGTATACGGGAGACTATATAAACGAACTATATCTATAATATATAAAGACGGAGATATATAGTTAACTAGACACTCGACGAAATTATCACTAAACTCGCGATCTTAGGATTATCGTAACGAGGCCTAACGGAAGCCTAGGAGACGCTTACTATAGTCTTCGGACAAGGTGGATTTTCTGCTAAAATTGAGAAGGGACGAGGGACGACCGTGGTCAGAGGTCGCGAGGTTATTTTTAGACTAGTATCTAGGAAGCAGCCCTGGTTCAATCTAAGTATACTAGAGTACGGCAATCAAAAAGGCAAGGCAGAGTATGGTTATAGGAGCTTCAACATAAAATACAGCATACATTCCAGTCTATTCACCAAGAACCTCACTCTTAATATGTAGTAGAGTGTTTCAAGAAATACTTCGGGAGTGGCCTAGCGAGGCGGTTGCACATTGCATGGGTCTGACTGTGGAACCGCTGCGGTGAGAGACTGTTTCTAGAGTTCTGGTTCGGCAGTAGCAGGCGTAGGCGTGCGAGGTCCCGAGATGGATGCCGGCGTGAAACTCGATGCTGGCTGGTGTCGTCGGTGGGCGGCATCGGTCGACGATGTTGCGGCCGATCCCCTCTGCGACGCTCCAAACAAAACACCAACCGATAAAACAGCACCAGGTGATCCCAAAATCTATAAGCTCATCGGACTCGGTGAAGAATTCGGATGGATTTTGCGTCCAACGGGACAGGTTGTTTGTAACGGACTTGGAAAGTGTAATTCTGGCTTTTCTGGCCCTTTTTCTCTTCCTGGATGTCGCAGGCTTTCTTGTTGAAATACCAGTCAGACGCTGTCGAGTACCTTCGGGAATTCGTGTCCAGACAGCTTGGAGATATTGGGTAGTCTAGGATCTCTTAGCCAGTTGCTGTAGTATCTGCCTAGACACCCACATAGGAATCTAGCAAGATCCCATCTATTTGATTGGATCCTTGTGCTTCAGCTTCCTCGCAGGCATGTGAAAGCTTTTGGAGCATAACTTTACTCTCAACGAGGCCCATCTTTGATTTTTGCTTATCATTTGCCTGGAGCAGGTAGTGAGGCACGATAGGGGAAATCAGCGAGAACTGTTCCTCCAACCGAAACTTGTTCGCATGTGACCGGGGCTAGCGACACTTACCAGAGCATGCATGGGAACTCATAGTCATTTGATTGGCGCATTATCTGAGGTCACTTTTCGGCGGCTATTCAGAGGTACTCGCGCCGTATCTGCTGGTGGTGGGTGACGTGCAGATGCCAAGATTACTGGGCGTTTAAGGTGAAGTGATATTATCCAATAAATTTAAAGCATAGTTCAGCTGAGTGGTCAATGCGCGGTTCGCGCGACGCGGGGTGAAAATCTCCAAAGGCTCGTGACGACCAGCGTCAAAAGGAGCCTCGTCCAACACATGAGCGATATATGAAGTTCATCTTTTTAACAGCATACGGCAAGCCCTGACCGACGAAAAGCATCCTATGGAATTCCGCTTTGAAAGGTGCTTATTTTGTGGCCGTGTGCAGATCCAAGATATACCGAGTATTGAGTGAGGATGGTTCTATTCATTCGAAACGCTACGTGTGATAGAGACCGCAGGTGGCTGCAGCGTCACATTCAGGTTGAATTTGGTGTCCCAAAATACTGTAGGCAATAATTTTGCGATCAGGCGAGCCCAGATTGGCCCATCCTTACCATGCACGAGGTTCAGGTGCCAGCGCTCCGGTCCAGTCATGTGCTAGGAGTGCCAGCCGTCAGTGAGGCGATTCCTTGCCTCGGGCGTAGTATCATATTGTGTGGCCCTTTGAACTCCACCGCATTCACGGGTTTTTGTTGCCCGTTGGCCAAAATGTCCACCCATAACTGACCGGTGCGACGATTCGTGCAGTGACCACTCTTTTCTGGCCCTTCATTGCTAACTCCCACAGGTCACTAGCACAGTTCCGAAGGACCAGAGCACCTGTGTTTTGGAACAGAGGCATGAATGACCTGCAGATGCCAAGATGCTATTGTTTCAACACACAGTTAGAGTTGGCTTTCCCAGCGGTTACCTTAGCGGATCGCTGCCTCATTATTTAATAAATCTATATAAAGAAAGCCGCAAATAAGGAGAGGGATAAGGTGTTTCGTACTCGCCAAGCTACTTACTAGGCGCGCGCTTCTATCATTCCTTCCCTTGGCATGGATCCTTTTCACATATTTAAATGTGCCTGTCTCGCGCAAAGCTAGAAGTACTTGTTTCATTCAAACAAGCAACACTCAAATACCATCCAGTCTCATCTACAAAGTATCTTAACTTTCTATTCCTCCAACTACCCTCTTCGAAATGTGTGACTACCGGGTCAGGGTGCACAACTGTGGCCACTACGATAAGATGCTGAGAACGGCATGTGGACCCGCCAAAAGAACAAAGACTGTGTGTAAGCCTGGAAGGCTCGAAGATGCTTCAACCAGCGGCTTAGCTTGGTGTGGAATCCACGGATGCGATAAAAAACCCGGCTTAAGACGGGAGGGGCCAGGTAAGATATTTATTCTGTAACATCACTTGATCTTGTGGCTACTCGCTAATCAAGTATGAAGGTTCTAGGATGAATGGTGATTTTGACGAGGACGATGTGGAATGGGATTATGTCTGAATATGGCATCCGAAATCGTCAATTTGTTGGCTGGGGGGATACTCAATGTGGACATATCTTTCATCATCATGCGACCATTCTAAGCAAACTTGACGAATTGAAATCAAACAATTTCTAACTGAGAAATTGCTTTAGATAGAGTCCATCGGGTATGAACATTTTGAGTTAGACGATCCGCAACGAGCATTAGAGTCTCCGCAAAGGGGTTGCTATCATCGACTTTTGACGCGATTTCACTCAGAACCTTTCCATAGGCCCAAGTGTCGTTCATTCGACGTGTTTGGAATGGCAGATCAAAGGGTGAAATTTCATCCCGTATCTCCGGAGCAAGCCATTCATGCGTTACTCCGCCGATGCCACTAATGTCAATGAGGACCGTATTTCCATCGTTGTCTAAAACAACGTTTGAAGGCTTCAAGTCCATATGAGTTTTCTCCGCGGAGTGTAGAGTGCGTAAAGCATTCCCAATTTGAATAGCCCATCGCTCCCAGTTGTATTCCTTGACACGCTGTTCATCCATGACGTTTTGCAAGGAGCCACCGCCATAGTAATCCAAAAGGATACCATTGATAACCATCTGTTGGTTACCTCTTGCGAAGGTTGCGTATGGGTTGCTGAACACTGCAATACCAGCTGGCTGGACTATTCCTGCCACACCTTTAAAGTGTTCGAGATTTTGCAGTTCTTGTCGTATAACTTCTGAATCGCGTGGTTGGTAAAAAGGACGGTTGACCACCTTGAGAATATATCGAATGTTGTCGTCCCTGTGTAAAACACGAAATACTCCGGCGGTGATCTCATTCTCAAGTATCAAGTCTGCGACTTCGATGGTTCGAAAAGATGGAAATTGTAAGGATATCGGATAAACCGTTCTCAAAGGATCCTCCTGAATGTAAAATCGCAGGTTTGGAATGAGCTTCGCAAACCGATTGGTATCTTTCGGTTCGCGATGCAGCTTAACAGCTTCGATACTTTTCGCGTCTTCATGCAAAACCAGTTCAGTCACAGTGTCATCCAGAAGATCCAGCGATTGAAAATCGATCATCGTTACAAGGTTTTGGAACTCATTTCGTCGTTCGGGTTTTGATTTGATTTGCTCCGGTTGGATACTGTGAGCCACGGAGGGAACTGCGCCCTTAAAAGTTACTTTGATCCACCATTTTTTGTCATGTAGATGGTAGATCAGAGTCTGGGAGCGACTGTTCGGCTCAGGCTTCCCTTCGGCTCTGAAGTCCCTATCCTCAGAGTACGACTTGAACTCTAAGTCGGTCCTAACGAGAGAAGCAGAGGTTGCCGTGGCTGGCATTTTATCTTGTCGCGGATAGTTGATAAGAGTTTTCAACATCAAGGATATGCGGGAGAGGCGAAGCTTGTTCAGGCTTCAAGGTAAACGTAGTGTAGGCCAAACTTTTCATCCCAACCACGTGACTGGAACTTGCGAACACAGTCGAACCTTGTGCTAGTGACCCTACCAACCATGACGATGTGCAGATGCCAAGAAACCAATTTGTTTCAGAGAAGGTCTCGCACCAACCATATTCTGCTCTTGTTCAGCTGAAGGGGGTCAGTGCGGAGGGTCGCGCGACTCGGGTGATTCTCACCCGTTCTCACCCGGCCTCGCGATCCAAAGATGTATCCGGAGGACATTCAAAGGAAACTCGAAGAGAGGATTTCCTGTTGTCGGAAAACGGAATCAGGTGACTTTGAATCAACCAATGGTATGCAGCAAAAATAACAGTGTCTGAATTACAAGAAACTATCCCTATAAAGTAATTTAAGGGGGCTAATGAATAACTAATTAAACACGTATCATCTTTCTCTCCACCTTTCCCTCCCCTCCGTCTCTCCCTCTATGATCTCGGCGCTTATTAGGGAGTTGACACCACAGACCCACTCATTCGGAGTTAGAGTTGGTGGGCCCGGATAGGCTCGTAAAACTTGGCGAGCATGCGAGCGCCCGCCCCACACATAACGAGAAGGAGTAGCTACAGTAAGCACGCATAATTTAAAAACACCACCTTGTGACGTGGCACATTGCCCGGGGCGCTGATTGGATATTTACTTAGGTGTCCTCAAAAATCATGGGACTGAAAGCTTGCAATCTTCGAGCAACAAACAACTCAGAAACAAGTGGGACCGCAAAAAATCCCCAAAGGCATGAACAAAATGTTTCAGCAAACCCACATCGCCGATCCATCTGTGACAGAGCGGAGGTGGTTCGTACTACAGCCCCCCTTCCCAGGTGACACTTTTAGAAGCCTTCTTCCCTGGTCTTGGTATGACCTCTGCCTCCGCGCAGCAGCTGCTTGCTGGCAACATGAACAGCTACACTCGCCTATTTTGTACCTTGGGAATATTACTCCTCTTCGCCCGTTATGTAGTCCGCTATATTTGGGAGCTAGTGAGAAGCTACTTTAGTTCGTAAAGTTTCCGTTGTAATAGGACGAGTCTAATAGTCAGTAGCTTCGATATTTTATATCTTATACTATAATAAAGTATACTATCTACTAGCCCTAACCTATAATATCTCTAAAGTAGGCGTTTAGCCTTATACCTTACTATTATACTAGAGCTCTTAATAGGTTATTTAGCGTTAGATAATCTTCCTCTCTATATCAGAGTTTTTAGTTAACAGCCGGACCTAATAGATATAATTATTTATCTACCTAATCTAGTAGATCTATCTAAAGGCTTAATCCTTAGTAGATTTAAGGATGCTTAGTTTAAGAAGTATAGTATAGAAGGCGTAAACGTAAATAAAGCCTAGTCTAAGTATATAGGTTATATTAACTAGAATACTAGAGCTAGTCTTTTATTTAAACTAACTATAAATAGCCTCTATAGAACGCTCTATCTTAATATTTATTTTATTAAATATATCGATATATTACTAATTTCTCTAAGGCTGACCGGATAAGAGAAGGGTAAAATACTTATCCGGAAACTCTACGGCGAGGCCCTAGAACTTATTAGTTAGTCTATTATTACTCTTACCTCTATTAATAAGATATAAACTTATTAAATATATAATAATAATTGTGATAGGAATCTCTAATATAACTAATATCTTAACGTATTAGTTATTATAGTCTAGTTCTAGTCTTCTAACTAAAAAGTAGAGCTACTTAAATTTAGTAGATCTCTTAAAGATTATCTATAGATACTATTAGAAGAAGAGCTATAGAACTCTCTATTACCGCGGGTTTAGGGCTATTAGTTAATATTAATTAAGATTAATAGAAGATACTCCTATTATAATATCTAGACTAATATAGGGAATATTATAAAAAAGTAAAATTAATAGAGGATATTAATAGTTTTACTAATAATATAAATCTATATTTATATATACTCTCTCTTAAGCTTCGCCTAAATACTATAAAAAATATAATATATAATCTAGTCTAGAGCGTAGATTATATCTTTTTTTTAGCTATAAGAAAAATTAAAAACTTTCTACTAAACTATTAGGAATTAATACTATATTAGATAAAACTAAGGGCCTAAAGCTATTACTAGAATTCTACTATAATTATAGTAGAGCGTAGCCGATCGCGTATAGAATTAAACTATTAGCCTAGTTCCTTAAAGTTTTCCCGCGAGTAATTTATAAGCTTTAGTATCCTCTTTTATATCTAGCCCTAAAAATAGTTGATATATTAAATAATATTAATAAATAAGATTTTAAAGAAGATATTAAATAAGAACTAAAGCTAAGTCCCTCCCTAAAGGCCTTTTAAGATCTTATAGGTCTTAGCCTTATTTTTTTTAGTAATATTTATTCTAGAGAATATAATCTTAGAGAGTACTATATACTAATCTTATTACCTTCTCTTTAGATATATTCTTCACTATAGCCTTATACTCTAAGGCGTTAGCAATATATCTATTATAGGACTAAGAGATAATAAGGACTATTAGGTAATCCTTATCTTTATTCTTTTTCTATAGCTAAGTATATTTATTAGGGATATATTAATCCTTTATATCTTTCTACTCTTAAATAATCTACTAGTCTATTTAGCTAAGTTAATAGTTTTTTTTTAGTAATACCTATTATATAAATACTTTAGCTAGCTCTCTAAAATACGTAAAATAGAGACTAAGATAGTCTAGCTAGTTCTATATATAAGCCTTTTATTATTAGATATTTAGCTATTATAATAATCTATTATCCTAATAGCTAACTAGAAGGGTTATCTATAGATAAAGATATTTAGTATCTACCGCTTTATTCTATTTATACCCCTAGTTCCGGAGAAGTTATATAGGTATAAAGACTAGTTTTAGTTAGGGGAGTAGCTTTATTATAATTAAAGGGCCTATACCTATATATAGATAGTAGATAGAGAAGAGATAGATATTTAGATAGTTAACTAGATTATTAAAAAGATTCCCTTCTGATAGATAACGAGGGTAGCTACTAGTATAATCCTTATAGTACTAAATTACCTTATTATACGCGAGAGTAAGCTAGCGAGAAAGGGTATAGATAGCGAATATAGTAATAGTCTATACTATAATTAGTAGGTTATAGAAGAACGCTTTATATTATAATCTATCTTCTCTAAATCTATTTTATCTACTAGGAACCTACTATAACGCCGCCTTTCTAAACGGAGTATATAGAATATAGCGAATATCTAGTATAGCTTTAGAGGGATATAGAGTCTATTAATATTAATCTAGTAACTAGGTATCTATCCCTCCGTTCCCTAGAGCTTAAAGAAATATTAATATATCTACTATAGTTAGACATGGACAGACCCGTCCCATGGGTCAAAGATCTTGACCCATGACCTAGACCCACAACCTATAGATCGGGTCAATAAAATCCTAACCCGCCTATAGGTTGACCCGTAGGTTAACGGGTTAACCTATTTTTGACCTATTTTAGTATAAATTTCTTAATTAGAATAGATAATTTATTTACTTTTTTTAATAATATACTATTATTAAATATTGTTTTTATTCTAATATAACTTATAATTATAACTCTTTATAAAAAGAATATTATATAGTAATAATATATTTAGAATATAATATATTAATTTATTAATTTAATACTTTAAGATAAGAATTATATTTTATAATAGATAGATATAGGCGAAAGAAGATATTAGTTAACTATTTCTTATACTAAACCTAAAAATATATATTTAAAGTCTATAGTAGTACTACTACTTTTTATATAAATAAACTATATATATTAGAAATAATAAAATAGATATAAATCTAATATCTAATATTTCTTTATTAATATATAAGTATATTATAGTCTTAATTATATAAAAGAATTATTTTAAATATTTTTTCTGGATTTATATAAAATAATAATATTAGCTAATTAGGTTAGAAATTTTTAGGGATAAAAAGAAAAATCTTAGGGTATTACTCTTACCTAATTATTTAGATTAACGGGTTAGTCTATAGATTAACCTATTAATCTATTTCTTACTATCTAATAAGCTTCGTATATATTAGTAGAGCCTATTCTAATTAGTTATAAAATTTAGCACTAGAATAATACTAAATCTTATCTACTAATAAGAAATAAGTATTAGATCTATATATTCCCCTAAATCTACGATAATTTATCTTAGATTATTTTTCTATATCTCGAGTCTCTCGCTATAAAAGGGTTATATAGTCCCCTTTTTTACTAGATATAATAAAATATATACCTTTTTATAGTAGTCTTTCTACCTCTATTAAAACTAGGGTTTTAATCTATCTACGCGATTACTTAAAACCCTGGTTTTAATCTATCTACGCGTTTATTTATAGCCCCGGTTCTAATATATCTACGTAAAAAGGTTGGCTAGTTAGATTGAAATTTTTAGGGGATAAAAATAAAAGTCTTAGAGTATTACTCTTATCTAATTATTTAGATTAATAGGTTAATCTATAGATTAATCTATTAATCTATTTCTTATTATCTAATAAGCTTCGTATATATTAATAGAGTATCTTCTGATTAGTTATAAAATTTAGTACTAGGATAGTACCGAATCCTACCTACTAATAAAAAATAAGTATTAGATCTATATATTCCCCTAAATCTACGATGATTTACCTTAGATTATTTTTCTATATCTCGAGTCCTTTATTTTAATATACTATTACTATATCTCTTTTATATCTTAGTTATCTACCTCGTACCCTTCCTCTCTTATTAAGAGTAAAGGGTTTAAATCATCTATTTTCTATTCTAATCAACTTCTTGATATCCTCTTAGAACTACTAGAAAGCCAGTAAACCAAGTAAAGTCTCTCTCTTATTATATTACTAATACTAAAACAATCTAACGATCGGAAAAAGACCTAGGTAATTTTTAATAATATAAATAAAGCAGAGTTTTTAAACTAGTAGCTTAATACCTAAATTAGTGGTTCTTATAATACTATAAAGAAAATAAACTAAAAGGGTCTATAATAGATTAATATATAGTTATATTTTAATTAAGTTATATATTTAGTAATAGAAGAGCTAAAGCTCCTATATAAATAATATAGTAAGGTTATAGATTATCTAGTCTATACTAAGAATAGGATAATAGGTCTCTAATATTACTAGAATCGGAGTATATATTAGAAAGGCTAAAATATTACTAAATATTTAATAATCTAATATCTTATAGAATATATAGTATATTATATAGCTATTATTTAATTTATAGACTAATCTTTCTTAGATTAAGAACTCCCTTTAAATAGCCTAGCTAGTTATTTAAGAGCTATAGGAGTAATAATTAATTACTATAATAACTACTCTATAACTTCTTTTTTAAACTATCGAGTATCCCGAATTCTAAGCCTTTCTTTAAATAATCTAATTATTATTATTTATCCCTAGTTTCCCTTCCCGTTAAATTATATAATATCGAATCTAGGGAATAATCTAAGATTAATAAAAAGATTTATTTTAGAAGCTTCTATTTAAGGCTAAACTCTCTATTAGTCTTAACTATTAGATATTACTATTTTAATAAGTATTTATAGCTATCTCTAGCTATTTTATTAATATAGATTAGAATTATCGAGAGGTTTTATTTAGCTTTAAACCTATTTTTAGTATATACTCTAGATAGAATCTTAGTATAACCCTCCTCGATATCCTCTAGAAATATTAGATTAAAGACTAAGTATTTATAGTAATAATTAATAATATATCGAATAACTCTATCTTTATTTTAAGTATCTAAGATTCTATTTAATTATTAGATATTAACTCTAAGATAATAATTATTTAGATTCTATATATTACGTATATAATTTAGTTAAGTTTAAAGTAACTATTTAGCTAGATAAAAATAAACCCTTAGAATAAAGTAACTAAGACTATTTAGTCCGAGGAATATATCTAACACGCCTATCAAAAAGTATAAAAACGAGATATTATAATAACTCTTATAAAGATATATATCTATACTCCTTATTAGTTAAAATACTAACCTATTTTATATTTTAGATTAGAAACCTTACGATCTTTATTAATATAAGCCCTTAATATTAGGAGTCCTTTCTTAGTCTCTAGCCTGACTACCCTCGATTAGTTCTAATTTAAGATATCCGAACTAGATAGAATTTAACCTTTTTAATACTCTAGCGTATAAAATAGTTATAATTAGTCTTTAATCGATTTTACTCTAAATATAATTATCTTTATCTTAAAATTAATATAGATAAATAACGCTAGATTAACTACCTTCTTAATATTATCTAGCTATTTTTCTAATTTACTATAGTCCTCTTAAAAATAAAGGATATTATTATTTATACTATCTTTACTATCTATAATAAGCTATTTAATTATCTTAAAAGGTTAATTAGATAGTTTAGTAGAAAGAAGATTAGATAGAAGTAATAGATATATTAAGCCCTTAAATTAGTTAAAAGTAAACTCTATAAATATTACTCTATAATAGATAATAAAGAGCTCGGTAATATCTATATAATTAGCACTATCTTAGCCCTTTAGTATAAGATTAAATTTTTTTAAACTAAAGACTAAGACTATCTTTAAATAGATTATAGTATCTAATACTAATAAAGTCTTAAAAATCGGTTTCTAAATTACTAAACTAGTAATATTCTAAGCTCTTAATTACTATCTAAAATAAAATAGTCTTATTAAACTAACGAGCTTAATATATTTTTAATAGCTAATTCTTCTATTTTAAGCTCCTAGTCTAAGATAATATAGTATATTAAAAAAGGTAAGTTTCTATATATACCCCTATTAAAACTAGGGTTCTAAGTAATTACTTAAAACCCTAGTTCTAATCTATTAAGTTTCTATCTTTCTACCCCTATTAAAACTAGGGTTTTAAGGCCTATTTTAGAACCCTAGTTTTAATAAAGATATTAGTTCTAATTTATCTAAATATTATATTAATTATTATAATCCGCCCTCTATCTAGGTACTATCCTAATCCTATTTTATTAGTTCTAAAAGGATTATTAATATAAATTTCTTATATTTATAAGCTTTATCTATAATCTTCTCTTAATCCTAGCTATTAACGCTAATATTAAGCGATTATTTAATTCTATATATAATATTTATTATTATTAACGAGGGGCGTTAAATATATCTACTATATAAGATCTAATAATACTTATATATATTATTAAATTTGAAGTTAAAGAGAAGTAGCTTATATTTATTTAAGAGCTTTAGGAGTAAGATAAGTTAGAAATTATATAAGAGGAAAAAAAGACCTAAAAGACTTATAAAGAGATTATATTAATTAGTAATAATAAGAAGAAGGATACTATAGATCTAATAATTATAGTTAATATATCTTACTAACTATAGTAAGAAAAATCAAGAAATAATTATAAAGATAATTATAGCCTCCCGCGGATTTCTAGTAAGGTTCGTAAACGCCTATAAATATTTAATAATTATAAGCTTTAAAATTAAAATCGATTAATATTTAAAATAATATTCTTTAGAATTACTTTTTAAGAATTATTCTCCTAATTACTATAAAAAATTATTTAACTAAAATAAATATAATACCTAAAAATATAGCTAAGAATAATATAATTTATAAAAGTTATATAGTTAATAAAGTATCTATCTAAATAGGTTAAATAGATTAACCTATTAACCCGCGGGATAGGTCAAAAAAATCTTGATCTACCCACAGGTCAAGAGATCTAACCCACAACCCGCCCATAGGCTGACCCACGGGTCGACCTATATAGGTTATCCGCGGGTCTGTCCAGGTCTACCACGACCTGCCCATAGGCTGACCTATAGGTCGACCTATATAGGTTATCCGCGGGTCTGTCTAGGTCTAACTATAGTTTATGATTATTAAACCGGTCGAGCTAGAAATTTATGGTTACTTCGCCGAGACTAGCTGTAAAACTTCTAGTTAATTAGTAATAAAAAAGAGAGGGTAAAGATAAGATTATTATTCTTACTTAATATCTTATATACTATATATTACTAGCCTATCTAGCCTATATAAATAATATCTATATAAAATCCGGTATAATATCCCTATCTATGTTCTCGTTAGTGTTAGTAGTACTATTAATAATAATAGATATATTATAAATATAACTAGCTATATCTTAATTCAGTATTTCGTTTAGATAGTCTCACTTTATCTAATAATAAGAACTATCTTCTAATAGATCTATAATAAATAAAGTAATATTTAGTATATCTTTATAGCCTTAGTAGAATTAATAGTAGATAGTAATTAATAAAGATAGGAGAGAGGCTATCTAACTAAGATATAAATAAAAATATTATAATTAAGAAATATTATATCAAGAATAAGAAAAGAGAGCTAATAGAATATATATATCCTCTTTTATTAAAAATATAAATACCTAAGCTAAAAATTATATTAATTTATTATAATAATAATACTAAATTTATTATCTCTTTTATAAATATAGCTAGCTAAATCGCTAAATTCCTATATTATAATCTTTTCCTATTTAATAGCTTTAAATAGGAATCTATCGAGAGTTTTAAGTATTACCTATAAAATATCTATTTTATTATCTAGGTTATCTAGTTAGTAATCTATACTATTAAGACGCCTAATTAGGCCCTTGATCTTAGAATCGATTATCTAAGATAAGGCTATATCATTTCTAAATATGGCTAGAAGTTGCTTCTATCATAAGGACTAATTTATCACGAGTATTATATCAGGAAAATTGTTTTTCCGGAATAACGTTATGACTACCTTAGGAATATTACTCCTCTTTATCTATTATATAGTCTACTATATTTAGGAGCTAGTAAGAAGCTACTTTAGTTTATAAAGTTTCTGTTATAATAGGATAAGTCTAATAGTTAGTAGCTTTAATATTTTGTATCTTATACTATAATAAAATATACTATCTATTAGCCCTAACCTATAATATCTCTAAAATAGATATTTAGTTTTATATCTTACTATTATATTAGAGCTCTTAATAGGTTATTTAGCGTTAGATAATCTTCTTTTTTATATTAAAATCTTTAGTTAGTAGCTGGATCTAATAAATATAATTATTTATCTACTTAATCCGGTAGATCTATTTAAAGGTTTAATCCTTAGTAGATTTAAAAAGGCTTAGTTTAAGAAATATAATATAAAAAATATAAATATAGATAAAACCTAGTCTAAATATATAGATTATACTAATTAGAATACTAGGGCTAGTCTTTTACTTAAGTTAACTATAAATAGCCTTTATAGAATACTTTACTCTAGGATTTATCTTATTAAATATATTAATATATTACTAATTTCTCTAAGACTAGCTAGATAAAAGAAGGATAGAGTATTTATCTAGAAACTCTATAGTAAGGCCCTAGAACTTATTAATTAGTCTATTATTACTTTTATCTTTATTAATAAGGTATAAACCTACTAAATATATAATAATAGCCGTGATAAGAACCTCTGATATAATTAGTATTTTAGTATATTAGCTATTATAGTCTGGTTCTAGTCTTTTAACTAAAGAGTAGAGCTATTTAAACTTAGTAGACCCCTTAAAGATTATCTATAGATACTACTAAAAAGGGAGCTATAAAACTTTTTATTACTATAGATCTAAGACTACTAATTAATATTAGTTAAGATTAATAAGAGATACTCTTACTATAATACCTATATTAGTATAGGGAATATTATAAAAAGATAGAGTTAGTAAAAGATATTAATAGCTTTACTAATAATATAAATCTATATTTATATATACTCTCTCTTAAGCTTTACCTAAATACTATAAAAGGCGTAATACGTAACCTAGTCTAAAATATAGGTTATATTCTTTTTTTTAGCTATAGAAAAAGTTAAAATTTTTCTATTAAACTACTAGAAATTAATAATATATTAGATAAAGTTAAAGGCCTAGAGTTATTACTAGAATTTTATTATAACTATAATAAAATATAACTAATTATATATAGAATTAAATTATTAGCCTAGTTCCTTAAAGTTTTCCCGCGAGTAATTCGCGAGTTTTAGTATCCTCTCCTATATTTAGTCCTAAAGATAGTTAATATATTAAATAATATTAATAAATAAGATCTTAAAAAAGGTACTAGATAAGAACTAAAACTAGGTCCTTTCCTAAAGGCCTTTTAAGATCTTATAGGTCTTAGCTTTATTCTTCTTTTAGTAATATTTATCCTAAAAAATATAACCCTAGAGAGTACTATATATTAATCTTATTACCTTTTTTTTAGATATATTTTTTACTATAGCCTTATACTCTAGGATATTAGTGATATATCTACTATAGGACTAAGGGGTAATAAGGACTATTAAGCGATCCTTATCTTTATTCTTTTTTTATAGCTAAATATACTTACTAGATATATATTAATCTTTTATACCCTTCTACTCTTAGATAACCTATTGATCTATTTAGCTAAGCTAATAGCTCCTTTTCCCTAATAACGCTTACTATATAAATACCTTAGCTAGCTCCCTAAAATACATAAAATAGAGACTAAGATAATCCGGCTAATTCTACGCGTAGATCTTTTACTATTAGATATTTAGCTATTATAGTAATCTACTATCCCGATAGCTAACTAGAAGGGTTATCTATAAATAAAGGTACTTAGTATCTACTACTTTATTCTATTTATACCCTTAGTTCCGGAGAAGTTATATAGATATAAAGACTAGCGTTGGCTAGGGGAGTAGCTTTATCGTGATTAAGGGGCCTATACCTACGTATAGATAGTAGATAGGGAAGAGATAGATATTTAGATAGTTAGCTAGATTACTAGAAAGATTCCTTTCTAGTAGATAATAGAGATAGCTGCTAGTACGATCCTCGTGGTACTAAATTACCTTATTGTACACGAGAGTAAGCTAGTAAGAAAAAATATAGATAGCGAATATAGTAATAGTCTATACTACGATTAATAGGCTATAGGAGAATATTTTATATTATAGCCTACTTTCCCTAAACCTATTTTATCTATTAAGAACCTACTATAGAGCCGTCTTTCTAAATAGAGTATATAGAATATAATAAATGTAAGGAATATACGTGTTAGGGTATAAGGCCTGTCAATCAGGTAAAGAAATAAGGGGAAGAAATAAGGGAAAATAGTATATCTTTATTACTATTAAGACTAAATCTTGTCTTGTTAGCTGGATATAGGAGTATTAATTTATTATATAGTATCTTTGTAACTCTATATATTATCGATAATATAAATAACTAGGTTCCTATTATATATCGTGATCGTTCTACTATAGGGTGGATCAGGCAACAAGTTCCGACTTCCTTCAGGATCATATGATATCACCTGATTCACCCCTTCTGTCAGTTGGGAATAACCTCATGCTTTGCCATCTTGGTAGACCCTTTACGGGCAATCACAGGGGTCGCAATAGTTATCTAAAGTAGTTGAAGAACTTCCCTATTCTTATTCCTGAGTTTTGAGTGGAGTTCTATGCTCGTGCCGCTATTTTGCGGTAATAATAATAGTATTGTTTCGGTAGAGTTTCGGTGTGTAAAGAATATACTTGTCAGGGTATAAGGCCTGTCGATTAGGTAAAGAAATAAGGGGAAGAAATAAGGGAAGATAGTATATCTTTATTACTATCAAGACTAAATCTTGTCTTGCTAGCTAGATACAGGAGTGTTAATTTATTATATAATATCTTCGTAACTCCTATATATTATCGATAATATAAATAACTAAGTCTCTATTATATATTATGATTATTCCACTATAGAGTGGATTAAGTAACGAGTTCTGACTTCCTTTAGGATTATATAATATTACCTAATCCACCCTTTCCGTTAGTTAGGAATAACCTTATATTTTACTATCTTAGTAGACCCTTTATAATTATCCCCCCTTTTAAGGTTAGGTAGCCTTAACTAACGCGTTTATTTTATTACTATAATATAGATATATCAGCGTGGTATTTTTTTGTGGGGTTTTTGTTTACCTTACTATCAAGATAACAAAGAGATTATATAGTTAACTAGTAAATAAAGATATATCGAATTATATATTCAAGTCTTTATTTTTATATTTTTGAGTAGTAATTCTCTTCTTCTTTTTTCTTCTTTTCCTATATTATATTCGTCGCGTTTTATTCTCTGTTTCTTACTACTTCTACTATTTCCTATCCCTTTTCTATAACTATTACTATTATTATATCTTATTATTATTGTTTAGATTAGTTATTATACTAGCTAACGTATTCTATAATCCTTTTATCTATTTTCCTTTAGTATACTAAGTACTTTTAGACTAAGATTAAGATATATAATTTTAAGTCGTTTTTTATTATTAAATATAAATTAGATATAGTAGCTTTAGTTATTTATTAGTAGTGTTCTATCTATAACGTATTATATAATATAGTATATTCCGCGGTATCTTTATTTTAATTTATACTAATATTCTTTAGGTTATAGAGGGTATAGTTAGGGATATCTATAATCTATAGATAATCCTTAGCTAGCTAAATAAGGAATTTCTAGAGTCTTTAGCTAAAGGTATTTCTAAAGAAAAAAAGAAGAGAAAAAGAATAAATAAAAAGAAAATATATTAATCACGGCCGGAAAGGCTACGATAAAACTTATAAAAGCCTTTAATATAATAGAGTTAACGTATTATTATTAGTTTTCTTTTATTACTGCCTATAAATCGATTATAGTAAATAGGGTTATTAGTATTAGTATAATTCTGTTAATATTCTTATAGGCCTAATATAAGATTTATATAATATATATTATTATCTATTATTAGGATATAACTATTTATATCCTTTTATCTAAGGATCTCTTAAAGAAGTATCTCCGAAAGTTCTAGTCCCAGCGGCTTCTCTATTTAGTCCTAGGAGATAATAGTTTTATATACTAGACTACAGTAAAATAGGGGTTTCTAGTAGTTTTATAGATAATATCCTAAGATAAATATAGTCTTAATCTAGAGGTCTCTGATCCGATTAATAATCCTAATACTAAATATTACTTAAAATAGTTAAAGAAGAACTTCCCTATTCCTATTCCTAAGTTTTAAATAGAGTTCTATATTTATATTACTATTTTATAGTAATAATAATAGTATTATTCTAATAGAGTTTTAGTAGTTTTCTATTTAGTTTATAGGATTTCTTTTTAAATAATATCTTATCTTTTTTATCTTTATTTCTTATATTTTATAATAGCTCTTTTTATATTTACTATATTTTCTTTTAGAATCTATTAATTATACTCTAATAGCTAGTTTTTCTATTTAACTAGGAAATAGGATCTTTTATTAAAGTATTAATAATCTTTTATTTCTTTAATTTTTTATTTATTATTATCTTATAATTCTAGTATTAATATATTCTTATTATTATTTCGTTCTTTATCCCTCTAATTCTAGTATTCGAGAAATAATATATAAAATATATTATAAATCTGATTATATTAGTTTAGTAGAACTAGTTAATATATCTATAATCTAATCTTTTTAAGAATTTAGAGAGGTCTAATAAACTTAGATATTAATTTCTTTATTATCTTTAATCTTAAATTTCTTATTAATAGAGTAACTAAGTCCTTATATTTAAATAATATCTTTTTATAGGTTTTATTATAGTATTTTACTTACGTTTTTATTATTTTTCGCTATTATTCTATTAAATCTTACTTTAATTTTTATAGTTTTTTAACGCGTGTTTCTATTACTAGAACCTCTTTTAAAAATATATTATCCTTAATATATAGTTAGAAATTAAGTAAATAACCTATTAAGATCTAGAATAAGGATTTTCCTATTATTATATTAAGGGTATTATTATATATAAATTATATATTTTTAAGTAATTCTAGCTACGTAATCTATTCTTTATCGATAAAATAGCGAAGATAGCGTTCTAGTATCTAGTTTACCCTTTCTATTTAGCTATTAGTTTATAGGTAAAATACTATTGAAAGACAGAGTTTAATATAGCTAATATAGTATAACTTTAACTAAAATTTATTAGTAAAGAGCGATCCTCGATCTAAGATAATTCTATCTAGTAGTCTATATTATAGTTCTACTTTATTATAGAATAATTCTATAAGTTCTATAGTATCGATTATTACTAATATAGTAAAAAATAAGGACTATTTCGTTAGTCTATTAATAATAACTAGTATTATATTAATTTCTTAGGTTCTATTTCTATTTAGTAATAACCCTATAATAAAATCTATTAATAGTTCGCTAAAGGGCTATAATAGTATCGGTAGCGATTCTAGTTTACTATATAAGCGATATCTTAGCGTTATTATTCTTTAATATATTATATATATCTAGATATATTCTTTTATATTATTCTAAAGTCTAATCTAGTAAAACTTTCTTTTTAGTAGTATTTTAGTCCTATTTCTCCCGAAATAGCCTATTAAAAGGTTATTATAATAAATACTTAATAACTTCTTTCTAAGATTCTTCTCTATTAGGATAAATAGTTAATTCTTAAATTAAAGAAGGCCTTTAGGGTTAATACCCTAATTCTTAAAGCCTTTAGATATCTAATTTAATATAGCTTTTAGCCTTTATATCTCTAAGTCCTTATCTTAGATCTATTTAATTATTATCTATAATTTAGTATTAGCTTCTACTAAATAGGTATACTTTTTTTTATAAATACCCTATATTTTATATTAAGGTATTCTTTTATTTTTTATAAGTTTTTTTTAGATAGCTTAATTAGCTATTTCTATATTAATAGACTCTCTTTTACTCTTTATTATATAGATACTAAACTAAGGATCGTTTTCCTCTAAAGATATTTTATTAGGTTTAAACTAGGATTTCTTAGCGATAAGATCTATAATTATAATTATTTAAATACTAGTTTTCTATAGATTAGATAATAGCTCTTTAGTTATAATCTGTTTTTATAATAATATAAGTAATTCTTTTCCTAGAGTATCCCCTTAAATAGAATTAGGTTTTCTTAAGAGTCTATCTATAGGATTATTTTTTCTTAATTAGTATTTAACTATAAAATTAAATAGTATAAGATATATATACTAATATACCTATTTTCTATTTAGCTTAGTTTATTTTATAAAAGATTAAAGGTTTAAGTAATCTAATAATACTTCGATAGTAAATCTATTATCTTTTAAGTACTATCTCTAATATTTAAAAAAGTATATAATTACAAAAAGTTCTTAGTCTAGTATACTATAGTTTAACTCTACTCTAAAGAATAATTTCGACTAAAAAATAATTAGATAATACTAATCTTAGTTATCTAGTTAAAAAAGAATACTAGTTATTCCTTGATTTAGTATATCTATCTTAATATATATTTAGTATTAAGGATTAAAGTATCGTAATAAAGATATATTATAAAAAGCTATAATTAAATATTAAAACGCTATTTTTTTATAAATTATAAATTAGTAATTTCTAGGTTTTTTACCGTTTTTACTCCTTTTAAATAATATAGTTAAAGATACTATAATATAAAAGAAGTTATAGATAAATTGTCGATAGAAGTTATAGAATCTAATAAAGATTTAGATATCGTAGTAGCTTTTAGGTTCTAGCTATAAAATAATAGTATTAATCTATTATTAGTCTATTAATATACTATCTTAGTTTATAATAAATCTAAGGAATTCTACTCTTTTTTAGTAAAATATATATTTTAAAGGTTTTATATAAAGTCCTACTTCTCTTATTCTTTTAAGGATTTACTAGATATAATAAATATATAATTTATAGTCCGATAAAGATATTAGAATATTATCTAAATACGCGATATAGGAGATATTAAGTAATCCCTATAAGATAGTATAGATATAATTCTAAAAGATAATAAGAGTATTAATTAAGCTAAATAGTATAATTATATACTTAAAGTAACTATAATATATATAAAATATAGTCTTCTATTCTTTACTTTCTTAAATATAAATATAGTAATAAATATTCTAGATATTAATTTTGCTAAAGTATTTTACTCCTAAAAGTTAATCTAAAATCTCTAAAATAAAAGATAAAAAATATTAATTCTTTACTATAATCTTATTAAATCCCTGATAGTCTATATATAGATATAACTCTCTATCTCTTTTTAGGATAAAAAGGATTAATACTCTAGTAGGACTTTTTAAGGGTCTAATCCTTCTATTTATAAGATTTTTATTAATATAGGTTTATAATATTTATAATTCACTTTATAATAAAAGATATATTAGTCTATAAGATAAAGAGTAGTTATTTTCTAGTTTAATAATATAATCCTATAAGCTATTAGATAGAAGGATTTATAATCGCTCTATTAAGAAGATATTAATAAATTAGTATAGTTCTAGTGGTATTTCCGAAAGATAGATAATTAGTTTTTTATTTTCTTTATAAGATAATTTAACTTTTTTTAGGAGTTTTATAATAATATAGATAATAATATATTCTTAATATTCTTTCGTAAGTTCCTAAATTAGTACTAATTTAATTTTAGTAGCTTTAAACTACTAATTTTAGTTCTATAGCGAAATATAGATATAATATTTAATAAATATTATTATTAAAAGTAAGATTAGATTTCTTTATTTATAAAAATCTCTATTAATTATAAGATAAAGACGAACTATTAATTTAGTAGTTCCCTAAGAATCAGTAAATATAATAAGTATCTTTTATATACTATATAAAAAGGTTCCTTAATTATTTACTATTTTAAATAATATTAATAATAGCTTTACTCTCTATAGTTTATACTTTTCTATAAACTTAATATTAATAATATTAATCTTAATATAGATATCTATATCTATATATATTTCGATTTCGTTCCGTAGTAATACTAGAATATAAAAGCGAATTATAGTTTCTATTTAGGGTAATAGAGTTAGCTATATAGGATTTAGACTAACTTATTATTATTTTCCGATTTAATCTAAATAACTATTTATATACTAGCTTTCTTACTTAATTTATTAAGATAATAATTAGCGAGATAGGTTTTATTTTAATAAATATAATATTAAAGGGTTTTTTTGTCCCTTTTAGTTAGGTTTTTTCTTTTTTCTAGGTCCTTTCTTTAGATCCCTAAGGTTTACAGTCTAGTTAATATTAATTTATCTAAAATTACTTATTTATAAATCCTTTAAGGGTTTCGGGGCCTTTTCGTTTTTATATTAATTATTATAACCCCTAATAATAAATAGCTAAAGATACTATCCTATCTTAGTTTTTAGGTAGCTTATATATATATTCTTATATATATTATTTAAGGTTATAGATAAATTTCGAGAATATTATAAATACTCTCTCTTTTTTATTTTAATAAAGGAAGTATCGCTCTAATAAATCTAAAAAAGTATAAAACTCTTATAGATCCTATTTTAGGCGTTAATAGGCTTTTTATAGTTATCCTATAATATTAATTTTAAGAGTTATAATATCTTTAATAAAAGAGAGAGTCTAATTTTTAAAATAAGCCTATAAAATATTAATATTTCGCTATTCTTCTTTAGGTTTCTTAATAATATATTAATACTATCTTTATTAGTAAATAGATTCTATATATAATAGAGCTATAATAATTTATTATTCTTTATTACGATATTTTTATAGCGTTTCTTTAAAAATAAGAGAGAGATCTAAAAGCTACTTTTCTCTCTACTAAAAAAAGGAATAAATTAAGAATATTAGAATATTTCGAATCCTGATCTTATCTTTATCTTCTATAGGAGATAAACCCTAGTTTTATTATTAATTTATTAAGGGTTTAATAATATTCCTTTATTCAATCTAATTTCTTATTTATTAAGCTATTTATTATAATTTTTATAGATATTAAAGTTTTTCGATTATTTCTTAGATAGTCTATAGGTCTTTATCTAGTTAGGTCTAGTTAGTTTCGGATAGAGGGATTTACGATATCTCTTTAGGAGTATTACTCTAATATATTATAATAGATTAGGTCTATAGGGTTATCCTATTTCTTTAGGTAATTAAAGAAGAAGATTTAGAATTATAAAAAATATACTTATTAAGATATAAGGCCTATCGATTAGGTAAAGAAATAAAAAGAAGAAATAAGGGAAAATAGTATATCTTTATTACTATTAAGACTAAATCTTATCTTATTAGCTAGATATAGGAGTATTAATTTATTATATAATATCTTCGTAACTCCTATATATTATCGATAATATAAACGACTAAGTCTCTGTTATATATCGTGATTATTCCACTATAGAGTAGATCAAGTAACAAGTTCCGACTTCTTTCAGGATCATATGATATTACCTGATCCACCCCTTCTGTCAGTTAGGAATAACCTCATGCCTTGCCATCTTGGTAGACCCTTTACATATATCCTATAATAAGATTAGAATAGAAAGATATTAGTATTAGAAGAAGGCGAATTAACTACTAAAGACCCTCCGCTATTTTTTAGATTTAGTTAGTGAAATTGTTGAATAATTAATAAATAAAGAGAAAAATTTTTGTATCAGTGAGAATTTTCGTATGGGGTAGAGGACCAACAACTGAAAATGTCCGACTCGAGGGGACGGCTAGGTGATCATTCTACCGTAGGGTGGGTCAAGTAACAAGGTCCACTTCCTATTTTCTCGAGATTATTGCGGAGCGTAGCGAGCATTTCTAATGCTCGTGTCAGCCAATTCCCTAGTCAGATGTCACTTTTTTCTCAGTCAGAAACTTCCCTTTCTAATTTCTTTCTATTTCCCTTCCTAATCTAACTCCTCACCCCCTTTCCCACGTCCATTGCCATTGACTCTGTTCCTCCGATCTCCGAATTCCGCAGTGAGGGGCAAAAATCCATTGCGCCATCCACCCCTCAATCGCCCAAGATGCCCTCGCCCACAGACCCGGCGCACCAATTCGATTCGATCGAGGAGACAATTGCAGCATTCAGTGAGTGTTTAACCCTGCTGAAAGAGCGGATTACACTGTTTCCTCTACTTCCGCGCATTCACGGGGTTTGTCAGCGGGGACTGGTCAGACAACTAACGGTGATTCAACACAGAGAATGGCGAATTCATTATTGTTCTTGATTCACAGGATCGCGAGAATGAAGGTGACCTCATCATTGCCGCCGAGTCGATCACCGCCGCGCAGATGGCATTCCTGGTGCGCTATACAAGGTGAGAACCGCCTCTCTCGCCACCAACGGGAGTGAGACCTACACATACACTTAGAATCTTTTTCCCTCTTGGTGATACCGAGGACTTCCAAGATGCAAGCACAGACTAATCCGCAACAGCGGCCTAATATGCGCCCCCATAACCCCCGACCTTGCCACCCGCCTCGCCCTCCCGCAAATGGTAACCAACAACACCGACCCCAAAGGCACCGCCTACACAATCACAATCGACTCGAGCGACGCCTCCATAACAACAGGTATCTCAGCTCAAGACCGCGCCCTCACCTGCCGCACGCTTGCCTCCCCCGCCGCGCACCCGGACTCCTTCCGCCGCCCCGGCCACATCATCCCGCTGCAGGCGCGGCCCGGCGGCGTGCGCGAGCGCAAGGGCCACACCGAGGCCGCGGTGGATTTCTGTCGTCTGGCTGGGAAGACGCCTGCCGGGGTGATTGCCGAGCTCGTTGAGGATGGCGAGCTCGAGGATGGCGTGCCGGAGATCCGGGGCGAGAATGGTATGATGCGTCGGGACGCTTGCTTGCGTTTTGGGAGGCGTTGGGGCATTAAGGTCTGTACTATTGAGGATTTGGTGTTGTTTTTGGAAGAAAATCCTGCCGAGGTTCCTAATGGGAAGCATTGAGTAACTGCTCCTCTTGTGCGGCTGACAATTGGGAGGGCTTTTGATTCTGGCTTTGGTTGCTGGCTTGTATATTTGGCTCAACTGTCTGCCGATGTAACTTATAGATCACCTTCTCTTGGGTATATGCCTTTTATAGACGAATCGAGCTTCATAGACTTCGGAATGTAGCTTTTGTCTTTATCTCTAGTTGGTCTGCCTGTTCTTCTTCCGCCCAAGATACTTGGTCAATCATAGTTATGTTTTAGGTATATCAAATTGAATGGTTTATCTGGGTATCTATTTAAGGTCAACAAATGTACACAATGGCAACCGAATTTTCAGCCAGCGAAAAATCAGAAAAGCAGATAGAAGCAACCCATATGCAGTCTTTGTCCAAACACCAATGTAATGCAAAGCCGAAAGTCAGTCTGTCCTCCGAGGTCCCTCCCTACCGCTTGAGGTGGGAGTAATCTCTGAGGATACCCATCATATGGGTGTTGGTGGTCTTGCCGCTGCGCCGCGGCTTCTTGACCTTTTTATTCTCCATCTTGGGCCGCGGCTTGACCACCTTGTTCTTGTTGGTCGGGGTGATGCCGGCCCTTTCCAGCTCTTCCTTGACAGTCTGGGAGTCCGGAATCTTGATCTTGTCCCAAATATGCTTGAACTCGCCGTCAAAGTGCTCGATCAGCGACGGATCGTTGGCCCACACCATCTTGGCATGGTCGTCCTTCTTGTTCCGCGTCACAAGTAGCTTGCCTTCCTTCTCCAGCTGGTTGATGTTCTCTTCGACGTTGGGCCAGCCCTCGCGAAGCTCACGAACACTCATCCCCGCCGCAGTCGACTGCGACTGGAGTTTCTGCAGCAGTTGCTCCGGCGAGCGGATGTTGTGTGGAGGACGGAAACTGAATGTGCCCTCGCCGTTCGCGCCGCTCGGGTCGTACATAACCTTCTCGTGCATCCGGAGGATACTCCGGAGCGCCTGGATGTATCCCTGGTCGTTGGCCCGGTGCTGGAGCGAGAGATACGACACGATGTCGGCGAACTTGAGCGGAATCGCCTTGTTCTTCATGTGCTCGATTGCGAAAAGCACCTGCGTCATGATATCCTTGCCGGTGCCAGTGTTAGCCGGCTGCGAGTAGACGATATCCGCATCGTGTCGCTTCTTCTTGGCCTCGCCGGTGGACGACGGAGTCGGCGCAGATGATGCAACCTGCGGACTGCTGCCGGAGGCCGGTTGGTTGGTGGCTACACGTCGCTGCTGCGGCATGCGGTTCGCCGACTCCATCACGCTGGTGTTGAAGCTTTTGAGTTGCTGCTGAAGGTACGACATGGCTGCGACGGATCGGGGAGACGTTGCGACTCGAGATGGATGGAAGGGAGCTGGACGAGGACCCGAGGCTGCCTCGGGCGGAACTAGGTCGAGCTCGGTTGTCAGACGGGAGTGATTATAGGAAGAATCAAGACTTTGCCCAATAAATAAACCAAAATGTCCCAGAAGTAGAGAGGCTGGGAGATGACCAGAGTTGGGTATTGAGACAAAAGAGTCGAACAATGGAACTCCAATTCAAGGCAGCAGGTCACGTGCTCGGGTTCGCCGCCTTCGTGAAAGCAACCCAATCGCGGAAAAGGAATTCGCCCTTGAACTCACCTCATCGACCCTCCACACCCCCCTCCTTTCTCCACCCATTGACGGCTGGGTGAAGTATCAAACATTACTCCCCTTGGTCGGTATCGCCATGTCCTAGGGCTTTCCTCGATAGCGCCGTGTGTACGCGTTTGGAAGCCCAGTACACACCGCGTTTAACTCCGAGCTCAGCTCTAGCTTTGCGCATCTACGTTTCCCCCCTCGACCTTCTCAGCCAAAACAGCCACGGGCTGTTGATCTATCACCATGGCTGACGCTGCAGTCGAGCTACCTTATCTGTCTTCGCATTATGCGATTCCAGAATCGACGCTCTCTACCTTGACGCAGGCCCCGACCGTCGACCTTGTCAATCAGCTTCTGGAATCCATCACAAAGAAAGCGCACGAGTACGATGAGCTGAAGTCGGATAAGCTTCGTTTGGAGGTCGAGCTCGAGAATGCTGTCCGGAGCAATGAATCCAAGATCAAGGTCTTGAAAAACACGGTGGAAAAAGGCCACGCCGAGGTTGAGGATTTAAGAAAGAAGTTGCATGAGTCAGGTAATCCTTCTCCACCAGAATCAAGCAAGCTTGGAAACTTATTAGGATTTTCTCTAACGTGGCATAGAAAACGCTCGCTCTACCCTGGAATCAGAGATCTCTACGCTCAAGTCTTCGTCCACATCCAGCGAATCCGAGGTGAACTCGCTGAAATCGCGCATCTCGTCCCTCGAAGCCTCGAATCGGGACACGCTCGCCTTACTCGAGTCCAAATCCGCGGCCCATGATAAGCTGGCCGAGGAACTCTCTGCTCAACACAGGAAAACAATCGAGCTGCGACGCGAACTTTCTACCGCGGAGCAGAATTTGCAAAGTGCCAATGCCGCAACCGCGACTGCGCGATTCCGCGAACAGAGTCTTCAACAGGAATTGGATCTCACCAAGAAGAACAATGAATGGTTTGAGACCGAACTCAAGACCAAGTCTGCCGACCACATCAAGTTCCGCAAGGAGAAGAGTGCACGGATTTCGGAGCTTCAGCGTGAAAATGAAGAAGCAAATACAACCATTGACTCTTTGAGGCGCAGTGAGAATTCCCTCAAGAGCCGCCTTGACGACACTGAGCACCGATATGAGGAGTCGCTGGCCAGTATCCACCAGCTCAAGGAAGAAGCAATCCAGGCCGCCGAGTCTTTCCGAATCGAATTAGACAGCTCCAACAGACTGGCTGAGTTGCAAGGATCTTCGGCACAGACCGCCAAACAACGTGTGCAAGAGTGCCAGCTCGCACTGGAGAAGGCCAAGGATGAAGCAGCACAAGAGATTTCGCGACTGCGCGTTGAAATGGAGGCCGAGCACACCGACAAGCAAGCTGCCGAGCGTCGCGTGGCCGAGCTTGAAGTCACTGTCTCTCAGCTCGAGGCCGGTGGAGCTAGACCCAGGTCGATGAGTCCTGCTCGCTCTCTGAATGGAATTGGACCCAGTACCCCCACCCGACCTGGAACCCCCAGTGGTATCTTCTCGCCTCGGGCCTCTCGTGGCAAGGGCGGTCTCACGCTCACTCAGATGTACACCGAATACGACAAGATGCGCACTCTTCTCGCCGCGGAACAGAGAACGACCACGGAACTCCGTTCTACGCTGGATGAAATGGTTCAGGAGCTCGAGTCTAGCAAACCGGAGATTGATGAATTGCGCGCAGATCACAGCCGCCTGGAAGACGCGGTTGTGGAGATGTCAAACCTCCTAGAGGCGGGTACCAAAGATAAGAATGAGGCCACCAAGGAAGCGAGGAAATGGCAAGGCCAGGTTGAAGGATTGGCTCGTGAGGGCGATATCCTTCGCCAACAACTTCGGGATCTCAGTGCGGAAGTCAAGGTTTTGGTCCTCGAAGTGGCCATGGCCAAGCAGGGCGAGAATTATGATCGCGAAGAACTCGAGACTATTGCACGCAAGGAAATCGAGGAGTCTGCAGCCGAACTAACCCCAACTGGCCGCTTCATCAGCCGAAATCTGACTACGTATCAAGATTTCCATGGGCTCCAAGAACAAAATGTCACGCTTCGTCGCATGCTGAGGGAGCTCGGTGACAAGATGGAGGGCGAAGAAGCGCGCGCCCAGGCTGCTGTGCGTCAGCAGGAAGCCGAAGAACTCAAGGAACTGAGGACCCGCTCCCAGACCTATCGTGACGAAATCGCCAGTCTCGTTGCTCAGACCAAGAGCTTTGTCAAGGAGCGCGACACTTTCCGTAGCATGTTGGTCCACCGACGACAAACGGTTGGAGACCCGTCCGTGTTCTCGCAGTCCGTCCCGCTTGGCGTTGTGCCCCCAGGCGCCACGGAAAGCCAATCGAGTGCACCCGACTACGCTGAGCTCCTTCGCAAGGTGCAAGCTCACTTCGACACTTACCGAGAGGAGACATCTACGGACCATACGGCGCTCCGTCAACAAGTGAACGAGTTGTCAAGGAAAAACAGCGAGCTCTTGAGCGAAATCAGTCGCTCTAGCAGTCAACTTGCTGCCGCTTCCTCACGCGCCGAGCTTCTCCAGAGCAATTTCACGATGCTCAAGAGCGAAAACAGTGAATTGCAAAAACGATACTCCACCCTCTTTGAGAATGCAAACCGCCAAGACATTCGCACACAGCAAGCCGCCGAAGATCTTGTCGAGGCCAAGGGTCTTGTGGAAAGCCTTCAACGGGAAAACGCAAACCTCAAAGCCGAGAAGGATCTATGGAAGAATATCGAGAAGCGTTTGATTGAGGACACTGAGACTTTGCGCAACGAGCGCAGCCGCCTTGATGCTTTGAACGCAAATCTCCAAACTATCCTAAACGAGCGTGAACACGCAGATTCAGACAGTCGCCGCCGTCTACAATCGAATGTTGAAACGCTCGAGGCTGAGCTGCAATCGACCAAGCGCAAGCTCAACGATGAGGTGGAAGAGTCGAAAAAGGCCACTCTGCGACGTGAATACGAGCACGAACAGAGTCAGAAACGAATCGATGATTTGGTGACCAGTCTGGGCTCGGTCCGTGAAGAAATGGTTGCCACCAAAACATCTCGAGATCACCTTCAATCTCGCGTGGACGAATTGATTGTCGAGTTGAAGAGCGCCGAAGAACGCCTTCAGGTCTTGCAGTCGCGCCCCAGCGTTTCTGCCGCCCCTGCCGAAACCCCCGTTGTTGCACAGGAGGCCGGCGAAGGTAGCGGTTTGACTCGTGAGCAGGAACTGTCCATGGAGGTTTCTGAACTGAAACGTGACCTAGAGCTCGCCAAGGGTGAACTTGAGCATGCCAAGGAACTGTCTGAAGAGTACCAGGCCATCAGCCAAGGGTCCGAAGAACGCCTCCAGTCTGCCACTGAGACTCAGGAACAGTACCGCGAGGAGACTGACCGTCTTATGGAGGAGAAGAACAAGAAGATACAGGATCTGGAGACTCGGATTGAGGAGATTTCAACGGAATTATCTACTACAAACACCGAGATGTCCAAGCTCCGTGAGGAGCAGGGCGAAGCGACGCGCCGCCTTGACGAGCAGAAGGCCACGTATGAGTCGGAAATTACTCGACTGAAAGACGACAACGAACGACACATTGCTACTGCGCAGTTCCACCAAGAGGACCTTAAGGCACAAGCCGAAATTTCACAACACGCGCAGCAGAACTACGAGAGTGAACTCGTCAAGCACGCTGAAGCCGCCAAGAATCTACAAAATGTCCGCGCTGAAGCCAATCAGCTACGTCTTGATATGGCTGAAGTGCGAACTCAATCCGAGACGTACAAGAAGGACCTGTCTCAAAAGGAGGAGAGCTGGGCCGAACAGAGAGCCCGATATGAGGGTGAACTCACCGAACTTCAGAAGCGACGCGAAGAGGTTCTCCACCAAAACTCCTTGTTGCACACACAACTCGAAAACATCAGCAGTCAAATTTCTGCGTTGCAACGCGACCGCACCAACATCTCTGAAGAGGGAGAACAGGAAGGAGAACAGGCAGCGCCGAACCTGGAGGGTATGCAGGAGGTCATCAAGTTCCTTCGTCGCGAGAAGGAGATTGTGGAAGTCCAGTACCATCTCTCCACACAAGAGAGCAAGCGTCTACGCCAACAACTGGATTACACTCAGTCTCAACTCGACGAGACACGACTCAAACTTGAACAACAGCGTCGTGCTGCGGCAGATACCGAGCACAACGCCCTGAACCACAACAAACTTATGGATACGCTCAATGAGCTCAACCTCTTCCGCGAGAGCAGTGTGACGCTTCGCAACCAGGTCAAACAGACCGAGGCCGCCCTCGTAGAAAAATCAAACCGCGTGGATGAGCTTGTCCAGCAAATCGAACCTCTCGAAATCAAGATTCGCGAACTGGAGAACCTTGCAGAGGCCAAGGACGGTGAGATGCAATTGCTGCACGCGGACCGCGATCGTTACCAGCAACGCATTCAGAATATTCTCCAGAAGTACGACCGCGTCGATCCTGCCGAAATGGAGGCACTGAAGGAGAAGCTTGCAACACTCGAGAAGGAGCGGGATGAAGCTATTTCTGTCCGGGATACTCTCCAGGCTCAGGCGACGACCCTCCCCGAGCAGCTCAAGCATGCCGGCGAGGATCGAGTGCAGGAGCTGCGAACGAAGCTCACAGAGCAATTTAAGGCCCGGTCTAAGGAGCTTACTGGACGTCTCAACGGCAAGCAGTCGGAGCTGGTTACGGCTTTGCAGGAGAAGGAGGTTATTCAAGAGGAGTTGAAAACGACGAAGGAGGAGTTGGAAGGTGTCAAGGCTAAGATGGCTGAGACGCCCGCTGGACCGCCTGCCGTGGCGCCGGCTGCGGCACCCGCCCCGATCTCAACGGAAACGGCCCCGGTTAACCCGACACCCGCCTCTCAATTCCCCGCCCCGACGACACCAATTGCCGTTCCTGGTGACGAGGAGAAGGTCAAGGCCCTGGAAGACAAGATCCAGCGCCTGGAAGCAGCTCTTGCCGAAAAGGATGGGTTGCTGACAGCGAAGGATGCCGAGCAAGACGCGCGGATCAAGGAACGAGCCGACAAGCTCAAAGAAACCTTCAACAACAAGCTGGCCGAGGTCAGAGCCGCCCATCGCCAAGAGATTGAGCGACTCTCTGCCGGTGAACAATCAGCCCCTGGTACACCAGGGGCGGCTACGGAACAGGCACCTGCAACACCGTCGAAGACAATTGAGCTGCCCGAGTTGACTGATTCGCAAGCAAGAGAGCTCGTTGCTAAGCACAAGACCATCAACACAATTGTGCGGAACAACATTCGCAACATGGTTACCAAGGAGAAAGAAAAGAACGAGGCCCAGGCAGCTGCAAACGCTGAATCTCTTGCCCAGCTCGAGCAGAAATTTACCGAGGAAAGAGAGGCAGCCAAGAAGGCTTACGAAGAGGAGCTGGGCGAGAAGATCAAGTCCGCCGTTGAGCTTTCCGACAAGAAGTCTCTTGCGCGGATTAGCATGCTTGATACCCGAATCCGGACTGCCCAGGCAAAGATCGATGTCGTTCAAAAGGCTGCCGCAGAGACGCCGCAGAAGCCCGTGGTCGAGGTGTGGGAGGTTGCAAAGACTGCTCGACCCGCCCCGTCAGCTGCTCAAACACCCAAGCCAACTGCAGTGGCATCTCCGGCACAGCCTGCATCTCCCGCGCCTTCTGCTGCCACTCCCGGTGCATCCGCGCCCTCGCCCGCACCTGCACCGGCTGCTACGGCTAGCCCAGCACCAGCTGCAGCCCAACCGACTGGCCCTCCTGCTGTCCCAGCGAACAAGCCACCACCGTCACAGCAAGTAGACGAAACCCCAGCCGCAGTTCCTGCCAATCCATTTGGCCAACTGCAGCAAAATCAGCAATCGAAGCAGCAGCCTTCGACACTGCCCAGCAAGCCTCCTGCTGGCAATGCCCCTGGTATGCTTAAGGCACTCCAATCTGGACTGCCAGTCGCTCGAGGTGGACGTGGCGGCCGCGGTGGTGTCCAGAACAACCCCTTTGGGCACGCCCAACAGCAGCAGGGTGATCAGCAACAGCAACCAGCCCAAAACCCTAGCCAGCGCGGCGCCGGAGTGGCGCGTGGTCGGGGCGGACGTGGTGGTCAGGGCCGTGGCGGTAACCAAAACGCTAGTCCTGCCCAGCAGCAGGGACAAGGACAGCCCAGCCCCTCGGCCAACCGTGGTGCCTTGAATGCGTCAGCTCGGCAGTTTATTCCTCAGGGCAACAAACGCTCTCGCGAGGAAGGGTCTGATGCTACCAATGAGGGTGGCAGTGGTGGAAAGAGAATGAGAGGGGGCGGTGGACAAGCCCGTGGCGGTGCTTCTTGAGGCGATGGTTCCATGTACCTTTTATTCTGTTGGTGTATTTCTCTCTTTTTTCTTTTGATCTATGTTGGATGGTTGGAGATTTTGATATCTCCCGTGATCCATTGTCTTGTGATGTTGTCAGGGTCATTATTTCCTATGTCTTGTGTATGTATTTATTTAATGTCTGGCGTCTGCATGGGTTTGAATTCGATTCATTGCATTCCACTCGATCAATTCTTTGTAATGCTCTGCGAGTCTATACATACATATACAGTCAACATCGCCATAAGGGGTATCAGCTATGAAAACAATAAGGCATGAAGTCATATAAAACGGGATGATTAGACACGTCCCAGCACCAAGTACATCTTCAAGGTCAATCAAACAGCAGGGCAAGGCGAAACCTTCCTCTCATACGGGGACCTCCAACCATGCCATGTGTACGCATGGAGTATCACCCTCATTTCCATCCACATTCATCTCTTCCGCCCCCCACCGGCCGGCACAATCATCCGCGACAACACCTCGCGCTCCTTCTGCAAAACCATCAACCGCGCATCCTCAATCATCTTGCCCTGCGGCGCCGGCTCCGGCACAGCATCCTGTGCAACGTACGCCGCCGCGACCACCGCCTGCGGGGGCATCTTCGCCTCGCGCGTCCGCTTGCGCCGCTGTCCCGGCGCCGACCCCCACACGACCACCCATTCAGGCACGGACGCGCCGTCGGCGATCTCGCACCCGGCCGCTATCTTCGTGTGCGCGCCGATCTCCGCGCGGCGGTGGATCGCGGCTAGGGTTTCGATTATCGCGGAGGAATGGATGTGAGCACCTGGGTGGATGGTGGCGAGCGGGCCTATGATAACGAAGTAGGAGATGCGGGTAGATATTTCCGAGGAAGATAATTGAGGTTGGTCTGATGTTGATGTTGGTGAGGATGGAGAAGAAAATCCGGAGGTTGGTTTCGAAGCTGGAGGTGTAGGCGCCGCTCCGATTGCGGCTTTCTCGCTGATTATACATCCATCGCCGATGCTGATCGGGCCTTCGTAGGCGTAGAACCGCGCACGCGGGTGGATGACCGTGCCGGCGCCGATGCTGACTGGGTGCGTGCCTTGGAACACGGCTGTGTCGGCGATGGTTGCGGTGGCGTCTGCTTTGACGGGGGCTTTGGGTGGACCGGTGGGTGTTGAAGAAGAGGTGCGGTGCCCCGCGGAGGGCGGTTTGAGGGTTGCCATTTGGTTGTAGTGGTGAGGGGGAGAAGAGAGTGAGAAACCACGGAAGCTGTGGTGGTGATGAGTGGATGGGCCCGTGCATCGACCGTGGATCCAGCGGATATTTGTTTACTGTTTGCTACATTTTATTCCCAATGTTCTCTATATTTGTATGATCAGTCTATAGGATATATTCATTCTAGCTATATTCAAGGGGTATCTCAGATCGAATGCGCAACTCTCCAACGCCCAGCTCTCCCTCCACTGTTTTTCACTCCTCCGTCGGCTTGATCCCATTCCTCTTCCTCCACGCCCGGACACCACGATCAACCTCGTCGCGAGTCATACCATCGCGCACGAGACAGAACGTCACACCCAACTCCGTCTCGACATTGCGGTTCCGCGCCTCGTCATCGAAAAACAACATGTCCTCATAGGCGACACTGCTGGCCTGATGAATGCGCGCAAAGTGCTGAGTCTTGTTGCTGGGGAAGATCTGAACAAAATCGAAGTAATCCAAGGAACGGGTCGTCTTCGCGTTGGCCCCCGGGTTGTCGGAGAAGGTCGGAATGATATGCAGGGCCTTGAGCATGTCGCGTGCCAGATCCGGGGTGCATGTGCGCGAGGCGAGGGCCAGGGGAATCGAGCGGCTCTTGCAGGAGTAGATTATGGATGAGACGGCTGGGTAGAAGGCGAATGACTCACCCCATCTGTTGGGTTAGTATCAGTGCCCGTGTCTTCGATATTGCGTACTCGTATTGGGGGGGTCGCGGGGTGGATGGCGATCGTGATGGTACCGGGAACTTACCGGTCTACAGCCCGCGAATTATGGTCGCGCGCCTTCACCGGGGCGCTGACATGAGTGTCAACCCAGAACGGCCACAGCGTGTAGTCCAGGTCGAAGGCGATCAGCTTGGGCAGTGGAAGGCCGTCGGTGAAGGTCGCGGGGGCTACAGAGGAGTCCTCGAGCGGCTGAGTGTTTTGGCGCTTACCCCGGAGCATAGTGGACTGAGTGGTTGAATGACTGAAGGACTGAATCAATAGACAAACTCAACGAGTAAATGACAGGAACATGGCAGAAAGAGAAATCTAACAAGCAAAGACACAAGAGAGAAATCTGAGGGGCAGACCCACTCTCCTTCAATTCCCCCGCGAAACACAACCAGAGAACATCCACCTCAGTCTGAGTATGTTAGGCACTGCACCGCCTCCAGAAATACCAACAGTGGCTGCAACTCATTCTGCCATTCCCCTGTCAACGTATTCCAATCCCCGGCATACCGCATGATCTGCATCTGCTGCTGGTCAGTGAGGACGTTCTGCGCGCCAACAGCCTCGGCAACGATGCGGCACCAGACTTCCAACGGGAGCCCGAAGCGGCCATTCTTCTGCGGCGACTCGCCCGAACTGGCTGACAGAAGAGCGAATTGATCCTTCATCAAACTCCAGGGATCCGAGCCCAGCTCGGGAAAGTTTCGGTTGAACTCGGGCATGTACCGCGTCAAGGCCGTCTGCGGAACCGATAGTGGTTGGAGCGTCTGTCAACGAGGTTAGTTGTCGCCCGTGGATTGGGGTGCGGGAAGGCAAACTTACCGGACGATGTTTGTCGTCAATCATGACGGCCCGCCCTTTGGCCAGCATGTTGACAGCTGCGCACCACAGCTCGGAATTATTAACTCCTTCGGCTTCGAGCGCCTCCAGGACGATTTTCTTGGTGAGCAGCTCATACTCGAAATGGCGATTACTCTGGAACACGCTCTGCAGGAGGCAGTTCTCTCTGGCGCGCTGGTTGGGTTTGGGAGATGGCAGTGTCCGGAACCATTCGTTACCAGAGACATCGCTAGAGCATCCCGGGGTCTGATCGGCGAGTGTGGTTGCACAATGAAGTAACTCGCGCAACTGTGAAGTCAATGTGTCGTTCGGCAACCAGATGATACTGCGGCAGACATTTCGCGCTTCTTGTGGGAGCATCACCACTTTCCCTGCAGGCAGAAATGAACGGAGATACTCTCGTGATTTCTGGGTGGTCATCATGCTCGACAGATGGATCACGGCGCCACGGGTCATGGCCATATTCGACACGATCAAGTAGGGCACAGAGCGCAAACTACGGGCGCGGGCGAAATGCCTGTGTTCAATCGCCGACCTCAATTTGGACTGGGGAGCTGGCTGAGGCGTCCAGTCAACTATTTCACCGGATATCGGGCTGCGAATATCAGCGAGATCGTCTACATCGTCAGCAAAATCCAACCGACTCCGAATGTAGGTCCGAACCAGGATTTCCATCCCCATCGGACTGAGGGGTTTGTCTCCAACATCCACCCGTTTCAGCATATAGCAGTCCCTGAATGATTGCAGGAACCCTTCCCACTTCGCCTTCTGGTCGGCCGTGCGGATTTCGATCTGAATTTGGGATAAATATAGATCCTGCAGGTCTCCAATGCTGAGTGTGATCACACGCGCCAATTTGGGTAGCGACTCGACTGTCAGCTCATTGCCTTGCAGGTGCAGCTCCAGAAGGCGCACAATGTCTTCGGGCTGTTAGTGGTCCTGGTTCTGGAGACGCTCCAGCAATGTGTCGATGAACTCTGCGAACCCCTGGTCAATCAGCTTTCGGTTGGACACGTCGATTTCAATGGTCAGGTCGTAGGCCGGTGTCCTGGAGCTGGATTCTTCACGCAGTTTCTTCTCTGTACCGGCATTTATCAGTCAATTTATCGCGTGTTTCTTTCGACGGTTTGAGATACCAAATCCCGCGATATGATCTGGCCCATTTGGAGACCCTCGGTTTTCCGCTGCGAGCCCCATTAGCGACTGGTTTCAGAGAATGCTGACATAGCTAACTTACGGAGGCGTAGTTGAACCGTGTCATCCTGACATGGAGGGGGCCTTTAGGCCTTATCTTTTCTGTCAATACGAATCATCCTTAGCTGATATCCCTTTCCTCTAAAGCAATCGAGAACCAAAATTACTTTTTGATCGAACGAGTTGTCTGCACTCTTGTCTTTTTCAAAGCGTAGAGACGTCAACTCTGGAATGAAGGCGATGTATATAATTCATGGACAGAAGATCCCATAGACTTTTATATCTAGTCTAGCCCATTAGGAAATGTCGTAAACACCATCTCCTATTATCCTTGATAATCTTTGAAGTTCCGATGCCCAAATAGATGTAACATCCGTCGTCGGAGATCATCGTATCAAGCTGGGATGACACGGACAGGACATAGAGACGAATGATGGGCATTGTTCTGAAGAAACAAAGTACTTGTGATAGTCAAAAGTACAAGAAAAAAAGAACAAGGGAAGAAATATAAGTAGATATATTTGAGACGTAAGTGCTCAGTCAGACACTGTCTTGAAGATGGTGCTAATATATATAATAGAATTCAGAACTACGGGATTGGGATTATTGTTTTTATTTCGAGTCGGACTGGGACCTCTGACAAGCTTGAAATGGCTTTATTATGAATATTGTAGCAATTATTATAATAAGCATAATAATTATGCACCGTACCACAACGCAGTCCCACATATCAAGTAACCCAATGGAAGCATAGTAATACTCCAGCCCTAAGAAGAGGTTGGTGTCCGCATCAGCCGGAAATTGATCCCTACAAAATATCCATAAACATCCCCATCGACTAGAAAAAGTTAATAATATCTTTGAATTCATCAAGCAATAGCGGGTCGATATCATTCCATTCCACAGGAATGCCATTCACTGCGATTTTGTCGGCGGTATTCACCGACATTGGTTCTGAATCTGAGGAATCATGTCGGAATTGAAGTGCGAGGCGGGATAGGGTTCTTCGTTTTCGAGTGATACTATCGTTAATATCATCCTGAGAGCTCGACTTTCGCTTGGGTTGCTGGATCACATTTGCATCGACAGAGAGTAAAGGTGCAGACTCGCTGGGGTTTAAAGGCCCCACAAGACTCGGTTCTTGCGCATTTCCGGAGTCTGAAGGGCTATCATCCCAGATCTCAATGATCTCGCAATCCTTCGAAGGCTGGAATATCTCAGTTTGCTTCTCCAAGGGGGTCACAAGCGTCGATTTGGGTCCGGTGATATCAATTGAACAGGGCTGCTGGTGCTCAGCATTGGCCGTTCCATCGGTGACCCGGGTACTGAATCTCTCCATCGGGTCAAGGGCTCTCACGACCGGTGAATCGGGTCGTGCAAAACTGGACCCAGCCTCTGCTAGCAACCGCGACGGGGAAGGCAAGTCTTCAAGCCCGTCATCGCTATAGTCACTAGACAGTATCCTCAAAGGACTCACAGATTGCTTGGTCTTTGCCGGTGATGCTATGAGTTTGTCGATACTTTTGGGAAACGCCTGAGTTTGGTGCGATGCTTTTTGCAACCTCGAGGTCTTTGTCTTCGATGCATCGCCAGCCCTAGTTTTCCCAGTCAAATGCTGTTTGGCAGCCCCACCATCCTTCTTAGGAGGGTCCGAAGATTCTTGTTTTGTCATGCTCGCTGGAAGCATCAATTGACTGAGGCCGGTGTTCTTTTGGCCTTGAGTGGCAACCCGTCTTTTGCTGGGTTTGGGCGGCTTTTCTAGGCCCTCTCGGCAACAGAAATGCTTGCAGCTGTCAGGATGGTTAGCAGAGCTATGGATGTATGGTTTCAAGTACTCCACAAACCTCGTCTTGTCTCTGCATTTGTGATTGCAGGCCCACCGCCCATTCGGAAGTCGGATCGGTTCGTACTCTTCGCCATCTTGCTGTCCCATATCTGTGATCCATTCGTCTTCGTGGGTATGCGACTTGCATTTTACCCGCCGCAGTGGACTGGGGGTGCTGTTGTCAATGGAGATCCAGTCTGTATCTTGGACCTGGGATGTCTTCTCCGATGGATTGGTTCCAGCGCTTGTGCGCTGGTCTGCAGCCAGGAAGTCATCTAACTGCAGGTCATCGCCATCAAAGTCGTCCTTGTCCTCGTGGGCCTTGGGCTTGCCTCCAGATTTGTCCTGGTTGCGTGGCCGAGACATGTTCATTCGCGGTCCATTGAGGGAGTCAACATCGTTGTCGCCATCTCTCTTCGGCGGGAAAAGATGTGAAGGTATTCCAGGTCTGATCTCAGCCTGTCTCCAAGTCCCGGCTATACCACTGTTAGCGCCAAATACGGGTACCGGGAGGGAAGACATACCGATATCATCGCACATGACATGGCACACGATGTACTGATCTGCACTCTTCAATTCCGCAATGAGAACCACTTCCAACCCGTCCTGGAGCTTGCTCGCGCTTGGGAGATGTCAGAGATGTCAGCAATTAAAAAAAAAGTGAGTCAAGGGTCTGTCACCTTATGCGCCGGAAATCAACCATTCGCCCGTCCGATATTTCGGTCAAACAGCACACATATATCGGTCGCCGCTGGAAGACAGTTGGGAGTCTGTCGTTCATAAATGCTATCTCCGCCTTGAAGCGAATATTCACAGCGCCAGCTCTGATATCCTATTCCAATGAATTAGCCAGGGACTTCAACTTTCCAAGTTAACTACCAACCCTCCCCATCATTTTCACAACCACCCGCAACTTGGGGAAGTCCTTCAGTCGAGCAAGTAACTTAGCCCCGAAAGGCGGGTTTTTGCTGAGAATGACTTCAATCCTGTGAGCCTCAGTGCCCTCGAGAACTTCGATGCTTGTGATGCCAGCGGCAGCCAGTTTCCGGACAGCAACAATGCCCACTTGGTCAATCTGTTTCATCTGAAGGGGGGACTGGTCCCAAACCTTTGCACCGAAACTTCGGGCCAGTTCCAAGGCATTGCGGATGGCAATTGAGTCCTCCCGTGCGATGAGACAGTCGACCACGCATCGAATGAGCCGCTTTACGTGCGAGAGCACAATGCTTTTGTCTTGCTGGAACTGGAACTTGTGCTTTTGAAGTGACTCGGCGTCGGGGAATTCAATTGCGCCTAGCTCGGACTGCAAGAGTAGCGAGATCTTATGTGCTGGAAGGGCTATATCGACCTTGACCGAATACCTTATTCCAGGGTTGCGGTTGATCTCTCGGTAAAGCGATTTTTCGCCTGCCTTGAGACGAACTTCGCGGAACTCCTCCGCTTGCGAAATGACATCAAGCTGCGCCTTGTTAGTTCAGATCCCCAGTAAATAGGACAGCGGAGAAATAACTCACAATTTGAGAAAGCGTGGCTTGATGTCTTAGCGAAAGCAGGGTTTTCATAGTCTCGAACCGAACATAGTACCGGGCCATGGTATCACCGAACGGGGTGGACCGAAGGCCCTCAGTACTAACCAAGCCGTACTCCTGCAGAAGAGTGATATCCTTCTCACAGATGTGGCGGAGCATCTCTTCCTCATCATCCTGATTTGCACTTTCTTTGAGCTTGTAATGCGTCGGGTTTCGTCGTAGCCTCACAAACAAAAACGTCCCGGCAAGCCACTTCACAGCCGAATCCACGTCCGTCACATGGCCCAGTCCAATCTCAGCGTTCAAGTGATCGATCAGATGCAAGTGCAGGCAACTTTCAAGGCTCTCTGAGCCTGATACCAGCCTCTCGTAATGCGAGACTCGCTCTTTGCGAGTCAGTATCACTGCCGTAGCGCTGCCGTCAAATTGGGGACGGCCTGCGCGACCGAGCATCTGCATAATCTCGAGATCGGAATATTCCTTGCAACCGCCTTCTTGCCAACCGACGGTGTTTTTGATGATCACGAAGTGACAGGGCAGGTTTATACCCACCGCAAGCGTTGACGTACAACATATCACGTTGATGTGACCGCCCAGGAAGCCTGTCTCGATGGCATGGCGGTCCGCGGGACTAAGCCCGGCATGGTGGAATGCTACACCGGCGGCAATTGTGGCTATTATAATTAGTACTTCGCTTCTGGGCTCCCTTATGACACACAAAACGTACTTTTGAGGTCCTCGTTGTGCGTTTCTATGCGCTTATTCGGCCCCTTCCACAGTCTAGCCGGAGGATTGGTCATCGTCCACAGACGAGCGAGCTCTTTGGCGGTTGTTGCAGACGAGTTCCGGGTACAGCAGAAGATCATAATCGGCTTCTGGGACGAATGCATGCCAATGACATCTGGAAGCCTTAAATTGAGACAATCAGCTAAATTGATACGCGATTTCAAATAAAAGTTTCTTAAAACACCTACTTGGAGCCACAAACTTTGTCAAAGGCAAATTCATTCAGCGTCGACTGATACCCATAGACAAACTTTCGCAACTTGACAGGCCGAAACTCCTCCCCAAAATGCTCCCGGTGAGCAGGAACATGTTGGTTCGTTGCGTCCTTGCCGAGCCAAGTTGCAATGTCTTCCGAGTTCGGGACCGTGGCACTCAAAGCCACGAAGCGGACATTCGACCCGATATTCTTCATTCGCGAAACAACTGCCTCGAGTGTGGCTCCACGGGTTTCTTTGAGGATGTGCACTTCGTCAATGAGGAACAGCTTTACCAACTGCATCAATCGCATATGATCCTTCCATTTGCGCGTCATGCTGTCCCATTTCTCTGGCGTGGTGATGATGATCTGGCTGTTTTGCACGCTGCGCAGCAGCGTATAGTCCGTGTCGCCGGTCAGCTCGGCACACTTGAGATCCAGCGCGGATAAGCGGGAATTCCAGTCTCGGAACCTTTCTGCGCAGAGGGACTTTGTCGGCGCTTGGTAGATGACCTTGAATCGCTCGTCTTTTAGAGTGTTGAGCAGCCGGCAGATGGCCAGCTCCATGATCACTGTCTTTCCGCTTCCTGTGGGTGCCGAGAGGACGATGTTATCGTTGGTATTGTAAACTGGCTGGAAGCATTTGGACTGGATTGCATTGAACAACGGAAAAGGGAATAGGGTTCGGTGAGTCTCGGGTAGGTCATTCACGGGGACAAGGACAATTCCGCGCACTGAGAGCGGGATCTTGTCAAAGGAAAACCCTTGACGTTGTCCGATCCCAGCTGATAGCTCGGCACTTGCGTGGGATGATGCGGGCTGTGGCGAGGATTGAATGGGTTCATACTGGTACGGATCTCGATTATTCTCAGGGCGACCTCGTCCAAGCCACGAGCCTTCTTTTCTTTGATGCAGCATCATCAATGGGCTCGCGGGGGAGGCCGGTCCCGTATCGGATGAGCTGGATGCGTGGCCTCGAAGGGGTGTGCTGTTGGCATTTGCTAATGTGTGTCAGAATCAACGTGTATCAGGGCTACAGCAACTGCCACTGCAGATCAAACCCACGGTGGAAGAATCGGGAGACTTGGCGTGCTGCATTTTGATGCTCAAGCGGGAAACTTGATTCTTGCAAAGGCGTGACCGTAGGAAACCCGAATTCTTGATGGGGGGCTTCCACCCTAGTACCCTGGCCTAGAAGCTCGAGATCTAAGAATGGGGTCAACTGCCGCCAGACTATCTAATATAACATGGGGCCCACCAAAGGCATCCAGCTGCGAATCTTCATCATGGACAGAGATGGGCCTTGTGGCAGATTCTCGGGGGAACGAGGTTGAATATTGTGGCTGCTGTGACCCTGCAACAAGTCTCTGGTCGATTACACCGGCCCGACAGCTTTGGGAAGATGTTGGTGATGCGAGGTCATTGCCGCGTCGCTGGGAAGGGGGTTTAAAGGGTCTAGGTTGAGAGAAGGGAGGCTTTCTTCGCATGATGAAAGAAACAAATTCTCTGATGGTCAGAATGATGCTCTTCTGTGGTGAGAGAGGGCCAGAGATGGGGTGGATGTGAGCGAGGCCATGTGACGGCACGTGGCTCCAGCACCAGGGCCTCCGTTGGCCCACGAGTGAAAAATGCCTCATTGCTTCGTGTGTATATATAGATATGCATACATAACAGAGAGCCCGGCGGGCTCTCAACATAGGGACATGCACAGCTTTGTCCAAGTGTTGTCCGAAACCATGGTCGAAGACAGAAAGGTCCAAAACAGAATTCTAGATAGTCTCGTGGATGATCAACCGCATCTATCCGTTCTATGATTCCCTAAAATTCGCGGGGCTTGAGGTCAAAAAGCGCGAATCGAAATCACACTAATTACCTCGGTCACGTATCTCGAGGATCCTTGTCGAAATAGCTGCTCGCACTTACTTGCCGGCTGGCGCTGGTTCGAGCGTGACCTGCGGCGGGGGAGGTGGGCCGGGATGTCGACACTCCATCCGACAAGAACGGTGTGGTTGGGAGTTGGATGGAAAAGTCGTTGGGCGTGACGGACGAGCCCTTTTCATCCACGCCACCATTCTTCTCGTAGCTATCGATACGAATAGGCGGGGGACGATTGCTAACCGCCTTTGTTGGAGACGGGCTGAAAATGGGGTTACCATAGTAGTGGGAAGCTACCAGGACTGCTGCAGAGCCCAGGAAGAACTGCAATGATGGGTTAGTCAGTGGATGTTTGGCAAGTCATAAAGGCAGAGGAATGATGGGATGGATATGGGAATTTCGACATACGCTGGCCGTGAATTCCAAGGCAAAAAACCACATGCTCCCGAGAATACACAGAGTGACACTGATGGTCGTCGCCAGAGTCTCCGTGTCTCGCTGTGCATAGGTAATGTAGAGCACGGAGAAGATTCCTCCCAGCGCTTGGAGGATGATAGTAGACCACACGGCCCAATTGTAGCCCTGGAAGAAGCCATTGTTGGCAATCTTGTCCCCGTCGCGGAACACAACACCGATGAACAGAGCCGGGAAAACAGAATAGATTGCCAATTGCACATTCCGCACCCACATAGAGATACTGGCAGTACTATCCTTGAGCACCTTCTCGAAATTGACCCCCGCCAGCCCTGAAGCAAAAGAAGCCCCGATGGCAGCGAGGAGGCCCACTGCAGTATGCAGGTGTGGTTCGGCCGTCTGCATGTCTTCCTCGATGCCCTCATATGTGGCAGAGCGCTTGTATAGATTACCCGCGGCTTCTTTAACGGCTTTCCACTCCTCAAGGGATCGTGGGAAATGATGATGGGCACTCTCGTCTGGCAACGTCATTTCCTCGGAGCTGGCGTCAGGGATCTGCACCAGTGCCACTCCCACCACCAAGAGCAGCAGCAGGCCCCACTTGTGGGGTGCAATACTCCGTTTCAGAAGCATCAGACCAAAGATCGCAGTGGTCAGGAACTTGAGCTGAAAGGTGACCTGGAAGGTTGCTGCCCGCAGGTTCGACACGGCAATGTATACCAGGGAATTAGACAAGACATCGAGCGCAGCAGGGACTGCCAGTTTCCAGCTGTCGCCCGAGAACACGACATTAGTCAATTGGAAGAAAAGTGAGGTGGCCGGCATCGACGGCGATGCAGATTTGGAGACATCGTAGAGTGCCATGGTGAGGGAGATGGCCAGCTTGACCACTTCATTCAGGAAAACCGCGGTCGAAGTCAGGTATCGTTTCCCACCGGCGGGCGGCATAACTCGAGAATAGTGGGATAACTATGCCATGGGAGCCGTGGTTAGCCAATTGAGCCCTATCGGCGTTCTCTCGGCGTGGTGGGATGTCTTACCAACACAAATGCAGCAGATTGTGCTGCCAGCTGTGACCAACAGAGCCAGACTGGTCAGCAATTGAGCCTAGCCGAGATTTCCACAGTATAAAAGAATTGTTTCCATACCAGAGTCCATGGGGCGTTTCTCGTCGCGACTCGCAGCCATGAAGACTGGCGTTGTGCGCGGTCCCCCATGATGAGGTTGTTTCAGCAGACAGTAGACAGTGGGGTGATCTGCAAAAGGAACACTCGAAGAATTGGCAGAGGGTGGAGTCCTGGAATGTCAGGGGAAGAAGGGGTAATTTGGAGCTGAACTGACCAGCCCTGCGGATAAGGGGGTTGTCAGATCGAAGGCTCCGACGTCACTTCAGACGATCGCCGTGGAGGCTGGGGACTACGCGTCGGCTAACTCCACAATGGGGGGCAAATTGAAGACGCTCGAACATTCGGTGAAAAGAACAGAAACAAGGTGAAGAGAATGAGTAGGGGGGAAAAGGAAAAAAAAAGGAAAGAAAAATCGCAAGTCCGGGGAAGGACACCACGGGGCGGTGTAATCACCTTGATTGCGGATGTAGATCTCCTGCCACGGACACACCCGAGAGAGCGTCCAGTTCACGTCCAAAGAAGCCCTCCTGCCAATCAAAGCAACTCTCATTATCCCAATTCGAAGCATCATGCAACTCCCACACCTCCGTCAGGGGGGCAAAGAGAGCACCTTATCATCAAATAGTTAAATTAGATCATTCAGGAATTCCCTTACGGATAGCCCTGGCTATCATTTTTCCTCTACCATTTCGTGTCCTGGCCACGACTATTCTATAAGCATACCGATGGGTCAGGAACTTGATAGTCCGGCAGAGACGTCACCTCTCTCGAAAGCTATACAATCACCTGGGCTGTCCTGCCACTGAGTGAATCTATTTATGGGGCTGCAAATCTGGATGATTAAAATCTTGATGCCTACTAAGAATAGATGGAATTTGGGAATCTCGAGAAAGTCCAAATGCTGGGGCTTTCAAAACCCGCCCTTTGCACATCTTCTCCCATACCTAGGTACATATGAAAGAAGGATTGATCGCAATTGAGGCTAGCCAGTCTCATTCATTCATGAATAATTGTCAGTACAAAAACAAAGCAAGATATTCAAAAATTCTTATGGAAAATAACAAAGAACAAGAAGAACAGCACCCTCATACATTTCATTCCTGGTAACCGAGTTGAGAGACCAACGTTGCTTTGCTCCGCGCGATCATATAGGTTGATCCACTGGAAATGTGTTCTGGTCGTCATAAGCTGGCGCTGCCACTGCTGGCATTTCACACTCCTCATAGCTTGGGGGTAAATTCGCATCTGCAACATCTCGGGCCAGGCCTTGCAACAATGCCGCTGCCACTCTTGCCGAAGGATACATCTCCACCACGGCCTGGAGATCATAAAGAGTCGGTCCACCTGTAGCAAAGTCTGCCCAATTGAGATTGATAGTTGGAAGCGAGGACTTGAGTGGCACGGTAGAGTAGTAGAACCCCATGCTACTTTTTCGGCCGTACGCAGTCTTGGGCATTCTCATGATGCTCCTGTCGTCCCACTGCAAGTTGTGACGAAATTTGGACAGCGGGCCGGTGGCTTTTAAGAAGTCGTTTTCCGCGAGCGGCCCGATATTCATTCCTTCTTTCCAACCGAGTTCCTTGGCCTTGGCGTAGTCGTTGCATGCTGCTTTGTACTTGGATTTTTGGGACTTGTCAAAGCCGTTTCTATCGATCGAATGGAATCAGCTGATGTTGAGAAATTGACAGGGGAGGGACATACACGTTTGAGCACGAGATCGAATAGAAGGAGGGGTCCAGCTGGTTATCATTGGGGAGGCCGATATTCCGACCTAATTCGTGTGCAAGCCGGCCCACGAGCGCACCGTACTCCCCGTCCAGCACGTCGCGCCCGATTTCCATGGTGTGTACCCCCCGCTGATGTAGCCCAGCGTGGTGAATACTTCTCTCCCCGGGATGTCGCTAAGAATGAGGGTATTTTTTCGGTCCGAGGGGCAATCAACCAAGTTCCATGAGGTTGGGATTTCGATCTTTTGCTGTTTCTTTTTCCTCAAGATATCTATAATCGATCGGCTCCTCAAAACTGGCGGATTTGTCCATAGGCCCGCCGCTTGTTTAATCGCTCCCTTTATTTGGGCCTCGTAGCCGGGGTTGGAGCCCTTCACACAGTAGGGAATCGGATTCACGGATCGATCGTCCTGCTTGACGGGCCAGGTAGCCACAACCGAGTGCTTGACAACTCCTGCTCGCCGCTCTAACGAGGATTCCTGTTCGACTGGCGCCACAGGAGAAGATTGTCCACATATGGACAGGAGGAGGACGGAGAGCAGCAGTTGGAACCGCATCGTGGAGGGTTGAGAGGGTTTGGCTGGCCTCTCAGCGTGAAAACACAAAAAGACAGAGAGTGGGAAAATGAGTTCAAAATCCCCCGAGGAATCAGAGGATGTCCTGGCTTTTTTCTGTCCTCTCTTATGATCCCTCTCGTGGGGGCAATTTCTATCCCTCCACCCCTCTACATACGACCGTGTTGGCCCCTGTGGAGCCCGCCCCCTATGTAAGAACTATCCGCATATCGTAAGGTGATTGCATAAGGACACCCGATCAAGTGAAGCACACGGCACTATGGAATATTCGTCTATGTACGTCCTCTCTGGGCTGATCTATGCCCGGGGACTTCCATCGCGAGAAAAACGGATTACCCCTGATCAAGATCCCAGGCATGGACTGAGATGATTCGAATGATGGCGTGCATGCAGTGTTGGAAGTGGATGTCTTGGGATACCCACAATCTGACAATTGGGGCCAGGGGTATTCCCATTTCCCGCCTAGTTCGTAATATTAGTAGAAGATTGGAGTGTAAAAGTGGAGTATCAGAGGACCATTAACATTGCATAGTACACTGGCCCCCAGTCAGAGTTTCGACTTTGGCCCCCTATAGTATATATATACATACATACAGTACGAGTGTACTGTAGATCAGTCGTGGGATGGGAGCATCATCGGTCATGAGTAACCCGCGCATAAGTTTACTGCGACCCATAATTGTGTTTTCGGCTAATTTTTGAGTCTTCTTTCGGTTTCTCTCTTGAGGTCCGTGAATTTTGATTTTATCATTGTGGGTATCCAGTGCTTCTATTGTATAGATTACCGATTGTTTCGCGTCGACTCGACTATTCGGCGTTTACGCGTAGGGACTGCCAGCATAGAAGGAAGATTCTTGATTGTCGAAATTCGTGTACAGAAACTATTTATAGACACTATTTATAGGTTCCACACAAAGTGTACATGCCATCTACCCGCCCCACATTTTTATCTTGTATTAAATACTGCCCGCCGAAAGATACTGTAGTAGCTTAGAATCACTCTCATATATACGCCCGCAAAGTGTAGATATCAATTTCGATCATTGCACAATAACAAAAGAAAGAAAAGAAAAGAAAAGAAAAAGAAGTGGGCAGCTAATTTGAGCTATTTTGACCGAGGGAAGAGGGACCAGTCGGTGCTAGACTGTGACAATAACTCTTTCGGGGAGTACTTCGTGCATGCCTCGATAGGTATGGTGGTCATATGGGCTCGTCATTTTTTATTCGCCTGCTTATCCCCATACCTCCATAGGTGGGTAGCGTCTATGAGTATCACTCAATAAGCGAGCCGACCATACGCTGCGACGATCAGGTCAAGCGACTCTTATATTACTATCTATAAGATAAGGCCGAATCGGCAAGGAAGGGTTGTCTGCCTGATCCCACCAAGCATCGAGTCTCTCGTTTGATCTCTTCCTTCCACTATTCAAATATCCATGGATAAATCGTACTAGAGGGCAATAGCTAGAAGAAAATAGCTAGCCACGTATTCCAATTCTAAACCTTCAAGTCCGGTTAGTGAATGATAGGAACAAGACAAGATCGATAGAATAGAAAAAGGTCGGCCTAGGACAACCACAACGCTAATGCGTGCTTTTTTCTATCTAATCTATCCAACTTGTATCTATCTGAGGCTCAATATCTGTCCCCAACTCTTTGAATATTACGCGAGCGTTCTCCCTGTCCCAGTTTAGCTGAAGGAATTAGGGGCGGTCCTAGCGCGGCCCCAAGTCCTTGTGCTTATATCACAGGTCCCTTTGATCTCCATTGTTATGGGCGAGTAGAAACGCTCTCTGTCTAACTCTGGTAAAAAGATCTAATTAAAGGGGCAGTATGAAATAGCCCGAAGCAAACCAGGGGTAACCCGACAATGATCCAACTATAATTAGGACACTATTCTCGGATGCAATTCTTCGTGAGGCTGGTGGCCCCTGATCTCGATATTCTTTGCTTTCTGGTTCCTTTGTCCTTTTCTTTGATCTGTCCTTGATCTTCTGGTTCATTGTTCTATTGTTAGATTGATCTCTACACTGGAACATGAAGTGCAAGGGTCTTGTCCTAACTCACGTTGGATTATCTCGATGCAGCCCTTCTTCAGAATTTTGATTTCCATGGTTTCATGGAATTCAGCAAACACTCTTTTCACATAAGGACTGATGTCGTCACTGGGTGTCTATTTTGGCTTATCTTCCCTTTTATAGTATGGCTATACAAGGGAAGAAATCCTTTGAAAAATGGATGGTTTGGAGTTTCACAACTATGTAGGTCCTATTGTGTATAAATCCAAAAGCAACTCAGTATTTCCTTCGATAGAAATGCTGTATATAATTTAAGATATTAGCAGTGCGCCATCTTGATCCTGGGCATCCTTTAACCTTTCTCGTTTAGAGTCCTTGCATTAGCGCCGAACACATAACCACATGTTTTTGTTTTAACTATTCGCGACCCTTCCCTTCTAGCAATCTTATCACTATTAGTAAATGAAATGGTTCAATCTATACCGAGATACACTCCTAAAAGAATATTAGAAAGTAGTTAAAGAACCGATAAACTGACGTAGAGAGCGAGTCGTGAAAGTTATCTTCAACACTTAAGGGATATAGCACCAATTCATGATTAGGCATTTGCATCTATTGATTAAGACTTGAGGACTTTTTACGGGCATCGCCCTACAACAGAGGCAGGGTGCTCCTCTGGGTATGGACTAAGTGTTCACTGACTGCTTCATAGATGCCTCGGAGAATCACTGGGTACTCACTGAGCGAGCAGGGAACAGGCCACTGAGCCTGAGGCCAGACTGGAATCTACTCAGTGGCTTGTAGAAAGAGAGAGAAATAGAGATAGAGGAATATACCCTGAACCAGTCGGGTTTCTCATTTATCTCACAGTATCCGGATGTGTGGGCACTCGACGCACCACACGGTACACGCGCAATGATGGGAATGAAGTAGGAACCTAACTCTGAGCGCCCTCATACAAGCGGCGGAAATTAAGAGGAAAAAACCTCCACTCGGCAGAGAAATATGGTACAATATCCTACGTAGAGTTAGTTCCCAACGTATGTCAGTCCGATGACATCTAGGCACTCCAAAATTCTTATTCTAAGGTGGAATCTTTCCAACTCGTCCGAAAAGTGAGCCAGGATTTCTTATTTCTTCCAAACTGTGGTAGGAGAAATCGAATGACTCTAAAATAACACAAAAAACCATCAGGCCATGACATATCAGCGGGTATGGAAGCCCGTTCGAGAGGGCTGATCATGAAAAAGAAAAGAAAAAGATGAGACAGACGATAGTAGAAGATATGTGAAGAGAAAGAAAAGAAAGTGAGAAGGCAGAATGCCTATGTAATTCGCCAAGGACGAGGTCAAGACGAGAAAGCAAAAACGCCAGGATGCAAAGTGGACAGAGTAAGGAAATCAATGCAGTGGTAAAAGAATGTCAGCAACTCGAGACAGGAGCGAGGAGCCTGAGAACAAAATATACAAAAATGTACAAAGAAGGATAGAAAACAAAACAAAAAAAAGATATCGAGAACAGTATCGGTGCAGACAATCCAGCCGATGCAGATACGACGAACGTAGGTCAATGCACAGCCGCCACATTGGCTCGATCGTGGTTCCAGTCAAAGTCAAAAGACCAGAGCGGGTGCTTGCGTCGCGACTCGCCATTCTCATCCAGCATGATAGCCTCGCTGCTGTCGGTGCGGCGACGGGTATGCTGGCGCCGAACCTCCGGAACCGCAGGGGGCGGGTTTCGAGGCGGAGGCTTGGGCGAGGGCAGCGGCGAGAAGCGGTGGATGGGCAGAGTCGGGGTGAGGGGCGAGGCGCCGCTGGTGGCGGGCGAGGGCAGGCTCTCAGAGTAGCCCAGACTGAACTGAGGGGAGCCGACCGAGTTACCGGTCTTCTGCTCACTATCAGAACTAGAGCTCTGTGACAAAGATCCCTGCTTGTCCTTGTGAGTTGCGCCTTGATTTGTCCGCGCCTGGTAGGACGGGAGGGTGGCGTTGGGCGGGAGTACGGCGCTCAGGCGCAGGAAAGATGTTTCGGAGCCGCAGAAGGAATCGCGCGACGGGCCCGATATCATCGAGGATCGATCCGCTTCGGTGGGGGCGCGAGAGGCATTGTAGTTAAACAGGCTTGGTGTGACCTTGCCTTTTCGCTTGCGAAATGCGTCTAACAGATCCTGCTCTTGTCGAGTCACAGCGATAACCCGGCTTCTTCGGTTCATCTCTTTGAGTTCCTCGGGAGAGCTCAGAGGCTGCCGCGGGAACTGCTCCAGAATGGTTGGCTCTGCGATGGTGGGGATTCCACTCGAACGTCGAGATTGGGTTTGTCGGGTCGTGTGCGACGATTTGCCAGTCGATGACATCGATGGGTTCCTGCGCGTCGAGCTGCTGCGTGGGACATGGTGGGATCCGTGACTGCTGGTGGACGGCGCGCGCTCGACCCGCCGTAATGCTGGGCCGACAGCCGCCTGGGCAGTAGATGCTGTGTAGATCTGGGGTTCATATTCCCCGTAAGTGGCCACGCTTTCTCTGTAGGCCGTTTTGTTGCTATTTTTGTGATTGCGGGGTTGTTCGGCCGTTGGAGTTTCCTCTTCCTCATCCTCTGATGAAGAGAGGCAAAGAACACTGGAGTTCTGCAGATCCTTGTTCTTCAAGGTGCTCTTGCTGCTTTTCTTTGTCACGTTGCTCTTGACACTCCGGGCCTGTTGGTACTCGCCATGTCGCCATGGTTCCTCAGGAGAGCTCGTGGCTCTTTGGCGGACTGAGTTTTTGCGCGAAGTTGGGGTCAAGTAAGGATCCTTGGGTTGGCGGGCAGGGGGGCTATGGCGCCTCGAAGACGTGATTGCCTCGGCAGCCCAATGACGCTCTGGATGATCTGTGCGCAATTGCTCTCGACTTGCGGTGTATACACTCGAGCGGCTGAAGGGAGATCTCCGCCCGTCGTACCGGTCAAGGGCCAGGTCTATTTCCTTGGTCCCCACTGTGCGCTCGAGGGGATGCTCGAACCACTCGCTCTCTCTCGCCTCCACGTTAGATCGATCTGGCTTTCGGGAGTGCTGGCGCCTGTCGTCTTTTGTAGATGATGCATGGGGATGGGAGGTCGCTTCGGTGTATCTCCTGTTAGCCGAGGGGCTGGGCGGCCGTTCGATCTTTGTGGTAGGGTAATCGGGAACCACCGTCGAGACCGGCGATGGGGAACAGGTCATTCGTTGCGGGGAAAGTAAAGGAGGAGGCGGGCCAGTGTTTCGAGGCTTCGGGAAGAGCAGAGACAGATCAATGCGCGGAGGTCGCATCTTTCGCTTGGACTCCTTCATTGGACCACGAGGCTGCTTGAATGTGACCTGGGGCTCAGCGTGAAGTTCATGTTGCACTTGAGGCTGCAGCCCTTGGTTCTGAGTATTCATTTTGGACGATTCCTTGGAGCTGAAATAGGAGAAGAGGGTAGACGAAGAGCCAGACTGGTGGATTTTCTTGGAGGGTTTGGAGAGAGGCGGCGCGGGGTGCGAGTGATAATTCTGGCCCAGCAAAGGAGATGAGGCACGCACGCGAAGGTTTTGGTGAGGGGGTCTTGCATCGTTCGTTGACGTCGGAAACGGAACTAAGCCAGTGTTCTGCTTCGGGGCGCTGTCGGGCGTTCGACTGGGTCGAGTTTTCCGAGGCTCGTGCCAACGGCCATGCTCATTGGGGACTGACAGGTCTGTCCCCAAGATCCGCGAGGCTTTGGACGCCTTTCGCTGGGGGATCTTCACGTCCTCTTGACATTGTGCGCTGCGGTTTCGAATTGGATTGAGACTTGACGTTCGGAGCGGCACGTGGATGGGAGATTGTTCGGGGGGCGCCATGGTCAAAGGATCGGGGATGTTGGGGGCAGTCCAATTGCCCCGAACTTCTGTACGTTGCGACCCTGGAAATTCCTGGGATGTCGCAGAGCAACCCAAGTTGGTTATAAACGTTGCGGGTCCCCCGGAGGTTCCAGTATCTCCAGGATCTCAAGTATCGCTCGTTTTCCCTCAATCGATCTGGTTCACTCTGCAAGATGGTCAGTTACACCACGCCAGCACCAACAAGCGGGCGATATGTTCGCGGTGGACCACGTACCGTGAAACCCGAGCGGGACTCGGCAAACTGTCAACTTTTTCCCAGTTTTCCCGTGATTGCAGGCGACAGGAAACACGGGAGAGGGGGAGCACGACCAGGGTATTTCTTTGAAGTCAGATGATGTCCCCCAGATCCCTGTACACACAGGCGAGAGGTGTTTCTTGGGGGGGGGAAAAAGAAAAAAGAAAGGGAGATGAGCCGTGCTAATAGGCGTCACTTCGATCGATTCTCGGGACTTCACACAATCGGGACGCTTAAAGGGGCGACCCACCTGTCGTCTTTTACACTTTGACCATCCCTCCTTCGAAGAGAGAAAAAGAGTGGAGCTGAAGACGCCACGGTCTCAATTAAATCAGGCGGAGGAGTGGCCACTGCTGTTTTCCACCTCAGCTACTGGGGGGGGATGGCCCTGAGTATGGCCTGGAAGAGTAGGAATCGACAGGCACGTCCCCCCACCAGACCAATTGGCAAGGGTGCCAGTTGAGAAGCAAGTGTGGTTCACAGTGTGCCATGGATCACTTGGATGTTAACTATCAGCTATTCACGTATGTTTACCGAGGAAAAGGGCCGTCCATTTACCATGCCATCTGTATAGATGTGGCGCATACCCCTGAATAATCCAGGGTTCACACGTGTGAGAGACCCTGAAAGCCCCCGGGGAAAAGGTATCCAGGGGCGAAAAGGAGAAAGGAAAATAAATAAAAACGTGGGCTAATTTGATTTTGCAGAATCGATCTTGCGCTATTCCAGGAACTATGGAGCATAGTCGGTGATTATTGACGGGATCGGCTCTCCACTGTGACAAATATGCCCACAGATCCCTTTTTCCCTTTCTTACTGACGAATTCCGTGGGCTTGTTCATGGCTTGGGATTTGATTTGCCCCCGGAACATGTCGATATGCGCCTTGAGCACACTGTCGATGTCTGTCTCTTTTTTAATGTCCGGGTGCCCAAGTGACAGAATCAGGTCCAATGGTGTGGCTACTTGCCCCTAGGCTCTACACAAGCCCGCAGATCTCCGATAGTTCCGATCGAGAGCGAGATCCTGTCGTGTCTCCAGTGTGGCGCGTCTCTGACCCACGGCAAGAACCAGGCTCTGACAGCCCGGGGAGAGAGGGAGAGAAAGAGGAATAACCCTAAGGCCACAAGGAAGAATAGTGTATATAGTGTCGATAATAATAACCCAGATAGACCAGATCTATGGACCCGATCAGTCGGAGTTACTTGCGTGTCTCCTATTTCTTGCAATCCTCCTTTTTCTTTTCTTTTTCTGCGAGTCAACCCGAGAAAAGAAGAAAAAAAAAGGTTCAACGACCTGCACGACTTGGATATCTCCACGTTCCAGTGGCAATGGTCCCAAATACGCGGATTCTGACGTGTTTCTATGTCCCAATAGTCGCCTCGAATAACAATAGTGCGATTCCAGTTTCCAGGATTCTGGCAGTCTGGTATTTCTCCCAGCTTTCTTCTTTTCTCTCCTGGTTTTTGCCTCTCGTGCAGATCGCGCAGATCCCTTCTCTGCCGTGTCTGTTCCTCGAGTTTGATTTGCGGACATGACTCTTCTCCAGACTCGACCATGGATTGCGGTTCTCCAGGCATTATGTATTTGGGGTTGTTTTTCTCTGGTGATGGAAACCCCTGATTTTGGGGCCAGGGTTGGCCTTGCGTACATTGACACTTGTATGTACAAACTTTGATCACTGCCAGGGTGATGTGCATTCCCCCACTCTTTCCCCTTCCCTCCTCCCTCTTCCTGTTTTCTTCTTCTCAGGATGGTACATGCTTTGCAAGCGACTGGGGCAAGTCACTGCGATTGATAAAAAGATAATAATCAAAACGAACATGAGAACGAGCATGAGGATGAAAATGAAAATGAACATGAAGATGGAAATTGTCACCGACTCATTCGGTTTTCGCGGCGGGATCAGCGGGACTGTGGCTTTGTGACGGAGGCGAGAGGCGAGAGTGAGGCGTCGTACGTCTCGCCGGCGAAGCTTCCTTAGTCTCCTCGGTGCGGGCCTTCTTGGACGGATGCTCGGGCGACTCAGATGACTCGGCGCTTTCATCGCTGTCACGCTTTCGCTTCAGCGTCTCCTCCATCTCGGCCCGTCTCCTGGCCTTGTTCCATTCCCATCGCTGCGCGGGACTGGGTGCTTCGTACTGCGATGTCGATTCCATGGGTTAGATCCATCCACAAAGAAATATCTAGAGAAACAACTTACGCAGTCCTTGATGTGCAGCATGGGGTCCAAGACATGTCTGACCACCCACTGGACCGATTGCAGGCTCTTGACGAAAGTGAACTTGGGCTTCTGTTGTGTCCAGAAGCCAGGAAGATTCCAGCCGCGTGTCGGGGTCAGAAGGTATTCTTTGCGCAGTCGGTAGACGATCTCTCGGGCTTGCTCTTCGGTGCAGTCTGCAAAAGAGTTAAGAAGCGTATCCACATATAAAGTAACAAGTCCCAAGGGAAAGATTCCATACGAAGCTTCTCGGCAAAAGTCGAGTTCAGATTCGAAACACCCTCCTTGAGGATGAGCGCGACACCCTTACGCAACAGAACCACGTTGGTCATTTCTGCGAGGAGGCCCGGGTTGTCGGGCATCATCGATGGGACCAGACAGTCGTAACAGGCGTGGAGTTCGGGGATGCGGTAGTCGTCTTCGGCATTGTAGCCGTAACATTCCCAGTGCTGCAGCGTAAAGCAGAAATTGCACTTGATCTGTTACAACGATGATTAGATCTGATTGAACATAGGTTCCAAGGGAAAGGTTTCAAAGATCAATGTCATTCTTACCATTGCCTGCTCGCCGTACGACTTGTCGCCACACTGGCATCGAATCTCAGGCGGCGCAGAGGATCCCTCCCCATTGCCAGTTTCTTTTCGCTTGCCGAACTTGGTAAGGTACGCCATGCACCTAAAGAAGAAATCAAGGGGATTGACGGCACGTAGCCCTGATCTTCCAGTATTGATAATAGCGCAGAAGATAGACGGTGTTAATAAACACAGCGCTCGCGAGAGAAACTCGAATCATGGAGCTCGGTCATGTTGGCAAAATAGGGTGATAGGTAATGAACTGTGCCTAATAATATAGCATTTAGCCTTTTCGCTTCGTGCAGCCAGATTGATCAAAAATAGAAAAATAATTGTCAGTATCAAAATTTAGAAGAAAGGAAGTTCCAGCGATACAAGGACATATGTTCAACATGGACTTCCATTTTGGGATATAGCAAGCCCTAGTTTTACATCCTTGGACATACAGGCTCTTTTACATAGCTCAACCTGGATCTTTCCTGCTGTTTCAATTCAATTTAATTGTAATATTGAACTGTTGTTTTTACGCTCACTATAAGGGTTGTTGGACAATCTCGAGACACCAACGCTATCAGGCGACATCGATGTTAGCGGACAATCTGCTATGAGGGCTTGGCGAACATGCTTAGTGCAAAGTTATACCTCTACAGGAAGAAGATATGGTGCCAAGGAAAACTAAGTAAAAGGCGAGAATCAACTTGATTCTCGGATTGAAATGAACAGTACTTCTAGACACTTTTAATACCTGTTACTACTGAAATATATATATATATATATGTATGTATGTATATATATATATTCTCTCCGATACAGATACTGGTGCAGGTTCAAGAACGCCCCCACCACACGTGATCCGTGGCGAGTCTGGTGAACATTTCACATTTCCCTTCAAAGAAAGAGGATCCAAAAAAGATGGAGTGGCTGGTGATTCAGGATGGTTCGCCACTTCCTACTTGCTCAGAACCAAGATCCACGATGTCATAGTCCGCGGGATCCCCACTTGAAAGAGCACAACCGGTTCTGTCAAAGAGAATCCACCAAGTCTGGAGGGCCAGTTTCCGGATTCAAAGTTCTCTGAGAAACTCCAGACTCTCAAGGTACTTTTTTTGGGGGATGCGAAACTGGCCTTCCTACAACTTCGGTCGGGGGATACCCGAGGCCGATAAGTTTTTCCGAGCAAATGTAGAGAAGCAAATGTAAAGACACAAACTCGCCTGATTTTGAGTCGAGATAGTTATCTTTGAAATAAAAGAAAGAACAGCGAACGAAGAACGAAGAACGGAGAAAGAAGAAAGAAACAGTTTGAGGGAAAACGAGGGGAAAAAAAAAGAGACGATGACATGCAATGCCCGGCCCGGATTAATTGTTGTTCTCCGCCCCAACTCCCTTGTCAGCCGCCACTCTTTCTCCCCTTCCCTTCGAACGTCCTTACTTTGGTTTCATCCCCTTCCTTTGTGGCCATGTTCTAAGCGTTTCTCTTCTGTGTGCTCTTGCAGACGTACTCGTGTCGACGGGGCGTTTTGCTGGATTTCTCGCTCCCCCCAACTAGACCGTGACCATGTCTTTCGACGGCCCCAGTTCTATCGAAATCACTCAAGTCCACTCATCAGCTCCCGATCAAAGCGCGTCTCTCTCTGCATCACCATCCTCTCATACAATCCCCACCGAGTCTCGTCTCGTCCGACCCCGAAAACGCGACATGGAGGAGCCAGAAAGAGATGACTCGGGCTCCGGGCCATCGAGTGCCCTCGGCCAGTTTGCCATGGCTCCTGCCACCCGCACCACGGTGGTAACCACCACCACGACTACGACGACCACCTTTCCACCCCTGGTTGTGCGGCCTCCGCGTGCGGTCAGGAATCTGGATACTCGGCGCTATCCTCTCGCAATGTCCCCCACCCCGACATCGTTGCGGAACTTGAAATTCAAGATCGGCGACAAGGCGATGGTTTTCAACGAGCCCGAGGACACGAATAATGCACCTACCGAGCCGCAGAGGCCGGAACCTTACTCCCAACGTTCAGCGATTGATAATGTGATGGCGCAGGATATGTGCCTTCCGAGCCCAAGTCTATCCCCAGTTACCGCGATGAATGCTCTGCATGGCGAGTCCTCATTTGAGTCTGAAGGCCTCGACGTCGATACGGACTCGAGTCTCGATCACAGTGTCTCGCGTCTCCCGAAGAGCAATCGATTGCAAGATGTGGGATCTCGGGCCAAAAAGATATCCTCGCCATCCCTTATGGACATGCCCAAAGTGCTGGAGTTTTTCGATTCGGTCCCTGAAGAGTTGAAAACCTATCTCATGTACCAGTTCCTTCGACGATGTCCCAAACCTACTCTCCATTTCGTGGCCGAAGTGGTCAACCCAACTCTGAAATGTGATTTCCTTGCTTTGCTGCCTCTGGAGCTCAGCCTCAACATCGTCAAATATCTTGATGTTCAGACCATGTGCCGCGCGGCACAGGTGTCCAAGAAGTGGAGACATATAATTAACTCGGATGAGAAGACCTGGAAGGAACTTTTGGAACGTGATGGTTACATTCTTTCAGACGGCGAGCTAGATCAGGCCATTCGAGAGGGTTGGGGCTGGCAGTTCCCTAGTGGAACCGATGGCCACGAAAAGGATCTTAGCGTGCTGTCACCGACCAGCGCGGACAAAGAGACATCTCCAGCTCTGTCACCATCTGGTCCGAGTGAGAGGGCTCTACTGCCATCGCTTTCACTGAATCGGCGACCCAAGCGGAAGGCAAACACGCGCGCCTCGAGCCGTAAACTTGCTAAGCGGAAGGTTTCATCCAGCACGAACGGATACACCGAGCCCGATTGGAAGAAGGGCGTTGCTGCGTCGGAAGCTCCTTACGCTGCTGCCAACGCCGCTGCCGCCGCTGTACCTTATCCCGATGTCGGATTGCCATCCCTCCGCGGACTTTATCTGTTCAAGTCTCTTTATCGCCGACACCATGCTATGCGAAAGGGATGGATGCAACCGGAACTCAAGCCCCAGCACATCGCTTTCCGTGCTCACGACCGCCATGTAGTGACATGTCTGCAGTTCGATGCCGACAAGATTTTGACGGGAAGTGATGACACGAATATCAATGTGTACGACACTAGGACCGGTGCACTGAAGGCGACGCTGGAGGGTCATGAAGGTGGTGTCTGGGCTCTTGAGTATCATGGCAATACTTTGGTGTCCGGGTCTACTGATCGGTCGGTGCGAGTCTGGGACATTGAACAGGCCAGATGCACCCAGGTCTTTCACGGCCATACCTCGACTGTCCGATGCTTGCAGATTCTCTTGCCCACCGAAATCGGTCAGGATGCAAATGGCCATCCTGAAATCATGCCCAAGCAGCCGTTGATCATCACTGGATCTCGTGATTCCAATCTGCGAGTGTGGAAGCTCCCGAAGCCGGGAGACCCCGTTTATTATCAAACCGGACCTCTTCTGGATGACACGGAATGTCCATACTTTGTTCGCGTGCTACCGGGCCATCATCATTCCGTTCGTGCCATTGCAGCACATGGCGACACTCTTGTCAGCGGCAGCTACGATTGCACGGTAAAGGTGTGGAAAATCTCCACCGGACAGACCCTGCATACTTTGCAAGGCCACAGCATGAAAGTGTATAGTGTGGTTCTCGACCCCAAGCGCAACCGCTGCATCAGTGGCGCCATGGATCATACGGTCAAGGTCTGGTCGCTGGACGATGGTTCAGTGCTCTACAACCTTGAAGGCCACTCCTCGCTCGTCGGCTTGCTTGCCTTGGAAAGTGATTTCCTGGTTTCGGCCGCCGCAGACTCCACGCTCCGCATCTGGGATCCCGAACATGGCCACTGCAGGTACAAGCTGAGTGCACACACTGGGGCCATCACGTGTTTTCAGCATGACGGACAGAAAGTCATCTCGGGGTCGGACCGGACCCTGAAAATGTGGGATGTGACCACCGGGCAGTGTGTCCGAGACCTTCTCACCGACCTCAGCGGCGTGTGGCAAGTCAGATTCAACAACCGAAAGTGCGTTGCTGCCGTGCAACGCGACAACCTCACCTACATTGAAGTAAGTCATCTCCGAGTCGGCTTTCAATTGCTTCCTCTAACGGCATTACTTTAGGTTCTCGATTTCGGCGCAGCACGGGACGGAGTATCTGTCAATAAACTCGGGCACCGTCGAGTCGTCAACCGGCGAGGTCGGGAGATCCTGCCCAGCGCCGTCGATGACATGTCTGAATAAACCTCGCCATCACTTGAAACCGACTATTCATGATCGACATACCCCTATTCATCCTTTCTTATGTCCCCTGTCTCTCAATTTTCCTATGTCTACCCCATTGTTTCCCATTCACGATACCCATCCTTATGGCTCTTTGTCTTCCATTGACACCCTTTGCATAGCGCGGCCGGCATTCTCTTGAACATGCTGCATTACGGTGGGAGGGAAGGCGTTTATCTGATTTTCTTTTATTTTCTTACATCGGTTGTCTCTACGAGTATCTTTTTCATTTCTCTTTCTCTTGCCATTCCTTCTGTATCTCATTATGTCTGTGAGGCGTTTGTGTGATCATTAAGTCGGCGATCCTGGCTTCCGTTGTGTTGCGACGCCAGGCAAATTCAAGTTCATACCTTGTGTGATTTGATTGTAATTAGATTCACTATGATATCGGTCATTCTTTTCTGTTGTAATATCTGACTATGTGCCTCTTGAAAGCTAGGGACTGCAGTCAAATCCTGTCGGCCAAAATCATACTTTGCGCCAAAGCCTTGACTTAGTCTCCTGTAGCTGCTGGGGCAGAGGAATAACAGTCCCTAATCTATGAAATAAGGTCAGCCTGCTTGTTGGCTTCAACTGTCTAAATCTTGTTAGCTTATTATACATATCCATACATCCCCACCATGTCTGCCACCCTCCCTTCATCTGTTGACTATGCCATTGTAGGCGGAGGCACTGCCGGTCTGGTCGTCGCCTGCCGACTCTCTGAAGACCTTACCTAACACGCAAGTTATCGAGCTGGAGAGTGGTCCCAACCGCATCACTGATCCACAGGTATAGAATCCAAATGGCTGGTATGCATTGACCGGCTCGGAGCTGGACTGGCAGCTGGAGACTCTTCCGCAAGTATGTGCTACTCTAAGACCTGAAAAAGGGGGGGACGGGAAGGGCAAAACTAACTGTGAGCGCCCTTTTTTTGCAGCCAGGACTGAATAATCGCAGCCAGGACCATTCCGCCGGGAAAGTACTGGGCGGATGCTCAGCCATCAACGGACTGATCTTCGTTCCCCCATCCCCAGCAGGAATAGATGCCCGGGCGAAACTGGGGAACCCAGAATGGAACTGGGCATCGCTGCGGCCGTATCTCCAGAAGTCATATACTCTCTCCCCATCCGGGCAGCCGGGGTCTGGTAGTGGTGGTGGTGGTGGTCAGGAAGCGGATCGGCGCAATTCAACAATCAACGGCCCGATTCAATTAACGTACCCTTTTCTTTCGGAGGAATGAAACCATCCGCTGATCCAGGCGTGGAATGATGCTTTCAAGGACCTGGGCTGCGAGTATACCACCGACTTGTTCGCTGAGGACAGGACCGTTAGCACGCGTCCGTATGCGGCGACTGTTGACCCAATCTCTGGTCTTCCCAGCAGTGCCGAAGGTGAATACGGCACAGTCGCCTCCAGTCGACCAAACGTGACTATCGTGACCGATGTGACAGTGCACAGAATTCTGTTTGACTCTGGTTCGGGGAATATCTCTGCAACTGGCGTGGAGGTTGAATGGAATGGAAGCACCGCTACGTTGAAGGCTGCCAAAGAGGTAATCCTAGCGGCAGGCGCTTTTCACACCCCGAAACTGCTCGAGATCTCGGGTGTGGGTGCCAAAGACCGGCTGAGTGCTTTGGGTATTCCGGTCGTGCTGGACCACACCGGCGTGGGAGAAAATCTGCAAAACCATGTCATGGGAATCTTGCCCGTGCCACTGGCGTCTCGACCAGACCTTCAAGACCTCACGGCCTATATTAAAGCCAAGGCCTTTGCACGACTGGATCCAGAGGAACAAAGTAGCTTCTGACTTCGACCACCGGCTCCGACAGCTCCTTCGAGAAGGTTATCCAGTCGATCAACCAAAGCTCCGACGAAGCCTCCGCGTTCTTGCTCCTGAGTACGGCACCCGGAAACAATGCCGTTCTAGCCATCATTCCCAGCTACCCATTTTCGCGAGGAAGCACACACATCTCATCCGCAGACGCAGACGTCAAACCAACCATAGACCCGCGCTTTTTCGCGCACGATCTCGACCTCGAGATCCTGGCCCGCCATACCCAGAACTTGTATCGTCTGATCTCTGCCCCAGCTCGGCAGGACTTCCTTCATTCAGAGTCGGCACCACCTGATCTGGACACTATCAGGATGAGGCTGTGTGAGTCTATGGCTTTCACGACGCATCATTCGTGCGGGACAACTTCCATGCTTCCTCGTGAGGCTGGAGGTGTTGTTGATCAAGAGCTCTAGGTGTATGGGACGGCTAATGTGCGCGTTTTTGATGCGAGTATCTTTCCGCTTATCACTCATGCGAATCCTCTGGCGGCTGTGTATGCGGTGGCTGAGCGGGCGGCAGATATTATTCGGGGAGTGTAAAGCTTGCAAGTTGACCATATAAGATAAACATATATGAGTGTTTGAAAAGTAGGGCTGAACTTGGCTGTTGGTCATATCAACTAGATTAGATCCTCTCAATAAACCACCCTTATTCTACAGCACACACATAAACCCATTATAGTAACATCCATCTTCAATATCTCCCATCCCATCTCTGATGCTGGTTCCTCAGGAAGAACACCCGAGCATCAGGTGACTTTGTCGTAGCCTGATATCCATGGATGAGACATCCTTCCCGATTAGGCAATTGTTTGCTCCTGCTCCCTTATATTCTTGGTAACCTTCCTCCAGTCACGAACCAGGGACTAGTAGCCTAGCGGATATGGTGCACCACCATCCCCCAAAGGGGGAGCCGGTACACCAAGTTCTCGCAGGCCGAGGGTGGTCCTTGGTACGAACCCAAGAGGGGGAGGGGAAGGGTTTAGAGGCGCCGAGGCCTCTAGGCCCCTCCCCTTTTTATATCTTTTTTTTCTTTTTCTTCTTTTCTATTATTTCTGTTTGTTTTTCCTTCTCAAATCGAGTCTTGATGAATCCATGAGACTCATGTCTCTTTCTTATAGACAATTTTCATTTCACCTTGTTATGTCCCTACTGAACTCGTGTTCTAAGTCCAGTCTTCGAGTTGCATCCTACTTCCATATCCTCTCGACACGTATGGCTATCAATCATATCCCAGATCCACGCCGACACAATCTTCCATCCTTCCGCTCCACCCATCGCTCACTGCCCACGGCCGTGCGTGCATAGAACATATCCCGCGGGTCATACCGTACCTTGATGGCCTCCAGCCGGGGGTAGTTTCTGCCGTAAAACACCCGCTGCCAATCCGGCTGGTTGAAGTCTCCTTCATTCAGGTACGCACCACTCCCAGGTGTGAGAAGCTCGAGGCGAGGGAGGAGTTCCTTTGTCATTAGCTCTTGGCGTTGTACATCGACAGCGCGGTCAGTATAATTGTATGTCCTGGTTCAGTTAGTTCGGCTGAGGTCCATGATCAAGAGCAGTCAGGTTACGCCACGCAGAAAGGCATCACGTACGTTCCTAGTGTCACGGAGATAGCGGAATTGCGCCACGCCGGGTTGACTGCGTTGTTAGGCGGCTGTGTCCTTGATACATTCATGGAGATGCCTGATATCACAGCGTCGTCTGCGGCGATGCTCCGGAGCGCGGAGAAGAGAGCGGTGGCGTTGTGGTTCACTGTCGAGCGCGGGATCAATCGTCCCCCAGCTGGGCATCGGTGATATTGCTCTGCGGGTTCATCTTCTGGTAGCTATTGAAGAAAGTAGGAAACTCCTGGATGTCGTATTCTGCATTGCATGCGTCAGTCAGTCCCTTCGTATCCGTGGTTCCAGGGGTCAACATGGGGCTTCATACCGTATGGAATCTTGTGCCGCTTCAACAGCTCCACCGTCGACTGCAGATGACTCTGCAGCTGTTCCCTCGTGCCACCCGGCAGCGTGATGGGGGTTACACTGAACGAGTCCTCGATGACCGCCCAGACCGCCACGCCCCCGGCATCCACGACAGGGAGAACGGCCACGACGAAGTGTTGAATCACATCCCAGAAGACGCGGGGATCTACTTCGGACCCATCAAACGTCAGGGTCGCCGTAGCAGTGCGCCGCTCGGGGTACACCTTGACGACGCCGCTCAGAACCACGGCATAGGTCCCTCCGCCTCCCCCTGCAAGCGCCCAGTAGAGATCTGGGTGCTTCTCAGGCGAGACAGTCAGCAGCTCACCCGCAGCGGAGACAACTTCCCACTCGAGTATTTGGTCCGCAGCCAGGCCGAACAGCGACGCAAGCTGGCCGTGACCGCCACCCTGGCTGTAGCCACTAGTGACGCCAATAGTAGGACAGTTGCCCGTGAGGATGAGCTTGTTGCGCGCATGTGCAGCAGCCATAGCCTCGAAGCCCTGGACGCCTGCGCCGACGCGCATAGCGGGGCCCGAGTAAACGGGGGAGGTATAGTGCAGGGACTCCATATGTTTCAGATGGTAGGTCCACAGGACCACGGCGCCGGGGCCGGTCGATTTGCCCAGGTAGTCATGGCCGGTGTTGCGGATGACGACACGGATGTTGTGGCGCGACGTGAAGGCGAGGGTTTTGCGCACGTCAACTGCCGAGCTGACATTCACTGCGTACCGCACGAACGGGTCTGTGGTGCAGGGGGCGTCGGGCGGCAGGAAGGGATTGCAAGAGAAATTCGTGAACCAGGCTTGCATCGGGGACCAGGCGGTTTCGTAATGCGTGGCCGGGAGGGGCCAGACGGTCTTTAAATCGGCGCAGGCACGGGCGTCGTAAGCGCCGAAGGCCTTGCTCGTGTGGCACACGCTGCCGAGGGGGGTTGTGGAGATCAGCCTGCCGCCGATAGTGGCATTGAAGTCGCTCCATTGCTTGACTGATGGCCAGCATGCGTCCCCGGGGAAGCAGCGGCAGGACGGTGAGGAGAGCCCTGCCTGGATCCCAGGGAGGAGAGTGATGAGGAAGAGGACTAAACGTGTTGCTTGGGCCATGGCAAATAGATGAGTTGAGTAGCAGAAAGATGTGACTCAGGGATATCCGCGAGTCTATATACCCAGTGTCCTATATATACCGACAGAGCGGAGCTGGTTTCACTTGTAAGACTATGCTTACTACGTGACTGACAATCTTGGAACCTTTGAGGGGTTGGAGTAGAAGAATCAACTGGGATGACGAGAGCATAAGCTTGGTCTGGAGAAAACTATTAAAACTAGCTAGCATCCAGGCCAGGAGGAAAGGGTTCGCCGGCATTGCAATGCCCAGTCTCAGAGTTGTATCCTTGTTGCCCTAATCGCAAGAATGCAACGCCCTCGAATCTTCAAAAGATCGATTCCAACGAGCTGGGCTACTATGGCCAGTTCGAGGGTAGCAAAGGGCGATATTTGCCATGCAAAGATGTCATGCAAGCACTTCGTCGAACATAATTTCGGTTCCCCACGGACCGGTGCCAGATATGATCGGGAAAGAGTGGAATATATATATCTCTCGGGTATTTTGAGATGGTACCTCGAATTTCCCTGCCATAACCTGAAGGGCGCAGCTGTTATACCACGCCTCGGTTGTATGGCTGCATCTGCCATCTTCAGCTGCAGTGATACCAGAAGACCGGGGCGGGAGCTGGCACCGCCAGAAATGTTCTGTGTTTGGCGCACTAGATCAGCTGCTATACTCGACAAGACAAGTTCTCTCCCCAGACTTGCACTTCATGACGATGCGGCTGGAAATTCAGGCGCAGGTGTGGGAGCGATGTTGGCTTGCTCTAAGCTTCCGTCAAGTCCAGCCGCGGACAAGATTGACCAGCGAACAGCACTGACTCCTAAGGCCTGACCAGGGCCAATCAACGTTTCGGCACCGCACGTCAAAATCTCCCCCAAAGCACCGGGGCCTTCTGAGACCCGCCGGTTTGGCTGGATAGTAGGTTTAAGGTCTTGGAGCATGCTCTGAAGCTGCTGGATGCTGCATGCCGACACTCCAGATTTGATTTGGGACTTCTTCTTGGCAAGGACCTTGTCAACTTTGGAAAGAATTATTTGATGTGGAATAGCATAGCTTCGGAGAAGACTGAGAATATCCGCGTCGTTTTGCTTGATGCCGTGGAGGCTGTCGATGAGGACGAATGTTCGGCGCAGTCTGGGGTTGTATTTGGTCAGTGAAACATCCTGGGGTCACATATAGAATCCAATAACTCACTGCTTTCGTCCTTGGAGATACTTCATAATCTCCATTCCCCATTCTGGTCGACTGGACTTGCCGTACCCCGGCATATCTAGTAGCACTACCTTCGACTCCCCGCTCTTGGTGCCTCCAATGCCGAATGCGTTCATCTCCCTCGTCCGACCTGGTTTCGAAGATGTCCAACACATTTCTCGGCCCATGATCGCGTTCAACAGCGAGCTCTTCCCGACATTTGACCGACCTAGGAAGGCCACTTCCGGTGTTATTGAGGAGAGCGGTGTTGTGCGAAATTTGCTGGCGGACCAGAGCTTGATAGGCCCGTGGTTGGAGGGAGTGAATAACTTGTTGGCGAAGGTCAATTGCGCGTCATTGGGGGGTTTTGTATCCCAGTAAGAACAGAGGTCAGAAGGCGTAAGGTCTTGGGGTTGGCGCTTGTTTGGATTGGAAGGACTGGGTGTGGATGATGCCGGAGGGATTTTTGTCGCGTAGAATCGCAGGTTGGGCTTCGGTGCCCTGTAAAAAAGCATTCTGTCGATGTCGCGAGCGAGTTCAAGCTGATCAGGAACAAGCGACAAACCGGCGATTTCTCCAGATTCTCGCTCGGCGCACGGGGCAAGTCGGCCGAGCCAGGCCGAGCTCTGCTTATCTCGATTTATCGGCATGCGCTCTGCTCAACTCGCTTGACTCTTGCTCTCCATCCAGCGAAATGATCAACGCCGTGCTGGTCTTCAATAATAATGGGCAGCCACGGCTGACCAAGTTCTACACGCAGCTGGTGCGTTCTGATCCTGAACCACTCCCCCCACCTTCGTGGAAAGCAGCTGACAAGTCGGCAACCAGGACACCCAAACGCAGCAGTCTCTCATCGCGCAAATATATCACCTCGTCTCGCAGCGCCCACCCAGCGCATGCAACTTCCTTCCTCTCCCTCCTATTCTCTCGCGAGGCGCGAGCTCCTCCGTGCATGGCCCATCCGATGCCCCAACCCAGATCACCTATCGCACCTACGCAACATTGTCCTTCATCATGATCTCTACATCGACTGAGTCGCCGCTAGCTCTCATCGATCTCATTCAGGTATTTGTCGAGGCGCTGGACCGTATGTTCGAGAACGTGTGTGAGCTGGACCTTATCTTCGGCTACGAGACCATGCACGCTGTGCTGGGCGAGATGATTGTCGGTGGTGTCGTGATTGAGACCAACATAGACAAGATTATGGCAGGAGTGCGCAATCAGGAGGGATCGCTGGGCAAAAAGAAGGCCGTCCAAGCTGCGAGTACAAGTCTTGGTCGCGGGGCGCTTCCGGGACTGGGCGCGTGGCGGTGATAGACACAACCACAGCTCTGTTACCCTACACAGAGCAGAGAATTTGACGAATGTGCACGCTTTTTACTCTATGCTAGGGCGTTCTGGTTATACATAGACATTTTTCGTGCCCGGCGCACTCGGCCATGGCCATTCTACCTTAGTTGGTCAGCGATAGCTTGAGCTAATATTGGGTCAATCTTTGAAAATTGAGACATTGGGTTGAATCATGACACCCTGACATCCACTACTACCTTGCGTATACTAAAACAGCATAACAAAGCAACTCCGGTAACATCAGCTTGCAAGTACTTAAGTATACTCGGTACAAGATGCCAATATTCGATCATGTGACTAGTAGACCTCTCACATGATACCTTAGCCCTAAGCGATTAACCCTGCATCACGTGTCCACAGACCCACGACAAATTCATAAGATCCGCGCCAGAAGCTTTTCTTTTTTCCCTTCCGTCAACCGTCAACCAGCGCCGCCAACCCCAGTCGACGACAATGGTAAGCACCTAAAGCCTTCTGTTCAACATCGCAGAGGCTTCGACTACTTCCGCGATGTCGTGAGACAATTTGTCTGGCTTCAGATCGCAAAGTATCGAAGCAGTTCCGCCGATTGCACATCATTTCGAAAGAGATGTGGGCAGACGCGATGATTTGGCTGGAGACATGAATCAGGCCCGTAACACGGCCTGGCTCATGTCATCCATAGAGTTCAAAGAAGATACAGCACTAGGAGGAGTAGATGGCTGATCTTCTTTTTCTCAATGATAGCCTCCCAAGTCCGGAAAGAAGACCGCCGCCATGCCCTACCCCCAGGGTAAGGCTGGTGCTGGCAAGAAGCAGGCCAAGGTTCGTTTTCTCTCTTTCCACCCGGGAGGTGTCTTGTAAAAAGAGAATTCTTGGGGGATGCTGACTTTTGTCTCATAGAACCCTCTCATCGAGAAGCGTCCCCGCAACTTCGGTATCGGCCAGGACATCCAGCCCAAGCGCAACCTGTCGCGCTTCGTCAAGTGGCCCGAATATGTCCGCCTCCAGCGTCAGAAGAAGATTCTGAACATGCGCCTCAAGGTCCCCCCGGCCATCGCGCAGTTCCAGAACACCCTGGACCGCAACACCGCTGCCCAGACCTTCAAGCTCCTCAGCAAGTATCGCCCTGAGACCAAGGCCGAGAAGAAGGACCGTCTCCTCCAGGAGGCCACCGCCGTCTCGGAGGGCAAGAAGAAGGAGGACGTCAGCAAGAAGCCTTACCACGTCAAGTACGGTCTCAACCACGTCGTCGGCCTGGTTGAGAACAAGAAGGCTTCTCTGGTCCTGATCGCCCACGACGTCGAGCCCATTGAGCTGGTTGTCTTCCTGCCCGCTCTGTGTCGTAAGATGGGTGTCCCCTACGCCATCGTCAAGGGCAAGGCCCGTCTCGGTACTGTTGTCCACAAGAAGGTATGTCACTACTTTTTTCATTGAGTCTTGTTTTGTCACCCATGTTCTAACTCAACCCCTCAGACCTCTGCCGTCCTGGCCCTGACTGAGGTCCGCTCTGAGGACAAGTCGGAGTTCGCCAAGCTGCTGTCCGCCATCAAGGAGGGCTACACCGACAAGTACGAGGAGACCCGCCGCCACTGGGGTGGTGGTATCATGGGCGCCAAGGCCAACGCCCGCCAGGAGAAGAAGCGCAAGGCCTTCGAGGCCGCCATCAAGGTCTAAGCTCGTCTTCCCGAGACTTAACCTCTTGATGTCCGACTGGGATACCCTTCCAAAAAGCGCTTTGTTCTTTGAGAGTAGGGAATGCAAAAAAGCAAGGTGTTTTCAAGGCTCCGGATGACTTTGTTGACGGCCAAAATCTTTTTTTAGCTTTAGATGGGTGAGAAAAGAGTCCTTGATTCCCTCTTGTTTTCGAGTCCTCTACTTCTCACCAACAAAAAAAAAAAGCAAAAACTTTTTTTTTCTCTTACGAACTCCTCGATGGCCCTCATGTACCACTTTTCTTGCAGATACCCATGAATGCATTTCTCTTCAATGTGCCCGCCTGGCCTGCGGTGCCATGGCCTCGAATGTAGACAGAAATAGCCATTCATGCAGTCTGCTTCGTATTAAGTATTCTGTAGCTTTTTCATCTCAAAAGTATACGGAATTATAGATGGGCTGTGCGAACTCGTGCCGATTAGTTCGCTTGGTAGGGTCCACATCCAACCAACATGTTCGTTCGATTCCGTGAAGCCCAACCGAGAAATAAAGTCAATTTCCTCACTTTACCTCACTTCACCTCACTTTACCTCACTTTACTACATCTTAACAAGCATGTATTTCCCAGAATCATTCCCTAACGCCACGGGTAGACCTTTTCGGACGAATTGTAAGGAATTTGGAATAGGCTGGGATGTATGAATGCCTGAAAAGAAAAGTCTTGTCGTCAATGTATATACCAGGTCTTCAAATGCTGCCAGCTTCAAAACCGAGCGAATATTCACACTGCAAGACATGAGCATTCCCGAGTCCTGTAAAAAGATTCCAAAAAACAACCCAAGAGGCGAAGAAAAGTAGAGTAAAAAAAGAACACTTATGACAGCCCATTTCCCGGGCAGGCTTTGTACATCAACACCCCATGAAATCAAAAAAAAAATAAGTGGAAAGACAATGAATTAAGCTCCATGCAGAGATAGCAGCGAGTCGGCGCAGCAAGACAGGCCTTTCACGAGAAAAGAAAAACCAGAAGGGTGGGGGGAACAAGAGTTGGTATGATGAAATTACAGGATCAAAGGATCAAACGGCAAGGCAATGAAGAGACAAAAAGTACAGAAGCCAAGAATTCCCCGCCCAGTGTTTTCAGAGACCATAAGATATTGTTCATCACCAAGCCACATAATGTGGACACGTCAAGAAGAAACTAAGCAAAAAAAGACCCATTCTAACGACACCCAGAGAAAGGAAAAAGAGAATCAAGGAAACAGTGCAAGAAGAGTACAACGGAGAAAAGACAGAGGGCATTAATATGTTCGCAATCATTCGGTCATTAACGTTGAGCGGGATTTCGTGAAAGTCCTTGTCTTGCCTGATTTTCGAGGTTAGAAGTGGCCCAGTCACAAGGACAACCTGTACAAACTCACCTTCATTTGTTCAATTCTCGCCTTTAATTGACTGGTAACTTCAGCCGCCCGCTTCCAGTTCTCCGCTGGCTCTGCAGACCTGGGCTGCTGTTCGTCGTCTGGGGGATTGCCGGAGCCTCGGGTAGATGAGCGCGTCGGGCTGCCCACAGCCGAGTAACCATATGTAGGGCTCAGCTTGCGTCGGCCGAGACTACCGTCGCGGCTGCTCAGTCCTGGGGATTCCAGCCCGTTGTTTTCCTTCTCTTCGCTAGGACTAGCGGAGGCATAGCTCTGAGGGCGCGCACTCTCGAACCGGGAGCCCATGTGGAGACCGGATCGTGGCACAGCAGTGTGGCCATTGCTGACGGCTTCTGGGTAAACAGAACCTGCATCTGGGATACCCATGCTGGCAGTGTCGGATGCGGCGTTGGCCGGACTCATGGCAGAGGCACGGAGTGCCCGAGCCAACTCCCGCTTCAATCGTTCGATTTCTCTCTGTTGTTTGTGGACATTTTGCTCCGCAGTCTCGGCATCACTTCGTGCCCGCACCAACTGTGTCTCCTTGGCTTTGACGCTCAAGACATCGCGAGTGTGGTCCTCAATCAGCTGGGCGTTCTGGTTCTGAAGCTCCGTAATCTGCGAGTTGAGTTTGGTGCGCTCGGACTTCATGTCTTCAACAGATCGGCTGAGCTTCTCCTTCTCTAGCCGCAATTCTTCCAGCTCAGCTCGCTCAGCAGCGGGCATTCCACTCATTGCTGGTGCAGCGGGGGCAGGAGCAGATTCAGCAGACGCGGCAGGTTTAGCAATGGGACGACCCGCAAGACCGCGACCAAGCCCAAATTTGGGAGCAGCTGGCGGGGGCGCAGCCTCTTCCGACGGCGGGGAGGCGACCCGTCTCTGCGGCGAGGCGACACTTCCCGGGGCAGCGATCTTGCGTCCAAGCTTGAGTCCCGCTCCGGGGGGTGCTCCGGGCTTTGGAACCCCACCCAGTTTCGAAGGAATCGCTTTAGCGACGGGCTTGGTTGGAGAGCTTTCCACAGGGGGCGCCGCAGGAGCGGCGGCAGGTGCGGGTTTCTTCAGACCCATTGCTGGTTTCTTTCCTCCCACGACCTTTTTGCCGACGGCTGGGGTGGCAGCAGCCTTGACCTTGGGGGGTCCGACGATTGGCTTGGGTCGCTCCTTGGCTTTGACTTCGGCGGTCTCGAAATATTCCTTGATTTTCGTTTTCCGAATATCGTCAAGGCCATCAAGGTACGGATTCATAGCACGTTCACCAAGAATCTTCATCAGCGTCCCTAGAATCTCAGCACCCCCCGAACGGATAGCCTCAGTAGACTCGGTGAGCAGCTTGGTGCCCGCGTCGGCAATTGATTTAATTTCCGGTTTGGCGGGCACTTCCCGGGTCGTGCGTAGACAGCGGATCAGGAACTTGACTGTTTCCTGTTTCACTTGCGGGTTCTTGTGCTTGAGATATTCCAAGATATCCTCCAAGCAGTCCGAAAGACCAGCGGATGTGAAGACAGCATCCAGCGCCTGACCCAATGCCTCGGCCACTGTTTGTTTCTTTTCTTTCAAGCGCTCCAGCATCGGCACCATGATGGTGGGTCGGTACTTGACAAATCCACCGCGCAAGCCCTTGGCCAGCAGATCGACACAGTTAGCTGCCACAGTGACAACAGCAACGTTCGCATCCTTCATGCACTTGGCCAGCGCCCTGGCAATTTCATCGTAGGGACCATCTTTGATTCGTGGCACGTTAATGGCGCTATGAAGAGCGTCCAAGGCGTCCTTCCGATCCTTCCATTTCGAGGAGCCTAGTTGCTCATGGATGTTTTTGGGGATCTTAGGAAAGACATCAATCGGCTCCGCGAGGTCGAAAGCATCGACCTCTCCACCATCATCTTCACCAAATTCCTCACCACCCTGCTCTTCGCCCTCCTCGCCTGCCGGGGATTCACTAGCCGTGGCCATGGCATCTTGCTGCGCCCGAGTTAACCGCTCTTGCTTTGGCGCAGGTTCTTGCTTCACATTTTCAAAGAGCTTCTCCAAGTCTTGCTGTTGCACTGGCTTCAGATCGGCCCAGAAAAGCGGCTTGATGGCTTCTCGGAGCCACCGATACAGTTCCACCGTTAAGTTTTGTGCTTCCGCTCGAACATTTTTATCTGCGTGGCCGAAGACCTTGGGAAGAGCTTTTAGGGTAGGCTTCGGGTCGACAATCTTGCATCCGAAGTTGTGGTAGACGGTGGTTAAAGCCGTCAAAGCAGCAGCAATCACTTTGGGCACTTTATGAGAGAGAGTCGGCAGGAGTTCTTCGATAACGGGGTCGGCTTTGTCTAATTCCACACATAGCAAAAGAGCTTCCTGTGCGCTGGCTTTACCAGCTGGTCGTACACACGGAAGACCTTTCTCCGCGATCGGGCCGATCGTGAGTCCGCGGGTTCTGAAGAGGGATTTCGTCAGCAAGCCTGTAAAGAGGCACAATACCCATTGCAAACTGGGAAAACCCAATGAGTATGATACACACCTTGTGCAAGCCTGGGGGCCTCCAAATTTCAAGAATGAACAGTATGATGCAAGACCTTCGAGCTGTGCGGCGACGTTGGAATCGGCCACAGCCGCTTTCCACAGGCTGGGATCTTGGATGAACGGCGCAAAAACCGGATGGGATTCATCAGGGGTTTTCTCAAACTGTGCTTTCGCATCCTCGTAACCCTCCTTACGGACCTTCCAGTTCTATTGATCGATCAAATGTCAGCGATCGGTAACGTTGAACGGGTCTTCGCCATGCACAGAGAAGAGCGAACCTTGTGCGCAAACCGGTCGGGCAGAGGCAGGGCTGAGAAGTCGTCTTCAGACATGACGGCCGTCTGAATGACCTGAGAACTGTGACACTAGAATGGAGGAATCTCTGGCACTACAAAGGGGGTACGATTAGCACACTGTGACTGTCTGGTCTCTGCGCACCGAAGAAGATAACCGCTCTGCGACTGAGACCACATGGAATTCCACTGAGCCTACCGTATGGACTTTGGTGCCCAAAAGAGATCAATGACTTTCCCAGACAGTTTCAGTCTGGGGTCAAGGGAGAGGGATGTCGATCTGAAAGAAACACGAGCATCCAAGAATGTACAAAAGGAAAAATCACAGACCCCAAGCGCTATATGATCAAGCAAGCACAGGGTCGGGGGGGGAGGATGGAGATCGTAAACAGCCGAGTTTGGAGGATCGGAAAGTAAACAAGCGCCTTGGCGGTCAGGTTGTTGTGACCCCGCGGTGGACCGCCTTTCGATCGACACTCTCAATCCTCAGGCAATCCTCAGGTTGCTCGTCACTTGGTTTTTTTCGCTTGAAATGAAACACTCCATGCTTCTATGAATTGCAATTGCCCTCATTGCAGGTGCCCTGAAGACTCGGTACCTCGCCTATACCTCGCCGACACCGTTGCCCCCCCCCCAATCCATCTTCGGTGCATGCGGAGGTATACTGGAGGCTGCTAGAAACACAAAGTGGCACCACTATGGGCGGATTGCTTATGGTGCAGCAGATGGAGTCATATGTGCTCCTTTCGAGCCCTGAGAACAATATGAAGGCTGACTCCTTTTTCTGCGGCAGATACGAGCGTCCCACCAGCGCTAATTAGCCTCGGCGAATTTGCCCTAGACCTATCTGTTTTTGCAATAACTCGGCGACTCAGTCACAGTGCATGATAGGACGCTAAAGAAAGTCGAAGAGCTGAAGCAGACAATCGCTGTCAATCCGCCGTCTACGGGGTAGATCATGAACTTCGAATCGTGATGTGTCTTGCCCCAAGTCGAAATCAACAACACGACCGACCCCACATCTACTCTGGGAGAAAGAAGGGCCTGATATACTACTGGCTGCCGTGGGAACCACCGCAGCACAATCTGGAATCGCACCGCTACTTAGTCACTTGGCCACCTTTAACCCGACTTCTCCGTCCCTAGCTTCGGCCGGGAAACGAACTTGGGCGATCAAGGGACATCAAGGCCTACGCTACATGTGGATCATGGAGGACAGCGCGGGGACACCCCTTGCGTCATGCTCATCAGGCCTCACGATGAAGCTGTGGGTCCCAGCAGAATACAAAAATACCCGACCCTCCTTGAGCATGACTATAGTGTCTCTACAGTGCACTTCATCTCAGTTACAACACGGTTTCTGATATCTGGGAACTGTGATCTTCGACTCTCGCAATGTGACCAGACTCTGAGTCAACCCACTATCAATGACTATAGCCACAAGATACTAACCCTTGCTTCGCTCAGGCGGTTTTAGGAGACGTAGTATATGATAGAAATTAGATATTAAACCCTTATTAACTCATTTTTATCTTGCCCAACGGGTCTTATTATCTATCTTTAATATATAGATGGCTATTCTACTACTGCTGTCACTATTTCTTAATCCTTTTTCTGACCTTTCATAAACCCCTGCCCCTTTCCTTCTCTATATTTATCCTAATTAATTAAACCAAGGTCACCTGAGCGCTAAGAAACAACTATGCGATTGCATTATAAATACTTTCTATGTGCAAGGAATCCCACGGCTCATATCCGCCCCTTTGGAAAGCATCAATTGCAGCATATGATCATCGGGATACTCTTTCGGATGTACAAGAGGATGCTGGTTCTGCAACGTGCAAAGGAGGTTTGGGTTGGCCCCTCTCTCCAATAACAGCTCGGCAATATCCCAATTGCGCATATCGCCATTGAGAACTCCCCATAGGGCGGTTTGGGGCTCTCCAGCATATAAGACATAAGCGTTAGGGTCAGCGCCTCGATCCAAGAGGAGTTTGGCGACACTTTTCTGTCCGCGCAGGGCTGCAGCGAATAACGGCGTCCGGTCGTGGAAACTTCTTATATTCATATCTGCACCTGCATCCAGCAGTCGGGTGATGATATCGAGGCCGCCGTCTGAGGGTGTACAGTCTGATGCGGCGTAGTACAAGGCTGTCGTATTGTTCTCTCCCTTACAATCAACGGGGACGCCTAGTTTCAGGAGCATTTCCAGACAGGCGAGGTATCCGTACTGTGCGGCGCGGTGGAAGAGTTCTTCGCGTTTCTCAAGGATCACGCCGCGGTCGAGGAGAAGCTGGGAGATCTCCGCATGACCGGATCCCATGGCGATATAGAGGGCCCGGCGACCTGTGGGGGACTGTAGCTCGGCGCTAGCGCCGCGCTTTATAAGGTGTTGAATGCAATCCATGTTGCCATGCAACGCAGCCTTGCAGAGCGGGGTTTGGCCTAGATATTCCATCGCGGTGATATCGGCCCCGCGATCGAGCAGGAAATCGACACTGGCGAGATGATTCCACGCAACCGCATGGTGCAGCGCCGTCATGCCATTCCCATCTGTTGCATGGATACTCGCCCCACGGTCAAGCAGCACCTGCATGGTCTTGAGGTTCCCGTGTTGTGCCGCGGTCCCCAGATAGGTGACTTTGCCGCGACAGTGGCCGTGGATACTTGCGCCATTCGAAAGAAGCAATTCGACCAGGTCGGGGTGCTGTCTGTTGATTGCAATGCAGACGGCATTATGCCCCATATAGCGCCTGGACGTGGGTAACGGCGGTGCATCGATGTCCAGGGGCTTTGCTCTTAGTGATTTTTCCACAACTGCTCTCAGCCCGCGCAAGGCACCGAATACCAAGGCCGAGGATTTATCATGCTGTGCGTTGTACCAGTAGAGATAATCTTGCAGTAGATCATAAAGGCGTCGATTCGCTTGACACAAGACACTGATGTCTTCCTGGACCGACAGGTTTTGTGCTATGTGCAGCAGTAGCTCGTTGGGAAGGGCCAAGAGAGGCATGGCCACATCATATATCAAAAATGAAAGGGTTCTTGCTCGAGAGAAGAAGAAAGAAAACAAAGTGCCTAGTTGAGCGAAACAGCGAAAGATAACAGTTTTTGGGGTGTCGATCACATTGGCAAGCTGACGTGGCGGTAAATGCCCAAACCAAAATCCTCCATGCATTGCCCTCAAACAGGAAGTATAAAACAGCCCCTGTGGGCATCTGTGGATCTTCATATTGTAATATGTCACCGCAGCGAAAAAACTTCCCTGACCTTAGTTCAGCTGATCAGAATAAATATAGGGAAGAGAGGCGAATAGATATTAAAAAGAGGATTGAAAAATCAATCAATCAATAAATAAAAAATAAAAAAGCGAGACAAAGTAGTAAATTAGCTATCTGGATAAAATTTAGCTCATAAGGCTTTAAGTTTAATTTTTAGTATCTACCATGTCTCCTAAAGCCACCGAGCGAAGCAAGGGTCGGCGATTTGTATTTACTATATTCTTATTAAAATCTACGATTAAAACTCTGCCTTCTGGTTGAATTCCTCGTAGAACTTCTCAATATCCAGACGAGACTCCGGCTCGCAAAGAACCGTCCCCAGCAGCGTCCGCATGTCGTCGTTCAAATCCGAGAAATTCTTCTTTAGGAGCTCTTCCACTTTGTCGGCTTTGACCCACTCGCTGTCAACCCCACTGGTGATCAAAGCTTTCCACAGCGACAACCGCTTGTCGTTGGCATCTCCTCCCATGTCGGGATATGTCATGTCGAGCCAGATCATGCCCAGGGAAAAAACATCGATCTTTGTGTTGTAGGATTTCTTTCTGATAATTTCTATGAAAAGCGGTGTTAGCATGACGACACAGACACGAAGGGAAAAGGACCATACCAGGAGCCATGTAGCCATCAGTGCCAAAATTCCACACAAGAGAATTGCCGGTCTTCCTCGCGTTATCGAAGTCCGTCAACTTCAGCGTACTGCCCTCCAAGAGAACATTGGCAGGCTTGAGATCACCATGGATAACATTGGCCTTATGAACCGCCCGCACACCCTCCATGACCTGCTTAAACGCCCGATTGACAGCTTTCTGGCCATCCCGCTGATACTGGGCAATTTTGCCCTTCAAATCGCCGCCGCCGACCACGGGCATGAAGATAATCGCCGCCTCCTCTCCGTACCGGAAGTAACCCAATACCTTCATGACATTGTCACTCCGGGTCCCATTCTGGAGGATGGCGCCATTGACCATCAAATCTCCGTCGGCGGCTCGCTTGGCCGCCACGGTTTGGTCTTGATGGTGGGGGACGGATAGCGTGGCGCGGAAGACTTGGGCGTTGGCTCCTGTGCCGATCTTGTCGCCCAGGACAAGCTTGCTCATCTCGCAGCTGTCTTCTTCGGCGTATTCGTAGGTGGTTCGGTCGATTTTCTCGCCCTCGGGCACGTCGTGGGGGAAGCCTTGGGGTGCAAAGAAGGTGTCGACGTAGGCTTCGTAGGCATTGTGGAGGGTGTCCCAGTCATTAGAGTCGAAGGCGCTGTCGTCTCTGCTGTAGATTTGGGGGGCTGAGGAGAGCTTGGATCCAGGGCGATGGCGAGGGGCAGCGCAGACGGATGATATTATATAGGCATTCAGCACCAACAGAACAAGCAGGAAACGGTGGAGCAAGTGCCCCCTTCCAATGGGATGACCCATTATTGTTGGATAATAATACAGAAGAAAAGTATGCTATGGGAGTAAGGGAGAAACCACTGGATCGAGATCCTTCACAACTCCTTTATACTCAAGTATTCACAGCTATGGAGCTTCTTTGGGCCTCCAGCATTACCAATTACTCTTTTTTTACTTCCTATTCTAGTCTTGGGGGCTCTGCACGCCTGAAGACAATGAACAAGCCTTGCTAGTCTGTTTCAGCAGGGGCTTATTATCACTTGCCTAATTAGGGTATGTCCACTGATTCATTCAATATATTTATGGTAGTTTTGCTAATTAATTTGGCCTATAATCTCAAATCTTGGTGGTCCCACTAGGTATGCCATCAGTGTGTGGTGTTTGGCTCATACTGTCATGGACCATGTAGTGGGATGCCCTAAACTAGGCAGCCAGTTCAAGGGCTAGGCTTGGTTACATCGTCGGAAAGATCTCTCCTTATAAAGACAAACGAAGTCACATCGAGGTGGCAAGATCTAGGAATAAAATGTAATCTTATGGATATTCGTCAAAGGGGTGGGGGCAGTGTTTTCCCTGATTTTTCTTGTTTCTCCTTGTCAGCCCATGGCTTCTACAGACGGCTGTTCTCGATTGCTTAGTCCGTAACAAAAGAAAAATCAAAATCAAAATCAAAATCAAAATCAGTTCCTCTTAAGTGATTTAACAAAACTACCCTTCTAGTGTTCCCGCCATTCAAGGTTCCTACGGATCATTTAGCTAAAGGCCAGGAGCCGAGGCCCGAGCACGGCGATCTACTTTTTCTTAGCCACAAGCCACTAGGCCGATAGCCAATATTAATGAAACACTTATCTAATGATGCCTGGATGCTGAGTCCTGTCTCAGAAGCCTGTTTCTAGCAACCTCCTACCTATGGAGATGTCATGGTTCAATCGTGGAACTGATACCACACTCCATGTTTGGGAGACACTCGTGGAAGGAAAAAGAAAACAGGTTAAATGAACCCTTGTTTCTTCGTCGATTCCATTCTTCTCCCTGTCTCAGCAACTATTCATGCAGTTATTCCTAATGAAAGCGCCCAAAAGGCGAGAGAGCTATAGTGCTATTATCATGGATGATTTCCTGGACTGGAGGTATTTAAAGCAACCAGAGGCTTGGATTGTTCTTCTGATAGGTCGCATGCATTTCATTTAGGTTAAGTAATTGCTTTAAGAGATTGTACAGATTTCATGTTTATCATTCCTAATTAGGTAGTATGTTTCAGGTATCTGGATATAATCCTTAGGCGACCAGCCAGGGTTTTGTCACATATAGTGTGGAGTCTGGACATAAGAATAGACACCAACCTACTTATTGCGAACTAGCACCGAGACACAAGCGAAGCCTTGATGTAAACTTGATACAAAGCCGAGGCCCCAGCACCTCGTTCGAACAAACAAGACATTCATCCTAAGGCTTGCTCATCTCCTGAACCTTGGGCCGAGAAGAATACTGTCTGAAAGTCCCAAAAACAACAACAGCAAGATACGCACAAATGACAATCCCCGCAATAATCGAATAAGCAATAACAGCACCAACGGGACACCCAGGCGACCCAATCCCAGCAAGCATAAACCCCAGCCCACCATTAACGATGCCTAGAATCACCAAAAGCCGCCCCCACCAGCGATGCACATACGCAAGCGGGCTGCGCCGACCGGAGCGGCGGTAGTACAGATGCGCCAGGAGACCCATGAGCGGCTGGAACAGCAGCAGGCCGCCGACAACAATGAATCCGATGATCGGGTGGTAGGTGTCAATTTTGTCAGTCTCCACGCCCAGATAGATGCCGACGCCCATGCCTGCGACGAGCATGGCCAGGGCGAATGCTTGCAGGGGCGCGTGTAGCTGTGTTACTTTCTTGCTCCAGGGGACGACTTGGATGATTGTGGCGCCGATGGGGAGGAAGAGCCCGATTGCGAAGGTCATTAGGAAGCCGTGGGCTATTAGGGCGCGGACGGGGACGTAGGTGTCGGCGTCTCTTTTAACTAAGAGGTTCGAGGATGGTGTCGGTGGTGACATAGGGTTGATTGCACTCATTGTGAATGGGGCTGACAAGTTGATGCTCAACTACGAATGTTTGAATAGGGAAAATGGAGCGCTTAATATGAGAAGATGGATATCAAAGGGGGGTGTTTCCTGCCACTTTAATGACGACTTGGCTGCTCGCCACGGCCAGCCCTAAACAGCCTGAGCAACGGGAATGAATTCCGGAACCTGGATATGTCGTCACTGGGCCACAGCAGCTGGAAACTGTTATTATTGAAAGCTCTATCTAATCAGAATTCTGAAAATGCTAGATTTATCATTGCTATCAGCATAACATTGGTAGATGCTGCCGTTGAGGTATGGGTATGGGCATGCGATGGATCCAGTACCGAATATGGATCAGGTACACATATCCACGCTAGAGCCAAGTAGTTCTGCAGTCGATGTAGATTTCTCATTTACAAGCATTGCTCCTATCGACACCGGGCTAGCCGATGATCTATGCCAGGGCATATCTACGCCATGGATATATGAAAAGAAGAATTGCACGCAGAAACGGTATAGTACATTGATCCGATATGCAACACCAGAACAGATATCAGACAGACATGAGAAATATAAAGATACGGCACAAGTCCACAGGAAGACTTGGGCTCAGAAGAAGAACCCCCAACGAGGAACCCTGGGTTCGAGCAGTAGTCAATACACACCCATAAAAGAGACCTTAGTTACCCCCAGTCCGGCTCAGAACCAACGTCTTAACCTTCCCAGCACGCTCATTGTTGCGATGAATACGATGAACCAAGCTCGCCAGGGAAGCATTCTTCATCTTGCTCTGGTCATGCTTCGGCAGACGCGCCCTCGCCTCAGCAGCAAGATCAATAGGCTGACCCAGACGCCTTGATTCGCGACGGACATACTTCTCCGCCCATTTGCGCTCGCGCTCCTGCTCACGTTCCTTGCGCGACATCACGGGCGGACGGTCCTCGATCGCCGAGCCGAAGGGGTTGATAATGCGCTCGACGACGTGGCGAACGTGGCGGGTCTTGGGCGCGCCGGACGAGAACTCGATCACGTCGCCCTCGCGCAGCGAGTTGCGCGGGTCCGAGACCAGGTACTCCGTTTCCTTCGGGTACACCTTTTGCACGGTTGTGTCGAAAGTCGTGTGGCGGTGGCTGACGCGGACGGTGCGGTCCATGCGGCCGACGGAGATAACAGTGCCGGTCTTGGAACTGTAGGCGTAGGTGCGAAGGCGCGAGGGCGGCTGTAGTGCTGCTGGTGTGTACGTATTGGGTGGTGGTTGTGAGGGCTGCTTGTTTTTGGGGATCTTGGTTTTCGTTGAGGCGGAGCGGATGACGGAGTGAATTAATGCTGCGGATGAGGGAATCTTTGACCGGGCCAGGGTCGCCGACGGTGCCATTGCGGCGCTGAAGGGCATGATAGCCCGGAGGAGGTGGCTTGGTGCCATTGTCGTGCAATGCTCGCGGAGCAGATCCCGACGAGATCGGAGGTATCAGGAAAAGGAAAATTGAACGATGATCAAGGAGAAAACCACTGCGGGACCAAGAACACCCCCACTGAATGTCAGGTTGTTCGGACAGCTCCAGGAAAAGCAGAGCTGATGCGGTCGAGAATTTCTCGGGGTGGTAAGAGTTTGCATTGTTTGCACTCGGTATGAGGTTCCGGGCAGAACTATAGGACTTCAATTACCAGATGTTCTGAGAAATCCAGCATATTGGAAAACCAGCAGTCTCTAGCATTTGGTTTAATTTAATTCGAGTCCAGTATATTCACAAAATAGTGGATGTTGAACATGGCTGTCATGCATCAAGGTGAGGTCACCGACTATGAAGCCACTGAACTGATTCGACAGAAAGAATAGTTAAAGCTATATTCGGCACAGTAATGAACTATATTAGGAAGATACTGAGAGGATTAATTGACGCCTGGTTTGTGAGTTAAATGCTAAGAATTATTTCCTATCGAGCCATAAACACGGCCGTACCTATCGAGATATGTACCAAGTCCGGATAAGATAAATTTAGCTAAAACCCACAAGTTCTATATGTAGCATTTATGCGGTCGAATCCCGGATAACTAAAACCCTATTTATTCATGTATATACTCGCAGTATTCACACTAGCCCAAAAGTCCAAATAGTTGAGTCGACTTTATGGTCTTGTAATTCCCTTTGGCAAGGCTGCCCGCGCCTCGGGGTTTCATTTCCCTGAAGAAATGCTACAACATGGTATATTCTTGACTAGATCACCTAACTATATCCCATTGAAACTCGCGGGGAATTCATCCTGTTATATAACACCCGAACGATTCTGATACAGCAGTAGTTTATATCAGTCTCTCCGGTTTCACACCTGTTCCACCTGCAAGCCCGCCACGTTGTCCTTGTTGATTGTCTGAATGATCTCCGATTCTGTCTTCGGACCGGTGGTTTCATATACAGTATCTTCTATCAAGTTCCATAGATCGAATTTGGGTGTCTGCCTCGAACATATAGACCGAGGTACCGGTTTTGGGTTCGGTGCCCACGACAGGATGAACGAGTTTGAAGCCCTTTTCAGCTTTGATAGCTGCACCAGGACCGTCCTCGTCCCAGTAGTAATCCACCTGCAACACGTCGGAATTTGTCTACCAGCCGGGGGGAATCTAGTCCCGCTAACTCGATATTCCAAGGGCTCCTTACAAAAGGGGGTACATACTGTTGAAGCCATATCACGAAGACTTGTCTGTCTTGTTTGGATTTCGAGTTTGGAGTAAAGATGAAGGAAAGAAAATGAAAATGAGGGCGGAGATCCCCCGTCCTTATTTAAACCAAACTTAATGACCTGGTGAGGGGCATCGGCGACCTATTGGGGGGCCCACGGCTTGCGCAAAGTGGAGGAAGCGAGAAAGGTGCTGGCTGAAGACCGCACACTGTGGGAGAGTAGTTTTGTTTCCGAACTGCCAATCCATTCGTCGAGATTGCACGGCGTCATGGTGTTTATAATGAAATAATGAAATAATTGCACTGTTGTATCTAGGATCTAGGTACAGCCATGCCATAGAGCAAAAGCAGATTAGCGTATCCTCGAAATTGTTTTTCCGAGAAAGGTATTTCTCTTCTTCAACCCTCTCTCCTTACAAGAACCTCGCCAAACACCTACACAATTCCCAGCAGAGTTGTTACGCGTCTTCGTTCATAAGGTGAGTTATGCTCGAAAACCTCCAACATCTGTTATCTGTCATGATTATACACCGCCAATATCTATATACCTGTCAGAGATACTTGGGCGGTAGCTGCATACCCTTCGGGGCGTGTTGCCCGGGTATCGATGGTGTTTGGTGCAGGGGAATGAAAGGCAGATTCATGGACGGGTTTGGATGCTTATATTACTCTGATAAAAAGCAATTGGCTAATTTACTTGTGTCTATAGGATTCCTTGGTTTGGTATGGTATATCCTGGTGTTGTCTTACGTGTTGTGGTCGATGATCACAGTATGTCAGGACCAGTTGATAAATAGCTCATAAAACATAATGAAACATTTGTCTATCTCTCTACCTATCCAACAGATACCCAAAGACATTGGAAGACACGACCAGCGAAGTCATCAGATGCACCACATCTAGAATGGAGAGAGTAAATGATTATTCCTAGAAACGAACCCATCGACAGAAAGAAATAAGAAAGACCCGATAAGAAAGAAGGAAAAAAGAATATATCCCCATGTCGCCTGAAGAGAAAAGAAGAGAAGACCAAGAAAATACATTTCGCCACATCCATTGTTCGTGTAGAGCATCCTCGTTTCATTCAATGCAGGTCCATTCCAAAGTTGGATCAGAACGTGCGAGTCTCAAAAAAGAGAATGCAAGAGAGAAGAATTGAAAGTCATTACGCAGCCTGCTTCGGCGCTGAGACCTCGCCATCACTGGCGGGAGTCGGTTTCTTGGATTGGAATTTGTCCGCCGACTGGGCAGATATCCGGGTGAGCTCAGTCACGAAGGACTGGCCCCAGAAGGCACTGTAAGGCAGATGGTTAGATTATGATCAGATGACTCGTAGGGGTTATGCACCATACCTGGTGTACTTAGAGACATATTTGTCCAGCTTGGCGAAATTGAGTGCTCTCTGCTCATCGCTCATGGTGACGGCTTCTTGATATGCGCCGGCCAGCTCCTCCGTGTTCCAAGGGTTGACGATAATGCTCCCGTTGAGACTCTGGGCTGCGCCCGCAAACTCGGAAAGCACCAAAACTCCATGGCGTTTTTGCTGAGTTGCGATGTATTCGTAGGCCACGAGGTTCATTCCGTCCCGAGTAGACGAGACGATGCACGCATCAGACACCGCATAGAGGGCAATGAGCTCGTCGAAGTTGACGGACTTGTGGAGGAAGTGAATAGGCATGAACTCCACAGTGCCTAGAGAAATCGAATACATCAGCATCAAGCCCTGGATCTCAGGTCGAGGGGATAGGTACTCACCGAACTTTCCGTTGATCCGGCCAACCAGCTCGTTCACCACAGCCCGCAAGTTCTGATATTCTTCGACATCTTGTCGGCTGGGAACGGCAACTTGTACCAAGACGACCTTGCCCACCCATTCCGGATGGTCACTGAGAAATACCTCGAGCGCGTGCAGCTTCTGTGGCACGCCTTTGATGTAATCCAGACGATCGACACCGACCATGAGTTTCACGCCTTGGAATTTCTGCTCCAACATGGCAATGCGTTTTTGAACCTTCTCCTTTTTCAAGCCTTCCTTGAACTTCTCCGGGTCGATCCCGATGGGGAAAGCGCCGCAGGTGATAATCTTGCCCTGGAATTCAATGCCATTCGGCGTTGTCGCAAGGCCCCTAATTCCCGTTAGGCAGAACTTCCACACTCACATACAGAAGCACACTTACAGTAAGCGCGAGCAGCTGCTCAAAAAATGTCGGGTATAGTCGTAGGTGTGGAAGCCGATCAGATCGCAATGCAGAACACCCAGGAGCAGCTCGTTCCGCACCGGAAGAATGCGATAGATCTCACTGCTGGGAAATGGGGTGTGCAGGAAGAATCCAATCTTGACATTCTGCTTGCTATCGCCGATCTCTTCGCGAAGCATTTCAGGAAGTAGCATGAGATGGTAGTCGTGGACCCAGATCAAGTCCCCATCCTGGACCTCCTTGGCAATGGCCTTTGCGAACAAGCGGTTGGCCTCCTTGTAGGCCTCCCAAGCCGACTCATCAAAGGTGATTTCACCGGGGTGGTAATGGAAGAGGGGCCAGAGAATTGAGTCTATTCCGAGGAATCACCCAAGTTAGTATACCATATCCTGTCACTTCAAACATCTTGCGGGGGAATTCAAGGCCAAACTGACTTGAGAATCCATTGTAATGTCGGTCCGCCAGGTCATCGTCAATAAAAACCGGCACCGCGCCATATTCATTCTTCAGGCGCTGCTTGACCACCGAAATTTCTCCCTCGGGCACTTCCAGACCGGGCCAGCCGTACCACTGGAAGGTTGTCGATTTCGAGAGACCACTCAAGCCACTGACCAAACCACCAGACGACATGGAGAAGTCGTATTTCCCATCTGCGGACCGTTTGATCGTGATCGGCAGGCGATTCGACACCAGAAGCAGCCGCGCCTCACTGGGCTTGGGATCTTCAAGAGAAGGCATGATCGCGGGAAGCTCGGATACCAGGGAGTAGAGACAAAAGGAGGCAAGGCAAGAAGAAAGGAGAGACTGGGCGTAGTTTCAACCCCGTGAAGGTTCCTGTGGCTCCGGCAATTCGTGCGGTTAGACTCAGTCTTTCTTGGAGATGCGGGGGAGAGACCCGAACCAACCGCTTTCCTTGGACGCAGACGAGCGAGACTGCAGGGACAGCGACAGCGAATACGCTGAGAAAGCTAGACAGGCTCTCTCAGGCCGTCTCCATAAGACGAGCAACGAAAACGAGGCCGGTTGGAATGGTCTTGCACAGAGAAAGAAAGAAAAAAAAAAGGCGGGTCAGAAGGGCGGGGAGAGAGGTGAGGTCAGCGCCCCGAAGAAACTTGGAACAGCTACGAGGTGGAGCTCCTCAATAACGCTCACATCGGGGTGTGAAGGGGAGAAAAGAAGAATCTCAGAATTTCCTGATGATGACCGAGTTTTGTATGTATTTTTTATTCTATCCAGAGCTAATAACAGAAAAGAGGGGCAGATCACCAGTAACCTCCCTGGTTTAGTGCTCCTTTGGACCGGTTGGACAGTCCAGCATGTCGGTTGTTTTCGTGTCCAAGTTGCACTTGCTATTGGAACCCCCGCCCAGCCAGTCAGCGCTCGAAGTTGGGGGCTCCAAGGGTGACTCTGCTTCTCGTGATGACACCGCGCTGACGTCGCCAGCCGAATTACATAAGAGGCTGTCAATCACCATGGATATACTTGGGTCTAAGTATCACAGAAATACAAGTATAATCAATGGATTTGTGTATGTCTAATGGCTATTTTTACTTTTATTATTCTCCAGGGATACCTTGTGACATTTTTGTGGCTCTCCATTCCCATCTTGGACATATCAACCATGCTACCCACAGCAGACATAAGGAGTATATCCACGGATGGGTATAATCACACGTCCAAATCAAAGTAGTTATAATGTAGGCCGCTGGCCTGCCAGCGTCCAGTCCCCCGAATCCGAGTCATGAACCACCCGACCCTCCGCCTCTAGTTTCAGCAGCACCTGCAACACGCCATGCGACGCAGGCAAATGCAGACTCTCCGGAATATCACGATAAATGACCCGCACCAGCTGTAATGGCGTCCACCCACGTTTCGGGTTGGGCGAGGGCTCATTCTCAGGGACATCGAGCTTCCCATACTGCATGACACGCAGCACCTCATCCTCCCGTTGCTGGCGGTGCTTGATGTACTCGACGACACGGGCCGTTGCGTTGTCGATCACGGCACCGTGGCCGGGATATCCACGGCCAGAGACACGGTCGCGCATGCGGTGCAGGCTGGATAAATAGACGTGGAGGTCTTCAAAGACGGCGGTGCCGTGGCCCAGGACATCTGGCACATTTAGTAAAGGCAAGTAAAAAAAGAAGAAAGGAGAAGGAGAGAGTTGGTAGTTTCTTACTATCGCCTGTAAATAGTGCATTCTCCTCATCCAATACAAATACCATATGGTCTTCTGTATGTCCGGGAGTATGGAATGCAGTCAGCGTCGCACCCTCGACGCGAAATACCTGCCCGTCTTGAATCTCTGTCTGCCCGGCATCGGGCTGGTGCTTGAAGACTTGCGCGCGGGGACAGATCTTGAGCAGATCCGGAATGCCATTGACGTGGTCACCGTGCCAGTGTGTAATCAGGGCCTGGTGCACGGTGGCTTTCTCTTCCGATAGCAGGGACTGAAGATGGGCCGCCCATGTTGGCTTGCCCTCGCCTGTGTCGATGAGGATGCGCTGGTGCCCACTGCCAATCAAGTATGTATTTGTTCCTGGCGAGTAGCAATTAGTGTTGGCCCGGTGAAATAGCAAGGATGCAATACTCACCTTGTAGTGTAAACTGAATGTCCCATCCTCATATAGTGTATCATTAGCCTGATGAGTTCGAGTTATACGCAAAATATTGAGAGACATACCTTTCCTGGATTCCCGCCCAGGATCCTCACCACGGACGCACTGAGTCGTTCCACCTCCGGCAGGCGAACAAGTTGCGTTGCCATGGTTCAAAGCACTGAGCTGGTGCTGGTGAAGTCTTGATGAGACGCCCGAATTAGAACTGTAGCTTAACGGGCTTCAATGCAAAAAGAGCACCGAGGCTATTTGACGAGATGACAAGACTGCGGTGTCCTATGGCTGTGATCTTGATAGCTCAACTACTCACCTGGCAGAGGGTGGAAGCACGTAATTTCCTGGAGAGATGGCGCGCCTAAAAGACTGTCCAGAGAGACAGTCGACGCGGGGCCGAGTTGGGCCTCGGCAGATTATCTCAGCCTGAAAACCCGCAGGTTCATTCGTCTATCAGAGCTGATGAATAAGTAGTTCAGTAGTTCTATACAGTTCTGCAGATAGCTTTACAATCTACTAGCTGGAAACCAAAATAACCAAGGAAATGTTGTATGCATCTAACATACAGAGTGATGTAGGGGGAAAACCAAACTATATTCATTGAACCCACCCAGAAACATTGGGAATCAAGAGACGGAAAAAAAGGAAACAAGCAGATCAGTCATAAAAAAAGAAATTTTTCCCCGGAGCACAACTCCTCGAACCTGGCTCAAAAACAAGGGACACATGCACACATCCCACACAGCGTGTGTTCGTGGTTCCTCAACACACCAGAGAATAGTTTTACACGGACACCTCGACCAGCCGAGAGTCAGCGGTCAGCGGTGCTTGGAAAGAGGGTTTGAGTGAAGGGATGGATCGCTTAGTTGCCCGACTTGCGAGCCATGGTGTTCAGGGCAGACCCATCGTGGAACCACTCCAGCTGGGACTCATTGAAAGTGTGGCTGAGCTTGATGTCGAAGGCCTTGCCGCCATTCTTGGGGTGGACGCGGAGGGTCACGGGCTGACCAACGGCGAGCTCAGTGCACAGCAGGTCGACCTTGTCCTCGGGGTTGATCTTGTCGTAGTCGGCGGGGTCGGAGAAAGTCAGGGGCAGCATACCCTGCTTCTTCAGGTTGGTCTCGTGGATACGAGCGAACGAGCGGGTGATGACGGCGAGACCGCCCAGGTGACGGGGCTCCAGGGCGGCGTGCTCACGCGACGAACCCTCACCGTAGTTCCAGTCACCAATGACAATCCACTGGGTGCCACGAGCCTTGTAGTCACGGGCAGTGGCGGGGACGGCGTTGTACTCGCCAGTGAAGGCGTTCTTGACCTTGTTGGCCTCACCGTTCTCGGCGTTGACGGCACCGATCAGCATGTTGTTGGAGATGTTGTCCAGGTGGCCACGGTACTTCAACCACGGGCCAGCCATGGAGATGTGGTCAGTGGTGGTTTTGCCCTGGCACTTGATCAGGATCGGGATGTCCGTGGCATCCTTGCCGTCCCACTTGGCGAAACCGCCCAGGACCTGCAGACGGTCACTGCTCGGGGAGACAGCGACATTGATCGAGGCACGGTCGGCGGGAGGAGCCTGGTAGGTGTCACGGCCGGGGTCGTAGCCCTGGTTGGGCAGACCGTCACCGGTCGGGGGCTTCAGCTTGAACTCCTTGCCATCCTTGTCCTTCAGGGTGTCGGTCACGGGGTTGAACTTGAGTGTACCGGCCACGGTCATGGCGACGACCAGGTCTGGAGAGGCAACGAAGGCGTGGGTGGCGGGGTTGGCGTCGTTACGGCCAGTGAAGTTACGGTTGTAGGAAGAGATGATCGAGTTGGGCTCGCCCTTCTTGACATCCTTGCGGTCCCACTGTCCAATGCAAGGACCGCAGGCGTTAGCCAGGATGACACCACCGTACTCCTCGAGAGTCTGGAGCTGACCGTCACGCTCAATGGTGGCGCGGATCTGCTCCGAACCGGGCGTAATGGTGAATAGAGACTTGGACTTGATGCCGTGGTCAAGAGCGTCGCGGGCGATCGAGGCCGCACGCGACATGTCCTCGTACGACGAGTTGGTGCAAGAGCCAATCAGACCGACCTTGAGCTCCTCGGGCCACTTGTTGGTCTCGACGGCCTCCTTGAAGGTGGAGATGGGGGTGGCCAGGTCGGGAGTGAAGGGTCCGTTGATGTGGGGCTCGAGCTCCGACAGGTTGATCTCGATGAGCTGGTCGTACTCGGCACCCTCGTCCTCGCGCAGCTGAGCAGCGTAGTCGCGAGAGAAGTCACCAATGTGCTGACGCTTGGTGGCGCGCAAGTAGTCGTACATGCGGTCGTTGAAGGGGAACATAGAGGTGGTGGCACCGATCTCAGCACCCATGTTGCAAATGGTACCCATACCAGTGCAAGACAGAGAGTCGACACCGGGGCCGTGGTACTCAATGATGGCACCAGTACCACCCTTAACGGTCAGGAGACCGGCGACCTTCAGGATGATGTCCTTGGGAGAGGTCCAGCCGGACAGCTGGCCAGTAAGGCGGACACCAATGACCTTGGGGGCCTTCAATTCCCAAGGAAGACCAGCCATGACATCGACAGCATCAGCACCACCGACACCAATGGCGGCCATGGCGAGACCACCAGCGTTGGGAGTATGGGAGTCAGTTCCGATCATCAGACCACCGGGGAAAGCGTAGTTCTCCAGGACGATCTGGTGGATGATACCGGAACCGGGCTTCCAGAAACCAATGTTGTACTTGGCTGTGGCAGACGCAAGGAAGTCGTAGACCTCCTTGTTGATATCGTTGGCACGAGCAAGATCCTTGTCACCTCCGATCTGGGCCTCAATCAAGTGGTCGCAGTGCACAGTGGTGGGGGTCTGAACAGACGGCATTCCAGCCGACATGAACTGCAGGATGGCCATCTGGGCAGTGGCGTCCTGGCAAGCAACACGGTCGGGGCGCAGCTTCAGGTAGGAAGCGCCACGCTCGATGTCCTGACCGTGAGGGTCGTCGAGGTGAGAGTACAGAACCTTCTCGGCGTAGGTGAGAGGGCGCTGCAGACGAGCGCGAACAATGTCGAGGTTCTCGGACATCTTCCTATAGGTGCAGCTCTGTTAGCAAATGCCATTTCTGCAGATTTTCTACCGTCCCAGGTCGCGGATACTGCATTTTCCATGACAGACATGCGCAGCTATCCAACTCCCCGCGGAGGAAGAAATAGAAAAAGTAATATATGCAAGGCGAGATCGTACTTGTAGTTAATGTAGTTACCCTATTATTCGAGCTGTCAGCCACTGTCATCACGGTTCTGGTAAAGCGCCCGGTTGTGAGGCTCCAAGACTTGAGGGCCACTCACCTTCTCCCAGTTGGTCATCTCAACCTTCTTGTCAAGGGGGGAATCGCCAACGGTAGCGAAGGCCCGAGTCCCGAAAAACTATCAAGTTTCGAGTCAGTCATTGCATAAATCACCCCCATACAGCTCTGTGTTGTCCAAGACCACGTGTGATCCTGGCATCAAAAGGCGCAGCTTACCAGACGGGATTTCGGGGCCTATAAGCATCAGACATATTAGCTTCCAATTCACACAGGGAGACAGCAGGCTTTGGAGAAGGCCATCGCTGGCACATTCCCAAGGCGACGAGGTAGGGTGATGCTTACCAGCGCACCGACGCGCGCAAGGCGGGTGGAGATCATGATGGACAGCTCTCGCTATGTGGAAATAGGAAACATCAAAGAGCTAGCAACCACCGCCAAAGTAGAAAGGGAGTGGAGAGTGAGGGAAAAGAAGAGAGAAAAAATGAGGGAAGAAGAGGGAAGCTTGGTGGTTTTGAGTGGGAGAAGCGGACCGAGAGAGCCGTAATCGCTGTTACCATGGCGATTACGCAGCGGTAATGGCCTGGCGGCCGCATGCGACCCTGGGTTTGCATGTTTCTTTAATCCTTTTATTTCCTTCTTTTCTTCTAACGAATAGTTCAAGTAAAATCATATGTTTTAATGAGAGTCATATTATTTTCTTTTGTATACTCACATATATATATATATATATATATATTAGAGAAGCATACTACTATATACCACAACAGACCTCTGTCTCTATCTGTCGAAGACAGAAAACCGGGGTAAATACAATACAGGGCATGTGACGGGCAGCGCTGAGCCACCAATCACGGCGATTCCAATTACATTTTGCGGGTATTCTTTCGGACCAAAGGGCATGCGGCTTTTGCTCGGGATGGGTTTACTGTACGAATTGCTTCAACTCGGCATGTGGATTTGATGGAAACCAGGTCCATGGACACACATTCTATACCTTTCTGGGGATAGCAATCTCAGGAACATGCCACTGCTTGCGGATAGGGGAAATCCTTCATATATATCAGCCTAGCTTGGCCAGTATCCAAGTCGAGCCTTGCTGGAAACATCCCCGGAGCAGGAATTATCGCATGCAAACGTCATAAAATACGCATAAAATACACAGCGTAAGCCGGTGACGAAACCGAGCGAGCCGAGGCGTGCCGACGGGGCTCCCGCGCGCTGAGGCCAAGCCTGACGACGGGCCAATCAGCAGCGAGGCGTTTCAATCGCTGCGCCCCACAAACCAACGGAAATTTCGCGCCTTTGTGACCCGCTGACTCTTTGCCAGGATTGCTCCGGAAATCGGTGATTAAAGCCCTTTTCCCTCCAATGTTTCATTGACGGGCAACGTGATCGTCGACAATGGGCGCCTTGAGAAGAATCAAGACGAAGCGCCGGACCAGGTATGCTGGATCTGTGCGCTCTTGAATTGCTTCCAGTGGACTAACCCATGACCTATTGTCGTGGTACAGAGACTACGATCAGGTCCGCGCTGATATCGACTCGCCTCGTCATCTGTCGCAATACAAAGAGACTAAAGATGCAGAGGATCTCCCGGGTCTCGGGCAGCACTACTGTGTCGAGTGTGCGAAATGGTTTGAAAGCGATTATAACCTGAAGGCGCACGCCAAGGGAAAAAACCACAAGAGAAGGTGAGTGTATCTTAGGAATGCTGCGACCCTCCCCCCTCCCCTCGACATCTTTACTGACACGGTGTCTGGGTTGATAGAATCCGCCTTCTGCGCGAAGAACCTCACTCGCAAAAGATCGCCGAAGCTGCCGTCGGACTGGGCACAGACAACGGCAAGCGATCGCAGGATACCACGATGGAAATGGACGATTGATTCTTGGGCTTGACCGCCACGACACTGCGCCGGGCTACTCATCGTAACCTTTCCATCAGGCGCGGCCAGGAACCGTCCGTCTGATCACCAAGAGGAATAAACAAAACGCTCAGCTTCGAAGGACCTTTCAGCACCAGTCCAGGGTGCTATTTTTGCCTTGCATCTTGAGTGGAGTCTCACGTGATGTTTTTTTTTATATCGCCGATGCGCGGCGGGTCTGCCTTCTTCCGGTTTGCGGGTCTGCCCAAAAGTGCCGGTTGTCGGCGGATACAAAGGCATCAGGGTGAAATTTACCCCCCTTACTAGCAATACTCCGGAGTAATTCCAATCGAATATCCCTCAATACCAAGTAGGATCTAACCTGAAAAAGCGTTCGGTCTAAATGTAGGGCTTGTGAGTTGCACCTCGGTCAATCCATGGATGTATACCCATCTACATGCCGGGCAGTGGTTCTGGTGAACCCCAAGTACAGTTAAAACTTTTCATCAGCCACTCATATGCTGCCCACTACTCATAGCACATTAGTATAAAATTGCCAGTAATAGAGGAAAAACAAACCTGGACAGCATTCACAAAAAACGCTCTGATACTGCAAATGCCGAGCCCACGGTAGAATACCTTCAAGCCTTCGGCGCGATAGGCTTCTTTCGCAATTTGAACCGAGTTCAATGTCTGGTGCTGCGTCCGTAATAATGACTGGCCTTCAGTGGGTGTCCCCATAGAAGAATGGTCCTGAATCGTTTGTGCCTGCAATCTGGTCTTGACCATATCCAGAGGGAAAACAGATCCCCACGTAACAATGCCCGCAATGCCACCACAGAGAAGGATCTTCATCGCGGCATGATGTGCCCCATCATCCGGCGACGCCAGAGCTCGTTTGCAAATCTCATAGGACCAAAAACTGCGGGGATGATTTGTAAATAAAAGGGATCGGGATCGGCTTGCCGGGAATCGGGAGGGGGGACGGGCGTCATACTAGAATCCATAGCCAATTGAATCGCGGGCGCTAGTGATCCCTCCCCCTAAGTAGAGTCCCTTCCAACCGCGAGTGCGATAGATATCCTTGGCAACTGTCCACGAAGACACTCCCGGACGAGAATTCAGCTGTGCCCGGCATTTAATGAATTCCGTCGGCGACGAGATCGTCCAGCTGGCCAGTCCGCCTGCGGCTCCGGCAAGCCAGATCTTGTACAGAGGAACCCCGTCAGGATTTGTTGGATCCGTCACAGAGCTGTCTATTGACGTCAACGAGCGGTTGTAGGCGACAAAGAGAAGGGCATTGAGAGCCCCATATCCCAGGATTGGGGCAGCGGCGCCTAAAACTTAAATTAATGATGGCGACTTTGAGGAGTTGCCAGACGTTTACTAATAATGCAACAATGCGACACACACCTCGTACAAGAGAGCTGGCCTTCTCAAAGCCGTTTAGACGTGATGTACCTGCATCTGAGTGACCTGCCTGTAGCCTTACTTTGATCACATCAAGCGGGTTGCCAATGATGATACCAATGGCCCCGCTGAGATATCCGGCCCAGAAATCCGAAGACATAAGACCTGGAGACTCGAAAAAGGGTGTCAATTGAAGCTCGATGTTCCTCGGCTTCTACTATGGCGGGGTACCACATCAGGTCACGTGAGAGCGTGGCATTTTGGTGAAGGCAGACGCGAGGCAGAAACGCGTCGACGGTGGCAACTACGCCCTTCCACGGCACTCCAACACACCCGGCGAACCAAACTTTGGGCATGATATATTGCGGGACTGGCATGAGTTAACCTTCTAACAAAAAACAATGTGAGTCACCATCAAACCCCTATATTGGAAATATCCATGTGTTGACATCCCCGAAGGTATCGACCGCGGCCATCCGCAACAGACGGCGGTGCCAAAACACCATTACAACCCAAATCGTCAGACTCAATTAATCGCCTCGCCAAGCCCTTCAAGTGCCCGGGATCGGCAACTTACACTCGAGCCTCAGAGAAGCCGGCCAGGAAGAGGCGCAAGGTGAACTATGCCAATGCCGATGGAAGTGCGGAAGATGGGGCGGAGAAGCCGTACACTAATGAAGATCGGCTGGCTTTAGCAACCCGAGAAGCCAACAAATTTCCCGTGTTCAAGCCCAAGGATAAAGATGCTGCGTTCAGACAAAGGTTCCAAATCCCTTTGATCAACAAAGTCACCGACGACTACAACGCCGGTCGCCCCGCCCCGACCTTGGGCATGCGACGAGGTGCGACGTTTGTGGTCAAGCCACTTCATGATCCCAGTGGAGAATTTGCCATTGTCTTGTATGACCCAACCGTTGACGATGTCGCCGAGGAGTCTGCGCCCAAGGATCAAGAAGGGCAGAAGGAAGAGCACAAGCCCGAGCTGGATGAGCCACTGGTTCATAAGAGTCTGGCTGATATCCTTGGTCTCAAAAAGAAAGTGGAAGACCGGCCAAAGGTGCCTGTGGTCATTGATCCCAGGTTGGCCAAGGTTCTCCGACCACATCAAGTGGAGGGTGTGAAGGTACCGTCTTGTCCCATTCTGAACCACTGAACCACTACTAAATAGCTTGGGTATTTGCAGTTTCTTTATAGATGCACAACTGGGATGGTCGACAGGAATGCAAATGGCTGCATCATGGCGGACGGTATGGGACTGGGCAAAACGGTACGATTAAAGGTGGCCATCACCTCTTCTGTCTCGATACTGACATCCACAGCTTCAATGCATCGCTCTAATGTGGAGCCTGTTAAAACAGTCCTCGGAGGCTGGGAAAACAACAATCCAGAAATGCGTGATAGCTTGCCCGTCCAGTTTGGTAGGGAATTGGGCCAACGAACTCAGTAAGTGGTATATCCGATTCCATTTCCGGCTCCATCTAACAATTACAGCGAAATGGCTGGGGAAGGATGCTACGATACCTTTCGCGGTGGATGGCAAGGCTACCAAGACAGAACTCACGACCCAAATCAAGCAATGGGCCATGGCGTCAGGACGTAGCATCGTGAGGCCCGTGCTTATCGTGTCGTACGAGACGCTGCGCATGTATGTGGAGGCACTTAAAGACACTCCAATCGGGTTGCTTCTATGTGACGAAGGCCATCGGCTCAAAAACAAGGAGAGCTTGACATGGACAGCTTTGAACAGCCTCAATGTTAGTCGTCGGGTAATTCTTTCCGGAACGCCCATCCAGAACGACCTGTCCGAGTACTTTGCTCTCCTTCATTTTGCCAATCCAAACCTCCTGGGCTCTCAGAATGAGTTTCGGAAAAAGTTTGAACTGCCGATTCTTCGGGGTCGCGATGCCGCAGGCACTGAAGAAGACCGAAAGAAGGGTGACGAGCGCTTGGTTGAACTTTCCGGCATTGTCAACAAGTTCATCATCCGCCGGACGAACGACATTCTTTCGAAATACTTGCCCATCAAATATGAGCATGTCGTGTTCTGCAACATGTCCCAGTTCCAACTCGACCTCTACAATCATTTCATCCAAAGCCCGGAGATCCGAAGCCTGCTTCGAGGAAAAGGCAGCCAACCTCTCAAGGCAATCGGAATTTTAAAGAAGCTTTGCAACCACCCCGATCTACTCGACATAGCCAGCGATCTTCCAGGGAGCGAGCATACTTACCCCGAGGACTTCACGCCGCCCGAAGCCAGGGGCCGTGACCGAGACGTCAAGAGCTGGTACTCTGGGAAGATGATGGTGCTTGATCGGATGTTAGCACGGATTCGTCAAGACACTAACGACAAGATTGTTCTCATCAGCAATTACACCCAGACCCTGGATCTCTTTGAACGGCTCTGTCGATCGCGAGCCTATGGTAGTCTGCGGCTCGATGGCACAATGAACATCAAGAAGCGGCAGAAGCTTGTGGACAAATTCAACGACCCGGATGGGCCCGAGTTTGTTTTCCTGCTCAGTAGTAAGGCCGGTGGATGTGGTCTGAACCTGATCGGAGCCAACCGGCTGGTACTCTTCGATCCTGATTGGAACCCGGCCGCTGACCAGCAAGCACTGGCCCGTGTATGGCGTGATGGACAGAAGAAGGACTGCTTTGTCTATCGGTTCATTGCGACCGGCTCGATTGAGGAAAAGATCTTCCAACGTCAATCACACAAACAGTCGCTCTCGTCTTGCGTTGTCGATTCGGCCGAGGACGTCGAGCGCCACTTCTCGCTGGAATCACTGCGGGAACTTTTCCAGTTCAAACCTGAGACACCCTGCGATACCCACGATACCTTTAAATGCAAACGATGTCGGTCCGACGGCACCCAGTTTATCAAGGCTCCGGCCATGCTCTATGGAGACACGAGCTCATGGAACCATTTTGTTAATAGTGGAGAGCAGGGGCCCCTGAATCAGATCCAAGACCTGCTCCTCCGACAAGAGACAAGTGAACGGGATGTCTCTGCGGTTTTCCAGTACATCAGCCACTGAGAAGTGCAATGGATTTGGGGACTCTGGCGCATCACTGTACATCGGTACCCACGTATCTTTATTTTGAAGCATATGCAACTGTCAATTAGAAGCGTGATAGCCATTAGACAAACCGAATCCTGTATTTTTCACACCTATACCCATACAATCAAGTTAATCATGCCAAATCCCCTAGTGTTTGGGGGTGAAACACCCCCAGAAGAGAGTCCGAGCCGGGACAACTCCGCTGCTGACATACGTCACACCGCGCTTGGACTCTCCACCTTGCGAACGTTGACAACGCATCTCCCTCCCCTCGTACTTGTTGCTTGCACTCTCCCAACACAGCTTTTGAAGCAACCAGCCTTCGGGCCATTTGAGATTGTCACCGCGACCCCGAACTCGACCGACGCCCAGCCCATTTTCGAGCTCGTGCCGATCTCGCGACAGCTCCGTTCGATACGACCAAATCCCCTCTCCACCTCACCATGAGCATTGCGTAGCCGGTCGCAGCTTGGGGCAGATTGCACAGTCGCTTTTTGGAGCGATGGATCACTCAATCCAGCGGTTGCTGAACGACAAGCTCTATGATAAACGAAAACAGGGGGCCTTGGAGTACGTTTAGGAGCCGAACCCTCGGGGAGAGGTCGGGGACCGGAGGAACCGGTGGAGACCGACCATATACTAACTGGTAACTCCCATGCAGACTCGAGAAAATCGTTCGCGAAGCTGTTTTCAAGGGAGAAGTCGAGAAGATCCAGAAGATCGTTGAGCAGCTCTGCCACGACTATGCCTACGCTGTTCATCAACCCCACGCCAGGAATGGAGGTCTGATCGGGTTGGCTGCGGCCTCGATTGCACTGGGATCAGTGAGTCGCTGGGGTATACTGCAGATACGATTGGGAGGGCTTGGTACTGATACCTGGTGTCTAGGAAGGAGTTGCGCCGTACTTGAAGGAGATCGTGCCGCCGGTCCTGGCGTGCTTTTCCGATCAAGATGCGCGAGTCCGGTACTATGCCTGCGAGAGCATGTACAACATTGCCAAGGTGGCCAAAGGGGAAATCTTGCTGTTCTTCAACGACATCTTTGATGCGCTGGCCAAGGTGAGCGCCTATCGCGGTTTTCTTGTGGGTGTATGTTTTGCAAGCGCTAATACGCAGATTAGCTTGCGTCTGATTCCGAGCTTTCAGTGAAGAATGGTGCGGAGCTTCTCGACCGCTTGGTAAAGGATATTGTGGCCGAATCCGCAGCTTCATATGTATCAGTGCTCCAGCTGTCTGAGAAGGAAGCGGCAGATCCGGGGGCGTTGGACGATATCGAGCTCCCAACAGCCTTTTCACTCGCCAAGTTCATCCCTTTGCTCAAAGAACGCATCCATGTGATCGGGCCATTTACTCGGAATTTCCTAGTGTCGTGGCTGACTTTATTGGACACGATTCCCGACCTGGAGCTCGTAAGCTACTTGCCCGAGTTCCTGGAGGGATTGATCAATTTCCTTGGTGGGCCCAACAAGGATGTCAATGTTGCTACCCAAGGCCTCCTTGACCGATTTTTATCCGAGATCAAGAGGATCACGCGCTTGAAGAAGGGAATTGAAGAAAGCCGCATGGATCAGCACAGTCGCAGACGCTCAGCTGCAAGTGATACCGGGAGCACCAAGACCGAGCAAACTGTGGGAACTGGTGGCGTTGAAGATGGCGAGAAGGAGGATATCGCCGTTGATGATTCCGCATCTGAATCGCTCATCGATGAAGAAGTTCTTCAGGCCGATGGGGACTGGATCCCGGGGCAAGATGTGCAGATCGATTATCCAAAGATTCTGGATATTCTCGTCGGCTTTGTCGACACATCTTATCGTATGATTTTCCCAGGTGCATACACCAAATTTAATGCTAACTTTCTCGCAGAGGAAGAGATACAGCTCACTGCCCTCCGTTGGATCGATACGTTCTTCGAGATCAGCCCTGAGGACATCCTCCCATTCGTCCCGCGGCTTCTGACTCAAGTGCTGCCAGCAATGTCGAGTGGTTCGGATCAAGTTCGGCAGGCAGCAAATCGAGTCAACACATCACTGCTCGAGTACATCTATTCTCTATCCGATGAACCAACCGAGGAGGTGGTCCAAGCCCAGCCTAAGGTTCCATCTATTACCGCCAGTAAAGAGAGCGTGGAAAGGAGATCGTCGACACCTGGAGGAAAACCTTCAGATATGGGCAATGATACAAAGAAACCAGCGCCGCAACAGGAATCTTCCGCCGCAGCAACACCGCGCAGTAGTATCATCTCAGCACCGGTCCATCCGGCTGATCTCGATTATGCCGCCGCCGTCAACTCCCTTACATTACAATTCCTCAACGAGAATGAAGCCACCCGGTCAGCTGCACTGTCGTGGCTTATTATGTTACACCGCAAAGCCCCACGGAAAGTGGTTGCGTTTAACGACGGGACCTTCCCGGCTCTATTGAAAACATTGTCGGACCCTGCAGAAGCGGTTGTTACGAAGGACTTGCAGCTTCTCTCGCAAATCTCGAGGAATAGCGAGGATAGCTATTTTGCCTCGTTTATGGTGAACCTTTTGCAGCTGTTTTCCACCGATCGACATCTGCTGGAGGTACGGGGGAATCTGATTATCAGACAGCTTTGTCTGAATCTCAGCCCGGAGCGTATCTACCGGACTTTGGCGGATTGCCTTGAGAAGGAAGAGGCGAGTCTCTAAGTCTTTCTTCGAGGAATAAGTGCTGACATTTTTTGGCAGGATATCGAATTCGCCAGTATCATGGTACAAAATCTCAACAACAACCTCATCACCGCCCCGGAGCTCTCAGAGTTAAGGAAACGGTTGAGGAACCTTGACTCGAGGGTAATTATAGAATCATCTCCTACTTTGCACTAAACTTCTGCTAACAATTCCCCAGGACGGTCAAATGTTCTTTGTTGCGCTTTTCAGGTCATGGTGCCACAACGCCGTCTCTACCTTTTCTCTGTGTCTTCTTGCCCAGGCCTATGAACAGGCGTACAATCTTCTCCAAGTCTTGTAAGTCCCTTATGACACCCACGTTGCTTGCGTCTACTTACACAGGTCTCTCAGTGCCGAGCTTGAAATGACTGTCAACATGCTGATCCAGATCGACAAACTCGTCCAGCTCTTGGAGTCTCCAGTATTCACCTGTTAGTGGTTCTTTCGATCCTTGAAGTGACAATATGGCTAACTGATCCCTCATTAGATCTCCGGCTCCAGCTTCTCGAACCAGAAAAATACCCCTACCTCTACAAGTGTCTCTACGGCGTGCTCATGCTTCTCCCCCAAAGCTCAGCTTTTGCTGCACTCAAGAACCGCCTCAACAGCGTCAGCAACATCGGGTTTCTCCATGGCGGACCCCGCAGGTACGTGAAAACCCTGTCTTTTAAAGTCTTCTTATACCTCGAAATAAAAGGCTCATATCCCCGTCTTGCCAACAGCCAAGCAGCACCATCCTACGACCGCCCAAGCGGCAGCCGCCTGAAACCACGCGACGAAAACACCATCCGCTGGGTCGAGCTCCTGGACAAATTCAAGTCTGTCCAGGAACGCGCCCGCCGCTCCCAGGCCAGCCAGCGCCCCTCCTCACTCGACCCAACCGGTCCCTTGCACAACAACCCCTCTCTCACCGCTGCACTCTCTGCTGCTGCAACGGCAGACCGCACCCGAGACCGCGTGGGTCTGCCCGACCCCCGCGCGCCGGATCTGCCGGTGCCGGCACTGCGAATCCCGGTACGGCGGGCGGTGCTGCAGGGTTATCTGGGGCGAATGCCGGCAGCAGTGCCCGCGGTGTGTTGGATGCGGCTGCGTCCAAGGGTGGTGGATCTTCTATCCTGGGGTCTGCGCATAAGCATAGGTCAAGTCTGCCGAATCTGGGCCGGCTCGGGATCGGGGGTCGCAAATCGAAGCGGTGATTTGCTTAGTAGGAGAGTCGGGTGGGAGGGTCTAATGTGTCCCTGTGGCTCCCTGTCTTCTTCTCCTTCCTTCATCCCTTGTTCTCTCTATGTGCTGTAATTATTTATGTACTTATCTTCCCTGTTGAGTTGAATGGTGCACCGTGGGTGAAGAGGAATAAATACCCGTCGTCCGAGGCTAATCAGTTGTGTTGCTGTGGATTATATCCACCGGTCCATAAAATCTCTAGTCATATTGTAATATGATGGCATGCGTCCTAGCCTCTTCTTTTTCTTGGAATCATAATAGTTAGTTTCAGACTTCTCTCATCAGGTGCCATATCTGGTTGAGTTACTATTTCAAATACTCAGAAGACACTGGAGCTTACGAATCTCAACCAATTCAAAGACTGATTGAAACCAATCATAGTTGTAGTATAAACAATCCAACACCAAGATCTATATAGACAGTGAAGACAAAAAAAAATAGACAAGAAAGTGATGATATCGAGCCCATGAACAAAATCAATGCAATGAAGAGAGAGAAAAGAGATCATATCACTCAAAAGTCGATACCCTTGGGAAATTTTCCAATGTGACGGCGAGTATGGAACTTTTGATGTTCGGGTCTCGTGAAACCGACGAAAGGAGATGGAAGAGAGAGAGAGAGAGACGAAGGACTGTACAAGTCCTTCGTCGAGGTCTAGTCTCCGCAGGCACATCATGCGAAGACGGGCGATGTATGAAATGAGAAAAGAGAAAAGAAAGGCACCAATAACCCCGCTGGAAGCAAAATGAAGTGAATCAAAAAATGAGGTGAAGTCGGTCACTCATGCCCGCCAGCACGATTCTGCGAGCCCCATCCAGATGGCCGCCAGCTGCCGGTCGAGTGCTTAGAAGCGGGACTTGCAGGCGAGTTGGTGCCACCGGAGCCGTGGGCGTAGACGTACTCGCCGTCGACATAGAGCGCGCCCGTGGAAAAGGTGCTGCGGTGCTTGCGGCGGGCGTAGCGCTGCTCGAGTCGGTAGATCTCGAGTTCTGTGAGGGTTGGTTAGCGTCGCTGGTCCATTGCATTCCTCGGAAAAGAAGAAGACAAACGTACTCGCTTGGAGCTTGTCGATTAGACCCATTGTGACGGTGTTGATTCAAATGTTTTTGTTGTATACGAGATGGATTTCCCACTCGTCGAAGCGAGACAAGCCGTCCTGTTTTGTTTCTTGTCGTATTGTCGTTCTTTTAGTCGCAGCTGAGAGATCGCGGACGCATGCAGGTCTGGAATGCGCAGCTCTATCGATCGAAACCGAGCGGCTATCGTTTCCCCACACAGCAAATGCAAAGCAACGGAATCGGTCGTAATCACCGACAGCGGACAGGGCTGGAAAGAAATTGATGTCTGTGCGGAAGCCTGGGTGTTAGTTGTACGAGTTTTGTGGTCGGAGGACTCGAATATTTCCCCCGTGCTTTCGTTTCGGCTAATTTTGGTCAATTCTTACCGAGCACTAATCAACTGATTCTATCAAGTCCAGTCTCAGGCCCTTCAGGGGGTGCCGAGATTGCGGATTGTGTGGGAAGGGGGGGGCACTTTGGGGCGCACGAGGGCAACGCTGGGGGTGTCGGACTCGGGCACGACTCGATAACAGAAAGACACTCGGGGGACCGGAGGTTCCCTACAAGCCGAGAAAGAAGAGAAGGAGAAAAAGAAAAAGAATGGATAGGGCACAGGTGCCCGAGAAAGAATGAACAGAATACGAAGATTGTAAAAAAGATGAAGAATCGCGATAACGTTGGAGGGAAAAGGGGTGGGGAAAGAAACGTGGATTCCGCGTGGACCCCCCAAACGTCAAGCGCTATTTTCTGTCGGGCGCGCTAAAGTCGACGCTACGTTTCAAGTGCAATTGTCAATTCCAGAATTGTATGGGTTATATTCAATTCAAATCCTTTCGTTCTATACAGCCTGTCACTTCTGCTCCTTCGGGTCCACCTCCACATCCTCTGCGAGCGACAACTCCTGGGCTATAGATGCGAGTCAGTAAAGGATTTCGAGAGAAAAGGAGGCTAAGAGCACTGACCGTTCCACAGCTCCGCATAGATCCCGTCTAGATCCAATAGCTCACGGTGCGATCCTGTCTCCGCCACACTTCCGTCTTTCAGCACCAGAATTTGGTCGCTGTCGTAGATGGTTCGCAGCCGGTGCGCCACAAACACGCTGGTGCGACTCTTCTCCTTGAGGATGCTGTTGATGTGCTGAAGAAGCGCCTGCTCGGTGTATGTGTCGAGGGCAGAGGTCTACATCATGTGAGTCGCATAATCCACAACAGGGCATGATACAAGGGTTGGGGAAAAAAAAAACAAAACAAAACATACCGCTTCGTCGAAAAACAAAAGTTGCGGGTCTTTCAACAACAGCCGAGAAATTGCTAGTCGCTGCTTTTCGCCGCCCGAGATCATCATACCGCGCTCTCCGACCGTGGTCTGATATCCGTCGGGTAGCCGCTCGACCAGCTGGTGAATATGTGCGCGCTCGGCTGCACGGCGCACCTCGTCGTCCGACGCGGTGATTTGCCCATAGCGGATATTGTGGGCGATGGTGTCGTTGAACAGCGGCGTGTCCTGCGGAACAACACCGATCGCTTTCCGAAGACTATCAAGCGTCACGTCGCGGATATCCTGGCCGTCAACGAGGATTCGACCCGATTGCGCGTCATAGAAGCGGAACAACAGCCGCAAAATCGTTGACTTGCCGCAGCCACTGGGGCCCACGATGGCGAACTTCTGGCCAGCCGGGATCGTGAACGTGGCATTCTTCAAGATCGGTCGGTCCGGGTGGTAGCCAAAGCTAACGTTCTCGAAACGGATCTCGCCGCCCCGGGTCAGCTCCAGCGGCTTGGCGTTGGGTCGTTCCTGGATCGTCACGTTGACCTTTTGCAGGTTGAACAGAGTCTCCATATCCAGCAGGGACTGGCGCAGCTCGCGGTAGACGGACCCCAGGAAGTTGAGCGGCACCGACAGCTGGAACACGAGCTGGTTCACCATGACCAGGTCACCGACTGTCAGAGCTCCGGTCGCGACTCCGTCGGCGGCCAGATACATCATTGCGGCCAGCGCAGAAGAGAAGATCATGTTTTGGCCAGAGTTGAGGAAGGCCAGAGAAGTCGTGACCTTGATGGATGCATCCTCGTAGTTCTTCAGGGCTTTGTCGTAGCGCGCTACCTCGAACTTTTCATTATTGAAGTATTTGACAGCCTCGTAGTTGATGAGCGAGTCCACGGCCACGGTGGCCCCGCGGTTATCGGCCGCGTTGGCCTGCCGTCGGAACTTGGTCCGCCATGCCGTAGTGGTAATGGTAAACGCCGTGTACGCAAGCATGGTGGCTGACGTGATGGCAGCAAACTGGAAACCATATTGATAGGTCTGTGGCATGTTAGCAGATGGTTGTCAAGGTTTCTATGGCTGGCGACAGTACCAATATCCCACACACGAGCGATATTTCCAGTGCCGTCGGAACGACGTGGAAGACCATCGAGGTGAGCAAGAAGCTGATGCCCTTGGTTCCACGATCAATCGCCCGAGTCAGGCCACCAGTTTGGCGTGAAAGATGAAAGTTGAGGTCCAGTCGCAAGAGGTGGTCGAAGACGTTCCGTGCCACTTTGCGAATTGCTTTCTGGGCTACGCTGGCAAAAACCGCATTGCGAAGCTCCTGGAACAGAGTGGCACCGATTCGAGTTGCACCATCTGCAAAGAAAAGTCGACATTAGACAGGGCTCGCGCATGAAACACTATTTCCCTTACAAGCAATGATCATGGACCCAGCCACAGTGTAAGCGGTTCCACCCATAGCCCCGAAGTCCACGTTCATGGAATCAACGATGCTCTTGAAGTAGAAAGGCACTTCCACATTAAGAACCTGCAATGGCTCTCGATCAGTACTTAGAGCAGGCCAATGTCTCTATGGGGGCAAGAACTGACCTTGGCCCCAACCAGCAGGGACAAAGCTGTTCCAACACGAAGCTTCGTACCCCAATCACCCTACCAGACTCGGTCAGCACTGCTGCGTTCCGTCATAGGCGCATTCAACCAGGCTTTACCTTTGGCCACAGGTACTTGGCCATCTCTTTCATGATAGCCCAGTCCGCTTTTCGTTGCTCTTTGGTGGCCATATTCTGTTCACTTAACAGCTCCTTGGTCGGGGCCTTTGCATCCCCGCCCTCTTGCGTCTTCGGGGTCACATTGGCGTTCGCTAATTGCGAGGCAGCCGGGGTAGGAGTGGGTGTGCTTTTAACTGATTTGGGGTCGTTGTCTGTTGACTGTCTTCGAAATGGGCTGTTTGATGTGAACACCCGGAGTTGTGTCCCATGGAGCCTCGTCCATTGTGACCGGCCGGCGAAGCTCGGATATGCGGATCGTGGGCGCCAACATGGCGCTCGCGCTGCTCTGAGCAGCATAGCTGCTAATAACGAGGAATTCAGCGGCTCAATGTAAATTTCGTCTTGTATTGTGTTCTAGGGGAAGCATAGTGCAGCTCAAGTAAGCATGGGCGAGCTGCGCCGTCTTCGATAGTCTCGTGAGGGGAGAACCTTGGGAGCCGCCGGGTTCGGAGGAAACGCAGTCGGAACGAGTCAATGCAACCCACGGAGGTCGAGGAGGCAGTAAAAAGAAAGGCAAAGAGCAAAACAAAGCAATCCCGAGCTTCTTGTAGCTCTTCTTCGGATGTCGCAATCGCGAGGGGCAGTTGTGTACTTGGGGCGCATCTCGGCGCCACGATTTTCCCGTTCCCATCTCGGCTTCAAAACTGACGTAAACTTCTCCCTTGTCCTCCCCTCCCCAGACCACCATGCGTCCCGCTCTCCAGAGAGGCGTACGGACTCTGTCCTGGACTCGAGTTGTCCCTCGGCATCGACAGACGCGATGCGTTCAGATTCGCGCGGCGCCCGCCGGGCCCACGGTGAACGGGGACCATCTCCCTCTCGCCAGCACGCCCAGTTCCGCTGAGTCTCGCGGTATGGTTTTTTTTTTTTTTTGAACTGATGATCCATGCGCTGACAATGGAGGATTTCAGATGCTCGGTTCGACGTGGTTGGCGCTCCATACTCGCTCCTTTCAGTATCGCTCTCGGCGTCGCAAAACCTATACACACGACGGGGAACCTTGGTGGGACTGAGTGGAAAGGCGGACAACGTACGCGGCTTCTTGGCTCTGGCACATTTTGTGCGTCGCGCTGACAGTTTTGAATGCGCAGGTGGTCTCGTCCTTGAGCGTGCTAGAGCCGTTCCGGCGGGCTGTTGTTGGGGTGCCCTTTCTTTACCAGAAGGTATGACGCGTGCGCGCGTGTCATCCAAATTGAAGCTGGGGCAGCAATTGATTGTCGACTAGGTTTCCTCGGCAAGTCCGGTCACAGCACTCGTTTCCGTCCGATCGCCGAACACCTCGTTTGCCGTTGTGGATGTCAATGGATCTGTGGACTGGATGGTCACTCAAAGGCGAGCTCTGCTCGCATGGACGGGTCGGTCTCTGACAATCAAACCGACTATCAACACCAACCTGGTCCGTGGAGTTTTCCGTGCTTTTCTAGAGTGAATATCGGGCTAATTTGCACAGAGCCTGGCCCACTGGGGTAGCTCCGAGATTACTGGCAGGGGATTAATAGCTCTGGTTGGCAATGGGCAGCTCTATTCGGTTGAACTGAAAGCCGGGGAACAGTACATCGCTCATCCCAGGTATGTCTTGTCTACTCCGGCCCGCGTAACGCAATCTCTGGCCTCACTAACCTGTATCAACAGCAATGTGGTCGCCTACACAATGTCCTCCAACCCACCGCGCCCTTACCGCTTCAAATCCACCACTCTGAACTTCCAGGTCCCGGGTCTGAAGACGCTACCAAGACTGTTACAGAACAACAAGTTCATTCGCGACATGTCCGATTCCGAAACATGGAAGTCCACAATGCGATTCTTCCACAAGCTGCGGACTTGGTCTCGAATGACGATCTGGGGAGACCGGGTATGGTAATCCTTTTTTTTCTTAGTTTCTTACTAACATCACACCTACGAACCAGCTCTTCCTGCAATTTGATGGCCCCACCACGCTGCTCGTGCAATCACGCGGACCTCGTCTGAACGACGTCTTGTCCGAGCGCGAAGTAAACGAGATTGCCAGTGCCCCTCGAGGCCTGACAACCCGTGGTCAAGCTGAGGCAGGGGAAAAGAAAGCCGCTGAGGAGGCCGTCAACAACGTCCCGGATCTTGCACGCTCCGTCGATGATCTGAGCCACGAGATCCGGGGGACGAGCCAAAGCGTTGCCCAAATCCGAAAGGATGGCAAGGTGGACATTGAAGAAGTGGGCCGCACGAAATAGATACATAGATAGATCCTCTAGTTTTGGGGTGGGATTCAGTTGGAGGGCTTCTCTTCGCATTGGTTTCTGTGCAGGCGAGGAGCGGTCTCTTCGTGGATGGTAGGAGTAGGGTATTGTGTTGCATCCTGTACAGTATAGCTGGCATCTTTCACTCGGCCATGGGCCGGCCAATGGATTTTTCTCTCCTTTGTTGGGTTGATAGCAGGCAGGATTGCCCCCAAGATATGCTCTTTTATCTACAGCGTCTTAGCGTCTTTCTTAGAATGGGCAGAAGTCGTGTCCCCTAACAAGTATTATTCCCACACGAAGATTCAGCCACCCATCTAAACGACTGCGAGTCCGAATCCGAGTCCGACGCAGGAAGCGAATAACAACTCGAAGTATCGTCGACCCTCAAAAAGTCGAAGCTCTCGCACGCCGACTGGCAGTCACACTGGTCTCCCGGGGTCGCCACGAGCTTGTACTTCTGTCCTGGGATATCGGCTGCTGCATAGTCGCCTTTGATCCCGACGGTTTTCCGGCCCGACTGCTGGAGACAGCCGCTGTTGTCCATGCTGACTTCCTGGCCGCAATCGGTGCAATCGTCGTTGGTGCAGAACTGGACCCAGAAGTCGGCGGCGTTTGAATGGCGTTGCTAGGAGGAGGGCGAGGGTGACGCTCAGGAGTTGGGATGTAAGATGCATGGTTTGTTTCTTTTGTCTGTTGGCAGTGAGGAATGATGGGAAGAGAATTGGCTATGGAATATGGAATATGGGGATTATCAAGAGCAACTTACCTTGTTCTATAGAAGAATCACTACTGAGGAAGGGCAGATATAATTGAATGTTGTGTGGTCACTCGAACTCCCAGACAGAAACACCAGCCTGCCTTTATATGTACGATGTCCAACTCACTACTCTCTCCCTCTCTGTCTCTGTCCCATTCAATCAGGGGTTTTGTCAAGGCTCATGACAAGGCAGCCGTCCTTAGTAAATTGGTGTAGATCAAAGAATAGACTGACTCGAGCCTCGCCCGCCATTACCATCCCTATGCTGTCTGACCTATACCCCGGTTTGAGGCTGAGCCCTTTCCCCACACGCGTCAGTCACCAGACAACCTCCGGGGCTGGCTACTGCTTAACTCCACATATTGACCCTTTTTCTTCATGACTTTCTTGGAATTGTGGTTGGGGGAATGCTAGAGGCGGGCGATTCAAGAATACCCGGCGTGGTATAGATGATTTACAGAGTATAGTTGTGCCATATCCAAGTGACTATATGATCTGGGTTCTCCTCGCAATCACAAAAAGCAGCAAGATAAGCCCCAGGATGAAGCCCAAGATCCCAAACCACCAGGACAACCCAGCGACATCCAGCCCAGGTACTTTGACGTTCATACCAAAAAGACCGGTAATGACCTGCATGGTGACGACAATGGCGCCGATGACAGTCAACCGACTGAGAGCATCGGCGATTTGATTCCGCATACAGGTCGAGTCCCACGAGAGCTGGCCAAGGTACTTCGACTGCGACCGCGACAGCATCTGCTCTGCAATGGTCAGGTTGGCCATCATCGTCAAGACGTGGTCCTGGATATCGCTCAGGTACAAGGTAACCTCTGCGGGCGTGGACCCCAGACTACCACAGTGGCGGGCAAAACACCGGATAACATCGATCTTGTCGTGCAAATGTTGGCGGATGCGAGTGACCTCTTTCCGATACTTGTAGATGCTCTGGAGAGCCAGACCGATGTCTTCTGGGCGCGTGGCCGACACGCCGTCTTCGATGACCTCGACGCTGGTTTGGACGCAGTCGATGAAGGGGGCGAACCCGTCCACGATATCGTCGCTAAGCTGGTTAGCTCATCCATTCTATAGTGCTCATAAGAGACATGGCAAGGCCATACATGAGGGCATAGCAGATCCAGTCACTAGTCAACGCCACATGACTCTGATGCTCCTGGATGCGGCTCCACACATGGGCGGGATGTGGACTTTTGTCATATGTAAAGCTGACGACGCTCTCGCGGAAGACAATGGCGTAGACATTCGCCGACGAGGCGCGCACGCCTGTCGCTATCTTGGGCTGCTGTGGGGCCCGCAGAGAGACGAAATAGTAGGGGCCAAACAGCTCGATCTTCTCTCGGAGCTCGCGCGTCTTGATATCCTCGGTGGTAAGGGGATGGAAGTCGAGCATCCGCGATAACGTCTCGAGATCTTTGTCGGAGGGCGATGCGACATGGAGCCACCACAGTCCACTCTGTGTACCTGTCTCGAAAAGAGTCTCGAAGATGGAAGAGGACGACTTCAGCTGCTGGATGCTAGAGGCATGGGCGATTGTATCGACCTGGGTGCTGAAGAAACTGTACTGTGTGGTCTCGCCGGCAGTCTCCAGTATAGGAGTTTTCTCCTGGAGAGGGTTCACATTCTTGGAGGTCAGGGCTCGGGCCGGGAGGTCAACTACCGGACCCATGCTGTGAATTTAAGTGGAGACTAGGTGGGAATTCATAAGGGTAATTATCAGAGATGAGAGTAGACGGTCCATGGAAGCATGAGTGGGAAGAGAAGAAGGAAGGAGGAGAAAAAGAGAATCCGATGTAGACGGCAGTCTTGGCATTGTGGCGGAGTTTGAATTTGTTCAAGCGGTGTGCAAGTATATCTCTCAGGCCCTGGATATCCCTAGTTAAGCAAGTAAAGCAAGTCAAGTTAAGCACAGATACTGCACTTGTTAATGCAGATCTGGGGAATATGCAGCTGAATGGCCACGAAGAAGTAGTTATAGCATATAGTGCCTACGTCATGCCAAGCTTTGACTAGGGATGTTGCATGATATTGAAGGCATGAGTACCATATAAGACTAAATCAAGTCTTCTACATAAAGATCGGTCGAAGACGAAGACATAGGCATGAGAGGGTTGAGTAGATTCTGTTTTGACTATTGCAACCCTAAAGCGAATCAATAGTAGTTAAGAGTATCATAAACGAAGGGGAAAGATATTTTACCTTGTTATTCCTTTAGTTGTCATTTACTCCTAGGTTACAAAATGGTCACTATCTATACTATCTATCGTGTATATATAAAAAAGATATTTTAAATATTACAATGTCATAAAGACCCAATCGAGGGTAGAGTGACAAGGTTAGTGCTGGTGGGTCTGAACTTGCAAATATTCATTCGGCACCTAAGCAAAGCTTAAATCTTCGCGCTAGAGCTTTAAATACTAGATATCTCTCCTTGTCTATCTACTACCCTATCAATAACTCAATATCTCTAATCTCTTTCTCTTGCTTTTATTTTATCAATAATTCCCTCGGAAGATCCCATATCCTTACTCTTGGTTTCCCCCTTTGAATTGCTTCTTTATATTTCCCCCTCCAAAATGAATGTAGGCAGCAATAACCTTGGAAGTATTCAGGATTATGTGTGCAATACTTCTAGGGCCCGCATTCTCCAACAGCGACGACAACAGACTGTAATGCTAGCAAATTCTCATAACTATTATTAATAACGAAATAACAATATTCCGACAACTCCAAGGCTACTACCAGCATTGTAGTCATCGGCTCGCCTCCAGTAACAAAGTGGATCCGATATACAAAATCAGGCCTCACGGATATCCCCCATCCCCACAAACGAGGGACCCGTCTATGAGTTTTCATGGTTGAGAAAAGTGTTGTAACCAATAGTGACCAATCTATTCTCCCGACGTGCATCCAAGACAGACGCTTTTTTCTCCGATGGATTTGATTGCATCAGATACGTCATCCCTTTTCCCGGGGAGGTTGCCCATCGGCACTTCGCGCTCCCGTCAATTGCCGTGTCCCCCGCATACCAACTAAACAAGTACTTTCTACTATACGAGTAATTAGGGTCGCGTAGAAGACAATAGATATATTAAGAGTAATTGCAATGTTCTTTGGTGGTTCATCTTCCTCCCACGGGACTCTGACTGAGATTGATCTGAGTGAGCCGTACCACCTAAAACCCTCCGTCTGCCATATATCAGATATAGTTCTTGATATATTTGTTTCTTTTTTTATTCCTTTTCTCTGTCGTTGCCATATATCAGATATAGTTCTTGATATATTTGTTTCTTTTTTTATTCCTTTTCTCTGTCGTTGCCATGGGGTTTGCGCAAGAGTTCTTGCAACATATGACCTATGGTCACTTCAGCCTTCTGGTCGTGGGTATACTAGCGATCAGCCTCGTCTCGCAATATTTCCATGGAGGACTGAACAAATACCCCGGCCCATTCATCGCCAATTTCACCCATCTCTGGCGGTTCCACGATGTTCTTCGTCGCCGGCCAGACATCACGCATCTCCGTTTGCACCGGAAATTCGGCGATATAGTGCGTCTGGGCCCAAATGTCCTGTCCTTCGCAGACCCAAACGCACTCAAGGCGATCTATGGACTGAACAAAGGAATGGTCAAGGTATCATCCAGCCAACTCTTGAACTTATCCGCTTCCTCGGCTTACCAATCCCATATCTAGTCCGACTTCTATCCCGTGCAGATGTCCACCTCCAAAGGCGAGCCCCTTCCGTCCCTCTTCTCCGCCACGGACGAGAAGTTCCATGCCAATCTGAGACGCAGCGTCAACAATGCGTTTTCTATGACCTCTTTGGTTCAGTATGAGCCCATGATCAATGATACCACTCAGGTGTTCCTGGACCAGACCGAGAGGTTATTTGCTGCCGAGGACAAGCCATGTGATTTTGCACGCTGGCTGCAGTTCTTTGCTTTCGATGTCATTGGCAGCATCACGTACAGCAAGCGACATGGCTTTATTGACAAGAACGAGGATGTCGATGATATCGTCGCCCAGCTTGCGCGCATTTTTGACTACGCTGGTCCGGTGGGTAGCTCCTTGTCCTCGAACTTCTTCTTCTTCTTCTTCTTCTTCTTCTTCTTCTTCTTCTTCTTCTTCTTCTTCTTCTTCTTCTACATGAATTGCAGCTAAAGCAATTTTCTATGACAGATTGGTCAAATGCCGTGGCTGGACAAGCTCCTCTGGAAAAACCCGCTTCTGGACTGGCTGTCTAAATGGGGACTCCTCGACAATTCCTTCGCGGTGGCCATCTTTGCAAGGGCCCGAATGCAGGAGCGGTTCCGCGAGGCCACCCCTATCCATGGGGCTGGCGGTTCACGCGAAGACCTATTAACAATGTTTATGAAGACGCAAAAGACAAAGCCGGACGTCATGACCGAAAAACGGGTACTGACCATGGCAGTCTCGATGGCCTTTGCCGGGTCCGAGACGACGGCGATCAGTCTAGCCGCCGTATTCTACTTCTTACTCAAGCAACCAAGCTGTCTGCAGCGGCTGCGCAACGAAATAGACGAGGCTATTCGCGCTGGCAAACTCACGGACCATGCCTCGGGTGTTGTTTCGTGGACAGAGTCGCAGAATCTGCCCTATCTGGACGCCTGCATCAAAGAAGCGTTCCGCATGCACCCGGCCGCTGGCCTCCCCCTTGAACGAGTCGTCCCTCCCCAGGGCATGGATATCTGCGGTGACTGGATCCCCGGCAATACGATTGTCGGCTGCAGCGCGTGGGTGATTCACCGGCAGGAATCTGTGTTCGGGGATGATGTCGACACGTTTCGTCCGGAGCGATGGCTCGACGCGGATCCTGAACGGCTGAAGCTTATGAACTCGGCTATGTTTCAGTTCGGGGCTGGGTCTCGCACATGTATTGGGAAGAATATTAGTCTGATGGAGATCTATAAGCTGGTTCCCAGTTTTTTGAGACGCTTTGATGTGAGTTTATTCATTGATTTGGACTGGGACCGGTCCTGGTTCTCGTGGGGGCACTGTTGACATTTTTCTTTTCTTCTATCGATCTGCAGGTCGAGTTAGTGTATCCTGATGAAGAATGGAAATTGCACAATGCGTGGTTTGTGAGGCAACTGAATTTCACGACCAAGTTCACCTCGCGGGTCAAGAGTTGATGGATGAGAGGAATGCAGACTTCCCCATGGTAATGTTGGAGAACTCCTGCGGACAGTTCAGCTTGTACATATCTCTTCCTGCGGTTCCCGTGGCTTTTCCTCAGTGAACAAAGAGGCCTAAGACTACCCGTTGCTCTGCTAGTCCTCGGCATCCGAGTGACCATAATCATTATCTTCATTGTCACTGTAATTATTCAGACAAGCCGCTGGCCTGAGCGAAGCGAGAACGGCTTGAGAAGGCATAGCTTCTTCCCTCCCTTCTTCTATATCTTTTTATTTCTATATCGTGTCTTCTTTTTTTTATTTTCCTTTGCCCTTTGTTTGCCTATTATTTTACCCTTATCCATCTTTCTAATAATCAACACGTTTATATTGGTTCTTGCCATTGGCTTGCAGTATGCCGGCTCGCACCGCCGACGCCTCATGGAAACACGCGGTGTCGATCCAGGAATGCTCAAACAAAAGATCTTCGCTACCATGCGCCATGGGCCTGGATATTGTTTCCTTGGGGTCGCTCGAGGCTGCTCAGACTTGTGTGCTCTTGGGGACTTACTATCTCTACCATGGAAACCCTGAACTCGCGTGGCCCGTGTGTGGGTGTGAACTGCGCATTGCACAGGCCCTGAACCTCCATGGGAAGAAGAATTTGTCTACGCCGATTTGTCCAGATACACGGTGCGAAAACGAAACGCGAAAACGCTGCTGGTGAGCTATCTATGAAATCGAGACGCTCTGTTCCATGTCTTATGGTTACCCATTGAGCATCAAGGACGCGGACTGCGATGTCGAGCTGCTGGATAGCATCCCTAGCGGCCAGTCGCCGGGCTCAGTTAGCTTGGCACCTCTGAATCAAACCAGTCTTCTTTCCTATAAAAACTTGATGTCAAAACTATCCATTCTCACCAAAGCCATACTAACCGAGCTGTATGGTGTTGAACCCAACCTGCCTCAAACGCAATGCCAGACCTGCACGCCAGGCTGTTCATCGAAATTGCGCCATCTCATCCACAAAGTGGCTGATCTCGACGCACGACTGCATAAATGGAAAAAAGAGATCCCCTCCTAGTTGCACGTCAAAAGCCGCGGAACGTCCTCAGTGAAATACCACTCCGCAGAATAAATGGACCGGGACATCGGGGCGAGCGGCCCAGAGTTCGAAAACCACATCTATTAACTCTAAGCCCTAACCCTGGAGCTTGCGTTCGAGAATGCAAAGATTCTCGTTCATCGCCCTCTCCTCACCTACAAGACGATCCCCTCCACAACGGATTTAGAGCTCGGCAGTTCTGCATCTGACCAAGTCAGCACTTTTCAGCGGTCTCTCCGCTCGTTCAGATATTGGGATTTGCGTCGATCTTCTCTCTGGCTGCTGATACTTACGCTGTGGCGTTTATCGGGATCCACACTTTCACTGCAGGAGTCACGCTCTGCATCCTTGCCAGCATCGAGTCCCACCAGTCGAAGATCAGGTTACATCGATTGTTGGCCATGCAGAGGAGCTTATAACCGAGATCGCAGCTAGCAGCTCAGGAACTCGAAATTCTCGAGCGACTGGCCAGGTTAGTCATGGACAAGGAGCTCAAGGAGATGCTCTCTCAGGGCAGGAGTGACAAGAGCCAGGGACGTCCCAGATGCGAAGAAATTTCCCCTCCACTTCCTCCAGATTCAACTGACTCTGTGGACATGTCATCCTCCGGACCAGAGCTTGGGCACTGACTTTGCCGTAGGGGAAGCCGATTACCGGACAGATCTTGACGTCGGTGCCGGCGAGTACCTGCTTGGCGAGGGGGATTAGGTACGGCTTTACGCAGGTGGTGGCGACGTTGGGGTTCTTGGCGATTTGGAGGCCGGCGTGGATGTCTTGGTCGGTCATTGTTGGGTGGAGCAGGGAGTGGTCGATAGTTTTGGCTACCTGGGGTAGGGTTACGGTGATGGTGTTTTGGTGGGCCATGGTGGTTGTGTTTGGAATAATGTGGAAATGATTTGGATGGGCAAATGTATTTATTGTGAAGTAAAGGTCTTTTTTGGGTTGGGAGTAACTTGGTTTTTCTTGCGAGCCATTCTATTTATATTCCTTCTCTGCTACAGGCATCCTGGAAGAATCTGCCAAATCTAGTAAAAGGCTCCGGCGGACGAACTCTTCAGTGACGACTACTGTTTTAATTTTTGTGCCATAGTACCGGCAACTCAGGTAAAGAGAGAGATGAATAAACTTATTCTCGAGTATACCAGTTCAGGATCGAACCCGTTCGGTTCGTGTTATGCTGCAGTTGAGCCGTCGATGTATATATATTTCCAGCCGATCTCCGGGTATCTGCTTCAGCTGGAACCAACCAAGCGGGTATTAAATCAATTCAGCCCTGTTGAAATTAGAATAAAAAATAAATATAAAAAGAACGAATCAAGGAAATAAAATAATCAAATTAGAGGGGCAGAGGACTATCGAAATGAGATAATGGTATATATATGAGAGGGAAAAAAGAAAAAGATAAAGGTCCTACCCGGGATCGAACCGGGACTACTGGAATCAGAATCCAGTGTCCTAACCATTAGACTATAGAACCCTTGTTGAAGATAGACTATAAACTAATGGTTTATACCCATCCCAAACATACAATATTATTGCCCTAATCTCTTCTTCTTTGCAGATCTCAGGTTTCGGACTGAACGGCTCGCTCCGTCAAGATATTTTACACGTCTTGTCCCGGGTCCTTGGGATCCCGCGATCGTGATTTAGGTTACACAACGTTAAATTTAAATCAAATGCGAAACATCCGATATGCCTCGCTTTTTTTTCCCTCACGTAAGGTACCGAGTCAGCTCCATCCGGAGTTTCGGTTTCTCGGGCTAACGCAGGCATATTCCCGACGATATCTCCGGGCGCTTGCGTTTCCAGGAAATCACTGGGCCCCCTTTTCCACCCTTTTCACCTTTTTCACAATGGACCCTCCATGGAGGGCCCGTTGAGGGGGCCATCTCCCCGAGGGCTCCACACCCCCCGTCGCCACTAGGAAAGTCTTGTGTATGGCCCTGATAAGTGTCCTAGTGCTCTCAACTATACTGGACGTAGTTTAGCGGCGTAAATCAATGGGATACTGTCTGACTCTCGGACTTAGTCAAACGCGATGACCGAAGTCGCGACCGCAATTTCTTTTTCTTTTCTTTCTTTTTTTTTCATACTCTTCCCCTGCAGCTGGCCTTAATACTAAAGCCCCGGCGCCCTGAACCGCCAAACGAATCTCTAACTTGAGAGTCTCAGGGCGCCCGAATCTGCAAAGTGTGAAGCCGGTTACATGCTAGACACCGTTTGTCAACCGTTAATCTGCCAGGCAAGTTGCGCATCTTGAAACCATCTGGTCCCTTGTTCAACGTTGCACATCCTTTGATTTTAGCTTGCATCTATAGAAGGTGCCTGCCCGAGTCACAACTATATAATTCTCGAATGCGCACTCGCAAAATGCCAATTTCTAACCTCTTGGATGCCAGCAGGTTGACGATTGAAGCACAGCATACTATCGCAACTCGCGAAACAAACAACACCCAAAACCACACAAGAAATTCCCCTAACGACATCAGACAACAATGACCGCCCCCAACGATAATGTTTCTTCGATTGACAGTGCCACCACTCACGAGGCGCCCTCGGACAACTCGACCCCCGCCACGATTGTCCAACTGAACGGCGACCTCGAAAAGGGGACCCAGCCAGAAACCCACCAGGATGCGCCCTCGCAGGCCGGGGGCCCAGAAACGAACACTGCGACTGAGAAAGATGCGACTGCCCCGGCGCTGACCCCCGCGCCGTCGCCGATAGGCCCACCGCCAGACGGCGGGCTGCAGGCATGGCTGGTTGTCTTGGGCGCATTTTGCGGATTGTTCGTCAGTTTCGGTTGGATTAACTGTGAGTTCCCGTCGAGGATTTGTCTTGTTGTATTGTTGCTTGAAACACCGCGCTGAACTTCTCGTCCAGGTATTGGTGTCTTCCAGACATACTATGAGAGTCATCAGTTGAGCAATCTGTCGACCAGCACCGTGACTTGGATCACGTCGCTGGAGACCTTTGTGATGTTCCTTGGAGTGCGTGCCCTGCTATATTTGAATTGGCTATCTGATATCGAGTCAAATGCTAACCCAACATCAGGGCCCCATCTTTGGAACGCTCTTCGATAGCTACGGCCCCCGCTGGATCCTCCTCATGGGCACATTCCTACACGTCTTCGGCCTGATGATGGCCTCCCTCTCAACAGAATACTACCAATTCATCCTGGCCCAGGGCATCTGCAGCCCCTTCGGCGCTAGCGCCATCTTCAATGCCTCAGTCAACTCGGTCAGCACATGGTTCGCCAAGCGCCGTGCCTTCGCCTTGGGCGTCACGGCTTCTGGATCCAGCCTGGGCGGAGTCATCTTCCCGATCATGGTCGAGCACCTGATCCCGCAGGTCGGATTTCCCTGGGCGATGCGTATTTGCGCGTTCCTGATATTGTTCCTGCTGGCGATTTCAAATGCCACGCTTCAATCGCGACTCTCGCACCGCCCCAAGCCGTTCGATATTATCAACTTCCTGCGGCCGCTGTCGGAACTCAAGTTCGTGCTGACTGTTGCGGGTGCCTTTTGCTTCTTCTGGGGCATGTTTCTGCCGTTTACTTTTGTCATTACCCAGGCTCAACGCTACGGCATGTCGGGGCACATGTCGTCGTATCTGATTCCGATCCTGAACGCTGCCAGGTGAGTTCTCCATGCGATGCACCTTGTCTCCCTCTCACCCTTTCCCCCTCCCAGTCTCTTTTTAGAATACAAAAGACTAACCATGGAAACAGCATCTTCGGCCGAACCCTCCCAGGGTACCTCGCCGACAAAATCGGCCGCTACAACGTAATGATCCTTACAATGTACTTCTCCGCAATCCTCGTGCTCGCCCTTTGGCTCCCGTCACGCGGCAACATCCCCGCAATCATCTTCAGCGCGCTCTACGGGTTTGGGTCCGGCGCCTTTGTGTCGCTGGCGCCGGCGGTGGTGGCGCAGATCTCTGACCTGCGCGAGGTCGGCGTGCGCAACGGCACGTTCTTTGCAGTGATTTCGTTCGCCGCCCTAACTGGTACCCCGATTGGCGGGGCGCTGGCCCCTGATGTGTTGCATGGGTCGTATACGAAACTGCAGGTGTTTTGTGGGGTTGTGATGATTGCGGGCTCAACGCTGTTTGTGTTGGCCAGGGGTGTTGTTGGCGGATTTCGGTTTAGTAAGGTGTAAATAAATACCCTCTTCTTGATGGAGAGTTGATGGATATAAAAAAAAAGCAATAGACTATTGTTCCGAATATCTATTTTATAAGATTCTTTGTTAAGATTTTTCTAAGCTGAAATAAAAATAGATCACTAAAAACGTCATCAAAGAGGATATGAAAAAGGGTTTAAAATAAGGTTAGTAGCTTATTCTTCGAGATCTATACTAGTACCCCACAATGCAATCTAATAGACACGAGGTGTGCTGTTGGGGCGGTTTCGATCTACCAAAGTGTAAATGACGCAAACCTCTTGATGGCAATAAACAAAAAGCCACTTGATAGACGAAGAGGAAGGAGGGACTGAGTAGTTGCCTTGGTAGTGGCCCAGCCCAGTAGAAATCATAGGTACCCCCTTTCGATTTTTTTCTTCTCTTCCTCAACGCCACCATGTCTGAAATGTGAGTATCCCCTGAGTCCCATGTTGGATCTCGGGCTAATGATCATCAATCAGTGCTGCGGGTCAGAAACGTTCCGGGGGTGATACCCCCTAAAAAATCAAAATCTCTATTGCCCGCGGTGTGGATCTCGGGCCCACCCAGGGCCATGCCAACCCCCGTGCCCGACTTGCGGCAACGCCATGTCGGAAAATGCTGTGCTTTTTGCACAAATTGCCATCGATCCCCCCCCCCGGCGCCACCCTTTATTTGTCCGCCCACATTTCTTCTCTGGTGCGGGCCGTCCCCCCCGCCCGCCCGCCCGCCCCATAGTTTGGCCGGGAGGCGCGATCCGTTATCCCCTTCGGCACAGGCCGTCCCCGCTGTGCCTAACACGAGAATGGTGCCTGCCCCGGGGCCTGACCGGGATGGTGCTGTTGGCTCGCGTGTCGCCCGCCCCCTATTTTATGTATTATTATATTAGTTTATACTGTTTGGGCTGTCTGGTGTCTTCCGGGTGTCTGTGCTTTGTACAACTGAATGAAGCAATGACCGAGTCTCTCAAATCTTTCTTGTAACCAGTAATTCGAACTGTCTTTGAGGGTTATGCTGGATTAACGCATCCCTATCTTGACGGGTACCCCGATCCGTGGGACACTAGTCCCTGATGTATTGCATGATGTGTGGCATGGGTCGTAAACGAAGCTGCAGGTGTTTTGTAGGTTTACTATGATTGTGGGCCTCGACGCCGGTTGTGTTGGCGAGGTTTAGTTTAGCAAAGTATAAATACCCTCTTTACAATAGAGGATTGAATAATATATAGAAAGATTAATAGAATGGCGTTTGGAATATTGACATTTTAGATTATTTAGAGAGAATATTCTACAGTTAAATAAATAGACCGCTGAAAGGGGTATAAAAAGGGTTTAGAAGATGGGTTTAAAAAGGGTAAGAAATAACCATGGTTAGTAGTTTATGCTTTTAAGATGCATGCTGTACTCGATTTGACGTATCTCTCATGACCACAGCTACTAAAAACAGCGTTCAAAGCAGAAGAACCTCGATTGATCCAGTACCAGCACCACATAATATAATATAACGGACACGGAACGCCCTAGCACCGTCGCTGAAGGATGATGCACGAAAAAGAAACCCTCCACTCTATATGCCCCAGCGCCTGACATGCTCGACATGCAACGATCAGACCAAAACTCCATTGCGCATGTTCTCCACCGTCCGAATCCCCACGCCCTTCAACTTGCTCAGCTCCGCCAGGCTATTGACCTGGAACTGGGGCTGATCAGAAATGATTTCCGGAGCATTGCCACCAAATGATGAAGAAGCCTGGTCCATCTCACACAGGCAGTCGACGATAGCCTCGGCCTTCTTAGCACCGACACCTTTGAGCAACTTGATCTGGCTGACGTCTCTCGAGTTGATGATGGACAACAGATGGATGGTGCGAGGCGAGACAGTGGGATCCTCACAGTCCAGGGCATCATGCGCGTCCACACTCGGACGGAGAGATTTGGCCGTGGCACGTCTCTTATGTGTGGGGCGCGAGGCTTCTTGGAGGCTGTCTTCATCGCTCGAGAATCCGTCGCCACCCATGGCGTCCTCGTAGTCACGATCGAAATCTTCTGACTGGCGTTTTCCCAGAGTTGTCGTTGGCTCCTTTTTCAAGGACAGCATGCTACCCGTTCTTCCTTTGGCAGGAGGGGAGTTATGCTGACCCCAGGACTTTGCGTGGACTCGTTCTTTGAGAGCGGCGATCTTGCCGGCCAGCTTCTCATTGTGCGGGAAATGAGGAAGTGCAAGTTGGTACATCCTCAAGGCCGAGCCTTCTTCACCCCGCGCCTGGTGTTGCTTGGCCATAAGCAAGTAGGACAGCCCTTCAGCTCGCGCATCTTCTGTGCCCTCGATGCGCTGCTCCAGTGTTTCCAAACGCCGTTGGACTTGTTCATTCAGCTCTCGGACTTGGGTTTGCCGCGACTGCTCGCTCACAGCCCGGACGGCCAAAATTGCCTCGACCTTCTTCTCAACCATCTCCTCAATCGTGGCAGCGGATATGTCTGCGTGGCTAGCCGGACGAGCGGGCTTCTGGGGCCGCACAGAATGCGTGTCGGAAGAAAGAGATGAACGTTTGGGGATCTCGGGTTTCCTGAACTGTGTTACTGGTTTCGCCAGTGGCCGGTCTGAATAGACGTTAAATGCTTTCACAGGCTTGCCATCATCTTTTTTTGCCGGGTCCTTGACAGCCGGAGCGGGCATGTTCACATTAACCGACGCTGTGAGCGGTCGCAGCGGCTGTCGGTGTCCTGAGTTTGCCATCGATGGCCGGATGGAAGGTCGTGCAGGGCCCTTGAACATTGGGTCATTCTCCACTTCGCGCACTTCGATTTTCCTTGTTCGATTGGCAACACTCAGAGAGCTGATTGTGTCTAAGTGATACGACCGAACGGGCGCGAGATTGAGAATCATCACTGTCAAGCCGTTGTTTTGCCCCAGAGACAAGATCCTTGTCATCTTGGACTCGCGATAAGGGATCCGGTGCTGCTTCTTGGTGATTGCCTCGACACACTGAGCGAGCACAAAGAGACTCTTGTTGATGCTTGCCGACTCGACCATTCGCTCCTTGTCATTATCCGTTCTGCGATTATCTTCCGACCCTGCCAGATCGATGGCCGAGGCAGTGCTGACTCGAGTTTTGTCCGGGGAGCAGACAGTGACCTTGACACCGAGAATAGCGTGGGAGCGCGAGGAATGAGCGTTCAACTAGAAGCAGTGTTTTAGCCAAGGCGCAAGGCCAATACCATGACAACATAAAAATACCTTGGTCGCGGAAGTCGACCTGTTGTTGTTCGCTTGGTCGTACATTCCTTCAAACTCCTTCAGGCTGGTGCATGGCTTTTCGGTCAAACCAACGACCACGGTTTTCCCACCGTTGTCCCGCAGGGGGAGCCCAGCCATCGTACGCTTCTCCGGCGGTTCCAACAGATCATACACCTTGTCATTGTAGATTTCATAGTAGCTCAACGAGACCTGAACCGTTGTCTCCCCATTGGTGTCCTTTTCGATCTTCCGGCTGCGTCTGTAGATGCCACTGAGCAGGCGTGGAATCACACCCCGGTCCGCCAGGCTCTTACCGCCGCGCATTGTGTGTGTTTTGCCTGTTCCGGTGACACCGTACGCGAATAAAGTCACATCGAATCCGTTGAACAAGTGTTTGATCGTCGGGGCCACTACCACACCTCGTCAATATGGACCGCACAAACAAAACACGAAATTGGACACTCACCCTCCGCGTCGAACAGCTCCTGCTGCGACGCCTCTGCGTCGTACACCCCATTGAACTGGAACGAATACTCCTCGCCCTCGTTCTTGGGGTTGGGGATCCGCACCACGTTATCCCGGTCTCGCAACGCCGCCAGTTTCTTATCGCCATTGCTTGACTCCCGCGATTTGGAGTCCGTGCCCGCCGTGGATCCCGTACGGAGAATCGCATCGAGTTCTCGTTCAGACTTGAGGAGAGGCCGAACACGCGCAATAACCCGGATGCTCATTGTGGTGGATCGGTCATGCAGATTTCCGTTTCAACTCGATTTGCAGACAGCCCAATGCGGAGACAAGAGAGCAAAAGAATGACAAAGTGGAACCGAAATCCAATCCTCCAACCACAAGAAAAGAAAAGCCAACAAAGAAGAAAAACCTACCTACGTGTTCACGGTGGATGCTGAATGGGAGAGAGTTGAAGCTGGGGCAGCGCTCTCTTTGTCGGTGGTGCGGGTTGGCAGGGCAACGAGGGTGCCCCCAGTTGGCTTGCACATTCCTTGTCCTGGAGCAGCACCACATACCGTTCGGTCGGGTTTTTGGTAGAGGCAATTCTGTAAGAGACAAGGCCATGCGTTAAATGGATATTTGAATCTTCCAACTTTAATGTCCCAATTGACTATGTGTATTTGTTCAGGGATTCGGGATAGCTCACTACCAGAACATGTGGACGATGATTTTTTTTCTATTAGAAATGACGAGAATTAGGTACTAATATCTTGATCTCATATATATCAAGTACAAAATCTATAAAATATACCTTCTACAATGTATAATATACAAGATAGAAGATCTAACAGCTCGTATATAGTCGAGGACACCGCCCCCGTGATTGGTCGGACCCGCAACCTAAAGGCCACGCTCCATCACCGCCATCTCCCGCCCTCAACGCATCTCCTCCTTTCGGTGATCGTGCTTTCTCTGCCCCTGTCTTTGGTGCAGCTTTCTTGTGTATGCTATTTGCCCCTCTCCTACTCGGTATGTTGCTGATTGTGGATCTGCAGTGAAGCTGTCACCCCCGCCCGGATCAATTCAACCCACCCGAACCTCTCGAGGGTGATCTCATCTCGGCCACATCATAACCTCTCCGACCTTCATGGCAGCACCACAAGGGGGCTACCCTCCCCAAGAAGGGTACGGTCAGCCTGTCTATGGCTCTCCGGACCCCGCGCAACAGTCTCCGGTCTCGGCGCAAGGAGCGCCCGCTCCTGGCCCCGCGGGGGGGGAAGAAGAAAAGAGCGTATGCTGGCGAGGCCTTTGAGTTTGGCTCTGGAGCCAATGCTGGACTTGGTGGACAGCAGACTGCTGGAGGTGCCTATGGCGCATACCCCCAGCAGCCGCAGGTCGCGGGATACCAGCAGCCCGCGTACGGGTCGGATCCGACTCAGTTGCCGCCTGTGACGCCTGGTTATGCTCCTCCTCCTGTTGCCCCTGCCGGGTCACACCATGTGGCGCACATGTCGCAGCAATTCGGAGCAATGGGATTGGCCGAACCGCACCACTTGCCCCCGACGCAACAGCCGCCCATGGCCCAGGCCCCGCGACCCGTTCAGCTCAACCAGCTCTACCCGACAGACCTTCTCTCTCAACCGTTCAATGTGGCAGAACTGGACTACCCCCCACCTCCCGTGATTCTGCCTCCGGGGGTATGTATCAATTCCTGGTGCAGATAAAATCAGGTGCTGATGAGGAAATAGACTAGCGTGTTCCCGTCCCCGAACGCCAATTGCCCTCCGAAATATATGCGGTCGACGTTGAACGCTGCACCGACGAATAACTCTCTCCTCAAGAAGTCCAAATTGCCCTGGGCCCTCGTCATCCAGCCGTACGGAGCCCTTCACGACTCGGAAGACCCAATCCCCGTTATTCCGGACCAGGTGATTTCACGATGCAGACGCTGCCGCTCCTATATCAACCCCTTCGTTGTTTTCCTGGACCAAGGCCACCGTTGGCGTTGCAACATGTGCAACTTGACCAATGATGTGCCGCAGGCGTTTGATTGGGACTCGGCGCTGCAGCAGCCGACCGAGCGCTCGCTGCGTGCCGACCTCAACTATAGCATGGTGGAATTCGTTGCGCCACAGGAATATATGGTTCGACCGCCCCAGCCTTTAGTGTACCTCTTCTTGATCGACGTGAGTTATGCTTCCGTGACCAACGGTCTCCTCGCAACCAGTGCGCGCTGCATTAAAGAAAGTCTTGATCGCATTCCCAATGCCGACCGACGGACTCGGCTGGGTTTCCTCGCGGTCGACTCCAGCTTGCACTACTTCAGCATTCCCCGGGATGATTCTGGAGCTTCGGACCCCCGCATGTTGGTTGTCAGTGACCTCGATGAACCCTTCCTGCCGATTCCCGGTGATCTCTTGGTGACGCTGAGCGAATGTCGGGAGAACATCGAATCTTTCCTCGACAAGCTGCAGGAGATGTTCCAGAACACCCAGAACAACAGCTGCGCGATGGGCTCGGCATTGCGGGCCGGCTACAAGCTGATCGCTCCCGTTGGAGGCAAGATGACCGTTCTGAGCTCTTCGCTGCCCAACATTGGTCATGGTGCACTCACCATGAGAGAAGACAAGAAGGTACTGGGTACAAGCAAGGAATCCAGTCTCCTCCAAACGGCCAACTCCTTCTACAAGAGCTTCGCCGTCGAGTGCTCCAAGGCGCAGGTATCGGTGGATATGTTCCTCTTCTCGTCCCAGTACCAGGACGTGGCATCCCTGAGCAACTTGCCCCGGTACACTGGTGGCCAGACCTATTTCTACCCAGGCTGGAACGCTGCGCGCAGTGAGGACGCAATCAAGTTTGCACGCGAGTTCTCTGATTATCTCTCATCGGAGATCGGTCTGGAGGCTGTTCTCCGTGTGCGCGCGACAACAGGTCTACGCATGAGCACCTTCTACGGCAACTTCTTCAACCGCAGCTCCGATCTTTGCGCCTTCCCGGCGTTCCCGCGTGACCAGGCGTACGTGGTCGAGGTGGCGATCGATGAGACTGTCCAGAAACCGGTCGTGTGCATGCAGGCCGCTGTTCTCCACACTACTTGCAACGGCGAACGTCGCATCCGCGTCCTGACCCTGGCATTGCCTACGACCCAGAATCTGGCGGATATTTATGCCTCGGCTGACCAGCAAGCCATTGCCACGTTCTTCAGCCACAAAGCTGTCGAGCGCGCCTTGAGCAATGGCCTCGAGCCTGCCCGAGAAGCCCTGCAGGCGAAGATTGTGGAGCTGTTGACCACGTACCGAAAGGAGCTTGCCGGTGGCAGCGTCAGCGGCGGTGGCTTGCAGTTCCCGGCCAATATGCGAGGACTCCCGATTCTATTCCTGGCGATGATCAAGAACGTAAGTGTTTTTAGTCTTGGATTTACTTGAGAGCTCAAATGGCTAACTGGAATTTCCCTGATAGCTTGGTCTTCGCAAGTCCGCGCAGATCCCGACGGACATGCGGTCCGCTGCGCTCTGCCTCTTGTCAACCCTGCCCCTGCCGCTCCTTATTCAATACATCTACCCGAAGATGTACTCCCTCCACGACATGTCCGACGACGCCGGCAAGCCAGACTCGGAAACTGGCGAGATCATCCTGCCCCCGGCCGTCAACTTGTCCTCGGGGCGTTTGGCCTCGTTTGGCCTGTACCTCATTGATGACGGCCAGACACAGTTCCTGTGGGTCGGTCGCGACGCCGTGCCGCAACTCATTGTGGATGTCTTTGGCGTGCCCGACAAGACCCAGGTGCGGGTGGGCAAGCAGACTCTGCCGGATGTTGACAATGAGTTCAACCAGCGCGTGCGGGCGGTTGTGGAGAAGAGCCGCGACCACCGGGCCAAGGGGGTGGGTAGTATGATCGTGCCGCACCTGTATGTGGTCCGCGAGGACGGCGAGCCGAGTCTCCGCCTCTGGGCACAAACGATGTTGGTCGAAGACCGTGCGGACCAAAGTGTGAGCCTGGAGCAATGGATGGGCTCCTTGCGGGAAAAGGTTTGACCTCCTTTCCAAGTTTCGTCTGATTTCTTCGCTGACGAGAAACAATCCCAGGTCGTGCAGTAATGGCTCTACCCATGGATTGAGAATGCTTTTGCTCGATATTTCCTTTCCTGTACCATTACGTCTACGGGGATGCGTTTGGTCGGGATTTTTCTAGGGGTCGCTTTGGATGTGGATCTATTTGGAGCGTATAATCCAGCGCTAGAGGAGCCCTGTGTGCATGAGAGTCGATATGAGTTCTATGAGAAAAATTGTTTCGCGCCCTCATCCCCTGTAGTCCCCTGTAGTCCCCGTAGTGATCTACAAGCCAATTGAAACCTGAAACCAGAGTGCGCGGCTCCGTCAGATCCGTCAGACACAGTGGAGACATCGAGTGATTGTGACAAATTCTGAACCCAGACAGTAGCGCCCAGGGGCGATGTGATGAGAAGTTGGCGCTGTGGCTGCTGCGACAGGGTACTTGGGAAGACCTGGCCGGCCCCCTCTCCATCGCCGGCTGAAAATGTACCCCTCATGTACTTTTACCCAGTGGAGATGTGTTGCCCGCGACCCAAGGTTCACCTAACATGACATGTTGGTCAACAAGACCCCTTTTCTGTAGAAAATAGAAGAGTCCAAAACATCACCTTTCGCACTCTTCAATCTGCTTGACACCGTAGCGCGCGGCCATTTGTTCCATCTCCCTGCTCCATCTTCTCCCCGAGCCCCACCACGACGCCCGGCTTCTCGACTCTCTCCCCTCCCCATCTTCTGTCTTCCCCCACCTCTCTCAGCTTCCAAACATCCAAGTGCCTTACCCAAGCCCACTTTGTTGCATGGTACGTACGAACAGTGGCCCGATCCGCGTCAGGGGACAAACCCGCTTCGGGCCTTGGATTGTCTCTTGTCTCGCAGAGACCATGCTCTGGAATCCACTAACACGGCTTCTCTTCTAGACTCCGAGACTTGTTCACCGTGATCCGACCCGACACCTTGTCGCTTCTTTTTCTGACCCCTGAGCTGTGTCGCTCTTCCGTCTGGACACCCGAGTGTCTCTTGTCGGGACCATCACCCGCGATAGCTTTCGTGCCATCCTATTCTCCTATTCTCCCAGCTCTACCGGTGCTTTCTCCACCCACAGATCTTGAAATCGAGCGGCAGACACAGTGAGAGGAGGACTTGACTTGACCACGGTCACCCAATCTACTTCGACAAACAAAAGTAAGCTTGGCCGTTCTAATTTCGTTGGGCAATGCGCCGTTTGCCTCGGGAGCCATCAAGACCCTTGACTGCTACCGATTTCCCCCGCCTACCCTTGGAATCAGCATCACTGGAGTGTGTCCCAGCTGGTGAGCTTTTTGCTTGCCTCTGGCGAAGCCGTGCGAGTCACTGCTTACCCCCGCCATGGATTGTCTCTCCCGTTGTCTTCTCTGGATTCCCAGGTCAATATTCAGAACTGACAATTCCCCAAAGTCTTCCAGATCTGCCAATATGGGGCAGCAGAACCCTCCACAGGGAGGATCGCGAAAGATCTCCTTCAACGTGTCCGACCAATATGAGATCCAGGATGTCATTGGCGAGGGTGCCTACGGTGTTGTCTGGTAAGCGATTCTTACTGATCCACACGGAATGGACTTGTGTATGTGTGCAGAATCTAATCCATATAGCTCTGCTATTCACAAGCCCTCAAGCCAGAAAGTTGCTATCAAGAAGATCACACCGTTCGACCACTCCATGTTCTGTCTGCGCACATTGCGTGAGATGAAGCTGTTGCGATACTTTAACCATGAAAACATTATCTCGATCCTGGACATCCAACGACCTCGCAACTACGAGGGGTTCAATGAGGTGTATTTGATTCAAGTATGCTGTCCTGGTGGGAGTTCAAGGTGTCAGTCGCATGGAATCTAATTTCTAATGGTTCTGCAGGAGCTGATGGAGACCGACATGCACCGAGTCATTCGGACACAAGACCTGTCGGATGACCACTGCCAATACTTTATTTACCAGACGCTGCGTGCGCTCAAGGCCATGCACTCGGCCAACGTGCTCCACCGCGACTTGAAGCCCTCGAATCTTCTGCTCAATGCCAACTGCGATTTGAAAGTGTGCGATTTCGGCCTGGCGCGATCGGCCGCGTCTACCGATGACAATTCTGGATTCATGACTGAATACGTGGCCACGCGCTGGTACCGTGCGCCGGAAATCATGTTGACCTTCAAGGAATACACCAAGGCTATTGATGTCTGGAGTGTTGGGTGCATACTGGCCGAGATGTTGAGCGGAAAGCCTTTGTTTCCCGGGAAGGATTGTAGGTGTTTTCTGACATCCTGTCCACATTGACCGAATATCGAACTGACACTATCCAGACCACCACCAGCTGACGCTCATCCTGGATGTCCTCGGCACCCCGACCATGGAAGACTACTACGGCATCAAGTCGCGACGCGCGCGCGAATACATCCGGTCTCTCCCCTTTAAGAAGAAGATTCCCTTCCGGGCGATGTTCCCCAAGAGCAACGAGCTGGCCCTGGACCTGCTCGAGAAGCTGCTGGCCTTTAACCCGGCCAAGCGCATTTCCGTCGAGGACGCTCTGCGCCACCCGTACCTTGAGCCGTACCACGACCCGGACGATGAGCCGACGGCGCCACCGATCCCGGAAGGGTTCTTTGATTTCGACAAGAACAAGGATGCGCTGAGCAAGGAGCAGCTGAAGGGTGAGTTTGTTGATTTATCTAGGCCTCTTTTTATTCGTGTGGTATGCTGACTGCTGTGCTAGTACTCATCTTCGAGGAAATCATGCGGTAAAGCCATGTGGAGTGATAAGGATGGAAATGGAGCAGGGCTTCTTTCTTCAAGAGTTTTAAGGCATTTAACCGATAGTGAGGATGACTCCATTGGTTTCACAGTTAGAGATAGCAAGGCAACTGGAAATATGACTGATTTTAGTGTAAATCTTCTAGATTCGGGATGTAGCCCCGGCGGTATGCTTCTTAAGTAATTGCTATAAGAATATGACTTTTTTTTCTTTTATAATCATAGTTTCTTGTAGTTTATTATTACTATTATAGTGATAATATTAGTCAATATATTCCATTAACTTTTTACTTTTATTCCTATAATATATTAATCCCAAATCCCGTACACACTTGTTTGACCACCAGCCGATTACGCTCCATCGAGCACACGCACCACAAACTGTCTCACATCAGCCTCAAGAGCTCGAATCTAGGGATGTATGCTGGATATTGTGGGCCACCAGATAAGATAAACCACCAAGGAACTGCGGATGGTTAGCGATCTTGTATATCAGTTTGGGACTAGGGAAAAAACCTGAGACATAATAGCGGCCAGCTGCGGCTGGTCCGGGAAAGCTTTGCAGACGACGATATGGTTGAGGGTGGGCGGCTGAAACTTGCTGAGAGTATACAGGGCATCAGAAGTGCGGAAACTTTCCCAAACTGAGAACACGTTTGTATGACGGGTGGTGATAGTGCCGCTGCTTCAGTACCAGCTGAAGGTTGCTTGAGCAAGGGAACTTCATCCACTTGTCCAATTCGTTTTTCGATTTACATGCGAAGCCTATCGAAGGGATCTTGTGAACCATGTGAGCCACGGGAAAGATATAACACAAATGATTTGGGCTGGAATTTGGCTTGGTGGCCGTACAAAGTTGATGATTATGAATCGCGATGAAAACTCGCCTCGACAAGGTTATACTTCGAATCCTTACCTCGATACTCTCGAAGAAGGCCTCCTGCCAATGTGTTGACGAGCCTCAGCTGCGGTAATGCCGTTGCAAAAAAGACAACATCCCCCGGGTGACTATCTGAGACGCTTCTTTGACGAGAACGGGCTTACCCTCGTTTAGCGAGGAGGTTTGTACCCTTGGTCTTATGCACGAATAAAAGCTGGCTTGGTGGGAGGTGACTGAACGACTCGAGAATTTCTCAGACAGGGCGCAGGGGCTATATAAGTGGACTGGAACACGACACTCAAGGAAAAGCAGGCATCTTGATTTATTCTCAAATTTCAATTGACATTGTGATTCTTTCTACTTGTCTGCTTCTTGCGATGCCAACTGTTCTAATTGTATATTTCGATTACTTTTTGGAGTTGATGATCATTTTCGTAGCGTTCCAAGGCTTCTGCTTTCCAAGTCCCCCAATGGAAATCATGAGTGATTCCCATAGCTCCCAGAAGTCCGGCAAAGAGCCCAAGAAATCCTTCCCAATCGGCGAGGTCGTAGCCGCAACAAAATCGAAATCTGTGCATGAGCCGGCCATTCCTGACAATCATTCCGAGATCCGGATGCCCTTTTGCTTCGAAACACTTTGCAAAAAACGTTTCGTCTTCACCGATGGAGTTTTCACCCGCGTAGAAATCAGCAACGGGGAGCAGGACGATCGGTGAATTGAACGCTCCTGACTTTGAATCCGTATGCGCCCACTCCCAGTCGATGATTCCGGTGATATTAAATTCATCGTCAACAAGTATTTGGTCCCCCTTCTCATCCGCATGCTTCAAATAGAACTTCCCGTCGTCAAGATGACTTTGAGAGCAAGCTTCCGAGACTTGATCCAAGAGAAACCGATGAATTAAAAACGCATCAACTGCCCGGTCGACGTACAACTCCTGTCGAATGATTAAATCCAAAATTAATTGGATATGTGCACTAAAGTACGCTTCAGTAGAGAAGAAAGGGCCGAGCGCTTTCATCCGGGAATCATGATACTCTGTCAAGGACTCTCGAGCAAATGGTCCAATATCATAAGAGCCAGGATGGTGCATAGAGCCCGTCATAGTAAAAGGATGAGCCTTCAGCTCTATATAGACGTCCGTAAGCTGACTTGTCACCTTTCTTCTTTGCTCAGGAGTAGCAAGAGACCATCGCAGGGAACTTCCAGGCAGCTTCTCCATAAGGATATATCCAACACCCACAGGATTTGTTTCACAAAAGTTGAAGTCAAAAACTTTCGGAACTGGGACTTGAGTTTCACTAAGAAACTGTAGGGTTGAGATCTCGCTGCGCAGAATGTAATCTCGTAGCTCTGCTGGCGGAGAAGTAGCGTTGGACCTTCGAATACGCGCTAGCCAACTGACTCCATCATCGAATGATATCTCGATATGATAATTCATCCCACCCATAACTGAGCTTCGTGTTGATCTATCATACTCAAGGTTGTGTGGTATAGAACAAGTGAGGCCTCCCCGAAGAGCTGAGGCTCGAGAAATAAGCGCAGAAATGTTGATTTTGTCAACAAGTTTGGTGATCTCATCTCGTTCGGCTTTCCTGGCGGCGGGGTCGTATTCAGCTTCTTCCTGTCCGCAGAAATCAGCATGGCCCATGACATCGTGATTTTTGACTTACCTCCCATCTTGGACAGGTGTGGTGATCTGGTCCCAGATGTTTCGCACAAAGATGACGATTGCATAGAACGCATTCCCCGTACATGCGAACAGAGGCTTTGTTACAATTTTCAATATCACATAACCACATCGTCATTTGCCAATCTTTGTCTATCTCTTAGATAGACAGCAGAAGCAGAAAATTTGACCGGGAATGCTATTTATGTATCGCATGAATTTTTATTCAGTTTGATAAGGAGAAACTGGGAGAGTACACCGCCAATTTGACACATTGCGTCTGTGCTGACTTTGAGTTCTGACCTGCTAGCTTTTCACCCAGATAAAGCCTGTAGTTGCTTTATGATTAAGTAAAGCCTTCGCTGATTCGAGTGCCTCGTGCGCAGCGAGTGGATTCAAGCCTCATGAAACGCAGTGACGCACGCTTGATTGGAGTATTTGATAGGCTATACCCCTTATTTATAGAAGTAATAGTCACGTATGAGCAGTGATAAGAAGACGATTCATCACAAATTGCAAATAAGATCCTACTGTGGTCACCGAGAAGTTAAACGAAGACTGATTTCCGCAGGTCCATTGAAAAAATCATTCATATTATCACGAATTTCCTCTTTACAATCCCCCACTTACTGTGTGGATCAGCTATCGGTATTTCCTAGACCTTTTTTTCAGTCGGAATCAACAATAATGCCGAGCCCTGCGATCAAATGCGTGAAAGAAGGCTACACTACCTGGGCAGAGAGTGGTTCGAGATATTGCACTGCCCATAGTATGGTATCCACGCTGAGCTAGCTCTATCGGTGCTAACCCATGTTCTACAACAGAATAAGAATTGAAATGGGAGAATCGATGGATAAAAACCTGGAAGCAGCCAGAAGACCTCTGAAATTTATTCTAGGGCCATTGCTGTCTTTTTTCCATTTACTGTTGTTCATCTTTTATGTGCCTTTTCTACTTCGATAGCCATCTCCCTGTCTGTTGTAAGTCTTGAAGCCACCATAAGAAAGCAATTTGGTGAGAATGTGGATTTCATTTGCTTTCACGTATTTGCAACAACAGAAGTAAAAGAGGCTCCATAGTACGAAAGTGACTGTCAGTGCAGTAGTGTGATCATTCGATACGAAAAGCATTCTGTGCCCCAATATGACGAAGTACCAGGTGCTGCAAATCCCTCGTTTTTCCTCAGCGCTTGACCCACCTCTTAGCTGGCGCCTAAGCCACCTGCAGGCCTGTCACACAGAATTCTCGCATATGTGTATGGTGTTCGGCGGCCGACTGGTTCCAAGTCTACCGACCAAAATTTCTGTCAAGCAAGGCTGTGGTTTCCTGCCTCGATATTTATTATCGTACTTTCGCCTATATCTGCCCACATCTACCCGTACCAGCTCACATCTTCCCATGTGCCTTCTTCCACGTTGCCAATACATGATCAACGCCATGAAATCAACCACCAATCAGCATAAATCTTCGAGCGATACTAATTAGATTATTATTACTATCGTTTTAATTTTAAATAGATCTATTAATTAGCTTAGCCTCGGAGTTTACTAAAGATGTAGTAAATCTTTATTTTCTTAATATAGAAATACTATTAGTCTATCTTAAGTTTAATTCTAAGGTTCGTATAGAATATTATATAAGGACTTAGGTCGCTTCTATTATATATCTCGATATTAGGGTATACTACTTATAGTTATTATAAATTCTTGTTAGGGTCGTTTACTAGAAAAGGATAGTTTAACTATAAACCTTCTATTATAGGATTTATTATATATAACTAGTTGATACTATCTACTTGAGAGAGAAATAAACGAATCCTAACATTAAGGGATTAGACTAAATTATATTAATTAATAGTATATCCTAGATATAAGAAAGATTCGTTAAGAGTTTTGCTAGGAGGGCGGTTAGTTTCTACCAGCGAGGCCCTTAGGTCGAGCTTCTTTGTTATATAGGACTTCGTACGAAGGTCCCGTAACAGATAAAGCGTTAGAATAATATTAGTATATTAGTATATCTAAAGGATATAACTATATACTTAAAATATCTAAATTTGATCCGAAATACTATTTTCTATTTATATCCTTCTTTATTCTGTAGCTAGTTATATATATATATATAATATTATATTCTCATTATTTGGGAAGTGGTGTGTTTAGGTGAAAGTCATCTCATTTACTTCCAGATAGTAATTGCTTCTTTCTAAAAGACAAAATTTGCCATATGTCACTCTGAAAGCCTTTGGGATACCCGGGAGATCGCTGGATATCAAATCCGTTCCTAGGGGCGGTTTATTGCCCCAAGAAACGAAATGAAGGTGACTCATTGGCCACCTTCACACATAGTCTCCGGCCACCTTTCGCGCAATAGTAACTGAGATTTCTCCCAGGCTCCCTGTGTCGTTAAAGGATGAAGCTGTAGTTGAATAGTTGGTGTCGACATTGTTAGCTTCAAACTTATTTCCGACTCGCCGCCACGGCCCACACCAGGATACCGAGGCTATCCGAGCCTGATCGTTAGAATAGATGTCAAGTTCGCCTTCAACGCCTATCTTATATGTCGCACTTCCGCAAATATATATTTTGTGTTCAGCTTCGGGTGGAATCGAAATGGCCTTCACATCGTTTTCATTCATGAGACGAAATGTGTCGCTCTTCTCGTAAGGTTGACCACTTATCCAGAAATCAGTGTCCCACTTGAATTGCTGAGCGCAACCGCAAGGTAAGTTACCTCATGATGAAGATATTTTTAATGGTAATGTTCCCTTCCGACAGGCGATTCCGAACGTTGATACAGATATGTTGGGATGAGCAGACCATATTTATGCCTTGCTTTGTCTGATTCCAAAATCTGCGAGTTCTTTCTTCCCAGCATCCAATATTATCTTGACTGTTTTTATACGCAGGTTTTGAGGGCAAAAATTTACCAGGTGAAAAAAAAAGTAAAGAAAATGGAATGAACCATCCAACTCCGCTGATCATGTGTACGCATCACACTTAAATGCCATTGGTGTTACGAAAAGATCATATGTTCTTGCATCAACACTCGAGGAACCAGGCCGCCGCCATCGGGATTGGAAAGCGGTGAAGCAGTGTTTCCAAATAAATGATGCTGCGTGGCGGAAATCCACATTGCATATGAGGCTGGGACGCGCTGCGCAAGATGATGATGTAGGTGAAACAAAGAGATTACGCAAGCTAGAGAGGAATGGTTCTAGCGGGTGGAACCCACGGAGCCAACCCTGACTAACTCAAGTGGCAGAAAGCTCAACTTGCTAGATCAGTACGAAGGATCGGTGGTCTTCTCAATTTAGCTTCAATACGCGGCTTGGATTCCAAGCACGGTCCTGCGGAACCAGTTATTATGGTCGTTTGTTTGTATAAATCAATATAATCATACAAAAACCGTCACCGAAAGCTCTCTAGGCTTTCTTGTTCGACTTTATGAGAGAGAACTCGGACGAAAAGTGTCGACAGCGAGCATAGATAACGAGCATCAGCCGATCGATAACGTAAAAACCAGCCACAAGAACCAATGTCCCTAAAGCAAACCATACCCAGGGTCGCTCTCCCATCCACATTAACATTTTCGCATCCGTTCGATGCCAGGTGCCACTTTGAAGGTCAGTGATATAAGGACCCAGGGTGGCTTCTTCCACGACTCCTATGGTGTTCGAAGGCAGTGAGTGTTGTTCTAATAGGTACTCTTTCACTACCATTGTCAAGAACATTGGCCCGGCAGATATCATGATGGCACAGTATGGTAGCAATCGAGCCCAACTCCGAGTGAGTGAGTGGTAGGCAGGCAATTTAGAAATCGCCATTTTGTAGATTGGATGTCTTGGAGACGCGACAAGCAGATCATTAGTGAGGCCAGTTGGCCGTGTAGGCTTGAAAAGAGCATAGTCTTTCACCTGATCTGACCCCATCATCTGAGCTGGCAAAGTGTTATTGCATATTGTGTCCATATCTAGGTAGATACCACCATAATGATATAAGACAAAATATCGTATCGCGTCGGCGCGCTGGATGGGAAATGCATAGTTGTCCCAGGTGGGGACAAACCATGAGTAGTACTCAGATAAGAAATCGCGAGCGGAATCATCGGTCCATAGCTGATAGCAAAAGTCATTCGTGTGTCAGTTGATTTGAAAACTTCGTGGCGATTGCCATTTGTTGTGAGATACCACTCTTACTTGATGGTGGACGGTATACCTTGTATTCAAACTCTGAGTATGCTTTTTTGCAGCTCTCTTGGGGCTGGACCCAACGGTCGGGAACCTCCTCTGTCGCGGTAGTTTGATGAAAAATTAACGGGATTCGATTTGGTTGAAATGTTTCGTTATTGTGATGTGGTATTTCAGGGTTCGGAAGGAAGACGTCAGGGCTAAAGAGACGCTCATTGAAACGCAATAGAGCGATCAGAGGCTCAAGTGTGCGCAGCAGTAGTCCGAACACAGCCAAATTTACCAGCAGGACGATAGAATATATTGCTGCTTTCCTCGGCGACTCCTGTTGCTGGCGACTTCCGGGGTCAAGCTCTGATCCCAGTCGCTCTTCATCGTGTAGCTTATCATGGACAGACCGAAGACTTCGTAGTGCCGAATGTCGGAGAATCTGCCAAATTCTCATTGCTGACCAAAGAACGATTCGCTCATCGGATTAAGGTACAATTTATTGATATTCGCTTGGTTAATATGTCGAAGACAAGGAAGTCATGTCCGTTCCGAGAGGAAGGCCGGAACGCCGGAGTGGGGATGTCGATAAATCTTAGAATATGTGTAGCTATTGCGTCGCTATATCTGGCACATGTTGACAGAAATGTCATCCTATTTGACATTGACTTCAAGTATCATCTGAATTTATAGGATCCAGTTGACGAAAGTTCTGCACGCGTCACCGCGGACGTAATAGCCTTCTCACAAGAGCGGGAAGCTTCTCAAGTGACCACCTACCTTCTGCAGAAATCCCATAGCGGTAAGTGTGGTGAATCTCGAACAAAAACTGTGGGTTTGTGGCTTTCTCGTCCCCAAGTTCCCGACACCCCAACGCGTGGCCATGGGAAGAAAGCCCCTAGCGACGCTAAACAAGTCTAAATTTGGCCGCCCACCCCTATCTCAGTCGCCAAGGTTTTACAGGCAGGCAGGCTCTGAACAGGTCATCCCAGGCCGGTTTGGATCATATACTTTGCTGCGATTACGCCGCGACATGTTTCCCGGGTAAAGTCGAAACCCTCCATCGATGATAGGCCAGGCTGATTTCATTGGCTTAGTCTTCAGGATCATGAGCCTTGTAGCGAGCGAATTCGTCATCTGGAAAGTCTGCAAAGGCAGCTCCGCCGTCACATGCATACGAGCCGCGGATGCCCGCGTATACTCTTTATGGCTAACCAAGGAACATGATTCCTGCTTGTAATATGACAGGGTCTTAAATTTTTGGACTGAGGTCATGGATCTAGCCAGGCTGTCCAATCAAAGCCAACAGAGGTCAACCACACAAATTTGGCATCCTGTTTTCACTTTTAGGATCCGGGCCGTGAAGCTCATATAGTCATTATAACCATCGTCATCAGCGGGAGTGGCAAAATGGTGGGGAAGACCCCAACTTAATGTCTCGACAGCTATCACATTTTATTATTTAAATTACCTACTATACTCACTTGGTTACACAGCTAGCTTTTCTGTGTTGTGACATCGAATAGACTGATCTCAAAGAAATGGTTAGATCTCTTATCTCTATCGAGGGTCTGCTCTTCCTAGCAGCACCTGTCTTCGGTAATATCGGTTATCCGCCTATTCCGGAAGACTTGACAACACCATTCCAGGTACGCTTAGCCGTCAATGGACAGAACGGTAAGGAGCTTGCAGCTATCAAAACTGAATAAGTCCTGTCTAATAAAAGCTGGTATAAAGCTGTCGCAATTGGGTGGAACACATATAAAGCCCTCAACGAGAGCTGTGTCACATACGGAATTGCACCAGACAAATTGAACTCTCGTTCTTGTTCAACTTCCTCTACTACCTACAGCACCTCCCGTACCTGGTCCAATGTGGCAGTGATGAGTGGCTTAAAGCCAGCCAGCACATACTTCTACAAGATCGTCTCGACGAACTCGAGTGTGGAACCTTTCTTAAGCCCTCGGATGTCCGGAGACAAAACTCCCTTCAATATGAATGTCGTGGCAGACTTGGGCGTTTATGGCAAAGATGGGTTCAAAATCTCGAAAGGAGACGACATTCCCTATACCCAACCCGAGTTTAATCACACCACGATTGGCCATCTTGCCGCCACACTGAGCGACTACGAGGTTGTAATTCATCCGGGCGATTTCGCATACGCCGACGATTGGTACCTCAAATTGCCCAGTGTGAAAGAGGGTCAAGAGGCTTACCAGTCAATCTTGGAACAATTCTACGAGCAACTCGCTCCCATAACTGGACACAAGCTCTATATGGCCAGCCCAGGCAATCATGAAGCGGACTGCAGTGAGATTCGGCGCCTTCTTGAACTATGCCCCGAGGGCCAGGAGAACTTCACCGATTTCAAGCACCATTTTGGAAAAGTCATGCCTCAAACATTCGCTTCATCTTCCTCCGAAAGGTTTGCTCAGACCCAGTCTGAAAAAGCGCGAAGCTTTGCGAAGCCACCTTTCTGGTATTCCTTTGAATACGGAATGGTACATGTGGTGATGATCAACACCGAAACTGATTTTCCTAATGCACCGGACACCCAAACGGGCTCCGCCCGGCTAGAAAGTGGGCCATTCGGTAGCAAAGGGGAGCAGCTAAAATTTCTGGATGCCGATTTGTCCAGCGTGGATCGGAGGGTGACCCCATGGATTATAGTGGCTGGACACCGCCCATGGTATAGCACCGGCTCAGGTCATCATTGTCAGTCGTGCCAAAAGGCATTCGAAAAGCTGTTTTTTAAATATGGTGTTGATCTAGCTGTCTTTGGGCACGTGCACAACTCACAAAGGTTGCTGCCTGTTTTCAATGGCATTGCTGATCCACGTGGTATGAGGAACCCCAAAGCACCTATGTATATCACCTGCGGCGGTGCAGGTAACATTGAGGGTTTGCTTCACATCAAGCATAAGCCTTCTTACACCAAGTTTGCTTATGCGAAAGATTACAGCTACAGCACGCTGAAGTTTCTGGATGACAAGCACCTCCAGATCGATTTCATTCGCTCATCGACCGGTGATGTTCTGGACTCTAGTACATTATACAAGAGCCATTCGGTGCCATTTGTCACCCAGTAAGCATGGGGGCCACAGCTTTTGATAGGATCAATATCTATGAATTTAGTTCAGTGTATTTTACAGGGGCTCCATTTGAAGTTAAGGCATTGTATCTGTCCAGATCTCCCATCATGGCCAAGAAGTGGTCCGTTGGTTGCACTCCCTCTCCCGTCTCCCTCATCTTCTGCCTGCTTCCGTCTCTCTGCCTGCAGATAGAGACTCTTGTAGTCTGGGGAGCTGTTGTCGGCTATCGACTTGTCGGAAGGTGAAGTAATAGCTTGAGACAACCGCAGTTGCGGTGTCGCGCGACCAGCGTTCGACCCGATTGGCTGATGCCAGCGAGTCACGGCCCCGGCAGAGGTCCTTTTCCGGCAAACGAGTACCCCCTGCCGGATGCTTCTTCTTTCCTGGTGTGACGACATGGGAATATAGATAGTTGGCACATGACCATGTCTCGGGTTTAGGGCAAAGGGTTAGGGCAGGTGTCACGCGATGACCGAGTTTCCACAACATACCAGTTGAGAATTGAGAAATGCCCAAAATCCTGAGTTATCCAAGGATAAAATATGTACCTTGCCCGTTTCTCGGAGGCGAATACCGATGTATACATCCGCATCATATATCTTACTATATTCGTACGCCTTCTTTATCACGTTTACTCGACGACGATATTGTGTTTGGCGTATCAATTTCCTCTTCGAGGATTGATAAGATCGACTAGACTTTTTAGTAGCTATTGAAACTAATTGCCTTGTTCTGTGTCTGCGGGGTTTGCAAATGTATTTAGGGTGGTTATAAGGTATAGGCCTATTGATAAGAAGGAGCAAAATATTAAGCCAAATACTATAATTACACAAAAAAGCTTTTTTGACTTTTATACAAGCAAGAAGCCACGAATTCCTTGAGGAAATCATGGTCAAATGCTATCTGCGTTCATCCTGCTCTTGGTCACCAAGAACTCTATCGCAACCTGAATCCGTTAGGGCCAATGCTTTAGGCATTGCAATAAATTCGGAACCGTTTACCAACCGCTAGCGAGCACTGCGAAGGACATTGCCCACGAAACCACACCGCTGGGGCTGAGTTGCCGGATCTGCTCGCATCTTTGTCTGGTCAAAGTTTTTTGGAGTTTGATATCCTCGGAGTATCATGTCCCTACAGCATCCCTTCTGGCAATTCAGGAAGTGGAGTTGATAGGCTTGTCACTCCAAATTGGTTTGTGGTATCGACCGTGGTAATTCCTGAAGGAACCGAGTGATTCTAACCAGCGATCCAATAATCCAGGTACCGGTGAAAGTTGTTACGGACAATTAGTTTAGACGATTCGCAAAAGAAAGACAGCATCACAGTCAACGAGCAACTTGGAAACTGCAAAGTCTCTTTCAATTTTATATAGCCGCTCCTACATGTCTGCACCTATACCAGAATAGTAAAGGATCTCGGATTGGTGCTAGACGGCAATGGTTAAAGCTACTCTCTAGGTCTCCCAGGCGTAGAAAATCGGTATCTTTTGGTTGTATAAATATCTGGGTCCATTCAGGACTGGCCCTCGTATCCTCTGTCTCAATAATTGCCACTTGCGATGTAGGGGGCTGGTAGATGAGCATCCGTCTCCCGCTTGCTTCCTTTCAAAGGTATGCATCTTCATTTTGTATATCCATCATTGGGAAATAATTTTGCTCAGTAGAATATTGCCATTTCGGAAGCGTATGAAGCTCCTTGCAGAAAAAAGCCAGGCCACAAGTTTGCTTTGATAAGGGGATTCTCTCTCCATCTATGAGGACCCCAACGGATCTTTTCCTTGTTGGGTTTAAAAAACAGAGCTACCTAAAGCCTCTCAGACTGTTGAATCAATGCGAGCCAACGACGAGACTCGTTGTGCCGATGTCAAGAGAGTGGCCATATCGGTCTTCAGGAAGATTGCCTCGAGAATCTCCGTGATAACAAGTGCTTTGCAAGCATTCCCCAGAGACATCCTTTCAATGATCTATTTATAAATATATTTTGGTGTGGTAGATTGAAGTGTTAATCAAGAAGCATGACCAGAGATAGGCTACGGTGACGGTAGTATGGCCACTACACCTTGCAGGATGGAACAAGGCATTAGACTCCACACTCCGCTAAGCCATTTATAGGACTATAGATTAGTTGGAGAAGACAGCATCTATTAGTTGATATAGTATTATACGATATTTCCAGAAAGCAGATTTGCATTGAGCAGTGCATATATACACCTTGTATGTTGAGTATAATGTCCCCATGTCAATTGGGTTCAACTGAATACACTGCTTAACTACCGTCGAGGACACTTTGCACCTCTGGCCTGAGAATAGCAACCATCTGGCGGTAGCAAGTGAGGATCATACCCATGCAACGTCCCTGTCCAGCCATTCAAGAATTTGAGCCCCCGTTCTGGGATCTCGGTAACAGTCGCATCTTCTTTCATCTCGATCAGCTTCCAGTCTGTCGGCAGATTCAACGCATAAGGCAGCGTCATTCCAAACTCATCCAGTGGCAGAGGACGGTATATCCGACGACGAGACTCGGCCAGTTTCATGAAATCGGTCACTCCTTCTTGGGTCTTCAGCCTGACGTTCACCATGCCCAGGTAATCTCTGAACCGCGTTGCAATTGCCGAGCACGAGGGAGGGTGGCAGTAGAGATCGAGGAATTCGTATTCTGGGGAGCCAGCCTCCGACGCGTGTGAGGATTTGCGGATGTTCGCAATCCATGCAGCCTCCATATCATATTTATCGCCGTCGAGACTTGTAGTCTTAGGAAGATACTGCATCAGCACACCCCGACGCCAGCTGTAAACCGGATTGTAGAAGTCGAGGAGCAGAATGCACTTCATCAGCGTGTTATCGACCAGACTACTGGGTAGGTTCAGTACGCCCCATTTATCTTCGAGAGAGCTTTGCAGAACAACGAAATAGATCAAGTCGCCCTCGGAGTTCTCCTTAACCTTTAGAAAGTTGGTGGTGTTGTATGAATTAGTCTGTTTCCCGCCTCCGAGAGTACCCTTCGGCAGTTGCACCACGTCCACCTTTGGAGACGGGGACGTTTCTGAATCCCATTCCTGCAAAAGACTGATTCCCAGGGATCGAATAGCGGGATCGTAGTGCTCGGGCCGAAATTCCGCAGAGAAATTTCTCAAGGGTTCCTGGGGCATCTGTCAGCATCTGATGAGTAAATGTGGCAGCAACGTACATTAATGTCGTTGAACTTAGGGTCAGTCAAAAGTTCAAAGTTCATAAACAGATGCGTTGGGGCTCGCCAAGGCAGACTGGCTGTTGATGCATCCTGATCCGCTGCATAGAAGGCCTGGACCCGCTCTCCACTCGCTATGTTGATGGTAGTCGTGAGTAGCAAGTGAGCCATCCAACGGTTCAGATTGGCTGACTGAGCCTTGTACACCCCCTTGTCCACTGTGAAGTCTTTTCTGTGGCGCAGGGCAAACCAAGTCTGGACAAGAGGTGTTATGACCTTCTTCTCCAGAGTCTCCGCGCTCTTTACTTCGCTAAAGAAATCATACGGAAAGGTAGAGTTGGAGAGGTATGGGATCTTGCCCAAACGGTCTATCTGCTGCTGGCTGAGACATTTGGACAGGTCGTGATTTTCGGTTTTCCAATGGTACCATGGGCTTTCTACCATTAGTTACCATTTTTAGGAATCAGAGTTCCAGACTGACCTGTGGATTTCTTTCATGATGCATGCCCCGTTGACGTGGCCGTTGAAGGGACCGAGATAGGAGGTGTCGTAGGATGACCCGTCCGTGAAGGCATCAGAGGATCTGGCTTGGTAAGTCCATTTCCTTTTCCCCGAGTCGCCCTTGATGTCTTCTATCTATGATCGTTAATGCCGTCTTCTGTCAGGAGATATATACATACTGCGTAATAGTGAAATTCCTCGCCATCCCAGCTGACAACTTGCAGAAACCGATTCGGGTTGGACACTTCGTCTGAGCCAATAATGAAAATCACGTCATTGCTCTGCTTGATCTTAAAGTCGACGACGCCCAGTAGTCGACAGTGGGGGTTAAACCAGTCTTTCCCTTCATCGGGCAGGTCCGCACGGCTGACATGAGTGCCGTCTGCGATCGCGTACATTGTCAGAGTCCATGCTGTTGTGGATTGTTCTATAGGTGTCAGCATGAATCATTCGTTTGGTAGAGAGAGCTTACTGTAGTAATAGGAAAGTATTTCGTCCAACGTGTTGAGCGTCCAGTGTGAGTCCTGCTGGAGAAACTGGCCGAATCTGTCTTTGAGCTGCTGCTGCTGCTGACTGACCGAAAGTAAATTATCGGTGTCTGGACCAGCAGCTCTGGTGAACTTGCGTTGCCAAATTTCTGGAGTTGTCATTTCCTTTATTCACGGGTGATACAAGGTAGGAATGTGTTGGGTGTAGTCAGTACTTGATGATAGACATCTTTATATCATCTCTATGTCTGGAAATCGTGTATGACTATCGCCATTATTATGATTGGCTGGTTTTGGCAGGGATTCGAAAGGCTTGCTCGTATATCAATAAGTGGTTCCTCAGCTAAAAATAATGGCATGGTTTACAAAGTGAGACGTGCATACATCTCTTTTTCATGCAGGTCAGAGTGATCGTCCTGTAAAACACCTGCAGCATGCCAAAACAAGAATAAATGGTTGGCCAGGAGTGTCTTTACGCATGGTTCTTCAGCTCGTCACATCACGCTGTTCCTCGCTTGCCCCGATCGGCGCTATATAGATGTCCGTTTTATGCATTCCCCGCACGAACGATCGCCGACTCGGGCTGATTTCAGCTACGCCAGTCTTGTCTCGTGTTCATCGTCTCTTCCCATTGATTCAGCTCATCTCAGGCGAACTATGATCGATCTGCAGCCACTGAATACCCGCCAATAAAAAGCTATTAGTCGCTGCCTGATGCATAATCAACGTCGTTTATGCTTAGTTGTTGCATTTAACAGGGTTAATGGGTGAGGGAATTCTGCTCAGGTATGATGGAACTGTTTATCGACTTTTTCTCTCAGCCAACACATGCCTGCTCTTGAACCGCCTGGTTTGATTGCGGATCCACCTGGGCGAAGAGAAAATGGCGCATTCTAGACAGACAGCCTATGGTGACTCCAACATGTCATTGACAAAGTACCAGAGACTCTATAAAAGCAGACAAATCTTCCCCAACGAACATACAAAATCAACCAAGTCAAAAAGAACAACATGGCCTCCGTTCTTTCAAGACACGCCCCTCCAGGCAACCTGCCAGAGCTTTCCGAGGCAAACAAAGACAAATGGTCAAAAGACTTCATCTCTCATTGGATGCAAGGCGAAATAGATGCCAATCCAGACGTCGTCAGCAAAGACCGCACCAAGTTGACTCAATTCTTCGACGCGACCAAAACAGCCTCTGATCAGAGAAAGCCCAAAGCCGTCACATGGAATGCATTTCCCAATCTGGTCAGTTATGATCCCTTCATCCCTGGCTCTTGTGTACTGACAATGTACAGCTCGTAGATTCATATCCGGGAGTGGAACTTCAGAATCAGATTGCAGACAGTTCCCGCGTCGTCCAAGACGAGTATCTCGAATGGTCTGTCAGCCGAGGTGAACGAAAGTACAGTGGGGATATCCATAGTGTGAGCTTTACGTGTGAAGGGCCTGAGGTATATCTCCTATTCTCACATAGATTGCAAACACTGACAATCAACAGTACTGGCAGTTCCTGGCCAGCGCCCAGAAACCCGACTTCATCAAACTCATGAGAAGCCTCAACTCGGGATTCGACAAGGAGATGGACAACCGTGACTTTTTCCTCAAAGACCACGTCTCCGGCAACGAAGTCTATAACCCTGCCAATCCATGGAATTTGCTCAGCACGACCGGCACGATCGCTCATCTGATCCAGCCCAACAACACTCTATCCGCCGAGATTGACATTGCTGCCCAGGCCACCGTGATCCGCAAGGATGATAAGGGCCGGACTATCGAAGACAAGGATGACCTCATCAAGTGCTCCAAGTATGGCAACAGGGGCAGAAACTCGGATCCCAGAGTAAGCAACCTGGTTGGTCGATTCTTTCAGGGGACTGACATTATTCAGATTGGAGCAGGCATCAACTTTTTCGCCCGGAAAGGCGCAAGTCTGACGGTGGCTGACCCGGTTGCGATCTACATCCACGACTTTGACAAATCCAATTTCAAATTTGATATCAACAGCACGACTGACGGCCAGGCCCTCAATCTCCAGGATATCGAGGAACCCGACAGAGTCTTCCAGTGGCAGCGTGGCGACATCACCAAGAACCAAGGGCTTAGAATCAAGATCGAGGTGCCAAAAGATCTCAAGCAGAAGAACAAGGACGGTGAGCCGCTTCTTGTCAGCAACATCTATGACACCTTGAATAAGAAGCATATCCGGTATGGAGCTCAGTTTGCCCGTTACTTCACAATGAGCGTCAGTGCAGTCGCCATTCCTGGTAAGACTGCCGAGGCACAGCCCTGCTATAGAACTTCTGCGGCAGCTGGTGAAAAGGCACCTTGTGCGGAGTTTGACGGCTTCCCGCATCCTGGTATTAGTGGTACTCCTGGCTCGTCTCGTGCGTAGACCACAGTCCATAGAATATATAGTACACAACAATGTTGTTATATATCCGACATTTATTACAGTAGCAATATGCAATATAAAAGCAGTTTACCAAAGGCTTCAAACCACCTTTCAGTTCATTCAGGCTACCTTGTAAGCCTATCTTCTCCATCCAAATTAAGCGAGAATTCAATCTCCTCAGACTCTGGTACAATGATGTACAAGACAGCGGTAGGGGTCTCCTCGATGCTAGAGACATAGGCACCCGCGAGGCAATGCTCCACTAGCTTCAGCCCGGCGATGAATCTGCCTACTAGAGTGAGACTGCACTTATCTCCCTCCAGCACTAGCCTACCCTCGGCCCTTTGGTCCTTGTTAACACTACCCCTATTATTACCGGATTTACTTTAGGGCTGCCTGCCGCACTAGTTGTCTCTTCTAGCGTAAATAGTAACTGTGATACCTTATCCCTAAATCTTCCTAGCCTCTCTCTCTATATAGACGACCTACTTGTCTTCGATAAGTTTGACCCGTAGATCGTCCCCGTAAAACCCGTTACCAAAGCTTATCCGTAACCGAATTAGCGACGTATACCGCTCCCCAATATTATCGTGGTAAAAGAGCCCCTTAGAAATCCGCACGATAAGATATATTTCCGGCGCCGCCGCTAGGACCCCTAGATATATACCTACAAGAACCCTAGTTAATATTAGACCTAGACAGACCCGCGGATAACCCATATGGGTCGACCCGTGGGTCAGCCTATGGGCGGGTCGTGGGTCAGACCTCTTGACCTGTGGGTAGGTTAAGATTTTTTTGACCCGTCCCGCGGGTCAATAGGTCAACCTATTTGACCTATTTAGGTAGATACTTTGTTAACTATATAACTTTTATAAATTATATTATTCTTGGCTATATTTTTAGGTATTATATTTATTTTAGTTAAATAATTTTTTATAGTAATTAGGAGAATAATTCTTAAAAAGTAATTCTAGAGAATATTATTTTAAATATTAATCGATTTTAATTTTAAAGCTTATAATTATTAAATACTTATAGGCGTTTACGAACCTTACTAGAAATCCACGGGAGGCTATAATTATCTTTATGATTACTCCTTAACTTTTCTTACTATAATTAGTAAGGTATATCGACTATAATTATTAGATCTATAGTATTCTCCTTTTTATTATTACTAATTAGTATAATCTTTTTATAAGTCTTTTAGGTCTCTTTTTCCTCCTCTTATATAATTTCTAACTTATTCTACTCCTAAAGCTCTTAAATAAATATAAGCTGCTTCTCCTTGATTTTAAATTTAGTAATATATATAAGTATTATTAGATCTTATATAATAGATATATTTAATACCCCTCGTCGATAATAGTAAATATTACGCGCGGAATTAAATAATCGCTTAACGTTAGCGTTAGTAGCTAGGATCGAGAGAAGATTATAGGCGAGGTTTATAAATATAGGAAATTTATATTAATAATCCTTCTAGAACTAATAAAGTAGGATTAAGATAGTATCTAGATAGAGGGCGGATTATAATAATTAGTATAATATTTAGATAGATTAGAACTAATACCCCTATTAAAACTAGGGTTCTAAAGTAGGCCTTAAAACCCTGGTTCTAATAGGGGTAGAAAGATAGAAACTTAATAGATTAGAACTAGGGTTTTAAGCGATTATTTAGAACCCTAGTTTTAATAGAGATATATATAAAAACTTACCTTCTTTAATATACTATATTACCTTAGATTAAGAGCTTAAGGTAGAAGAATTAGCTATTAAAAATATATTAAGCTCGCTAGTTTAATAGGACTATTTTATTTTAGATAGTGATTAAGAGCTTAGAATATTACTAGTTTAGTAGCTTAGAAGCCGATCCTTAAGACTTCGCTAGTATTAGGCGTTATAATCTATCTAAAGATAATCTTAGTCTTTAGTTTAAAAAAATTTAACCTTATACTAAGAGGCTAAGATAGTACTAATTATATAGATATCACTAAGCTCTTTATTATTTATTATAAAGTAATACTTACGGAGTTTATCTTTAGCTAATTTAAGGGCTCGATATATCTATTACTTCTATCTAACCTTTTTTCTACTAAGCTATCTAATTAATCTTTTAAGATAATTAAATAGCTTATTATAAATAGTAAAGATAGTATAAATAGTAATATCCTTTATTTTTGAGAGGACTATAGTAAATTAGAAAAATAGCTAGGTAATATTAAGAAAGTAGTTAATCTAGTACTATTTATCTATATCGATTTTAAGATAAGGATAATTATATTTAGAGTAAAATCGATTAAAGACTAGTTATAACTATTTTATACGCTAGAGTATTAAAAAGATTAAATTCTATCTAGTTTAGATATCTTAAATTAGAACTAATTAAGGGTAATTAGGCTAGAGACTAAGGAAGGACTCCCGATATTAAGGGCTTATATTAATAAAGATTGTAAGGTTTCTAATCTAAAATATAAAGTAGGTTAGTATTTTAATTAATAAATAAAGAATATAGATATATATCTTTATAAGAGTTATCGTAATATCTTATTTTTATGTTTTTCGATAGGCGTGTTAGGTATATTCCTTAGACTAAACAGTCTTAGTTATCTCGTTCTAAGGGTTCGCTTTTATCTAGCTAAATAATTACTTTAAACTTAACTAAATTATATATATAATATATAGAACCTAAATAATTATTATCTTAGAGTTAATATCTAATAATTAAATAGAATCTTAGATACTTAAAATAAGGGTAGAGTTATTCGATATATTATTAGTTATTATTATAAATACTTAGTCTTTAATCTAATATTTCTAGAGGATATCGAGGAGGGTTATACTAAGATTCTGCCTAGAGTATATACTAGAAATAGGTTCGAAGCTAAATAAAACCTCTTAATAATTCTAGTCTATATTAATAAAATAGCTAGAGATAGCTATAAATACTTATTAAAATAGCGATATCTAATAGTTAAGACTAATAGAGAGTTTAGTGTTACGAACCGCTAACTGGTCACGGTGAGTAAGGTTCTTAAAGGATAATACCTCTCTTAGAATACTGCGGTCCCTAAGTATAGTCTATAACCGTACTAATACCGCGTAAGGCCTTAGATAGACTCGGGTCTCTAGGGTACTTATAGAGTATAATAGTTAGGGCGCCGATTAAATTAGTTATTTAGGGATCAGAGATCACTAAATAAACTCTTAAGATCGTTAAGGTTTTTAGCTTTTATAGTCGAGACTGTGAATAGTACTTAAGTAATAATAGTATAAAGATTAATCACAAAGAACTAAGTATATACCGGAAATAAGTATCTTTATATCCCCCGTTTTCTTAGTCTAATAGACTAGTAGATAGTATAGTAATAAATAAGATTTAGTGTTATCTACTATTTAATTAATATACCCCTCTACTATCTATATATAGTTATATAATAATCTTAATTATCTTTGTCTAGTAATCTATTATACTACTCTATATAGGCTAGATCGATTAGTAGTTATAGGGTTTATAATACTACCTCCCCCTTTTCTTAGGTTTTGTCCTCGAACCTCTTATAACCTATCCGTCTCTAGGTTATATCTTCTCTCTTTAGTATATCCTTTATTTATAATACCTAAACGAAAAGCTAACGTAGTTATTAAAAGTTCCCCTAAGCTTCTATCGTTACGGGATTAAGTCGCTAATCGTATTTATTAGTCGAATTATATTTCCGATAATAGTTTCGTTACCTCTATCTTATATTTTTATTATACCGAGTCTAACAAAGATTATATAATAGACTATTCCTAAAGATACTTAAAATATATATCGTATATTTATACTAGTTATTCTTATAAAAAGGAATTCTATACTAACACGGAATAGGATCTGCTATCTTATACTAAATCGAAATTGTCGGCGGATATTAAAAGGAATAAATCAGAGTTAGATTTATTAAAGCCTAAGCTAAGCGAGTTATAAGGTCGTCTCGCGGTATTATACTAATAAGTATTAGATAAATAAAAGTAGTATTAGGCGACGATAAATTATTAATATTATCTACGGAAATAAATAGCCTTCTTAAAGTAGAAGAGGTTTAAGATATTAAAGTATAATACGGAGTTATTAGCGATTCTAGATAAGAAATAAATATCTCTAGAGTAGGCTATATCTTCTACTCTTGATCTTTAATAATTAGTAGCTATTACTAAGAATCTGAATTTTAATTAGATATAGGATAAAATTATCCGGATCCCTTCAGTTTTTTAGGATAACGCTAGTTCCGGCGTTTCCTCTACTATTATTATTAAAGCGTCCTCTTTACTATAAGATAGTACTACTTAACTATCCGATAGTAGCCTCTTAAATATATAATAGATTCCTATATATTTTCCGAGGTAGGGTACCTTTTCTATTTTATAAGAAATTATTATTAATTATTATATTAGCGGTTATCTATAATTACTTCGACCTTATACTTATTTTTAGTTTCTTCTTCGATTTCTATATTTATAGCGAGTTTAGCGTTCTTTAGCGCCGGTTTAAGTAATAAGATATAAAATACTAAATAAATCCTTTTTATACTTTTTAGTAGTTTTAGATAGTAGTTAATTAGTCCTGTTTTTTCTTCAATCGTGAATAGTCCTAGTTTCTTATAGTCGAGTTTATTACTTAGTCGTTTAGTTTTAATATTTTATTATAGGAGGTAGATCTTCTCTCCCTTTTTTAAGTTAGGGCTATCCCGATAGTACTAGTCGTAATATATTTTTATACGTAGATTTAGAAATTCGATATCTTAAGCTATTTATATATAAAGCTATTTAACTCTAGTAGCTAGTAATTATACTAATTCTATTATATTATATTTATTCTATAGTTCTCTAATTAACTTAGGATTATATTTATAGTTTACGAAGAATAGTATTTCTTTTATAGTTATATATATCGCGTTATTATACACGAATTATACGATTAATAATAATCCTATCTAGTTATCCTATTAGTAGTTTATATAGTATCTTAGGTATTATTTTAACGTTTAGTTAACTTATTTAGTCTATCTATTTATTTATAGATAATATAAGATAGAGAGTCTATACTTAATATCTATTTAGTCCGTAAATAATTACTATATATTAGACGTAAATAATTTATCTCGGTCCGATATAATCTTATCTAGTATTCTATAATTTACGAAAACGTAATAAAGTAATATATTCGCTATATAATTTGCGTTAATACTTTTTGTGGTTATAACTATATATATATATTTTATAAGTTAATCGACTATAACTATAATTATATTATATCCTTCTAATTTAGGTAGTTTCGTGATAAAGTCTATAGTTATCTATTTTTATAATTATATTAGTATATTTAAGATTTATATTTCTTTTTAAGGAAGTTATCTTAGTATCTTATCTTATTAATACGTATTATAATTTCTGATATAGTTTTTTACTTTTCGGTATATATTCGGAAAGTAATAATTATAAGAGATCTGTTCTATAGTTTTTTCGATTCCTAGATATCTATATATAGATAAATTATGATATTTTAGGATAGTCTTATTCTGTAGTAGTCGTGGAATATAGATTAATCCGTGAATAAGAACGAGTCCTTTATTATTTATAGTACTATAGTAATCAGTTACTAAGATTTTCTATATAGATTTATCTTTAATAGTAGCTCTACGAATCTATTTAAACTAATTATTATCTTTAGGTTCGTTTATTATAAAGAGTATCTATTAATTATATATAATTTCTCCTCGTTCGTTAATTATTAGGATAGTAGGTTCTATTTTTTTGGTTCTTAACTTATAATCTAGTCGTCGGCTAAACGCGTTAGTAACTACGTTTTTAGTTCTTTTATAATATATAATTCTAAAATCGTACTACGAAAAAGTTTTAGTTTATTTAGTTTATTATTAAGTAAGTTTCTTTGTTATCGTAAAGAATATTAGGTTATAATAGTCCGTTCTAATTATTACGGTATATTTTGCTTTTTCTAGATATACTCTCTAGACTTAGAATACTAATATAATAGCTAATAATTCTTTATTATAAATATCGTAATTAAGTTCTATTAGGATTATCTTTCTAGATTAGAACGTAATTAGTTATAGCGTATTTTCTTTGTTAGGTTAGAGTAGCTATACTCCTAATATATAATCTAATATATTAGTCTCTAAAATATATAGTTATTCGTAGTTAAAGACTTTTATAATCCTATCTTTAGTATATAGGTTCTTAAGTTTTTAGAATATTTCTTCTACTATATTATCCTATTTAAAGGTTTCTCCTTTTTTAGTAAATCGGTAGAGTCCGGCTATATACTTCGAGTATTATAGTATAAGCTTTTGGTAGTAATTATATAATCTAAGGAAGCTTTAGATATCTCTAGTACTTTATAGTATAGGCTAATTAATAATAGCCTTGATTTTTTCTTCCTCTATCCCTAATCTTTATAGGCTAATAGTATATTTTAGGAATATTATTTCCTAGATATAGAATTTATACTTTTTAGGTTTTAGTGTGATTTTAGCTTCTCTAAGCTTCTATAATATTTTTTTATTATATTTTATATATTTAGTCTTTATTTTAGAGAATACTAGAATATTATCTAAATAGGCTATTATAAAGGTATTAAGGTACTTTTCTAGTATACTAAAAATAAAACGTTAGAATAACGCCGGTATATTAGTAAGTCTAAAAGGTATAATAGTATATTCGAAATATCTAAACTTAGTTTAAAATACTATCTTTTATTCGTGGCCTTCTTTAATCTATAGCCGATTATAGATATTTATAATATTATATTTTGTAAAGTAATTAGTATCTTAGATCTAGTCTTAGATCTCGCTAATTAAAGGTAATAGGTATCGATCTTTAATAGTTATCAAATTTAGTTATCGATAGTCTACGTAAAGTCGAAGTGATCCGTCCTTTTTTAGTATAAAGAGGATAGGATATCTTATTAGTGATATCAATTTTCTAATATAATCTTTGCGTAAGTTTTTGTTGATATATTCTTTTAGTATCTTAGACTGTTTCTATAAGAGCTAGTAAATTAGTATAAATTTAGGTTTTTTTCCTTTTTAAACGTTAATTTTATAATTAAATAAATTATATATAGATAATATTCCTTTTATTAGTAGTATAAATATATCCTAGTACTCTCGATACTTATTAAATATTAATACTTTTTCTCTTGCCGCAATAGTATAGAGGGATCTTGATTTATACTCGACTATAACGTACTCTTTTAATTTATTATTAGTTATATCTAGTCGCTATTCGATTATTGCGATAATACTAATATCTATTATCTTATATTATACCCCGTTTTTAGGCTAAGTACTTCTCGTGAGTCCTATTTTATAAGAGTCTCGAGGACTATCTATCTCTTTAGGGCTAGGTTCCTTTCGTTATTATTATATAAGTCCGGTCTATATCTTATTTATTTATTAATATTTATATCTATTGAAGATAACTATTTTTTTTATTTAATTAATCGCTAGATTATATTGTTATAGCCACAGAATTCTTAATATAATATTATATTCTCTAAGATTAGTAATATCGAAGTTAATAGTTTCGAAATAGTTTCCTAAAACTATAAGGAGTTAATCTATCTTATATATAATTCCTAGTTTTAGCCTTTCTCTATTAAGGCTAATAATAGATAAGATATTTTTTTCTTATTCTTTTAAACGTTCTTTTATTAGTAATATCGTGGGCTTATAAAGTTTCCTAAGGCCCCTAAATCGATTATTACTCGTGTATCTTTATACGCGATATTAACTATAATTTTTATATAGGCTCTTTATTAGGTGGCTATAAGCTATCGTGGGTTCTTTAGTTTCTTATTTCCTTATTAAATACCTATAAATTTAGATTTCTATTATAATAGGTTTTCTTAATATAATAGTTATAGTTTAATCCTATAATTTAATTTTCTTTATCGATAGATTACGTAATCGTGATTATAGTATTCTAGAACTATATAGATATTATATTTTAGGTATTATATATAGCCTTAATAGGAATATCGTGGATATTTATATAAATATATAGGTTTATTCTAGGATCGCTCTTCTTAAGCTAGCTTATCTTAAAGATCTTTTGTCTCGTTACTTAAGATATTCTAAGTCTATTCGGGTTACTTTTCGTTATTTCTAAGGGATTTCGTAGGCGTTTCTAGATAAATTGCTATCTTTAGGAGTTTAGATAGAGTTTCTTAGATCTCTAGGGTTCTTAAGATCTTAATTAGCGTTTTTAGGATATCTATTTCCTATTTCTAGGAGTTACTCTATTTATTCTAGGAGTCGATAGTATTCTAGGGACTATACTAGGTCTATCCTTAACTCTCAATACGTTCTTAATTAATCTCTAGGAATTTTTTACTCTACTATTTCTTTAATTAGTATAGGTCGGCTAGTTAATTAAGGATCTTTATTTATTCTTTAAGTCCTTCTTCTCGCGAAGTTATTTTATTATATACTTCTAATAGAGCTATTCGGAGTTAGCTAATTTTACTATCTAAGTTTTATATTTGTAGTATTTTCTATTTTAGTAATAGTGGTTTATTACTATCTATAATTATTAGTCCTTCCTATTTTTACTTTTTTATTATATAGAGCTACTAAGTCTATCTCTCGGCTTTTATAATACTAGTAGTATTATATACTCCTTTATTAAGCCTTTTATTTATTACTTATATCTAATATAGCTTATTGTTACGTTTCTTGTATTCTTTCGATCGGTATCTTAGTTTTCTATACTTAAAGTATAGATTATTTTTTTTGCGTTGATATTACTTTTTTTTAGAAGCCTTACTATATTAAGTTTTATTAGTCGTGGGCTATATAGGTCGTTAGAGTGTGGCTATTGCGTTTATTAAGGTTAGAATCGCTGGTAAGATAGTCGGCCGTTACCTTGTCTCTATCTTTCTATCTCTTATTTCTATATTTATCTATTATAGAATCTATTATTAATATAGATCACGAAGTCGATAAGCGTATCTATAGTATTAAAGTCTCTATATTTTACGATTTTGTCTTTAATATAGGACTTTAACCCTTTATTATAGTATAGGATTAGAGCGTAATTATCTTATCTAAATATCGCTATTTATTATATAAATTCGGCTATATAGGCTGATACCGATCCTATCTATTAGAGTTATCTAAGTTTTCGTTTAGCTATTTTCTTTATATCGATATCGCCGAATATTTTCTTAAGATAGTTCTTAAAGTTACTATAACCGCTAAAGATATTTTACGCGGTATTTAATTATTCCGAGCTATCTTTTTTGTAGTATTCTCGGATATATAGTTCGAGCTAATCTTATGTTTATCCTCGTAAATAGGTTAACACGAAAATGACTTTGCTTACTTTAGTTATTAATCGATATCTATTAATATTAAGGTATATATTTATTTATATAAGGAATCCTCGTAATTTAGAGCAAGTTCTATCGAAGTTTTCCGTTTTAGGTAGCTACAGTGCTGTTAGTGATAGAGCTTAGAGTTAGATATTAGTTTGCTGGACTAAGTTATAAAGGTTCTTAATCTCGCCGTTATATTTTTGTTCGAACACGGTAAGTTAGCTAATAAGGGTGCTGATTTATCTTTCTAATTCCTTAATTCTTTTCTTATCTTTGTCTTCTGATTCTGGGTCGGGTTAATATATCTGGGTTTTCGGAGGTATAGGTTCGATTATCTTATCTTTATAGTTATTGCTATATAAAGATATAATAATTGTTGCTTTATAGTTTTGACTAATAGAGTGATTAATATATTATAAACCGCTAACTAGTTATAGTAAGTAAGGTTCTTAAAAGGTGATATCTCTTTTAGAATACTACGGTCCCTAAGTATAGTCTATAACTATACTAATACCGCGTAGGGTCTTAGATAGACTCAGGTCTTTAGGGTATTTATAGAGTCTGATAGTTAGGGCGTTGATTAAGTTAGTTACTTAGGGATCAGAGATTACTAAATAAGCTCCTAAGATTATTAAGGTTTTTGGCTTTTATAGTTAAGACTATAAATAGTACTTAAGTAACAATAGTATAAAGATTAATTATAAAGAACTAAGTATATACTAGAAATAAGTGTCCTTATATCCCCTGTTTTCTTGGCCTAGTAGACTAGTAGATAGTATAGTAATAGGTGAGACTTAGCGTCGTCTACTATTTGATTAATATACCCCTCTACTATCTATATATAGTTATATAATAATCTTAACTATCTTTGTCTGGTGATCTATTGTGCCACTCCGTGTGGGCCAGATCGATTGGTGGTTGCAGGGTTCATAACATTTAGCCTTAGGTGGAAGCTTCTAAAGTAAATCTTTTTGTTAATCTTAGGTTATTCCCTAGATTTAATGCTATATAGTTTAACGGGAAGGGAAACTAGGGATAAATAATAATAATTAGATTATTCGAAGAAGGGCTTAGAATTCGGGATACTTAATAGTTTAAAAAGGAAGCTATAGGGTAGTTATTATAGTAATTAACTATTACTCCTATAGCTCTTAGATAACTAGCTAGGCTATTCGAGGGGAGTTCTTAGCCTAAGAAAGATTAGCCTATAAATTAAATAATAGCTATATAATATATTATATATTTTATAAGATATTAGATTGTTAAATATTTAGTAGTGCTTTAGCCTTTCTAGTATATACTCCGATTCTAGTAACGTTAGAGACCTATTATCCTATTCTTGGTATAGACTAGATAGTCTATAACCTTACTATATCGCTTATATAGGAGCTTTAGCTCTCCTATTACTAAATATACGACTTAATTAAAATACAACTATATATTAGTCCGTCGTGGACCCTCCTAGTTTATCTTCTTTATAGTATTATAAGAACCACTAATTTAGGTATTAAGCCACTAGTTTAAAAACTCTGCTTTATTTATACTATTAAAAATTACCTAGGTCTTTTTCCGATCGTCGGATTATTTTAGTGTTAGTGATATAATAGGAGGGAGGCTTTACTCGGTTTACTGGCTTTCTAGTGGTTCTAAAAGGGTATTAAGAAGTTGATTAGAATAGAAAATAGATAACTTAAACCCCTTACTTTTAATAAGAGAGGGAGGGTACGAGGTAGATAACTAAGATATAAAAGAGATATAGCAATAGCATATTAAAATAAAGGACTTAAGATATAGAAAAATAATCTAAGATAAATTATCGTAGATTTAGGGGAATATATAGATCTAATACTTATTTCTTATTAATAGGTAGGATTCGGCACTATCCTAGTGCTAAATTTTATAATTAATCAGAAGATACTCTACTATAATATATACAAAGCTTATTAGATAGTAAGAAATAGATTAATAGGTTAACCTATAGGTTAACCCGTTGACCTAAATAATTAGGTAAGAGCAATACCCTAAGACTTTTATTTTTATCCCCTAAAAATTTCAACCTAACTAGCCAATCTTTTTATATAGGTATATTAGAACCGGGGCTATAAATAAACACGTAGGTAGATTAAAACCGGGGTTTTAAGTAATCACGTAGATAGATTAAAACCCCGGTTCTAATAGAGATAGAAAGACTACTATAAAAAGGTATATATTTTATTATATCTAATAAAAGGGGGACTACACAACCCTTTTATAGCGAGAGACTTAAGATATAGAAAAATAATCTAAGGTAAATCATTATAGATTTAAAGGAATATAGGTCTAATACTTATTTCTTATTAGTAAGTAGAATTCAGTACTATCCTAGTGCTGAATTTTATAACTAATCAGAATAGGCTCTACTAATATATATAAAGTTTATTGGATAGTAAGAAATAAGTTAACAGGTTAACCTATAGGCTAACCCGTTGACCTAAATAATTAGGTAAGAGTAATACCCTAAGATTTTTCTTTTTATCCCTAAAAAATTTTAACCTAACTAGCTAATATTATTATTTTATATAAATTCAGAAAAAATATTTAAAATAATTCTTTTATATAAATAAGACTATAATATACTTATATATTAATAAAGAAATATTAGATATTAGATTTATATCTATTTTATTATTTCTAATATATATAGTTTATTTATATAAAAAGTAGAAGTACTACTATAGACTTTAAATATATATTTTTAGGTTTAGTATAAGAAATAGTTAACTAATATCTTCTTTCGCCTATATCTACCTATTATAAAATATAATTCTTACCTTAAAGTATTAAATTAATAAATTAATATATTATATATTCTAAATATATTATTACTATATAATATTCTTTTTATAAAGAGTTAGAATTATAAGTTATATTAGAACAAAAACAGTATTTAACAATAGTATATTATTAAAAAAGGTAAGCAAATTATCTATCCTAATTAAGAAATTTATGCTAAAATAGGTCAAAAATAGGTTAACCCGTTAACCCACAGGTCAACCCATGGGCGGGTCAGGATTTTATTAACCCGACCCATGGGTCGTGGGTTTGGGTCATGGGTCAAGATCTTTGGCCCATGGGACGGGTCTGTCCATGTCTAGTTAATATACCTACCTATACGGCACTATTTAGAAAACTATCGATAAGTTCTATCGGTATATTATAGTTAATATAACCGAAGTGCTAAATATATAACCTAGTTCTTATCTGTCTTACCACTATTATAACTACTTTTATAATCCATAATATTAGTCGTCCACCCCCCTCAGCTTCTCTAGGCAACTGAACTAATCTTTTAAATCAAGATGTCCCTAGACTTCCGTATAACCCAACTTAGGTCGATACCTTCGACCTAAACCCTAACCCGGACCCAGCACTAGGGCCCTAATAAAACCTAATATAACCTAATTCGATCGTATTTTTATATAATTCTAATTATAAAGCTACTTAGTTATTAGGATAATATAATAGTATTAAATTTTATTTTTATTCTAATATAAATTATAATTATAACTTTTATATTTTATAAAAAGAATATTATATAGTATATTTTTATTAATCTTAAATAAAGCTCTTTAATTAGTAACGGATTATATTGATAAAAAGGATTATTAATAGTAATAAAAAAATAATAAACCTAAGAAATAAACTACTAAAATATTAGATATTTAATAAAATAGAGTAGAAGCTAATTAAATATAAAAAATTATAAGATATTTTCTTTTTAAGCTTTTTATAAGAAAAATATATTAATTAAAGATTCTTTCTAATATTAAAATTTATAATAAAATAATAAAATAATAATAACTAGAAACGGGTTTTAGTAGAAAAACCTATTAAAATATAGAAATATATATCTTTTTTTAGAAATCAAGTTATCTCTACTCTCTTTTTTATTTACTCTTTAAATATCTAGCTATTTTAAGATATTTTTATATTATTAATATATTATAATATTATATCTTATTATTTATCTTTAATTTAATAATATAAAGATACTCTTTAACTAAAAATGTTATATTATATTTAGCGCTTTTAGTACTAGTTATCTATTTAGATATTTTAATCTATCTCTTCTAGTTCTTTTTAATAGACTATTAGAGACTATATCTACTATAATAGACTAATTTATTATAGGGCCACTAATCTATAAATTAGAAACTAGAGCCTAGTCAGAAATATACTTAAATAATTATAGTAGTCTTATCTTACCCTAGATCTATATAGGTTATAATTAGACCTAGACAGACCCGCGGACAACCTATATAGGTCGACCTGTGGGTTAGCCTATAGGCGGGTCGTGGGTTAGACCTCTTAATCTATAGGCAGGTTAAGATTTTTTTGACCCGTCCCGCGGGTTAATAAATTAACCTATTTAATCTATTTAAATAGATACTTTATTAACTATATAACTTTTATAAATTATATTATTCTTAGCTATATTTTTAGGTATTATATTTATTTTAGTTAAATAATTTTTTATAGTAATTAGAAGAATAATTCTTAAAAAGTAATTCTAGAGAATATTATTTTAAATATTAATTAATTTTAATTTTAAAGCTTATAATTATTAAGTACTTATAGGCGTTTACGAACCCTACTAGAAATCTACAGGAGGCTATAATTATCTTTATAATTACTTCTTAACTTTTCTTACTATAGTTAGTAAGGTATATTAACTATAATTATTAGATCTATAATATCCTTCTATATAATTTCTAACTTATCCTACTCCTAAAGCTCTTAAATAAATATAAGCTACTTCTCCTCGACTTCGAATTTAGTAATATATATAAATATTATTAGATCTTATATAATAGATATATTTAGTGTCTCTTATTAATAATAGTAAATATTACGCATAGAATTAAATAATTACTTAACGCTAGCGTTAGTAGCTAGGATTGAGAGAAGATTATAAGCGAGGCTTATAAACGTAGGAAATTTATACTAATAATCCTTCTAGAACTAATAGAGTAAGATTAGGATAGTATCTAGATAGAAGATAGATTATAATAATTAGTATAATATTTAGATAGATTAGAACTAATATCTCTATTAAAACTAGGGTTCTAAGGTAGGCCTTAAAACCCTAGTTCTAATAAAAATAGAAAGATAGAAACTTAATAGATTAGAACTAGGGTTTTAAGCGATTATTTAGAACCCTAATTTTAATAAAGATATATATAGAAATTTACCTCTTTTAATATATTATATTATTTTAGATTAGGAGCTTAAGATAGAAGAATCGGCTATTAAAAATATATTAAGCTCGTTAGTTTAATAGGACTATTTTATTTTAGATAGTGATTAAGAGCTTAGAATATTACTAGTTTAGTAGCTTAAAAACTAACTCTTAAGATTTTACTAATATTAGATACTATAATCTATTTAAGGATAGTCCTAGTCTTTAGTTTAAAAAAATTTAACCTTATACTAAAGGGCTAAGATAGTACTAATTATATAGATATCACCGAGCTCTTTATTATTTATTATAGAGTAATACTTATAGAGTTTACTTTTAGCTAATTTAAAGACTCGATATATCTATTATTTCTATCTAATCTTCTTTTTACTAAACTATCTAATTAATCTCTTAAAATAATTAAATAGCTTATTATAGATAGTAAAGATAGTATAAATAGTAATATCCTTTATTTTTAAGAGGACTATAGTAAATTAGAAAAATAGCTAGATAATATTAAGAAAATAATTAATCTAGCGTTACTTATCTATATTAATTTTAAGATAAGAATAATTATATTTAGAGTAAAATTAATTAAAAACTAATTATAACTACTTTATATATTAGAGTATTAAAAAGGTTAAATTCTATCTAGTTTAGATATCTTAAATTAGAACTAATTAAGGGTAATCGGGCTAGAGACTAAAAAAAAACTCCTAATATTAAGGGTTTATATTAATAAAGATCGTAAGGTTTCTAATCTAAAATATAAAATAGATTAGGATAAACTTATATAATAGCTATAGTTACTAGAGATTAAGGTAATAAGCTACTAGAAACGATAGAAATAGCTACTAAATTAACGCCGGAAATCGGTATCCTCTCGACTAAATATAAACTTAGTATATACTCCGCGTATATAAACTATAGATATAAAATACTTACGCGATATACTCTAAGGTATTGTATTAGTAACCGATCAGGCCTATCTTAGGACTATAGCCTAGCTTATTAAGATATATAGTATCGCGTTAGCCTTTAATTAATATCTACTTTTTAAAGTATTCTATCTAATAAATATCTCTAGAGTAGTCTTTACGTAGCGGTTAAGGATAAAAGCTATCTAGTATTAGTATATACTTAGTATATAAGAGGTATATAGACTAACTAGCTCTAGAATATTTATTATATAGATACCGGCGAAAAATAGATTATTTCTCGAAAATAAAACTATATATCATCTAGCTACTATTAACTAAAATATCGTAACTAGGGATTATATAGTTAGTATTCAGCTAATATATATTAGATATATAATATATATACTAAGCTATTCTCCTTATTTAGGAAAATAAATAGATTAGGAGATAGATTATCCGCGTTCGTAATATTACTAGCTTTAATATTATATTTATATAGTCCTATAGTAATCGCGTTATACTATACCTAAGGCTTCTAGTTAATATTATTATTTAGGATAGGCCTTATATATATTTAGTATACGATGACACGGTTAGCGGGGCGCCAGAAACCGCTCCCATTGAACCGCCCATCTGCTGCCTGACACCGCCTGCCGCTCCCCGCCATCCTCTTGCCTGTTGCGGTATGGTCCCTACCCGTCTGGGGATAGCGCAACGTGCGCTGCTGTTAGGTCGCTCCACCATCCCTTGACTGGAACTATATAATCCCAACCTGATCCCCTCCAAGGACGACGCACTTTCTCTTCTCTTTTCCTCCCTCCATCCTTCCCAGGCCGGTGCACTGCCCCCTTCCAAGGATGCCGCGTTAACCGACGATTGCCCGCTTTCGGTAAGGTGTTCGCCCTGCCCCTTCCCGTTCACTGTCCCCCCTGAACTACGGGGTCGCCGATGTGTCGTCTGACCCAGTTTTGACGACTTGCAGCTGCCTTGTTTGTCGACCAACAACTCTGGTGATGAAGGTTCCTTAATAATAATGGAAGGAAGCAGCATCTGTTCTTCTACCACTGGTAGTCATGCCAATCTGGAGTGGCGAAAGCAATTGATACCCATTTTTGATATTGACTGTGTTTTCGGTCTCTCATCCTTTACTCTCTGCCGAGTTCTGTTTGCTCAGCCAGTATGCAACTTGAAACAGATGGCGGCCTTGTCACCACCCGGGTGCCAGGGATGGTACCTATTCTCCACCTGCAACGCCAGCCTGCTCACTAGTTGGCACCATTTGCACCATGCGTGTCCAACCAATTCATGATCACTTGGGCGCATTCAACTTCTGCATTCTCACGATGCTCACCATCCAATGGCGAAAGTACCGCACCCATCTTGTGACCTGGACCAGGCCCACTAGGATACATTAGGTCGTTCGTACATTGAAGGCGCAGCCTTTGCGAGCAACTGAAACTGTTGGATGTGAGAAGTTCTGGGCATTTCGGCGCGAATGGGCCCTCCAGAGACTTCCCTTTCCCGGGAAGATCAACACGTCAGCAGCTCTCTTGGTCTACATGGATATAGGAACAGAAAACAAAGGGGTCGCTTAGGTTGATGGTATAAAAGATGCCATTGACCCCAGGATTGGAGTTATTGTGTTCACCACTCTAATACCACACAATTCCCCTTCCACTTACTGTGTCATTCCCCAAAGATGTTTCAATCTCCGTTCCATGTTAATGCCTTCAAGCCTTGGATCCCCCCTCCAGCCAAATCACATCAGTCACACAATGTCCACAAGACCCTGAAACCCCTTAGATACCCAATACCTGTCTCTGCCTCCAGCCCTTCTACTTCCAAACCACATAGAGTTCCCCCTACACCGTGTTTGCTCCCTGTCCATAATTCTAAACACCACCCCCTGCCGGCGCGGCCGCCAGCCGAAGTTTGTGTACCTGTAAATGCCTAGTCACGTACTCTAAGGAGCCCCCGAGCTCCAACAAGTGGCAGATTTTCCCCAGAACCAAATTCGTTGCATACAGACAATACCGCATGCCGCACAACAGTTTCTGTTGAGAAAGATGACACCTACCCAACCAGTTCGGGTCTATTAGGTGATATCAGACACCCTATCACTGATGTTCCCACTGAAGTATCCTCATTTGAGGAAAGCACTGCAATGGATTATCTGTCATCTCCAAGTATATCTAGCCTGGAAGGTGGCCTGGAGCAGTTTTTTCGACTTCCAGATGCAAGCAGCACCATACCCATCGACCCAGAAATCCTTACTGATGGAGGCACTTGGAGTGTGAGCGAGCCATATCATGCTGCCCAGCAAGATAGTGGTCGAAATGCCCAAGAAATAGCTTGCGCTTATCCTGAGCCTCCACCTACCTTTAAAGACATTGCCGGCTGTTATCAGCATTCAACCGAGGGACGTCCTGACCCGCAGGATGATGCGGATCGCATGATTGACTGTCGCCGCAAAGATGACCATCGACCAATGCATCTTATCGATCATGGGAATCGTTCTGGTACTATTTGTTTTGATGTGCAAGACCCAAATCCCCGTTCCTGCAGTCGTGAACTATCGACATCTTGCAAGCGGCCATCCAAGACAAAGCAATCAGAACGATCTTCTAAACGCCCTCGAACAACCACTACACCATAGGCGCGTGAGCATTCCTTCACCACATTTCGCTCTTCCTTCCTGTCTTTACCATTTGAAGACCGTCTACAATTCCTTTCCTGGCTGTTTGAAGGCGTACTACTGCCCCGCTGTATACCTGACTGTGAACGTACCACCAATATCGCACCACCTCCAATGAGTGAGACTCAAGTTCCAGATCAGGGCCAGCCTCGTGGCGCCACAGGAAAGCCGGATGAGAGCAGCATGGGCCGGGATGGTTCCAGGAGAGGCATGCCGTGGTCAGACAAGGAAAAGAAGCTCTTGGTGGAATTAAGAAGAGAACGGAATCTTCCTTGGTCGGATGTGACAAGGTTATTCTCGGAGCGGTTTCCGGGTAGAAGTCAGAGTTCTATTCAAGTTTGCTGGAGTACATATCTCAAGGATATGCGGAGTTAATAAGGCTTATGAGGCTTATTGAAATGTACTTGGTGGATATAATATCTATTTCCATGTAATACATATTTTAAAATCCTTACCTGGGCTGCCTTTGCCCGACCTGGAACCAAAAAAGCGAGACATACCCTGAAACAGATCTGACCGATGAGAGCCGCATTACCAAACAGATGTGATAAGAATAAAACCGGCTTTGCTTTCTGCGATAACACAAGCCCCCGTAGACCCTGTTTTCATCGTGGGCGCTGACCTCGACCTAGGTGGTCCAATCGAAGATAAGCATCTTCTGATAGTAGTCGTTCCTTCCCTGGAAAGCGAGAGTAGAATGAATTACCTTCAAAGGTCTACCCCTCAGCGTTGGGATAAAAGAAAATTTCTTCACAACTGCCTTTTCATGCTCGTTATCTAGCATCGAATGGCCACAACTTGTCAGCTTTTACTACCGTCAGATTCTCACCACGAGATTCAGATTCTCTGGCCGTCTGTATCCATTGGTCATACGCCGCACGATGGGCATCCTTCGCAGCGTCCCATACATCATTCGGAACCCAGCCATCAGAGTTCGTATGGAGGGAGTTTCTCAGCCATAATTTAAGTCTTTGGACGGTCTCAAAGTCTTCATAATCTTGAGCGTGCTCCTTCAATTCTTCTTTAGTTGGAGAAAACGGGCACGAGCCTTGAAGTTCCAGTTCTGTCCAGCGAATCGAAAGCTCGATTAACTCTTGGCGAATAGCTGTGGCACTATCTCTCCATGTTGTATGACAGTATTGGAAGAGTCGAAATAAAGTCGGATCGAGTAACCTTGCGGGGCGTAATTTAGGAGCAAGGCCCTTCATGCACACATCGTATGTCTGGTAACAGATAGACGCATCTTTCCGTTCTTGTTCCTTGTGTTCGTCTTGTCCGCTCTTAAATGTGTTCTCCTCTGGCCCCCCAGGGGGTGCAGCAAAATCTGGAGTCTCATTGGCATAAATAAACGCAGGCTCAATGCTTGTTGATTGCCAATCAAGCAGGCCAGTAATAACGGTTGGATCTTCGGCTGAGACGTAGATATTCCTTTTATGAAAGTCAGGGTGAAGTAGAGCAGGCGTAGCAGCATTCTGAATGCGCTCATCTTTAACCAACTCCTGCATCACTTCCTGGCTTATTTTCAAAAGACGGATGTGGTCTTGAATTGAACCTTGATGAGGGAGAAACTCGCGACTGACAATATCTTCTTTCGGTAAACGAGAGAAACCGGTCTCTATCAAGCCTAGACAATAGCTTGCGAGGTCTTTCCCTAATTTCGTGCCCGTTGCGTTAGAACTGTTGTTAAAAAGGAGATAGAGAATCATGAAACTGACAGGGGCCGCAATTGGGACTCGGACCGCCGTAGAGTTCAAGTTCCCCCGGATTCCGGTTCCAGAAAACTGGACTGCAATATGGACCAACGCAGAAGCCCTGTTCCAAGGGAATCTTCATGTGTGATTCTAGCGGTCCATCTGAGAAGTATAGGCTGCCATAGGCCGGGAAGTCCAAGGACGCCAGATTTTTCATCGCCAATGAAAGCATCTTAGTGCACAGCATATGTTGTTCTGAGTTCATTTTGGGCCATATTTGGTGCAGCTGAACTCCTGCAACATGCTCCTGGATGATATATTCTGTGCCGATTGGATTTGACGGATTATCGTTCCAGTCTAGGACATTCGGTATCGGAAGTGAGAACTTGGATTGTACTATACGAGAAACAGCAATTAGTGAGCATGTTAACTGCGTCCTTATGAAGGTAGGTATGTATGCCAGCCTTACAGTATGTCATCGTTGCGACTTCAGAGTTGGTTGTCAACCTTGGCGGGCCAGCAATACTGGTTGGTAACCTTGCTACAACACAAGAACCCGTGTCCATTGTGAAAAGAAAGACCCTGTTAAATCCACCTTCTCTCTTTTCGTATTTGACGATCTTGGTTGCTCCTGGGCATAGACTGACAGTCCTGTCACAAAGGGCTGAGAAGTCGAACACAATGTGGCGAGAGTTTCGTTCGAGCTCATCCCGATTAAGCCATCTTCCGCTGGTGTACATATAAGGATCGAACCCTACAAATGGAATCAGCGACATAGAAAATTATAGGTCTGGGTAAATAATGCTACTGACCTGGAACCGGTCCTTCTTGGGTTAAGCTATCAGGCAAGGAATGTGGCGACATCGTGCTGGGTCTGCTTCCCATGTTGGATAGCTTCCGCTGAGAGGAAAAAGGGATTCGGAGATGCTGGATGTGTGGGGAAGGAACTCCCAACCGCCGCCAGAATCGAAGCATAATAGATAGCAGATCTTTGTTTCCGGCAGCCCATGAGCTCTTGTTGAACCAGCGTCTTTCAACCGCCCCTTGGTCCTATTCAGCGGTGTGTTTCGCGGTGTTGCCGTGCACCAATCAAATGTGTGCTAATTGCCGCCCACACCCCGACCGCCTGTAGTTTCTTCTTTCCAACAATAGTTACATCTCAACCGATCATCTAATTACTGTATAGAAAGAGCACGATCAACCACGCTTCAACCTCTCTACTGCAACTCAGATACTTCCGGGTTTTTTATCTGTTTAGAATCGAAACATCGCTTAAAATCTACTTTCGTCTATCGGGTGTCACAAATATCTATTATCTATTTAACTAGTCTAGCAGTTTCTGCCTTAAGCAATCTCATGCAACTTATCGAAGCGCCACGAAGTAAAAGGGTCTAAGTGAAGTTACACTAAGCGCGCATGTGAGGCTACCACCGCGGGATGTGGAGTACTACAGGAAATATGTGATTTGTTTCCAAAGCAAACTAGAAGGGGGATCTCAGTGTATCTTCATACGGCAAATTAACCTCGTTCTGCATGACATGCGGCTATCCGAAACTCCTTAGAATCGCATCTGGTCCATTTATCAACGGCTGGAAATTATTAGACGATACACTTGCGCCCCGTATTGATTGGGCCCGGCTTTTGTACGTCGACAAGAGAGCCATAATATTGATAAAGGCAATGGAGATCAAGTTTTGATCTTGTTCAGAGGGAGGAAGATTCGAGTGAGGGAAAGATCTGGATCTTCTATCTATGACAGAGGGAAAATTAGGAACAGAAGTTTGATGCAAGGTGTTGGTCAACGCAAGGGGCTGTGCGGATGGAATGCTTGTGAGTGAAAGTATGATTGGTCTCAACGTGATAACTATAAAACAGCGATAATATGTAGGATTTACGCGTGGAAGTACTGCACGACCAACCAAACGATTCATATTTTTCCACTGCGTAAGATACAACACTGTTGTATGTAGTATAGTTGCTATCAATCTAGTTAAGCAACTTAGTTAATTAACTTAGTTAACTAACTTAGCTCAAGGCAGTCTTACTTAGTGGATGGCCAAAGAAAGAGAAACAGGAACTTCGCGAGCTGCAACTGTGTCATATCTGCCTAAAGGAATCCAAGTTAACTCCTCGAATTTCCCTAAACCCTATCTACAGGTTCTTCCTAGCCTGCTCTTGTAGTTCGCTCAGGGCCCTCTCTGTTTCAGCGGCCTGATCTCCAGCGAGTGTGTCAAAGCGAGCTGTAGCCAATTTCGTATGCGTGCCCCGAGGTTGTTTTTTGACCCACTCCCGCAAGCCCGTGTTTTTAGCTTGCGAGTTGACTTGCAAAACAATGTTTTGGTATCGGTTGTCGATCAGTTCACCAGCGTCTATACGTAGCTGGTAATCTTCGTCATTTTTGGTCGTTTTTGATGGGAGGATGCGATTGCCGGAAGTGAATATTGCGCCGAATTTTTTCGCAACGTCATAGTTCTTCCTAATCTTTGAGAAAAATTCCTTGACTTGCTTCGACATCGCGGGGAGATCTGAGAATGTTAGATTATATCCATTCAATTTTTGAGAGACTACACACCGCAAATCAAGTGACCAGTGAACGTGAGATGTGCTGAAATGAATACAGTCAAATATACCAAGAAAAAATATGTGGTACTGATAGGTAGTAATGCCTAGGGACACCGATGAAAGCTCGGGAGCATAGGATGGTATTTATAGTTGGAGCATGATAGCGCTGCTCCAGTGGCAAAATCCGAAACCAAGGACAGAAGTAGCCCGTGCAACCAGAACTAGGAATTGGAAAATAATGAATCTAATACATAGGAAGTCACATTTTCAGTGAGTGGCCGCAACAAGATGAGCCGAGATCTAATCATTGCTGTTGGCGCTCGAGATTCTCAAACAGGTTGGATTAGATGAACATCTTTCCCCTCCGGGCAGGACTCAGTCCGATCGATGAGAGGATATCACGCTTTTACTGAGCATATGGCGGTCTGACCAACGTGCACCTAGGTGTGACAAGATGTATAGTTAGCTTGCGGAGACGAGGCTGATTAACAGCGGCAAACCTTGAGCGGCAAACTAGTAACGCCTAGCAGTCCTAACCGGGCGCGAATAACTCGCCAAATTAAATCAGTAATGAGAAAGAACATGCAGCTAGTGGTGCTACTCAGAAAACCCCACAATGTTTGGGCGGTTACGCCATCTACCAATAAAAGACCCTAAATAGTGGCTGCCAGTGGTCGAGCAATCAAGCGATACGCTAGATATGCTTTACTTCGCCTTGACTTTTGAGTCTGTATACGTCAAGTTCGCTCGCCCAATGATTACGTTGGTGCCAATCCACCTCTAGCGCTTTGACAGTTAGCATAGCCCAATAACACCGTTGACTAAAGAATGAGGCAATCACAAAGGTGCTGATCACATGCAGCCAGGTACCACAGCACAGCTGCCTTACCCAGTAGTGACCAACGTGGTAGCGCTTCTCCGCACATCTAGGCTTAGGTGTGGGTAGCGGAACTACGGGCCGTCACATAAACCACTCAAGTGATCATGGGCTCATTTCCCGGGCAGAAGCAGGTGCGAAGTGGTAAGCATCAAATGTTCGGAAACCACAAGGGGGCTATCCTCGAGGCCTTTGCGATAGTGACTCAGAATCGCTCGGTTTAATGTCTGAGATTGATGAATTGGGGTGCAAGTATGGTGGTTTAAATGATGAAAGACGAGATCTGCAAAGCCAGTCTTCGTCATCGAGGAAACATGTACATGACCAATTTGTACCGCAATATGTGAGGTTAAGAGCAATTATCCCACTCTATTGAGTTAATTGGCCGAATGAGATATACTGTGGCTTTACATGTTAGGGGGTAATTCCAACCAATCATAGCCGAAAATGCGGAGACTGGTTCTCGGGGTCGGTGGTTTTTCCAGTACCCAAGGAGGTCAACCTCCTTATGTAAAATTCCCCGGCCTGTTTACTGGGACAGTCGGAGTGGCTACTGGAGACCGCGATAACCTTAGGCCGGACAGGAAGGGACGATAGGAAGTAATCGTGGGTGGAAGTGTGCGTATTAAGGGCGAGGCTGGCTTGTTACGAGCGAAGTTCGCTTGCCCTGAGTGAAGCTCGCTCGCCCTGTGCGAGGCTCGCCTGTTTAGGTCGAAGCCGCCTGCGGGCCAAGCCAATCCATGTAGGGATCTACTATTGGCTGAACGAGCCAGAGTTCAAACAGCATCCTCACTCTTTAGACAAGTACTTATCTAAAATACTCCTAGATACACGTGATCTCAGAGTGGCTAATGAATGTCGCCGTTGGTACAAAGCTGGCTGGGCATAAATAACATGCAACGAGACAAATGCGTTTAAAGAGACTCGAAGAGGTTCCAAATGGATCCAGAGCCATTCAATCATTATTTAAAAGCGTGTGAATAGTTATCAGAGTTTATTATCAGACTAGGCCCCATCTTTCATCCCTCCGAATCATATAGTTTATATAGAGTCAATATTGCCTTCAAACGTCTCCGACTCTTGGCAGCCGTGCTGGGTATTATGCGAATATGGAAAGTCCTTGGCCGTTCTCCGAATGGGCGTAGGGTAATACATTTCCTGTAGTGGATTAGTGTCCGCGTAGCCCACTAGAAAGTGAATCTTACCAATTGTGATTCAAAGGAGGACCAAAACCCACTCTGATCAGCTAAGAACGTGTACACCCGACCAGAATCCCTCAATCGGATGCCTACACAAACATCCGCTCCGCATAACTTGCTATACTCATGGGCCTTTTTAATAATGCCTTCCCTTCGTCGATCTCTCATTTGCCGGAACGCCTTCCTCGAAGGAAGTGCCTTTTTCTTCTTCCTGTGGAGAGGGGTCTTCAATGCCATATTGAAAATTCTATTAAAAGAATTAGAAAGTGATGATGTAGAGAATCAGAAATATTTCTTCGTTCGTGTTATCATCTATAACAGGGGTCTAGCTAAGAATGAGTTAGATATATGAGTTAGGAGAGCCATGGTTTTGGATTATGCCAAAATTGTGGTGTTCAGCAATGAGACTATCTGTGGGTTTCAACACCATCAACTATATGAGGACCTCAGAATTTGCCCATCTCTTGTCGACTTGACCGTTCACCCGTGTTGAGCAGCAATTATATGATGGGGGTTGCCTGGGCAACTCGCAAAGGGGTGCTCGGTGATCAATAAATGGACTAGCCTGCGCCGTCTGGTTACGTCATAAATCGAAGGATCACGACAACCACATAACCTGCTAGGCAACACTCTCAGGGGAAACACCAATAAGAACTCCTCACATGATAAGATACTGATAAAAGGTCATAGTTGAACAGCCAAGGACAAAAAGCGATGCCCTCATCTAGTTATTGACCTCGGCAAATGCCCATCCGTATGGTGTTCGTTATACATTGCGGCCGTTTTATATAACCATCCTCTACCTTAGGAACATTAATATAGTGTAGGTCTTTTAGAGCATAAAGCCTCAATAGAATAGATACCATCCAGTTCCACGGAATGCTTGTTGGGTTCCTAAGAGGGAGCGTGACAAGCTCACAAGTATGGGCACCGTACTCCTGCGAGCTGTCAACCCATTTGCAGGAACAGACATCTCATTCCCAGTAATGCAGAGTCTCTTCATGGGAGCATTTAGTCCCCTAACGACGTAGTAGTTTGTAGGGGTCGTAAAACCTACGGTAGGATTGACCATGCTTCCGTGGGATGTACGCCGTCAATAGTCGAGGCCTCAGCTTATTGAGGTCATCGGCGGACGGCCAATTAACTGAAGACAGATTTCGACGTACTCATTTAGTTAATGATGCCGATCACGCACAGAGCAATTATTTAAAACCGTGGCCTCGCCTCTGCGGATTGGTCGCATGTACTATATAACTGCCTGTGCTTTAATTCTGCCTAAGCATAAGTGCAATGTTAAAAATCGTGGCCTCGCGTATGCGGGTGAATTGCCTGTGCTATGTAAACGCTTATGCATACAACCGCCTATGCCATACGACTGCCTGCGCCTTACTTCAGCACATACGGCAGGGTAATTGTTTGAAACCGTGGCATTGCGTGTGCGGGTGGATTGCCTATACTACGTGAACGCCTATGCTATACAATCGCCCATGTCATACGATTGCCTATGCTTTAATTCTGCCTAAGCACAAGTGCAATGTTTCAAAACGGTGGCATTACGTATGCGAGTGGATTGCCTATACTACGTGAACGCCTATACTATACAACTACCTATGCTTTACTTCTGCCTAAGCATAAGTTTATTGTTTAAAACCGTGGCCTAGCGTGTGCGGTTCTATCGCAGATGCCATTAATTCGCCCATGCGCAGTCATGGTTTGGAGCAATTACCCTACCGCATAGGCACAAGGATCAACAGGCCACAGTAATCGTGCGTATATAGCATGTCTTGCTCATAAACTAGTCGTAAAAGGCTGATACCATAATTCAAAAGGCCTACCGTTCCCGGGCTTTCCTCCAAGAGTTGTTTTGCGCATACAAATAAAGTAAGCACGCTTTTCTAATTTATCTTTGAAAGAGCTTCTTGCAAAGACACTCTATAACGATCAAGAAAGGGTCTTACCTTGTGGACGCGAAAATATTGTCGCCTAGGGTGAGATTAGATAATATGGGACAGCTAGTTATTTTCGCGAAAGGCACGAGGGACTTTTCCCGGTTAAAGAGGTTATGAAGGCCTGCAGATTCATGACCAGCGGAGCCCTCGGACACCTAGGGAGATCAGCCCGTGGTCTGAGATCGTAGACGGGCTTATATCTTGTGTTTGAGCACTGATCCGGTCAGTGGGCTCGTGGTGTAGGGCCCGTGTTTGAGGGCCGTATGCCTATGGCCAGGACTGCAGGACCGCAGGCAGAAGCCCGGAGCCCTCACACTAAGTGCCCAGGTACCCGGGTTTCGGACCGTTAGGTCCTGCGACCACGGTCTCAGGACCTGTGGGGCCTTTGAATTACTAACTGGCGACCAATGCCAGCATGGAACCACTACAGTTATCAAACTACGCGTATACGATCTTGTCAGGCTACAGACCACGGTCTCAGCAGCTCCGTATAATTCGACAATATAATTTGCACGTTATGATACCTTATCGCCCGTCGCTGTGTTTGCAACAACACCCTCGAACAACCGTGCGACCGAAGTCGGAGAGCCAGGTTCCAGCACCGCTGCGACGGAGTACATAGATATGCATACCATACAGGCATCTGTGGTCGAGCGACGGCGTTGTGCCAAGGAGACCAGTCATAGTCTGTAAATCCTTCAGTCTGCGAATTATTTGGCCTTTTTAGTTCCTGCGCACCTTTTTGGTGCTTATCTTCTATTTTTGGTATTATCCAAACTTCCATCTCAAATTTCTTATTTCAACCCGCGCGAGCCCATTTGGTATACCGTCACTTCATTGGCTGAAAGTGAGCCGGAGATGTCACCTACACCGTCCCCCGTAAGACTCACTGGACAATATTTGGAAGAACTGGGCAACAGAACTCATTCATAAAATAAGACTGAACAAGGGAACCGTGACCCGATGATACATTAAAGGAAGAATAGGGCTTTCGGACCAGAAAACATCCTCATCTATCGACGTTCCGGAGTTGTGCGAGATGTGATTAACCATCCGCAAGGATGGTATGAAACAACCTCCGTCATACCATTACATAACTATTCCAAGGCTCCACAAACGGGAATTGATCCGGACACATCAACTTTTCGGCTATTGGCACATCATTTTCTGACATAAGCAAAATCGCTGATATAATCGATTTTCATCCAACTTCTATCACTATAGCAACCATATACTGCATATATGCTAAATATTCGACTACTTCTCTTCTTCTCTTCTACCACTACCCTGCTAGTTCTTCGCTTTCTGCCTACACTGTCTGCTTCGTCTACCATACCATGCATACCATGCAAACCAACCTCGCCATGCCTACCCCCAACACGTCTGCTGCTGCCGTCGAGTTGTATACTGATTTATATACTGATTTGCCTGCTGATTCGCCTGCTAGACCCCCCGCTTTGCCTACTGCTGCTACTGCCGATTTGCCTGCTGATTCGCCTGCTAGACCCCCCGCTTTGCCTACTGCTGCTACTGCCGATTTGCCTGCTGATTCGCCTGCTAGACCCCCCGCTTTGCCTACTGCTGCTACTGCCGATTTACATGCCGATTTGCCTGCTGATTCGCCTGCTAGACCCCCCGCTTTGCCTACTGCTGCTACTGCCGATTTATATGCCGATTTGCCTACTGATTCGCCTGCTGCCCCCGGTCTGCTGCCCCCACCACAACGAACCTTCCCTAATCGGGATGGATTGGTCGAATTCGTGCGCCAATGGGGTATAGCGCAGGGGTATGCTGCCACTATCAAAAGCTCATCAGCTGATAGGCAGATCTATATACACTGCGATAGATCTGGGGTATATTCGGACCGAATCCAGGCACCTGCTGGCGCTAAACGGCGCAGAACGAGTACTCGGCGGCAAAATTGTCCATTTTTAGTATATGGGAGTCGCCAGAGGAGTTCTGATTGGCTGCTTCGGGTAAAGAACCCCGCGCATAATCATACAGCTGATACTAATATGATAGCACACCCAATCGCACGTCAATTTACCCTACCGCAGAATACCTTAATTCAACATCTATCTGCTACTAATATCAGACCTCGGCATATTATTGGTGCGCTACGTAGTGAGGCCCCAGCCTGCCAGCCAATTATATCGCGCGATGTCTATAATATACGAGCACGAATTCGACGAAATAAGGTAGGGGAGCAGAGTGTTCTTGAATATCTTCAAAAATTACTTAAAAAGGAAGGTTATAAGTATTTATTTAATCAAGATAATGCAGGCCATATCAGATTTTTTATTTTCTCTTATCCTCGCGCAATTCAATTGGCTAATAAATTTTATAGGGTTTTTATCATGGATTACACATATAAAACAAATCAGTTTGGTATGCCTCTATTTCATATAGTAGGTATAACGCCGTCGAACCATATATTTACTGTAGCTCTATATTTTATGCCAGATGAGGTTGAAATAAGCTATATATAGGTGCTTCGAACTGTTTTTGATTGGTTAAGTCTCCCTCCCAATTTTCGTCCAATTTTTGTAACTGATCGCGAATTAGCTTTGATGAATACTATATATAGTATCTGGGGATATAATACCCCGCATTTACTATGTATTTGGCATATCAATAAAGCAGTTTTAGCGAGGGCAAAACGAGATATCAGCCAATCAGACAAAGATGATCCTTTTATAAAGCCTCAATTTGCTGAATTTATGCGCGTATAGAACCAATTGGTCTAATCATCTACTGAGGATAAATATAAGCTTAATTTGAATAAGCTTAATCAGACCTACGGGAAGTCTCATCCACTAATAATGCGCTATCTTGAAGACACATAGCTGATCTATAAACAGAGATTCGTCTATGCATGGACCAAAAATTATACCTATTTTGGTAATAATGCATCATCACGTGTGGAAGGTGGCCATTCAGCCTTAAAAAGATATATGAGTAGCTCTACTAGTGATTTATTTACTGTATGGAAGTCTATTCATGATTCTATTGGCTGCCAGTATAATAAGGTTGATCGCCAGATCAATCTTGATCAGATAACCCAGCTTACTTTACTTGCATCTGATTGGCTATATGTCTATATAAATAAGCGAACATCTCGATATTCGCTTAATTGTATTGATATGCAGCGATTTTATGCTAGTCAAGCTACCCCCCACGCCCCGCTTGGTATATGCACTAATTACTGGACGAGTACTATGGGGCTGCCATGCAAGCATCGAATTGCTGATTTGATCGCAAAAAATGAAGCAATCCCATTGGCTGATATTCATCCTTTCTGGCGAATTGGGTTTAAAGATTCAGCTGATATTGCCTGGCGGCCCCTACTGAATCCCCGAATTCAGCCTGCTGCTCTCCCAAAAAGGCAATCTACGCAGGTATCAGATGGTAGCGAGGGGGCTGGGCCAATCAAAAAAAGAAGGCCCTACCGAAGTGTTCGAATTGCGGCGAAATTGGGCATACATGTCGAAGTTGCCCTGTTGCCAAATAGGGTAATCTGTTTTGGGCGGTTGGGATAAGAGAGTCATGTGATTAGTAAAATTTGATTACATAAGTCAAAAAGTTGATTATGTCAGAAAATGATGTGCCAATAGCCGAAAAGTTGATGTGTCCGGATCAATTCCCTCCACAAACCAATATATCACGTAACAATCTAGATGATATAGGGTATTGATAGGGGCACCTCAAGATTTTTGCTATTGACACCTCATTTTCTGATATAAGTAAAATCGCTGATATAATCAATTTTTATCACTATAGCAACTATATACTATATATCTACTCAATATTCTGCTTTATCTCTTTTTCTCTTCTACTACTACCCTATTAGTTCTTCGCTTTCTGTATACCCTATCTGCTTCGTCTGCTCTATCATACATACTATGCAAACCAACCCCGTTATGCCTATCCCTAGCACCCCTACTGCCGTTACTCCCCCCGATATCTCTGCTGCCACTACTAGTAATTCGACTGTCGATTTACCTACTAGACCCCTCGCCAATTCACCTACTGATTCGCCTGCCGATTTACATGCTGATTCGCCTACCGCTGCCACTACTAATCTACTGCCCCCACCACAACGAACCTTCTCTAATCGGGATGAATTAGTCGATTTTATGTGCCAATAGGGTATAGCGCAGGGGTATACTATTACTATCAAGCGGTAAACCTGGACAGACCCGCGGACAACCTATATGGGTCGACCCGTGGGTCAGCCTATGGGCGGGTCGTGGGTCAGACCTCTTGACCCGTGGGCGGGTCAAGATTTTTTTGATCTATCCTGTGGGTTAATAGATTAACCTATTTAACCTATTTAGGTAGATACTTTATTAACTATATAATTTTTATAAATTATATTATTTTTAGCTATATTTTTAGGTATTATATTTATTTTAGTTAAATAATTTTTTATAGTAATTAGGAGAATAATTCTTAAAAAGTAATTCTAGAGAATATTATTTTAAATATTAATCGATTTTAATTTTAAAGCTTATAATTATTAAATATTTATAGATATTTATAAACTTTACTAGAAATCTATAGGAGGCTATAATTATCTTTATAATTACTTCTTAACTTTTTTTATTATAATTAATAAGATATATTAACTATAATTATTAAATCTATAGTATTCTCTTTTTTATTATTATTAATTAATATAATCTCTTTATAAATCTTTTAGGTCTCTTTTTCTTTCTATATAATTTCTAATTTATCCTACTCCTAAAGCTCTTAAATAAATATAAGCTACTTCTTCTTAACTTTAAATTTAGTAATATATATAAATATTATTAGATTTTATATAATAGATATATTTAATACCCCTTATCGATAATAGTAAATATTATATATAGAATTAAATAATTACTTAATACTAATATTAGTAGTTAGGATTAAGAGAAGATTATAAATAAGATTTATAAATATAAGAAATTTATATTAATAATCCTTCTAGAACTAATAAAATAAGATTAGGATAATATCTAGATAGAGGATAGATTATAATAATTAATATAATATTTAGATAGATTAGAACTAATATCCCTATTAAAACTAGGGTTCTAAAATAGGCCTTAAAACCCTAATTCTAATAAAGATAGAAAGATAGAAACTTAATAGATTAAAATTAGGGTTTTAAGTAATTACTTAGAACCCTAGTTTTAATAAAGATATATATAGAAACTTACCTCTTTTAATATACTATATTACCTTAGACTAGAAGCTTAAAATAAAAGAATTAGCTATTAAAAATATATTAAGCTTATTAGTTTAATAGGACTATTTTATTTTAGATAGTAATTAAAAGCTTAGAATATTACTAATTTAGTAATTTAAAAACTAATCTTTAAGACTTTACTAGTATTAGATATTATAATCTATCTAAAGATAGTCTTAGTCTTTAATTTAAAAAATTTAATCTTATACTAAAAGGCTAAGATAGTACTAATTATATAGATATTACTAAGCTTTTTATTATCTATTATAGAGTAATACTTATAGAGTTTACTTTTAGCTAATTTAAAGACTCGATATATCTATTATTTCTATCTAATCTTTTTTTTACTAAACTATCTAATTAATCTCTTAAAATAATTAAATAGCTTATTATAAATAATAAAAATAGTATAAATAATAATATCCTTTATTTTTAAGAGGACTATAGTAAATTAGAAAAATAGCTAGATAATATTAAGAAGATAATCGATCTAGTATTATTTATCTATATTAATTTTAAAATAAAGATAATTATATTTAGAGTAAAATTAATTAAAGACTAATTATAACTATTTTATATACCGGAGTATTAAAAAGATTAAATTCTATCTAGTTCGGATATCTTAAATTAGAACTAATTAAAGATAGTTAAGCTAGAGACTAAGAAAGGACTCCCGATATTAAAGGTTTATATTAATAAAGATTATAAGGTTTCTAATCTAAAATATAAAATAAATTAATATTTTAACTAATAAATAAGAAGTATAAATATATATCTTTATAAGAGTTATTATAATATCTTATTTTTATACTTTTTAATAGATATATTAGATATATTCCTTAGACTAAATAATCTTAGTTACCTTATTCTAAAGGTTTACTTTTATTTAGCTAAATAGTTACTTTAAACTTAACTAAATTATATATATAATATATAGAACCTAAATAATTATTATCTTAGAGTTAATATCTAATAATTAAATAGAATCTTAGATACTTAAAATAAAAGTAGAGTTATTTAATATATTATTAGTCGTTACTATAAGTACTTAGTCTTTAATCTAATATTTCTAGAGGATATCGAGAAGGGTCACACTAAGATTCTATCTAGAGTATATACTAGAAATAGGTTCGAAGCTAAGTAAAACCTCTCGATAATTCTAGTCTATATTAATAAAATAGCCAGAGATAGCTATAAATATTTATTAAAATAGCGATATCTAATAGTTAAGACTAATAGAGAGCTTAGTCTTAGACAGAAGCTTCTAAAATAAATCTTTCTATTAATCTTAGATTATTCCCTAGATTTAACGCTATATAATTCAACAGGAAAGGAAACTAGGGATAAACGATAATAATTAGATTATTCGAAGAAAGGCTTAGAATTTAGGATACTCGATAGTTTAAAAAGGAAGCCGTAGAGTAGTTATTATAGTAATTAACTATTGCTTCTATAGCTCTTAGATAACTAGTTAGGCTATTCGAGAGGAGTTCTTAGCCTAAGAAAGATTAGCCTATAAATTAAATAATAGCTATATAATATACTATATATTCTATAAGATATTAGATTATTAAATATTTAGTAATATTTTAGCTTTTTTAGTATATACTCCGATTCTAGTAGTATTAGAGACCTATTATCCTATTCTTAGTATAGACTAGATAGTCTATAACCTTACTATATTATTTATATAGGAGCTTTGGCTCTCCTATTACTAAATATACAACTTAATCAAAATACGACTATATATTAGTCCGTCGTGGACCCTCCTAGTTTATCTTTTTTATAGTATTATAAGAACCACTAATTTAGGTATTAAGCCACTAGTTTAAAAACTCTGCTTTATTTATACTATCAAAAATTACCTAGGTCTTTTTCCGATCGTCGGATCGTTTTAGTATTAGTGGTATAATAGAAGGGAGGCTTTGCTTGGTTTGCTAGCTTTCTAGTGATTCTAAGAGGGTATCGAGAAGTTAATCAGAATAGAAAATAGATAACTTAAACCCCTTACTCTTAATAAGAGAGGGAGGGTACAAGGTAAATAACTAAGATATAGAAGAGATATAATAATAGTATATTAAAATAAAGGACTTAAGATATAGAAAAATAATCTAAGGTAAATTATCGTAGATTCAGGGGAATATATAGGTCTAATACTTATTTCTTATTAGTAGATAGGATTCGGTACTATCCTAGTACTAAATTTTATAACTAATTAGAAGATACTCTACTATAATATATACGAAGCTTATTAGATAGTAAGAAATAGATTAACAGATCAATCTATAGGTTGACCCGTTGACCTAAATAATTAGGTAAGAGTAATACCCTAAGACTTTTATTTTTATCCCCTAAAAATTTTAACCTAACTAGCTAATCTTTTTACGTAGGTATATTAGAACCGGGGCTATAAATAAATACGTAGGTAGATTAAAACCAGGGTTTTAAGTAATCGCGTAGATAGATTAAAACCCCAGTTCTAATAGAGATAGAAAGACTACTATAAAAAGGTATATATTTTATTATATTTAGTAAAAAGGGGACTATATAACCCTTTTATAACGAGAGACTCAAGATATAGAAAAATAATCTAAGATAAATCATCATAGATTTAGAGGAATATATAGGTCTAATACTTATTTTTTATTAATAGATAGAATTTAGCACTATCCTAATACTGAATTTTATAACTAATCAGAATAGGCTCTACTAATATATATAAAGTTTATTAGATAGTAAGAAATAGATTAATAGGTTAACCTATAGGTTAACCTGTTAACCTAAATAATTAGATAAGAGTAATACCCTAAGATTTTTCTTTTTATCCCTAAAAAATTTTAACCTAACTAGCTAATATTATTATTTTATATAAATTTAGAAAAAATATTTAAAATAATTCTTTTATATAAATAAGACTATAATATACTTATATATTAATAAAGAAATATTAGATATTAGATTTATATCTATTTTATTATTTCTAATATATATAATTTATTTATATAAAAAGTAGAAGTACTACTATAGACTTTAAATATATATTTTTAGGTTTAGTATAAGAAATAGTTAATTAATATCTTCTTTCGTCTATATCTATTTATTATAAAATATAATTCTTACCTTAAAGTATTAAATTAATAAATTAATATATTATATATTCTAAATATATTATTACTATATAATATTCTTTTTATAAAGAGTTAGAATTATAAATTATATTAGAACAAAAATAGTATTTAATAATAGTATATTATTAAAAAAAATAAATAAATTATCTATCCTAATTAAGAAATTTATACTAAAATAAATTAAAAATAGGTTAACCCGTTAACCCACGGGTTAACCTATAGGCGGGTCAGGATTTTATTGACCCGACCTATAGGTCATGGGTTTAGGTCATGGGTCAAGATCTTTGACCTATGGGACGGGTCTGTCCATGTCTAATCACGGGAACGTAACCTGGTCCCAGATATCACAATAATAATGTCTGTTATAGGGCAATAAATCTAACATATCCTGTCAGCGCATTGAATGGTAACCTACCATTAGCAACTGATTAGTTGCATAAGACCCCGCATTCATTTGTGTTTTCAATGATAAATTGGTCGAATTGCCATCCCAGTGTTGTAACCACCGAGTATCGGCACATTCAAGGGGTATTTCAACCTGCCCTCTATCGCATGATCATTCTCTTCAATCAATCAATCAATCAATCTTTCATCTTCAATTGGTTCTGCTTGGTCTAATTCGCTCTGGATGCATAATAGTCTATATGCTTTTAGCTTGTTCCGATATATCCCTGTACCATATACTCTACACTATCAACCAGTAATAGCTACTGATATTATCGCTCTAATGGATGTCCTCAAATGCCTCGGTATTGCCCTTTGCAAGGCTTGAGGGACCTTGTCAGAACAATTTGTTTTGATGCGTTGTTTCAGCGACCGAATCTGAATCTTCTTTTTGCCCTTAAAATTCGATCGCTTTTCCTACAACGGGTCCTGAGGCGTACGCTAGAAATTTCCTGGCATAACTTTCGTATCTAAGAGCACGTGTCACCGGAAACCATACCTCTACATGTTGTAAAAGTGTGGCCTGAGGCACCTTTATAATTGTTAGGACCCGCTGGACGTTTTGTTCTTGCTAGACTCCCTAGTCTCGCTCGGTAGTCTGTCCACCCTTTGGCGGACTCACTGGCACTGCTTTCTTCGCCGACTCTCCCAATAAGGAAGCAATAACCAAGGCAGCGGAATCATCACCGCATTTGAAGTCAGCTAATGATGACGAACATCCGCCGCCGCCTTCCTCGACACCAAAAAGCCTCGCAAAGCCTACGCAGAACGCTGGGGAAGTGAAGGTAAAATTGTTCGGTGCTGACATTCATTATAACATTCGCCTAGTGTCCTGGTACTCAGCCATATGAACGCAACACGGAAAAATAAGCGTTCATGTCAATTTGACGCAGTACACGTTGTTCAACATCCGTTAGAGAAAAATCACGCAGTTCATGAGACCAACGCTTGGACACCAATTGCACAGCCCTTATGTCGATCAATTGTGGGTCACAACCTCCACGTCATATCCGATCCGATCAAATGTTCCAATACAAAGCATGGAGGAACAAATTTCCGTACAACAACAGACACTCCCTTGTGACATGGAAGAAGGTCAGCCAATATCTGTGCAATAAAGTAAAAGAAGCCTCCACCTCGCCCTCCACCAAGTTCAATCTGCATTACCAGCCACGTCATCGAATTTTGAGTTCCCTCAGCCAAGTTCAAATGTTTTCACACTTGGCCAATGTACCGTCGCCCTAACTACATCCACAGCTGAAATATTACAGAAGCGTGTCATCGCATATAAGTCTGGTCGATGATGGACACACCAGTTCTCTGGTGTCGTATGGCTAGGCCTGCACACTATCTCGGCAGGGAACGCATACCACATCATCTTTGCCTTGGATTCTTTCATGATTACAGGACCGTACCTGGCGCGCAATTTCTGAGAGGTTCGCCAGTTACGTACTGTTTGGACACCGCAGGTTTTCCATATATATTTCATTATAAACTTGATGAGATAGGCATGGGAAAACCCTGGCACAAAGACAGACACGTGGGCGAAGAGGAAGAAACTGCGAATAGCATGGAGCGTGCAGAAGACAATTATTACAGCAAGAATGCAAGAAATACTGAAAGAGGTAGGCAATTTCGATAGCAAAATGTAAGGGTACTCGGTGCTTGAGGTGCTTTAGCGAATAGAAACTATCTTGCGACTTTCCAGAATGGTAAATCTCCTCAGAGTCGGACGAATTCATTGAACCCCGTAGTACGAGGCTTGGCCCTCACATCTATATCTTTAGTTAGCACAAGTAGCCGGGAGCTATAGAAAGTGTGTGGGGGAAAATCACATTGAGTATGTAAGGATTAAGGTATAATACGCGGGGAAATATGCATATCGATATATGAATTCACACTCCACTGTGGAGCTTTTTCCGGCCAGAACAGTGGCAACATGGACCGTGTCAGTGCCTACCTTTAGGACGCATATAGGGAACTGAACTGGCTTACTACTGACTTTTACTTCAAAAGCTTCCCAACCCCGGCCAATGTTGGAAACCACTGCATATGCAGAGTATTTGGCTTGCCATATTTACATGCGTGCAGAAAAATAGACTTTCGTTGTGTTTCCTACCTTGAGAATAGTTAGTACAATATAATAGAATCACGTAGAATCGCTTGGTAGATCTGTCGATCTGGTAAGATTGCCCGGCCGCTTTCTCTCCCGTTTTGCCTCTCTCCCTCCATTCCTTCTATATCTGTCGCAGCCTTTGTTTATGACCGCCTGCTATACTAAAAAAGGCTGCGCTTATTCTGTAGAGGGCTAACTCATGTAGGGGAAGACGAATTATTTTATCTCCATGGCTTTTGCTATCTATTGCGCGTCTCATTCGTTGCCAGCCTCAACCCGGGTCTGGCTCTCCCATAAGCTCTCAGGAACTTTCCAAGGGTCATGATTACTTTTTAGAGATGAGCCCGTATCACATCGATTGTATATTTCAATCTGTGGAGCATGAACTACATGGGTACACAACTCGGATTACGCTCCAACTCCTAACTACTGTGGCAGTCCGTACGCCACGTTATCTACGTTTAGCCCTTCCCCGCCTTGAGAATGGCATTGACCCCACGAGTAGATCTGGTGCACGTCCTCGCAGACGCCTACACCTATCCGAGTTGGAAGAAGGAGGAGCCTATGACGAGGACGCGCCAATGTGTATCCACTACCGTATACTGAAACACTGAGGCTCATCGAACTCTGATCCACCAAGATGCCCCCCGAAAAACAAAGTCTTTCCATTATCTGCTCAAAGGATATTAAAATATTTGCCGCACTGTCTCATTGGTATATCAGATGTTCCCTAATACATCACATGTCGTCGTTGTAGCATACCGCTTTGGCGAGGGGTCAGAATTACACACACACACAGAGAGCACAATTAGCGAATGAAGAAATATGTAAAATTTGTGATCGCTCTTCTCTGGCAGCTCCTACTCAATCCGAAAGTACAGGATCAACCTCTTTGAGTAGCCATAAATAATGGACGGTGCTTCAACTTCACAACCGCAATTCTTTCACTGCCGGTATGTCGAGTTCTGACAGCCGGTACCGAGGAAGGTAAGAATGAACAGCTATGTTGCCATGGATAAAAGTTTCGGCGTATCTCAACATCTCTGGTTCAGAGGCAAGAATTGATCTCACATTCCTTGCGCATTCTTGAGTCTTGTCGACTATGGCTTGTAGAGTCTCACCTATGCTCTGATCATGCACCGCGGCATAATTGCAAACATAGTTATGTCGCTCCGTCGAGATGACCGATTCTTTGTAGAAGGAAAGGATGTCATTGGTGAACGAGGCAAACTCCACGAGGTCGGGAATTGCTTAGATATAATGCTCCAGATAAGAACTTTCCGGAAACAAGCGTTCAAGAAAGACGAAGCTAACGTATGGCGCGGAGATTCCGGTCTTTAATCGAAAGTAGGTAGGAAACTTCTTTGCGCATGGGTGTATCCGAAGTCTTCTATCTGTTTCGAACTCAAAGATGGTGGCTGTGATGCATTCAAGCGTTCTGGTGAGTATCATGTCTGCACCCTGGCCTCCATAATATTTATCAAAGCGCGCGAGAATCCCAGCCCAGGCGTCAAGTACAGGGGTCCCTTGAGGTTTTTCTAACAGGATGTTGCTTCTAAAACTTCGTAGCTCACTTAGGAAGTCATTTCCGAGATCGTCGACAGTGAAGAAATATGTCGTATACAGCGCAATCGCTTTCTGTAGCTCCTTCTCATGAAGAGGGAACACCAAGAGCGCCAGATCAACCGATTGTTCAGCCATTTTGGATACCTTTTCCGGGTTGAGGCCCTGGGCAGTAGCAACCTAGCGAGAATGTTGAACGACCGATTCTGTCAATAACAGATCTTTAGAGAGTGTTGGTATGTGAAAGGAAACATTTTGAAGAAAGTCTCGCGTAATATTCTCAAACTGGGTCTTGCTAAGAAGCCAAGTTTCCGCGGACAGATTGTTGAGGGTAGTCATGTTATGAGGCTGGGACATAATCAAATAGGGATGTGTAATTTGGTAAACAATCCACGGGGACTAGAGGGAATATAAGACAATACTACAACTTACTATCTTACACGTGATAGAACCGGCCTTGCGTCATAATTTTCAGAACCAGGCAAACCCACTAGCCGAAAATGTCTAATTTCCAATCCGTAGGTCAGAGTTTATGGCAAAGATGAAACAGGTGGTTGGTTGGGGTCCTTCTTTACGTTCGACAAATAACTTGTCTTCCTTTTGACGCTATCTTTGTCTAGTCTATCAGCTCTAGTAGCCTCGGCGATTCACTGCGTGAAAGAATAAGATCCTTTGCAAGGGTATAGACAAAGTATTCCTCAAATAGGCCTTGTAGGTAACAACATAATACATCTTAATACTACGCGACGGTGGTAATTGTTGGGCCAGCGTTGGGAAACGAACCCTATCTTGCAGAATACAGAATGACCATTTCATCACCGTGCAGGCAGCCACGGGGTGCTACCGTCGATTTCACCTATCTAGGCGGTATGCAGTTACCGTATGCTCAATGAATGCCTAGGGTCGATGACGATGAGCTATCTTTACTATTTTAATTCCATGTAGAATATATCCTTAATCATTAATCAACTTATAATGTTTGAACTAATGGAAGAATTTTAAAGACCGAGTTTGTCCACAAAGCAGGTGTTGAGGTTCTAGGATAAAGTACCGAACTGATGCCTCGTTTCCAACCTCTGTCGGCATACCTGTTCAAGCAACCGGAGGCATTGAACTTAATATGTGTGTCAAGCGCTCCTGCCGCCGATATATGCTTCATTCAGGGGATCTTCATTGAAGAACACCGATTGAGACTGATCATGGGGGATTTGCCACTGTGAGGGGCTTGCCGCTTCAAGGAAAATGTCCCCTGAATCTCATAAAAGCCAATATACAGTTCAATAGCCAACTATGAATAGTTCTGTTAATCCCATCAAGGTCGATTCTCTAGCAGGCCCTCACTCAGTATTCAGTGCTTTATCATAGCCAATCTCAACAGCAGGGACATATAGCCACAGCCAACACATCTATTTGTCCATTATAGAAATTGCTTCGATGTTTACATCCGTGATTTTCGAATTCAGTTTCGCCAATGGGAAAACCCAGGCAGAGCAAGATCAAATCCGCCCTGTGCCAAATTCATCGCTCTACAAAATTGCACATTCTGGTACCTGGTTTAACCACCAGAAGGGCCTTCTTAACCAGGATGAGTGCCACCAAGCTTTAGCAAAAAAGCTGGGCCTCACCCTCTCGGAACTACTCTACGCTATTAAAGCCATGCCACAACCGTCCCTTCCAATCGGTGCGATTACCCTGCAGGACAAATTCCCAGATATGAGATTCTTTGCCGTTGGTAATGCCTCCGGGGATCAACTGGATGCATTACAGGCACATCCACGTCGAGACAAGAAACCTACGCTTCCTATAATCACTTCCTGTCAGCTCGGCGAACGTCTGCCACATGCAGGGTTCATTAGGAAACTGGTTATAGCTGGTCAGCTAAAACCATCTGATACTCTCTACGTTACTCAAAATCTGGAACATGCAGCAGCAGCACAACTTGGCGGCTTTCAAACTATGGTGTATAAGAGCGAGGTTCAGTGTGCGACTGGAGTTCGAAAGCTTTGTTCAAACCCAATACAAAGCGGCCTGTCGTTTCTGAAGCATCATGCGAAATGTTTGGATTTACAGACAAGTGAGGGTGAAGGACTGAAAGATGCCTGTTGCCAACTCCATATCATGGAAGCTCTTGGTGATGAAAGCCTGGTCTACCTACCTGGTAGCTCACCACCGTTCACTTGGCTTTACGATGATTCAGTTCGCAAAGTGCCGGTTTACTCCAAACCGCCATGCGTGGACCACAACTCCATCGCGTTGTCCGTCCTCAAGGATGTCACTATGGACCAGCGACATGATATTATGGACCAGATGCTGCAGCTGCGGGACTCAGAGGGAATCATGCAAGTATATTTCTCAGATGAGTTGATACGACTGGACTTCGCCATTGCTATTAACGCTCTAGCGCTCTTTCATGAATTTGGAAGGGGTGAGCAGCTTCGAGAAACAGAAGAATGGGTCTTCAATATGCTGAAAACTCGTGCCCACAAATATTCTTCTCACTACTACACCACCCCTGATCTTATATTGTTCTTCGTGTCCCGAATGCTCCAGAAGGCACAGAGCCTACGACCTAGGTTTCTGGGTCTTCTTCGCGAGTGCATCCTGGAAAGGAAAGAAGCAGTTGTTGATTCAATGTCCCTTGCTGCTCGTCTGATTGCTGCTGCCAGGTGTGGCATTCGGGATGATTCGGCAGTTAACTTGCTTGTCATGAGTCAGCAAACTGACGGCAGTTGGCCCCCCGGAGCTATATACAAGTCTCCACAGTCCGGTCAACTCTGCTATCACCACGGCTTGACGACAGCATGGGCCATCCAGGCTATTAGAGATCAGACAGCACTGGCTCTAAATGAAGTTTGTTGATAGGAACTTTGAAACTACCTTTTTCTGTGACCTTGCCAATATATCAATCGGTTATTCATTTGCTCGATGTACCTTGCTTTAGATACAAGTGCTATGCGGGAGTGCTGTCAGGCTGGAGCTGTTCCTCCCTCAAATTTGCCTTCACGAAATCCTCTCGCTGTGGGGTCCTGATCAGACAGTGGACTTCTCTGGCGGTCCTCCAGCCGGAAAATCCAGCCATTCCCCAGTCAATAAGCCCCACAATCTTGCCATTGTCAACGATGCAATTAGTAGTATTCTTGTCAAAAGGTTGTCAATTTTTCAAAACTTACTGATTTTTGGCAACCTGGTGCACAGCAGAGCAACTCCCTAAAATAGATCTCCCACTGACCAAGATGCTAATAAAATATTAGTATTTTACTAGTAATAGATACTACTAGTAGACTTCCTCTTTTATCAGTAAGACTCACCTGGTGCGTGCTGCTTAACCATCACTGGATTGTTCTCATCCATGAGATAAGGGTACCTCTACACTGCTCTTCAGTTCATTGTACCATTTGAACACAGGCTGTGTACAGGTGATGATTTATTGGTTCCTGGTCAGTTTATATCTGATTCCATCAATTTTCAGCTCAAATCCAAGCTGTCAGTGCCTAAGTGATACATACGTGCTCTTAGTAGTTCGCTATCGTGTCGGAGGGGTATCACAGGGCGTATCATATTGTTTCGTTACGAGCGGTGTGAGAGGTGGATAAGGAAGAACACAAGTGGGGGCGGAAATGAGAGCTCGGTAGGATCCTTGAAATTCTGCAATCTGATTGGTCTAATCTAGTGGATGCCTGACCCATGTTCGCCCCACGTCCTACTGACTTGTGGGATGGGTCCTACTGACCTGTCGTCACTTGAGTGTATTTGCTGCCCAATTCAGCCCCCAATGCAAACCGCCATGTCAGCCCCGCATGGGCCTCTTGATGGTGGGGGAGATGACCGTTCAACCTGATCTAGACACGGATGCAGTTTTAATATATCCCCCATGGATGCTACGAGCGTTGATCTAACCCAAGTATAATATACAGCTATACTGAGCAACACCGATAATAACCCGAGTCCTGGATAGAAACCTCTCAAAGCCCGTGGACGAAACGCGAGAGCTTTCGTTACCTAAATTATCTCTCCTTCCGTTTCAATATGGCATTCAGCACACCTCTTGATGAATGTTCGATTGTCTGGCTCCGCCCACTGGAGGTCGAACTCCGGGCAGCCATCGCCATGCTCGATAAGATATCTGAAGAGATCCCCCTAAGAGCCCGAGGATAGAACGTCGTTTATACAATTGGCGATATCGGCCCTCACAAGGTCGCTGTGGTCGGCTATTATCAGGAACAAGGCCTCGCCGTCTCGGGGAGCATGGCTGCCGAAGTTTTGAGGGATCTACGGAATCTACAACTAGGTCTCCTAGTCGGTATTGCCGGTGGGATGCCATCATCGACCCACGACATGCAACTCGGGGATGTTGCGGTTGCAGTTCCTGAAGGCGACCGTCCTAGAGTGGTGGGGTATGATCTCGTCAAGGCGGGGAGATGAAGATACATTTGAACCAAAGCATTGGCAGAACTCAACGTATCCGCTGCTTCGATCAGTAATCAACAAGGTTCGGGCGTATGGCGACCTGCGATTCAGGCGACACTTGTAGGTAGTGGACAGACTACCGGAATTCCGGAGGCCAGACTCTATTACTTTACACATAAACTGTATTCACCCTAAGGTGCACTACGGCACAATTCTCTCCGGGAATATAGTAATTAAGTTAAAAGCCAAAAGAGACTAACTACGAAATCTTTACGGCGGTATTGCGGTTGAAATGGAAGCTGCAGGGATGATGACGAGGCTACTAGTGGCTGTGATCAGAGGGATAAGTGATTTCGCAGATTCATCCAAAAGCAATAAGTGGCAACCATACGCTGTAATCACGGCAGCAGCATATACTAAGGAGGTCCTACTGTCTCTACTATACGAGCATAAAGAAAGCTGGAAAAGTATGTCAATCATTGGGTCTAAGGATAAATTGAGCTCCTAGACTATCCAATATTCAAACGCTGACTTAGACATGGACAGACCCGTCCCATGGGTCAAAGATCTTGACCCATGACCCAAACCCACGACCCATAGGTCGGGTCAATAAAATCCTGACCCGCCTATGGGTTGACCCGCGGGTTAACGGGTTAACCTATTTTTGACCTATTTTAGCATAAATTTCTTAATTAGGATAGATAATTTACTTATCTTTTTTAATAATATACTATTATTAAATACTGTTTTTGTTCTAATATAACTTATAATTATAACTCTTTATAAAAAGAATATTATATAGTAATAATATATTTAGAATATAATATATTAATTTATTGATTTAATACTTTAAGGTAAGAATTATATTTTATAATAGATAGATATAGATAAAAGAAGATATTAGTTAACTATTTCTTATACTAAACCTAAAAATATATATTTAAAGTCTATAGTAGTACTATTACTTTTTATATAAATAAACTATATATATTAGAAATAATAAAATAGATATAAATCTAATATCTAATATTTCTTTATTAATATATAAGTATATTATAGTCTTAATTATATAAAAGAATTATTTTAAATATTTTTTCTGGATTTATATAAAATAATAATATTAGCTAGTTAGGTTAAAATTTTTTAGGGATAAAAAGAAAAATCTTAGGGTATTACTCTTATCTAATTATTTAGATTAATAGGTTAGCCTATAGATTAATCTATTAATCTATTTCTTATTATCTAATAAACTTTATATATATTAGTAGAGCCTATTCTAATTAGTTATAAAATTTAGTACTAGAATAGTACTAAATTCTATTTACTAATAAAAAATAAGTATTAGATCTATATATTCCTCTAAATCTACAATAATTTACCTTAGATTATTTTTCTATATCTTAAGTCCTTTATTTTAATATACTATTATTATATCTCTTCTATATCTTAGTTATCTATCTTATACCCTCCCTTTTTTATTAAGAGTAAAGGGTTTAAATTATCTATTTTCTATTCTAATCAATTTCTCGATACCCTCTTAGAACCACTAAAAAGCTAGTAAACTAAATAAAGCCTCTCTCTTATTATATTACTAATATTAAAATAATCTAACGATCAGAAAAAGACCTAGATAATTTTTAATAATATAAATAAAATAGAATTTTTAAATTAGTAGCTTAATACCTAAATTAATAGTTCTTATAATACTATAAAAAAGATAAACTAGAAGGGTCTATAATAGACTAATATATAATTATATTTTAATTAAATTATATATTTAGTAATAGAAGAGCTAAAGCTCCTATATAAGCAATATAATAAGATTATAGACTATCTAATCTATACTAAGAATAGGATAATAGGTCTTTAATACTACTAGAATCGGAGTATATACTAGAAAGGCTAAAGTATTATTAAATATTTAATAATCTAATATCTTATAGAATATATAATATATTATATAGCTATTATTTAATTTATAGACTAATCTTTCTTAGACTAAGAACTCTCTTTAAATAGCCTAACTAGTTATTTAAGAGCTATAGGAGTAATAGTTAATCGCTATAATAACTATTTTATAACTTCTTTTTTAAACTATTAAATATCCTAAATTCTAAGCCTTTCTTTAAATAACCTAATTATTATTATTTATCCCTAATTTCTCTTCCTATTAAACTATATAATATTAAATCTAGGGAATAACCTAAGATTAATAAAAAGATTTATTTTAAAAGCTTCTATCTAAGACTAAACTCTCTATTAGTCTTAACTATTAGATATCGTTATTTTAATAAGTATTTATAGCTATCTCTAGCTATTTTATTAATATAAATTAGAATTATTAAAAGGTTTTATTTAGCTTTAAACCTATTTCTAGTATATACTTTAGATAGAATCTTAGTATAACCCTCCTTAATATCCTCTAGAAATATTAGATTAAAGACTAAGTATTTATAGTAATAACTAATAATATATTAAATAACTCTACTTTTATTTTAAGTATCTAAGATTCTATTTAATTATTAGATATTAACTCTAAGGTAATAATTATTTAGGTTCTATATATTATATATATAATTTAGTTAAATTTAAAATAACTATTTAGCTAGATAAAAATAAACCCTTAAAATAAGATAACTAAGACTATTTAGTCTAAGAAATATATTTAATATATTTATTAAAAAATATAAAAACGAGATATTATAATAACTCTTATAAAGATATATATCTATATTTCTTATATATTAATTAAAATACTAATCTATTTTATATTTTAGATTAGAAACCTTATAATCTTTATTAATATAAGCCCTTAATATCGGGAGTCCTTTTTTAGTCTTTAGCCTAACTACCCTTGATTAGTTCTAATTTAAGATATCTAAACTAGATAAAATTTAACCTTTTTAATACTCTAATATATAAAATAGTTATAATTAGTCTTTAATTAATTTTACTCTAAATATAATTATCTTTATCTTAAAATTAATATAGATAAATAATACTAGATTAACTATCTTTTTAATATTATCTAGCTATTTTTCTAATTTACTATAATTCTTTTGAAAATAAAGGATATTACTATTTATACTATCTTTATTATCTATAATAAACTATTTAATTATCTTAAGAGATTAATTAGATAGTTTAGTAAAAAAAGATTAAATAGAAATAATAGATATATTAAGCCCTTAAATTAGCTAAAGATAAACTCTATAAATATTACTCTATAATAGATAATAAAGAGTTTAGTAATATCTATATAATTAGTACTATCTTAGCCCTTTAATATAAGATTAAATTCTTTTAAATTAAAGACTAAGATTACTTTTAGATAGATTATAATATCTAATACTAACGAAGTCTTAAAGATTAGCTTCTAAATTACTAAACTAGTAATATTCTAAACTCTTAATTACTATCTAAAATAAAATAGTCTTATTAAACTAATAAGCTTAATATATTTTTAATAGCTAATTCTTCTATCTTAAACTCCTAGTCTAAGATAATATAATATATTAAAAGAAATAAATTTCTATATATATCTTTATTAAAATTAGGGTTCTAAGTAATTACTTAAAACCTTAATTCTAATCTATTAAGTTTCTATCTTTCTATTTTTATTAGAACTATAATTTTAAGGCCTATCTTAGAATCCCGGTTTTAATAAAGATATTAGTTTTAATCTATCTAAATATTATACTAATTATTATAATCCGTCCTCTATCTAGGTATTATCCTAATCTTATTTTATTAGTTCTAGAAGGATTATTAATATAAATTTCCTATATTTATAAGCCTTACCTATAATCTTCTCTTAATCTTAGCTATTAATATTAATATTAAGCGATTATTTAATTCCGCGTATGATATTTACTATTATTAATAAAAGATATTAAATATATCTATTATATAGGATCTAATAATATTTATATATATTACTAAATTTAAAATTAAAAAGAAGTAGCTTATATTTATTTAAGAGCTTTAGGAGTAGAATAAATTAGAAATTATATAAAAAGAAAAAAAGACCTAAAAAATTTATAAAGAGATTATACTAATTAGTAATAATAAAAAGAAAGATATTATAGATCTAATAATTATAGTCGATATATCTTATTAACTATAGTAAGAAAAGTTAAAAAGTGATTATAAAGATAATTATAGTCTCTTATAGATTTCTAGTAAGGTTTATAAATATCTATAAATATTTAATAATTATAAGCTTTAAAATTAAAATCGATTAATATTTAAAATAATATTCTCTAGAATTACTTTTTAAGAATTATTCTCCTAATTACTATAAAAAATTATTTAACTAAAATAAATATAATACCTAAAAATATAGCTAAGAATAATATAATTTATAAAAGTTATATAGTTAATAAAGTATCTATCTAAATAGGTTAAATAGGTTAATCTATTAACCCGCGGGATAGATTAAAAAAATCTTGACCCGCCTATAGGTCAAGAGGTCTAACCCACAACCCGTCTATAGGCTGACCCACAGGTCGACCTATATGGGTTATCCGCGGGTCTGTCCAGGTCTACGCTGACTTACTTATCTAGCTACATAGGGAAGCATATAGTTATATTATTTAGCTTAACTAATACTCCTATTATCTTCTAGAATTATATTTATACCGCTTTACAGGGATTACTTAATATCTCCTGCGTTATATATTTAGATAATATTCTAATACTCTTATTAGACCGCGAATTATATATTTATTATATCCACTAAATCCTTAAAAGAATAAAAGAAATAGGACTTTACGTAAAACCTTTAAAATATATATTTTACTAAAAAAGAGTAGAATTCCTTAGATTTATTATAGACTAAGATAGTATATTAATAGACTAACGATAGATTAACGCTATTATTTTATAGCTAGAACCTAAAAGCTACCACGATATCTAAGTCTTTATTAGGTTCTACAATTTCTATTAATAATTTATTTATAATTTCTCTTGTATTATAGTATTTTTAACTATATTATTTAAAGAGAGTAAAAATAGTAAAAAAACCTAGAAATTACTAATTTATATTTTATAAAAAAATAGCGTTTTAATACCTAATCGTAGCCTTTTATAATATATCCCTATTATAATATTTTAACCCCTAATACTAAATATATATTAAGATAGATATATTAAATTAAGGAATAACTAGTATCCTCTCTTAGCTAAATAACTAAAATTAGTATTATCTAGTTATCTTTTAGTTAAAATTGTTTTTTAGAGTAGAGTTAAACTATAATATACTAGACTAAGAACTTTTTATAATTATATACTCCTTTAAATATTAGAGATAATACTTAAAAAATAGCCGATTTACTATCGAAGTATTATCGGATCACTTAAATCTTTAATTCTTTATAAAATAAACTAAACTAAATAAAAGATAGATATATTAGTATATATATCTTATACTATTTAATTTTATAGTTAAATATCGGTTAAAAAAAACTAATTCTATAGATAGATTTTTAAGAAAACCTAATTCTATTTAAGGGGATATTCTAGGAAAAGAATTATTTATACTATTATAAAAATAGATTATAACTAAAGAGTTATTATCTAATCTATAGAAAGCTAGTATTTAAGTAATTATAGTTATAGATCTTATTACTAAGAAATCCTAGTTTAAACCTAATAAGATACTTTTAGAGGAAAACAATCCTTAATTTAGTATCTATATAATAAAGAGTAGAAGAGAGTCTATTAATATAAAAATAGCTAATTAGGTTATCTAAGAAAAACTTATAAAAGATAAGAGAATACCCTAATATAAAATATAGGGTATTTATAAAAAAAAAGTATATCTATTTAATAAAAACTAATACTAAATTATAAATAATAATTAAACAGACCTAAGATAAGGACCTAGAGATATAAAGGCTAAAAACTATATTAAATTAGATATCTAAAAGCTTTAAGAATTAGGGTATTAACCCTAAAGGCCTTCTTTAATTTAAGAATTAACTATTTATTCTAATAAAAGAGAATCTTAGAAAGAAACTACTAATATTTATTATAATAACCTTTTAATAGACTATTTTAGATAAAATAGGACTAAAATACTACTAAAAAAGAAATTTTACTAGATTAGACTTTAGGATAATATAAAAGAATATATCTAGATATATATAATATATTAAGGAATAATAATACTAAGATATCGCCTATATAATAAACTAGAATCGCTACTAATACTATTATAGCCCTTTAGCGAATTATTAATAGACTTTATTATAAGGTTATTACTAAATAGAAATAGAACCTAAGAAATTAATATAATATTAGTTATTATTAATAGACTAACGAAATAGTCTTTATTCTTTACTATACTAGTAATAATTAATACTATAGAACTTATAGAATTATTCTATAATAAAATAGAACTATAGTATAGACCTCTAGATAGAATTATCTTAGATTAAGAATTACTTTTTACTACTAAATTTTAGTTAAAATTATACTATATTAGCTATATTAAACTCTATCTTTTAATAGTATTTTATCTATAAACTAATAGCTAAATAAAAAAGGTATACTAGATACTAGAATACTATCTTTACTATTTTATCGATAGAGAATAAATCACGTAGCCAAAATTACTTAAAAATATATAATTTATATATAATAATACCTTTAATATAATAATAGGAAAATCCCTATTTTAGACCTTAATAGACTATTCGCCTAATTTCTGATTATATACTAAGAATAATATATTTTTAAAAAAGGTCCTTATAATAGAAATACGCGTTAAAAAACTATAAAAATTAAGATAAGATTTAATAGAATAATAGCGAAAAGTAATAGAAATATAAATAAAATACTATAATAAAACTTATAAAAAGATATTATTTAAACGTAGGGATTTAGTCGCTTTATTAATAAAAGACTTAAGATTAAAGATAATAAAGAAATTAGTATCTAAATTTATCAGATCTCTCCGAATTCTCGAGAAGATTAGATTATAGATATATTAATTAGTTCTACTAAACTAATATAATTAGATTTATAATATATTCTATATATTACTTCTTAAACCCTAGAATTAAAGAGATAAAGAGCGAAATAATAATAAGAATATACTAATATTAGAATTATAAGATAATAATAAATAGGAAATTAAAGAAATAAAAGACTATTAATACTTTAATAAAAGATCCTATTTTCTAGTTAAATAGAAAGGCTAGCTATTAGAGTATAATTAGTAGATCCTAGAAAAAATATAATAAATATAAAAGAAACTATTATAAAATATAAGAAATAAAGATAAAAAAGATAAGATATTACTTAAAAAGAAATCCTATAAACTAAATAGAAAACTACTAAAACTCTACTAGAATAATATTACTATTATTACTATAAAATAATAATATAAATATAGAACTCTATTTAAAACTTAGGAATAGGATGTTACGAACCGCTAACTGGTCACGGTGAGTAAGGTTCTTAAAGGGTGATACCTCTCTTGGAATACTACGATCCCTAAATATAGTCCGTAATCGTACTAATACCGCGTAGGGCCTTAGATAGACTCGGGTCTCTAGGGTACTTATAGGGTGTGATAGTTAGAGCGCCGATTAAGTTAGTTATTTAAGGATCAGAGATTACTAAGTAAGTGTTACGAACCAAGCCACCTCACTCGCGCCAACAGGGGTACAAGAGGAAACCAGAGCCAACCAACCCCGCGGTGATGATGCAGGACAACAAGGGTATAAGTCACGTGACAATATACCACGATCCATCGCCAAGGAATGGTATATCGGATGGTATATCAATGGGACTACTACATGCCTGCATGCAGTATACCACAAACGAGGGCGTGGAATACTGGGCAAGGGATATATAAGGACAGTCTTTACCACATGTATTTAGTTCTTCGTGATCAATCCCATCATTGTTACTTGGAACCACCCTTTGGTACTTCACAGTTCGAACATAGCGACAACCCTCCAACGGTCTTGGGAGCTTACTTAGTGATCCTCGATCCCTAAGTGACTGACTTGACCGGCGCTCTAACTGGCACACCTTGCAAGCACCCTAGAGACCCGAGCCCATAGAAGGCCCCCGAGGCATTGGTACGGTTGCGGATACGCTTGAGGCCTGCAGTACTCCTAGAGAAGTATCACCTTTGCGGACGTTACTCACCGTGACCAGTTAGCAGTTCGTAACACATTGATCACCCTGTCATCGAACCGTGAAGTCCAAGCATCATGGCGTCGCACGGCAGTAACAACAAGGGCAAGGCGGTCGAGCCTCTGCCACCGAAAACGCAAACACGACACACCGACTTGGATTCGGACGATGAAGATGAGAAACGAGTCAGGGCACTGGAAGAACAGATTCACACCCTGATCAGCCAGCTCAACACCTTTAGCAGCAAGCATGACCACGACATTGGAGACCTTCGAGACTCAGTCGAGCAAAGTGCAGCCCAAATCGCCGCCTCCGCACCAGCATCTTCCGTGGGAATCAAGTTACCCAAAGCAGAGAGCTTCGACGGTACTCGATCTAAGCTTCGAGGGTTCCTCACCCAGATGGATATGCACCTTGACATGAACAGAGGAAGGCTAGTCAACGACGCCGCAAAAGTCATCTTTGTGTCATCATACCTACGAGGACAAGCATGGGATTGGTTGGAACCGTACATTCGAGAATACTATGAAAAGACTCCAGACGCCTGGTCTGCCATGGCCCAGGGCATCTTTTCGCGATACAGCAGCTTCCGACAATTGCTTGAACGAACCTTCGGCGATATCGACGCGAAAGCAACGGCTGAACGGAAACTTGCACGAACTCGACAAACCACCTCCGCAACAGCCTACGTTGCCGAGTTCATGGCACACGCCGCAATCCTAGGATGGGACGACTACGCTTTGATTCCACCATTCTATGGGGGGCTGAAATCACACATCAAGGACGAAATCGCTCGAATCGGACGACCTACCACCATGAATGAATTCGTCGACACTGTTGTACGAATCGATAACCGCTTCTACGACCGACAGCGAGAAGAAAGCGAACTTAAACAATGGCGCCGTAACCCAGGACGAGGAAACGGCGGACGATTCCAACAAAGACGGAACTTTGGGAGAAGGGACAACGACCCCTACGGACCCAAACCAATGGAACTCGATGCAGCAAGGCTGCCTACCGAAGAACAGAAACGACGCAAAAACAACAACCTGTGCTTCAACTGTGGTAAGCCAGGACACCGAATCAAGGACTGCCGAAGCAAGAGGCAGGAGAAACCCCAACAATTGAACGCGACCCAAGAACGAAGAGGTGCGTACGACACTACTGGCACCGAGAAACCAGAACAAGGGAAGCCTCAACGGCTCTACGCGACGCAGGAGCGCGACTGGGAAGGCCCCATGATTGTGGATGGGAGCAAGCCACCAGGACTGTATCGGGATGAGCGAATGCTCTCCGAAACAGACGACGAAGAATTCCCAGAGATCGACTATGAAATCATCGAAAACTCGCCGCAGATGTACGCGAAGGATCATGCCGCGGAACTGACACAAAACAACGAGGTCTATATGGACGACCTAGTCCTTAGGACGCCCGCGCAAGCTGGTAGCGCGGAGGAACACTTTGAGCGCTTCAAGCAAGGCTCAGAAGATATTGAGAGTCAAGGATGGACCCAGTACGGTCCCTGGAACACCATCGACTCCCAGGAATTGTCGGACGATTCCCAGGAGTGGGGCACAGGTATCCTGAGGACACCAATTGAAATCCCAGGAACGCCGGAGATCCCAGAAACTCCACCCACACTCCCAGAAACGGAAGAGACGATCCTGGAAACGCCTCAGGAAAACCCCAGGAACAGAGAAACCTCGAGTGACGAGACAAAAGGCCAACAGGATGAGTCGGCTCGGGAAGAGCTATCCCAGGACCAACCAACCTGTCCATGTGAGCATCCACGATGCGCGTGTCGAGGATACGCACGACACCCGAAACATGACATCAGGGCGGTTGTAGGATGCTACGACGACAATTGCATGCTCCACTACCCAGGGAAACTCAACCTTGGAGTTGAGCCGAGACCTTTGCGATGGGAAAAACGACCCCAGTGGAAGCCCGAATACACAGGAACATGGCACGGCAACAAGAAAATTGCACCCACACCACAACTCGCAGCAACACAGTGGGGGGCACATATGAAAGTCTTCGTCAACGTCGCATACAAGAATATGCGAGCGATGATCGACTCAGGAGCCAGCGGAAACTTCATGAGCCCACAGTGCTGTCAGGAATATACAATCCAGCGGCGACGAAAAGAGGAGCTCTTACCTCTTACTGGACTCAATGGAGAACCACTCAGCACGGGAATTACGCACGAAACAGGGGACCTGCCGATGGTTTTGGGAAATCATTTTGAAACAATCAACTTCAACATCACCAACCTCGGGCAGTACGACGTCGTGCTAGGAGTTCCGTGGTTACGAAGACATAACCCAGCTATCGATTGGCAGAAAGGACTCATTGTCTTCAACCGATGTGAATGCCGACAAACCAGTGAGACATGGACCGGGAACAGATACAGACCAGCACAGGGACCTAGTCAAGGGGTGACAGGTGGCCCTCGAGGCCCTCACGAAGGCAAACTTAAGAGGAGCACTCGGCCCAGAGGCGGGGCACAGTACAAGGCAACGGAAGCCAGTACCATCGTCAACACCGAGCAACGACCGGATATGACAGACGACGAGCTAAGGGAGTACGTGATGGTTGAACACGGCTCCACAGCCCTCTGTGCAACAGGGGAAGAAACACAGATTCCTGAGGAATACCAAGACTTCCAGGATGTGTTTACGCCACCAAAGGAGGGCACGCTACCAGAGCATGGCCCGTACGACCACGAGGTCAACCTCGAAGAAGGCAAGGAGCCTACATTCAGACCAATTTACCAGCTCTCACAGAAGGAATCGGAGACGCTGAAGGAATACATCGACACGAACCTGAGGAAAGGATACATTCGGAAATCCACCTCACCAGCAGGATATCCTATCCTATTCGTACCAAAGAAAGATGGAAGTCTTCGACTTTGTGTGGACTATCGACAATTAAATTCGATTACCATCAAAGATCGACATCCGTTACCACTGATTCACGAGATCCAAGACCGCATTCAAGGAGCCAAATACTTCACCAAGTACGACATCACTGAGGCTTACAATCGGCTCAGGATCAAGGAAGGCCATGAATGGAAGACAGCATTCAGGACCAAATTCGGACACTTCGAATATGTGGTTATGCCTTTTGGTCTTACCAACGCACCAGCATCGTTCCAGAGGTTCATCTTCACCGTTCTGGAAGAATACCTCGATGTTTTTGTTATCGCTTACTTGGATGATATCTTAGTATTCTCCAAGACCGAAGCAGAACATATTGAACACAACAAAAAGGTGCTGCAGAAGCTCAGAGAAGCCAAAGTCACTCTGAAGCTCAAGAAATGCGAATTCCACGTCCAGGAAACCAGCTTCCTTGGATACACCATCAGCCTCGACGGTCTAGGAATGGAAGAAGAAAAGGTCAAAAGCATTGTGGAATGGCCCACACCCAGAAACGTCAAGGACGTACAAAGCTTTCTTGGATTGGCAAATTACTATCGGAAACTAGTCCCGGGTTACTCGAAATACGCCGCCGGACTATACCGATTCACCAAGAAGGGAGAAACGTTCAACTGGGACGACAAAGCAGAAGAATCATTCCAAAAACTCAAGAGCTTGTTCGAGAAACGAACAGTCGTTGGAATCTTCGACTACGAAAAGCCAACCACGATGGAAACCGACGCATCAGACTACGCCCTGGGAGCACAACTGACCCAGCCGGACGAAAACGGAAAGCCCAGACCAATCGCATTTTGGTCTAGGAAGATGATCCCCGCAGAACTCAATTACGACATCCACGACAAAGAACTGCTTGCTATAGTGTCAGCATTTCAAGTCTGGAGAGCGTACCTCGAAGGAGCAAAGCATACTGTGACGGTCAAGACGGACCACCACAACCTGACATTCTTCACCACCACGAAGAAACTCACTCGACGGCAAGCTAGATGGGCTGAAACCCTTGCACAATACGATTTTAAGATTGTTCACTGCAAAGGGACTGAAAACGCTGTCGCAGACGCACTCAGCAGACGACCTGACTATCAGATCGGCACAAAGGAAGCGGAGCCCGCTATCCTCACTACAAACGACCAAGGAGACATCGTCTACAACCGACAAATACTCGCAGCAACCAGCGAAATCGAAGACGACGGATGGCTAGACAAGGTCCGAAGAGCCACCGCCGAGGACGAATCAATGCAAGCAGTCCTCGGGAACGAACGTCACAACGGCACTACAAGCGACGACGGATTCGTCATCATCCATGGCTTGATCTATGTTCCACGATCGCTGCAGAACGAAGTCATCAAAAAACACCACGACTTCCCGACGCACGGACATATGGGAGTTGAAAAAACAATGGAACATATCTCACGCAACTACTACATCCCGAACATGCACCGAAAAGTAAGGGGGTACATCAAAAGTTGCGACACATGTCAACGGAACAAGCCATCACGACACCTTCCTTACGGGGAAATGCAGACAGCAGACACGCCAACGCGGCCATGGGAATGGATTACCATGGACTTTATCACGAAACTACCAGAATCAGAAGGTTGCGATATGATCATGGTCATTGTCGACCGACTCACAAAGTACGCATATATGGTTGCGACAAAAGAAAGCATCGACGCAAACCGAATGGCGAATATACTACTTCGCTACGTTTTCGGAAACCATGGAGTACCCGACAAGATCACATCGGACCGAGACAAACTGTTCACATCCAATATGTGGCAATCATTTGCGGACCAAATGGGTATTGAGCACAGACTCTCTACTGCATATCACCCGCAAACCAACGGACAGACAGAACGAGTCAACCAGACTCTGGAACAATACCTGAGACACCATGTGAACCACCAGCAAGACGATTGGGCAGGATTGTTACCAATTGCACAATTCGCTTACAACAACGCGATGCATGCAACGACGAAGGAATCGCCGTTCTTCGCGAACTATGGGTATAATCCCAAGTTAATCGGAGAACCCCGAAACGAGAGAACTGTGGCAGAATCCGCAAGACTACTGACCACCGGGATCAAGCAACTCCACATGCAAATGGCTCGAGACATCGAATTTCTGAACCTACGCATGAAAACGCACTACGACCAGCGCCACCGAGCCGGCCCTGATCTGAAAAAGGGGGAGAAGGTCTACCTCCTACGACGAAACATCAAAACCAAGCGACCGAGCACGAAACTCGACCACCTGAAGTTGGGACCATTCGAAATTGAAGAACAAACAGGACCAGTCAATTTTCGCTTGAAACTACCAGAAAGCATGCGACGCATTCACCCAACGTTTCATATCTCGTTACTCGAACCCGCACCAGAAAACGCCGAACTCGCTACCAACGTGGAAATCGAAGAAGAAACCGAAAACGAATATGAAGTCGAAAAAGTTCTGGACAACAAACGCATCAGTGGCAAGCCTCACTACCTTGTCAAATGGAAGGGGTACGATACCTCTGAAAACACTTGGGAACCTATTGAGCACCTGACGGGTTGCTCTCAGCTGGTTCAACAGTTCCACCAGCGGATAGATCGAAATTCCCTTCGGCAATCGCAGCCTCGACACTCCAGAAGCCAGGAGGCATCTGATCCAGAGACTGAGTCATCCTCATCAGACTAGCGTCTCCCGACGTAGCAGCCAATTGACGAATCTCCTGCTGCTCCGCCAACCGATCAAAATCACGAAATTCCTCGGCGGTAGGGGGATCCTCTTCGTTTAACCGATCCAACGTCGTCTGATCGTGATCCAACATCCGACCACCACGTTCTTTGAGAAATTGTTGATGTTTTTGGAGGCGAAGGACCTTTGCCATCGCCTCATTCATCTTTTGCGAATGCTGAAGAAATTGCTTTTGGGCCTCCTCGAGATCGGACGCCAACTTTCGTTCATTTTGTTGCAGGTCATCCCACTCCTTATCTGTGTGGAAACTCCTCTCACAAGTGTGTCCACGACGAGCACAAGTCGAACACTTCTTACTCTTCACGAAAGGACTCATGATGCAACACTTTCCACGAATAAGACAATAATCGCACGGGAAATCCACGGGGCGACCAGTTCGTTCAATCCTATCACCCAAACGAGCGTTATCAGCGTACTTGTTACGCTTCGGTTTAACGGCAGTGCGGGGGGACATGACGGGACAACATTGTGGGAACTCACCTAGAGGGGACACCGAGAATTTAAGGACTTTTCGAGGACGAAAATCTGGAAGAGGGGGAGATGATGTTACGAACCAAGCCACCTCACTCGCGCCAACAGGGGTACAAGAGGAAACCAGAGCCAACCAACCCCGCGGTGATGATGCAGGACAACAAGGGTATAAGTCACGTGACAATATACCACGATCCATCGCCAAGGAATGGTATATCGGATGGTATATCAATGGGACTACTACATGCCTGCATGCAGTATACCACAAACGAGGGCGTGGAATACTGGGCAAGGGATATATAAGGACAGTCTTTACCACATGTATTTAGTTCTTCGTGATCAATCCCATCATTGTTACTTGGAACCACCCTTTGGTACTTCACAGTTCGAACATAGCGACAACCCTCCAACGGTCTTGGGAGCTTACTTAGTGATCCTCGATCCCTAAGTGACTGACTTGACCGGCGCTCTAACTGGCACACCTTGCAAGCACCCTAGAGACCCGAGCCCATAGAAGGCCCCCGAGGCATTGGTACGGTTGCGGATACGCTTGAGGCCTGCAGTACTCCTAGAGAAGTATCACCTTTGCGGACGTTACTCACCGTGACCAGTTAGCAGTTCGTAACAGTAAGCTCCTAAGATTATTAAGGTTTTTAGCTTTTATAGTTAAGACTATAAATAGTACTTAAATAATAATAGTATAAAGATTGATTATAAAGAATTAAGTATATACTAGAAATAAATATTTTTATATTCTCTGCTTTCTTAGCCTAATAGACTAGTAGATAATATAGTAATAGGTAAGATTTAGCGTTATCTACTATTTAATTAATATACCCCTTTATTACTTATATATAGTTACGTGATAATCTTAACTATCTTTGTCTAGTAATCTATTATACTACTCCGTATAGGCTAGATCGATTAGTAGTTATAGGGTTTATAATACTACCTCCCTCTTTTCTTAGGTTTTGTCCTCGAACCCCTTATAATCTATCTATCCCTAGATCGTGTCTTCTCTTTTTAGTATATCCTTTATTTATAATACCTAAATAAAAGGCTAATATAGTTATTAAGAGTTTCTCTAAGCTTCTATCGTTACGGGATTAAGTCGCTAATTATATTTATTAGTTAAATTATATTTCTAATAATAGTTTCGTTACCTCTATCTCGTATTCTTATTATACTAAGTCTAGCGAAGATTACGTAATAGACCGTTCCTAAAGATACTTAAAATATATATTATATACTTGTACTAGTCGTTTTTGTAAAAAGGAATTCTATACTAGCATAGAATAGGATCTACTATCTTATACTAAATCGAAGTTATTAATAGATATTAAAAAGAATAAATTAGAGTTAGATTTATTAGAGCCTAAGCTAAATAAGTTATAAGGTCGTCTCGCGGTGTTATACTAATAAATATTAGATAAGCAAAAGTAGTATTAGGCGATAATAAGTTATTAATATTATTTATAGAAATAAATAGCCTTCTTAAAATAGAAAGGGTTTAAGATATTAGAGTATAATACAGAGTTATTAGCGATTCTAGATAAGAAATAAATATTCTTAGAGTAGGCTATATCTTCTACTCTTAATCTTTAGTAATTAGCGGCTATTACTAAGAATCTAAATTTTAATTAGATATAAAATAAAATTATCTAGATCCCTTTAGTTTTTTAGAATAATACTAGTTCCGGCGCTTTCTCTACTATCACTATTAAAGTATCCTCTTTATTATAAGATAGTACTACTTAACTATCTAGTAGTAGCCTTTTAAATACACGATAGATTCTTACGTATTTTCTAAGGTAAGGTATCTTTTCTATTTTATAAGAAGTTATTATTAACTATTATACTAGCGGTCATCCGTGATTACTTCGACCTCGTACTCGTTTTTAGTTTCTTCTTTAATTTCTATATTTATAGCGAGTTTAGCGTTCTTTAGCGCCGGTTCGAGTAATAAGATATAAAATACTAAATAAATCCTTTTTATATTTTTTAGTAGTTTTAGATAGTAATTAACTAGTCCTGTTTTTTCTTCGATCGTGAATAGTCCTAGTTTCTTATAGTCGAGCTTATCGCTTAGTTATTTAGTTTTAATATTTCGTTATAGAAGATAGACCTTCTCCCCCTTTTTTAAGTTAGGGCTATCCCGATAGCGTTAGTCGTAGTATATTTTTATATATAGATTTAGAAATTCGATATCCTAAACTATTTATATATAAAGCTATTTAACTCTAGTAGCTAGTAATTATATTAATTCTACTATATTATATTTATTTTATAGTTCTCCGATTAACTTAGGATTATACCCATAGTTTATAAAGAATAGTGTTTTTTTCGTGATTATATATATCGCGTTATTATACGCGAACTATATAATTAGCAATAATCCTATCTAGTTATTCTATTAGTAGTTTATATAGTATCTTAGGTATTATTCTAATATCTAGTTAACTCGTTTAGTCTATCTATTTATTTATAGATAATATAAGATAGAGAGTCTATACTTAATACCTATTTAGTCCGTAAATAATTACTATATATTAGACGTAAATAACTTATCTTAGTCCGATATAATCTTATCCGGTATTCCGTGATTTACGAAAACGTAATAAAGTAATATATTCGCTATATAATTTACGTTAATACTTTCTATAGTTATAACTATATATATATATTTCATAAGTCAATCGACTATAACTATAATTATATTATATCTTTCTAATTTAGGTAGTTTTATAATAAAGTCTATAATTATCTATTCCTATAGTCGTGTTAGTATATTTATAATTTATATTTTTTTTTAGGGAAGTTGTCTTAGTATCTTATCTTATTAATATATATCGTAATTTCTGATATAGTTTCTTACTTTTTAGTATATATTCGGAAAGTAGTAATTATAAGAGATCTATTCTATAGTTTTTTTAATTCCTAAATATCTATATATAGATAAATTATAATATTTTAGGATAGTCTTATTCTATAATAATCGTGGAATATAGATTAATCTATAAATAAGAACGAGTCCTTTATTATTTATAGTACTATAGTAGTCGGTTACTAAGATTTTTTATATAGATTCGTCTTTAACAGTAGCTCTATAAATCTATTTAAGCTAATCGTTATCTTTAGGTTTACTTATTATAGAGAGTATTTATTAATTATATACGATTTCTCCTTATTCGTTAGTTATTAGGATAGTAGGTTCTATTTTTCTGGTTCCTAACTCGTAATCTAGTCGTTGGCTAAACGTGTCGGCGATTACGTTTTTAGTTCCTTTATAGTATATAATTCTAAAATCGTACTACGAAAAAGTTTTAGCCTATCTAGCTTATTATCGAGTAAGTTTCTTTATCGTTATAAAGAATATTAGGTTATAATAGTCTATTTTAATTATTATGGTATATTTTACTCTTTCTAGATACGCTCTCTAGATTTAGAATACTGATATAATAGCTAGTAATTCTTTATCGTGAATATTATAGTTAAGTTCTATTAGGATTATCTTCCTAGACTAGAACATAATTAGTCGTAGCGTATTTTTTTCGTTAGATTAGAGTAGCTATACTCCTAGCGTATAATCTAATATATTAGTCTCTAAAATATATGGTTATTCGTAGTTAAAGACTTTTATAATCCTATCTTTAATATATAGGTTCTTAAGTTTCTAGAATATTTCTTCTGTTATATTATCCTATTTAAAGGTTTCTCCTTTTTTAGTAAATTAGTAAAGTCTAGCTATATACTTTAAGTATTATAGTATAAGCTTTTAATAGTAATTATATAATCTAAGGAAGCTTTAGACGTCTCTAGTGTTTTATAGTATAGGCTAATTAATAATAGCCTTAATTTTTTCTTCCTCTATCCCTAATCTTTATAGGCTAATAGTATATTCTAGGAACGTTATTTCTTAGATATAGAATTTATATTTTTTAGGTTTTAATATAATTTTAGCTTCTCTAAGCTTTTATAATATTTTTCTATTATACTCTATATATTTAGTCTCTATTTTAGAGAATACTAGAATATTATCTAAGTAGGCTATTATAAAGGTATTAAGGTACTCTTTTAGTATACTAAAAATAAAGCGTTAGAATAACGCCGGTATATTAGTAAGTCTAAAAGGTATAATAATATATTCGAAATATCTAAACTTAGTTCGAAATATTATCTTCTATTTATAGCCTTCTTTAATCTATAGCCGATTATAGGTATTTATAATATTATACTTTATAAAGTAATTAGCGTTTTAGATCTAGTCTTAGATCTTGTTAATTAAAGGTAGTAAGTATTAATCTTTAATATTTATTAAATTTAGTTATTAATAATCTATATAAAATCGAAGTAATCTATTTTTCTTTAATATAAAAAGGATAGGATATCCTATTAATAATATCGATTTTCTAATATAACTTTTACGTAGGTTTTCGTTAATATATTTTTTTAGTGTCTTAGACTCTTTCTACGAGAGCTAGTAAATTAGTATAAACTTAGGTTCTTTTCCTTCTTAAATATTAATTTTATAATCAAATAAATTATATATAGGTAATATTCCTTCTATTAATAGTATAAATATATTCTAGTACTCTCGATACTTATTAGATATTAGTACTTTTTCTCTTATCGCGATAGTATAGAGAGATCTCGATTCGTGCTCGACTATAACGTACTCTTCTAATTTATTATTAGTTATATCTAGTTACTATTTAATTATTATAATAATACTAATATCTATTATCTTATATTATACTCTATCTTTAGGCTAAGTACTTCTTATAAGTCCTATTTTATAAGAGTCTTAAGGACTATCTACCTCCCTAGGGCTAGGTTCCTTTTATTATTACTATATAAGTCTAGTTTATATCTTACTTATTTATCGATACTTATATCTATTAAAGATAACTATTCCTTTTATCTAATTAATCGCTAGGTTATATCGTTATAGCTATAGAATTCCTAATATAATATTATATTCTCTAAGGTTAGTAATATCAAAGTTAATAGTTTCGAAATAGTTTCCTAAAACCATAAAGAGTCGACCTATTTTATACGTGATTCTTAGCTCTAGCCTTTCTTTATTAAGACTAATAATAGATAAGATATTTTTCTTCTTGTTTCTTTAAACGTTCTTCTATTAGTAATATCGTGGGTTTATAAAGTTTCCTAAAGCCCCTAAATCGATTATTACTTATATATCCTTATACGCGATATTAACTATAACTTTTATATAGGCTCCTTATTAAATAGCTATAAGCTATTATAGATTCTTTAGTTTCTTATTTCCTCGTTAGGTATCTATAAATTTAGGTTTCTATTATAACGGGTTTTCTTAATATAATAGCTATAGTTTAATCCTATAATTTAATTTTCCTTATCGATAGATTATATAATTATAATTATAGTATCTTAGAACCGCATAGATATCGTGTTTTAGGTATCGTGCGTAGCCTCGATAGGAATATCGTAGATATTTATATAGATATGTAGGTTTATTCTAAGATCGCTCTTCTTAAGCTAGCTTATTTTAAAGATTTTTTGCCTCGTTATTTAAGGTATTCTAAGTCTATTTAGGTTATTTTTTGTTATTTCTAGGGGATTTCGTAGGTATTTCTAGATAAGTTACTATTTTTAGGAGTTCAGGTAGAGTTTCTTAGATCTCCGGGGTTCCTAGGATCTTAATTAGCGTTTTTAGGATACCTATTTCTCGTTTCTAGGAGTTACTCTATTCGTTTTAAGAGTTAATAGTATTTTAGGGACCGTACTAGATCTATTCTTAACTCTTGATATATTCTTAATTAATCTCTAGGAATTCTTTACTTTATTATTTCTTTAATTAGTATAGGTCGGCTAGTTGATTAAGGATCTTTATCTATTCTTTGAGTCTTTCTTCTCGTAAAGTTATTTTATTATATACTTCTAATAGAGCCGTTTAGAGTTAGCTAATTTTATTATTTAAGTTTTATATTCGTAGTATTTTCTATTTTAGTAATAATAGCTTATTATTATCTATAATTATTAGTCTTTTCTATCTTTACTTTTTTATTATATAAAGTTACTAGGTCTATCTTTTAGCTTTCACGATACTAGTAGTATTATATACTTCTTTATTAAGCCTTTTATTCGTTACTTATATCTAATATAGCTTATTATTACGTTTCTTGTATTCTTTCGATCGGTGTCCTAGCTTTCTATATTTAAAGTATAGATTATTTTCTTTGTATTAATATTACTCTTTCTCTAGAAGCCTTACTACGTTAAGTTCTATTAGTCGTGGGTTATATAGGTCGTTAGAGCGTGGCTATTATACTTGTTAAGGTTAGAATCGCTAGTAAGATAGTTAGCCGTTACCTTATCTCTATCTTTCTATCTCTCGTTTTTATATTTATCTATTATAGAATCTATTATTAATATAGACCGCGAAATCGATAAATATATCTATAGTATCGAAGTCTCTATATCTTACGATTTCGTCTTTAATATAGGATTTTAACCCTTTATTATAGTATAGGATTAGAGTATAATTATCTTATCTAAGTATCGCTATTTATTATATAAATTCGGCTATATAGGTTAATACCGATCCTATCTATCGGAGTCGTCTAAGTTTTCGTTTAGCCGTTTTCTTTATATCGATATCGCTAAATATTTTTTTAAGATAGTTCTTAAAGTTACTATAACCGCTAAAGATATTTCACGCGGTATTTAACTATTCCGAGTTATCTTTTTTATAGTATTCTCGGATATATAGTTTAAGCTAATCCTATATTTATCCTCGTAGATAGATTAATATAAAGATAACTTTATTTATTTTAGTTATTAATTAATATCTATTAATATTAAGATATATATTTATTTACGTAAGGAATCCTTGTAATTTAAAGCGAGTTCTATTAAAGTTTTCTATTTTAGATAGCTATAGTACTATTAACGATAGAGCTTAGAGTTAGATATTAGTTTATTAGACTAAGTTATAAAGGTTCTTAATTTTGCCGTCGTGTTTTTATTCGAATATAGTAAATTAACTAATAAAGGTACTGATTTATCTCTCTAATTCCTTAATTCTTTTCTTGTCTTTATCTTCCGATTCTAGGTTAGGTTAATATATCTAGGTTTTCGGAGGTATAGATTCGACTGCCTTACCCTTATAGTTACTACTATATAAAGATATAATAACTATTATTTTATAGTTTCGACTAATAAGATAATTAATATATTACGAACCGCTAACTAGTTACGGTAAATAAGGTTCTTAAAGGGTGATACCTCTCTTAGAATATTATAATCCCTAAATATAGTCCGTAACTATACTAATACTATATAGGGCCTTAGATAGACTCGGGTCTCTAAGGTATTTATAGAGTATAATAGTTAGGGCGCTAATTAAATTAGTTACTTAGGGATCAGAGATTACTAAATAAACTCCTAAGATTGTTAAGGTTTTTAGTTTTTATAGTCGAGACTATGAATAGTACTTAAGTAATAATAATATAAAGATTAATTATAAAGAATTAAATATATACCGGAAATAAGTATCCTTATATCCTCTGTTTTCTTAGCCTAGTAAACTAGTAGATAGTATAGTAGTAGATAAGACTTAGCGTTATCTACTATTTAATTAATATACCCCTTTACTACCTATATATAGTCACGTAATAATCTTAACTATCTTTGTCTAGTGATCTATTGTGCCACTCTGTGTGGGCCAGATCGATTGGTGGTTGTAGGGTTCATAATATAGGAATAAAAAAATTCTTTTTTAACTACTTTAGGCGATATTTAATATTAGGATTATTAGTTAGATCGGAGATCGCTAGATCGGGACTATATTTATTTTAGGATACTATTTATAGAATCTCTAGAAGCCCCTATTTCGCTGTTACCTAATATATAAAACTATAATCTCCTGGAACTAAATAAAAAAATATTAGGACTAAAACTTTTAGAGATACTTCTTTAAGAGACCCTTAGATAGAAAGATATAAATAGTTATATCTTAGCGACGAATAGTAATATATACTATATAAATCTTATATTAGGTCTACTAGAATATTAATAAAATTATATTAGTACTAACGATCTTATTTACTATAATTAATTTATAAATAGTAATAAAAGAAAACTAGCGGCGATATATTAACTTTATTATATCGAAGGCCTTTATAAACTCTATTATAGCCTTTCTAGCCGCGATTAATATATTATCTTTTTATTTATTCTCTTTCTCCTTTTTCTCTCCCTCCTTAAAAGTACCCTTAGCTAGAGGCTCTAGGAATTCCTTACTTAGCTAATTAAGGATTACTTATAAATTATAGATATCCTTAACTATACCCTCTATAATCTAAAGAATATTAGTATAAATTAAAATAAGATACTATAGAATATACTATATTATAGACAGAACACTACCGATAGATAACTAAAGCCACTATATCTAGTTTATATTCAATGACGAAGGGTAACTTAGAGTCGTACGCCTTAACCTTAGTCTGAAAGTACTTAGTATACTATAAGAAGATAGTGTTACGAACCGCTAACTGGTCACGGTGAGTAAGGTTCTTAAAGGATGATACCTCTCTTGGAATACTGCGATCCTTAAGTATAGTCTATAACCGTACTAATACCGCGTAGGGCCTTAGATAGACTCGGGTCTCTAGGGTACTTATAAAGTGTGATAGTTAGAGCGTCGATTAAGTCAGTTATTTAGGGATCAGAGATCACTAAGTAAGCTCCTAAGATTGTTAAGGTTTTTGGCTTTTATAGTCGAGACTATAAATAGTACTTAAGTAATAATAGTATAAAGATTAATCACAAAGAACTAAGTATATACCGGAAATAAATATCCTTATATCCCCTATTTTCTTAGCCTAGTAGACTAGTAGATAGTATAGTAATAAGTAAGACTTAGCGTTATCTACCGTTTAATCAATATACCCCTCTACTACCTATATATAGTTACGTGATGATCTTAACTATCTTTGTCTGGTGATCTATTGTGCCACTCTATATGGGCCAGATCGATTAGTGGTTGCAGGGTTCATAATAGATAGGCGAAATAGTGGTAGAACGCGTTAGCTAATATAATAACCGACCTAAACAATAATAATGAGGTATAATAATAGTAATAGTAATAAAAAGAAAACGGAAAGTAATAAGAATAATAAAGAATAGATAATAAGATATAATAAGTATAATATAGAAGAGAAAAAAAGAAGAAGAAAAAAGTTACTACTTAAAAATATAAATAAAGATTTAAATATATAATTCAACGCGTCTTTATTTATTAGTTAACTATATAATCTCTTTATTGCCTTGATAGTAAGATAAATAAAAACCCTACAAAAAGATATTACATTAATATATCTATATAATAATAATAAGATAAACGTGTTAGTTAAAGCTATTTAGCCTTAAGAGAGGGGATAATTATAAAAGGTCTATTAAGATAGTAAGATATAAGGTTATTCCTAACTAATAGAAGGGGTAAATTAGGTGATATTATATAATCCTAAAGGAAATCGGAACTCGTTACTTAATCTACTCTATAATAGAATAATCATAATATATAATAAAGATCTAGTTATTTATATTATCGATAATACGTGGAGTTATAAAGATATTATATAATAAATTAATACTCTCGTATCTAGCTAACAAGACAAGATTTAGTCTTAATAGTAATAAAGATATACTACTTCTCTTACTCCTTCCCCTTATTTCTTTACTTGATCGATAGGTCTTATACCCTGCTAAGTATATTCTTTACAAATTATTATTTCTTTATTAAAGAAGTAATAAAGAAGGGCCTTATTAAACTAATTTTGATTAGCGGTGATAATAATATAACTAATAGATTAACTAAACCTCTCGTTATTACTAAATTTAATAAGTTCTGAGTATCTCTGAATCTTACTAAATCCCTAATAGTACTAAATAACGAAACTAGGATCTATCGGTATAAATTTAATAATAATAATAATAAAATTAATAAAATTAACTAACGAATTTTGTATAAAAATAACAAAAACTATATTGCTAAATAATAAAATTATAGGATAATAATAATAATAATAATAATAATTAAAATAATAATAATTAAAATAGGAAGAAAACGATAATACTAAGCTCTCTAAGGCACGTGAATGATTACTAACGCATCCCTGCGCTTTGATTAGCTTACGAAAATCAGAGGCTGATTTATTTTATTACGTTTTTGAGAGATTTAGCGAGTTTTGACGATTTCGATGATGATTAAGCTCTGCGGTGTCGATACTGGGGGGGTGTATTGGGACTAGTGTTCTGTCAGCCTTTCTCCACCGCCTTCCAGACCGCCTTTGCAGCAGATGTAGGTAGCAGATAGCTTCGCTTCTTCTCTCTCCCTACGAACAACGATTTCTCCTCTCTCTCTTCGGTTCCCTTCCTCAGAGTTCTGTTCTCCCCCCAGCTTCCCCTAGTGCTTCCTGAGAAAACTTCATTCGAGCCTATAAGTAGGCCGAATAGTTGACCAAACCTCCAACTGTACCACACAGCGGTCACTCGGATCGACTGGAATCAACTGCAGCCTTAATTGTTGTGCTAGCAAAAAGCACCCTATATCCCATATTAATCATTAGTTTTCCAGGTATTGATATTCTGAATGCCGGATTGCCTTCCGTGAGTTGACGTACCATTCTAAAGCACTGAGCACAGTTATCGATATCCATGCACTCCGAATATTGGCCCCATAATTGTATCCAACACGGTGTAAAAACACAGTGGTCGTAATAAATACCGCAAGCCAAAGAGCCAAAGCTACTGCCTCGATGACCAGAGTCACTGGACATGCCCACTTTTGCAAGTAAAGTGGTACTAAAGAGGCAGATGGAATGACGATCATCCCAGTCCAGATGCTTGTAAAAAGGATCAAGACGGTAACATGTTCAAATGGCAGTGGAATTATTGCTAGTAAGTTTAGTCTTTTTTTTTCTCTTCGTAGGTTAGAGGTAGCGACGAACATACCATATAAAGCTAGAGCAAAAATGGAAACAGTGAGGAGAAATTGTATTACTCGGATGAGTAAAACCCATTTCTGAATATAAGAGATGGACGACATTAGAGCAAACGTTGTACGATGTATATAACTTGCCTCTTATCCATTTTCAAATCGCAGCAACAGTCCTTCCCGACATTTATAAGTATCAACCAAAGAAGACCAAGTAAGGTTCATTTCGTGGTGGAAAGCACCCGGGTTGATTCCGTACCGGGTCCTTTCCGGATCATCAACTCTCATCATATCCCAACACTTCGAGATCTGCAAAAACATTGCCACGCATTGCGAATTAAGATCTACATACCTTTGTAAAAGGCAAAGCGTGGCTGAAGCTAGCTCTCTGCAAGCAGTGTGTTCCCCCACAGAAAAGAAAATTGGCGATGGCTGTAGTTTCGGTTTCCATCCCGGGTGATACATGGCATTCCCCGCATTTCGGGACTGATTCCGGCGTATCTGGGATCAGCCTCTTTCTAGGTTTGGGGCCTGTTTACGCGGGGTTGGCTGTTTACCCAATGAAACATTGCTGGTAATAATAATCATAAATCTTGACGGAAATAGGGGATCAAGATGGATCAAACACAGCTAGGATACCCGGTTTCCCGGCGGGGAAACATCTTTGTATACTGCACTTATGTGCTCGCAGCAATTGCATTTTAATTAATATCCATGGTTTGGCAAGACGGTATAAACATATTAGGGCTACGATGCATCAAATTCAGATACAACCTAAGAGTACCAACTAGTACTTCTAGTATGGAAGAGTCTCTTGAGGACTTGAGTAGTGCCTAAGTCGCCTTAATCAGTCAATGCAGCGGAGGGAAAATCCAATATACTTCCGTTCCTGAGATTTAGCCCATTACTCACATAAAGGGTATCATCTAACATACTCCTAAATGGAGGAAAGGAAAAAAGTTAATAAGACCGACTAGATAAGAAAGATATAATTAGGAGTACAGAATACAACAATCCCCAGACTCGGCTGGCTCTGGCTTTTTAGACCAATTTGGCTCACTTTCACTGCCTCAAGCAAGTACCTGACTGTTTTTTGGGATGGTACTTTCGGACGAAGCTTAAAATAAATATAATACCTAAAATTATAGCCAAGAACTATATAATTTATAAAAGTTATATAGTAAACAAATTATCGACCTAATAGGTTAAATAGGCTAACCTATTGACCCACGGGATAGGTCAAAATAATCTTCACCCGCCTATAGGTTGACCTGTGGGTCGACCTATATATGTTGTCCGCAAGTCTGTCCAGGTGTGTTCATTGTCTATATAGCACAGCCTTGCTAGTGTTGAGTATTGCGAATCCTCTCGTAATCGGACAGAGCCCATTTCACCATCCAATCAGAATCAAAAACCTGCCGAACACAAGGGCGAGCTTCGGGCCTGAAGGAAAGTACCCAACGCAACATAGAGAGGGCATCTCGTTCGCTTGATTCAAGAGGTGGCATCCCTTCTCCTACCCAGAACTAACTTAAGTGACATAAGAGTATATACAGATCTACAACTATATACAGAAAACAAAGCACCACACCAACAAGTACCTCTAGTAATCCGTCTCCAACCCCTTCACAAACGCCTCAATCCCCTCGCCCACCCCCTCCGGACTCGGCGCCTGCGCACACACATCGGCCTCGAACCCATATTTATTGCGCAAGTGATCGCGCGTCGTCGGACCGATAGTCGCAACAAAGACACGCCGCTTACCAGCACCAGTCCCAGTCCCAGCCCCAGCATTGGCATTCCCAAAAGATCCCAGCTCCAGAACCTTGAGCATAGCATCACACCCCGTCGGCGAGAACACCACAACCCAGACAATCGGCGCCGCACTGTCCTTTGCAGCGCTGACAGCAATCTGGAAATCGCGCTCAAACGACTCCACGACGCCCGTCTCGTACACCACGAGTTCCTCGACATCTACACGCTCCTGCGTGGACAGGGACGGGGCCATGAGAGTCTTGGGGATGATGTCGCGGCGCTGTTCGCCGACAAGGAAGAGGAGGGCTGGTTTGCTGCTGGAGCTGGAGCTTGTGTTTGTGTTTGCATTATCTGGCCCCGCTGCAGATGTTCCGAAGCGGGCATTGTAGTGGTCCAGGATCATATGCGCCAGATTCTCGCCGTTGCCGGCGTCTGCGCCGTGGATGGAGGCGTGTGGGAAGTGGGCGTCACGCACGGTGCCGAGGGCGCGGGCTGTGGCGGGGCCGACGGTGTAGAGGATTAACGGGAGGGAGCGGGTGCGTGGAGGAACTGGTTTTCCAAGGTTATTTAAGGGTTAGTGGGTGTTTTTTTTCTGCTTGTAGTGGTGTGGAACGTACGGCCCTCGGCCTCGAGCATCTGCGCGAGCCCCTCGACCGCGCGCTGGCTGGTGAAGATCAAGCCGCCATACGACCTGACATTGGCAGTGCCATTGGAACTGCCATTGGGGTTGCCATCGGTCTGGTCCTGGTCGGAGCTCTTCCCAAAGGCACCCGAGGCAAACAGACCCCGCACGCGGGCGAGATTCACAGTGTGGAAGCGGTGTTCCAGGACCGGAATAAAGGACGGAGTGTAGTTACGCGCGGAGAAGAAATCATCATATCCGTCGTGCGAGGTAGATTTTGTTTTGAGTAGCAGGATTGGGGTAGACATGTTTGGTATAAAGCGAGAAGAGAAGAGAAGAGAAGAGAAGGGGAGGGAAAGGAATAAGGTGGAGTTGGAGAGCGGATGGATTTACCCCACGAATGGGTGGAGCTTCTGTACGCCCTAATGCGATGCTTGAATTTATGGCAGTGGCATCATACCGCTAAACTGATGAGCCCCTTGAATAGGACTAATCCACTCTAATCGCCTGGTGGTGTATAGCTCGGCCTCGGGTTTCTGTTCATTCAAAATGCCAATGTCATCAAAGATTCCTGCCCGCACTATGGTAATATCGGCGAAAACCTCGGGAGACTTCATTTTCCGTCCATATAGCGGCGTGCCTGCATCACTCTCGTCAGATATTGTCACTAGAGTTCTGGTCTTATCATATACAGACCACAGTCCGGACAGAAATAATTCCTGATATGATTTCCACTATCCGATGTTTTGGCCACTTCTTTCGGACTGCCAGTGATAGTCAATTGGGTATTGTCGACGATGAAATTGTAGGAATAGGCGGATCCGGTCAGTTTGCGACAATCAAGACAGTAGCATAGTCCCTAACAAAAAAGAGTAAGATGGAATTAGATTATAGCTCATAGCAAAGAGACTTGAATCATGTCAAATGAAACTAACCGACGCTATAGGTTGGCCACTATATTGGATTCGGACTTTGCCGCAGAAACAGCCGCCAACAGCCATTCTCATCGAGTGCAATGCTCCCTTGTGATACAAAAGAAACCAAACTCGGGGATTTTATAGATGCCTGGAGACGTCCACGATGGTTTGACTAAGCACGAGACGGTTGGCCCCAACAAACGGGTGTTGGGCAAAGCTATGAACAGCCATATCTGTGTTTTTGTAGATCTCTTAGGCCTTATTGTGGCCTGTGTAGCATCGCCACTTCATACAATAAGCTCAACACTAGCCAGTATGACACCGGTCCCAAGTGGGAGAGCACCATAGTTTGCTATAGTACCTGGCGACGGTCTACTTTGGATGCTGTTTTTTTAGTAGCGCGGTTAATTTCCATAGGAGTTAAGAAATACGTTAATCGAGCATAGCCCTCAAAGAATCTTCGAATTACTGGTTACGAGAAAGTTGTGACAGACTCTGGGAATTGCTTCGTTTAAAAAACAGAACACAAAAAATTTCTCCCACCGGAAAAAAAAAACACTAGAGACACACAACCCAAACAAAAAGAGAAGTGAAGAGAAGAGAAGAGATCTATTTACAAACCGGGGGGGGGGGGGGAAGAGGAGAGGAACGGGTGGTGGGAGATGCCTTCCGGCCATTGCCTGGGGCCGGCAGTCGCAGTGGTCACAGGGAGGGCGGCCAAGCGGGCCGCCCTCCGCCCACCCCAGACGACTGGGAAATTGGGAGTCATAAGAAGGAAAAAGGTAAGAGTGGAGAATAGAGATATTTATATCCAACTATTCACCCTTATATTCAATTTATATTAGCTGGTAAAATTGTAGAGTTATAGAATTTAAAAAATATATATATATAAAATATATAAAATAAAAAACGACTACTGCTCTATTTTATACATAATAATTCTTGACTGTAAACCTTTTATTTGACCTATAAGTATATTAGATCTACACTAATAAAATATATCAGGACTAGTATGAGCTGAAGGTTTCCTACGAGCTATTATGCTTAAAAGATTAGATTCCCTTTATTATTAAGCTAAATAAGGTAGGCATTAATAGATATAAAATAGACTAGAGGTATAGTCCGTCTCTGTAAAGAGCTTTCTTAGAGATCAAAATAGAAGTTGAATATACAGTCTTTTGATGGTTTTTAAGATATTTCTGGGTAATTTCCCCCTACTTCTTCTAATCTTATTTACAGTGTCGAATCCACAGGGCAAGACAGAGGCTACTCGAAGTGTAGTCGTAGGTCTTGCTCGATGTCAGTCTACGTAACACTTATTGAACCCTGGTATATAAAAGCAACTTAACCCTTTCAGTGATGTCGATTATCATATTGCTTCCTTACCATCTTACAAATCTTAGTTTTCATACTTCATCCAATTTATTTAATTCCTCCAGACACTTAAAAAGTGACAACTTTATCTACTTTTCTTCTCCCTTGAACTTTCCTTTCCATCCCCCCCCCCCCCAAGCTCGAAATTCCTCGCTACGATGGACGCAGAAATCCGATGCCATCGTCGCAAAGCCATCATGCACCTCTGCAAAGAGCTCAAATCTCCACTGTGACTTCCCACCCGATACTATTCTTCAAAAACTAGGTGTTCACGCCACCCAGGTTGGTCTCAGTGACACGGGCCTTCTTAAATTCGTGCCGTCGTTCTTCCAGCCCGCAGAAAAGAGTATTCTGGAAAAGTACCCGATCTCTCAAGAGGCATGCGAGAGGCAGGGATATGACAGCGAAAATGATATCGGTTATGTTGTCATTTATGAGCTGCCGCAACTGAATCCTGATCCGGACTGGGACCAGTGCTTGAAAGACACTCTCAAGAGCTTGATGGAGGACCCCGGTCCTATATCTCGACGAGGAAGAGCTATTTGAGTATGCACTCAGTAGATACGAATCCAGCGTTCAGTGGTATGATCGCACGAGTGATTTTAACTTCAGAGACAACACCCGCGAGATCAGAGACTATTTCGACAGTCTTGTTTGCCATGTTCCAAGAGAAGGACTGCCGGGGTGTTGTTCCTTGTACAACCATCTGGGTCATTTCCAGTGGCCGTGAAGGTAAGCAATACATTGATGGAATTCGATAGGTAAAATCTAACAATCACCAGAGCCAGATGTGCCGATCGACTCCCCTTTGTGCACGATTGGATTGAGTCTCCCTCTGGTCGTTCTCGGCCCAGCTGGAGAGTCTATGGCCAATATGAAGATGCTTCCGCTGAATCGCCTCTGTCTCACGCGATGCTCGCGATGACAGCTCGGGTCAATTCAACCACACAAGACCAAAGTCTGACGCTTCATGAGCTCAGAGCAATCTTCATCTTTATGGCGGCTCGGTCATTGACGAAGCTGCATCAACACAATCCCATGTATCCAGTGAGTTTCTATAATGGGACTATCTGTAAACAAATTTCCCCTGCAAATTATTGCCGATAGGTCCTTCTTGTTTCTTACATGGGTGTCAAACATACTCGGATCACTCAAGCCCGTTTGAGGGAAACGTTCTGATTACAATACTCGCCGCTTTTCAGCTTTGAGGAAGATGCCGGTGCACCCGGGAAGCTGTTTGCTCGTTACTTCTTGAGCAAGCCTATTGGACTACAAGAGATGGCTTAGAGAGTCTTGGATTGATTGCTTGACATGAAAGGACTCGAACATAAACACAGCCCAAATAATTGTCCTAATTTATAATATAAGAACATGTGACCGCAGCGAAACAACTCCCTATTTATTTCTTAGCGTTTGAGTGACCTGGTTTACTTGATCAGGATACATATAGAAGAAAGGGGGATATAGGGGTTTACAAAGGATTGGAAAAAGGATTGGAAAACTGACTGGAAAACGGATTAAAAAATAATGATAGCAGTAGTAAAATAGCTATCTATATATTGAGTAAGTTAAAAATGAGTTAAAAAGGCCTTAAAATCTTATTTTTATTCTCTACTACGTCCAAAGCTGCCTGGGCGAAGCCAGGGTCGGCAGAATGATTTACGGGAATGGTTGACAACACAAGGAAAGAATTGAGTCTAGGACAGGCTTATGTACAAATTAAATCAACAGACTACTGGTCGTCCAGCACATGCAGGTACTTTTTCTCCTCGCGACGCTCGCGCTCCGTGGCCGGAGGAAGGTCGTAGTACGAGGCGCTGCGGTATCCTTGCTGTGCAGTTGTTAGCTTATATATATCCTACTTGGGAATATCGAGTACACATACCAGGTAGTGGAAGGTCAGGTCGGCAAGATCGGCGGTCTCCTCAATGCCCAGATCCTTGAATGTCTTGGCCTCCGGGTCGATCTCCTGGTCCATGAACTCACGCTCCACCTCGTCCGCGGAGGTGGTGTGCCACCAAATGTACTTGTTGAGGTAGTAGGCCATAGGCTTGAGAATGGCCTTGGGGACGTTGAGGTGACGGCGGTTCTTGATGATCTCACGGTCGACAAGCTCGGCAATCTCGGCCGTCGAGTAATTCTTGGGGCCGTACAGCTCGTACGTCTGGCCAACAGTGCTGTCATCGTGCAGCATCCGCTCCAGGGCGCGGCCGACATCAATTGCCTAGATACGTCAGTGGAGGCTCGCCGAGTCATATCGCGGAAACTTACGTGAACCGGCCAGAAACGCTCCTGCATGTGGTTGGCAGTAAACAGGTTGGTGACGCCAGCCAGTTTGTGGAGGAGGTTGTCTTCGAAACCGAACATTGGGGCAGGGCGCACAATCGTCGTCTCGGGGTAGATGGAGCGGACGACTTCCTCTCCCCATCCCTGTGAACTTTCTTTAGCATGTTCCGTACCTGAACAACAGTAATATATGAACCGACCTTGGTGGCAAAGTACTCCGACGGCGAGTCCTTGCGCGCATTGTAAGATGAAACATGGACAAATCGGTCCACATCATATTTGGCGACCGCCTCGGCGATGCGCTCGGCACCGTCAACATGAACGTCCTCGTAGGTGAAGTTCCTGAGCATTGTCAATGGAACATTCAGACCCCGTCTAGCTCTGATGATCACTCACTTCGTAGGGTATTGGCGACCGACAAGGTTGTAGACGATGTCGGAGTGACGGACGCTCTCCTCGATGGACTGGGTGTTGCGCAGGTCGTATTCCTAGGGCGGAGTCAGAAAAGCAAATTTTGCTGAGACAATGGCGAAAATAGCTCTCGTACAATGAAGTTCACCCGTCCCAGATCACCCGTTGGCTTCAAGTGTCTCTTCATCATCTCCTCGCGGTAGGGGACGACCACTGTGCATCCCTGGGTGGCTGCGGAGCCATCAGTCCTATATCCTGGCATTCTCTCCTTTCCAAATCCTCAACATACCGAGCTTGTTGACAATGTATCGACCCAAGAAACCCGTAGCACCGAAAACCGTGGCAGTGTGACCTAGAATCAAGATGTGAGCCGATCGCATATCCGAGGCGAAAAACGAAGCAAAAAGGGTAGAGCTACCTCCGAGAGACGAGCTACAAACACCGCGCATTAGCATTCAAAGCAATACACTTCAATTCCCATGCAATTGACTGCTTACCGGCCACCCTGGACCTTCAAGATGGGCTTTCCCGTTCGAGTGATGGAGACATCCTGGAGGTAACGGCGTTGGAATTGAACCTGGACCCGAGGGGCAGGGACAAAGGCCCTCTGCCCCAGGACAGAATGCATGGCCCGGGACTTCTGCATGGCCGTGGATGGGGGAATGACAAAGGAGGGGAGAGTGGTGATGGCAGCGACGGGGCTTTCGCAGGAAGTCCAGCACGGGACTTGGCGCTAATCCCAATCCGGACACCACCCCTTCACCTTGTTTTTGTGCTTCAATGACTTGCTCTTCTTTTACCCTCGACTTGATCGATCTGTTTCGACTTGGGTCAAGATTTTTGGAGCATCTCAATTTATCATAGTCAATGGGCTTTGTGCGCAGCACCGCAGCAACCGCAGAGGTGCAACACCCCAGCCCACATCTGACAACACAACCTCTGTGATTGGATGGCCTGGTCGTCTTCGATGGCCTGCTTTGCGATGCGCACAACTCATAGTCTGGTGGAGGATGTCTTGATGAGGTATTCTATGAGATCAGCAGACAGGCAGATTCACCCTTTTCAGATCCAGTTTTATCTACAATTTCTTCATCGAGGTCGACGGTACGGAAAATTTTGCCGAAGCAACCACCCTATCCTCGCATTTCATCGCAATGACCAATGGTCTCGGACACCATGTTTACAAGCAGGGAGGATATATCTTGGATCGATATAACAAAATGTTCACCGATTTGCTTCAAATTAACTGGGATGCAATTCCACTCCTAGTTCAGGTGGTGTTTTCTCATGACGCCCCAATGAGCGAAGCCGCCACATTCATGTTCCAGCACACATCCTAAATGTCACAAGATGACACATTCTCATGAGCATCCAGGGCGCAGGTCGTCTCCGATCCACCCTTGGGTGTAACTTTCAAGGTTGCGAAAGGAGAGCCTTGAGGTTGATCCAACTCTCCATCCAGATCACAATAGCTCCATTTGGAGCTCGCTGGAGTTCGCGGTCATGGTGTTAGCACAGCTCAAGCCATCAAAGATGCGGTGGCGGGGAAGACATACGGAACCAGCAGTGCGAGCTACCAGAAGGTTGTGTGTGTCCCAAGACATCAGTGTCAGTGTCGCAGCCAAGAATGTCGAGGTGGAGATAGCATTGACCGTCGTCCTTGGTCTTGACCGTTACAGATGATTGCACCACTCCAAGAAGAGAGGATGCAAGAAGAAGAGCAGTGGCGAGAAACTGCATTGTGAAGGCTGCAGTGGGGAGTATGTGAATATCGTAGAGCTGGAAAGACGTAAGCCCAGGGGGTGGTTTTCATGCTTTTATACCCCAGGGAGGTAGGTCTTTTCTACTGTACTGTAGACTTCCTCTACAAGAGGTTGTTCTACCAACAAGGCCCAGGGGGCTGTTTCCAACATGGTCCAATAGCACTATGCTATACCCCGTCGCCCCATCAAATCTCCGTATGCCTTGCAAGCTGCCAAGATGGAGGCTCCAGCCTGGCGTTTCAAGGCTCAGAGAGAACAGCAAGGCTGACTGGGGTTTATCCACGTCGTTTGACTCAATTTATTTCTGGATCCTTATGTTCTGGTTACGACAATTTCTACACCTATCATATAAACATCTCTTCGTATGCCCAGCATAAGCTGCGTCATCCATGCATATGTGCGATCTCCGTGTCCGAGTGCGACAAGGGCCCCCATGGAATGCATACCGGCTATTCAGACATATCAGGAGGTACTTTGAACGGGCGTCCGACTTCCTGCCAGAGCGATGGCCAGATGAGGGAAAGGATCTGGCTTGATGAGCAGGCGTAATATTCTTTCCTGATAGGTAAGTTATCTATTTCTGTGCATGCACATGCTACGGCATTCAAGTTTTTATTGCTCGGTTATGCCGAGAGGCTAGCTTGCATATCTAAAACCCCTATTCCTGTTCCAAAAAGCAGCTGGCTCTGCTCCAGATGCGAGGGGTATTACACCGTATTGCAATGGAGTTTGATATTGCGTTGGCGTCTGGTGAGGATGGGGTGGCATTCGACACGCAATCGAAGGATACCTTTACTTCGCATTGGAGTCACTTCAGATGATCTTTACAAAGCGAGAGAAGACAGCTGGGGCTTAGTTACGAGTGGTATATGAAGAGCCAAAGTGAGATTGGGAGGAGGTATATTTTATCAATAGAGCCGCACTGCGCATTACCCTTGTGTTGTGCTATAGTGGAATGGGAATGGATTTCACAGAAGCCGCTGACCCTCGCTTCGCTTAGGGGGCAATAGGAGACGTCTCTAATCCCTAGGTCCTCTTTCTTCAATGTTTAGCGGGCGCTAAGAAACTATGATTAGGAAATTGTTTCGCTGCGTTCGTATATTCCTATACTGTAAATGCCTGGATTGTTTGAAAATAATTGTGATATGGTTCTCATTTTAATCAGAGCTCTGCTGGATACCTCAAGCGATAGTTCACATACGATATTGCAGTTCCTAATATGTGTACTGGGAGATCAGTATGGCCAAGAAAAGAAAATTAATGGGAATGAAATAGTCATGCTCTTCTTTTCAATGATATTACTGTATTATATCTAGTATTGGCACTATCCCCAATACAAGGAGAGATAGAACTGGAGCACATCGATGTAAAATTAATCCGGCGCAGAAACTACCCTTCCCTCAGGTAACCCTCAGAAGACCAGGGTCGACTCTTCAATCAAACTCTTCTAACTCTCCCGCGTATATTTCTACATTCCCCAGCTGAAATGTGATACTGATCTCGACCAGCATTTACTTTCTGCACCATGTCTGCAACGATTCATTCTACTATCGTTGATCCCGATAACTTGATCCCAAGACTGGTCGACATCTAACAGGAAGGTATAAAACAAAAAGAATTAAAGCCAATTATGACGGTGTTATTCATCTTACTGACGCCGTCATCACAGACAAGGATGTAAAGAGACTCATCCCGGAGATGTTCCAGAATTCGGACATCGCAACCGAAGATGAAATGGACCGATGATCATTGGACGAACGAAAAAATACATCATTTTCCGTGACTTTTTCCAAAGCCTTCTGACCGATTTTACAAACCCTCGAGCTTGGGGCATGACTGAAGACCGGGAGTCTGACGACGCGGCAATCACCAACGCCATAAGAGCCCGAGGAGACCATTTCCTTGCCCCAAAAAAAGCTGGAAGATGCCGAGGCGAGAGCATTTTCGTGACCTGGTCAGAAATCAGGCTATAATATTAAGGCTGCTTATGCAAATGGTTTATCTGCTCCTGGAAGACAAGAAAGGCCCGAAACTCTAGTATGTGATCTTTCTCTACGGCTATTTCGTGCGATACGAATCTTGACACAATTCTCTTAGCTTCCCCATAACAGGATGGAAGATGAAATACGTGGTCAACGGTGAACAATTCGCTAGTCGAGCAGACAGTGCCGTGACGGTTGGTTCGCGACAAGGCATACCCATCATCTCTTATACTAGCGTGAGTCAATCCCCAGATCATACTCATGGTTCTCTTCCTGATATGCAGCAGAGGTTCTAAGGACAGGCCTGAAGCCAATATCTCACAGAAACCTTGAGTGTGATGCTGGGACAGCTTGCTCAGAATCTTAGTATACCCGGCATAGGTTTGCAGGACCAGGAAGGCTTCGTGCTAGGAATTCATGGTTCCCATCTCCACATTGCCCGTGGGCATTTCACTGCCGATGCTATTTTTAGGGTTTGATCCCATGGATGCTCAAAGGAGGATATTTTTGAATTGAAATTCACGCGAGGCTACAATGTGTTTGTGAAGAAGGATTGGCTGGAATCTATGCGTGCCCTCGCCCGGTTGTTTCGCTACCTGATAAGTGACAATGCTAAAGTCGATACTATATAGACTCACACTCTGAAGGGTCTGATCAGCCCTTTTTTTTACTCTCATCTAGCTCTTGACTTGTGAGGTTGCTGAAGGCCGGCCGGCCTCATTAGTAAGTTCTACCAGGGGGCACGTCCGACCCCAGCCTTGGGTCACAGAACTGGGGCAGAGTATGTATATATATATATATATATATATTAAGTAGACCATAAAGACTGATACTCAACCCAAAAAGTCATTACAAATTCTGTGCGAATAAGTTAAGTATAAAAAGAGACTAATTAGGATCTAGAGAGGTGTACTATTTTATTTAAATATACAAATGAAGTAAAAAAAAATTGAGTGACGCAGGGATCGAACCTGCAATCTCTTGAGAATCAGAGCCGAAATCAAGCGCCTTACCATTAGGCCAGCCACCCCTTGTTAACGGACCAAAGTCGCAAAAATAACTCATATCAATAAAAGAAAAAGAAAAAGAAAAAAAAAAAAATTAGTATATCTATCTTGCCATTATAGGCTCATGGCACCAAATTCCCATGAATAAGTACCATAGTAAATGATAATGCTGGAGGTTTTAAAGCACACATGACACAAAAATATCTCCTTAAGGTTGAGGAAAAGCCCACGCCTCTCTAATGCAGGGGACATGATGCTGTCGTCGAGGAGGGAGGATTTCACTCAATGGTCTTCAGGACCTCCCAACACCATCAAAAGTGACCTTGTGCTTAGGGTGAAGGTGACCTTTTAAAATCCTCCACACTCAACCCATTCTCAAAAAAATTCTAGAATATAATATTCATGAAATTCTTGGTCCGAAACGAAACAGCAGCTTAGTCCGTCGTAACCTGCCAATAGTGGCCGAGGCAGGGTATGCACACTGCCGGTTTCCCCATTAAACACACGCACCAAAATTATTTACCACCTCGAAAACCCCCTTCCAGCGACCGAAAAAAATCAAAAAAGAGAGAATATAATGAGAAGAGCAAATTAAATTATTGAAACTAAAACAAAAAAAAAAAAAAAAAAAAACGACTGCTGTGTCGCGTGGACGATCCAAAGATTGAGAAGAGGAGTATAGTGGGCAGGCCACGGCCATCTCTGGTAAAAGGCAAGAAATGGGTTCTGAGCTAGCTTGTCCCACTCCTCGCCAGTTGCGACTTAATGTCCTACATAAGGGGGTATTTGTCCCACCCACAGGCCCGAGTTCGAGTCCAGCAACCACCACATTACGCTTATTCTTTTATTCTTATTTCTTATTCTTCTTTTCAACCCCGCATCATCGATGACTTCAGTTTTCTGGTAGCTCTTCATTACCTGGCGAAAAACAATCTCTATCGACCACCCCCACACTCACCATGTCGTCGGCTGCTTGTATCTTCTGCAAGATTGTCAAGGGTATGCTCATGCTACACCGAAACTAGCTCTCAATTCCCCTCCCTTGAAAACATGTCCTGTGGTCATACCGCCCGAGATACATCTGGTGAAGAGTGCTGTTGCTAATATAAACACACCCCCGTTGCACAACAGGTGATATCCCTTCCTTCAAGCTCTTCGAGAGCGACAAGGTCTTTGCTTTCCTGGATATCCAGCCGCTCAGCCGTGGCCATGCGGTGAGTTTCTCCCCCGGTTGTTTTCCCCGCACGGGCGCGTCCTCTCGGTCATTTCGATGCTGTGGTCGCCAATACACACTGGGTTATGTGGTGGCAGTATATTGGACCGCGATCAATGGAAAGAATCGAATTGAGATGAGCAATCAAAGCTGACAGCTTCGTTGAAAACAGCTCGTGATCCCCAAGTTCCATGGCGCAAAGCTCACCGATATTCCCGACGATGACCTGCTCGAGATCTTGGTACGTTCCCCATCAACCAGGGTGGATGGTTGTGGTTCGAGATGTGTGAAAGTGTGGAAGAAGAGAGAAAGAGAGAAAGAAAGAAGGTTATGTCCCGATCGACATGGGTCTACCTCGGCGCCCACAAGGTCCTTGGACTTGAACCTGTCGACAAATGACGGAGACGCTGGAAACTACATTCGAGAAGAGAAATTCATATGGCTAATGATTCTCCGCAGCCCGTGGCAAAGAAGATCGCCCTCGCGACCGGCGCCCAGGACTTCAATATCCTCCAGAACAACGGGCGCATTGCGCACCAGGTGGTTGACCACGTTCACTTCCACATGGTATGCTATCCCTCATTTCGACCTCCCTTTTTTTTATGCGGTGGTGGTTCCACAAGTTCTACTGTAGCTATGCTGACGCCCTAAGTAGATCCCCAAGCCCAACGAAAAGGAAGGTATGAGCATTGGTTGGCCTAACCAGGCTACTGATATGGACAAACTCAAGGCTCTGCACGAGGAGATCAAGGCGAAGATGTAAATCTGGTCTTTACTCGTGTGTCAATATCAATGGCATGTTTCTCTAGCGATACAAGTATCAATCGGTTAAGACTGAACCTGTCTGTCCCTGACGTAGTAGTGTTTGACCGGTGTCCGTGGGACATGCCTATGAATGTAGAATGTCAAATCTTTTGTTCTAAGTCGATCCTATATTCTCTAGCTGAGATTCGGAACAGAACCAATGCCGTATATACTACAACCCATACCTGGCCACATAGTTCGAGATCACAGACAGACACACCAAACCCCAGTGATCATGCAGTTGCTTCAGTGCTGGCCTTCTTTCCTGCCTTGTCATCTTTCTGCCCAGCACCCGGATAGAACTCGATCTTCCCGTTATCCTTGATCACATTGGTTCGGTCATACAGAGACCGAGCCCGGATATACGGGTCGAGCTCCCAGTATTGCTTGCGCAGCTGATCGACCAAACCGTTGCGCTTCTCCTGCGCAGCAGACGCAGCATCGGTCTCCTTCTTGAAGCTGGCGCGGATCCACTCCAGCGTAATGTCCTGGACTTGCTTGGCGAGCGCCTGGCGCTGGGTGATCAACTCGTCCCGGGATCCCGTGTCTTCCATTAGAGGGTTCTCCTTCTCCTTGACTTCCTCATACTTGTATTCCCAGTTCTCGTCGCCTTCGAGCTCCTTCATGATGCGGTCCGGGGGAATGAAGGCTTCGATATCTTCGCGGTTTTTGGTGAAGTGGATCTTGGCGGCCACTACGGGATCGAGCCAGCCCTTGATGATGCTCCAGATACCTGCAGACCGCGTTAGAAAAACCCGGAATTTGTGAGGGGTGAGTTACGGACTGGAGAAAATCCAAGGCGCTTTGTGGATGAGCACGGATCCTAAGGACTCGGGGTAATTGGCTTCGAAGCACTTGATCATAAATTTCACGGGGGTATAGTCCTGGTGGGAATCAGCACCGAACAAAAGACAACCCAAGGGAGAAACTTACCATGTTGGCCAATGCAAAGTCGGTCATATCGAAGATAATTGTCTTGTCGGGTTAGATGCGATTGTCAAACAAGCTGTAGGAGACTTACCGCCGTCTCAACGGGAGGCGCCAGCAACAAGCGCGCCGTCTCAATGGTGTAGACTGTAAACCGCTCCAGCGCCTCGACGTCCTGATCGGATGCGCGGTGTAGCCGCACGCGGACAACACAGATCGGACGGCCGAAGCGGTCGACGCCGTGCAGGAAACTCTTGCCCATGCGCATCTGGAACAAAAAGTCCTCGCCCTTCTTCTTCTCGGCCGGGTCGGAGCTCTTGGACTGCTTTAGAGCAAGGGCTTCGCCATTGGCCATGATATCGTCGTCGACATGCACGTCCTGTAACCGCCACCGCATCGTGGAGATAAACATGACCAGAGCCTTCTTGACATCCCACTTGCGTGCACGCAGGAACCGCAGCAGCAGAGCGTCCGGGTTGTCATGCTTCACCATGTTCCAAAAGGCGGTTCTGATCTCCTCCGGCGACAGGTCCATTAGGGCTTGTTGGAATTCCTTGGACTGGCCGTACTTGTCGTCTCCATCGGTGATGTTGATCGAGGCCAAGCTCGAGGCGATGCCGTCCTCTGACGCAACGCTCTTGGTGTCATCATCATCATCATTACCGCGACCCCAGAGCCCCCACCGGCGCTTGGACTTCTTCTTATCCTGAGTCGGGCTGGGGGGCGCAGCGTCGCCGGTGCCCTTGGCCTTGCCAGCGGGCTCGAGGCCGTCCAGATTCACCCCAAAGACCTTGAGGGCGAGGACCCAAAACTCCTGGAGCTTGACCTCTTGCTCAGGGGTGAGGTTCCCGATGGTGCCGGGGGCGGGTTCAGTGGGCATGGTCTTGAGAGTGTCGATGACTCCGAGGAACGGTTCTTGCGGAGGGGGGCACGAGGGAGAGATTGCGGACGAGTCTTGCTTGGAATTGAAGTATTTATCCTGGAGCCAAGCACTTCCGCCAACGGCCAACAGAGTGAATGTGATTGTCCAGAAAGAGGACGCCTTCTTCGGCTCTGTTGATGACGAGCAGGTGGAGTACGGTCGCGCGAGTGGATTGGACCGGGGAGCGTAGTCGGAGATGTGTCCCAGAGCACAGGGGGGTTTGGCCGAGGAGCAGAGGCGACGGCGAAGAAGCAGACAAGCACGCATGTGCAGGACTCAATCGACTGGGATAGTCCAGGCAAGAAGAAAGTTGAAAGGGGAATTGGGACGGAAGATCGGAGAAGGCGAGTGGATTCCCTCAAAATCACGATGACGGTGATCTGTGGGGAAGAGATCTTTCGAATGAATAGTAACAATTGCCTGTATCGCTCGATCTTGATTAGATCTACAACCCGCTGTCTCGGTCTACAGTCGATGTTTTATGGTCATAGTCTTTCCCTCGTGTGAGGTCCTCCAATGTCCGGGGGATCAGCGTCAACTGCCCAACCCACTTTGTTTCTTTAACCGAATCTTCCGTTTCGCAGTGCTCTTCTCGGCCCACCTTCGCGTCCCCACCGCGCTCGAACGGAATCCCCCACGACTCTCACAAGTCGCAATGGATGCGCCGGCCCCTCGATCCTCGTCGCGTCCGCGACCTTCCTCTCGGCCTACAACCCCTCTACGCCCCAGCTCGCGCTCGTCATTACGGGAGGCACATGGATATGGGAATAGCATCAGCAATGCAGGGTACACACAGCCCGCCATCAATACCTTGGAGCCACAATTCGCAGAGCTCGCCGACTCCATGGCGGACCTCGAGGCCAACTTCATGCATCTGCAATTGATGCACGAGAGCCTGACGCGGTTCAGTGAGAGCTTCGCCAGTTTTCTGTACGGGTTGAATATGAACGCCTTTTGTGTGGATTTCCCCGAGGTATGATCAGAGACGCGTCGACTGGGAATGACGTGCGACGATGCTAAAACAAACCACCACAGGCTCCGATCAACGACTCTTTCCGACAAGCCAAGCAGGCAGAGACAGAGAAAGGTATTGAGGGTCCCGTTTTCTCGTGGCGTGGGGTTGAGGGGCTGTTCGATGACGATGTTCGCTAACAACTTCCTCCAGAGGCGGAATCAGAACCCATGCGACCGGCAGATGAGGGCGAGATGACTTTCTTGTGAGTAAGATCTGCGGGTGAACAGCAGATCAGCAGATACCCGTCGCGAGCTCTGAGATTGACCGGTTGGCGCATTGCAGGACTACGGACACCTCCTTTGTCGAAAACCCACCGAGCACCGTCTCCTCCAAACCAACTTCCAAATACTCTGCGCCCTCACGAGCATCTTCACGAGGTACAGGTCGTGGCGCGGCGACCAGCCGGTACACCACCCGAGGCACTGCTCGCGGTGCTCGACCCAGCGCACTGCCTCGCGGGAGAGGAACGCGGTAAATAAGCAGTTACGCCGTGTCTTGTCTGTCAGTCATTGCGACACACATCAGCAGAAATACGGGAAACACCGCGCACTGTTTCTTGCGCCAGTCTACTCTCCAGGGAGTGACCTGGGATCCAGAAATCAGGATGGTGGCGCCATTTGGCGAACTGGATTCTTCTATCGGACGATTTGAGTAGCCCTAGTCGGTCGGCTGTTTGATTGTTTATGCCTATACCACGAAATATGCCTTTGGAATGATCATGAATAGAAATAACACTGTTTAGAATGGCCCGAGTAATACTGCCACCGTAGTCCCTTTCCAATCACCGAGTTCGTGCAACATCCCAAGCCCATAGAGGCATTCTCTATTTTGCGTATATAAAAAAACAAAAAAAAGAATCCTCGTTTCCGACCAAACTCCTGAGGTTGATGCGTGGTGATGGCATCGGGGAAGGAGCATCTCCGATTTCTCTTATCCGGCGGTCACTCGGTTTCAGGCGAAAAAAAGGACCGCCCGATGGCAAACCACCTCTCCGCCACGAAATCCGACTGCCAGGCACTTGGATCCAGCGCCATCTCATAGATAAGCATCTTTATTGTTTTGCTTTGCGTCATTGGGATTCTCGTGATTGACGGTGGGGCTATTGTTGGCCTGAGTGCATTCGACTGCCAACCCTTGAGTGAGGTCTATAGCTGCCACCCCCCACGGCCCTTGTGTATTGACTTGAATAACCATTGTGGGTTTCCCCCAACCTCTCGCGTTTATTGAGCTATTGTGTTGGAACAATACTGACAGTCAACCCCACAGTGCAATGCTGGCCCTATTCAGGGGGAGTCCTTGAGGCTATTGACGGCCTCATATTCTACGGCCATAAGTATCGTCACTCCCTCCTTGGACTTGTGGCTTTTCCCATCTACCATTTTTCTTCTTCTTTTTCTTCTTCTTCTCTGCATTAGAAGTCGGGAACTTCTATTGGCGTCTCGTGACTGCATCTTTCCATAGCATTGTGTCTTCTCAAGTCCTGATCCTGATCCTGCCCCTGTCTTTGTCTCTTATCTCTTTTCTTCTCGTCGTTGACCCTCTCCCACAATGGCGAATCTTGATTCCGCTCATCTTCTTTCCGAGGCCGCATTTGGCTGTGGTAAGTACTTGGTTTTCTTGTATAGTTGCGTGGCCGCTGGTTCTCTATAGTGCTGACTGCCCCGCTCATAGAACATCTTGCCGCAATCCTCAAGGATGGTCAAACTGCTGGCCAGTTCAAGGACCAATTCCGCAAGCTTGATGACTTGCTGGCTCCGTACTCCAAGACCGAGACGGTTGCCGTTCAGACCAGTGGACTCCGAACTGTGGAATCTTTGAAACCCAAGTACCACTGCTTGACTTGCTCCGAAGTCTGCTTGAACACCGAGCGAAAGGCTCACACCAAGACGACTAGACATCGGTTTTGTAAGTGGCCTCTTGTCTTTTGAGGACATGACGATCTATATCGCTAACACTCCACTGATACAGACATGGAATCCCGCAGCCGATTTGTTTTTTGTGAGGCTTGTGTGGATTTTGTCTACGACCATGGTCTGGAGAGACTGCGTGGCCCATCTGGTAAGCTTGAGAGCAATGGTCAGTCATCTAATACATGATTTTCCTGGACATATCCCCCGTTGGAAATGCAATTCCACTGACTTCCTTTAGACGGCAATGGGAAGTTGGTTGAGGACTCGGCCTCCGAGGTCTATGTCAAGAACAACGCGTACAGAAACCCCTGCTGCCGACGAGGTGCTCGGGGTGTGTGGAACATGGGACAGACCTGCTACCAGTCCGTGATCATGCAAGCGCTGCTTCACGAGCCGACTCTCAACGCGTATTTCCTGGCTGGGGGTCACGACGTTCACACCTGCCAGAACAGTTTCTGCATTGCCTGCGCAGCTGCCGATGTGTTCACGGATTTCAACAGCGGTGAAAAGACCGAAGCCGTCTCTGCTGCGACTCTTCTCTACTACGGATGGGATGCGTCCAAGGTATGTTTTCGTCTGATTTAGGCCACCTCAGGGAAATTCGCTAATCCAAACCAGGAAATGGCCGGCTACCGCCAGCAAGATGCCCATGAATACTTCCAGTTTTTGGTCAATGGACTGCACGCTTGCACCCCTGGTCATGCCGAGACCTACGACACCAAGTGCAACTGCTTCTTCCACCAGACCTTCTACGGCGAGCTCCGCAGCAGCGTGATGTGCCACAAGTGCGGCAAGACCACCAACACCTACGACCCGATGGCCGACCTGAGCCTTGACGTCCAGCTGCAGAACAAGAAGCGCAAGCTCGGCCGCTCCACCTCGACCCTCTCCTCGACCCCGACCCTCACTGGCTGCCTCGACAGCTTCACTGCTGTCGAGGACCTTCACGCCGACGCCGCCTACCACTGCGAGAAGTGCGGCAACACCCCCCAGCGGGCATCGAAGCGGCTGCAGATCCGCAAGTTGCCCGTTGTCTTGTGCATGCAGCTGAAGGTTCGTTGCATTAGACCCTGTCTTTTGTTTGCAGCTGTTTTTTTTTTTTTTTTTTTTTTTGGAATGTTCTTCTAACCCTTTTTCTTTTTCTTTGGCTTGATAGCGCTACGAGCACAACTCCGCGGCCTCCGAGAAGTTGGAGTGCCACATTGACTTCCCCTTGACCCTGAACATGCTACCCTACACCGTGAAGAAGGACAGGGAGCGCATCGACATGTCCAAATACATGTACGACTTGTCCACGGTCGTGGTGCACCAGGGCACCATGGACACGGGGCATTACTATGCCTACACGCGCTTGGGGGGAGACAAGGTACGTGCAACGATTTTGTTATTCTTTTCTCACCTTCATTTGACTTTGCTTGGCATTTGCTCTCTAAACGAAGACGACAATGTGCTAATTCGTATTCTTGTTCTTCTCTTATAGTGGGTTTTGATGGATGACAATAAAGTCACCGTCGCCAGCGTCGCCGACGTCCTGCGCCAGGACGCGTACTTGCTGTTCTACAGCATCCGGTCGGTCGACTCGCGGGGTGGTCTTTGAAAAGACCGGTGTGATGGGGGTGAATGCGAATGATCATGTGCATATCTGCGGCTAGAGCTTATCGTAGATACTCGTTTTAACTCGGCGGGTGTTTGTTTTTTTTTTCATTCATTTCATTTCACTTGCTTCTCTTTTCTTTTGGCTCTCTTTTAGGTTGCAGGGTGTACATAAACATTGTTAGGTCTGGTATGGAACCGGTAGTAGCATTCGGGGTCTTGTTCTGCGTCGGCGGAGTAGTAGTGGTCTTGTAGAAAGATCCTCGTGGACAGTTCGCGTGCTACTATGTAGTCCGATGCCTCGGGGCATATCTACGATCAAGACATGTACGCTGGCAACCTGTCGAGTGCCACGTCTACATGTTTATATCCCGATGAGCGAGAAAGCATCGAGCAAAGACAAAGCATGCCCGATAGCCCACACCCATTGCTCAAGTGTCATGCCATGCCAATCTAGGCGCATGTCAAGAAAGAACACAAATCCCAGAGAACAGATTCCGTCATTGAAATTGGGTAAGAAACAAAGGATGAGTATCATCCTCGTTTTTCGAGATTCTTCACACACAACAACCCCAAGTCCTCCCCCTCTCGTCCATTTGAGCGAGCAACCATGTCTCCTCCAACAAAAAGAAAAAATTTTTGAGCCGCCACGAGGGAAAAGAGAAAAACGTAAAGCACATATAAAAGAAATGGCGCAATTCATTTCCCGACGTTTTTGAAACATTCATCCACCCTGGACGCTAACGCATTGTCGAGAGCGTCGGTGGCTCGTAAATGGATCGTGGACGCGAACGGATCGAGGAGGGAGGAAGGTGGACATGGTTTTTTTTTGATTTTTGGTTTCTTTAGCGGTACTATTGGGAAAAGTTGAATGGTTAGTATATTTCTTGTGATCGATGTGATAGTTCGTTCCAGCGTCGAATATCCCGGTGTAGATTCTTCGATATGGCGGAGGGCGAAAGCGAGTCATCGAATGGACTAACCTTGTTGAAACCGATGTCCTGGGACTTCTCACGGAAGCACTGACGGCAGATGTTCATCTGTGACACAACCCATGTTAGCCACCATATTCAATTTCGCCAATTATGACAGCACTCCAAGGAAAGAAGAGAGTTTCCATACCCCGTACTTGCGGATCAGACCGGCGCGGTGCGAGCAGACACGGCTGAAATCGAGCGAATGTATTAGCGCAAGCCATTCGGTGCAATTGTGTGTATCCCAATTCCAACATCCAATTGTCCCTCGCCAAACTGCGAATTCGATATCTTCTCGGAGAAATTTTGAAAGGAGAGGGGTTTCATCAGGGGTCAACACACCAGCCACGGGAGCCCTTGCCGAACCTATGCAAAGCACACCAGTCAGTTCGCGATCTTTTTGTATCTCACAGTGGTTTCCGGAACGACTTACTTGCGGGGCCGGCTGTACCAAACGGACTCGTGAGTCATCTTGAGAGGTTGGAGGATAAACCTGGGAGTTGACGGGTGGTTGTTGGACGGAGGTCGCTGGCGCTGGGCGTTGAAGAACGAAAGGCGAAGGTTAGGGTTGAAATTCCGTGTGTGTGTCCCCCCAATTGGGGAGGCGCTCGGGCCAACTCGCTTGGTGCGGGCTAAGCTGCTTTTGGGGGGGTCATGTGATATATCTTGACAGATCAATGCCTTGCTGCCTTAGCACTATATTGTCGCCTTATCGCCTGTATGCCGTGACACCTTGATCCCCATGGGCAGTGCTTCGGCATTCCTTCCTGTCTTTTTCTCTTTTTCTCCGCTTCGTGCTGGATGGACATGGCCCGTGATACTCTTGCATGCAGGTTGGATTTTAGTGTGCGGAGTGAGCCCAACCCTATTCGGGTCCCTCGATTGCGACCGGCGCAGATCCCTTCACTCGATGGGAACTCTTTGCGATGCCTACCGAATCCCTCGGCGCCGTTGATCGCAGGGCCGATCACATCTCTCTCGATAGACAGACGAGAGGGTCATCCCCGCAGTCAGGATCACGGCACATGGACGGTGATGACCTCGGCGATCGCCGGACTGCATTGACCAGGCTCTCGTTACTGCCACAGATGCTCTCATATGATCTCCTACAGCCTAGATAGGGTCCAGAGCGAACCCGGTGGATGTGACATCAACAGGCATCGACACCATGCGGAGATCACCAAAGCCAATCTTGGAAGTCCTTTGCGACAAACCAAAAGGACGATGTCTAGGCAAGGGCTGTGCCGTCTACAGAGAAACCAACTCTCCCTATCTCGACTACTGTGTCCGATCTCAGGATACTCGTTGAGATTGCCTCGAAAGGAGTGACAGGATTAAGCATGCCGACTATCGTCCTACTTAAATCCAATCATCGGGTCAGCCATGATTTGCTTCGCGTATGGATTGACTGACCGCCGTAGTTATGCGGGGATGCATTAATTCATGCACGGCGTGCCAAAAGTCCTGGGCTCATGCTGATCGCGCGGGAAGAACCAACGCTCTAACGAGGGCTATTGGATGCGGGACACCAGGTCCACGTCGAGTTGCGGATGGCGCGGTGCCGGACTCCCGACTTGCAAGGCTGGATTCCTCGAGTTGGCAATATCACTCGAGTTTGAATAATACCGGTAGGGATTATTGTGATGGTGAGGCTGATACTACGGATCCAGGCTTTTTGAGGTCTTCGAATCTGACTGTTATTCTTGGCTCGGGATACAATATAGATCCTGAACCATAATACACACATGAAGGAATGAGTCATAGTGACAGCTTCCAAAGTTGCCTAGAAAGAGATCAAAAGACCGGGTTGTATATTCCGCATAAAAAAAAAGTGCGTGGGCCCAAGTGCGTGGGCTGAATCGGCATCCCAGCCTCCGTGGTCCAGAGCTCCCGGAACACCGCGGATGCCGATGCACTGGCCAATTGTTGCAGCTATTCTCGCAGATCATTCGCTAATGCTGCCTTATGGTGTGTCACTGCTGATCTTAGGACTCCTTGCAGCATCTCGTACGTGGGACAAGAATCTGGAGTATGGAGAGCATAGTAGGACAGCCCGTGGGTGCCTTGGCCATGGCGCAATTTGCACAGCTTGAGGCTGTGGTCTAATACGACAGGGAATACGCGCGTATATCTATGAGTCTATAGACTGGACAATCGATCCCGAACTATAGGATTTCTCGTGAGGGGTCGATATTTTAGGGTTAACCTGGCAGGGTCGGAAATCCCCACGGCTTTACTCTCGGGGATAACATCATCTTGCATTTCGGATTACTTCACAGGGTATAAACCAAACCAGTTGTGCCTAGACACGAGAGTTCAGTTGGCCGTTTTGCCATGCACCCACGACCGAATTTTTGGGTTCGTCGCAAATTCCCTAATTTGGCTGTCATATTTTCTTACGGAGACGGGAGGATCGGGTTTGTCAAGGACTATGAACCCACACCCAGCACATACAGTACAGTAGAATATAACTCTAAAAAACTCAACACGGGTCGGAGGACAGATCAAGCGAGGCCGAGAAGACAGGGATTGGCAGTTGGGGCGATTCCGGGGCCCGAGATTGCTGGCAGCTGACACGAGGGGCCAACATCGCCATTACAAGGGAGTATATTTGCTGTGCAGTAAATCGGTGTGTGATATCCAGTACTTCTCTGGTCGCTGATGGCGGGAGCCCGATCCCAGAGAATTATTAACGGCAAGGCTGAGAACCGGGAAAGGTGTAAGAACCAGTCGATATCAGTCTGGGAGGCCTTGAATTTTGGGCCTGTAATTTGTCCGATAAACCCATGTGAGATGCTAACTAAATCCATGGGATAACTAGCATATCCAATAAGAACAAGAATATCTCTTTTTCTTTTCTTTTTTTTTTAAAAAAAAAGGTTTATAAAAAAAAAAGAAAGAAAAAGATAATTATTATTTCAGGCAGCGTTGCGGTGAGACCAACAACCAAACCGGGCAGCGATCGACTACGTCATGAAATCCCAGCTTGTTAGGTGCTTGGCACGGCTCACTCGATCCGACTAGGTGTGGGAGTAGGCGAAAATCAGGGTGCTTTTTTTTTATACCCTCCATTTTATACTGGATCCTGCCAAGTTTGATCGGGTCCCGAGACTCCCGAAATGAACAACTTATTTCTTTCTCGGAAATTAAGAAAGGGGAAATATCGCCAAGCCTGGGATCCATTTTGTAGTCCGTAATGCAATGCATAGTGCCAGATCGAGGCTCGCGACGCTCGCAAAAGGACTGCCTATACAGGATAACATGTCAGACCAGCCACTTGGAAATAGAAAGATAATAAAACATAAAATACTAAATATGAATATTGAATATTGAAATATAATATAATACTAATAATACTAATAATATAATAATATAATAAATGCAAATACAATGGCAGTGACAGGAACGGATGTTTCCACGCACTCTCGGCGTTCTTATTCCCGCCCTGTCCGAAGCATTGGAAATCACCGCCGGCGAGCGTTTTTATTTTTTATTTTTTATTTTTAATTCTACAGAAAATCTTTTTTTTATTTTACCAGGTTATCTGCGCCGTTGCTTCGTTCCTTATTCTCTTATTAATTCCCTTTCAGCTGCCCCAGAGCTCTGCCCTTCTTATAGACCGCGCTCCCCTCCCCAACTGTCGGTATACTTCCCTCAGCCCTACAGCTTTCCTCCTCACCACAACCCACCCAGCAAACGCCTAAGTCGTCCACGGGTCGTTTACACTGAAATACAGCTTGAAACCTGATTTCAGGAAAAAAAAAACTTTTCTTTTCTTAAAAAAGAAAGAGGAACAGGCGGGTCGCATCCCGGGTTTGAGCATCGTTACGTCACGATTCGCGAGAGCTCTCGACCGTGACACACTTGCAGGAGGCTCTGGGCTCTTTCAACTCTCTCGTAACTACACCTAGACACATCTCGGAGTAGTTGAAAAGAACGAGCTTTGTGACATTCCCTTTTTTTTTTCACTGCCCGATGCGGCCGATAGTGACTCGCGCTGCTCTTGCAGCCGTTTTCTTGGTCGCGTCGCTTGCGACCGCACTTCCTCATGGCGACGATGAGCATATGGATATGGACATGGACATGCATATGAACCATGGGGCCGAGACATCGTCGACAACACCCCAGCCGACTGCCTCTGCACCTGCGGCTACCAGCTCGCCCATGAGCTATTTCGTTTATGAGAAGCACTCGGGGACGATCATGGCGCATATTGCCTTGATGGTCGTGGGCTGGTGCTTTGTCCTTCCTGCTGGTGAGTGAAGCTGAAGCTGGCGCAAGAATCGCAGCGCAGAGAAATTGGACCAGACAAGGCTGATTATCTTTTTTTTGTCTGGCGACAGCCGTCATGCTTAGCATTGGGCGCTCGCGATTCGCGCTTCCGGCCCAGTTTTTGTTCCTGGTGTCCAATGCCCTTGGATTGCTTCTGGGAATTATCTATAATAGTCAGACGCCAGACCTCTACCCAAACAATGCCCACCACAAGATTGGCTGGATTGCGACGTGGGTGGTCAGCGCGCAAGTAATCCTGGCCTTGATCTTTGCCTACGCAGGGCGCGGCGAGTCGGATACGACTTCGTATGAACGAGCTGCATTCCTGCCCGTGTCGACGGTCGAGCATGATAACCAGTACTCGGCGGGTTCGCTGCACGACTACCGTTGGTCTAGAGACAGCGGGCAGGGGACGGAGAGCAACCCGTCTTCGATCCACAGCCCTGGATCCCCGTCCTGCGAGTCGCCCGCCGAATACGATGGATTTGGAAAGCCCGAGGAGGACCTGTCCACCAAGCCCACCGGCTCGCGCGGCTGGTTCCAGAGCACGTTTGTCGACCAGTTCCTGTCCAAGCGCGTGCCGGGGATAGTGTCGAGCCGGGTGCTGAGGATCTTCAATGGAGTGTATAATGCCATTGACCGCATCATCTTGCCGTTCGGGTTTATCGCTATTGCAACCGGTGGCGTGACCTACGGCGGCATTATGAGGGGCAAGGAGATCTTCAATGGTCTTGCGCATTTCATCAAAGGCGGCATTTTCTTCTGGTATGGTATTTTGACGCTCGGCCGCTTTATTGGGTGCTGGGCCGATCTCGGTTGGGCTTGGAACCGCAAGCCGTCCGCGTCGATTGTGGGCAAGTGGAAGGCCAAAGTGCCGTCGGGCGAGTTCGTCGAGTCCTTCGTCATCTGGCTGTATGGTGTGACCAATGTTTTCCTGGAGCACTTGTCGAACGCGGGTGGTGCGTGGTCGACCACTGATCTCGAGCATGCCTCGATCTCCGTCATGTTCTTTGGCGGTGGACTGGTAAGTGACTGGTTTTGTGTTATTGGAGAGTTCGTTGAGGATGCTGGTTGCTAACAATTGGTTGTTCAAATATAGGCCGGCATGCTCTTCGAATCCACCCGCATCCGCGACTGGCTGAACAGCACCGTCCTGCAGACGCCGACTCACCGCACCTCGGATGATTCATGGCAACCGCCCCAGTCGCAGCGCGTGCCCTCAACCCGATGCCAGCCCTTATTATCTTGCTCCTGGGCATGATGATGGGCTCGCACCACCAGGACAGCATGGTCTCGACCATGGTACACAAGCAGTGGGGCAACATGTTGGTTGGATTTGCCCTGGCGCGCGGCATGACCTACGTGCTGCTGTTCCTCAAGCCACCGACCTCCTACCTACCGGCTCGTCCCCCGACCGAGATCGTGTCCGCCTTCTGTCTGATCGCGGGAGGTCTGGTTTTCATGCTGAGTGTAAGTGGAATCTGCCTTGGTACTGTGTACTTGATGGTAAATACTAACATCTTTCATAGACTCGCAATGTCATCCAGGCTATGGAGTACTACAAGGTGGACGCTATGTTCACCTTCACCGTGGGCATGGGCTTGACAGCCTTCGTCATGGCCTATGAAATCCTGATGATTGCCCTAAAAGCGTGGACTGTCAAGCGCGAGCACCGCCCGCTCAACTTCCGCTTCCTTTGAACAGCCAGCTCTCTTGATATTTCCCCCCTATTGATACCCACTCTCTGCTCTTGGTGTGATTTGATTCCGATATTTGAACATATGGAGTCATGTTTGATTTTTGTTGATTTTTGTTGTTTCTGGGGGGGTTGAGCCATCGCGAGAGAATCTCCCGATAGCTCTGGTGTTGATCCATGGGATTGGTTTCATTGGAATGTTGAAGATGTTCAAATGTTTTGCTGTGGATTAATTTGGTGGTAATTACTGGCTGGGATTGAAAATCCTATGCATATGCAGTACAGATGTGAGGGGTGGCTCTGAGAAACGAATATAATGTTCAGCTAGCTAAATTTCCACTATACTAATAGTCTCTTCTATAGCACCGACTTGAGTTGTATCCCGCAGTCCCGTCTGCTCGGAAATAAGACCCTAATCCCGATGTCTAAGTGCCGAGTATCGAGCGTCTGCCGCGTCCAGGGTATACATCCCCAGCCCAGAAAAGCCCGGTATACAACACTATGCGCTGTTTTCACGAGGGCGGAATGGTAACATGAATGGCACACAACGGCTACTATCAACTGCATTGGCGTCAAGGAATAAAACTGTCACACATTCTGTACTTCTTCACCCAGCCGTCCACGCGGCCGAGCGGATATCCACCAAGTGGGTCGCATAGGATGGAGGGGCAGGATTTTTTGAGAATTGTTAATACAATTAGCCGACGTGATTGGGCCCGGCAAGGCTGCAAAACCGTACAGAATAATTGGGACGGTATGCCCATTACTCGCGGCGAGCTCTTTTATAGGGTCGTTGTGTCCTCGGTAACTCTTATGTGATAATTGACCTACTTACACTTTTCCTTCTCTGCTACATTTTCCAAGGATTTACCTTACCACAACTTTCATATCGACATGGCTTCCAACCCCCCTGGTGCCTGCTGTGCCTCTGGCTTCAAGCATGAGGGTACTCCTGTCGGCGAGGTGAAGAACATTGACGGAGGTGAGTGCGAGTCCTGCGGATCAATTGACAAGGCAATATGAAGGGAATATCATCGATATTATTAAAGACTATGGATGTTCCGAATAGTGTTCGGCTAAGTATACAACTGGAAAATAGTCAACACCTACGTCGTCTACCCCAAAGACAACAAAACCCCCGACAAGGCTGTCCTCTTCCTAACCGACGTCTTCGGCATCTTCCCCAACGCCCAGCTGCTCGCCGACGAGTTCGCCAGCAATGGCTACCTGACCATCATCCCGGATCTGTTCCGGGGCGACCAGATCAAGGTTGCCGACATGGACAGCGGCAAGGTGAACCTCCCCTCGTGGATCTCCAACCACCAGCCTGCGGTCGTGGAGCCCGTCGTGGAATCGAGTATCAAGTATCTTCGTGAGACCCTGGGTGTGAAGAAGATTGGTGCTGTTGGGTATTGCTTCGGAGCCAAGGTATGGTTATCTTCTTTTTCGGCCTTGTTGTTGTCCACAATTGGACTGACTGACTCCCTGGTAGTATGTCTGCCGGTACCTGCAACCCGGCCAGATTGACGTTGGCTACTCGGCGCATCCCTCGTTCGTCACTCATGAGCTGCTTGGTGCTATCCAAGGCCCGTTTTCCATTGCTGCTGCTGGTGAGTTGAAGTTTCCTGTAGAAAGAAAGAAGAATCCGAAACTGATATTCTTCCTTTTTTTTTTCCCTCGATAGAAATCGACCAAATCTTCACCACCCAGCTCCGCCATGAGTCCGAGGATACTCTGATCAAAACTGGCCAGCCCTGGCAGATCAACCTCTTCGGCGGAGTCAAGCATGGGTTCGCTGTGCGCGGCGACCTGAACGACAACAAACAGAAGTTTGCCAAGGAGCAGGCGTTCTATCAGGCTGTTCTGTGGTTCAACCAGTTCCTGTAGATTATCTCTCTGTGTTGGTAATGAGAATTGAGGACATGTTCAGCAATTCATAGCAATGGATGATCAACTGAAATTCATCTTGGGAAAATATTCCACATTTTGTAGATGGCCACGTGACACTGTGCCTGGAGAGCGGAGCGGAGCCCCGGGATCTACGAACTCCTCGCTGTCTCTCTCTCTCTCTCCATCTTTGCTTTTTCTTCTTATATTCAGTGGCCTCTACGGCTGGCTTGGGTCAGCATTTTTTTTTTCTTTTGTTGACTTTATATACACTCTGTGTATTGTATTATATACTCTTCATCTGGTTTGGACTAGCCACCTAGATCGCGTGAGTTATCCCTGGGCCTAACGGGGCCAGCGGTCTTCAGGGCCCGGTTCGCGCAACCGCAACGCTGGTAGACTGACGACTCATCATTACAGCCATTGGCCCTGTGGATTATTCTGTTGTGCCTTGACACGCCCCCTTCTATTGCATTTTGCTCGGCGCCTTGTCCCCCGACTGTCTTGCATCTCCACCTCCTTTCCTCGACTCTCGTCCATCGCGGAAGACCTGAGCCAGCAAGATCCTTTCCAACAAACCCTGTTTCCAATCGCATCCTCTAGTTGTCCACAAAAACACTCTGACCCCAGACTGCGCAAAACACCATGGCAACTCCGGCCGCGCTGCCCCCACTCCCCTTCAACCCGGGTCGGGTGCGAACCTACCTTGTCCGACTGCCGCTGTTTACCCGGCTGGTGCTTGTAGTGATTCTGGCGTTCTGGCTGCTCGAGTTGCAGACGCTGTGGAGCGTGGTGCAGTGGGGGGCGTTGATTCCAAATGAGATTGGCATCGGGACCAGTATGTCTGATCCTCGGATTCATCCGACAGAATCGAAGACTAGAATCAGACACGGAATGCTAACAGATCCGATGAAAATTAGTGTACCGACTCAACACTTACCCGTTCATCCACTCCGGTTTCTTTCACGCCCTGTTGAACGCCCTGGCACTGACACCCTTGATTGAGCGCTTCGAGGCGGAGCATGGGACTTTGACTGCCGTGGCTCTGTTCATCGGTCGTGAGTACTTCTCTGGATCTTCTCGGCACCGATATTGTCGAGCGGCGCAAGTGTGGTGTGGTCTTGCTAACGTGTCTGGGGTAGCCCTTTCGACTTTCCCCGCTGGACTCTACATCCTGGTTGAGAAGGTTCTTCTGCACAGAAACACTCCCGTGGTCGGGTCGAGGTGAGCTTGCCGTTATTTATGTGTTACCGGTGCCAATGGTTCTAACGATGGTTGAAGCGTCTGGGTGTTTTTGCTGCTGGGGTCCGAGGCCATCAAGACGTACAAGTCCAACCCCTCTTTCAGGTAAAACTGCTGGTATGAATGCTTTTGAGCTTTCTCTAACGATCTTTTAGTCTCGGCCCGTACAAGATTCCCACGTGGACCTCGCCTTTGTTCGCCTGTGTCTTTGTTTCTCTCCTCGTGTCGAACGTGAGCTTCCTCGGTCACCTCTGCGCGATCACCATCGGCTACTTCTGTGAGTTTCCCATCAATGGAGTGTGGTTATTTGAGAATTGTTGCTGACTTCCGTGACTAGTCGGACTCGGGTGGATGAAGGTGTTCATGCCCCCTGAAAAAATCCTGCGCTGGATCGAGGGCAAACTGAACCTCCTCGGACGACTGCCACACTACGTCTCTGTCGACCAAAAGACCTACGGTCGATATGGCGTTCTTCCCACCTCTAACCCGGCCGGCGTTAGCGGTAGCCAAACGCCCATGAGTTACCTGGGATCCAGCCAACGCCTGGGCTCCTGAAAAATCCAGCGCCCACTGACATTCTTTCTTTTCTACGTTTCCTGTGTATATTTTTCTTTTTCTTTCTGTCTTTGTTTGATCATAATCTTCGGGTTGCAGGGTCGGGGGAGCATTAGCATAGCGAGAGTACATCCAATTCTGCGTGGTTGGTCTCTGTCGTCCAGCGTAAATATTCCCCATCTCCAACGCATCAACAACCCCGAGCTTTCTCGAACCTCCATAGAAGAGAGCTGCAGACAGCCCAATCACCCAATTCAATTGACGGGGTCGCTGGAGTGGGGGGAACACATTCCCAGATGGTTATCAAGCCATGGCGTTGAAATGTGAGTTATCATGACCCCCGGATCGGCCAACTAGGGCACTATTTCGCATTCTCCCCGGACCAACAACCTGGAGAGACTACATCAAGAACTAACCGCAAGGGAAATGTCAGCCGCGATCCGCAACCTGCGGAATAATCCGAAACTCCTCTTCGTCCGCCTTCCGAACTTCCTCTCCTTCCTCTGCATCGTTGTCGGCGTCGTCTGGCTGCTTCTCCTGCCGCTGAACGACTACTCGCGGAAAACCTACATCTCCGAGAACGCGCTCCTCCCGGGACAGGTCCATGCGTATTTCTCGGGCAGCGAGCAGAATGTCTTCCGTGGCTATAAGCAAGAACTCGACGGGTTGTTGAATGAGGGGCGCGAGAGGGGTGGGCAGAAGGACGATGCGGAAGTGACCTCGACGTATGTGTCCGCGAATAAGTGAGAGTGGTTGTGGCAATAGAACATTTGCTGATAGACGATCAGGGTTTCGGGCAAAGTACAGTCGATCTTCCTGGCTGTGGGACTGAAGATTGCCACGCAGAAATACGAATATACCTCGGCGGGTATCACGCACCAAGGGGAGAATGTCTATGCTATCATTCATGCGCCGCGCGGAGATGCCACTGAGGCAATTGTGCTGGTTGCTCCATGGAAGACCGCCGACGACGAATTGAACCTGAACGGCGTGACCCTTGCTCTGACTCTGGCTCGGTACTTCAAGCGTGAGTCTTGACTGGTCCTTTCATTTTAGTACAGCTAGATTGCTAACACTGGAGGTGGCAGGCTGGTCATTGTGGTCCAAGGATATCATTTTCTTGATTACGCCCGACAGCAAATCTGGCACGCAGGCATGGATTGACGCTTACCATGACATGCACCCCGAGTCCGTTCAACCGCTTCCCTTGAAAAGTGGTGCATTGCAAGGTGCCCTGGTGATCGAGTACCCATTCGACCACCACTTCAACACGCTCCACATAGTATATGATGGTGTGAACGGCCAGCTGCCTAATTTGGATCTCTTCAACACGGCGGTGTCTATTGCCGGCGGCCAGATGGGCATTGGCTCCAATTTGCAGGAGATGTGGGAGCACAAGGACAGCTACGAGCACCGCCTGCAGACTATTTTCCGTGGCATGACCAAGCAAGGCCTCGGCTACGCCACTGGCGCTCACAGTAGCTTCATGCCGTACCACATTGACGCCATCACCCTGCAGCCCAAGGGCCATGGGTGGGAGGATGAAATGGCGCTGGGCCGTACTATCGAGAGTATTTGCCGCAGTTTGAATAACTTGCTGGAGCACCTGCACCAGAGCTTTTTCTTTTACTTGCTCATGCAGTCCAACCGCTTCGTTAGCATTGGGACCTATCTGCCGAGTGCCATGCTGATTGCTGGGAATTTCACTATCATGGCCATTGCATTGTGGTTGCGCACTGGTTACTATTTGGAAAATAAGCCAAAGGCTGCGGCTCAACCCAAGGACAAGAAGAAGTCCGTCGAGCCTACAGCGCAAGCTAAAGGAAATGGCGTCGAGGAGCGACACTTGGCCCTGCCACTTACGCTGGTTGTCGGGCTACACTTGCTCGGCCTGGTCCCGCTCTGGATGTTCAACACGCTGTTTCACCAGGTGAGCTTCGGATGTCTTCAGAACAGGCGACTCGGAATGCATTGCTAACGTATGTATTTCTAGTACTTCACAATGGCCACCTACATCTTCGTCGTCGTCGACATTGTCCTCCCCCTCCTCCTCGCCGCCCTCCTCTCCAACGGCCTCGGCCCCTTCGCACCCATCATTCCCCAGCAATACCTCCTGATCAAATCCTTTTCCCTGTTACTATTGGGCCTCTCCCTCTCCACGCTCGCTACGCTCAACTTCTCCCTCTCCTTCATGATCGGCCTTCTGTGTGCGCCGCTCTGCTTCATCACCCGTCTCCGCACCTCTTCCGCGCCCCTGCGGTGTAGTGTCTCGGGCCTCGGGCTGGTGTTGCTGAATTTGTTGTCGCCGCCGACGGTTCTGTTGGGAGTTTGTTGGTATACCGGCGTGTCGGTGGAGACGGTGCTGACGCAGGCTGCGTTCGGGTGGGATGTCTGGGGCATGTGGACGCAGGTTGTTGTTTGGTGTGTGTGGTGGCCGGCTTGGTTGATTGGGTGTGTGTTGTTGGGCTCGTCGATGTTTTGAGAGCTTGTATGCAGATACCTAGCAGACGAGTATAAATTCTAGGGTAGCTGGTCACAGCTATTCGGACATAGTGATACAGAGAGATTAATATTTTGCCCCAACACATCCATCCATATATTCTATCCTGCTCTCTACGAGGTATAGCACACATGACATATTGGCATCAGGTAAGACCACCTCGTTCATTTTCATTATAAAGACAAACTGGCCAAGGCAATAAGAAAAGGGAGAACAAAACAATGATCGCATCTATGCAGCCCAGACATCCTTGCCCACGCCCTCAATCCAGTGCCCCAGCTGATTAACACCCGCATCCCAATCCTTAAGCCGGTTGCGCATGCCATCGATCTGCTTCAAATCCAGCACCTTGGGCTGAACCCAATGGATTTGCGCAACCTGTGCAACCTGATCGATCGAGCCGCGCAGCAGACCCAGTGACAGCGCTTTCATAACTAGATGCTCGATCTCATCAGGCAGCACCTTGGTCTCGGTCGCGATAGCCTGGAACGCGAGCGAGCGGTCGTGCGGCGGTCGGCGGAATACCATCTCGGTCAGAGCGGCCAGCGAAATCTTCTGGTACAGGAACACGCGGTGGGCCTCGAGCAGCTTGTTCTTGCTGATGTTGCCGGCCAGCACGTCATATGCGGCTAGGTCGCCGCGATTGAAGGTGAAGAGGAGCTCGCGCAGCCAGTTGTGTGGGGAGTTCGTCAGCGTGTCGAGAATTGGGTGCAGGAGGAGCTCGCCGAAGTTGTAGATCGAGTCGGAGACTAGTGCGGCCACGCTGAGGTTGTAGGCGCGGGAGGCGCGCTCGGATTCCGGCAGGTCCTTCAGGTCGATGCAGGCTAGGTACAGCAGGGCATTTTTGTAGAACGAGGCGAATTCTTCCTTGGCCTGGTTCGAGTTAGCTTATTTCGTTTTGGGCAATGCTTGTCTTTCTACGTACGTGGTAGTAGTCTGCGTTCACTTTGTAGAAAGATGCATGCACAACCGTCTCGACGGCGTCGAACGAGTCCAACACCTGCTGGCAGGACGCTAGATCCTTCTGTGCTCCGTCCAGATCCTGTAGTCGCAGCTTGACGTTGGCAACATCGGCGAGCGCGTAGACATGTGCATCCTGAGTATCGGGCTTATCGACCTTGTCCGCGAGGGATGTGAGGAACGCCAGTCGTTCTTGGTCATCTGCGGCCATCCACGAAAACAAATCAGTAATCGATTCGAACAGAAACTCAAAACGCAAATATTTTCCCTCAAAAGGAGTAAATTCCAACCCACCTGCACATTCCGTCGATGCCATCAACCCCAGCGCCACGAACTTCAGCTGATTGATGCGGTCAGCGAAGCTGAGCACGAACGTCTTGAAAATGGCTAGCCGCTGCGGGGCACTCTCTGGCCGGCGGAAGAACTCGACCAGTGCATCGGTCAGCTGGTGCCATAGCTTGCGCTCCCAGAAGTCTTCGAACGTGAGGAAGTAGGTTTGCGTCTCGGGGGAGCCTTGTGCTTGCTGCTCGGCCAGGAAATCGGGGATCTTGGAGGACTCCATGGCGGAGAGCGGGGTGAGTTAAGAAGAGGTCGGGGTGGAAGTTCAGAGGTACGGAAGGAGAAGAAGAAGAAGGGAGGAAATGGGAGGTGGAATGGGGAATGGAGAAGCAGAGAATCGAATGGATGCGATGCGGGTTGGTGTCGGGGCCGATGATGTCTTTTTGGGAGCTGGCGGGCGGTGAGTAAGCTATTTGGGAATATACTCGGTCCACTTCACTCTTCTCCCATTTCTTGCTACTTTGCCCTGGTTATTGCTATTTATTTGACCATCTTCTATTGAGACCCAGAGACTTATTAATGTGGGCTATTGGCAGATACCGGTTTAGTTCTATGCTGTTTTGCTACAATGTGACCCTTGGTCATCTCGATCAGGCATGATCTGGGACAGTCAAGTCAACCCAAAAGAAAGCAAACCATTGCTGGCAAACAATCAGAAACAGAAGAAGTGAAAGAAACAAAATATCTACGGTGATCCCCGGTTCTGACGTGGCAGAGCCGACACCAACTGGTGGATGAGAAGTATCCGAAATGTCTCCGAGCCAGACATAAATACCACTTTGCTCTTCGTTTCCATTCTCTCAACCACGTTTGAAATTCATTCTTCTTCTTTGAATTTGTATTTTCCTTGACTCAAACCTTTGTTTCTTCTCGCGTGTCTGAAGATAGATAAACCATCGACACCATGATTGACTTCACCGAAGTCAACCGGAAATACTTCGAGTAAGACACAAGAAACTCTCACCAGTGAAACAGCCACAGCAGACTAATAAAGAACCCCCACAGCCAACTGGCCACCACATACCAGGATCGATTCGCCAGAGCCGTCAAGACAATCACCGAGCAGACCCAGCAACATCGTCTATGGCTTAGTGATCGATGGACCGACACGGCAGCGGGTCAGGGCCAGGAGGTCAAAATGCTGGAGTATGCCTGTGGGCCAGGTACAGTATCAATGGTAGGTAAATGTCGTCAGACCTGCCGCAGTTTTCATGAGATCTTGTTCAAGCATAGCAGTGCTAAGTGCCACAGGCCCTCGCCCCGTTCCTCACAAATGTGGTGGGCATCGACGTCGCCAGCAACATGGTAGATGAGTACAACCGGAATGCACAGGCTGCCGGGCTCGGCGAGAAAGTAACCGGCCATGTGGCTGACTTGCTCGCCGAGTCTGTTCCCGCCGAATTCTCGGGCCCGGAGTTCAACGACTTCGACGTCGTGACGGTCAGCATGGCGCTGCACCACTTCGAGCACCCGGACCAAGCCCTGAAGCGGCTAGCAGCACGGTTAAAGCAGGGCGGCGTGTGTTACATTATCGATCTCGTGGCACAAGCCTCACATGGTCATGGTGATGACCATGGCCACGATCACGGCCATTCTCACGGGCACACGCATCGCCGCCAGAGTCTTGATCTGGACGACGCAGCGGCAACTATCAAGACGCACGGGTTCTCGCGCGCAGATATGCTGAATCTGTTTGAAGACGCCGGATTGACTGTCGGGTTCGAGCACAAGGTGCTCTCGGAGCCGCTTGAGCTCACCAAAGATGGAAAGGCCATCACCAAGACGGTGTTTATTGCTCGGGCCCAGCGGGTCTAAAATACAGTGGGAGACAAGTCGGGGTCAGGTCGGCGAATCCTGTCAGTATGTCAGTATAGTAGATAGCGCATTCAATCGGCAATTTTTCTGTCCTGCTAGACATAATATAGCTAAGCGCGTGGGTCGGACCCAAGGATCCATGGGTGCTGGTCTAGCTAGACCGGGCGGAACTAGTGAATTGTTGTCTCAGTTAGTGCGAGAGAAAGTAAATTTGCCAAGCAATTATGGCTCTGTCTCACTGGAAGAATTCTCCAGGGATTTGCGGCTCTCCGCTAAAAATAACCAAATTGCACCGGTTAGCCCTAACATCGGAGGTTCGGCGCAACAATAAAAGGGGGCAAATCAACGGCTCCAAACGCTAAGCAGCACTAAGCAGAACTAAGAAAGTAACTAAGCAAATCCGGGACTCTCCGAGCCCCCAACTCAGCAAATGAACAGGCCAGAATGAGGCTCACTTTCCCTTGCGATCCAATCGTGCGATACCTTCGAGTGCCACCGGCGTCTTGGCAGGGACGCCTTCTCGCTTGGAGAGATGCAGATGTAAGAACTAAGGCCAACAGGGTCGAAGGCTCGGATGATAAGTCAGATATAAAATCATGGTGATTTCCCATGTTTTGTTCCTTTTTTCTTTCTTGGTTTATCCATTCTTTCTATATACTTCGTGACCCGGCGTCATTCATTCACTTCTTTATATATTTACTTTCGCCACCAGTCATTCGTTCGACTACTATTCTAAACCATCATCACCATGAAGGCCGTTACTCTGCCCCTCCTCCTTAGCCTGGCCGGCCTCTCTGTCGCCCGCACCGACCTAGGCGGCTGCGTCTCGTCGCAGACCACCAACCAGTGGCACGAAGCCAGCATGATCTGGTACGTGCCCAACTCGGGCGAGATCTGCGACATCCCCGACTGCGGCGGCGGCCGCGCACCCCCGAAGACCAACCAGCCCGGCTGCCCGCTGTACACGGGCACCGAGACCCTGACGCCCAGCTACCTGCCGGGCTGGGGTCCCAACGGCAAGGCGGTGCCGTCGACCACTGCGGTGGCGGAGACGTCGTCTACTGAGGCGGCCCAGCCGACTGACTCTTCATCTTCTTCTGCTGCTGCTGCTCCTCCGGTGTTGTCGCCGCCTCGCTCCAAGCCTGCTGCCGGCCACATCACCCCGGCCCCCGTTTCTACCCCGTTGGTCACTATGACCAAGACTACCTCGTCGGGCTCGACGGACTCGCCGCCTGTCTCGGGTAGCAACCCGGACTACAACGCGGCTGCTATGCCTGCTTCCAATGTGGCTGGTGTTGTTGCCGTTGTCGCTGCTGTGATCGGTGCCATGGCTCTGTAGATATATCTGCAGGTGATGGGCTAATCTTTAATTGGACCGATGGATGGGCTTACGTCTGTCAGTGTGTTGTTGTCGTTGTTGTTGTTGTTGTTGTTGTTGTTGAGAGATGTGTTATGTTCACTTATGGGAAATGTACACCGTCTACTCGTATATCAAGGTAGCTCCTTCAATTCTATTCTTATTCGGTGGACTTTCTTCATGCTCCGAGTAAAGTGAGATACGAATATTGTTAGAGAATTTGCCTAGACCTCGTGCCTTTCCATGTACCTTTCCATATAAACCGATAAGCTTCTTGGAAGCTAGGGCAAGGATGCTATTATCATAACACTATTTTCTCTGGTAGAGCAAGTCAGCCCGAACGCAGCACAGATGTTAGACCCAAAATATCATACGCAGTCCAAATGCAATCATGTATAAACATCAGCCAGTACTCATGTCTTTACATCGCCCCCCAAACATCCATGATTTCCCCAAAAGGAAGAAAAGCATCAACAGGCATACTAAAGATAGCATCGTAATCCAGCGGCGCCAGAAGCGGGTCCGGCGGAGACTGTTCCAGAGCGACTTTTCGTCTCCGATGAGCCTCCTTGACCACCTGCATCCGCGCCGTCATGCGGCCAAAGATCTCCGGCAGTTCATCAGAACCCGGACTCTTCTGTTCTGCAAAGGGGCGGGCTTCTTCGAGCTTCTGTGCGAGCCTGTCGATCGTCGCGTCGAAGTCGATGGTGCTCTGCACGTACGTTCGGTCCCATTCGCCTCCCGGGCTGTCGTACAACGTGAGTCGGGAGAGCGTGATGGCGGCTTGGCCGAGCTGGCACCAGTAGGTGAAGGGGAAGAAGGGGAGGTAGACGGAGGGGAGGGAGTAGAAGTTGTGGAAGAAGGATCTGGTGGATTCCAGGCAGCGGAAGAGGAGGTCCAGTCTTGTTAGGGGGTGGTCGCCATATTGGGTGTCGGATACTTCGTCGTTGAAGGAGATGCGGTAGAGGAGGATTTCTAGGAGGTTGTAATGAAAGAGGAGGATTGCTGTGTCGTAATCACTTGATCAGCCTTGAATTCCATATGTACGCTGTGGTAATCAACGAACTTCAAGGTAAAACCTCACCTGAATGTGGCATATCACACGAAAAAGAGCCTTTCAAACGCTGAAGCTCTGCCTGGAACCAGTGCATGCTGAGCCCAAGTGGAGGTGTCAAAGCCACGGAAGACCCAGATCCCTGGTAGGATGTCATATGGTAGACTCTGTCGGCCAGGTGCACCACGCGAATCAAATGGACCAGATAAGCATCGGTGGCATATTCAGAGGCGTGCTGTAAGATCTGACAACAATCATCAATGTACTTCGTGAACCGAACCGGCTCCTGGTCCTTGACGCAGGCCGAAAATCTTGCTCATCGTCAGTATTTCCTATCCACGAAAGGGAATAGCCACAGCTCATACATCACCGTCACATAGTAACACCCCAGGTAAGCCCGCCGCTCCTCGAGTGTGCGAATGGGGCTTTTTTCATCGTCCATACCAGCCTCCTTCACATAATCCAAGGGCTGGTTCGAGTATTTTTGAGCCGCCAACTCCTTATTCAATCCCAGGCTGATTGACTGGGCAATGGCCAAGTGGATGAAAGAGTCCATCTGTGCTGTGCTTTTGTTCTTGTAATAGTTCTGCTCAAAGGCAGACGAACCCGGTGGCTCTCTCGGAGCATTAGATCGAGGCTGACGGGACACAGCAATGAACCAAGCCATATGAACGAGGAGACCCTGCAGGATATCCAAACTGTGTTCTCCGCGTATCACGACATGTTCTGCGACATATCGATGGACGGCATTGACTAGTTCTCGTTGCCGGGCCGCGTTCTGGCAGGCGACCATGGCAATATTCAAGAACAGGAATGACTTTTCCCGGCTGAGCTCGTCGGACGTGACATGCGATGGGATCACCACAAAGGGAAAGAGATGCACCATGCGAGTCGCGAACCACTCCATCAGGATCTGGCCCTCCAGATCGTTGGGCGTAGCAGGTTCTTCGTCTAGCAAAGCCGACGAGGATTGCGCGGTCGAAGGTTCCTGCTCAGGCCGTTCTCTGCTGGAACGTTCCGAGGCGGCCAGCAAAGCAACCATGCGGTCCAATTTCTGCTCCAGGGCAGCAACTTGTCTAGGCAGACAGTTAGACAGGTTCCAGCATACCGGGAATATGTTATACTCACGAATTGCCATTAGTGGTTCGTTGACGTCGATTGGACCCTGGTTCTTGACCTGTACAATCCTTATTCAGGCGGCGGCATCTGACACGGCGACCAGAGTCAGCATGGACCTGCTTCTTGCCATGAGATCGGCGTTAAGGAAACAAGCTTTGGCACTACTCACCGTTTGCAGGGGCCGTCGGCTTCGGGATCACATTTTACTTTTGCCTTGGCGCAAGTCCTGCAGGCCGTGGGCCCGCGAACCCCACGGTTGTCCATGACGAACGGAGCGAGATGGTCCGTCCCACCTGTTGACGGTAGGATCGGCAGAGCCCTGAATCAGACGTGTGGTCCAGATTACTGATTGGGCCAACTCGCAGATTGACAAGAAGGAGTCGGCGGCAGTCCCGCTCCGTTTCAGATTTGGCCCCGATTGCTTCGTCATCCCTGCCTTACAGGGCCCGGGCAAGTATATATATTGGACACGGGGATGAAGTTTCAGCATCTCCACAGTGGAAACGAGAAATTGAAATCGCGAAGAAAAGAACTTGTCCATTTGTTTTAATTAATTCCACTGTTGTCTTCGCCCTTCCGGGCTGGAGTTCTTTGGGGCAACGCCAAAGCTGTAAACATCCCGTTGATGCGAATGGCGATGCCTGGATAAGTGACTTTGGGGATGGGAATAATCGAAGAAAATATTGCATGAAGAGAACTGAGTGTGTTCAAGAGGATATCTTCAAGATCATGGTAGTTGTTTCAGGGAAGAAAGAATCATTATCAAGGAAACACGCCTGAGGAAACCGACAGTGAAGCACACGAGACCAACAACACTCGGATTGATTAATGAGTAGATTAATATATTATAAAATCAATAATCCATGGCTCTCAGTATTGAACCTAATAATAATAATAATGCTGGAATGACCCAAAGACAGCAATATCAGAAGTAAGAGCTAGGTGAGCAATGTTCCTACTTGCCCCCCCCCCCCCCCCAAAAGCAGCCCTTTCAACATCCCCAATTCTGGTGGTTGAGCGGGAGGGAGGTGACAGTCCGGGCTTAGCCCTCCTCTGACTGCTTCTTTCTGGCTTGGGCCTGCGCTGGCTCCGTATAGGCACTGGAGGTCACATTGCACAGCGTGGCGCTGGGGATACAATCTTTGGAACCTTGCTTTTTTTTAATGTATTTCATAATAGTGTTTTATTTTTATGATTATTATTTTTTGTTGTTATATAAGTATGTGTTATAAGAATGAAGGTAAGTAATTGTTGTTCGAGGTGTCTCCTCAACCCATTAGATGTGATCCAAGGAGCATCCAAGGTACTTCGCGATGCTTCACCAGTCCAAAATTGCTCAATTGATGCCATGGGTTCGATTCCTGCAGCTGTCTATTTCATCTTTTTTTCATCTTATTTTGCTGCATTTGAATTCCCACTTCCCTTCTCCAACGGTTGGAGACGTTATCACAGCGGACTTTCGGCCGCCCCCGCTCTCTTATCACTTGGACTCCCCACGGGGGAGGGGCTTTCGATCATATAAAGACAATCTACCTTGAACCAGGGTCGGTGCTACATTCCTACGCACGGCTCGACTGCGAACTACTCTCCAAACCAGTCTACTTGACCGGCGTCGCGCTCTCACTATCTCCAGACCCCAGGCCATGTTGACCACCGCGCTGTCCGAGACCGAGGTCTCGGCGCTGAGAGCTAACAAGGAGCGACTGGCAAACGACTTACATCATTCGTGCCGGTGGGGATTTGGGATCCGGTGGGGAGAGTGAGTGTAACCCCATACCTCGGAGAGGACAAAGAGGTTAAAGATAGCTGACCATTTTGTTGAATATATACAGTGGATCAACTGACACAGGCATGCAGCGTCTAGCCCTGTCGGAAGAAGACAAGAGCGTGCGGGAGTGGTTCATTCAGACTATGAAAGACCTCAAGTGCAAGATTACTATCGATGAGATGGGGAATATCTTTGCCGTCCGTCCAGGCCGAAGGGCTGATGTGCCGGCGACATTCATTGGGAGCCATTTGGATACGCAGCCCACGGGTGGACGATACGATGGGATTCTTGGTGTCTTGTCCGGAGTGGAAGCGCTCAAGACCATGGATGAGATGGGATTGGAGACGGAGGGAGGTGTTGGGGTGGTGAATTGGACCAAGTACCTGACTCGTTCCCCTACGAGACTTTTGTTTTCTGGGAGACCAACTAACCACCGAACCTTTGACAGCGAGGAGGGCGCCAGGTTTCCGATTAGCATGGTATCCTCTGGTGTATGGGCAGAGTGCATACCATTGCCAAAGGCACACAACCTCAAGGAAGTGCCGACAGTAGCCTCGCTGCCGACAGCGGGATCTGCGCCGGAGACAATGAAGACCGCCTTGCAGAAGATCGATTATCTCGGAGAAGTGCCGTGCTCATACAAGGCGACGCCGATGGCGGCACACTTTGAGCTGCACATCGAACAGGGCCCACATCTCATCTCGGCGGACCAGCGGGTCGGAGTGGTGACGGCCGTGCAGGCATACCGATGGTTCCGGGTGAACGTGATCGGACGAGATACGCACACAGGGACAACGGCATTCGAGCACCGCGCAGATGCGCTGTATGCGTTCTCACGCATGATGGTGCGAGCCCGCGAGGTTGCGGCCGCTCGAGGCTGTCTTGCCAGTGTGGGTATCGTCGAAGCCAAACCCGGCAGCGTCAATACCGTGCCGGGGCTGGTGAGCTTTAGTCTGGATATCCGTGGGCCAGAGACAGCGTTGGTTGCCGAGGTCGAAACGGAGCTGCGCAGCGAGTTCGACGCCATTGCTGCGGCTGAGGGTGCTGGTATTGGCAAGCCATGCCGTGTTGAGTGGACGCTTGACTTCGACTCGCCCGCTGTCAAGTTCCATGAGGATTGTATCGATTGTGTTCATCAGTCGGCTCATGCGGTCGTCGCTGATGTCCCGGTTGCGAAGACGAAGTCGCTGGTGCGACCTATCATGAGTGGTGCTGGCCACGACAGCGTTTTTACTTCCAAGCGTGTGCCAACCAGTATGATCTTCGTTCCGTGCAAGGACGGGCTCAGCCATCACCCCGAAGAATTTTGCTCCGCCGATGATTGCGCAACCGGGGCCTCGGTCATTCTGCAGGCTGTAATTCGGTATGATAGGAAGAGGTTCAGTTGACAGCCTTAGGGGGTAACCGGCGATGATGAAGCCAAGTGCCCCAGTAGCAGGAAGAATAGTATCACACCTCTACATACTGGCCTACACATATTGGGAAAAGCTACCATTGACCAATCAGTATACCGAGTCATCATGAAGTTGCATTTGAGCCTAGCTATTCATAAAACCAGCGGCATCATTGTAAATCTTTTTTTTATTTCCCTGTATCCCCAAGTCTCCAAACAAGGGGACCAGATTGAGATGCACCGAGGAACAGCCCATTTCAAACCCGGTTTCCCGAAGTCTACTCTGAACCGTACACCGGAGACATCGACACTAAGTCCCTAGGATGACCGAGCAGTGGATGACAGGACACCAAGGCCTCTTTCCTTACTGGGGAGCGCCACGGCCACGGCCGAAGCCACCACGGAAGGAGGGAGCGAACTCGCCGGGGGCACCGCCCTCCTTGCCCTCCTCGCGGCGGCGGTAGCCGCCCTCACGAGGAGCACGGGGACGACGCTCACGCTCCTCGCCGCCCATCATACCGCGAGGGGGAGCGTGCGAGCGCTGCTGCTTGATGTGGGTGGCGGGGACAACCTCGGCGGGGAGGTGCAGCCACTCACGGAGGTAGTCAAGACCCTAAAGTCACCATTATTAGATATTGTTCGTTTGCCGACGAATCAAGTAGAAAGAACATACCTCGGGGGTGAGGGTGTAGTAGTAGTACTGCCACGAGAACTGGGTCTTAATGTAGCCGCGCGAGTTCAGGGACTGGCAAGCCTTGATGACCTGTTGGAGAACGGGTTAGCAACCTGTGCTTAGAGCGAATCGTCACCCCCACCGGGGGGGGGGGGGGGGTCGACTTACATAGAGGTTCTTGGTGTCAATGTCACCGTGCTTGGGAAGGTTGAAGTCCTTCTTGGCCACGAGCACACCCTCTGAAAAACCAATATGTCAGTGGATTTTAACTCATGAATTATCTTGACCGGTCTGAGCGTAGCGTGGACGGTCGACGAGGGTGGTCACATACCGCGGAAGAGGTACTCGTGGATCTTCTTGCGGTCGTCCTTAGGGATAAGCCTGGGGCATTGTCAGTGCATCTGTATCGGAGAAAAAGGAAAGGAATTCCGCGCTTACATTGTCGCGAGTTCCTGGCGCAATTCGGGGAATCGCTTTGACAACGCCAGAAAAGAATGGGTGATTTAAATGATGGATGCGAGTGGAGCTGCGCGGCGAGAAAAGTGCGGTCTTCCTGTTCGGGCTCGCTAGGGTTGGTGCCCTGATCGCCCTTTTCTGAGTGGTCACCTGATCTACCCAGTGACTCCCAAGGTTATCTGGCGCCAAGCCTAGATAGGCAATCTTGGAACGGTCAGGTGATCTGAATCTGCTTCAACGCCATCGCCATTACATCTCTCTGCGACAACTCTTTCCTTGACGGCGACCCCAAAGACAACTGCCAAAATGACTTCGTCAAACGTTAATGTCTTGCTCTCGTCCTTTCCTGGACTGTCACTCCCGTCGACCCTGTCCTTTGCTTTGCCCTCCACGTCGACCCTCTCCGACCTGACTGAGAGAATCGCCTCATACCTTCCACCATCGATTTCGCTTCATTCTTTGACTCTCACCACGACCAACAATAAACAACTTGCCTCTTCGTCAGATCTGCTACAGACCCTCTTCTCTTCGCGAAATGGCGACTCTATCGCATCTTCAATTCTCCCGCTCCGCCTCACCGTTCCTGTGCGCGGTGGAAAAGGTGGTTTCGGATCCCAGCTCCGTGCTGCCGGTGGTCGCATGTCCAGCAAGCGCCAGCGCAACCAGGGTGACAACAATAATTCGAGCCGCAACTTGGATGGCCGCCGTCTGCGCACCGTCAACGAGGCGAAGGCACTCGCCGAATACCTGGCCGTCAAGCCGGAAATGGATAAGAAGGAGAAGGAAGAGCGCCGGCGCCGGTGGCAGGCGGTCGTGGATATGGCGGAGAAGCGACAAGACGAGCTGAAAAATGGTGGTGGAAAGCACAAGATTGACGGGCAATGGATCGACGACAAGGAGGAAATGAATGAGAAGGCCCGGGAGGCTGTGCTGCTAGCGATGAAGGATGGTGCATGGACCGACAGCCTCCGCGACGCGGTCCTGGGCGGATCCAGCACCAGTGCCAGCGAAGGCAGTGAGCAAGGTACCTCGTCTAGTTCGGACGAAGAAGAGGGCGAAGAGAACGGCGCAGGACCTTCTGCGCCCGCTCCAAAATCGGCTGCTCCTCGGAAGTTCATTGGGTTTGATGATGACGATGAGTTTATGAGCGACTCGGAGGATGAGGAGCCGGCGGACAAAGCGCAAGACAAGGGCAAGGGCAAGGCTCGTGCCTAAGCCTTACTCCAGCAAAGTCTTGCTTATGGTCTATGACGGCGTTTCATGGTTGGGCAGTATTTCACAGGGTTTCTCCAGCGCATCTGAGTTTCGGCGCCTTCTATGTCAATAGTTTTATGCACTCCCTTTGGGATTTAATCCAAGAGCAATTGCATGCATCCTTCCCACAGATGGTATTTAACAAGAACCAACAGTTTCTTCATCTCAGCCTACATAGTATCAGGACCTCGTAGTTGGTTTTGCCACATCGCACGGCAGCCCGAGACCGCCCTATCGACAACCGCGTCTCCAAGAAAAAAAAAGCTCCGCGTGAAACTCCGCAAATTTGCACGCCGACCATGTCGCCTTGCGCTCGCGGCGCAATATCACGATTCTTGCGATTTGATTTATTGCGATCAAATCTTCAACGATGTCCTCGACAACTGACGCAAACACGCTCTCTACGGCCTCGCATTGCAGCGTTGCCGATCAACACCCTTAACGGCGTATGCCAACGAGCGCATCAGAATCGCTATTTTTCAACAACTCGGTTTCAACGAGATAAATCGCCCCCCAATGCCTTGACCGAGATCCTACCCATATTCTGCCCCGGATGCGGCGCGTTTTCGCAAACCATCGAGCCGCACGAGCCGGGGTACTACAGCACGGCCAAAAGGGAGAACCGGAAGCTCATCGCAGCACGAAAAGAGGCGCTTGAAAGTACAGAGGGTATTAGTGAAGATGCCGCGACTTCTAAGGATCAGCAGAGCAATGATACTGAGGAACATGTGGTTCCTCAACCGATGCATGGTAAGCGACCCAATAGGCCTTGAAGTTTTACAATTCCTCGCTGACACAACAGGGGCAAAAGACAGCGCTTTACCAGACCAGACAACTACTCCTAGCCGTGATTCTGTTGAAGCCCCGGATCGCGCACCCCGCATCTGCGATCGATGCCATGACCTGATTCACCACAACAAGGCCGTGACTTCGCCCAAACCGTCGATCTTTTCTATCCGAGAATTCCTGGCTGAGTCGCCCTACAAGAACAATCGTGTATACCACATCATTGATGCAGCCGATTTCCCCATGTCCCTCGTGCCGCGTATCCAGAAGGCCCTCTCGCTCCAGGAGCAGCGGTCTCACAACCGACGGTCCCATACCGAGAAGTACTCTCAAGGCCAGAAACTGCCCACACTCTCGTTCATCATCACACGCTCAGATCTTTTAGCGGCGACCAAGGAGCAGGTCGACTCGAAGATGGAGTATGTCCGGTCACTCCTCCGTGAGAATATCGGCAGAGCGGGGAGAGACGCCCGCCTGGGTAATGTGCATATGATTAGTGCACACCGTGGCTGGTGGACCAAGCAGCTCAAGGAAGAAATCCGGAAACACGGTGGTGGGATTTGGGTGGTTGGCAAGGCGAATGTTGGCAAGAGCAGTTTCATTGAAGCCTGTTTTCCCAAAGACTCGAGGGCTCTCGAGCAGATGAAGGAGTGGGTTGAGCACCGTCGGGCAGAAAACGAGATCCCAAACCAGCGGCAAGCGGCTCTTCTCGACCCTGGTAGTCTCCTTCCTCCTGCGCCTCGCGAGGGCATGTATCCCATGCTTCCGGTTGTGTCTTCACTGCCGGGCACAACCGTTTCGCCAATCCGAATCCCATTCGGCCGGGGGAAAGGGTGAGGTTATTGACCTGCCTGGTCTGGAACGTGGCCAGCTCGAGGATTACGTGCGCGATGAACACAAGCGCGATCTGATCATGACCAAGCGCATCAAGCCCGAGCGCTATTCCATCAGACCGGGCCAATCTCTACTTCTCGGGGGTGGCTTGGTCCGCATTACGGCTGTCAACCTCGAGGATACTATTATGGCGGCATGCTTCGTGCCCATCGACTCCCACATCACCAAGACAGAAAAGGCCATTGAGATCCAGGCCGAAACACGTCCCTACTCCGGTACGCTCATGAAAGAAGGTACGGGGAGCACCATGTCGTCGGCCGGGAAGTTCGAGCTACGATGGGATGTCACAAACGCCCACCTGCCCACTTCCCTCGCAAAGGCTGTGCGTGACAAGAGATCAACTGTGCCATCATTGCCGTACCGGGTCATGTCGGCCGACATCCTCATCGAAGGCTGTGGCTGGATTGAGGTCAGCGTGCAGATTCGCAGTAAGCAGACTTCTATCACCGACGCTCCGGTCTATCCACAGGTCGAGGTATTCACTCCCAACGGTCAGCATATTGGCTCTCGACCACCGATGGAGTGCTGGGCCTTCGTCGCCGAGAAGAACAAAAGCGACAGGCGCAAGACGCCGCGGTTGAAGCTGCGCCGTTCATAAGAAGCCATATTGGGCTGTATTCTGGACATTATACATGTACACTATTCCACTGGCATAGCGGCGGGCGTTTTTCTTCTTTCTATAAAAAGCAGAGATCTAGTAATTATGAAGTATCAATTCACCTCTCCAGTTGTCCACATCGTCCACCGCCGTTGCTCTGACGGTCCCCGTCGAAGTGGGGGCTCCTTTTCAACAAGCAAAAAACTGCTGTGTAAAAAGCAGCGGTACGTGTGTCCAATTGTTCTTTTCCAGACCGTACTTCAATGCAGTTCTCGACGTTGATTATCATCTCCTTGCTTGGTTTTCTTTTGTACCCAAGTTTAATTGAGCTTGTCTCCAACGCCATGACTATTCGAAGACTCCAGTATGGGACACCGCTTCTTCTCCACCCCCGGACGTATCCATAACAATCAACACACTAACGCACCATCCGCCAGTTCTCTCCCACCGAAGATGTTATCGTCTCGCGGGCTCCAAAATGTCCAGGAACTGGATCTTCCCTGGCGATTCAGCCCTACTCAATCATACGATGCAGAGACGAACCCGACGGGGCTGATCTCGTTCGGCATGGCCGAGAATGTATGTGACCGAGTTTGAGCATCTCACGATAAGCCATTGAGCTGTCTAACAGCGCACTAGAAACCAATGAGGGCCGAAATGGCCAAATATATCAATGAAAAGGTCTCGCCAGCATAACAATTCCTTGTCTCTGCTGCTAAACATAGCATGCGTCCCTCAATCGCCATACACACCTAACATCACTCATTCCATGTCTAGGTCGTCTTCTCACAAGACTCTGTTAGCTACCGGTCCAGCGCAAGCACCGCCGCACGGCTCCCCGCAGCCGCAGCAGCGCACCTAAACCGAATCCTGAGCCCGCACGCATCCATCGAGCCGGAGCATGTCTTCGTGGCGGACTCGCCCACCTCCCTGGGCAACATGCTGGGCTTCAACCTGGCCGAGCGCGACGAGGCCATCCTCGTCAATAGGCCTGTGTACGGCCGCTTCGAACTGGATTATGGCGTCGAAGCCGGCATCAAGATCGTGTATGCTGACACGGCGACGGAGGAGGCATTCTCGCCTGGTTCGGTGCTGAAGTACGAAGAGGCGCTTGCTGCTGCTGAGAGCCAGGGCACCAAGATTCGTGCGGTGCTTCTTGTTAATCCTCATAACCCTGTTGGTAAGTTGGATTGATTTGAATTGGTTGATTTGTGGGGCATGTTGCTTCCTGTCAAAAAGAGAGCATGGCGCCTGATTGATATGTCTTTTAGGTCGGTGCTACCCGGTGAAAACCCTGGAAGAAATTGCCCGGTTCTGTAACAAGCATCGTCTTCATCTCATCAGCGACGAGGTATATGCCTCGTGCGTGTTTGACTCGGGCGATCCCAATGCTACGCCGTTCACTTCGATCCTCTCACTGGATTTGGCGCGCCTGATCGACCCGAGTCTCGTTCACGTGTTATATGGGTTCAGCAAGGCAAGTGAATGAGCAAAAGCCATCCCAACAAAGCCAATTTCAACTAATAGTGCTTGTCTTTTGCAGGACTTCTCCTCGGGCGGCCTACACCTAGGATTCCTGGTAACCCAGAACCAGCAGCTCCGGCAAGCGTGCAAGGCAATTCTGTAAGATTTATATATTTCTCTCTAGCTTTAATCCCAGGTTTGTATCATTCGACTCACCCAAAACTTTCCTGGTTATGCAGAAGACTCCACGGCGCCTCCCAAGCAGCGGTGACAATCGGAACCGCCATCCTAGAAGACGAAGCCTTCGTGAAGAGCTTCACGGCCAAATCGCAGCAGAGCCTCGCCGCAGGCTATCGACACACAACCTCGACACTGAATGAGGCAGGAATTAATTACATCAATGGCGGGTAAGAAACATTATTCAAGACAGAAGACATCAAAGGAAAAAAGAGAAAAAAAAAACGGCAAGGCTGCTGATTCCATGCTAACCCATATTGACCAGAAACGCCGGCTTCTTTATCTACATCGATCTCTCGCCCTATCTGCCCAACCCCGGTGCTCCCACCCGAGAACGAGAGTTCGCGCTCGCGCAGAACCTCGTTGATGCTGGTGTCTTTTTGCATCCTGGGGAGGAGCATTCCAAGGATGCGGGGTGGTTTCGGTTGGTGTTTTCGCAAGAGGAGGCTGTTTTGCGGGAGGGGCTTAGGAGGTGAGTTCTTATACACTGTTCCGTGTATATCTTGTCCGACAAAAACACTGAACTTGGGTGTGATTTAGGTTATTGAGTGTGGTCAAGCCGACGGGTTCTTGATTTCTCAACCTCGAGGAATCTCTTTCTCACAATGGACGAGTAATATCAGAAAAGGGTTGGAAAAGGGACGGAAAAACCAATATAACTAGACCAACATAAACTCAGAAAATCCTGTATTCTTTCTTAACTCTTTTTTTTAAACATAAACTCATCAAGCCATGTCTCTTTAACCCACAACAAGGCAGATCCTGTAGTTTGCCCGCATCAACAACAAAAGAAAAAGTCAACAACCAATCTACTCAGCAACGTTGGCAAACTGGAAAGTCGGCTGCCCGGGAACAGCGTTATCAGCCAGCAGACCCTCCCTCTTCTCTCCCGTGCCAACAACATCACCGGTCTTGCCGCCCTCATCGACAGCAATGACCTCGATCTCCTTGTAGCCGGAAGTGCGCTTCAGACTGCCCAGCATCTCAGACAGGACGGCAAACTCATCGAAGGGGAGCTTGCGGTCGAAGACGTTCTCAGGAGCCTCGCGGCCCTGGACGAGACGGCGCTTCAGGGTCTGCACGAAGGGCATGGCCTTCTTCATTTCGCCGAGCTTGCCGACCTTGGCGTTAAGCTCCTTGTCATTGATGGAGACGCTCAGAGAGTCGAAGGCCTCGCGGACCAGGTCAATGTACTTCTCTTGCCAGGCGGGGTATTTCTTGGCCGCGAAGATGGTGAGCTTCTTGGGCTTGCGCGGGTCAAACGCAGACGATTTGCCCTTGGACAGCTTCTTGGCGAAGTTGGCTTCCGAGGACAGGATGTTCGACGATGTGCCGCGGACGTAGGCCTGAGCGGCCGAAAGTTCGGGGGAGGGCTCTGGGACGGTAGGGAAGGTGGCGAAGTGGATGGTTTCAGACTAATTTGAAAATGTTAGAATGAAACTGCGGTGCAATAAAAGTATAAAAAAATTATACTGACCTTCTTCAAGACCTCGAGCCACACGTACTCGGCCCAGTGAGGGGCGATGGGAGCAAGCATGAGGGCCTGCAGCTCGATGTAGCGCAGAATCACCTCCCGGTGCATACCCACGCCGGAGGCCGTGGCGCCCTCACGGTAGGCATCACGCGCGCTCGTGAAGTCGTACAAACCAGACTTCAGTGCAAGCTTGAAGTCAGTGCTAGATGAGGGTCAGCGGTTGAAAGACAAATAATCCATGATGTAAACTTACGCCGCGTAGTGCTTGCGAGTTTCCCGAACCAGGCTGTTCAGCTCGTTGTTGAAGAGCTTGTCCGCGAATGCATCAGCGGGGCCAGTGCGCAGGTTCTCATCCTTGGCGACCTCCTCAATCCACTCCTTCAGAGTAAACAGACGCAGAATGTTGCTGTTGGCAACAGCCTCGTCGAAGTTGGCATCTTCAATGCTGTCACCAGCATCGGCGAAGGCAATCCGGGTGGCGTCGGCACCAAACTTGTCCACGGAATCCCTCAGAGTAAGGAAATTACCGGTACTCTTGCTCATCTTGTCGCCGTTCAGCAGCAAGTGCCCGTTAGCACGGACACCACGGGGCCAGTACTCCGACGGGAAGAGCGCGAGGTGAATGTACAGGAAGAAGGTCAGGTGGTTTTGGATAAGGTCCTTGCCAGAGACTCGGACGTCCAGAGGGTACCAGTACTCGAATTCACGGCGCATTTGCTGCAGAGCATCCTTGCTGATTCCGCTCTTGGAAACCAGGTCATCGTTGAGTTCCCGTCTCGTGAAGACATAGTCCCACACTTCATCCGTCATCTGCTCCGCCTTCACATCAAGCGGGCCAGTCGACTTGCCGTATCGATCACCGTGCAGGAGGTGCGCAATAGTGTAGTAGGCCATGTAGACGGTACTGTCACTCAAACTCTCAACCAGGAACTGAGGGTCCCAAGGCAGCTTGGATCCCAGACCGTAGGTTCTGGCACAAGCCCATCGGTTCAACCAGCTCAGGTTCTTCTCAAACCCGTTCTTGGTCTCGGAGGAGTAGGTATTGAGGGTGTTCACAACATGGTTCAGAGTCTGCTGCTGCCACTCGGCATCGTTCTCGCCATAGTTCAAGAACCACTGGCCCAGGTAGGCGACCACGCAGTCGTCGCCACTGCGGCTGACAACCTTGCCCATAGGGTCTGCAAAGGGGAACGCATCTCCGCTGTCGTACAGAGACTTACGGATCTTGTCCTTGACGGAGCTGACGGGCTCTCCCTTGAACTCGCCCACAACCATGGTACCCTTGTAGAATCCTTCCAAGTAAGCTAGCTCCTTAGCCTTAGCGAGCTGGGTAACATCCTTGGGAGAGTTGATCTTCAGCTGCTTGACCAGCGTGGGAGCAGTCAGGTTGCCATAGGTAGGGGTCTCAATCAACGGGAAGATCTCCAGCTCGGCCCACTCTTTCTGGATACCGTAATACTCGGGCTTCTTCGCCAGGTCCATCAGGGTGGCGTAGTCATCGGGGCTGTCCGAAGGCACCGAGGTAACCACACCGGTACCCTTGGCGGCCGAGACGCCGTCCATGGGCAAGATGCGAATACCCTCAGTGTGGAATGACAGCGGTGCGTTGACCAAGGTACCAACGAAGGCACTACCCGGTGCTTCGAAGACAAGCGGCAGTTCGTCCTGGGTCTTGGGAAAGTGCTCGCTGTCAAAGAAGTGGCCCTGGAAGGCCATGTTCCAAGCAGCACGCTTGGTAACGACGACATACTCCTTCTCCTTCAGCTTGAAGAGACCGTAGTTAATCTTGGGACCGACAAAGCAGCTCGTCTGACCGTACATAGTCTCGGGGCGCAGAGTTGCCGGAACGAAGTAGACCTTCGCATCCTCCTCAACCTTGTCCTTGACCAGCTCGGCCAGCTGGGGTGACCATTCCTTGACCTTGAGCTTCAGAGCAGCATACTCCTGGGGACCAACACCTTCACCTTCCGTTCGGTCGTGGTCCATGCACGGCTGACCGTCCTTGGGCGAGTAGATGGTGTAACGGCTACCATACATGATCTTCCCCAGCTCGTGGAGGCGGTTCATCTGCCAACGCACAAAGGCATCATAGTACGGGTTGGCATCGGTGGTGACAAACTGTCTGCGCCAGTCGACGCGAGCACCCAGGCTGTCGAGGTCGCGGATGGCCAGCGGAGGGAAATGCTGCAGCCAGTGGGCAGCGTCGGCGAACTTGTGGATGTCCTCCAGAGGCACACCGATGGCCAACATGATCTGGAACTGATACTTCATCTTCACGGACTTGGCGGCGGCCTTGCTCTTCTTGCCGGAGAACTTCTCGGCCTCGGCCTTTACCTCCTGCGTGGGCGCCGGCGGGGCAGTGTCCTTGGGCTGTTCTTCCTCCTCCTTGTAGGCCTCGAAGTTCTGTCCAAACAGCTTCACCTCGTCGGCCAGCTTATCCGCGCACGCCTTGATGGGCATACCGGTGCAGTGGAATCCCAGCGGGAACAGGGCCCTCTTGCCCTCCATGCGAGCGAATCCGGTCATGAACTCCACCTTACTGGCAGTGAAACTGTGGCCCGCATGCAGGGTACCGTTCATGTACGGGTAGGCCATGGTGCCGAAGAACTTGGGGTACTTTTCACGCAGCTGCGCGGGGGTCATGGAGCCCTGGGGAGCCTCGGCGAAGGAGGGGGCGTCGACCTCGAAGACCTTGTTCTCCTTCCATTGTGCCTGGTATTTCTTTTCAATCGCGATCAGAGAGTCACGCTTTTCGGTCTGAGGAGCAGAAGAATATAGAGTTAGCACAAGAAAATCTAATGGTGGGGGAGGGGCAGATCAACGTTTTCCAACTTGAGGGTATTCTTCGTGCTGTTGCTCGGGTCGAGCGCAGCAGCGGACGCGGCGGCCATGGTTCTCAGTTGACCGGTTTTGCCCTGATTGCAAAACTCGTTGAGAGCAAAGATCGCGGGGGGGGGGTCTAAAATCGGTTTGTGAGGCGGCACGGTATTGCGGCGGTAACGCGGTGGTATGGCACGCAAACCACAGGGTTTGTATGTAATGTAATATTACAATATATGAAAAGGTTGGAGATGAGGTCGAATGCGAAATTTAGAGCTATGGACAAAAGAAAGCAATACAAATTTTGTTTCTGCTTTCTTTCAATCCTCCAGGAGATCGGTATTCTGGTTGATATAACTTGGGCATAGAGTGTCCACAAGTACATAGTGTAGATCCATGACACGTGACCGATATCACGGAGCAACTTCTTCGCCGACACGGCGCGAGACAAGTTTCCCCGGACCAACAATTCTGCACTCTGGAGCTCTTTTGGACCTGGCAATGAGGGGAGTACTTGCCGGGTGAACATATTCTATCTTTCTCCCTGATATTTCTGGTCTTGCGACTCCAATCGCATAAGGGCCAGTCCCTTTGCGGAACATTCTGCAACCATGGTCAATATTTTCAAGCGGATGCGGAACCTGAGGACAGTAAGTGAATCCGCGCCGGAGATGACTCGACTTTCCTGTTTAACGCGAACACGAGGCCATTGACTAACAAGAGTCTTTACTCTGTCCACAGAAGGTAAATCCAAACGCCATCCGCCATTCCATGCTGATACCTTCGGCCACCAAACAACCCTTCGAGTCTCCTACCACGATACGAAAACATGGAGGCAAATAGCACCATACCAGTTACATACGATACTAACGCAATGGTCATGACAAACAGGTCCTCAACTTCCGACTCGGAAGCGGCGCCGCCATCCTGCCCAGCGTCGCCAACGCAACAAAAGAATACCCAGCCGTCACTCGGCTCCACCTCACATATGCCCGCAAGATCTACGGCGGGCACCAAGGCGCGCGCCATTTCTGGCGGCGCTGCCTACCGCGCCTCAAGTACCACAACCCGGGGGTGCCGATGACGGTGCGGCAGACCGACGAGCAGGACGGGCCCGCCGCCCTGACGATCTACTTCGCGCAACGGGCTAGCAACGCGGCGACGGCGCTTGCAGCGGATAAAAAGGTTACGGACTCGCATGCGCCCGCTCCGGAAAGCGGCGAACAGGCCGCCGTCGTTAACGTCAAGGACCTTACCTATGCGGAGATCTGGAGCCGCGTGCAGGCTGCGACGGGCGCGCAGGGCGTTTCCCCTACCGCGGAAGAGACGCAGGAGCTGAAGAAGTTGGAGGATATGCGGGTTAAGTCCGAGGAGGACCGCAAGCGCGTGCTCGGGTTCCGCGAGGCTAAGAAGGATCAGGAGCGGATGATCGCGGAGGCTCGGAAGGAGGTCGAGAGGCTCAAGGAGATGTGATAGAACGCAGATTGCGTTGTTTGCTCTCGAGGGTTTGGGAGGGAGATTTGGGCTGGAACGTCTTTTTTGTTCGATCACATCTGGCCTTCGGTTTGTTCTGCCGGTCGAGCTTGGAGGGGTCCCATCTGTCTGTAGCATATAGCATCCTTGTGTGTTTGTTTTCTTTACGACTATGTATTTCTTGGAAATCTTTGATTGTGAACTATATCTCCACATCGACCTCCATTCCGCACTTTAGGTGATGCTCAATTGGGAAGATCGAGAGATGGAAGACGTGAGGATGATGCCTCGCATTATATACCCAAGTTTTTTCTCAGGTTGGTCCTTTCTAACATACACTGACCAAGAACCCCCTAATTCCCACCCAGAAGCGATGCAAGAGCCAAGTATACCCCGGTGAACCAGGCCGAACCCCGATCCCAAACAAAGAAAGACTGGAAATGCAACCACGCGATCCAAGGAGAGCGAAGTCCCAGAAGAATGAGATTCACAAAATGCGAAAGTACCATGTACATCATCAGAAGCAAAGAAAAGACATGTTTGGGGCCATTGTCGGAGGCCAGGTTGGGAACATGGACAGGCTGAAAATGGATGCGTACAAGCCAAGGACACTTCACACTGAAGTGCCAGACGGTACACAACTACCATGGCACAACTATGCGTTGTCCGGATTGTAGCTCGTCTCTCCCAGCATACTCTGCGCTTCCGGAGCCGCCGGCGTCGGAGTGGTCGGTCGTGGCTGGGATGCGGTTGGCTCCACCAACGTCGCAGGCTGACCCTGCGATCGTCCTGCTGCGGCAGCCTGCAATCGCTGATCCAGGGCCTTGAGCGCGAGGGCACGTCTCCGCTCCGCCTCCTCCCGCTTGCCACTGGCCCTCGACCCCCAGCGCGATGGCTGCTCAGCAAGGTCGGCAGGCCAGCCTCGCCGCGAGCCAAAACCTGCTGGTTGCCCGAAGCAATATCATCGTCGGAGAAGGGCCGCAAGATTTTTACGGTCACGAGCGCAATGTAGATCTGGTCAGCGACGAAGGCGATCGGGGGTTGCATCACATCCGGGAATAGACAGGCAAAGGCAAAGGTCTCGCTGGCGTCACCCTTGATGCCGAGGCCGGAGTTCGACGTGCCGGTGAGATCGGGCTGCCGCTTAAAGAATCGGAGATAAGTCCAGCTGGTCAAAAGTCCAAGCCACGACAGAACTGCGGCGGTGTCCGTCCCGAACACGACCCCACTGATGGTGTTGAGGAGCAAGAAGAGAGCCGGGAAATGTTTCACGCGCATTTTGACCAGCCCCTTGAAGAGTGCGACGGTGTGTTCGGGAACGAGTTGCTTGAAGGCGACCAGGAAAGAGGCTTGGATCGAGATCCCACCGCAGATTTGCGTGAGATGGCTGGCCGAGCAAACGAACGATTAGCACAAAGGACTAGATTAAGGAGTTGGGAGAATGATAGCTTACCCCCTGATGAAAGAACCTTCAACGGCACCCCAGATCAAGTAGATGGGGATGATCACGATGTTGGGGATCACTGCGATGACGGCAATGAACTGGATGAACTCGCGGGATCCCCACGCGCGCTCGAGATATTTGCCGCCATAGAAGATGGTAGCGCCATTCAGCAGCACGGTAAAAATATTCTGTTCCACAAAGGTTGCAGAGAAGAGGGTCCACGGATAGTAGTAGAAGTCCGAGGGGACGAGGGTGAGGTAGGGAACGATGGGTATGGTGGTTGTTCCTCCGGTGCTGATTTGCTGCCATCTGGCAACATTGTAGAGTAGAGAAGCGGTTGAAAGACTGAAGAGGAAAGCCCGAGTGGCCGGAGGAATGTTGATTCGGAGCGACATGGTGCGCTCTGGGGGCGAGACGCAGTCCAAGAGGCTGGAGGAAGTCGAGGTGTGATGAGGTCGGGAGTGCTCGGGGATGATTTGCCCAAGGCGGACAGCCGGGCCTACCACGGTCACCCAAGTATACTTGACGATGCACTTCACCATCTTCTATTTTCTTTGCGACTCTTACGGATATTAGTCCTGAGACATCCTGGATTTTACGTTTTTCTATTATTACGAGCTCAGCAATACTTCAACTGGTAGACACGACTTCTATGGAATCCTGGGATTTCTTGCAAGCCATCTATACCGTCCAGGGCTATTTCAAGGGACAAAACGAAAAAAAGAAAAGAAAAAGAAAAGAAAAGTAGCTCTCTGGTCCTTATGCGACATGAAATGCTACTGCTATGAGAGTCATCACTTGTGGCAAGTTCAGTGGTATAAGGCATCTCCAGGCCAGGCTATATACTGCTGGAGATCCACTCCGGGGAATTGCCCTGCAGAACATTCGCTTCTTGCCGCACATCCGCTCGAGTCATCTCTGGCGATCAAAGGTACAATTGCACGAGGGGAGTGTGAGAACCCAAGGTAACCAAGGTTGATCCTGGACATCGTGAATTTTGCTGGAAATCCCCCGAATCGAATGTGGAGAACAGTTCCCATTCAATCCGCAAATGGATGATTTGCGCCACACCACCATTCATTTGTGATCCACTAGACACTAGGCGCTTTTAAGGGGGGCAGCCCGAGAAGGATTTGAAGGAGATTGGCCCGGAAAAAGAAGAAGCAAACGTGAAGAGAAAGAAGAACAAGACAAACCCAGTTCTCGATGAAATCGAGCCTGAGGCGCCGAGATTGGCGTTGAGCCCACCTTTTTAGCGTTCCAAGTGGCTAGTGCCGTCTTAAGCTCTTCTCTCTCTCTCTCAGTCATTCCTGTCACTCTTTCGCGCATCGCTATTTTATCTCTCTTCTTCTCTTCTTCTCTTTCTCCTTCATCTTCCCTCGTATCCCCTCCGTCTCTTCCGTCCCCGTTGTGCCTGCCTCGGCTCCCTCCCACAACCTTGAATTTCTCCCTGGTCTTGGCTTTCCGTCTTCAACGCCTCCCCGTTTCTGCGCTTCTCAATCCTCCACGCTTCGGAACTGATCCCTCCCCTGCTTTGGGGTCCCGGAATTTCTTTCCCCCCTGTGGCCCGGGCGTTCCTGGATCCTCCATCTCCGCGCATCCAACCTCCACTTTGATTTTCACCTTGCCTAGCGCGCCGACAGCAACCTCCCCTCTGGCATGCCAGCGGTGGACTGGTCGCACATGTAATCATGGCACACCCTGACCTCACATCGCATCATGTCAACTACTTAATATGGCGGTATGTCCCCTTGATTGGACTCCACGTTCCAACCTGCAGAAGTGACTGACTTCTTTTTTTTAAAGGTACCTTCAAGAGTCAGGTTGGTTCACGCAGATTTTCTTTTTGTTTTTCTCCCCTCTGTCCTTACTCAAATTTATCTTCCTCTTAAATGTGAGAGCACTCGGTTCTTTGTATTCCTCTAACTTGATCCTCCAGGTCATGCCGACGCCGCGGTGTCACTGCAGCGCGCTTGGTTTCCTGATCCACAGAATCTTCCCTTTGCGCCGTACATCAGAACCCATGCGCTGGTGTCGCTGGTTCAAAAGGGTCTCCAGTACCACGAACTGGAATCATCCATTGACAAGGTACGTTTTGTGACTGACCATTCTACATGCGACAGCGAGGGGATGAAAAATATCATTCCCTTGTTCTCGAATTAAGCAATGGAAATTCTAATTGAAATCCACAGGAGGGCAATGCCATCGACATTCCCCCGTCGCAATATTTTTCGGGCCCGAGCCATTTGAAACGGGGTTCCTGAAAACGCACGATGCGGCTGGCACAGACCAACCCAGCTCGCCAAGCAAAGTTGCGCGCGACCGCGTGACAAACGGTCACCCAGAGGCTCTCACTGTCAAAAGATCTCGGAAAAGCGAGACCAATGGCGATGAGTCGATGGAACTGGATGAGGCCCGGAGCAAAGGCACCCCGGAGCCATTGGATGGTGACGGCGACGTGAGCATGGGGGCCGAGGAGCCCGAACCCACTTTTACATTGACGACCGGCAGTAGCGTCGGCGTTCAGATCACCCCCGCCAAGGCAGCCGATCTGGCGCCCGACACCGCCTGCCTAGATATCGGGGCCCACGTGACCCAGACGATGTGGCGCCCGCGCGATCCCACGGTGGTCGTGGCAGCTGGCGATACCTTTTGCAGCTTGTGGAAGCTCTCATTGTCCTCGACGCCCGTCCAAAAGAAGTTGGTGGATTTGAAGGGCTCCAATTCCTGCGTGTCGGCTGTCGCATGGGATACCGCCGGCGAGAAGTTGGCTGTGGCGACCTATAGTGACTTAAGAGGCACAATTACCATGTACAATGTCAACGGTGACGCCGTTGATCTCTTGCCGGAGGTACCTCGATTGATCACCGGTCTGCATTGGGCGGAAGATAGCTCACAGCTGGTGGTCGTGGCTTCGGATACCAGAATCTCGGAACTGGCACTGTGGGACGATACCCGACGACCCGATGTTTTCCCTCCACCTCAGGTGATTAAAAGCCCCATTTACGACTTGGCCTGGTGTGGGCGCAATCAGGTGTTTGCCTGCGGAGATGGCTCCGTCTACCAGTGCGAGATGGACAATAGCATCCGCTTGACGAAGACTTTCCCTTCGAATGAGCCCGATGCGGCCTGGCAGTTTATTCGCTGCATGCATACCGACTCCTCTGCTGTCGCCGTGACGGCTTGCTCCGCGACTGCCACAATCTGGATTCCAACGCATGACATTCTTATCGAAAACGCCCACAAGGGCGATATCACCGCGATCGAGGTTCGTCCCCAGGCACAAGCCCAGCGCCGAAACTCCTCAATTGTGGTTGCATCATTTTCGACAGATGACGATGTGAAGGTGTGGCACGTCGATTTGGAGTCGAAACATTTCGACTGCCTCCATCGCCTACGCCTGGGACCGTCACTTCCCGCTCTCACGGGAGGTTTCTCCCCGGACGGATATGCTCTCGGTGCGGCCAGCAAAGACCGGGTGTTGATCTGGAATGTTGAGCGAGGTGGTCATCCCATGGCCACTTGGGCTGCCCCTGGCTCGGAAGATGTGAAGGAGGAGCCTGACCGCGCGACAAATGAACAGAATGGTCATGCGGCATCGATTGGTGATAGTGCTCTTTCATGGGATGCCGACGGGAAAAGACTTGCCTATGGCTTCGGGCACCAGGTGCGTATCCTCTTCGGTCCACGTTCATCACAAAACCAGGGCGTTGCTAACTCCTCCCAGATGGCAATTGTGAATCTGCAAAGATGACCGATTGTTTCTTCTTGCCGGCGATTACATCAACAACAAAAGATGCGATTGAACCCCCTTCTAAGCGCTTTTTCAAGCCACGATTGCGCGGAGTGAAAACGACCGCCAATCCAAAACCCCCTTCCACCCCGTACAATCGGTCCTCTGCACATGAAAATTGAACCGATCTCACTTTCTGTGCCTTTTGAAAAAAAAAAAAAAAAACATTCCCACAATCCTATATCTTCATCTTCCCGCCATCAAGGGGCCCCAAAGGAGCGTGTCAGGAATACATCCCGCGGCAAACCACGCGAAAATGGTTCAATCTGGGTCGGCGCATTTCTTCTACCTTTTTCCTCTGTCACATTTCTCTGGACATACATTGTTGATTTAGAAGCATATGGCATTGCTTGGGACCGGGGCTTGGGCAGGCGCGACGTGATATGGGTTCTCGGCGACGCTGGATTTTCTGTGTTGATTATGGGTGGTCACGGTGATTCTTCAGGGCCGGGCTCTTGTTTATTTATTTTTTTTTGTGAAATCTACGGAAATGCACTCCCAACTATTCCACTGTAAGATGTTTAGAGTAACTAAGCATCCACCCAGCTTTTCATCGATAATCAGCCTCGCCTCTAACGATGTCGGGGGATTTTCTTAGCGGTGCTATTTCTTGGAGAGAGCCTTGGAAGCTACCCTATCATGTAAGATAGGGTTCAATATCATCGCGGATCCCTAAATTGCTTTTTTTTTTCCTTTTTGCTTTTTCGCTCTCTGAGCCGACGGAAGTCAAGGTGGATGCGACACCCGCCGAAACCGACAGACTCGACCCCACCGCGAGTTTTCCCACCACCAACTCCCATTTCCGTCTCTCTTTTCCTCTGGGCATTGAGCTGTGATCCTTGGAAATAATGGCTCCTCCCGTGAGTATGAGTGTCGACAGCACACCGACCATTCCCGACTCTCCTTGAGTAACTCGAGAAACCCATACTAATGTGAAATTGCCAATGACTCAAGGTCGCCAATATCCCGTCGCTGGAAACAGCGCGCGACGTGATCTCGAAGTCGAGAAACTCCCAATTTCCTCCGAATCTGCTTCCGGTCACCGCATCGATTCCTGCGGATCTTTTGACCCCGACATTGGCATATTTGAAACTTGCGGAGAAGTGAGTAATGGCATGCGGGACCAGGGCAGGGGACAAGCGAGGGAACACAGGCCGGGGACTTTATCGCTAATGCTCTGTGTCATATAGTTCGCGCCTGTCTTTCCTCTATGAGAGCGCTGCGACTACGGAGACTATTGGGCGGTACAGTTTTGTTGGCGCAGGTATGTGCACACCCAAGGAATGTTTTCATCCGACCCCTGTCGCTGACCATGCAGACCCCCACAAGGTGATCAAAACCGGCCCGGGTCATGGGCCAGCAGCCGACCCTCTCCCTCTCCTCGAGGAGGAGATCTCTCAATTCCGTGTTGCGACAGTCCCCGGGTTGACTCTCCCGCCTTTGACCGGCGGAGCCATCGGGTATGTAGGATACGACTGTGTGAGGTACTTTGAACCGACGACGGCGCGGCCGACCAAGGATGTGCTGGGGGTGCCGGAATCGTTTTTCATGATGTTCGACACCATTGTCGCATTCGACCACTTCTTCCAGGTTGTCAAGGTCATTACGTATGTCCCAATCCCGGCCACGGACGCCGACATCGAGGCCGAGTACCGCAAAGGACAGACGGTCATCCAGAAAACCATCGATACGCTGCTGCAGGACCGCACACCGTTGCCGCCACAGGGTCCGATTGTCCTGGACCAAGAATACAAGTCCAACATCGGGCAGGAGGGGTACGAGGGTCACGTCAACCGGCTGAAGGAGCACATTTCCAAGGGCGATATCTTCCAGACCGTGCCATCACAACGGCTATCGCGACCGACATCACTCCACCCGTACAACCTCTTCCGCCACCTGCGCACCGTCAACCCCTCGCCCTACCTGTTCTATATCGACTGCCAAGACTTCCAACTCGTAGGCGCCAGCCCCGAGCTGCTGGTAAAAGAAGAGCAGGGGCGAATCATCTCACACCCAATCGCCGGCACAGTGAAACGCGGCAAGACTCCAGAAGAGGACAAGGCTCTGGCAGACGAGCTGCGCGGCAGTCTCAAGGACCGGGCCGAGCACGTCATGCTGGTGGACCTGGCGCGCAACGACGTGAACCGGATATGCGACCCGATCACAACGCAAGTGGACCGATTGATGGTCGTCGAGAAGTTCTCGCACGTGCAGCATCTCGTTTCGCAGGTGTCCGGGGTGCTCCGCCCGGACAAGACACGCTTCGACGCCTTCCGGTCCATCTTCCCCGCGGGCACTGTGTCCGGCGCACCCAAGATCCGGGCGATGCAGCTCATTGCCGAGCTCGAGGGCGAGAAGCGGGGTGTGTATGCGGGGGCCGTGGGCTATTTCGGGTATAACATCGCCAATGCAGATGGGTCGGGCGAGATGCCCGGCGCCATGGATACGTGTATTGCGTTGCGGACGATGCTGCTCAAGGATGGCGTTGCGTACCTCCAGGCTGGTGGTGGTATTGTCTTCGACTCAGACCCGTATGATGAGTACATGGAGACTATTAACAAACTTGGTGCCAACATCCAGTGTATCCGGGGTGCGGAGGCCAAGTACTTGAGCTTGCAGAGTGATTCGCACACATGAGTTTTCTTCTTTTTTTGTTAGACAGGTGTATCACATATATACGCAGATACCTATGAACTACGAGAATGGATATTGGATTTGACAAGCCTTTCCTTTTTATGGCATATCTTTTTTTTTCCCCATGTGGTCTTTCGGTTCTTTGGATGCTTCATACGCGACTGATTAACATACTAGCTATTATCGAGATAGTAGGAGGGCCTTTCCTGCTAGCGCCTTTCCAACCCTTTTTCTTCTACTGGTTTTTCATGGTTCTTTCAGACGATTCATAAGAGGACTATAAAAATAGCCACGAGATTAAATAGGTTTCGTTTCATCCTCGTGTTAAATGCAAGATTGACCGACATTTCATGAATTCTTCTGGTGCTCTCGCAGCTACACATACACTCGTAGCTTTGAGTTCATGCCCCAGAATATACACAGCTACAATTACAGCGCATCCTGTCTAAGCTGGAACCATGCTCGTCTTTCAACTTGGAGTTGAAGTCCTACGGCGAGAACATCGATTTTCAGGTCGATAACCAACCCGAGCCTCTGATTCGATGGCAGACTTTGATATTTCAGTATAATGGATGCAGATGGTGGATCAAGGTCACCGTTGTTGGCACCGTGACTTGCCATTCGTCTCGATCTCGCCTCTGGTACCGAAGATCTTGGTCTGTTTGGTGCAAACGCCCTGCGTGAACGCAGTCATGTGGAACGTCGCCCGTTTCGCCATGCGGCCACTCGGCTCATCGTCGTCCCAGGTGATGTGGACGGTCTGGTCGTCGCATACATCGCTGTCCGACTCGAAGACGCACCGGCCATACCACTGGCGCGAAGATACCTCTTGCGACGGGGTTTCTTCTGTATAGTCTTCTTTTAGTTTGCGGTCAAGTCCGCTCGCAGCACCATTCAAGCCGCCCTCGTCAAGGTAGGCTTCTATATCCGGAACGACCACGTTTAACGGCCAGCCGCCGAGTTCTTGGCAGGTCCCTTGTTCCCAGTAGATTTTGCGGGCTGAGAAGTGACATTCCTTTTCAATGGGACAGGACAGATAGTTGGTTGCCTTTTTCGCTACTCGAAGTTTGCGTGGTTGGCGGAAGAATGTTAGGGACCCGGACGAAGACACGCTCGATGGCAGGTAAGGCGTATCCCGCTGCTGGTCGGGCTGTGGAATATTCGGCTCGCACATCAGCCAGAGCAGGAAATCGATGTCATGGCAGGACTTGGTGAGCAGGGTGGGCCCGGAGGTGGATTCATTGCGCCAGTTTCCTCTGGGATTAGGGTTAGCGGGGACAGGAGAAGACAGGAATCAAGAAGGAAAGGGAGAAAGAAGCACTCGCCAAACATAGCTGTGAGAGAATTGCCACTATCCGACATTCTCCGTGTGTTCGACTGACACCACCTCCCCAACAGCTTCATCCTCGCTCACCAGTTTGCGCAGAAGCTGGTTGTGCAGCGAGTATTTCATGACATGGCCGACAGCAAACAAAACCTCAGGAGACCGATCGAGTCCCAGATACCGATATATGTCCAAGAAATCATCCAGCGAAGTCGCCAGAGATTTCTCGCATATTACATGCAGCCGCAGCGGAGCCAAACTCTTGACGATTTCATGATGCGTCCGATCCGGCGTGCAGATGACGACGGCGTCGATGGCGTCCTTGGACGATACTGCTGAGCCCCAGACCTGCCCACCTCCCAAGCCTCGTTGGTGCGACATCTTCACTTTCTGGGGCTGTGCAGCTTTGAATCTGCCGACTGCGCCTCTTGATAAGTTCATCGCCGACATCGTATTTCTTGCGTCATTGCATTCTCGAACTATCCCGCTGGTGCTTAAAATGAACGGCTGTGTTCGCAAGCGTTGAAGGAATAATGAAGAGATCGGGTTTGTTTTCCTGTATATTTCCTGTATAGATCATGGCCCCATCCACAGAATCGCGTGCCTCGGGCGCCATCTGGGGCGTTTGTGTCGGCGATGCCCTCGGGGGTCCTGTTCAATTCATGGGCCCTAACACTTTCTCCCGCGTCACCGAGCTGGCTTTTGTGAAGCCTTTTCGAAAACCGGAAGGGGTAGTTATAAGTCCAACCGAGCATATCAGCAATGTGGTCCACAAATTAACAACAACCCAGGTCCTACTCCGACGACGGGTCCATGACTCTGGCCCTCGCCCAGTCGTTCATCGACTCCCATGGACAATACAACCACGCGTTGGCAATCCAAAACTTTCTCGACTGGATCGCCAACGGCCGGTTCAGTACGGCCGATTCGGCCTGGGATATCGGGTTTTCGACTCGTCTGTCGCTGGCCATCTGGCAAAGGCATGGGACAAAGGATCTCCCGGGCACACAGCAGCGAGTTCATGAGAAATTCGATCGAGAGCGTCAGTCGGGGAATGGCAGCCTGATGAGGATTTCGTCGGTTGGGGTTGTGCTGTGGAGAAATCCTGAGCTTGCGAGACAGGTGGCAAGGCAGCAGAGTCAAGTCACGCATCCTGCGCTTGCGTGCGGGGAGGCCTGCGAGCTGTATACAGAGCTGGTGTGTGGGATTATGAATGGTTCGTATATGTACCATACCATATTGTGGACTTCATTGTCTTGTTGTTTCTTGGTTTAACCCCCAGTCTCAATCTAGGCAAGGATAAAGAACAACTCTGGCAAACAGTGACCAGTTTCCCACTCACCCATCCGGCTCTGACCGAGAGACTTGCCCAGTACAAGACAATAGCAGACTGGCAAGCCAAGCCGGATGCAGACATCCGGAGCAGTGGATGGGTGGTCGACACGCTCGAAGTGGCCTTCTGGGCCTTCTTCAAGTATGATTCCTGGACGGATGGGGTGCTGGCCGCAGTGAATCTGGGGGGCGATGCCGATACCGCTGCAGCGGTTTACGGAGGCCTTGCGGGGGTGTTCTATGGGTATGAATCTATTCCCCGGGACTGGGTAGATCGCATGCAGAACAGAGAGATGATCCGGGATATCGCCACCAAGTTGTCCCAGGTGGCTTCCCAGCCACAGCAACCAGACCAATCCAGTCAGAGCACACCAGAGAGATGATTCTGTTTGTGTTAGATCCTCGCTAGTAGTCTCTATGAACTACTATCCTCTCTCAGGCCCTCGCGAGCTCGGAAGTTTAGGGAATCAAACATTTCTTACCATACAACTCTCAAGGGCTTTTATAAGAACAAGCCAAACGAGCAAGCTCCGTAAATAGATGCAGACATCATAGATTCCACATTCGTTATCTGATTAGGGTTTTAGAAAAGCAAGGCGGTGGGATAGGATATAGCTTAGAGAAGGAGGTCCCAGTCACAATTTGCCAGGCCCTAATCAGCTCGCCATTTAACATCTACAAGGTGCCAGAATTTGAGTCGGTCATAATTGACACTTAAATGAACCATTATGCCATTATTCTCATTATTTTGACACAATTCAATATCTCATTTTGCCCAGCGATCAAATTTCGGGCTGAGACAAATAGATCAAACTTATCTAGCACAACCAGGGACGTATTTCAACTATCTTGGGTAAACCAAGGGTGATCAAGTGCCTTTCTCGCAGTGATCCTTCTTTCTGGGTCCAGGTTCGTCATTTGACTCACTAGATCCCTTAGCTCTGGCTGCACAAAATCCCAAGACGCGAAAGGTTGCCTGAGATCTCCCGGCGTAAAGCTGCCGGCGAGTTCAATCAGGCGGAAGAAAAACTCGTTTTCTTTTCCCATATGCGTAAGAAGCCGATTCAGACTGTCTTCATCTGCAAAATAGGAGATATCTCGGCGGAGGATTGGGCGCCACATGTCTTTCGCTGACAGATGCTCCTGGCTGATGTGGAAGGCCATTATATTGTGCATGATATAGATCATCTAGAGGGTATCAGCAACAATTTAGGAATCATTAAATTTGATGAGCAAAGACGTACCACGATTCCGAAAGAGAATATATCTGAGGACTGGTTCGGTTGGGACCGGCACCAGTTTTCAGGGCTTCTCCAGATCGGATTACTGCAGAGAGCCTCTTGTAGCCACATTCCGTGCAGCAATTCAACCGAATCGTCGAGGATATCCGCGAGACTTGTTGTTTAAGGCCACAGGCACAGATCATTGGTGACGAGTGGACGACTAAGGACGACAATGGTACCTGCAGAGAGTGAATAAGGAAGCCATGAGCGGACCTGAAAGAGGCCAGCACTATACGTGTTGGTTGAGTTGCAAAAAGGATATCATCACAAATGATGTAAACAATGTGGTCCCGACTCTGCTAAGAAGTCAGATCCGGTGATATTCTTGTTGGTGTTCAAGTTATGACACCCCCTCTCTCTGTGAATCTATAGCCAGCACTTTCTCATCTCCAAGAGGCATCATTACTGGCACCTCTTTATCTTCTAGGGGTTGTGCTAACGGTAGAAAAGCTTTAGGCGATGTGGGCACCGACACCCGATGGCACGGGCAATGAATCATCCTTAAGCACAACTATTTGCCGACGGATCCTCACATTCCCTACTGCGATGGGCAGTTTGCAGTCATCACCCACGAGTCAGTCAAAGAAAAGACATGAGATCATGATGGACCTGAGACTTTGAGATGGACCTCAAAATGCTCCGCCAAGCGGGCTCCTCCATGCTCCACCTTACTGGCCCCAAAAATTCGATCAGATCGCCAATTTGTATGTATCTCTATATCATATGAGTGACTCCAATCAAATCAGACCTTCGCAAAGCACGCAACACTTATGCTCGGTTCTGTATCTGTTGTAATTCGGAGGCATTGGAGATGCCTCGCGTTCTCCCCCTACCCAGAAACTATTCATGGATATTACCAGCCATTCCTATTTATGGCAGACGGCGGGATCCGCAGAAATGTTAGAATCTTTGGGAGCTGCTGTTCGAGAACTTTGGAAAGACGATTTTGACCGGAATGATGGCACTGAGTGACACGAACTGATCATGTCTTCGATGACGAGCCTGGGCAGTGGAGGCGTAGCAGGGGCGGATCCAGTGGCCTGGATATCCTGTCATATTATCGGTCGATCAGGTCCTGACGATTCAGCAGTCCGGGTTCGAGGATATGGTTGCAGAACGCAAATCGTCTTCCTAGGAACTAGGGCCAAGCAATTTTTCCCTCAAGCGCCGGAGATTTGAATCCCTGCATACCATCATATCATAACATCATTACTTGCAAGAAAATAACAAAAATATCACTGTCATCGCTATGGTACGTAAGTTGGAAAACCAACAATAGTTCGGCCCCCAATAGCCCGGTGCCGAAGACTTCAAGGATCGTCGTACCACGCTGTGGCTCTTCGACATCAGCGATCCCAGATTCACCTTTTGGCCCCTTTCACTTCTCTCCGCTCGGAGGTTCTGTTGAGACGGATCAATTTAATTGGAACCGAATCCGTGCATTTCATACAATTTTGCCAGAGGTTACATCGGCAATCCGGAAGTATGGCCGCACTGTTCTCCGATTGTTTTCCCACTGCGAGCCTTGTCAGCCTGATAGCTTGTGGGTTCGTTAGCACATGCACTAGTCTGCATGCGCGTTTTTTTAAGGTTAAGTTGCAGTTCCCCAGGCACAGGTTTCTGGCCCCCAAGGCGGGTTATCCCCATGACAAATAGGGAGGGGGGCGCTCCCAAAGCTGACTCTGAACTCTATGATTGAATTTTGAATTCTTGATCTTTGCGTAAAGAGAAAGAGAAGAATGTAGTATCACAAGCCACTAGACCATTTCATCCGACAAGGCTGCATGTGCTGTAGTGAAGCTGGGGAGAGCAGAACTGCTGAGGAAAGGGAGCAGAAGAAGAGAAGCGAAGCTATCTGCTACCTACAGGTCCGCTGCGGGCGGTCAGGGAGGCGGTGGAGAAATACTGGCAGAGCCTCAGTCCCAACAAATAGTCTCCACATGAATCGGGCATGCCATGAGTCCTGCTTGCGCATCCCAACACCACGGGTGGAAGCGGAGAATTAACTCAGAAATTGGGCAAGGTGCCACGCATGGAACTTGCAGACTGGCAGTAGAAGAGAGTTCCTTGTTAACCTGCAACGTAGCCAAGACCTGGGTTGCCCAACATAACATGGAATATCCGAATTTCTTCACTGGCGATGTCAAGCCAATGCCGAAAGAAGAGCACTTCAGTGGCATGAACATGATAAACATGGGGAGCTGGACTTTGGCCGAGGATGAGCGTCTTCGTGCTGCAGTTACTAAGTATGGGACCAAGTGGAAGACCCTAGCACAAGCAGTTGGAAGTCGCAACGGCGAGCAGTGTGCTAAACGTTGGAGAAATGCCTTGAACCCGGTCCTTGATCATGGTCCCTGGGCTGACCGAGAAGTGAGTTTCTTTTTATTCGTCTCCTTCTCTCTTATTCTGTTCCTGGAAAAGAAACTGACTGAAGTCCTCCAAAGGATCGGCACCTCCTTCGACTCGTCACAAAACATGGACGCAACTGGAAATTAATCGCCGAGCACCACGTTAAACCCCGGTCATCTCTTGCCCTCAAAAACAGACATGCGTTGCTACTCCGCCGACAAAAGCGAAGCGAGCGAAGAAAACACGGTCAGGGCAGTGCCCTCGACCAAGACATGAGCGACAAGACTTCTACGCCGCCCAGCGAAGACTATAATAACAACCATTTCGACGAAGGCATGAACTGGATCTCCCCATTTCATAACCAACACAAGCACATATCAACATCAGAAATTTCTGGACATAATGCCGGGCATAGCAACCATCTCGACTCACTACTACCGCTGGACATCTCGCCGATGCTGCACACTTTCTCTCCCGACGAACAAATCTCGCCCGGCTTGGCTTGTAGCAACTTTGGATTCGAGGAACTCGGTGGCCCCAGCCTCGAACCCGTAGTGCCAGATTGGGACGAGGTTGGAATTGAGCCAAGCATCACCGAGAATGCCGATCCGCTAAGTATAGGGCCGTCGAGCAATGCCGATCCGACCAAGGCCTCTGGGAAGCGAGAGCTCTTGTCATTGACGATTCCTTGCAGTAAGTCGCGCAGACAGCGGCTGGTTCGATCGTTATTAGACGCGATAGGAAGTACAGTCGATGAGAAAGAAGAGGGTTTTGAAGCAGTTAGGATTTCAATGGTGGCGGATTGACATGACTTGAACTGTATGAGATTATGATCTGCGATTAGGATAGAGTCGAGAATGAATAATTAATAGGACCAGCGTGGTAAGACGCAGGAAAGGATAAATTGAAGTATATATAAAATCGAATTTTTCAAGTGAGATATAAGTAATAAGACAATGAATTCAATCCAAGGGAACACCGGGCACCTGTCCCTGCAGCCTTCACGCAGCCGCCCACCACGTATCCACATTCTGTCTATACCAGTTCACCGACGTCGTAAGACCCTTCTCGAAGTCGATGTTCTGCTTCCAGCCAATATCCTTCAACCGGTCTCCAACCACCACGTAATCCTCGTCGTTATAGGGTCGATCCGGGATCTGCGTGACATTCTTCTGGAAATCCTTGACGGGGTCATATCCGAAAGATGCAAGGACGCCGTCGGCGACACTGCGCACGCTGACGTTGAATGACGAGCTGACATTGTAGATTTCGCCGAGCTCACCGTGGTGGAGCACAGTGTCGTAGGCATCCACGACATCAGAAACATACAGGAAGTTTCTTGTGCGCGTGCCATCACCCTGCATGGTGAGTTTCTGTCCATCCATCATGAGACGAGTGAACTTGGGGACGATCTCTGTTCAATGAAGTAGGAGGTCAGTGAACGTGACCATCTAAATAATAAAAAAAAAAAAAGAGGATAAACAATAGAGTATAGAAGAAAGTAGTAAAAGCAAGGCTTCATAGAGCTGAAAAGTACTCACTCTCGGGGAATTGACACGGGCCAAACACGTTGTTACAGCGAAGAATCAACGCCGGGATGTTGAAGCTCTTGTGGTAGGCCATGACATACATCTCGGCGGAGGCCTTGCTGGACGCATAGGGGTTGGTGGGGCTCAACAGGGCCCGTTCATCAGTTTCTTTGCCCTGTGTTTCGCCATAGACCTCGTCCGTCGAGGCATGGACGTAACGCACGATCTTGCCGTAGTGCCGCATGGCATCCAGCAGGTTGTGCGTGCCGAAGACGTTCATCCGCGTGAAAGCGAACGGATCGCTAAAGGACTTCTGGACATGGCTCTCGGCTGCAAAGTGGAAGACGGCGTGGATCTCGTACTTTTCAAGGATGTTGATAATTGACTCCCGGTCCAGGATATCTCCCTGAACGAAGTGGAAGTTGGCCTTGTCCTGGAGACATGCGACGTTGTTCTTTGATGCCGCGCTGGCCATGATGTCCATCACAATCACATGGTATGTGCCGGCATACTTTAGCACAAAGTGGCGTGCCACCCAGCTTCCTCTGTTGGGGTGGATGGCGTTAGATCTGCTAGGGCTGTATGGGACCTCGGGAGAAGACACCAGGGACATACATAAACCCAGCTCCACCAGTGATCAGAATGTTCTTCACCCCAGGATATTGTTCGTAGACGGTTGTCCCAGTGAGGGACTCCGGTGTGATAACTTCTTGCACGCCCTTGATACCCATGGTGGTTCAGGCTTTGGAGGCGCTGGTTGATGTGCGAATAGTCGAGAGCGAGCGTCTTGGATACAAGTGATGGTTTGTATTCTGTTGAAGAGAAGCAAGATTGCAGCAGGCACTGGGCGAGCTATTTAACATTTCTGGTCCATAGTTCAACGCCCGCGCAGTAGCCATCTCGCTGGGAGAAACAGGAGTCGGTTATTCGACACCAGCTCGCTTTCCACTCCACTCTTCCATTTAAGCCCCCAAGGCTCTGGTTTATTTAGTTTCCTCCGACTTTTTTGGTCCTCGGTCTTGTAAATGGACTTGCCTCTCTTCGTCCCCACGGGTGATGCGGGAGGCCGAGGTGGAGTTGACTCCGGTTGCTAGTGTCTTGACTCCAGAATGGAGTCAACTTCTATGACATATCGACCAGGAAACTACCCCGACCATAAAGCCCAATTTATAGGTGGTTCTTACTGCCTGGTTTCTATCTCCATCATCGCCTCCCATCTCACTATATCCGATCAAAGAAAATGACTGCCGGCAAAGTACCGCTCTATCTCGTCTTTGGTAAAGATCCAAGTCTATCAATCAGTGCAATTGTCGCCCTTGAAGAATTCTAATTCAAGAAATACAGGCGATGGCTGGATTGCAGGACAAATCCGAGACATCCTCAAGACTGGAGGCGAATCATATGAAGTGACCAAGGTCCGATTGGAAGATCGCGAGGCCGTGCTTAGGTATGTGCGAATCCATGCATGATTCTGCACGGATCTTTTTCTTTCTCTTGTGTTGAGACAAGTAACCAATGTTCCGTGTGTCAATAGTGAGCTGAGAAGAGTGCAACCCACACATGTCATCAACGCCGCTGGAGTGAGAGGAACGCCCAACGTCGACTGGTGCGAAGACCACAAGGAAGAGACAATCCGAGCCAACATCATCGGAGCTACCAATGTGGTTGACTGCTGCTTTTTGCTCGGCATTCATGTCACACATTTCTCGTCCGGGTGCATTTATGACTACGACGATGCGCATCCACCGGGTGGAAAGGGATATACCGAGGAGGAGGAGCCGAACTTCTTCCGGTCATTCTACTCGAACACGAAAATTATCTCGGAAAAGGTACACCAATCAAAACTCTGGGGAATGAAACGAGGACTAACTGGCTGCTTTCTCTACGCCAGGCAATCAAACACTATCCCAATGTCCTCATCTTACGAATCCGCAATCCGCTGTCTGGGGACCTGCACCCCAAGAATACTGTGACCAAGCTCTTCGGCTTCAAGAAGCTGATTGATGTGCCGAATGTACGCATCTTCCACGGGGCACAGCTTCCGTGTTCACATTTGCTAACGCGCATAATAGTCCGGGACGATCTGCCCCAACCTGCTCCCCGGGGCGATCATCCTCGCCAAGAACGGAGAGACAGGTCTTTACAACTTCGTATGTGATCTCTAATCGGTATATTTGGTAATTTAATTGCAAAAGGCTTACCTTGTCCATCGCGTCACAGACCAACCCCGGGGCATTTACACTCAGCGAAGCAATGGAATTGATCAAGAAGCACCTCCGTCCATCCCTGAGCTGGTCCACGTTCTCGCTGGAAGAGCAGGCCAAGATTCTCAAGGCACCTCGGTGCAACCTCGAGATGGATTCCTCGAAGGCTGTGCAGAAGCTGCGAACATATGGGTATAAGGTGTTGGAGTGCCACCAGGCAATGGACCAAATGTTTGGGGAGATGAAGGCCAAGTCTATTGGTGTGGAAGATGCGTGAGGTCTTAGATATAGTTATATACGATGGAATGTTGTCAATGATTCAACTACAAGCTATTGGCCTAGCTTCGTTCGGGCGACTTTAGGAGGCAGAGTAGAGAGTAGAAATTATATTTGAAAGCTTATTATCTAACCTTTGGTTTATTTAAAACACTTCATATCATTGACCTGATTACAAAAGCTTAGGATATTTTCTTTATATTCTTCCTTTACTATCTTCATCTATTTTGTTTACTCTCTCTCTCTCTTTCCCTACTTGTCTTTCTATTTTGCTTTCTGTTTTTCCGAGTGTCTTTGTTAGTATATCTTATTTTCCTTTGCTATTCCTTCTAAGGGGGGTACCTAGAAAGAATATTTGCGTGTTTTAACGAAGTCACGTATGCACTAAAGAAAGGAAACTACGTGGACACAGTGGGGTTGAAGTGTGGCAGTGTCCTGACTTTGCGTAAACACGGCTGTGACTTAATTTGTTTAAGGAGAGAAATCGCTGCGTCATTTGAAATTATTTCATTTCAGCCCGTCTTTTCTATTGCAAGTCACCCTAGGGCGAATATCATTCATATCTGCTAGATATGATGGACCCTATGAATTAACGGCTGAGGTTGAGGTCTGGTGGTAAAAGATACAAGGTATACTTTAATCTTGACCAGTTGGCCTTCTAGAAACGCAATAAGGGATGGCTTTGAATATCCTCCAAAGGTCTAATGCAAGTGGCCCCACAGTCAAGAGTCCGTTACCAGAAAGATAAACTCCTGAGAACCCCCCTTACCCATCAATTCGACTGATCTCCTTAGAAGATGTGACTGATGTCATTACTCTTATTCTGACACAAGACTTGGTATAATAATGACACCTGTTAAGTCCATCTGTAGATCACAATGTGCTCGGTATAAAACTGACTAAGCCACACGTGTCCATTGTGCTATGTCTCCCGCCCTTCCTGTTTGGGACAAGGGATCCACTGCAATGAACCAACCATGCAGCAGTATGCGTGGTACCCCACCAGTACCTACATGTACAATAAGAACCAGCGAGCCTTGGAGGTCTCTTGAAGGTACCTGGAAACAATGATCAAAGCATCATCAGTCTCTCATACAATGCTGTTGTCTAACTTAGAGTTGGGTAAAATCTCAAATCTCATGATTTCTTCAACAGGGGACACAACTCATATTCAGGGTCTATGGTACATGTACAGTATCTAAGTTTGGTACCCAGATAGCTGTCGATCGGGTGGCTCGAGAGCCCCCGTATATCCACTTAACTTGGAGCCTTTGCTGCCTGTGGGGGCTGAGATTGTCGGGATGATGTATTGTGCGCTCTTTCCTAATCCTTTTTTTTTTTCCATTCCCCTTTCACACCAGCGCCCATGTTCCCATGGGCGTCAACCACCCCAACTAGATGGCGCTCAACAAGAAGCAGCGCCTGGTGGGTGTCTGGCTCGTCGTGACCTATGTCCTCCTCGTGTGTTGGTTCAGCGTTCGTTCCGCGGAAGATCCGGGCTCCCACTTCTTCCAGCCCGAAAAGGGATATCAGCCCCGGTATAGCTTGACGAGAATCGAAGAAGCCTTGCGGTTTCTGGCGACTTTCAATCTTTCGGCCACCGTTCCCGCCCACAACAACAAGAATGGCTCCGCTGTCTCCGAGAACATCGACATGTGCGCCGGAATCGTCACGGTGAAGCGACCGATGCAGCAGAACCTCGACACCACTGTCGGCTCGATCCTCGATGGCCTCTCCCGAGACCAGTGGTCCAGCCTCGAGCTTCAGGTCCTCTTCGCCCAAACTAATCTCACCGACCACCCTGACTACGGCCAGCCGTGGGTCGCGAATCTGGTCGACCATGTCCTGACCTATGACCAACTCAATGCCTCCATCGACACCCTCCGGCACTTCGAGCAAGAGAAGAACGTGCAAGGGAAATCATTAATCGACTACCGACTCTCCCTAGAAGCCTGTTATTACAAGACCGATGCGAAGTGGTTCCTGATGCTCGAGGACGACGTGGTGGCACAGAAAAAGTGGTACGGACAAACCATGCAGAGTCTGCGCAAAGCCAAGGAATGGCAGGAGAAGGGTAAGATCCACGACTGGCTCTACCTCCGCCTGTTTTACACGGAGAAATTCCTGGGCTGGAATTCTGAGGAGTGGCCCATATATCTGGCAGCGAGCCTGCTGACGATATCAGCCGTTGGCGGGATGGGTCTTTTCGCGCGCCGAAAATTCCGGCCCATGCATGAGGTTATCAGCAATCGGTTCCTCGCTGTCGTCTGTCTGGTGTACATGCCGTTGATCATCGTCTTGTACTTCCTCGCGGGACGGGTGACCGTGCGCCCGATGAATCCGGGGGTCCATGTGATGAATCGCAACGGCTGTTGCTCGCAGGCTATGCTCTTCCCTCGAGAGAAGGCCCCGCTCTTGATCGACCACCTTCGCAAAACCGGAGAGAGTAACCTTATGGCTGTCGACAGCGCCATCGAGGTGCTGGCTGATCAAACCGGGCTGGACCGGCTGGCCATGTCGCCGTCGCAGATGCAACATGTCGGCGCTGCCTCGTACAAGGAAAAGAAGAAGTCCTGGGATTGGGAGGGACCTCATCCCGTCCAGGGCGCCCACGGCGTATGGAGCGTGGGCTTTGAATCGGCCTATGAGGCGTAATCCCGGATCCGATTGGAAACGGGGCATTGATTGGTGTCTGCTGGGTATTATTGCCTTCTCTGAATCTTTGGCCGTTCCCCTACTTATTTTTTTCATGTATATATACGGTTTCATGGGGGCGTATAGGCGTTCCACAGCATACTCCTAGACAATGGCAGTTCCCCCTTATATTTAGTTCAGTTTGAATGTACATGTTCAGTGACACACAGCCTGCAATATTCTGCAATAAATCCGTGGAATAGTCCAGCTTTGACCTAATCAGATCTGCTTGATGCCAAGAACCGGCACCTTTAAAATAGAATGACGTAACGCCTTTATCTGGCAGGATCGAGTTGCAAAGGAATTGGAAGCAGCGAGCGCCCTGCTGATTCAAGGCGCAAGACTCTCCAAGGCTCTTGAATTCTCTAACTCTCTCGCCAAGGTCGGTTCCGCGAGCTGGGTTACACTCCCAATTGACGGCTGCCTATTTGGCGCTGTTCTGACGCGGCCTCGCCACATGTGGCGGTGACAGAACGTGTGGGATTTTTTTCTTCTACTTGGAAGTGTCATGATGCAAATGAGCGACTCCAGGGTCTGGGTGTTGGGCCAATTGAGCTCAATCCGAAGCTCTGAGGCGCCAACGTTGGACGCTTGCGACGGGGTCAAATTGCCAGATAGTCAGGTTATACCGGGAGGTCGACAAAAAAAAAAAAAATTAACAATAACTCCCATTTATGGGCCTAAAAACCAGAGAGACCATCTAATAATTTGCCTCATAAATGTAGTCGAAGGGTTTCCAACTCGGGCAAAGAACGTTGATCGAGAAGTTGGCTCCGCTGCTTCGTCACTGCCAAGGCTGCCTCCCGTTCCAGCCACAGTCCCCTCTCCCTCTCTCTTCTCTCCATTCCTTCTTCTCTGCCCGGCTGCTCCTCTGTGACTTTGACCTCGTCAGATCTCGAATTCAATTCTATTTCTTCCTCTCTTTCTACCGGTCTGCCGATCCATCTGATTCATCGCCAAAAAAAAGGGGAGAATTGCGCCAGTGACTGCGACTGACCGTCTCTTGGGCCGCCATCCGGAGAAATAGAGAGAGTGGGCTGTGTGTGCTTGGCAACACAGAAACTCCGTGACTGCGACAACATCTCCCTTCGACTCGAGCGACCCGTATCCCACACTGCGATTGCGCCTTGCTAGATCTTATCCTCCCTTGCCTTCTGCGACCGTCGCAACTCCTTCGGCACCATGTCCAAAGTCGTCCGGAGTGTCAAGAACGTCACAAAGGGATACTCCTCAGTGCAGGTCAAGGTTCGAAATGGTATGTTGTGGTTCTTACTGTCTCGTGGGGTTTCTCAGCGACTGTCGCCATCCCCCGCGCCTGCGTGTCCTCTCCCCGTTGCCACTGGCTTGTCTCCTTATCGGAGCGGCGAAGGGCGGCAGCGGCAGCGACTTGTTCTATATCCCCCTCCAAACCCACAGAGTGAAGCGAGCACCATGATGCTAATACATAACTCTTCGCAGCCACAAGTAATGATCCTTGGGGCCCGACGGGCACCGACATGTCCGAGATTGCGGCCATGACTTTCGGGAGGTAGGATTGTTCCATAACCAATGTTGCGATACGGTTTTCTAATGCTTCTTGTTCTCACAGCCCGAACGAGTTCTACGAGATCATGGACATGCTCGACAAACGACTCAACGATAAGGGAAAGAACTGGCGCCATGTGCTCAAGTCGCTGAAGGTGCTGGATTACTGTCTCCATGAAGGGTCGGAGTTGGTGGTGACATGGGCACGGAAGAATGTTTATATTATCAAGACTCTGCGTGAATTCCAATATATTGACGAGGAAGCGCGAGATGTCGGTCAAAACGGTGAGTAGCTTTTGTCCGGATGCACCCCCGTCGCATGGCTGATGGTTGGTTTTCTTTCTAGTTCGAGTGGCCGCAAAGGAATTGACTGCGCTGGTACTGGACGAAGATCGATTGCGCAGCGAACGATCGGACCGCAAACTCTGGAAGACACGCGTCAGCGGACTCGATGACGGCTACGGAGGTTTCGGGGCCGAGCCGCCGCGCAGGGAACGACGCAGGCGCCAGGGCGACGACGAAGACGATACCGAGTACCGCTTAGCCATCGAGGCCAGTAGGGCCGAGGCCGAGGAGGAGCGCAAGCGCCGCGCCAAGGAAGCCATGGCAGGCGAGGAAGACGAGGATCTCGCCAAGGCAATCAAGTTGAGCCGGGAAGAAGAGGATCTCCGGAAGCGGGAATTGGAGGAAAGCAATGCGCAGTCGCTCTTCGATGACACTCCGACTCAGGTCCAGCCGACTGGCTTCAACCAGGGCTATCAGCAACAGGGCGCCGTGGACTGGTTCGGTAACCCGATCAACGTCCAGCAGCCCATGACGACCGGCTTCCTCAATAACCAATATGCGCAACCCACCGGCTTCCAGAACCAGCCCACTGGCATGAACAACCCCTACACCAATGGCTACCAGGCACAGCCCTCTGTCTTCGACCAGAACCCTTACGGGCAGCCCCAGAACAACTTCTTGCAGCCCCAAGCAGCCCTTCAACCGCAGCAGACCGCATTCAACCACAAGAACCCCTATGGAACAGATGTCTTTTCGCAACAGCCACAACAGCAACAGCAACAGCCCCAGGAGAACTACCCTACGGCCGGAAGCAATAACCCGTGGGCAGCGAGTCAGCCGCAGCAGCCGGCTGACGCACTCAAACCCATGCAGACGGGATCGAATAACCCCTTTGCTGCGCGCACCCAGACCCAATTCACCCAGCAAAAGCCCACAGGACCACCAACTCTCAACGCTCTGGCCGAAGACCGTGCCACAAATCAATTTCAGCAGACCAACACGAGTCAATTCAACCAGCAGAACCAAACATTCAACCAACCCGCTCAGCCTAACCCGATTGCCAACTTTCAGGCTCCTCAGCCGCCCAAGAGTACCCCGCCCCAACCCCATGATCCTCACCATGCTCGTCTGAACGCCCTTCTTTCCACTGGCGAGGGTCAAGACACCTTCGGTAACGTTGGAGACCTTCGCATTCCCGCACAACACACGGCACCGGGCACCTTTGTCAACTCGGCTGGCCAAGGTCTGGATCGACTGCATGCTACGCAAACGGGCAATAACCCGTTCCTCGGCCAGCAGTTCACCGGTATGCCGCAGCGGACAGGATTTGTCCAGCAACAACACCAGCAACACCAGCAACACCCGAACAGCCCATGGGGGGGTCAACAACAGTCGCAGCCGGGGGGTAGCTTGATTGATCTGTAGCTGACTCTGGTGGAAACCATCCTGATACACATTGACTTTGCTGGGACCATGAACGGAATTGCCGGATACCACCTGTCTTTTTTTCTTTCTTTTTTTCACTTTCTTTTTCTCGTTTAAACTCACTCACCATTGATGCTTTTTTTTTTTCTCTCCTTTTTCCCTTGTGTCATTCCATCCTTCGGGGCTCGGTCCAGTTTTCTCCCTATAGCTACCTAACGTCAACCTTATCTCAAGGACACGATGTGCTCTACTCGTCTCTTTCATTGTCTTCCCTCCCTTTCCCCCCTGACCTCGAGCTTACTTTCCTGTGTTACTCTCCCTTTCTCACATCCAGGACCTGTTTCTCTTTTGTTTCTTTCTGTCACTAGGATATCCTTTTTCATTTCAGACTTGGTTTTTTTGAGATTCCCTTTTCTTTTCATTGTCTCTGTTTTTTTTATATTTCATCATGTGTCTAGATAGGTGATCTAGCATAGTTGCCGATGTATCTGCAGCTGAATGGACTAAATCTGTTAGCCATGTTGTATTTATACATGGAATAAGCCGCTGACCCTCGCTTCGCTTAGGGTGCTCAAGGAGACGTATGTAATAGAGAATCTAGATTAGATATTAAAGCCTTTGTAACTAAGTTTTCTCTAATTTAAAGAGAATGGCTCACTAATACTTTTTTAATCTCTATTTTTTGATCCCTTTTCTAATCATTTTTCGGATCACATATACTCTTATATTATAAGTAGGTGTTATTTCTTGTTGTGAAGGGAATCTTCCATTTTGTAGAATAGCTGGACTGTGGCCATTTCCAAGACCACATCTATTAATTCTTTTTACTTTTTATTTTCTAGAGACCACACCATGACGAAAATCTCTATTTAATAGAGACTGGAAGTACTCAACCACGCCAAACCATAATCCCATAAGGATCCCGATCAGCCTTACTAACCGCAACTTCAACCTCCCCATCCGAGTAAACATCCAACTCGCCCGACGCAGACGCAGACGCAATCGCAGCCCCACCCTGCTTCGCAGAATCGCGCAGCGCCCCAAGCGCATCCTCGCGATCCCTCCGCCAGCAGTCCTCAACATCCTCAGCGAGACGAGCACGCATCACAGCACGCAGATACCCGCGCTCGGAATTCGAGTGCGCCAGCGAGATGACCACAGAGCCGCGCTCGGTAGCAGCCAGAGCTTCGTGGTGACTCATCTCGCCGGTGAAGAGGAGGTCCGGGAGCGGGCCGGGGGCACGCAGGAGGACGCCGGCGCCGGAGCCCGGGCACATGCTGACAGTGCGGATGCGCAGGTCGTTGATTGAAGACGCGGACTGGGGAATCGCGATGGGGATCCCGCCTGGTAGGCCGACGCCTTGGGCGATGTGGTCGATTAGAGTTGGGAGGGGTTGCGGCTCGCTGAAGGTTACTAAGCGGCCGGCGCCGGCGGTTTCGAGGCCTGCTGGGATGGAGGATAGTGGGGAGGGGTGGATTGTGCTGCGGGTGTGCGGGGTTGTCGGAGTGGATGTGGATGTGGATGTGGAGGTTGTTGTTGTTGTTGCTGCGGTTTCTGGGTGCGGGTATGTTGGCTCGGAATATAGCTTTGAGGCGCTCTCTGGGATGGGTCGTTGCGGGGTGGCTGAGGTCGACTTGAAGGATCCTGTTACCACGTCGCAGAGCCAGTCGGCCATGCCGCCCGGGACCGTGTCGACGGCCGTGTGCGGCGAGTACACGCTGATGCCGTGCTGTGCGAGCCGTAGGAGCGAGCGCTGCTGGGTGTCGTCTAGGGTGATGGCCTTGAGGCCGCGGAAGATAATCGGGTCTGCGCAGGAGGAATGGTTTATGAGTTCTCGTGCGCTGGCTGTTGTTCTGGCAATAATACACTTACGGTATGCCACGACCACTGAGTCGCGCCGCCGGATGGCCTCATCTGCGACGGCTGTCGTCAGGTCGATGGTCAAGAGCACCGAGTTTTTCTGTCTTCGAGATGGGTCGAACGGAGCTTCAAGAAGCACTAGAAGGTTTCCTTAGCACGTTTGCGACGCTGATTGACACTCAATTGCTTACAGCCGGTATTGTCGAAGCTCTTATCTGCCAAGGATTCGGGGTATCTGCAATTGCCAGCGGGTTATTCACCAGCTCCGTGGAGTGCGGGGAGCTATTCAATCGGGGTGGAGGAGGGACATACAGCTTTCGCATAGAACTCACCACAGCCTTGGTGAAGGGCGAGCAGGACACAGGCGCAGAGATTGAAGACATTGTGTAGTGGCGTACAGAGCGCAGACAATTCATCGAGCAAGAACCAGAAAAACAAACACTTTTCTCTTTTATACCCCAGACTTCTCGACTGAAGGATCGGGGAAAAGCGTTGGTGCAGCAAATCAACCATGACGATGGAGGGCGCCACACACGTGCGCCCCAGCCACAGCCGATCAATTTGTAATGCGCCAACATCTTCCAAGGTTCCTACTTCGATCTCCACAGGAATTACCTAGGATATTCGCTGTGCTTCTCTTGCCTCTTCCTCTTGTTTCTTACCCTGCTTCATGTTCTTCCGCGCCTCCCCCTTGACTGTCCTGAGCAGAAGCTGCCGCTACCTTCTCCGCCCACTCCCATCCCAGCGGGCATCGTTCTCCCTCACCGCGCGCTCGTCCGCCGCCATCGACGCCGCCATGGCCGACACCTCGGGCATCACGGCCGACTCGCTGCGCGCCAAGCTGATTGACCAGCTGCAGGCGCAGCATGTCGAGATTGAGGATTTGTCGGGTATGCAATGACCAGCCAATCCCAATGCGGCTTCTTCTTCCACTGGACCTCGGCAATCATACTAACCAACTGTCTTTTTTTTTTTGTTTTGTGGTATAGGTGGCTGCGGTCAAGCTTTCCAGGCTGTGATTGTCTCCCCCCAGTTCGAGAGCAAGACTATGCTCGCGCGACACCGGCTTGTCAACTCCGTGCTCAAGGCTGAAATTGCTGCTATCCATGCCTGGACGCCCAAGTGCTACACCCCCGAGCAGTGGCAGGGGCTGCAGCATTAAGAGTGCTGTGCTGGACCCGGGTGGTGTGCTATAACCGGGGAGTTCCTCTTGTCTTCGCCCAGAAGAAGAAAAAGAACGAAAAAAAAGAGGGAGAACGATACAAATGGTATATCCTACTTCGCAACTGTGGAGCACGACGAATAGGATCGATCCAAGTCGCTTACTCCATTGATTCCATGTGTTGGGCTGGGGGGAACATGAATTTCGGGCGTTGACCGGATTGGATTAAGGGCGGGGATCTCTGTACATTCAAGTTGTCTCATGCCGTGCGTTGACAGCACGGCAGAATGCTTAAATAGATTTCTTTTTATTGAACTATTCCTACAGACCTTTGGGTTCTGCTATGTGCAAGGCTTCCGGGGGAATTGTCTGCCTATATACGGCTTTAACCGAGCACCTTCTCGGCGGTCGAAACTATTCTCGTGTCAGTATTATGGTCCAGTGTGTACGATATAAAAAAGAGGGAGGTCCGTACCATTGAGACCAGCGTTGTCGGGCTCGACGAAAGCGTCCTTGACCTTGCCATCCTCCACAAGCAGGGCGTAGCGCTTGCTGCGGTGGTTGCCGAAGATCGAGGTGCTGTCAAAGCTGAGGTCCAGAGCCTCAGTGAACTTGCCAGTCGGGTCACCCAGGAAGCGGACCTAAGAAACGAGTTTGGTCAGCAATGCAGACACCCTTGGAAGACTCGAAAAGAAAAAGAGAGGACGACATACACCGCTCTTGCCCGTCGGGTCCAGAGAAACACCCCAGGCCTTGGTCCTGTTATAGAAAAAAAAATCCAATCAACAGCGGTTCATCGCCACTTGCAGTTTCGCCAGACATACACGAAGGGGTCATTGACCGAGATCACAAACACCTGACCGGCCTCCTTGAGCTTGGGGTGGTTGATGAAGCCGGGGACATGGGTGCTGGAGCACGCGGGGCCTGCAAAAGCGCGGTGAGGGGAGCAAGTCAACAATCCACATTTTGAAGGCGCGTCATGGTAGCTAACTGTTGAGGGTACACGCACTGAATGCAGCCGGGGTGCCGATAATCACGCCCTTGCCCTTGATCTCCTTGGCCAGATTGACCTTGTTGCCCGGAGAGTCCTCGACAAGCACATCCAGGTTGGGAATGGCGTCGCCTTTCTGGACGAAGGCGGGCGCGGTGCTGTGGAAGAGAGCGGCCTGGGGCCTGACGCGGGGAAGAGCGGTTGCAAAACGGCGAGCGGCGAACATTGTGAAGGCAAATGAATCAGGCTAATTGAGGACCTAAATACAAGAATGGGAGATGGGGATGGATTGGGGGAGGGAGAGAGAGAGAAAAGAAGAGAGGGATGGGTTTGGAGAGCTCCGGAGGATTTCGTCATTGCTAGTTCCGGCAACCGTTGGGTGATCATCATTTGGACTGGCACGCTTCTGTTGAACAATTCAACAATTCCATAGTTTTATATATATATATATATATATACAAATATAACTATAAATATACATGGTTAGCCCTGACTTGGGATAATCTAATCACTCCTTGACTGATCACCGAGTATCTAAGGAATTAGGTAGAACCTGTGCAACTGCGCTTCATAAGTGTGATGGCTAAGCGCTCTCTCAAATTCGATATTGTACAATCCTCGGATCCCAGCCCTGTCACCGCGAGATCAAGTCTAGTGGATTGGTGCAAACATCATCGCTTTGACCTTGGCAAATTGCAGAGGGGCTGATTCGCAGTAATTGAGAACTGATCTTATTCACCCCGAGTGCCACCATCCCTTGGATAAAAAGGAGTCTATAATAAGTCATTTATTCCATTATTAATATATCCATGGATGGATATATTCACTCTTTATTAGCCGAGATCAAAGGGGAATCTCCGAGATTGTCTCACGAGAAGTGGTCAAGACATCATCCACCATCGTCGGACCGAATGGAGCAGAGCCACAGAACTAAATGGATGGGATTCATAAACCATGAAATATCCAGAACTTTTCATACATTCATAGATTGTTGACTGAGGCCATGTGGTTGAGGCCTAAAAAACCAGGCTTGGCATGAGTTGGTGATGCCGGTGTCTCACTTGCTTGGACGAGGGGGGACCCCCCCTCTGCGCACTGACATCCCCATGTCCATCTGCACGTCAAGCCTGACGAGTACTGGTTGTGTACAGTGTACAGATTCTTTTCTTTCTTTCTTTTCTATATTTGTTATTCTTCATTTTCATTGTCATTTTCATTTTATTTATTTATTTTTTTTTTCAGCACGTTCAAGAGTATCTATATCAAAATGGGTGAGCCCCTAATAAGATACGAGATACTCCATACAAAGACAAGGGCATAATACCAAAGTAGACTGCTCAAGGGCTGGAATTTGCCTCTGCAAGAGATCTTGTACATACGTACTGTAGGGTGTACCGGTACTTCGTAACTTTGGTACTTGGGTATTATTCAGAATTCTTTTTTCCCCAACTCCCACCCTCCTGGAAAGAAAAAAAAAAAAAAAGAGAAATCCTCGACTCTTTCATTCTTATATATCTCTTCTCTTCTTCTCTTCTCTTTTCCCCTTCATCTCCTATACTGTTCAACTATTCTACGGTTCTACTGTTCCTTCTCTCCCGCTGCTTTTGCAATCTGCGCCAGGGCTCGGTCGCGACCCGTCTAGCCCAGCATGGAGGGCCAGACCTCGAACCCCCCGGGCAACTCCAGCGACTTTGTGAGTTTCTTCACGATGCCCGATGCTTGAGGATGCTAACATAATGTCTAGGTACGCAAGCTGTACAAGTGAGTCTTTGTCTTCGATCTCTCTCTCGACCTCTCGACCTCTCTCTCTGTCGACTCAGCCAAGGTACTAATGTCGTTCTAGGATGCTGGAGGATCCCTCCTATGCCTCGATTGTTCGCTGGGGTGACGATGGGGATAGTTTTGTGGTCCTAGAGGTACATGCCCTCGTGATGTTTTGCGGCCTCTCGGTCGCGTCGCTGTCTCAAGGTTGGCTGACTTGAAATCCAGTGCGAGAAATTCACCAAAACCATCCTCCCCAAACACTTCAAGCACAGCAACTTTGCCAGTTTCGTCCGTCAGCTCAACAAGTACGACTTCCACAAGGTCCGGCAGAACAACGAGGAAAATGGCCAGTCGCCATACGGGCAGAATGTAGGACCCCCTCCGAGTCTCCCTCCTCAGACCAGGAAATGAACCAGAAGACTCATGGCGCAAATCAATACAGGCATGGGAATTTAAGCATCCTGAGTTTCGGATGAATAACAAGGAATCGCTCGACAACATTCGGCGAAAGGCGCCGGCCCCGCGCAAACAAGCCCAGAACAACGACGACTTGGTCCCCACCCAGCAGATCGACTTGTTGAACCAGCAGATCGTGGCTCAGCAGCAGCAGATTCAGCATCTGTCCGACCGATATGCGCAGCTGACGGTGGACCATCAACTCATGTTGCAGGAGGTGATGCGGGTGCAAAAAACGGTCTTGAACCATGAGAACGTAATCCACCAGGTCATGACCTACTTGCTCTCGGTGGATGCGCGCCAGCGACGGGATAGCAAGGCCGTCACCTTCCAAAGTCAGGGCGGCTCTACGATGAGTCCGTCGCAGGTCGGGGCCGTGGATGACGAGCCCTCGTCACCTCTCCAGCAAGCCTCCAAGCTTTTGAACGACATGAACGCTGAGATCCAATTCAACCTCCCTGGCATGGACTCGATGAACGACCCTCAAAAGGCGGCGCCTCCACCCACCGTGGTTTCGACCCCGACGATGGATGCGGCTGCGCGGAATGGGGCCGTTCGTCCCCCCACCACGGCAGCCCCCACCCCAGCGCTCGTATACCCGAAAATGGGTGGCGAGCTTGAGCCCGTGGTTTACCCGGTAGGTGCCACGAATGGCATCGATCCCATGTACAGCGAGCACGTCAATAATGTGCCCTATCCCATGCCGGCCAAGCCCGAGATCGAATCCTCCGACGCTCGACGGCAGTACCCAGACAACCGGAAAAAGAGCACGAATGTTGACCCCGGGTGGATGCGCAGCCCTCAGATTCTCCTGGTTGAGGACGATGCGACGTGTCGGCAGATTGGTGGCAAATTCCTTTACTCTTTCTCCTGTGTGATTGACACGGCGGTATGTTACCTGCATTGCTAGGTCTCAAGGGGAAATTGTGGCTGACATTCTCGCTATAGTTCGATGGTCTGGAAGCCGTGAACAAAATCCAGGGTGGTTCCAAGTACGATCTGATTCTGATGGACATCATTATGCCCAATTTGGATGGTGTATCGGCGTGTCATCTCATCCGCCAGTTCGACCGAACCCCGATTATTGCCATGACCTCCAACATCCGCAGTGATGACATTCAACTCTATTTCCAGCATGGTAAAATAAAAAAATCCTGTTGACTGCAAACACTTATTAACATGACCCAGGAATGGACGATGTTCTTCCCAAACCCTTCACCCGCAAGAGCCTTCTCGACATGCTTGAGAAGCACCTGGTACATCTCAAGGCCATGTCCCAAGGCATGGAGGCGCCGCCGGCGGGTGCCGCTGTGACCATGGCCGCTCAGACGTCGGCAACTCAGTCGATCAAAGAAGACAGCTCTCCGGGCCAATCCCCCGCGGGGTCCATGAGTAACTGGCAATCGCCCGGGCAGTTTCAAAACATGCAAGCGGTCCAACCGACTATGCCCCCAGTCCAAGGGCAATACGTTGCCGCCGCTCCCGCCGCATACACTGTCGATCAGAATGGCGTTCAGTACCCAGCAGCAACGCCAGTCGCCGTTCCTGCCGCCGGGACGCCTGTGCGCCCACCGCATCGACGACAGATGTCAGACATGTCCGGTGCCGCCGAGAATCCCAACATGGCCAAACGACAGCGCATGTACCCCCAGCCGCAACCCATGATGGCTGTGCAAGCAGGACGGCCTGGGTAAAATCTGAATCTCCACATATCCCTCCACTAACCTTTTTTACTTTTCTTTTTTCCCGCGGCCACCTCTCCGCATTTTCTTTGTCTATTTTTTTTCTTGATGATTCCCACTGTCTATAATGAGGTTTCCATTCATATATTGCTCGATCTCGAGGTCGTCTTTAATCGCGGCGGGTCGCGGTCCCTATATTTTTCAAGGCCATGGGAGTTTGCGAGCTTGTTTTACTCGAAAGGGAGGGTGGCGACTTTGTACGGATTACATGCGTCAGCTATATCCACCCTGGATTGGATACACATTACCATCCGGGGAAGGAGATTGTTTCGTCAGGTAAATATTTACACATTTACACACACGCGCACATATTCTATTTTTGCACTCCGGCGGTGGACCCTATTGTCTTCGGGCCCACCGTGTTCCCCTGGATAGACCGGATAGACGAGCAGAATTCGACTGTGCTCATCATGACTGCAACCTCGTAGTCGTTTGAGCTGTATTTATGGCATTTAAATATGTACAGTACATACGGCTACTGTATGTGGTGGGCGATCATAACCCAGTAATATAAATATCTCCTAACTGTAAGTAGAATATTCTCGGCATCCGCGCACTCTCGGCATCTCCTTTCCCCGGCACAGTCTGCCATGCCGACCCTCCCGCCCAATAACATTCGGACGAACCCGACAAGCTGTAGACACTGCAGAGACCAGTCTAGACCCCCCTCCACTCCAAAGAACTGCACCTGCGCCCCTCTCAAGTCTACCAGGGCCCAGGCCTTGCGGGGAATTCTGGACTCTTTGCGGCTGTGAAAAGGGTGTGGCTGGTGTACGCCACAACTTGAAAACTCTAGGTCACGTGGTTTACGAGGTATCTATGGTTATGTCATGAACAGGTCATGTGGTTGATGAGATGTGGCTGCTGTATACAAACCGTGCAAACTGCCACTCTCTTGGTGACTCCGAGGCTTGGCGGGGTTTTTTGTGCCCTTTTTTTCTTTGATAGCTTGCGCATACCTTTTTCTCGGAATTGTCTGTTGCATTTTGGCTTGGGATAGGACTCCAGTGAGTGCTAGTGGGCTTGCATTTTTTTTTCTTTCTGTTCTGGTGAGTGTGGACTTCTTTTGTCGAGGTAGGACTCGCCCGCTGTCCCTTCATCGACGGCTTTCTTTTCTTACTTACATCGCGAATTACTCCCCTCACTTCTCGCAGTGATTCTTTCTGTGCTATTAATTTCAAGAAAGCTTCTATTTGCTGACACTTGTGATACGTCCAGCAATGGGCGTCAAACAAAAAGCCGCCGCGAAGCCTAAGGGCAATGCGGCCGAGGAGGTGGAGGAGACGCTGCAGGCTGTTGTATGTCTTCTCCCTTGTCCGTGTGATCAGCAGATCATAGGGCTTGATACCGTTATTCTTGCAGTTGTCATAAGTAGCTGATCGTTTTTTGCGTGCAGGTCCTTGCGGATACCTTTGAAACGAGATTCGAACCGTTCACCCTCGATAAGCCACGAGTATGTCCAACCTCGCCCAAGCGAATACACTGCCTTTGCTGGTGCTTTATATGGAGATATCCGGAACTAATACCGGCTCAACTAATAGTGTCTCCTGCCACTCGCCAATACCCCTCTGATTGAATACACCCTCGAGTTTCTGGCCAACGCGGGCGTCGAAGAGATCTTTCTGTACGGCGGAGCTCATTCGGATCAACTGGAAAAATACATCAAGTGCGTTGTCTCCCGACTGGCAGCTTGCGAGGATCTTGAATGGACAGCAGTTAGCTGACTGGGCAAATCTAGTGCGTCGAAATGGAGAGCGCCGTCCTCGCCCTTTAAGCAGTTGAATTTCCTCAAATCTACCTCGACATCGGTTGGAGATGTGATGCGCGACCTCGATGGCAAGCATCTGATCACCGGGGATTTCATCCTCGTGAGCGGCGACGTCATCAGCAACCTGCCCATCGAAAGCGCCTTAGCCAAACACCGAGCCCGGCGCGAGGCCGACAAGAATGCGATCATGACCATGGTTTTACGCGAGGCGGGCCGCAACCACCGCACCAAGTCCTCGTCCATTTCTCCGGTGTTTGTCATTGACCCGACCAAGGACCGCTGTATCCACTACGAGGAAATCGACCACCACGTCGAAGAGCACCCGGCGCGGCTGAACATCGATTCGGAGATCATTCTGTCGCACGCCGAGCTGGATATCCGCCAGGATCTGATCGACTGCAGCATCGACATCTGCACCCCGGACGTGCTGAGTCTGTGGTCCGATAGTTTCGACTACCAAACTCCCCGGAAACACTTCTTGTTTGGCGTCCTCAAAGACTACGAGCTGAACGGCAAGACACTGCACACCCACATCATCAAGGACAACTACGCTGCGCGCGTGCGCAGCCTCAAGGCTTACGACGCCGTTAGCAAAGACATCATCTCGCGCTGGACATACCCCTTGTGTCCGGACACGAACCTGCTCCCGGGGCATCAGTATGATCTTCGCAAGGGCAGTCTGTACCAAGAACCTGGTGTGACCTTGGCCCGGTCTTGCGTTATCGGTCGCCGCACGGTCATCGGGCAGGGCATCAGTATCGGGGACCGCACGACGGTCCACAGCACCGTCCTGGGCCGCAACTGCAAGATTGGTCGCAATGTTAAGCTCGAGGGTGCGTATATCTGGGACGATGTTGTGATTGGCGATGGATCCGATGTTCGAGGTGCCATCATCGCCGACGGAGTGGTGGTAGGTAAGGACTGTCGCATTGCGTCTGGTGCGCTCCTTTCGTACGGTGTCAAGCTTGCAGACGGCGTGACGGTAGAGGGTGGTATGCGGATTACGAAATCACGACGAGATGGAACTGCGGCCCCCAGTGACTCTGCAGTGGTTGGCGAGGGCGGTGAGGGCTACGAGTTTGTGCCCGGTGACGAGGACGACGAGGATGAGGATGATGCGAGTGATGCCTCCTCGGGGCTGGGTATGTTGTTCCTGATTTGGGCTGCGGCCACACATGACAAACCAAGACAAAATCTAACGAGTGTTATCAAGTATACCGCATGCCGAATCTCTCCCTGTCCTCCGCATCAATCTCGACCTTGTCCTCTGACGTATCAGACGGATCATGGCCGCGGTCCGGCGGCAGCAGCGTCTCCGGCGACGAGGAGGAAGACCACTTCCAACAAGACGCCTCAACCAGTGTATACGACAGTCTACGGGACGGTGTCACTGTCGACGTCGTGCAGCTGGAACTGGTCAGTCTACGCATGGCCGCCAACGCATCGGACAACCAAGTGCGGCGCGCCGTGGTGTCCGCATTTATGAAACACATCCAGCAACTTATGGAGGGCGGCAAGGGTGCCGGCGATGCCGTGCACGAGGTCTTCTCCAAGTACCGGGACGTCATCGACCGCACCCTGTTCGACCGCAACAAGGACGACAAGCCCGACCAGGTCGATCTGCTGCTTGTCCTGCAACAGGATCTGGTCCACCGCCTCAAGGGCGACACGGTCCTCCTGTTTGCGGCCAAGGAGCTGTATGAGATTGAGCTGGTGGATGAGGAGGCCTATGACCAGTGGTGGCACGATGAGCGGTCGAGCGGTTCGGACGAGATGCGCTCGGTCCGTACGCAGACGCAGCAGTTTGTTGACTGGTTGGCCAACGCCGAGGAGGAGAGCAGTGAGGATGATGAGAGTGATGATGAGTAGATGAATCTTTTTTTTTCTCCCTTTTTCTATTTCTATTTTTTATGAATATACCATCTGCATCGGCCCTCGTTAGGGCTTGTCCTGATCCACTATGTAGTAGTAGGCAGCGCCCGCTGGGCCACTGAGCTACACTGGCAATCACACCTTAACTTCGAGTTGACGAAAATCCTTTGTGTTTATGTGTATGATCGTCTAAATTAACATCATGCTTTATATGAGATCATCAATCTCTAAACCCAAGAGTTGATCTCCACGCCAATGTACATCGGCTCTGTAGATACCGGACTTGGCAACGTCTCTTAAGTATAAGCCACCGTGGACCGATCGGCATTTTGTGGCCGAGCCTCCACACAAGAATTCATTTCTTGTGACTCAGACAGCCTTACTATTCATCCCGCGTATCAAGGTCCAAAATAACCAGGCATGAATCAGGCCTGACTCAGAGTAGGCATCAAGGGCTGTGTAAACCGCTGACATCACCTGATCGCATTCGCATAGTCTACGAAAAGATATCAATTTGTTAAAATCACTCAGAAAAAGAGAAAAGAATGATGCAAGAAATACCAAAAAAAAGCTGACAGAGTCAAGACTCGAGCGCCGCGATCTCCCCACACATTTAGAGCTCAATCCCGCTCAAAGAACTGGGAGATCTCCCGCGAACGTTTCTCATCTTTGCCTTGTTTCCCGCGTCACTTTTCAGCCTGGTCCTCCCCACTCTCTCACTGTTTCTTCATCGCCCCTCTCTCTTTTTCGACCAAAGGAACAGGCTTCAACTTCGCATCCCTTTCCTTTCCCCCCCACCCATTTATATTTTATTTTTCTTTCCTTTTTTTATTATTATTTTTCTTCATTTTCCATTTCTCTTCTTTCCTCCTCCAGTCTCTCTCTCCCTCCCCCGCCGGCATTATCGTGCCGCACCCCCCTTTCACAACGTCTCCCCTCACGCGGAAGAGAAAGGCGGCCGAGGCGGCGATTGCGCATCCCGACCAGCCTCTGCCCCAAGCCGCCACCAAGACTGCCCCCAGCCGGCCCGACGACGCCACCCCTGCGTCGTCTCGCCCGCTGCGCTCGTCCAAGCCCAGAAGTTCCACGACGACCGCAACCACCAAGAGCACGAGCACGAGCAAGAACAAGAGCAAGGGCACCAGCACCAGCACCAGCACCAGCACCAGCACCAGCACCAGCACCAGCACGGAAAGGCGCGGCTCTACTAGTTCCGCCAGCTTGATCAAGCGCGATTTCGCTACGCCTGCTTCAACTGCCATCAGTATGGATTCCGATGGTGAGATGATGAGTGATGTCTCGAGTCCAGATGATTTCCTGGATACCCAGGCTAGTGATGATGATAGCTTGGGTGATGGGGGTATGTGCCCTCCTCCGCCCCCCCTTTGGATTTCTTTTTTTCTTTCCGTTCTTTTCGGTGCATGCTGATGCGGACTACCAGGTTTCGGGGATTTGGACACCGGGTTCGATGATGACAACGATTTATTTCGCCAGCAGCGCAACCCCCACGAAGTCGAGTACAAGGTCCTGAACCCCGCAGAGGTTGAGCGCGAGCGCCAGGACCAAATCGCCGAGGTCTCCGCCGTGGTCGGTCTGTCCCCCGAGTTGGCTGCGGTTCTGTTGCGATTCGGCCAGTGGAACAAAGAGAAAATCATCGAGATGTACATCGACTATCCGGAGAGAACCCTGGACCGCGCGGGCGTGGGGCCGGTCACGGAAGGGCGTGCAACTACGGAGATGATACCGGGCTTTCTCTGTGGGATCTGTTTCGATGAGGGCGATGACGTCGAGTCGTATGCTATGCGCTGTGATCACCGCTTCTGTGTCGATTGCTATCGGCACTACCTCGAGCAGAAGATCAAGGAAGAAGGCGAGTCGGCTCGCATCCGCTGTCCCGGTAACAACTGCCAGCATATTGTAGATTCTCAGTCAGTGGAATTGCTTCTATCAGGTGAAATTAGGGATCGGTGAGTGCTTCCAACCTTCGTCGGGGATCTTGTGGATACCAGAAGCAAGAAGCATCCTTGGAGACATTGCGTACTGACTTGTGATGCTTGCGATAGATATCACATGCTGCTTACCCGAACGTATGTGGATGATAAAGAAAACCTTCGGTGGTGTCCTGCACCGAATTGCGAACATGTGGTCGACTGCAGTGTTAAGAAGCGTGATCTCCGTCGCATCGTGCCAACAGTGCAGTGCGCCTGCTCCCACGAATTTTGTCACGGCTGCTCTTTACCCGACCATCAGCCTGCGCCCTGCACGCTTGTCAAGATGTGGATCAAGAAGTGTGAGGACGACTCAGAGACCTCGAACTGGATCTCGGCCAATACCAAGGAATGCCCGCGGTGCCAGTCGACCATCGAGAAGAACGGAGGCTGTAACCACATGACCTGCCGCAAGTGCAAGCACGAATTCTGCTGGATGTGCATGGGACTTTGGGCCGAGCACGGCACCAGCTGGTACAACTGCAACCGGTTCGAGGAGAAGTCGGGGTCGGACGCCCGCAGCGCGCAGGCCAAGTCGCGTGCATCGCTGGACCGCTACTTGCACTACTATAACCGCTATTCCAATCACGAGCAATCTGCAAAGCTGGACAAGGACTTGTACCTCAAGACCGAGAAGAAGATGACCAGTCTCCAGTCGCAGTCGGGGCTGTCGTGGATCGAGGTGCAGTTCCTGGACACGGCGTCGCATGCGCTGCAACAGTGTCGCCAAACTCTGAAGTGGACCTATGCCTTCGCTTTCTACCTTGCGCGCAACAACCTGACCGAGATTTTCGAGGATAACCAAAAGGATCTGGAAATGGCTGTCGAGAACCTGAGTCAGATGTTCGAGAAGCCCATTCCCGAGCTGGCTCAACTCAAGGTCGACATTCTGGACAAGACGGCTTATTGCAAAAAGCGTCGCGTGATCCTGTTGAACGATACCGCCGAGAACCTAAAGAATGGTAAGTGGGATATAATGGATCCTAGAAGGGGAGAAGGTGTGTGTGGGTTGCTGGGTGACAGAATACTGACATGGTTGTTTACAGGCGAGTGGTCGTTCAACGTGGAGTGGTAGACGACACCTCTCTTTTCCTAACCTCCTCTCTGTCCTATTCCGTCTTCTCCTCGCCTCTCCTCGCCTCTCCTCGATAACTCTTCCTCCCTTCGCATGTAGACACGAGATCTTGACGACGTGAATGAACCTTTTATTTCTTTGCAACATCCTGCCATCCCTACATTCATCCTCCCTCGTCCTTAGTCTTCCTCTCATATCCCGACTCGTCCCAACCGGGATTTGTCTTTATTTGTTTCATTTGCCTTATTGCCATTGAGATGACCTGCATGCATCTTGTCTCTATTTTCTCTTCCGTGGCCACGGCGCAGCGGTGTTGATGCATGGACCATTTGTGTTAGGGGTGTCGGGGACAGCCAGGCTAATTGTGTTTCTTTTCTTTTCTTCTTCTTTTCTCCTGTTCTATTCTTGTCTTTTCGTCCCTTCGACTTTCTTCCCCGGATTCGTTGTCCCTTTCAAGTTTAACTTTATACCAGCTAGGTATTTATCGGTTTTCTATCATGTCCTCATGGGAAAGTACATAAGTAGAGTGGAAAGTTAAGTTGCATTCGACTCTGTTTCCGGCTAGTTTGGCTTGCTTAGTGTGATTTATCAACGCAACGTGTCCTAGCGAGATACTCAGAAATAAGTTTTTTGCCAAGGGATTCTACCTCCACCTAGGTCCAAGCGAGGCTGTTCTTATTCTTAATATCTCTAATACTGCCTGATGATATTCATAACCCAGAATACGGGAATAATTTCCACCTTTTTCCTTTTTCTTTTTTACGTACACCTGACCAGAGAAGGAGGTTAGTTTGGACCCTCGATATCCACCCGGACCTCGGCTGCTCGGGCGCCATTGATCGAGTGTCCGAACGTCGGTCTTCTCCGGGGGTCGAAGTACACCCCAGAAAAGAGAAAGAATTTGTAACATTATATATCAATGCAGAAGCGGTGTCAGTATTATCCTTTTATGCTAATTTCTTATTTATGCGCGTTCAAAGAGTAAGAAATTCCCATGACATGCATATGGATTTCCCCAGATCGCCCCCATCGACGGATTTCCCGTCTCCATAATCCAACTGAGGGGAAACAGAAAAAAAAACTAGAAACTAGGAGCCTTCGCCTTGCCCCGGTGAACTAACTGACATCTGGGTCCGGTCCACTTTTATTCGCTTGCCGATGCCGTTGACCCCCAACATTGATACTGGGTGTCGAAGAACTTTGTATGTATTCATTTTTGTCATCCGTTCATGATCTCAAAAGGTGTTGAGCCTCGTTTAGTCCTAGATTACTTTTGCCCCGTGTGTGAAACCATCCCCCATCCAGTGGCGCCCTTATCAGATTGATAAAGCCCTTCAGGTAGGAGCCATGTACCTAGAGGTACCTGGCCGCCCCCTTTCCCGTGGCAGTGTACCGGTGGGGTACATCGTATTGCTATAAGGTTCGACCTTAAGTAAGCGCCGTCATCGGGGGTTTTTGAGAGGCTGTTGCGTCTGGGAGAGTTGGATACTAGATATGAAATTCTTTCAAAATCGAATATTTGTAGATATTTTAAAATATGTTGATATCTACGTAGTCTGTTGAACATTTAGAAAATAAAAAGAATGCGCGGAGGCTCGTACTTTCGAGAGTTTTGGGGGTCAATCCTGGCAAGTCCGTTAGTTCGATTGTTAGCGCCGCTTCCTGCAAACTCCAATTTTTGGGATCTCTTTTTTTTGCCAACTCCCCCGAATCCTTCTCTGTTCTTGTCGCGCAGATAATAATCCAAGCAATTGCCCCATTTGCCGCATTGATTGGCACTTCAATTGCCTCTATAGCTGCAGGCAACTTTGGTCATTCTTATTTTGTTTTGCCTCTCCACGGAGTCTCCGGTTCTCGGCCTCTTCCCGTTCGCACCCTCGCCAACCAAACACACCTCTCTAGCCTCCGATACCTCGCCCGCGGCCTCTTCCCAAGCTATTGCGTCTCGGTTTCGACCTCGCACGCCGATTTCTTCCAATTGCATCTCTCCCCCCCCGGCTGTGCCTTGAGCTAGCCGAGCTTCATGGCGGCTTCCGATCAGATCCCGGAGCAGGAATTTGAGTAGGTGGCATCTCCGCAGGCGGATTCTGTTGTGCTTTGTTGCCTTTGGTTCTGTGGGGGATTCGGGAAGACTGGGAAGAGATGCATCGCTGCTCCTCAAGGGGCTGCACATGGGTCTTCGAGCAGAACGGGATGGGGGGTGTTGAACTCGGGAGGCGATTCTCGACTTTCCCTCCAGCGTTCTTCTCGCTCCGCCGAAGAAATGACCATGCTTTTGGGCACATGCTGACTCGGTACTCTTTCTTCTAGCTATGAAGCTCTTCCTTCCAACTATGGCCTCGGCCACAACATGTTAGCCGGTGCTTTCGCAGGGATAGCGGTATGTCGGCGTCATGGTCGGGGAAATCTCGCGGGGGAGCTGTCGCTGATGAACGGATTTCACAGGAACACTCGGTGATGTACCCGGTGGATTTGCTGAAGGTATGCTCTTGATTTCGATGGTTCGCTAAGACAAAAGATTCAAAACTGACAAGCTTGTTTGCGGCACTTTAGACTCGCATGCAAATCCTGCATCCTTCGACCGGCGGGCTCTACACGGGCTTGACCAATGCCGTTTCTACAATCTACCGGATCGAGGGCTGGCGGACACTATGGAAGGGTGTTTCGAGTGTGATTGTCGGAGCAGGTATGCGATGTTTCAGAATACTCTCGGGGGGCTTCGGAGGCTGATCAGACTAGGCCCGGCACATGCGGTGTACTTTGGCACATACGAACTGGTAAAGGAGGTTGCGGGTGGTAACGTCGACGATGGGCACCACCCGGTCGCTGCCGGTAGGTCCGCTGGGAATTTGGGGATGAAATCGCTGTGGTGCATAGCTGACCGTGTCTCATAAAGCTTTGAGTGGCGCTTCGGCCACGATTGCCAGCGACGCGCTGATGAACCCCTTCGATGGTACGTGCTTCTACACTTGAACTCGAATTGAGTTCGCTGACCCTCCCCAGTCATCAAGCAACGAATGCAGGTTCACGGCTCCGTTCACAAGGGCCTCCTCCAATGCGCCAAAACCCTCTACCGGACTGAAGGTCTCCAGGCCTTCTACGTGTCCTACCCCACGACGCTTTGCATGACTGTTCCCTTCACCGCCACTCAGTTTGTTGCCTACGAGTCGATTTCCAAGGTCATGAACCCCAAGCAGAACTACGACCCGTTCACTCATTGTATCGCTGGTGGTCTCGCCGGTGCCTTCGCCGCCGGTATCACCACTCCACTGGATGTTGTGAAGACGCTCCTCCAAACCCGTGGTCTCGCGGAGAGTGAAGAAGTTCGCTCCGCACGCGGTCTGTTCAACGCTGCCGCCATCATCAAGCGCCAATTCGGCTGGTCTGGTTTCCTGCGCGGGATGCGGCCCCGTATCATTTCCACCATGCCGAGCACGGCGATCTGCTGGTCAGTTTATCTATTTATTTATCTTTATTTTAGCGATTTTCTTTCAACGACATTGTAACTGACCTCTCTCAGGACATCATACGAAATGGCCAAGGCGTATTTCAAGGGCCAATCTGAACACTAATCGCCCCTGATCCATTCCTCCACTCCACCTCTTGTTTGCACTAGTTCGATATACCGTGTTTTTGGGACGCAAATCTTCCCCCGATCTTTAGAGGCAATATGGGACTATTCTATGTCTTTTCTGGGGTTTCTGACTTGGGCCATGCGGGCAGAGCCCGCCACTTGATATGACCCTCGACCTTGCATGTTTTGGGCTTTGATCAAAGGCGATTTGAGCAGTGTATAGTGGATCCGGCTTGGCGGAAGGGATTTTCTTTTCTTTTCTTTTTCTTTTCTCGATGCTCTCATCCGATGTGTCCTATATCGTTTCTGGCGTTGGAACCTCGGGATTCTGGTTTCTGAGAGGGCTGGGTTCTCTGCATTATATATATTTTTTTCTCTTATTTTCTCATTTTCTTTTCCTTTGTCTCTGACGACTTATCGATGTCTTGCATGTACCCTTATAGAAGAGAGCCAATTTAGAGACGTTGTGGAGTGGACGCATGCAGTAACTGCCGAACCGACGACGTCACGCGAAAAAATTCCCCTCAGCGGGAGATCATCCTTCCACTTCCCCCCCAATCGACTCTCAGCCTTGATATGGGGTGTGAGGGTCTGCTTATTCCCAATGATGCGCCCACGGCCTGCGTCTTCTATGCAGAAGACATACGATGAGTGCTATCTCTTGTGCTCGACTGCGGTCTACTTTGAAGGCCAGGTATGTAGCGTGGGCGGTGGAAAGATGGCTGTCATTCCCAAATTGCTCATGCCCCAGCAGAATAACGAAGAGGAAGCATTGCGATCCTGGCGATCCGCCCTCGAAACCATCTACCACCACAATGCTCGCCGCGTACCATCGACCTATACTCCCAAATCCGAAACCGAAAAAGTTCTGCAGGATTCCATTCGCAACCTAGAAATCCAATGCCGCGAGCGAGTCGACTTACTTGAAGCTCTGCGGGAGAGCAGAAAAGAGTCTCCGGAAGCCAACGGTAGCAAAGAGGGACCGGCGACGCTTGTCAAGGGCAAGTTCACCGCCAGTGCGCCGGCGCCGTCCTCGTCCAACACCCCCGGCTGGATCGGCGATGGGACCATCCCCGCAGTGGGCTACACCGACCTCTCCAAACCGGCCGCCATCCCCGGCCGCCCCGGGGCACCACCGAACGTGAGACAAAATTCAGAACCATTATCACTGTACGATGACCCTGCGCCCGCGGCTCCCTCGCCGGCCGGGTCGCCGGCCTTGCGCGTGAACTCGAATTCCTCGACCAAGACGAAATCCCGCGGCTCCAGTCCCGAGCGACGCAAACCGCTGTTGACGACGCTGCGCAACACCGACGGCAAGAAAAATGGCAAGAAGACCAAGGCCCATCCCAAGCGCAAGGAGATGCGGCCGGCCGCCTCCAAAGCGGCCGGCCTGGCCTGGGGCAGTATCTATCGCGCCCCGTCGAACGGGAAGACCGTGAGTGATGCGGCGCTGGCGTCGTCGCGCCAGAGTGCTGCCAACGACCCGAGCTTCCGTCGCGATCCAGACCCGAGGTCCAGCTCTGGTGACGAGCCCTCGTCCAGTAGAAGACGAGCGCCATCGGACCTGGCCGTGGACCGCATCCCCGCTGCAAACTGGCGGGAGCCTCATCTCTCGCCGCCGGATCGCTCTTCGCCCCGGCTGCCGGTTCAGCCGGCGTCGCGTCGGCCACAGGCTCACTCTGAACCCCGCAAACCCCCATCCGTCACCTCAGTGCCCATGCCGGATCCGGTCGATTTCACTTATCCTGCCGTGTCTGTTCCCAAACCATCCATCAAACCCAAGCCTGTCGGTCTACGGTCTGCGCCTCCGCCGCCTGCCCGCGCGACACAGGCTACTCGGTCTGAAACCAATTCTCGGCCGATCACGCCTCGGCTTGATCGCGAGACGAATCAATCGAGTCATCAGTCCCCGACAACGTCCACGCCGCGAACCACTAAACCTCATGTCTCGCCATCGCTTGGTAGTGGAGATGAACTCCATCGCGGTGTCGATCGGATGGCGATCTCAACACAAAACGGTGACAGTGCAACCCGGCGGAAACCGCCTCCAGCGAAACGCCGAGAGACGCCCCCATCCAGCGATCAGGAATCGTGGGAGCAACGGTCGACAGAAGGCGACGCAGAAGACGAGGATGAAGATGACGATTATGACATTGTAAAGATCACAAACAAGCTGCCCAAGGGCGTGGACCTCCAGTCAGCGCGACAGATTTTGAACGACATCGTTGTCCGCGGCGACGAGGTGCACTGGGACGACATTGCTGGTTTGGATGGAGCCAAAAAGGCCCTCAAGGAAGCAGTGGTGTACCCATTCCTCCGGCCTGACCTCTTCTCGGGTCTACGCGAGCCAGCCCGCGGAATGCTTCTATTTGGCCCTCCGGGCACGGGCAAGACCATGCTCGCACGAGCCGTCGCCACCGAGTCAAATTCGACCTTCTTCTCTGTCTCGTCATCGACCCTGACATCTAAATGGCACGGCGAAAGCGAGAAGCTCGTACGTGCGCTGTTTGGGCTCGCCAAGGTGCTGGCGCCGTCTATCATTTTCGTGGATGAGATTGACTCGCTGTTGTCTGCGCGCTCGTCTGGCTCCGAGCATGAAGCCTCGCGTCGTTCTAAAACCGAGTTTCTCATTCAGTGGTCCGACCTCCAGCGTGCTGCTGCGGGCCGCGAACAGTCCAGTCGAGATAAGAAGGAAGGCGATGCCAGCCGCGTGCTGGTGCTGGCGGCCACTAACATGCCGTGGGACATCGATGAGGCAGCGCGTCGCCGCTTTGTCCGTCGTCAGTACATCCCACTGCCAGAGCATCATGTGCGCGAGCAGCAGCTGCGCAAGCTATTAAGTCACCAGCACCATGAGCTGAGCGATGCCGATATCCAGGTTCTGGTTCATGTCACGGAGAGTATGTATCTGTCCCAGATCCTCTTTGGGATTTTTATTGTCAAAGTAAAAGGACTTACCTCTGACCTTTTTCTATCCAGGCTTCTCTGGCTCCGATATCACAGCCCTCGCCAAAGACGCCGCCATGGGTCCTCTCCGCAATTTGGGCGAAGCCCTTCTTCACACCCCGATGGAACACATCCGTCCCATCAGGTTCCAAGATTTCGAGGCCAGTCTGTACTCTATCCGGCCCAGTGTTTCTGCGGATGGGCTACGAAAATACGAGGAATGGGCGCGAGAGTTTGGCGAGCGAGGTGGATAAAACTTGTTTTATTCTCACCTACTTTTGCGTCTTTTTTTTTTTTTACGATGTGATAAGAGAAATGGAATTGAATGGTTGGCCATGACTTTCTTTTATCTTTTGTTTTATCTTTTTATGCTTCTGTTGTCCTCTTCTTGTATTCTCTTTCTCTTTCTTTTTGGGTGTTTCTGATTCGCCCCGTGGATGCCTCGCGGCTTGGACACGGCGTTTGGTGACCGGCATGGGGTTGAACTGGGGGCTATATTTCTATGTATTTCACGTCGGAGCATGGCTTGGCTTGCATGGTCGGCGGTATATTAGAGAACAGGGTCCATCGCTCTCTTTCCTACGAAGACATCTATTTTCATCAATTGGCTGGAATGTGAAAGAGTGCCCCTATTCTCGCCCGCTACCCAAGACTGGACCCCTAAGATGGACATGTCGGGGGAAGGTCTTGGAATGGGGCCGGCGTGGGGCCGCAGGCGTTATGAAACACCATTTGCAGATCCTCCCGTAGGGTCATATGGGATTTAAGGGTCAGATTATAATTATAGTAGCATCCCCCGAGGTCGAATTTCACTCCGAGCATATATAAAAAGGGGGCCCTCGCCGCCGCTCCATCTTCAACTGTCCAAAATCAACCGCATCTATCAATCAATCTAGCAATCAAGATGCAGTTTTCCGCGAACTTGTTGATTCTTCTCGCTACTGCGGTAGTTTCGACTGCCGCCAGTATTCCCGGTGAGTCTCTTCCATCCACCTTCCAACCTTGCAAGGTCCCTTGGAAGGTTATGTATCGAATACGGAGTACTCGTTCTAACCTTCGATTCCAATCTAGATGTCCAACCCGCTCCCCTCAAGCAGCGAGACACAGAGAACGCACTCGTCGAGCGCGACTCTACCAAGTCCCCGGGCTGCGGCGTCGCAAACCCTACTAGTCTGGCCTGGGCGAAATGCATCAGGATCGAGAAACACGAGCACGCCGTCGAGACCGACGAGGAAGCCAAAGCCGGCCGTCTGAATCATACCGTCGGCACCTGGACCGAGGGGGAGCCTTGGTGCTGGTTGAGCAGAGATATGGACCACCGCATCAGCTGCAACGATTTCAACAGTAAATACGACGGTTCTCTGGATGGATTCTCGTGTCTGGCCTATGAGAGTGGGGGCTTTGCCTGGGAGCCTCAGAAGACGAAGCACAATAATGGAGGCTGCAGTGCTTAGTTCTCTCTTTCTCTTTCTCTCTCTCTCTTTTGGAAATTAGGGGGAGTTGGGGGGAGGTGAGTTGTGTACCTGAGTATCTATCTATATTCATGAATTGAGGTTGCAAGTTCTGGGAGAAACCTTGCATTCTTTTGATAACAGTGCCTAGAAGAAGTGTGTGCTTGGTACCTTAATACACACAGTATATCACGAGTGGGCATCTCCATTACTCTTTTCACCATAGCGGTAGGAATGAGGAAGAGAGTCTGTGCACATATATACGAGACTTGGGGCCGAAATGACCGGGACCCACAAAGGCTGCAGTTACTAGCCATAAGGAACGCGGTCCCTGTCCGATCTGGTTTTCCACGATTTTCCCCATCAGGTAGGGTTGGACTTGTTGACCCTTGGACTATTTAATTACATCAAGCATATAATGTAATGTAGGAAAACCGTGATGAAGCAGAACAGATATACGAGGCGGAAGTAGACGTGAAGGAATATCGTGCTAAGGAATGAGAGCATTGTGATTCTCTCGTTTGTACATAGCCCTGCTAGAGACATTCCGGTGGAATCCAAGGAATCAGCAGGGGCGGGAGCGGAAGATCTTGCAGGGGTGTGAAGAGTCGAATATACAGAGGGAATATTCTGGTACAATGGGATGAAAGTTTGGCACTCGGGCATGAAATTCAACAAAATAAATGTAGGTAAAATGGCGAATGTATATATACTTGGTCTCTCTTCAAACGGCCTTGCGGCTGTCAACTTGGAAAGAGCCCTGTTATCCAAGCTTTATTATGCCTCTCTCTCTCTCTCCCTCTCTCTCTCTGGGCCCTAAGGAACTCCTTCTTTAGAACAGAAAGCAGCTTAGGCTAAGTTGGTGTGCAAAGCTAATTATTTTCAATATATATATCCCTTATCCTTACCAATAGAAAATCAGGTTAAGTACCCAAATTTTGCTTTTTGCCCCTAAGTATCATTTGTGGGGTTCACAAATCCGTACCTTAGTCCTTACCCTGGTATCTCTATATACAAATGCAAGGAATAAATCAATACTTGCAGGGCACAAGGGAAGATGCATCTATCTTTACTTCTGCGTAAACACCCAAGACCCTTTTCTCTCTTTGCCAAGAAGTTCAGCCTCGCGGACTTACTGGTAGATCAATTCCTTAATTAGACCTGCTCTCTGGGGGCGAAATTAGATCCTATATCGACAAGGTATGTTTCTGTAGTCCCGAGAACAATAAAAGAGAGACTTATTTCCTCAGGCTGGGCTTTTGCATGAATTGCTTTACTCATTGAAAGTTCAGTTTTATCATTCTGTTTGAAACCTTTGATGAGGATAAGATGCACCTTCAAAGCCTGCCTTCTGTGGTCGTTCTGGTGGCATATGCGACTGCCACCCCTACTGCGACCCCGACAGCCTCGCCTCGTTCCTCGCCTTTTGTTTCTCCTCCTCCTGCAATTGATGTGTCTTGATTTACAGCCACGTGTGAAAGTCAACGAGGACCGTACAGCATGCTACATTGAGCTGGACATGGAAAGCATTGGGTGCAAGGGGAACACCGTAAATTTGTTCAAATTCACCAGCCCTAACACCTGCCATTTTGAATCGCGACCTGAATGTGCCTTCGAGGATATCTCTATGCGTACGCTTTTGTACATCTCAGGCTAATCTATGACCTCTCTTTTGCCGATCAAAAGGGCATGGTTTATTTCAGTGATAGTTTCCAAACTATTTGATCAAGCTGAGAACTAAGACACATGCTTCCCCCTTCCTCTTTGGTAAAAATATTTTTCATCTGCTCTAGCTTCCACTCACACCACATCCGCCAAGTTTCTCGTCGTCCTGCTTTTCCAGACAAACAGGTGGGCCATGGTTATCATCAGGCTTGGTGCCGCACTCCATCGGGCTAGTTGCGTGGTCGTACGCTTTGATATAGCACCAACTTCCCGTCTTTTCTGAGGTGATGGTCCCATAGCGTCCGCCCCCATTTGGTTTACAGGAAGTCCAGTAGTACCCATTACTGCTGGTCGCCCCACTCTTGAAGCAGGACGCGAGCATTTCTATAGACGAAGAAATTAGAATCCAAGGGAAGTAAACAAGTCAGATATTGAGGGTCCACACATACCTGTGCTCCCGGCGGCAAGGGGTCCAGTAGCAAGGAAAATAGCAGCGGCGAGGTAAAGCTTCATTTTAAATGGACCGAAGGTGTGGTTTTTTCTTTTCTTTTCTTTTCCAAGGAGGATTTGAACTGTTCTTCCTCCTCCAGAGATGGAGGCACGGCGCTCTAAATAGTTTTTGGTGGACACGTCTCCTGCTCCTGGAATATTAGTAGGAGCGATGTGGACAGTGTCGAGTCTGCGGCTGACAGTTTTTTTTTAGTATACTTCGTATATATATCTATGCAGATCTCCGGAAATGAGTTCAGCTCATTAGAATGTCGTAAACAATGGCAATTAGATTGGCCCCGTCTACATATGTGCGCGTAAACCTCTGGCTAGGATCTACGGAGCACGGACTCAGATAGGTCGGTCTGCGTATTTGTAGATTATCTAGATAACTATCCTATTTAAAGAAACCAGAGAATCAAAATGATCCTACAAGCGTTCACTAATATATTATTCTCAATCTTAGAACTGGTCGTATTTATCAAATTGCCTTGGCATTAGTGGTATTCGAAACCTAACTTTGTAGAGCATTGAACCAGAGGCTGTGTTGTATATTTTATGAGTCATTTAGCCTATGTAGTGTGAAACCGGTTAGATGGCTACATAAGTAGCAAGTGTTGTTTTTGCTTTGTATATCTTGAATACTTAATTATAGTTTCTCGGGTACTTGTAAAGGCTCGCACAATTGTTGAGCAGTCTCTTTCTTTTCCACGTCCCCAATCCTGGCTAATCATCCAGTAATGAATAGCTTTGTTCTTTCATAAACCGCAACGATCCCGCATACCTATCATGTTCACCATCAACGACCATAGATAAATCCCGCTTATTGAAGAAGAGGGTGCCTTAAGTAAAGAAAAGAAAAGAGAAGAGAAGAGAAGAGAAGAAAAAGAAAGAACCCAGCTTATTCCCAGTCGACGATAGCCTGAAATCTGAAGGTCTCGTGCTGCTCCATTTCTGCCCGACAACAGATTTCTGATCGTCAGATAACCTAGCCATAGCTACGGCGATATACTCTGTGATGATCATAAACAAGTCTCATTTTTCGAACGCGCCGTATAAGATCGGAACTGGGATATTGCTCACACGCTCCAGCGGATACAGGATAATGACGCAGCTCTGTTCTGGAGCCGTTCCTTCCGAGTTAGGGGATGTGCTTTGTTCCTCTTATTGTGGTATTGTACTCGATCTGCTATAAGTTTTATTTGACGAAGAACTTGACGCAGAGGTGTTAGGCTCTCTCAGCTGCCATTGTAGGAAATTTTGCAACCGGAATAACTGTGTCTGTTTGGTTATTTCCAAGCTTGGGTATACTAGAATTGATGGTTTCCGTTAATCTTGAGTTTAAGACAAATGATAAAATCAGTCAAAGTTAAGTCAAGTGCACCAGCTTTGGACGAAGATTTTAAGGTGAAATAAGGTGAGGTCCTAACAAAAGCCGGCGATTGTGGATGCGCTTAAACTCTACGGCTACCTGTAGCTAGATGCAGTTACCCGCCACTGAAATCCCTGGATTTCACGGCTCCAAGGCGCTTCATAAGGATATTGGTTTGCCCAATCATCATCTGATTTATGTTCATATATTTTCAGGATTTTTAGCACATAAGTAATATAGGGCTAGTGCGTTTGTGGCTACGGTTAAGTTAATCCCTAGGCGTATCGCGCCCGGCTATATCCCCATCTGGAAAGAACTATGAGTTGCTCTAATATTTAAATATTCTTCTAAAAAAAATCCACTTATTCCACCAACAGTACACAGCACTTATTATGTACCAAAGGGGCCGGGGCTAGAGTTAGGAGTTGGTGGTTAATCACAACAGAACATCCATGGATGATGGAAATCTACCTAAGTTACCGCTTCAGGTGAATAGAGAATATTGGAGATAGAATTTAGAAGCAAAGTCTTATAGAAATAACACTTTTCCATCAAATTATCCTCCCACCCTCCTTCCCTTTTTGGCCCTATCTATAAATTGCTGGATATGGAAGTTATGTATATAGATCGACACAAATAGTGGGTGGGGGACACAGAAAAACGAGTTCCCACTTAGGAGGTCAAGATGGTTCGGGCAACCAGACGATCTTTCAGCAGCAGATAGCCCTATATTGATCTCCAGTGCCTTGGCCCGTCCGCTTTCCCTTTTGGATATAGCTTACACGTACGTGGGTTGATATTAAAGGTGTTGTCGCAGGTAACAAACGATAGGCATTGTAGTCATAGAATATATAGACCCTTGAGACGGGTTGGACTTATTTGCCTTGAAAACTTGGGTTGGATAATCCTGCACGATTCACAGTGTGGGTGGAGTTTATAGCGAGTCAAGTTGTTGAATTGATCCAAAATCTCCTTTGTTGGTGTGGATAGCAGCTTTTTTTGGGGGGTGGGTAAAGATAGATTTGACAGCGTAGTGGGTAACGAAAAAAAATGAAATGAAATTAAAAAAAAGGAATTCTCGCACTAATAATCAAGTGATGGTTGGACTCTATTTTCTTTGTTTTCTCTTCTTTTTCTTTTCTTTTCGTCCCGCGTTTCGCAGCCCCTTAAATCTAATTAAGTAGTTCTTACGTAGTACTGAATCATCGTACAATTACAGTATAACCTGGATAGGTGAGACTTGGATGAGTGAGAAATGAGAAAATCATTCCCAACAGGAATGTGTGGGTCCGACTTTGCCCTGGAGGCCGGACCTACACTAAAGGATCATACAGGTGGACCAAGCTGTGACGACGGGCGGCCCTGAGGGAAACGAAGGACTGATGCTGACTGCGCCCGAGAAAATTCTGAAGGGATCATATCAAGTCAAGAGCGGACTAAACGTCTCTTTGGCAATTGAAATAGGAGCCCACACTCCCGGTGTCCTTCTCGGGTTCAGTTTTCTCTTCTCTCTTTGCCTCTCCATTTCAGACAACAGGGATCCTCATTTCCCTCCCCCTGCACCATGATGGTCCACGCCTGGTCCCTTTTCTCGGTCGTCCTGGCCTACCTCACAGTCTTGGCCGCCACTGAGACATTGGAGGTGCTGCAGGAATGGGATACACTCGCGACGCCGGATAACTTTGAAATTGGCACGGAGATCAAGGGTCTTAAACGTCCCTCTGACGAATATAACGACTACAAGCTCTACCGACAAGCCATCAAAGGAAAGAATCAACGCGTTAAATGGCCCGTCGAGGGCGTCCTGCCGCGACCCCTCCCAAAGCTTGGTCATACCAGGCCCGACTATGATCCCAGCCGCAAATACCGCGTTCACTACGTGTTTCCAAGCAAGAAACAAAAGGAAAAGAACTTTCCATTGAGGAAATGGGCCGAGCCCCAAATCGAGGAACTTCTTGAATCATCCGGTGTTGACCTGAATATGGTGGCTTACACCAACACATCAATCGATGTCAAGAATACCGGAGTTGGCGAGCAGCCTTGGAAGTTTCAAATGGGCTTCCGCGGAGGGTGGAACCGCACCATGGCATGCTCCGACGCAACGACAGAGGAATTCAAAGACACGGACCTGAACGATCTTCCTGATATGATTTGGGTCCTCGCGATCGAGAGCTGCATGACGGACAAGGAAGGTGGATATGACTCTCCCACTTTTCTTGCCACCGAGTTATACTCGAGATACACGCTGGCTGCGGCTGGTGCTGGACCCGCACTCCAGGGACCTGGCATGAAGGCCAAGGATAAGACGACGACAGAAACTGACATGGTGAAGATAGCGTCTGATGGTATCAAGGACGCCGGTAAGAAACTGATAGGTGGATTCCTTGACGCCGCCAAGCTCATGGGCAAGTCAACCGTTGGGGATGTTTATGAGTACTTGTTTGGTCTGAACGGCAAGAATTGGCATAAGGATGTCTGTGGCCACCCTCGAGAAGACCTCATCTCAAGTCTGCTCGATACAAACCATTTGCGGATAGACTGGAAGCAGGTCTTCAAAGCATGCGCCAGGCACGGTGCTACGTCCTGGTGTCCTTGCGTGTGAGGCAACTTTATGAAGTGGGTTTATAAATTCTTGTTTATAGATTCTTTTTGTCTGTATACATGCCTGATAGATCGGGTCATAAAATGATCATGTATGTCATTATGAGCATCTTATCTTGTATAATCTGTGCAATGTTGTTTGCTATGTGTATTGCTCTACCTTTTAAGTGCCTCCGACTCTCTGAGGCGACCTCCCACATCGACCCGTCTTGCCCATGGCCTTTTGAGAAGAATCCTGCTCCAGTATTGCTAATTGCTATACTAGTCATAGTTCATAGTTCCCGGTGGGGGGGGGGAACAAAACCAGGGGAAAAAGCCATTTTCTCACCCGAGTTCCACTTGGGATATTGTCTCAACTCATGCCATATAACGTTAGAACTAGAAGCCGGTGGTATGGCCCAATTACATAGTATTGAATTCTTGCAGGATTCACCAGTTTATTTCCAATCTAAGGAAATCCGAAGCAATAATATGATCACAATGGTTGGTGTTGGTTCCATTACAGTCAATCCTTGCAGGAATTACCAGTTTCTTTTCAAGTGAAAAAAAAATGAAGGAATATGATCAACATATCCGTTGGTGTTGGCGCCCTTGACTCTGGCACCAAATCCTTCCAAGGTTGTGGGATTCACCAATTGAAATCCACAATAACAATGAACACACAATGATACAAAGAAGGAATATGATTAATCTCAATTGCCGCAGTGACCTGGCTCGAGGACAAGAATTAGGTGAATCAATCATATCGCTAGAGCTCAACGAAGATATATGTAGTTGGCTATTTTTAAAAATCACGAAGCTAATCGCCCACGATATACTAGCCGGGACAACATCACTATGCTTCAGGCCATCAATAGCTTGCCAATATGGGGATGGCAATTAGTTGGTTACTACGTGCAGAGATGATTTATCTTCCAAGGTAGATAGAGCAACATGAACCAGCGAATGACCGCAATTTTGTGAGCGACCACCTTATGATCATGGGGAAAGTAAAGCCAAAGATTTTGTTGAGCAGATCGGAATGTCAAAAATGCAAAACTGGAGGCCAGCCCCTGGATCAAATGGAACTCAGGATACGGAAAGAGCTCGTGTGCTCTTGAATAGCAGATTACGCAACCCGGCTTCTAGTTGGTTTCTATAGAACTAGCACCAAATAGGCAGAAAAGGGCAACGTTGATAGACCCCGAGAACAACAATTGTGGAGCCCATATGAATGGTTGCAGGGTTGTGGCTCAACGAGCTTTCGGAGCAAAGACTGTCCATGGACCAGCACGTATATAGGTAACTTTGGTCAATTTCCTTTCTATTTTCCTCACACTAAACTTCATTGGGCACACAAGCTTGATGACTCTGGAGGCTTTTGGAAACATTAAGAAAATCTAAAGCTCCCACTTCGTGTGGTCGATAACGCTGAGCTACAAATTGTATATGTGGATAATTTTATTACCTTTGGCAGGACAAGTCCTTGTATTGTAAATTTTGCAGCCCCCAAAATTTATGCAAAGGGGCGGAGTTGGGGCCATAGAGTGGGCCTTGGGACTGACGGGTGATTCTTTTGAAAGTTGACGGGGGGTCTTCATACTTCATACTAAAATATTATTTCGTTTTGGAAAGTTATCCTAGGAAGAGACGACTCTTCTCGAAGCTGCTTCCTGTACAGGACACAAGATCGCCCGAATTAACCAACTGTTGGATTCACTGTTTCGCTAATCGGGTCCGGGCCAACTGGAATGGGTCTTTCGCAATCGCCCAAGGCTAATAATAGGTACCAACATGTGGTATTGGCATTCGACAAAGGGTGCAAGATGGATCGGGGCAAGGAACCCAATGTAGCGGATCAATGCGTGGAACTTGACCGAGAAACAGCGGCGAGTGCTCTGCGCCCAGTTTTCTCACGGATTTGATATTGTCATCGAGGCGACTGGTTTTCATGCAATACCCGAAATGGCGATGGACTTTTTGCACCCGAGGGGGAAGGTTGCTTTACTATGGGGTATACGCAAAAGACACCTTGATTAAAGTATCCCCGTCGAAAGTCTTCATGGACAAAATGAATACACTCGGCAAATGTATGCTGTGACCCAGCGACGAGAGCGCTTATGATTTGCAGGTTCCACTCCTAGATATGGTGTATGCCCCAAAGTGCGAAGTATCTAGAAAGCCGAAAGGTAGATGTGGGAGCTATTGTGGATAGGATATGCGACTTGGAGCATTTTGGTCAGGCATTGGATGCTGTGCGTGTGAAAGAATGCGTGAAAACTGCTATTGTATTTGATTAAATCAATACAATGTCGACACGTTGGAAAGTAACTTCCTATGCAGGGCAAACTACAGTACTGTATGACTAGTGTTACAAGAGAGTTGTATTATACCCGATCACAGCCCATTACTTTTAGTAACCTTACAAAAAGCTCTCGTAGGCAAACTAAGGTACATACTGTAGATAAAATAGATTTTTTTCTTTTTCTTTTTTTTTTTTCCTTTCCCTGTATTATGCTCAACCCTACCATTCATAAAGCGTAAGATCGGCGTACGTGTGACTTGTGTGGCTCTGAATACCCACATTATTCTGGAATAAATTGTCTGTGAACAGTGTTGACAATAATCCGTTAAAATGGTCCACACCCAAACCCAGTGTACCTAGCAGTGCGCCCTACACTACTCCGTAGCACGCAGCCCTATGCCGATCTCATATGGCCCCTGGCCTTCCGATATTCCCGGTGGGTACTGTATCGACCAGCCCTTGTAGGATGAATCCTTGGGGTCTTCAGGATGGCCCCTGGCTACATGTATGTAAGCATATTCTCTGCCTTAACGAAAAGTGATCTTACAACAAGTATTCGTCTGTTATGGCCCGTGTAAGATTGATCGCCTCGTCAGCTGATTCTTGGTCGATATAGACCCTCATTCCTGCAGTGGCCTGCTAACATCACGCCTCCAAATTTTCAGAGGCATCTGGGACGGCCACAAGTTAAATTCTTCCTCCCAATCCAATTTCCAGTCATGAGATGGAAGCGCGAAGTCATAACGGTGGACTAAAGTGGCAATCAAGATCTGCTGCTCCGTCATCGTGATATTCCGTCCAGTACATGCTCGCGCCCGGTCGTAAATGGTATAAAAGCGGCCCTCATATCTTTCATTGCTTCGGACTCGTCCAGCCATCTTACGGACATGTATGACTCTGGCTCAGAAAACAGAGTCGGATCACGGTGAGCGACGTATGACGGGACGAAAACGGTGACGCCGCCTGCTATGCGCTCGCCCAAGATCTCCATGCCCTGTGGTGGTGTCTTTCGCTCGAGGCCACGAGGAAGGGGCGGAAACAGTCGCAACGACTCGTCGAGGCATGCTCTCAGATACGGAAGGCTTTCACTTTCGCATAAGGGGCGAATTGTTCTCCGGTCAGTACTCCAGCCACTTCTTCTCGGAGCTTTTCGAGTGTATCTGGGTGCTTGATTAGATAGTAGAGGACATTGTTTAAAGCAATCGCGGTAGTATCAGATCCAACATCCACTGTGTATAAGGTTCCATTAGTTTGACCTTTTGCAAGTTTTGGCGGTTGAACGTAGATTTCTTACAGAGAATGCTAGCCTCAGCCTCGATCTCCCCGCGGTCCAATCCCCTGTTCTTTCCTGCCTTGTCCTCGATAAGACAACCCAGGAAGTCGCTGAGTTTGTCGCTGTTACGGTGCCTTTCCATCCGCTTGTCCGTCAACATGCTGACTATATTTCTAAAGTCATCTGCATGAGCGCGGAAATTTGGAGAGAATAGAGGAGCCAGGGCCTTCAAAAAATAAAACCAGTCAATCGCTCCGACAAATCGAGAGACTGTCCGACCCCCACAATGCAGACTGTCAATTAAGCTGAAGATCTGCACGCTGTTGCCCCTAGCGCTTTTGAACAGGTCGGACCCTGATTCAAGCAAGCCCAAGCGTTCACTTAACGCAATGTCGGCAATGGCATCGAGAGTGAAGAGGTTGAACCAAAATCGAAAGTTCACGGTCAATTCATCTGAGCTGACACTGCAGCCATCAGAGAGAGGGTCGGTGCAGCCTTGATCAAACTGGACGACCACTTTCTCCACTTTGTCCGTGATTTTGTATTCTCATTGCTCCAGGTTTCGAGTCGCGAATGCATTTGATAGCATCCGGCGCTTGCGAGTGTGTTTATCTTTGTCGACGACATTGAGAATATGAGGATGGTCCCCGGTGATCAACTTGTACACGTCGTCTTTTGAGACAAGGCGAGTCGTGTCCGTAGATATCTTTGATTGCGCCCACGCTGCCGAATGACATCGCACTCGGACCAGTACGCAGAATGGGATGTCTTTTGTGTTGGATATGAGGCTGTCTGGTTCGAAAGGAGCTTCGTCGCTCGTAGACATATGCCAGGCTAGTCAGCCCGGACAGGAAGTTCTGAGTCGGATAGCGTCGTAAGCGTTTAGGATCATGCAGGTAGATTGCAAATGGGACGCCTAGCCAGACAATTATAGCAGCCAAGATAAGCCAGGTAGCCGTTTTGTGTGCAGTTAGTTTGGAATAACTCAAAGGAGTCTTAAGATATGGAAACTGTTGATTGAAGCCTACCTTTTCATCCATCCCCTGCAGCCTCAAGGCTTGCCGAACACGTTTCTATCACGTCATACTTTCATCAAGTAATTTTCAAAGATATTCCTGATTTTACTTCTACATCGCCGGCCAGCTTTTGACAACGAAGCAGATCTCCAAGTGGGCGTAGTATGCTGTATTAGGAGAGTGCGCTTCGCTTTCCGCTTTGGGAAAGTTAAGAGCATCTTCGCCAAACTTCTGTCCAATTATCTCAAGACAAAATTGGGGATCACATAGTCTAGCATAACACCCGTTGACGATGTGACGCTTAGCCAAGGCCGCTTCACATTCCTATTTGGGATAGCGAAGCGACTTCAAAAGATCGCAAGATCCACCGACCCACTGCAAGCTGCTAGTACTGATTGAACACTCTATCTCCTCAGCTCACGTTGAAGCTGCGCTTGCCTGTCCCTTGTATAGAAACCTAAACGAGTCTCGATGTGGTCAAGAATACCCCACAACCTGGTCTTTAGCGCTAATGAAGGGATGTATTTTGCCGATATGAGGGGTCAGTCAGCGTATAAGGTGATTTTGCGATGTAGGTCACATACCATAGAAGATAGGTTCACTGCCACAACCAGTGTACCATCTGCAAGATCAGAAGAGAGACAGATTGACGCGATTGCACGAACATGGTGATTAATTGATCTCAGAAACTCATCAGTCTGTCCTTCTGGTGGCGATATTGTGTGTGGCTTCTCCAACAGGCATTCAGAAGCTAAGATCTTAGCCATATGGCAGTAAAGACAAGCAGCCGCTGCCTTTGTTAGCTCCTCGCGATTTAACTGAGCTTCTTTTTTTTGGAACTTACATGCTGAAGGAACACAAAACCAAACTTTGGTCAGCCCTTCATCCTCGAAGGTCGCGTTTTCATGTTAAAATCTCGGACGTTAGAAGGAAAACGAGTTCAGTACAAATCAGTTTCTGATACGAGGCTTTCGAAGCTTCCAAGTTCATTGACGGTCCAGTCGTCATTTGTAAGGGTGAACTTCGCCTCGATTACCCTCTCGAGCAGCCAAACAATCTTGTTCCCAACATAATCTTCAATAAGGGTTGAATTCTCGCAAGGTGCCGGCCACTTTGCTGCTGGCGTTAGTGTTGGGCGCTCATTCGCAAGCGCTAAAGCAACATCCTGACGCGCATAGATCCAAAAGCTGGCTTGTACGAAAAAGGACCCTTGTTCTCCAATATTGCAACATAAGATGAGAGTATGGGCACCGTTCAAATGCCTTTGATAATCAATGCCGGGTTGCGCGAGCAACTCGTAGCTGCCAGGTAGAATCGAAGCAGCTAGTAAAAAATCGCGGTTGGTGCTTTGCTCGGTAAGCTCCTTGATGAGCAAACTGAGGCTTTCACCATAGAAGCGAGAGGATGCAGGCTCCCAGAGAAATTTGTTTTGGATCAGACTCATTTGCTTGGGTGCGAGCGCGCAAACTGCATGCATGAGAAGCGGAGACGAGAGAGAATAGCGCACTACCTCATTCTGGTACGTATGGGGACTGTCGAATATGTCCATCCATACTCCAATTCCATTTTGATAAAATCTCAAAAGGCTGGCTGTTTCTTCGGTCAAGATATCGTGGGATGCGACGTTGGAGTGTATGTCAAACGAGGTTGAGGGTTGATCGACGTCAAATACTCGCTGAAAGATCTCATATGTTGATTCGGGAATATGGGTGTCCGATATTGTTGTCTCCTGGGATCTTTGAGCTGTTGTCGGTGTGTTCGAGGAATTTGATTCCCCATCTGTGATCGCCGAGAGAGGAGTATTTGATCTTCGCTCTTGCACGATGAATTCGGTCGGGTTGCAATCTAGGTGCCGTCGAGTATAATAGCTACACGGCACCTGTTCATCGCATTTGATCCGCCGATTTCGGCAGTTGTGGCTACTTCATAAGTAATACTGCCCTCAGCAGATATCTCAAAGGGTGCGTGCCTTGCCAGCCTACAATAAGTCATAAACCAAATGCTGGCTGTGTACATGACTTCAGGTTGGTCCCTCGACTACTAATTTATATCCATTTCAATATTTCTTTTTAAAATTCCTCAACGTTTGAGTTGTTGAATAAAAGCGCTGCATAGCCTTAGAAGGGTGCAGCCTTACAAGTGTGCTACTACATATAGTGGACTTGAGCATCCACAATCCCTAATAATAGATTGTTTTCTATCTCTATTTAAAAATGTTCCTTCGCTACGGAAAACGTATCTCAGCAAGATGCACCATCAAGGAGAATAATAACTCAGAGGACAGCAACAAACAAAAGTCATTCATCAGGTCGGCAACAGAAATTTAGGAAACAACTTGGATTTAGGACTTTAGAAAAGACATCCCCCGTAGCCGCTTTGGATTAGATGGTATCAAGGGCTTGCCTCGTAGCGCTGGAGGATTTGAAAGTTTAGTTTGAGGGTTCATCAATTTCGCCTTGAATTCATCTGGCTGGGTAAATTCGCCGGATTGGAGAATTTCAGGTTGCTTAACTCGCTCGATTTTGGTGATCGAGCGGGCGCTGGATCAGACCATCCTGGGGCAGGTCGGTTTGGGGCTTGTATCTCCCCTTTCTCTGAGTCAAAGGTGCACTCTTCAGCGACTTGGAGGTAGATCACTAGGGCTCGGTTATTAATGGGTGTCTTTTTGAAAGCAGATTTCGTTGTTCATGATTCGACATACCACGACGTGCCTTGGCCGTATGGGTGAACTCATGGAACATGACGTTTTCAAGACTCAACAGAACAGCATCCAACGGTAGTTCAAAAACGGGCTCAGGATAGAACCCGATAAACGCAGTCGGCCGTATGAGTAGGATTAAAGCCCTCCCAATCTTGAGTACATCATGCTTGATCACCATAATCTCTGGCGGTGGGCGCTCTTTAATAGAACCCAGCATAAGGTCAAAATGCATCACAAGCCCAGCACACTCATTCTCGTTCACGGACCTTGGGAACACGGCCCAGTCTTGGTGCACCTGGTTCCAATACGCGTGTTCGTCGTTTTCCAGTTCTCCAGTATATTTCTCTCCATTGTGGTCGGGGGGAAGCCAATCTGGTTTGCAAAATATCGGAGGAACATCATCGACTTGAGGGGCGGACCATATGTCTTTGTACTTTTTTATAAAAAAAAAAAGAAGAAAGTAGACAGAATAAATAGCACTAGGAATATATCAAACGGGGACAGTATAGCAAGCATATGAATAACCTTGGCAAGAACCTTGTCTTTATTCCTGACTTTAGAAAAATCAATACCAAATACATGGAGTAGAGGCTCTACCACAATTGCAGCCACTTGACAGTTGTCGGGGTTCTTGGCGTAATACTGAAGAGTCTGGACGATATGAGGCGCTGTTCCAACAGCTATTATGGCTCGTGTCATTTATGATGGTCCTCAAATGCCACGCTTTCAATCACCAACACTTTCCAAGATAGACCGGTCTGGCACGGTCAGAGTCACATTTGACCAAACAGTTCGCATGTGTGTTTACGTGGCTTCTCCGATTTCCCAACATGTACATGGGTTTCCAGATTACATCCAGCCTACGCACCGGAGAATATCCTATCGCCATTGCGCAGGTAGGGTGTCCAGACTGTAAAGAAAAGCCGCATTTTTAGATGGGAAAGTCCGAGGGAGACAGCCAACACCGCAAGAGCCCTCCCAGAAAATCAAATCATTCACTCGCCATGCGGAATCTGAAAGATGCCATTGGCAAGCTCAGTAATCTCGTGGACACCGAACTCCTTGAGCGTACGGAGAATCTCATCAACCGTACCCCGAGGCAAGCCCTCCCGGTCCCGAGAATAAATATCGATCCCCGCAGGCGTGAAAAGAGTCTTGGCAAAATACGTCACCATCCACTGGTTGTTGTTGTCATCGACATGGCCGAAGCCCAGACATTCCCAGTGCGAGCTTGCGATTCTCAGCCAGCCCTTGCCGCGCCAGTCCCAGGCGCCGGGGTCACCGGGTGTTGGGGTGTCGATGCCATGGACAGATTTGATTTTGTTGGAGCCGATGGCTTGGTACCGCACCAGGTCGTCGATCTTGATTACCTCCGCTGAGTCGGCGGGGAGGGTCTCGTAGCTGATGTTGACGTTGCGTTTGCCTTTCCACAGTGGGAGGCTGGAGTGTGTTACGTGCCAGGTGCCCTTGATGAAGTCGTTGGTTGGTGGGACGCACTTGTTTCCTTGGCTGGCGTGGATTCTGGGCAGTCCGATGGTGAGGGAGGCCATCAGGGAAAAAAGGTGGACGGTCCACTTGTCATTCCGATGTTGTGCCGAGGCCATCATTATTCCTTCCAAGGTTGGAAGGATGTTACGGATGTGGGGCTGTGTCACCTGACTCGACTAACCTTCCGCATTTCTCTTGGATGCGGCCTTAGGCTGGCGAACAATAACTTCATCTGCTGTTTTACATCACCAGGTCAAAAAAATTTATATTTTGAAAATTTTGAAGTATCCTCCTGTTGAATTTGTGCATGATCGCGCCCTGTACAATCTGAAATAGAAACATTTTTGGTACAAGATCCCTCTGCATTATAGCTGTAAATATAACAGAAGATGGACCAATCCCCTGTCCATCTCCAACCCACCTCACGCGGTAACTCTCTTCTTTCTTCTTTCATTTTACATAGAGAGTTCCACAATAGGCCCAGTATAGACATGGCGGGCCCGCACAAAGTAGTATACAACGCCAATAAGAATGCAGGCCCAAACACCGAGCACACTCCAGTTCATCTCCTCGATAGTGGGGTTCATCTTGGTGGGCCACCAACTGAAAAAGACCACAATAGAGATGTAGATAATGGCGTAGGCATTCGCCAGAATGCCCCAGATGCCAGGGCAGTGGAAGGGGCCCCAGACAAGCTTGGCGCCAGGCACATTGACAACGTCATCGTCATTGTCATTATAGATCGAGATATCACCCTTGACCCGGCGGACAAACAGCAGAACCGTCACCATCAGATACGACGTGTACAAACTCGACACGGCCATGGACAAGAGATCCTCCAGAGCCACCTTGGACCCGATGTTAATGAGGGCCAGCAGCGCGGCAATGACCACCGTCACCGTCACCGAGTACATGGGCAGCTGCTGCACCGGCGACACCTGGCTCCACCACCGCCAGCCTGGCACGCCCCGGTCTCGCGAGAATGACCACAGCTGTCGAGATGCTGCGGCCAGCAGACCCATCAGCGCGCAGCAGTAGATGAGCAACACGATCGAGCACATTGTCAGCGACCCGGACAGTGAGCCGGTCGCTTGGTAGAAGATGTCCATAAAGGGGTACCCCGTCGGCGACTTCAGGGCCTTTTCGAGATCGCCCACGCAGAAGAGCACGGCGATTAACATGCCGAACCCGAGACAGCCGTTGATACCGACGGCCAGCATCATCGCCTGCGGGATGACTCGCGAGGCATTGGAGACTTCTTCCGCCATCTTTTCTGATTGTTAGCACGCGTATAGAGAGCAACCTCGGCACGAAAGAACCTACATGCACAGCAGCATCACCTCCACCAAAAGCAAAAGCACAGCTGGTCATGCCAACAAACCAGGACAATCCCTGGGTAGCAAAGTTGCCCGAGTTCAAGAAATCCAAGAAGACCTCCTCCTTGGTCTTGTGGTCGGACATGTACGTCAAGGGGATGACAATGCCAAAGAAGCCCAGGATGTGCACGACCAGAATTACCACCTCGATCCGGGGCAAGAGTTTCCCGCTGAGCAGGTTCACGAGCAGTGCGCAACTCAGCGAGGCCCAAACAATCAAGGTGCCATGCCACGGCTGCGAATTATACAGTTTGTGGCCGAGGATCGCCACGCCTTGAGTCATGGTTCCGGTCAAAAAGGCACATGAGGCGAAAGATGCCTGCCAACCAAGAGCAGCAAGCCACCCTGTAATAGTCAAATGTAAGCCAAAGCTCAATTAAATTTTGTTTTTACTTTTCATAGACGAGCATGACAGAGAAGCTTACCAGTCATATAGCCGATGAACTTCTGGTATTTGACCGGGGAAAGCATGGCAGCCCAGTGGTATTGACCTCCCGAAGTAGGCGCCCTGGATTGATAGATTTAGCTGCAGCGTCGATACTCCAAGACCAAGGATACCTACATGGAGGCCAATTCGGCCAAGACAATGAAGTTGGCGACAGTACCCACCCATCCAAAAATGAAGGCATATACCGCACCGCCAGGACCACCACTGGCATCGGGTTAGAATTGTATATAAAACAGGAGGAGGTATAGGGTGCACAAACTTGGAGAGAGGGGAAGTGAAGGTACTAAGGGCCGGTATGTTAGTGACTCGAACGTGACTGTATAGAATTGAAGTAGAATTCCAAGAGACTCACCCAAGCAATCCCTCCCAAGTACCCAAAATCGTGCAACTAAACCCGAGGATGGAAAGAATACCAAAGTTTCGCTATCAAACCAATACGTGAGTTGTCTGAAGATACCTTCGTTTGCCTCGATGATAATTCTGCATACCTTCAGGACAGGCTTCTTGCCCACGCGCTGGAGCTGCGCATTATCGCGTTCCTGGATAGCCAGGCCACTCTCTGTCTCGCCCCTACTGGTGACGGACGTGTGGCTTTTCATTTCATAAGTCACCATCTTGAATGAACGAGCGGAAGGGGTGGCAGAGAAAGAGAGAAGAGAGATAGAAAGACAAAGATGGAACCAAGGGGGGGGGGGACTGAGCAATGCCGAGAGGGATTGCCCGTTAAAAAACAGAAAAAGAAACGAAACGAAAAAGGCAAAAGAAAAAAAAGAAGAGATTTGGAATGCGGGCAGGTGGATCTAAGTTGAAATCGCATGTTACATCCAGAATTTCAAACACGCGAATGACACTAATGCATCTGTACCCTGTTGTTATTTCAACCCTTAAGGCGAACTACCCGGGCGTCCAGGGGGACCCACACGCGACGGGGGATGTCGATCTTCTGCGGGAGGGTCAAGGTCAGGCTTGTTACAGTTGCCAATAAGAACGGCCGTCCGATCTATTGTGGGGCTGATATCGCTGGGCCACTCGGTTTTCGAGGCTCATCAACTAGGGTTCAGCTAACCCACGAAATCCTGTGAACTGGATGTACTTTGGTAACTAGGGGCTGGACCCAACAGCTGATGCGACATGGAATCAACCAGTCGTACAATTGGTACAAACAAAACTTAAATAACTATGAAAATAAAATGAAAATGAAATATGAGAGAAACTAGTAGCCCCATTATGCTCGGATATGGGGGAGGCCTAATCCCGTGTCCTCCAACTCTGGCCACATAGCAGGGCAATAAGCTTGAAACAACCGTGGGAGATCGGAATCCTGGAGCAAACTGAGCTATTGAGGCCCCCGAGTTGAGTGATTTGCATGGGTATGGGTTTTTTTTTTTTTTTTTTTTTTTTTAGGAATTAGGAATTAGTTGGCTTGGCCCCCGCAGGTGCTAATAAACCTGGCGATATAATGAAACAGCCACTTCCAACCTCTGCATGTTTGCATGTATCTTGGATGTATTTCTGTTTCTTTCTCTCTTCTGTAGTCCCTCGCCCCTTTACATTCCTTTCTATTCAGGATGGGTACTCGATTTAAAGGCGACACCAAAGACCCGGCAGTCAATGTCACCAATTGGGTTCTTTTGGTTACCATCATTTTCAGTGTTTCGGCTCGGCTTGGAACGAAGTATCGATTGTTCCGCAAACTCACAATTGATGATCTTCTGATCATTTCGTCTCTGGTGGGCTATGCATGCTCTGGTTTCTCCTTGTGTTTGGGAAGTTACTAACGAGATCTGTGTGGAAATAGGTCTTCGGCATCGGGCAGAGTATTGTCATTTCTCTGGCGGTCGGATCCGGCTATGGGAAGCATTTCAGGCATGTCTCCAACGCCGAATTCGACCAAGTGATGAAGGTCCGATTGATACCCTGGTGATTCTGGGAGGGTTGTATGGCTGACAATTGCCACAGAGCCTCTATGCGGGGTCTTTTCTATATATCTTGAGCCTGATGTTCTCGAAACTCTCGCTGGCGGTGTTTATCCGAAGTCTCACACCTGCCTCTAAGGACAAATGGCTCGCTCGAGGCGTCGAGGCCATTGTTTATCTCTGGGCGACCGTTGCCATCTTTGGCTCTGCGTTTCAATGCTCCCCGGCACGAGCGTGGGATTTCTGGAACGGCCAGTGCTTCAACGTGGTGAGTGCTTTGTGTCCTCCGACTCAGAAGAAGATGATCATTGACGTCTCCAGCTGGCATGGCGCTACTTCATTTGCATCTCGAACATCGTCACCGACTTGTTGATCTTCGGACAAGCATTGATGCTGGCATCCAGCATCCAGACATCCCTCGAGCGACGCCTGATCTTTGCCGGTATCTTTGTACCGCGTCTCTTGTAAGTGTCTACTAGTTTCTGGTCGCACAGCACTCGACCTCGACCTCGAACTCATTGGTCTCTCGTATAGGGTGGTGATTGCCAGCATCGTCGAGATCGCATTCATCAAACGAGCCACACACACCAACGACCCGACCTACAGAATGTGCGAGCTCACCATTTTCGAGACCATCATCCAGTGTCTGAGCATCGTGACCGCCTGCTGGGGTCAACTCAAACCCTTCCTGTCGTGGATGCGATCGAACGGCCTCAAAATCCAGGGCGTCGAGGACCCGACCACGTGGAACTACAAGATGAGCTCGCGGTCGCAAACCCGGTCCAAGTCCCGAGATCGCAGGGACCGGACTCCGATCCGCGACCAGATCCTCGTCACTCAAGACTGGGAGGTCGACAGCCAGTCGAGCGGGGCGCATATCATCCCAGAGACCCACCCGTGGCCCGAAGGCCAGCGATCCTTGGATGGCCAGCGATCGCCCGATCAACTGAGCTAATTTGTAGAGAAGCTGTATAGATAGATGGTTGGTGTTATGGACACAATCTGGTGGATTACGAGCTATAGAGAAACTGTCCATTGAAATTTTTTTTATTTTTTTTCGATCTATAATTATTGAAGATAATAGCTATTTCCTCCTTTGATCTCCTTTCTTCTACTGGCTCTTCCCAACGCTCTAACCTGCTTGGGATATACCGTGCCATCCGACCAGAGCAGATCCACCGGGGCTAAAGTATGTCCTTCGTCGTGTCTTCGTTGACCGTAGCCTGAACAAATAACCAACCAGAACGGCCTGATCTGCGGCATTTATTTTTGCAGTGCGAAGGATCACAAGGTTCTGAGTATCATAAAGGACGAAAAGGATCAAAGGCAACTTATAGCCAAAAACGGCGATCGTTCGCATTCCAGGGCTGTCTCGCTACCATGTCAGGCTTCCCAAGACTCGTTAAGGCTACCCAGTCCAGGGCTTGTTTAACCCGCCCCTCCCCTTTCCCCCTTGGTAGCCCCCTCACCAGCTCACATTTTCCAACATGGGATGCATGATACTAGTCGAATGAGACTCCGTCTCCCCTCCAATAAGCTTGGGTCCGGCACCTCGGCCTTCAATCAACTTCACACGATTCATGTGGACTCTAGTGATTCTCAAAGGCGCTGTTTGCTTTTCTGCTTTTTTGCTTTTTTTGCTGACTATATTTGGTCTACTGCAAGGGGTAGGGATGCTCATGTTCAACTGTCCTCTTTTCTTCTTGCCTCGGCAATGCCACGAGGTTTGATTGTAACTTGTGCTGACCCACCCACCGGGGATACGAGATACTCCCTGCTGGTTTCCACAATTGGTGCTTTTGCTCCTTCGAATGTGCCCAAGGGTCCTTGTAGAACAGACAGAAGTATAACCCGATCGGGCAATAGGTCTCCATAATGAACCGTAGCATTAAATTCATGGCGTTCCACGCTGACAATGGAACATCGAACGCGGTCCAATTCTTGGCTGATGGATATACCTCATTGCTACCTCGCGAACCAAATGCTTATGTCCAAGCACATAGATCCTGCCATACATAGTGATACACAGTTATACATGTGTAGTCTCGCCCCAGATTGGCCCCTCGTTGATTGACAAAGGGAAAAAAAAAAAAAAAAAAAACCTACATTAATCCATTGCAATCCCTCGAAACAAAACTGATAGACACACTCACCCACACACACATTTCCACTATATCCAACATGGGTTCAGTATCCAATTCCCTGGTCTTATCACCAGCAACTCAAGAAGACATCCCCGCCATCGTGGACGTCTGGTTCGACGCCTTCACCCAGCCCGTGATCGGGAAACTATTCCCCGACACACCAGGGATGCGCCAGTGGTTCCGCGACTGCCACACCCTCGACATGCAAACCAAGCCCCTCCAGAAATACGTGCGCGTAGTCGACGAAGACGCAAAGGACGCGCAGGGCCGCCCACGCCTCGTGGCCTTTGGCAAATGGGACCTCTCCACGCCCGAAGAGCGCGGTCGCCGCTTTCCACTATGGCATATCGACTCGCCGTTCCAGGATTGCGAAAATCTGATTAAGGGGCTGGATGGGGAGAGGAAACGTGTGATGGGTGATCAGAAACATTACTGTATGGTCCTCTTCTCTGCCAATCATTTCTTTTTTTTCTCGTCAGATGCCATGGCTATTCAAAGTTTCTGAACTGACTCGCAAACACAAAGATCTGGATACCGTCGGAACACATCCGAACTACCAACGGCGTGGGGCTGGCTCGATGATCGTCAAATGGGGCTGCGATCTGGCCGACCACGATGGCGTGGCCGCCTACGTGGATGCAAGCAAAGAGGGAGCCCCACTGTACAAGCGATTCGGCTTCGAGGACTTCAGTAAGCCCGATGAAGAGATTGCCTCGATGGCTCGGGCCCAACGTGCATGATTGTTCCTATCGTATGATGCGAGATAGATGAATGCAATCTGATCTGATCTAGACACTTGAGATCGACGTACAGTTTTCCCCTATGAGACTTGGGCCTCGCAACAACCTCGCAAAAAGGTCTGATAAGGACTATGTCTGAAAGGGCAGGTGGTCAGATGTGGGCGTCAGGGTTTATTGCTTGGCGCATGCAGGAAACCGCGCCATTTTGGCCCGTCTATGTAGTTGCTTTCTAGATGAAACGGGTTTCATTACTGTATTTCTTTCCTCTTGTAATAGATATTTGGTAGTTTGCAGAAAATGTGTAGGAAGTACACGTCTATTTCTTGATAGTCTCTTCTTCCTAAGTTATATTATAATTGCATACATTTCGACCAGCGCGTACTTTGGTGGTGGCCCTGAGCTCGCATTGTTATCTTTAACAAGTTGCCATTTTCTCCCCTATCGATCCTCCTATGGACAAATCAGCACTGAGATTTACTCTTTTGGCAAGTAACGTGCTAGCGACCTTAAATTGCTGGATTACACTACAGAAAACCACTGGAGACTTCGGATAGACCCGTCCCGACCACGGGAACCTGTGCTATAGAGGGCCCACCGATCTAAATCAAAAACCCTAGCGTATACACAACCTACCATTGCTCAAGTCGAACAAAGAAGAAGAAGATAATAAGATAAAGGACAATTCTTTTGGTACCCCTCTCCCCCTCAAGTCCGCCTAAGCATAACTACTGTGAGAGTAGCACACGAGGACCTAGACAAGAAACCATTAAACGTTTAGCAGAAAAAAAAGTCGCATATTTAAAACATAGATTTTCTAACTAGGGCGATGATATAGATACAAAAAGAAAGAATTAGATATAGAAATATAGTATACAGTATCCAGGATTTACTGCAATCTCCTGCCTACCTGTTAACTGAATGTGTTGCTTATGTGCGGCCACGCAATAGCGAGGTGAGAATATAAGTGAGAAGCCTCCAGACCGCGCAAAATCAATCATAAGATAATAGCATCAAGGAGCTACCTTATTTATGGATCACTCTATATACATTTCCTAATTTAACATGTTGTCTACGTCTATTTTTAGGCATTTTCTTTGCCATTACCATCCATTAGAACCTCATAAAATATACTTCTCATCGCTGATATCTAGGGTCAACCCCACAAATATTCCATACAACCATCTAAGATCAACAACCAAGTTCTTTTGCGCATAGCAAACAACAGCTATAATAGAACACAAAATTACACCTAATTAGAAAAGTAAGGGTGCAAATCGAGCGACGGGTCTCCCTTAACCTGCTCCCCAACCACAGAATAGTCGCTGTCGTCCCCAGTATCAAAACCAAACCGCACAGCCTTGCCCTCGGGGGTCAGGATCAAGAGCTGCTCACTCTTGTATCTGAAAGTTGCGGTGGTACCATCATCACAGATAGACCAACGCTGCAGGTCTATATCTGGGCTTGTTTCATTGTCTATTGGAGCGAGCCGGTTTGTCAGCGAGGACTGGAGATAGTGAAAAGAAAGAAAGAAAATATCCATAGATCAATCGTTGGGAACTTACATTGATGCCAGCAAGCATGGGGCCAAGGGGAACCATATTCGAACGCCTTGCCCGTCTTACTGCCCTGGCAGTTGAAGGGAGGCAAATCGATTTTAATGATGCACTCTGTTCTGTCGTCTTCATTAGGCTTGATTGTGGCCTTGAGGCTCTGGACCTGCTCCGGAGAAAAGGTAGGAGCCTGGATGGCCGCAGAAGATGTAGAAGATGGTTTAGGCGAGGCGGTTGTAGCTGCGTGGACTGCAACCCCTCCAAGAAGGGCAAGATGCTTGAGAAGGTTCATTGTGAAGGTCCGCTGTGAAACCAACAAGAATTACACAAACTTGAAAAAAAAGTCTCTTTGTAGGGGAGAGCGCAAAACTCTACGCTGCTTTTTATAACTCCAATCATAGACGCTATAGCCCCTCTATAGCCCCTTGGCCAAGAAGGGGGGCAGTTAGCCATGGCAGGGGCCAGTTTTTTAATTAGGGGCTTGTCATTCAATTCTACTTAATTTTAAGCGAGGGCACCCAGAGGCCTGGAAGATACGATAGATGATTTATGGGATTTGGCATGTATGGTATATAGGTGAAATTGAAGGAGTTCAAATCATCTCATTCTGTGGTGATTTGGAAGATTCGGGGATCCAAGGGCACGGCCGTCTCCTTGTACTCTCCAATAAACCCCCAGAACTGAGACGACCAAGGTGAAAGATGGAATAGATGTTGCGAGATCATATCTCCGAAGTCTCAACCTTTGGTCTCTGGATGGTTATATTGACGGATCGCAGGATGGAAGTGGAGCTTCGGTTTACTGTAATAGCTTTGCCCCTCTAGATTGACAGTTTAGGGCAGTTTAGCAATATATATTTCCTCTAACCTAAGCTTATCGACTTTTCGAGCTATCAGGCTCAACCCTATATTAGTCCGACATTTCCAACACATCCTTAGGGATTGCCATAGGAAGGAATTCTTCTGGTGACATAACCACAGGTAAATAGATAACACAATAAAACATAAAGAAAAAAGAAAAGAAAAACATACAACAGTGAGAGTATTGTAGAGGTCACCTAACGCCGCCCTATTTAGCCCGCCTCCAGGCGAATTTAAGTGGCAATTCACCTACCTGAATACTTTGTACCTAAAGGCGCAAATTCTTATTCAGAAGACTCATTTGTACATTTTGTAGAGGTCTACCGAGCCCCGCGAATCGACCAGTGTACCTCAAAATGTCGTGTCTCCCACCTTCTGTTCCCACTGTTCCCACTGTTCCTACTATTCTAACTGAATGGAATCATGTAATAAAACTAAAATCTAATCTTACGTCAAAGTTTCCCTCTATTTTTGTGGACTTCAGTGAGCATAATAACTCTCTAATCGCATGAGCTATTCTCCTAAGACAGAATCTACGTACAAGGCTGCCTAGGTCTAGCCGAAATAGGCTATTACACGTTGTAGATGCCAAAAAGAATAGGCATATCAACAAATTACTATAATCAACTTCTTCTGTCCCCATGCTTCGGTAGAACCTATGGGTCGGCCCCTAGTGGGGCGACTGTTTGCCTTCCAATGCCCCCACCGAATATCGCCAATCCAACATTCCTTTAATCCGCGACTCTTTTCGCAACTCATGGATTGGAATGTCCGCCTCCCCACGGACTCGGTGGAGCGCCGTCGCCTCCAGAACCGGCTCGCGCAGCGCAAATTCCGAGGTGAGTTACCCCTTCTCTTGTGTCCCCCTGCGCGAGTCTGACATTACATTCACAGAAAAGAAACGGCGAGCAGATAGCGCCCGCACTGACCCGCCAGGTGCATCGGAGCAGCTGGCAAGCAATCATGACTCCATTGCAGGCGTGTTCTCCGACAATGTCACCATAACTCAGAGCCAAGTCCCGAGTTACAACACGGGGTCGGATGTAGATTGGATCGACGTCGATGCAATCGACCGCATGTTGTCCAGCACTGAGCATCATCTCTCACTGCCTGCGTCAGATAGTTCATTATGGCAACTCCCCTTTACAACACCAAGCACGGGGGTCACCGACCGTGCCAGCGTGCCATCACTGAGCGGAGCAACCCGCAGCTCAGCAGAGCGGAATAAGGCGCCATCTCGGTCCAGCGACGCCCAAGTGCTTGCCCCGGCTCTTGATCTACATCCCTCGCTAAATAATCTGGAACCCCCGCCACAGGATACTGTGCTAGAGCTGATCACATCAGCCCAAAGCGACAAAGGATGGATCAGCACCCTTCACATCGCCGCACAAAAGGGCCACGAGCGGATCGTTCGGGTGCTGCTGCGCGCGAATATGGACCCCAACCAGACCGACAGCGACGGGCGCACGCCCCTGACGCACGCCACTATTGAAGACCACGAGCCCATCGTTCGGCTGCTTCTGAGTCATGGTGCGCGGATCGCTGTGTCTGATCGGGAGGGCCGCTCGGCACTTCACTGGGCGGTATTGCACCGTCGCCTGGGAGTGCTCCAGCTGCTGCTTGAGCATTGGGCTAAGTCTGAGCGTGATCTTGACATCAATGTTTATGACGAGGCTGGGTGGACGCCGCTGCATATGGCCGTTGATAGAGCTTTTGAGCCCGGGGTCCTTCTGTTGATCCAGCATGGGGCTGATATGGATGCCAAGGCGCAGAAATGTCGTTATACTGGGAAGGTAGTACCTTTCATGGATGGACGATGAATATTTACAGGGGAGTATTGGAAAGTGGTGCATAAGGCGTTGCAACTGTTTGAGGAATGACTGTTCAAGTAGAAATGGGCCGATGCGATTGTGTTCCTAACGCTGTATTTTTATTTGTGTCACCCAGCGTCCTGCTTTCTCCAGTCCTATTATCATGGAGACGAAAAAATCACACCGTCACCAAGGCTCTTCGGCGCCATCATGCTTGAACAGCTTTCCGCTGTGCGTCTCCAAAGTGGAGGCATCGATCACCTTGACCAGCCCGTTCACACTATCCTCGATGGTCACTGCGGCCTTCTCATACCCAAACGCATCTGCGCCTCGGTTGCCTAAGTCTGTCTGCACCCAGCTACAATCAAAATGTCAGCTCTGCCACATGTCGCCGTGACAACTACAGGGATTTTAGATCCGTGATAGCACCTACCCCGGGTCAATGGGAAACGCAGTGAGCCAGGGCTCTTCGACGGCAATTGCCTTGGTATACCAGTGCTGCACGACCTTGGTGGGCGCGTAGGCTGCGTTTTGCATGGGGATGAAATTCCTACAGCAGTTGGGAATCAGTTGCCATGATCTGAGTTCTCTTAAACGGACATTTGACTCACTAAACAAAAACGTCAGCCACCTATCCAGACACACACACACACACACACACACACACACAAAAATATCAATTGTCATCACTCACCGTTAAGAACGCAGCGCACGACCCGATCGTTACCCACTTGGGACCCCTCGCCTTTCTGAGCAGAGGCCTGAACGCCTGGTACAGATGGATCAGGCCGTATACGTTTGTGTCAACATGCGTCTGGATATCCTCGACTTTCACTTCGGAAACCTTGGGCCAGAGAAGAGCGATGCCCGCGTTGGCGATCAGAATGTCGATATGGTTGATGCCACGGGAAGCCAGATCCTTCACAGCGCGAGTCGGATCAGTGGCAGAAGTAGCGTCGATCTTGGTGACGAGCAGGATTGTGCCCTCAGCCTTGGGGAGCTCTGCTAACACCTTGGATGTTGGATCGTCGGGTGTGCGGTTTGCAGCGATCACGGTGTGGTTGGGCTTGGCCAGGTAGAGCTCTAGGAGACCCTTGCCAATGCCCCGGTTGGCTCCGGTGATTAGGACGATTGTGGGTGCCATGCTGGATTCCGTCGGATTTTTATTGAGAGGAATGTGGCATGGAACGGGCGATAGGGTGAATAAATAGTGAGTTGGGGTGTGGGAGGTAACATATTCAGATGGGTAATCAAGGCGAGGTCATGCTGCACTGTAAGCAGCGAAGGGTTCACGTAGGTTGCTTCATTTATTTACCGAGCTACCTGAATTCAGAGTAAGAGAGAAATAGGATCAGCATATTATCATTATTGAATCAAGTTTAATGTCCATATCGAGCCCTAGAGCTATGATAGGGCATATACCCGTAGATCGATCCCTGGATGGATGGAATCCGATTGGTAATCGTGCTGACACTGCATCGATGGATGTCAGCAAGTAAGCAAGTAAGCACATTAATGGGGGCCGGAATCTGATTAACGGCAAAGAATTGCAATTCACGATCCAGATATCCACTATTTACTTTCTAGCGCAAGTGACTTGGCACCCTCGTCTTCCAAAAATTATTAAACTATTTCTTTTATTTTATATAGATATTTTTTTTAAATAATCTAGAGCTTTATATTCTCGCTATAATATTTATATATTGAAGAGCGGAAAGCACGATGGCAGTTCGTCAAGTAGACGGGTGTTAAGGCGGTCTATTGTCGGAAGACGAATCCGTCAGCTAGGCAGGAGAATGGAATCCGAAGAGGGTTGGTAGTAAGGAGGAGGTAATTCAGTATGGATTCAAGACTAAAACTTGGTTCCCAAGAACCAAAAGAACGGGGATTAAATACATGAAGGGATCGTATCGGGACCTGTTTGCCGCCGATCTAATCTGATATGATACATGGAGCGGGGTTCTGGGGCTGAGCCGATACCTCTTTATATTGGCCCAAGATTGCTCCCAGATCGTCCCCATACATATGGGAGCTGAATCCCCATATGCAAACACCCCAAATATCGTCCCAAAGCGATATGCAAACACCCAGAATGCTCTGGAATCGGCCCTCATGACAGGGATTCTGAAAGCTGTGACCGAAAATGATATATTTGCCGCTACTCTCTTCATATTCAATCTTTCTAGTTCCTTAGCTCCTTCAATACACGATAGGTTTTGTTTAAAGCGCCCTCAGTCCTCTCAACCCTCTCACCCAGCGCCCACGCTAATTCAGGAGCCTGCTGCGCCTCGTGTATCTGTCCCTCGTCGGCCACAACGGAATGAAAATCTCTTATAAGACTTTCGATTTCTTGATTGACCCTACCCTGTAAGGTATCAAAGCACTCAGACAAAACCTTGTTGTATTCCACACGCGTAACGTGAGCATGCTTTGGAAAGAAGCGTGAATCCTGTAGATGGTTGCGTATGATGGTTTTGCGCCTTCTATCACTGCCGTTGCCTATAGATAATAATCAGAATCGCTGCTGAAAGCGAGAGGCTAGATTGCCTTTGTCAGGTGGGGTTGACATACCGAATTCATTTTGACATGAAATGTAGGCCGAGTGCATGAGACCCGATATGAACGAACTAGGGTGGCCATGGAGCATATCTCTTTGGAGAAGTCTATGGATATGGTGAGTCATTGAATCTTTCAGACTAACGATTCGAGGGCAGTTTATACTCTGTCTTATTGAAAAGGCTCCAAAGGGAGTTTTGGACATGGTCCTGAATACACTGCTGTCGAAAGTTCATGCTGCGAACCATGTTTTGGAGGGCGTGAGGCGCAAGCTGTATATGAGCTGGAGGGAAAGAATTGGTTAGCTAAAGATTCCATGGTCTTCTATCAGCGAAGATACACTCACCCTGAATCTCGCTGCATATTTCCTGAAATGCACTGGCAATACACTCGGAAATGGACTGAATTTGCGATGTGAGCCAGTTCAGTATCGCTTCCCAGTGGAAGCTTAGAGAGTCGCGTATTGGTCGAAGCACCTCATCGTTCCAGTTGCGATGTTCTCGTATTCTTGGTGTCGAGTGAGATCCAAAATTCGCACAAAATGCTTTGTACGTGGACGAGTGCCACTAGAAATCGGATGAGATCCGCTGAAGACACTGGGGTGGCTCAGACCTACACTTACAGCGACCCATTCTTCGCTGATCCCAACACTTGCGTCTCTCCACTGATAGTGAGAACGGCCTAGAACCCCCTAGTCATTTGTGATTCACCGAGCAAAGTGTGCATTGCAACTTACCGACGGCCTGATGGACGGTTCTATTGTACAGGTTGTTCAACTCCTGTTGTATCCGTGCCATGTATGCTTCAGATGAAATAAAATCCTACTCATTATCAGAAGATCTTTCTATTTGGGGGTGTAGATTCGTGAGCTTTGGGAATTTGAAGGTCTAATCATACCCGATGAAGAACTCGCTCCGCATTCTCGAGACAGCTTCGGAGCGTGGCAGCCTTTTCTGCAGTCACTTGGTCGGCGCCAGACAACACCCATTGGCGCAAAGATCCAAGTAATGCTGGCACTTCACGTTCTAGAAATGCGCGAGCCGCGCGCATCTGAGCCTCTGCCGGAACCAGCTGGCAGTAGCGACGCAGCTCACGAATTCCAGCCAGGTCCACATAGGCCTCGGCTTGGGGGTGTCGGCCCTCGCGATGCTTAGCATATAGGGTGTTGCTCACGCAAAATACCCTTATGCCTTCATACTTTCTTGTGAGCGCTTGCGATATTAGATTGTTTCGTTTCTTTATCAGGAATCGATCAAGTCTGGTCGATTGGTCAGTATCAATCCTAGATTTGAGGTGAAGGACACCTACTGAAATTCCATCTCTCTTTCTTGGTCGCTACTCTCCAGTCAGTATTGGACTTATATATGGCGACAAGTTAGGGACCAACCGAAGCTGAGATTCTCTGAGAGCAAATCCCGCGCGATTACCCTCATCGGCATCGCGCCGGTTGTCTTCGGCTTCTTCTAGGTCGTTTCTCACTTTCTTGAGCTCACTTTCCATCCGTTCTATATGTAGACGAATTGAGTTTTCTTCACGAGCAGTCTCCTTAGCTGATATCTCCTGTAAATAAATATTAGAATCGAGAGCTCCGCAAAGACGGTGTGAAAATACATCTGATCTTGTGCAAATGATTCGCCGCGGCTGGTTATGCCCGCATCTTCGTATGATATCATGAACAGACTCATCTGACCATGCTCGAGAAATATTTGCGGCAATAAACACCTCATCACAGTGATGCTTCAGGTACCTTTCCGTGGCCCTGACTCTGGCAAAGTTCAGATCTCTGAGCCCTGAACAAATAGGTAATAGATAAATAAGCAACGATTTGCTAGTAGCAAGGCAAATGCCTTAATTTCAATACATACCAGGCATGTCAGCCAGCACCAGGCCGGTTTTTAGGATCGGCGAATCGAGATACACCCTGATAAGCATCAGCAAGAGCTATCTTTCTGGTTTATAGTTTCGCACGGACCGAATCAATTTGACGAATGGCCAAAGAGCAGGTGCGTTGTCTTCTTTAGAATCCGCTGCGAGGAAATCAAGACAATCTGCGCACTCCTTGAGATCTCCTGCGATGACAGAATGCTCCAGGGCATCGGGCCCACCTGGTCGGCGAGCTAATCCAATATAAGCCCAGCGCTCTAGCTGCTCAAGAATCCTTGGGTAAGCGTTGGTAGTGTCGTCGGATAGAAATTCAATGGTAAGGCTTGGCTGGCCCTTGAATAAGCTCTGAAATGTTTCCCAGGCCCGGTCAGCGGAAGACCGACAGTTCTGTTGGTCTGGGCCTTCAAGCTCGCGGTATGCAGAAGCGACGTAAAACTGACGGAAGCTAACAAGGAGCTCTTCGATAAGTTCTCTCATTTCTTGTGTGGTCATGAACTCTGCCTGGATGGTGAACGGTCCGGAGTGGTTGTCGTCTATTGCTCGAAACTCAGTCACCACGCAGGTGCAAGCAGCTCCATTGCTACTCTGTTGAAATTTGTTAACAATACACACTCATAACGGAAGTCAAAGAACTTATAATACCGAGCGAGAAAGACCATTTTGGTCGAGAAGGCAATTGATCAAAGAGCTCTTGCCTGTCCTGGATATCAGAAAAGGAGGAGAGATATGTAATGGGTATCGAGAGACTGACCAACTCCAGAATCTCCAATTATTCCCACAGTTCGTGTCTCTGGACAATTAAATTTGCTCGCTTTCTCTGTCTGTCGCAGATGGTTGTTCAAGCTAGAGTATTGGTCTTGTGCTAGTTCAGAAACGCGCATCATATCGGCAAGACAGGCGAGCATGCTCTTCACATCCTTCAGTCCATCTTGCAAGCGACCGTTATAAATGGGAGCCGAAGGCAGCAGCTCCCTGCGAATAGTGCTTGGACTTTTTGCGGATGCCGGGGTACGGTTTTCCGAGCTATAACGGCTTCCAGGAAATGCACCGGGAATCTTTACTTGCTCTGTGTCGATTTCCGAAACCTCTGATCTGGCTATGGGCTCCCTGGTATTGTGGTTACTAAACAGCCTGGATGGTGGGGATCTTGTTTTGGTTTGAGCTCGACTGCCTTGCGAGCTTGTGGCGCGAATTGGTCTGGGGCTTGGGGAAGCATTATGCTGGTCGGCATAGGTCGAGAGAGAGCGAGTTGGAGTTAGAGATGATCTTTCTCTTCTGGATCTACTGGAGTAGCTGGCGCCATCCGATGGACTTTCCAGATTAAGACCCTGAAATGTGAAGATTGGTGGCGGCGAGGTTGTCGGCAACGAGCGTGGCGCACTCGGTGACACTTGCCCGGGAGCATTTGAGTCTCCATCACCGCCACGAGAAGATGATGAAGTTCTGATGTTTGCAGAGGATGAAGATTTAGAGAATGTGAATCTGGGTGGAGAAAAGCTCATATTGACGATGGATGTTAAAATGGTGACGATTCTCTGGTGAAGAGAGAAAGCGGCACAATTTATCAACCTGGATCTAATGCAGATCACCTAAATTTGGTCGCCTCATTCATTACCAAGCGCCTATGTTTTGGACAAGGACCACCGCAAATATGGGGCTCTATGCCGTCTTGCTGCATGTTGCTGTGCTCATATGCAGTATGCAGCAACCAGCCCCTTTGACCCCACGGTGGCGCTTATAGACGAAGCGCTACCGAGTGACCCCTATGGCAATACCGGGGGAAAATATTCTTGATAGCTATTTTAAGTTGGCTTCTAAATATAAGTTTCAGTTTTTAGACATAGCCTAATGGGTTTCTCCACATGGCTGATGAACGATATGGCCCCCAACACCGGTTGGCTAGCGTGGAGTAGAATGCTTGTCATAAAACCACGCGATGTTACTCTTGGGATATGATGAGCCAATCAGCAGGGTACGTGGACGAGCCTTTGACACGGTATCTGCATGGAACTTTTGTCATTTCCCACAGCTGTACCGAACTCGGCGGACAAGTATGGAGATCGCCTAACGAGGTCCACCAACAGCGTTCTACTAGTCTCCCGAGTTTCTGTAATAGAATTGAGTTAAATGTGAAAAGCACAATCACCCTCGCACTTGCTATCTTTGGACTTGGTACCGACCTTGTGAATCGATGTTCTATCCAGATCACGGCATATATACGTCGCTCCGTGCAGGGTATTCTGGGTCAAACAAATTGAAGGATGTGGATGGTTTCCACACCATACAGTGGCTTAAATTATCCAAAACGAAATGAACGTGAGTGAGAGCACTTGAGAAAGCGCCGTTTGCCCCTGCTTATTTAGGGCGCTTCGGGGTGATAATCATGCATCAATCAAGTATGGTGATTGGTTGTCTACGCTATGGGCGCCTATCAAATCTGTCAATGGGCAGCATCAGCTGCAATAGTGCCCAAAGCCCCCTGTTCGCCTTTCCAAAGGTGCATTGCGATTTCTGGGGGCCGAGGAAAGGGACCCTTTCAGAAGACATTCTACCTTTTCAACCTACAATTCCCGTTACGTCTTGCAAAACGACTTCAAGTGACCTGTGCTCCAAGGAAAGAAATATCATGAAATCCCCACCACAACCAGCAACAGTCCATGAGCTGAAAGAAGATAGTAGCCCGATGCTTCACAGCAAGGTTTCTGCGACGAGAAATCGCGTAACCAGGAGGAACGCCATACTATATTCTTTGAACAGGGCTCAGCACAGGCCTAGAAAGGCCCCGGACTGCAGTGACGAAGATATAAATTTAGGGAAGCGCGATTTGAGGCTCCGTATTGTATCGGTAAGTTGGATTCTCGAGTATTTTATGGATATTTAAGAGGAATCACTAAATTCTACTTATCTCGAGCAAGAAAGCTACGATAACTACCTCCGGGGTCACACTATATGGTACGGTTACTACATCAAAGACTATGTCTATTTGGACGAAGGGAGCATTTTCAAGAGCCTACAGCATATAGTATAGCGGAATCTGAGCGAAGTATCTTACAAGATATTATTGAATGCGAAGGATATACAAATTCTTCTTAAGGCTTAGCAGGAGAAGGGGGCATTGTGGGCGTACTATCGAGTGAGGATATCGAGCTTCTTCAACTGCGGTTCCCTGGGCAAGGACATCCCACTGAAGACAATTTGAGTACTGGTAACCTTATGGTCCATGTTATCTATAGGCCTTGATTTCAGTGCGGTATTAATGTATGTGATGATTGGGCTGTTACGTTGTATTTGAAAGAGCCTGAGAAGGAGTCAATCAATCTAAACGTTTCATTGCTAAATCGAGTGTAAGGCAGAGAAGTACGAAGTAGTGGCTGGGACCAGACCCGACCAGGAAAGCGTGTAATCTCCATTTCCATCATATTCCCTTCCGCTCTCCTAGTATAAAGAACTTGGCATTTTTGTATCTTCTTCCCGCGCCCTCAAATGTATAATGTCGTTGATATCCGAGCTTTCTCCCAGAAACGCACCCACTTTCGGTTCTCCGACACCATTGCCAAATGCCATGCTCATTTGAACCATTTTGTCATAGAGAATCTCGAAAGTTTTCCCCTTGAGCTCCCCGTCATGCACCCTAGGGGCTTTGGCGCTTTTCAGAACGAAGAGATTCGCATCCACCATTTCCCCTGCTGGGGTGGGATGGATAAGCTTGACCTGCTGATGCGCGGCACCTCCGCCAAGGGGAGTTCTACCCTAATATTAATTATTATAAATTTATACTAAATATATAAAGAAAATAGGTCAATATCTAGTATATAGTTAACGGAAATTAATGATTCTCTTTAATATTAACTAGATAAAGTCTATTCTATAACGAACTAATAAACGCGAATTTCTTTAAAAATAACCCTATATTTTAGTAATTTGAATTTTTCATGGAATTCGTTATTATTTTAATTAAAATACTTCTGTTTTAATCTATAATAAATCTAAGAACTTCTACTCTTTCCTAATAAAATATATATTTTAAAGGTTTTACGTAAAATCCTACTTCCCTTATTCTTTTAAGTATTTACTAGATATAGTAAATATATAATATAGGTAATATTAAGTAATCCCCGTAATATAGTATAGATATAATTCTAGAAGGTAATAGGTGTATTAGTTAAGCTATATAGTATAACTCTATACTAATAAAATCTAGTTTAAAGCTATTTCTTTATATTTTAAGATATTACTAATATAAATGAATAATCAAAAATAGTATTATCCCTCGATTTTTTTTTTTAGTACTTTAATATAAATCTACGCAATAAGATATATATATACTTTTCGAGAGCTTTTTAGATCTTTAGTTTAGTAATTATTATTTATAGAATCGATAGAAAATTAATAGAGTAATTAAACAGCCCTAGTATATAAAATTTATCTTTGTAAATAGAGAAAGAATTACCTCTTTTTATCTTTAAAGAGATTAATAACTTTTACCCCGTTTTTATCTTTATCACCCTAGTCCTTAAACTTCTTATTTATATTATCTACACTTATTCTAGGACCTATTATATCGCTATTTCAGCACAGCAGCAGTATTAAGGGCGCTTTAAGAATTAGCCTTATACAATATATGGCTTAAGTACGGCTAAACGGACAGGAAGCCCTGTCTCCATGCCCTGTGGTCGTATGTACGAGAAGGCTCAATAACATGAGTTATATAGCTATATCTAAATAGTAGAGCTTTTTATCTTTTCCAGGTTATGTCCCTATTACCAAGACTATCATATCGAGCACAATATAAAAAGTGAATAATAGAAGTAGGTAGTGAACTGGAGTGGGGAAGACGAAAAGATGGCCTTAGATCACCTTCATAGAAAACAAGACCTCGGGACGAAGTATAAGATGGACTCAGAAAGTACCCAGAGGGTATGCGTTGTGAACATAATATTCCGCCCGAGCCTTGAGGAACGGTGGTACATTTTATCAAAGCATATTCATCATTTTCCGAAAACGATGTCTACACACTGAGCCCAAAGTACAGGATGGATAGAAGAAGAGGAAGAAGTGAGTGGGTCACAGTGAAATAATGTTGGCTAGGATTCTGCCAGCGCTTACCTCGCTGCCCTATAGAACGACCTATATAGACTAACGGCTTTTCCTCTGTCTACAAGCTCCTGTATTTTTAAGATTTGCCCTGGTAGCATACCGCTTCTTCTTCTTCTTCTTCTTCTTCTTCTTCATACGGTGATCGAAAAACGAGTGTAGTTTATATAGCTGCCATAGAAGATGACACCTAGGTTGCAGGTTAATGCGCCAATCCTAACTATGCGAATATACATTTCATGTTCTTGACTGATATGTTACATGCTAGTCCAATCCTGGAAGGTGCTATCCCGTTTCACCGATATACAAATCCGACCTCTGTTTTCATGACACCGACTCCCTCTCTCCTAAGGAACACTGCTTCGGAAAGATTGGGCATCAATCCTAGAACACTCAACTCAACAACACCCGGATCTCGCCTGTAGTCCGAGGGAATAACGATCGCAAGCTCAATGGCTCGTCCTTGTCCTCATTCTCTTCGCCCTCCTTCTCGCTGGCGTCTGTCTTAGCCCCAGACCGGCCACTGCGGCCACTCACCACACTCGCGCCAGTGCTCAAACCCACATCCATCGTGCCCCGTGCCTCGTCCGTAGCAATAATCATGCCTTCCACGAACTCAAAGTCACGGCAGAAAGCCTCGACTGCGTCTTCGATGACACTCTGCACGAGAGAAGCACTCTGGACGCGCTTGAAATGATCGGTGGCGTCCATGAGCGCCGACGGCAAGAAGTCGTCGAGCTGCTGGCTCGACAATATGAGCGCATCGGGTTGAAAGGCCGGGAGTGCGGTAAGGTCGGCGAGGTGCGCAGTCTGCGACTCTGGCTTCTCGGTTTGGGCGTCGGTCGGTTCGGATTCTTTGGCTGTCTTGGAGAAAGGCTCTAGAGCCTTGAGCAATGTTTGTAGTCCCGAAGTCTCGAGAAGAAACTGGCGCTGAATCTCGAGAAGGTCCACGCGGAGAGTAGAGAGGGCAGTGGAAAGAGGAGCGGCATGTGTGGCACTGGCAAATGCAAACGGCGAGATAGTGGCGCGAGCCACGAGGAGAATGTTGGTGCGATAGATAGTCTGCGCAGTCCTTTCTTGGATTTCGTCGGATGAGGAACGAGCCAATGTCAAGAAAGGATCAAACGCAGCACGCAGAACAGGGGTGAACCCGTTCTCGCTGTCCGCGTCTGAAGACAGGTCGTCTTCTGGTCCGACAGAAGCCTCGTGTGTCTTCATGAGCAAAGTCAACCCTTCAAGTGCATCCAACAAAAATTGCGGAGCTGACAGGTCCTCGGGTGGGGACAAGGAAAGATGATCACTGGAGAGGGTACTGATCTGATCCCGCATCAGAGTCTCGAAGTGGCCGAGCGTGAACTTTTCCAAGTTCTGCATCAGATCGACCAGATGAGACTTCGGACCAAGCAACTTGGAAAATGTCGTGCGGTAGAAAGACAAAAGATTCACCACTTTGTAGGAGGTGACGGGATCATCATGACCTTGAATGACGAGCTCGATTCGCTGCCGTAGCGCCCGAGACACCCCGGTGAGATCGCGATTGACCAAATCACTGAGTGCCTTATGGCCGTCGAACATGAGCTCCTCCCCTTCGTCGATACGGGCCCAGGGCTCGCTGCTCAACCCGGCCTTGATGCCCCGCGCAAGCTCCTCGCCGTCGGCAACAAACAGCGCCTCTAGTGCTTCCCGCTCCGATACTGTTGTCGAGTGGACCCAGGCGAGCATGTCACCCACGTACCGCAACGGATCGTGCGCCGAAAATTCAATTGGTTTGACGCCACGGTGTCCGGCACCGGCCCCATTGGCGCCGGCCATAGCGTCTGTCAGTGCGTAGTGGAATGCATCCGACAAAATGTAGTCGCGGGCTTCTGCGAAAAAGTCTAGACAGCTATGGAACAGACTCGGTCGCTCCGCCAGCACCCGCAGAGCGCGACGGATCGAGCTGCTGATCCGGGGGTCCTCCAAATTCAAGGACTGGAATTCCTTTTGAATCCACCGGTAGAGCTTTTGGTAGGCAGAGTTAAGATTGCGAGTGCTCAGTTCCATCACTTCTAGACCCAATCGCTCGTTCTCGCCTCCCAGTAGGACCTCGCAATCATGGTGAACTTGTTTGACCCGGGCAAGTACATCAAAGAATCGCTCATTGACGGGCTCCTCGGCGGAAGTCAAAGCCAGCAAATCTTCCTCCGGGACAAGAAAATGGTTCGAAAAGGCGTTCAAAAGCTGCTGTTTGGTTTCCGTATCCTTCTTCTGGGTCATCAGAGTAGAGGCCTCTTCGAGCACGGGCGTTGTGTCCTGCTTGGCCAGGTTGATGTGCTTGCGCATCTCATCACATGTTTGGTTCAAGTTAGATATCACCGTCCCAATCCGAGTCAATTGCTATTATGACGATCCAGAATCACGTTAGTCTAGTCCGCCGCGATTCTCCACATATGCGAGTCTCACCTCTGCCACTTTCCCAAAGTCCCTGACAATCTCAGCATTGCAATCAATCACTTCTTTCTGCAAATCGAGTCGCAGCTGCCGCCGTGTTTCTGGGGTGTTGTGAGTGCCTCTCACACTCAAGGTTTCGAGGGCGTCTCGGATGTCCGAATCCGCGTATGACGCAGACAGCACGGTTGTCAGGCGATTCGACAGAGCGGTTGAGCGCTGAGGTTGCGGTGAAGACGAGACCGGGGACGAGCCATTGCTGGCCCCAGGAGAGAGATGGCTGGTCATGGTTGTCGAACAATGGCAGAGGCGGTGGAGGAGAAAGAGGACACCCGCACGTTCGGCAGATTATGGACCGCCTTCCGCATATCTTATCAGCCAATTCACCGTCAACACAGCCTTGACTATTGCCTCTGCGCAGTCTTCCTGACCTGTGTACACCTCCCCTATAGACTCAATGGATAGCCCGCTTGTCTCTCCTGCAAAGGCTCGCCAAGCTGCCATTCAAGCCAAAGACTGGGCGTACGTGAACACCTGGCTGAGCCGTCAATATGCGCCCAAACCAATACCCCAATTCGAACGCAACGAAGATACGCTCAGAGTCTTGCTAGCCCTGGCCGCAGCCAATGATGCGGCCGATGAAGAAGCCACCCTTCAACACCGTGCGCGCGAAGAAGTCGTGCAGGCATTCAAAACACTAAACGAGTCCGAGAGCAAAAACCCGCACGAACAACAAAAAAATGAGATTCTAGACGAAGTGGAATTGTGCCTCGATGACAAAGGAAGACGCGATCTAGATGACCTGGCCGACTCCGCCGCAGCCCTCGGTAACACGCTGAATCCGGACCCAGGTGATTTGAGCCAGTCGATTGTGGAGCTCACGGCGGATGAGTTTGAGGCACAAGAGCAAATGAAGAAGATCGAGACCCTGCATCGATACCTCCAGCGAGAGCTGGCACAGCTGCAGACAGAACTGGAGGGCCTAAAAACGGATAAATCTTATGAGATACCGTCAGAAGTGCAGGGGTTGACGTCGGAATGGACGCGTGGCTCGAAAATGCTCGCGACCAAGGCTCGAGAGTATCAGGATCGCATCGCATCGCTCGAGAGGAACCATCCAAGGGGACCGACAATCGAAGAGCTTATGGTGGAAGAAGAGAGTGTTCTCCGGCTGCAGAAGATGGTTAAGTCGCTGGAAGGTCGCGTAAGGGCATTCCATGACCTTCCCAATGATGTTTCTGGAGCGCGGGCACGGTACAAGGAGCTCGAACGCGAGCTAGGACAGCTGACCAGGCAACGGGACTCGATGTTTGAAAGCCTTGTTGAGCGGCGATAAAAAGCTGGCAAGAGCTAGCCACCTGAATGTCTTCCTACATTGCCTGGTGCCTGTGGTTTCTACGAAAGGGGTCAACAGAATCATTTGTCATGCACGGTTCCATTCCATAGTAGTTTCGTATCTTAAAGCACAAAATAAGCGACTAATGGTATTGTAGACTCATGAACGAATCATGATAAATATCCAACTCCCGAAATCACGCCGGAAGGCCGTCCATATTATGGAGCGCAAACCTAGTTGTTGCCACCGAAGCCGAGAGCATCCTTGACCTTGTCGCCACTACATATATTGTTAGTCTTGTGTCTTTCCTGGGGCTCGAGAGAGGACGGGAGCTTACATGGAGTTGCTGGCACCGCCGTGGGCGTGGTTGTCGTAGGCACGCTGAGTCTTGTCGAAAGCCTCCTGAGCGCCACCCTTGCTATCATCGGTCTGGAATCCGCGAGTGACACGGTCCGAGGTGTCAGTGACAGCCTCCTTGACCTTGTCCTGGGTGGACTTGGTGGAGTCAGGAGTGATCTCCTCCTTGGCCTCTGTGGGAAGAAGTTGAGGTTAGCAACCCGGCTTGATCATTGAGAGGGAGAGAAAAAAACACGTACTGGTAGTGAAATCCTTGCGAGCGGTGTCAGACATGTTGGCTGATTGAAAAATGATGGATTTTGTGAAGGTGGTTTGAAATTCTGGGTTTGAAACGGTAGAGGGTTGCTAGTTGTAGATGATGGAAGAACGGTGTTTGCTCAAGACAAGAGGGGGGGTTATATAGGTTGATGAGGTCCTTAACTTTCTTTGAAATGAAACATGACGTCGTCCATTTTTTGCATGCTGAACCCGGTTACTTGACTACAATCAAGGTTGACCCCAGATGGTGCCATCTACATCCACGGCTCGGCGAACCGCGAATCAAGCGCCTGCAGAGAAATGACGTTGATGAGGACTGCGGCGCAGATGACGTTGCGATGACAAGGTCTACGGGTGTGGCTACTGGCTGAGTCATCTCCTAAACAGGATTAGTGTCTTGCCGAGGTAATAGGCAATCAGGGCAGGCGGTGTAAATTGGCAGAAGTACTTCACCGCCACCCTCATCCCGCATCGACTTGGACGCCTTGGGCTTCAAGTCATCAAATTAGTCTTCTCTGACTCACGATGTTGATGCAAATCACTCATCTCGATGCATCTCCAAGGCGATTTTCCCTATGATATTCAAGCTGATTTGTCTATTTTAAATTCCCATCCCTCATCTCGTCTCTTTTTCTCCTTCTCTCATACCTGCACCTAATCATCTCAATTCGTTTATTTCTCTTGATCTTCAATGCTTGCGACCGAATCGGCCGAGTCGAGCTCAAATTGGGACTTCACCCCGGTGCTTGACCTTCTCCGGTCACCCACCTATAGTGGCGCGTCTCCTCCCCTCGGTGTTCGCCCCTCCAAATCCACGGTCCCCACGCCATGCCCCGAGGGACAGTTGGGGGAAGATGTCGGAGACAGTGTAGGGAGTCGGACCAGGGATGTGAACTCCCAACGGAGCTATCCCCGTCTTGGAGACTTCAGTTCGCTGTGGGATCTTCTGGAACGAGTCCCAGCTCCTGCGACTGAAACTGCCATGCAGCATAGACCAAGTGTTTCTCAGCCGACTGCCGGACCTCCTCCCGCTGTCGCCATTCTCAAACGGTCATCCCAGGGTGGAGCGTCTACTGTCCACTCCCCGACCGAACTGTCTTCCCACACTCCTCCCAAACCCATCCCCATTTCCGATACCTCAAAGCCTCGGCTCTCCACAGACACTATTACCGGTCGCTCTTCACGCCCATACGCCCAACCCGAAGCTATCACGATCCTTAAGCGAGCCTCGGATCACCAGGCTACCAGCAAGGATAGCACCGTGGAATTTAACTCCCCTCGAACTCCGACGAAACCAATTCCCGGCAGGGATGGTTCAGAAGACACGCCCAGGGCCAAGCCCAAGTCCCGGGCGGGTGGGAAAAACACCCAAATTCAACACAGCAAGGAAGCACTCTCATCGGAAAGCAGTGCCGAGCCGGATTCTGATTCAAACACCGTCATTTTTGATCCTCCAATTTCCAAGAAGTCTGGGGCGCTGGCATTTGTCCCGTCGCAACTGGGCACGTCTGATGCGAAACTCAGTCATTATGAAACCCCGCCGTCTTCATACGATGAGTTGGATTCAGCCTTGAATTCAGATACCATCAAAAGCTTCAAGGCTTCCGGGACAACTCGTGTTCGACCCACCGTCTACAAGTCGGCGTCCGAGCGACGGGTCGGGTTGATGACCAAGCTCCTTACGGACTTTCCCGAATATGCCAAACTTGTGTCTCAAGTTGGGCGTGCTGGGGTCTCTCCCAAGAGCAGCGTTAATTCACGACCTATTCATGTGTTCGTGGACATGTCCAATGTAAGTTGTGGATTCCGTCTTCTACATACGTTTTTGCATCCCCAACTCACGATTTTGTTAGATTATGGTGGGATTCCACGATTCGGTGAAAGTCTCACGAAACATCCCCATCACAACTCGGATCCGCCGCCTCCATATATCTTACTCCAATTTTTCTCTGATCATGGAACGGGGTCGTCCGGCTACCAAGAGAGTATTGGTAGGCTCGGACCGACTGCCCTCGATCGACGAAGCCGAGACCCTCGGCTATGAAGCGAACATCCTGGACCGCGTACACAAGCTCAAGCACGCGACTCCTCGCCCACCCAAGACCCGGAATGGAGGACTTGGTGGACCTGAAACGGTTCAAGCCTCGGGGGAGCGATGGGTCGAGCAGGGCGTGGACGAAATTCTGCACCTGAAGATCCTGGAGAGCCTGCTGGACACGGACGAACCGGCGACGATTGTGCTGGCGACGGGCGATGCCGCCGCAGCCGAATACTCGGGTGGGTTTATGCGTATGGTCGAGCGTGCGCTGCAGCGTGGCTGGATCGTGGAGCTGGTGAGCTTCTCCCAGGTGACCAGCTATGCGTATCGAAAGAAGGAATTCCGGGCCAAATGGGGAGGTCACTTCCGGATGATCGAACTGGATGCATACATTGAGGAGCTGTTTGACTGAAGGGTTGCTATGTGAATTGGCCATACCATATCTTGCTCTCTTGCTCTGCATCGTTTAGCGGTATTGATTTCTCATGATACCCCGGTTTCGAATTGAATTATGGAATCACCACGTACTTCAGCGTCAACTGTATATCTGTATACACGCGTATATTCAAGTAGCTGAATATTAAGCTGCTCATTCTGCTCAAAGGCTATATATCGCACAAATATCCGTCACTCCGTGTAGTTGAAGTCGAGTCAGACGCGGGCAAACGTCATTGGGCGGAAGACAACCGCCCGCTCTGCTGCCTCGAGCACTTGGTCCTTAAGAACATCCAGCTCTCTTTCTTTCGCTCTCTCCTTCTCTTTATCCTCGTCTTTTCTGTGCAATCTGTTAACCCTTCCTTTTCCCCCAGACTATCAAAAAGAGGACCGAACAGAACCTAAGCGAGGAGAAGAAATCTCAAAAAAATCAAGTCGGGCCGCTGTGCTTCGCAGACTTGGCATCGACCCGTTCTCGCTCGCGTTTTTCCGCGGCAGTCTCCAGGAAAGCTGTTACAGGAACTCCTCTACTTTCTGTGTTCAGTGGTGCTCCGAAATCGACTCGGCCATGGCGCAGTTCACCGAGCAGGATTTCTTCGGTGGGGCAATTCGGGGAGTTGTGCCGCAGGGCTGGATTGACGCCAGGTGAGTATCAGGTTGTATTTCCTAGTGTTTATACTCAACGGCTATCATTTACCCTGTGGTCTGTTGGTAATGTACGCCGTGCCGAGTTTCTATTCCAAGTCATATCTTGGCCAAGGTCACTCGGTATAGCACTTGCATATATACCAATGAAGATCAATCAACAGATTCGGAGAAGAAGAAGAAGAAGAAGAAGAATGAGAAAAACACACACTGATATATCTCTTCAGCACCCTGCGCGAGATCCCAGACCACCAGGAACTCTTCCTCTCGCCACGCACGCTCTCCAACCTAATTATCGAGGTCAACCAGCGCGTACCCCAAGAAGAAGCCCTGAGCACCTTCACCAACCCCACGCACCAACAACAAACGCCCAGTGCCGGCAGCGGGAGCGCAGCCAGCGCAACACCAGAAACAGTTGACCAAGCCGCCGCGCTGTACCACCTGCACGACCTCTGCGACGAGGGCGACACGTTGCAGGTGATCACGCCGCCGCAGCGGGTATCAATGGCGCGTCTGTCGACCCAGCCAGCCTCTTCAACCTCATCCTCATCCTCATCAACTTCTACTTCTATGCCAATCAACGCATACAAAGGCGTTGTCTCCTTCACGACGCCCGTCCGCCAACGGCCCGGCGGCGGCCGGGTCCCCGCCGCCGTGGATGGATCGACGGCGTCGGTGCCGGACTCGATTGTGGCGAGCGCCGCGCTGAATGGGGATTCCGTGGGCATACCGCAGACGTCGAAGCTGACTTGCCATTATCTGCTTGTGCGGCTCGAGCCGCAGGAGACGGATCTGTTGGTGTTTTTGAATGTGCCGCATGAGGAGTTCAATAAGAGTGGGGATCCGAATGAGTTGTCCGGTGAGGAGGCGGCTGCCGAGGAGACGCTTGCTGCTTTGCGCGAGAAGTTGGAGATCCGTGACTGGGGGCTGTTTGCTTAGTGGGGGATAGATACACTGGCAATGGGTTCAATGGTGGGAAATGGGAGAGTATGATACAACCAACGGGTATGCCCTCTTAGGACGGGAAGATGAGCAAATAGATAGTCTACACCTTTTCAGGTACTGGGTAGTGAAATAAAATACAACTTCGAAGCATAATGCAGGTCTATGTTCGAGTGCCATCGAGGGAACAAGACACGGCATTTTATTCACAAAAAAAAGAAAAAAAAAAAAAAAAAAGGAGAGCACTATATGCCGTCACCCTGTATCCCAGGTCTCCAGTATCTCCAGTATTAACAACCATCTTCTGCTGAATCCAATCGGTTACAGCGTAACCGCACCAAGTTCATTGGCCACATCATCGACGACTCCCTTCCGCACAGGCGGGGGAAGCTTATTCTTCTTGGGCGACACATTCCGAGGCTTGGGCTTGATCTGCTGCAGCTCACCGCGGCAGACACCACAACGGGCACTCTCCGGCTTGATGCTCTTCGAGTGACGGCCGTATGTGACAGTGCACCCTTGGCAAGCCCACACGTACTTGAAATTGATGGCATAGTTGTGTTTGGTAGTCACAACGATGCGGCCACCGTAGACAGGATGGTCCTTCAGCATGTCAGAGCATCGATAGCCCCAGCGCTTGAAGCTGGAGCCATGCGGGTGGCCGTGGACATTGGAGATCATGAAGTTGGCCAGATGGCAGTACTCGTGCGCCAGCGTGTTGAGAAGCCGGTCCTCGCTGTCGATGATACGCTCGGCCAGCTCGATCGAGGCATAGTGGTGGGTAGTGAGGCCCTCGGGGGTCAGCACTTTGTCTCCGCGCCACTGGGCCCGGCCGGCGGTGGTTTTGAGGGTTTTGTTCCAGGTGATTTGGACCCCGCCGGTCTTGGTTGCAAGCCGGGTGACCTCGCCGTCGGCCACTGCATCATCCAGGACTTGGAGAAAGTTTTCTGCAAACGATGCCTTCTTCTGGTCGAATGATGCCCGCTGAGCTCGGAGAGCACGCCTCTGCTCTATCTCGGCCTTCTTGAGAGCGGTCTTGCTGGGGGTCTTGGGGGTCGTTGGCTTTTTGTCTCTTGACATGATGTCCGAGTCGTCCTCAATGACTGGGGGGGTATTGGTCTCTTCTTCGGGTTCGTAGTCTGAATCTTCAAACTCTCGGAGCAGTTCAAAAACTGAACCTCCGGAGGATTTGTCTTTGCGAGGGGAATGCTGGTCAATCCAATCGTTGGTGACTTCCTGACTCCAAAAGGCGTCAACGTTCTCCCGATGTGGTGTTGGGGGTATGCGGTTCTTCTCTTTAGTTGGGGATCGAAGTCGGTTTGGCGATGGACTGGAGAAGAGTGCCTCTGGATGCTGGCGAGGAGGTGTCAGCTGCAATGATGAGGGCCCATGTTCAGGCTCCGATCTGGCGATATAGAGTCAGCGCGCGAGTCATTGTCAACAGCAGAGCGAATAGTTGTGCATACTTAGGTGACTCTATTTCCAATGGAAATAGCGAGGACCCCTGTTCACGCTCCGATCTAGTAATATATAGTCAGCGCACGGAGTCTATTTCAGACAGCAAAGCAGAGAGTCGTTCATACTTGGGGGGCACTGTTTCCAGCTGAGATAATGTAGGCCCATATTCAGGCGCCGATCTAGCGATATAGGGTCAGCGCAACCATCGTTTCAAACAGCGAATCCAATATTCGTTCATACTTGAGCAATTCTGTTTCCAGTGGAGATAATGAGGGCTCATGTTCAGGCACCGATCTAGTGATACATAATCAGCACACGGATCGTTTCAGCCAGCGAAGCAAAGAGTCGTTCATACTTGGGAAGCTCTGTTTCCAATGGAGGAAGAGGCTCATTGTCTTCATCCAGGGGAATCTGGTCATATCCTTTGGCAATGGAGTTGTGTTGGAACAGTCGTCTGGGTTTTGTGTCAAGCTTAGTGGCGCGTGTTTTGATCAATTCTGGAAGTGAGGGTTCCAGGGGAATATGCTCTTTGGGCGATGAAGGGGTCGCCGAATCCTTTATTTCATCCGCTTCTGTGTTTGGCCTCCTCCCTCTCAGGAGTCTCTTTCTGGGTGATTGTGTAGGAGGTGAGGGTGGTGGCGCTACTTGGTCGTCTGTCTCAGAGTCAGATGTCTCATCGTAGCTGAGCTCTTCGTTATCGCTGACAATGAAATCATCTAGTGAATTATCCAGTGAATGAAAGCTATTGTTGTCAGAGCTGTTGTCTGTCTCATCGCGCGCGGGCAAGGGATCAATAGAAGATCGATGATCCGTTCTGCTTCTTGTTGGGGTTCGTTGCATGTTTCTTTGCGATGCCTGGGATCGGATCGGTTCCTGGAATGATGGGGAAGTTGAGACCGGATATTCGTCCTCTGAACGGTCATTCTCTTTGTCATAGTCGGCAGTTTCCAATTTATGCATTGGTCTGTAGCGAGAAGTCGTGGGATGCGGAAGAAGCAAGGAGTTGACCTGTGTGTTGTTCAGGGTCCTCGATTTCCTTGGTTTTTGATGTGGGCTGGAAGAATTGTGTGCGCTCTCGTCTTTATCGTCGCCGTCATCGTCGGCATCGGAGAATATATTGAATATGGCGCTTGGCTTCGCTTTTTTCGTTTCATGTGGGCTCATGGCAGTTCGGCCCTTTGTTGTTGAATAGGATTTGCGGGTTGTTCTTTCTCTAGAAATAGGGCTATCGGCAAACGCGGGCGATGCATGGCCAGGTCTCCCATATAGACCTGGCGTGCGGTGAGGCGTATCAGAGCTTTGCGGTATGGTGTTGAGCCTCGCCATCTTGCTGCGGCTACGGCCGGGCCTGGTTGTCTCGTGGGAAGCGATCGAATGGTGTATTTCAAATACGGAGGATGATGTGAGTAGGGGTGGAGGCAGATAGAACAAGCAGTGATGAGTTAGGGCATCGATCTAGCGGTCATCATGGTCTAGTGTTGATATTTCCCTGACCGCTGAGCTGTTGCCGGGTTGGCACGGCAACGGCGGTCAGTAGGTTCCGAGACTATTCCCACCACACCTGGGCAGTATATAATGCAGAAATAAATTGATCGAGCTAGGGTGGGTGAAAATGATGCGATGGAACGATGAGTTCCTGGACGATATAAATAGTGTGCAATAATGGATGCTAGTGTCGAGTCGCTATGGTGTTTCTTATAAATACAACCAACCAGCCAGTGACATACAATCTAAGTGGGAGCATCATCCTATATACTATATAGCTAGCTGACCATCCATCCTAGCTTGGCCCGGGAAGAAAAATAAACGCCTTCCTTCTTCCTTGTAGCAGAAGTAACTCGGCCAACAGAAAGAAATCTTGAATAGGTAAAGCAAAAAGTGAACGGCCCGAGCCGCGGATCGAACGCGGGACCTCGCGCAGGAGTGCTTAGGTTTTGGCTGCCCTAAGCGCGAATCATACCACTAGACCACCCGGGCGTTGTATATAATACAGCTGCTATTACAGCTCCAACAGACAAAGGGCCTTTCCAAGTCTGAATTGGATGAGATGCCTATGTATGCGTATACAGTAGGTTGTCCTAGATGCGTAAATGATTGAGAATAGACTCTTTATTGTTTAGTGCAGGTATTTAGGTATTGAGTTAGTTCTTTTTCTATCTATGAACCCCGGTGGCAAGATAAGGGGGCTTTGGGGTAGAATTTCTAGTAAAATGTAGATGGCTCGGGAGAAATATACATCGACGACATGTGTATTTGTATTTACGTCGACATTTAGCACAGGGCATTGAATTGAATTGAATACATGATGGGTGGCATATTATAGAATTATGCCACCGGATATCCGAAATCATAGCTTTATGTATACCCAATCAGGACTATATATATGGGATGGCCAGTAAGATGGGTATTGCCCATAGAATATATATATAGTCACCTAGGGTCACCGACACTTCGACGCGAATAACGCCTAGCATGGAATTTATTGCACCGATCAAAACGCACGAGACCGGATACAAAATATTTTTACCCGTCAGAGAGATATAGAACAGAATACAACCCCTACTCAATTACCTATTTGGATGAAGAGACTCCCACGCCATGGTGTTTGTCCTCAACAGCACACCGGCTACGTTACCACGCTACTCAGTCACCAGTACTCGACAGATAGATCCAATGTAGCCGCATTGAAACCCAATCTTAATCGTGCAGGTTCTTGTTGCTCGCATCCACGGTGCTTACATCTACGGCCCGTGACGCAGCAGCATTCCGACGATATCGGCGACACGCAATCGAGCCCCACATGGAAAAGAGGAACGATCCAACGAGAAACCTTGCCGGCGATACAGGCACAATTGCCTCTCGCACGGCTATTAGCCGTTTCCGTCCAGGACAATTGTTTGGGGCAACAGGACTGAAATCCCGAGACCCTAAACCTCAGACCTCTTACGCCGTGGCTGGCAAAATGACACTCAAGGGTGGCGCGTTACGTAGCTATCATGACGTGGGCGCAATTCTCAGTCTTTCAACCGAACACGGTGCCTTTGGATCTCCGCGAAGACATCTGAACCCCCCAGAGGCTAGTCTGACGCGAGGATAGTGCATCGACCGGCAGAGATCTCTTGTCGAGGTCGACACAGGAACACATTGTCTAGTCTGCATGCAGGACGGCCCGCTGGGGCTGGGGAATTGAATAGTATTTGGATTGCATGGAATGGAGGCCTTCCAGGGATTTGACGATCAAATGGGGTGAGCTTGCCCGAGCCCAGTGGATTGGACAGCGTCGCTGGTTCCTGGGAGGTTCCTGAGTCGACGAGTCCCAGATGGCAGCGAAGGCTGGCAACTAGACGCAGATCGCTCCCCCCATTCCTCCGCTATGTCACTGCCGATCTGCATTCCCTTGCCTCTTGCATATCAAGAGATTGGCCATTAAATTAGTAACCAGGGGTGAGTGAGAGACACTCAATCCATGGCTCATTAGGGATGGATATAGTAGACCACTTTCCAACCACAATTTTGATGGCAGATGTTGGAGAGAGAGAGGCTGGCTAGAAAGACATTGTTGCCTATAGTAGTGGGTTGGATGTGGAGGAAGACTGAATGGAATAATGGAGAATGTGAGCTGGTGCCCGAAATCCCTCCCCTGGCCCCTTCCGCTGCGACGTCAAAAAAAAAAAAAAAAGTGGTTGGCCTTGAGGAGTATGATACAAGTAGGCAGTGCAGATGCCCCTGATGACTAAAATCATTCCGCGAAAGTACCTTTCCCTAGGTAAGAGAGAGAGAGAGGATCAGCTGTGTTCCTCGGTGGCAAAGTGGTCCAAAGGTGGATATTGTAAACCGAGGCCGGTATAGTACGTAGAAAAAGAAAAAGTGAGACATTCTATACATAGGCACTCCCCCAGCCGTATCCTGGCAGGCTAGAAGGATAATCGAACCTCATCGAGTCCCCAGCCACAGTTGACCAACGGAGTATTCAGTATTGAAATGAAAAGAGTGGCGGGGCGAATACAATAAACTTGATACACTAGGGCCAGCGGACTAGTGATCGCTGGTTAGTATCTTAGTAGAGACAGATTATTTTTGGTATAGTAGTCACCTCAATATTGAGTGAGAAAAAGAAAAAGAAAAAACCTACAATAGATTTTATGCAGTGGATGTATCGTTTGCACGATATTGTATCGATATACTTAAAAGCAAATAATCTTTAAGCACTGTATATGTTGTACCTCCCGGGGTAGTCGCATCCCGTTGCGTATGGATGCCGGAGTGTGTGGGAAAAAAAATGAAAAAAAAAGCAATCGGGGCTCCACTTGGTGTGGTACTTGAACTGTGGAACATCATGAGAGGCTGGTTCTAAAGGTGGAGATACTGATACCATTTTACTCGGATATGTACAGCGTGTACAAGACACCAGGACTGACTCGGTCGGGAAAAGATAAACGGTGAGATTGTTGAATGTGAAATACTAAATATCCTGGAAGGACATATCAAATGTGATTAGAATTGATTGATAAAGTAGGATTGCATGGATGATAGCTTCGGAATAAGAGAAATATAGCGAACACGTCTCATCGAACACTAGATCACTAGATAGCCACGCTGTGCTCTAATTGATTATCAATAGAAAAAAAGTTTGATATAATACTGTATATCTCACTCTTCGGTATTGTATAGCAGGTACAAGTCATTGCGGTGGCAAATTGACCTGGCCAGGGAAAATCTCTGCTCACAGAGCAAGTCAAACGGACGATCACTCCAAAGCCTAGGAAAGAACAAGGTGATTGCAAATGAGCAGACGGTGAAAGCCAAAAGAACCCTATATACAGTGGTTCTGGTCACTTCGGCCCCATAGGGAACCAAGGGTACTCTAAATCACATTCTGAGCTCGATTGGATCTATTCCATATTCCATATTCCATAGAATCATGGCCTGATTTCTAGCGTACTTACACAGAGAGAGAGAGAGAGAGAGAGAGAGAGAGAGAGAGAGATGAATACCGCAATAGCCACAGTAACGAGGAATGAAAAACACAGCGGGTGCAACGGGTTATCCCTGCATACCTGGTAACAATAACAAGGCACAATCAGGGCAGAAAAAAAGAAAAAAGAAAGAAAAAATGAAATGCCACATTATTTGTTACCTGAATTACATGCTGAATGGATACAGTGGGGCAGGTCTCAGGGGCCGTTCGAAATTCCCTTGGATTCCAGCTGTTCCAGTGGCATCATGATTGGCTGGTAACAGGGCTCCAATGCAAATTGATGTATACACATACAATACCGTTGGATACCGTTGGACGGTATTGTGAACTCACACACATACAGTACAAGAGCGTGAGAGAGTAGGCTGGACAAGCCCAGAACCCCCTGAAAGTGTGTAAAGTCCAGGTAACAGCTACCTCCCCCAGCAGTGTTCCAGCCACACTCGAGCGAGGTACCCTGTACTCCTGTATGGTGCTTGTAAATTAGATCCGACAAACCCCCCGAATTCCCAAAATAACAGCATTTTCCCTTCTCCTTCCTCCCAACCACCCCCTTCCCTTCGCTCTTTGCCTCTTTGTTTCTGTTTTGTATCCATCACCAATTCTTCCCCTTCTTTTCTTGCCTTTCGTTTTTCCCGAGGGAAGAAGGTTTGGAGGAGAGGCACGCTCGATCTTTCTTTTTGAATTTGGCGCTTGCCGTGAGAGTTTCCCCTCAGACTTGCGACGGGGACCCAATTCTCTCTTTTCACTCGTTATCATCGGGTTTGACACTCGACACTTTTTACTCTCCCACGCCCTCTTTTTTATCGTGCAAACCAAGAATCCCATCGAGTACCACTCGCGCGTTCATTCCGACTGCCCTGTTTCCATGTTGCAATAATCCCAGGTCCGACTTTGTGAAGAGTATTTCGTTGTATGGGTCGTGATTGAGGTAAGATTGCCAGTGGACAGCACCGCCATCCCTCAAGGGGTTGAAATAATGTCCCATCCGAATTCATCATCTGATGTATGATTTCTATCAGTGCCATCACTAGCGATTCGATTACGACACATTCACCATGTCGGGTTATCCGGGAGGCCATTATGATGATGGCTACGGTCACCCGGGCCATGGGGACTCCTACTACCAGGATGACCATGCCCAGGGCTATTATGACCACAATGACTATGGGGATGGGTACTACGATCGAGGGTAGGTCAAAGTGCCGAATCACTGCGGACCGGCATGAGAGACTAAACGGTGACAGGGGTTACTACGGCGCGGATGCTGGCCACGGATACGCCGATGGGGGATACTACGAGGCTGGTCACCACGACGACTACTATGGGGACCAGTACTACGACCAGGGCCAGATGGGCTACGGAGGGCAAGGTCGGCGACACGACTCAGAGGAAGACTCGGAGACTTTCAGTGACTTCACCATGAGGTCCGAGACTGCCCGCGCCGCCGACATGGACTACTACGGGCGAGGAGATGAACGCTACAACAGTTATGCCGACAGCCAGTATGGCCGAGGCTATGGCTACCGCCCGCCGTCGTCTCAGATCTCCTACGGTGCCAACCGATCATCCGGCGCCTCGACGCCCGTCTATGGTATGGACTATGGCAACGCTCTGCCGGCTGGCCAGCGATCGCGGGAGCCGTACCCTGCCTGGACCTCCGATGCGCAGATTCCGCTCTCGAAGGAAGAGGTGGAGGACATCTTCCTTGATCTGGTCAACAAGTTCGGGTTCCAGCGTGACAGCATGCGTAACATGTACGACCACTTGATGACGCTGTTGGATTCCCGCGCATCTCGCATGACGCCCAACCAAGCCTTGCTGTCACTCCACGCCGATTATATTGGTGGTGAGAACGCCAACTACCGACGCTGGTACTTCGCCGCGCATTTGGACCTGGACGATGCGGTCGGTTTCGCCAACATGAAACTTGGCAAGGCGGACCGTAAAACCAGGAAAGCGCGCAAGGCTGCTCAGAAGGCTGCGAAGAAGAACCCCGAGAACGAGGAGGAGACCCTCGAGGCCCTGGAAGGAGACAACAGTTTGGAAGCGGCCGAGTACCGGTGGAAGTCGCGCATGAACCGGATGTCACAGCATGACCGTGTTCGCCAACTCGCTCTCTACCTGATGATTTGGGGTGAGGCCAACCAAGTTCGCTTCTTGCCCGAGTGTATTTGTTTCATTTTCAAGTGTGCCGATGACTATTACTCGTCGCCCGAGTGCCAGAACCGAGTTGAGCCGGTGGAGGAGCTCACCTACCTCAACGAGATCATCACTCCTCTCTATCAATTTTGTCGTGACCAGGGATATGAGGTCATGGACGGCAAATACGTTCGTCGCGAGCGTGATCACAACGAGATCATCGGTTATGATGACATGAACCAACTGTTCTGGTACCCAGAGGGCATCGAGCGCATCCACTTCGAGGACAAGACTCGTCTGGTCGATGTCCCTCCGACAGAGAGATGGACGAAACTAAAAGACGTGGTTTGGAACAAGGCGTTCTTCAAGACATACAAGGAAACTCGTTCTTGGTTCCACATGGTTACGAACTTCAACCGCATCTGGGTCATCCACCTGGGGTCTTTCTGGTTCTTCACAGCTTACAATGCTCCGACGCTCTACACCCACAACTACTCGCAACAGTTGGACAACCGGCCTTCGTCTGACAAATACCTCGCAGCCGTCGGCCTTGGTGGTGCGTTGGTGGCCTTTATTCAGATCTTTGCCACCATTTGCGAATGGCTGTATGTTCCCCGGAGGTGGGCTGGCGCGCAGCATCTCCGGAAGCGCTTCTTTTTCCTTCTCGGTGTCTTTCTTATCAATCTTGTCCCCGGTGTGTTCGTTCTGAAGTTCCTTGACAAAATCCCGGACAAGAAGACGCAGCACGCAGTCGGCCTCGCAGTCGGCATCGTCCACTTCGTTTTGGCCCTCCTCACATTCGCCTTCTTCGCCATCCAACCGCTCGGCGGTCTGTTTGGCAACTACATGAAGAAGCATGGTCGACAATACGTCGCCAGCCAGACATTTACTGCAAGCTTCCCCCGCCTCCAAGGTAACGACATGTGGATGTCTTACGGGTTGTGGGTCTGTGTCTTCGGCGCCAAATTGGCAGAGTCCTACTTCTTCTTGACCCTGTCATTCAAGGATCCGATCCGGATTTTGTCGCCCATGAGCATCCACCAATGTGCCGGTGTCATGTACATCAAGAACCAACTCTGCCACACGCAGCCCCAAATCCTCCTGGGACTGATGTTCTTTATGGACCTGACGCTTTTCTTCCTGGACAGTTACCTGTGGTACATTATCTGCAACACCATTTTCTCGGTGGCGCGATCCTTCTATCTCGGTGTCTCGATTTGGTCCCCGTGGAGAAACATTTTCTCTCGTCTCCCAAAGCGCATCTACTCAAAGGTTCTTGCCACCACAGACATGGAGATCAAGTATAAGCCGAAGGTTCTTATCTCACAGGTGTGGAACGCCATTATCATCTCGATGTACCGAGAGCATTTGCTCGCCATCGACCATGTGCAGAAGTTGCTCTATCATCAGGTACCTTCCGAGCAAGAGGGCAAACGTACTCTGCGGGCCCCCACCTTCTTCGTCTCGCAGGAGGACCAGTCCTTCAAGACTGAATTTTTCCCTGCTGGTAGTGAGGCTGAGCGTCGGATTTCTTTCTTCGCGCAGTCCCTCTCGACCCCCATGCCCGAACCTCTTCCGGTCGACAACATGCCAACTTTCAGCGTGCTCATTCCTCACTACAGCGAGAAGATCTTGTTGTCACTCCGTGAGATCATTCGCGAGGATGAACCGTACTCCCGTGTTACCCTCCTGGAATACTTGAAACAGCTCCACCCTCATGAATGGGATTGTTTCGTCAAGGACACCAAGATCCTTGCGGACGAGACATCGCAGTTCAATGGTGATTACGAGAAGACCGAGAAAGATGTCGCAAAGAGCAAGATCGACGATTTGCCCTTCTACTGCATTGGTTTCAAGTCAGCTGCACCAGAGTATACCCTGCGAACCAGAATCTGGGCTTCCCTCCGATCGCAAACTCTTTACAGAACCGTGTCCGGCTTCATGAACTACAGCCGCGCCATCAAGCTCCTCTACCGAGTCGAGAACCCGGAGGTGGTGCAAATGTTTGGCGGAAACTCGGAGAAGCTGGAACGTGAGCTCGAGCGCATGGCCCGTCGCAAGTTCCGAATCTGTGTTTCCATGCAGCGCTATGCGAAATTCAACAAGGACGAACGTGAGAACACCGAGTTCCTCCTCCGTGCCTACCCAGACCTGCAAATCGCCTACCTGGACGAGGAACCTCCTGTGAATGAGGGCGAGGAGCCTCGGTTGTACTCCGCCCTGATCGATGGCCACTGTGAATTGCTCGAGAACAACATGCGCAAGCCCAAGTTCCGCATCCAGCTCTCTGGCAACCCGATCCTCGGAGACGGAAAGTCAGACAACCAGAACCACTCCATCATTTTCTACCGCGGCGAGTACATCCAATTGATTGATGCCAACCAGGACAACTACCTTGAAGAGTGCCTCAAGATTCGCAGTGTTTTGGCCGAGTTCGAGGAGCTGACTACGGACAATGTTTCCCCCTACACTCCTGGCCTTCCCTCCCCTGATTCACACCCTGTCGCCATTCTCGGAGCTCGTGAATACATTTTCTCTGAGAGTGTTGGTGTTCTGGGTGACGTGGCTGCCTCCAAGGAACAAACGTTCGGAACTCTCTTCGCCCGTACCCTCGCTCAAATCGGCGGTAAACTCCACTACGGTCACCCTGATTTCCTGAACGCCACCTACATGACCACCCGTGGAGGTGTCTCCAAAGCCCAGAAAGGTCTGCACCTGAACGAGGATATTTACGCTGGTATGAATGCCATGCTTCGAGGAGGTCGAATCAAGCATTGCGAGTATTTCCAATGTGGTAAGGGTCGTGATCTCGGTTTCGGTTCCATCTTGAACTTCACCACCAAGATCGGCACGGGTATGGGTGAACAGATGCTTTCTCGGGAGTACTACTACCTGGGCACGCAGCTGCCTTTGGACCGGTTCCTGTCCTTCTACTATGCGCACCCCGGCTTCCATCTTAACAACATGTTCATCATGCTTTCGGTGCAAATGTTCATGATTGTGCTTATCAACCTCGGAGCCCTGAAGCATGAGACCATCACTTGCCAGTACAACCCCGATGTGCCTATCAAGGACCCGCTCCGACCAACTCTTTGCGCCAATCTCGTTCCCGTGATTGATTGGGTCAACCGTTGCGTCATTTCCATCTTTATCGTGTTCTTCATCTCTTTCGTCCCTCTCGGTGTCCAGGAATTGACCGAGCGAGGAGTGTGGCGTATGGCTACCCGTCTGGCGAAGCACTTTGGATCGTTCTCCTTCATGTTCGAGGTGTTCGTGTGTCAGATTTACGCCAACGCCGTTCATCAGAACTTGTCGTTTGGTGGTGCTCGGTACATTGGCACGGGCCGTGGTTTCGCAACGGCTCGTATTCCATTTGGTGTTCTGTATTCCCGATTCGCTGGTCCTTCGATCTACGCTGGTGCTCGACTTCTCCTCATGCTGTTGTTCTCCACGTCGACCGTGTGGACTCCGGCACTGATCTGGTTCTGGGTCTCTCTGTTGGCTCTCTGCATCTCGCCATTCCTCTTCAATCCTCACCAGTTTGCCTGGCACGACTTCTTCATCGACTACCGCGACTACCTCCGGTGGCTTTCCCGTGGCAACTCTAGATCTCATGCCTCATCTTGGATTGGGTTCTGTCGGTTGTCCCGCACGCGTATCACCGGTTACAAGCGCAAGCTTCTTGGTGTTCCGTCCGAGAAGGGCTCTGGTGACGTCCCGAGGGCACGTATTACGAACATCTTTTTCAGCGAGATCGTTGCTCCCCTGGTTATTTGCGCTGTGACGGTTGTCCCGTATTTCTACATCAATTCTAGGACAATGTTCTCCGACAATTACAAACAGGCCACCAACTCGGTCGCCCGTTTGGCCCTTGTCGCATTTGCTCCCGTTGCTGTCAATGCGGGTGTTGCCGGTGTATTCTTTGGTATGGCGTGTTGCATGGGACCCCTCTTGAGCATGTGCTGCAAGAAGTTTGGATCAGTCCTCGCCGCCATTGCACATGCCGTCGCAGTCATTGCTCTCATCGCCTTCTTTGAAGTCATGTTCTTCCTTGAATCCTTCAGCTGGCCCAGAACTATTTCCGGCATGATTGCGGTCATGGCTATTCAGCGGTTCGTGTACAAGTTGATTATCTCTCTCGCCCTGACCAGGGAGTTCAAGCATGACCAGTCCAACATTGCTTGGTGGACTGGGAAATGGTACAACATGGGCTGGCATTCCATGTCGCAGCCTGGACGTGAATTCCTCTGCAAGATTACTGAGTTGGGTTACTTCGCGGGTGATTTCGTTCTCGGTCACTTGCTCCTGTTCTCCATGCTCCCAGCCCTTGCCATCCCTTACGTGGATAAGTTCCACTCCGTGATTCTTTTCTGGCTGCGGCCTAGGTAAGCGCTAACATCCCCACGCTTTGATTCTTGTTGCTGACTGTTTCTCGCTGTAGTCGCCAAATTCGCCCTCCGATCTACTCGCTCAAACAATCCAAGCTCCGGAAGAGACGAGTCATCCGCTTCGCCATTCTGTATTTCGTGATGCTTGTGCTATTCGTTGTGATTATTGCCGCACCAGTCATTGTCCGCCACCAAAACTTCCTCAAGAGTATCTTTGGAGGTCTCTGGAGTTCCCCGCTGGGTCTCGCCCAAGGCGATACGAGCAAGTTAGGTCTGATCCAGCCGCTCGACAGCAACCTCAACGATACTGTGGCATGGTATACTGGCAGCGGACTTCCTGGCGATGGCTTTACGTCGAGCTCAGTCCCATCTCCCTCACCAGGAAACTGGAATTGGAATCCCAAGCTGTTTTGAGCGTATATGGGGATGGCTTGTACAAAATTTTGTGCTTCATTGAAGATTTGATTTGCTGCATCCTTTGACACTCCCGGCGCACATGTTGATTTTAATGAATGGCTTCAGTGTTTGTGCGAAATGACCGTTGTACCCTTTGGGGCCCATGTCCCCGCAACAATTTTTACCTTCGTTTCATGTTTTCGTTGCTTGTTTACCTCGACAAATCGAATTGCCTTTATGATAGACTTGAGATTTTTGTAAGATTGTTATCGCTCCATGGTGAAAATCCCGTCGCTGTTTGTAGAACATAACGTCCCCTGTCCTGGTCACGTGCGGGATCTCCCTGGTCCGTCGCTCCCCGAATGCTCTTCCTCCGTCTTCAATTGGTAATACTTCGGCCCTTGACTTTAGCTCCCTCGCTTTGGTCCAAGCCGATGTTTCTGCACTCGCAAACATCTCCCTGAACACCTAACCATGGACCTCCAGGAGACCCAGCGTCTCGTTTCCGAGTATCTCCACGAACTCGCCAACCTCTTCCACCGCGTTCCCGGGTCCGCAATCTTCCTTCGTTATGTGAAATCCAGCTACCAAGATGACCCTATTCGATCTGCGGTTGAGCTCTTCTTGTTTCTCTTCGCTGTGCGATATCTACTGGCCCCGAAGTATTCGACGAAGCCTGGCGTTGTGCCGCTCTCAGACGACGAAATCGATGACCTGGTGGATGAATGGACTCCGGAGCCTCTCGTTGGCAGCCCGACCACCCTGGAGGAGATGGAAGTCGACAAGCGAACAGTGATTGTTGGGTAAATCACGCCTTCCCTTTCTTACCCTCTCATCTGGCTGTCCTTAATTTCTTAACGACCCATCGCTGACACACGTTGGTGCGATGTACGCAGACCTGTCGGTCCCAAGTCTAAGCTGGCCAATGGCCGCACGGTCACCAATCTCGGCTCGTACAACTTCTACAATTTCAACACCAACGAGGCGCTCAAGGAGAAGGCGATTCAGACTCTCCGGAATTACGGTGTTGGGCCCTGCGGTCCCCGCGGTTTTTACGGTACCCAGGATGTTCATTTGAAGACTGAAGCGGATGTGGCTTCGTTCTTGGGCACCGCTGCCTGTATCATTTACTCCCAGGCCTTCTCGACCATTTCTAGTGTGATTCCGGCTTTCTCCAAACGCGGGGACATCATCGTGGCGGATAAGGGGGTCAGCTTCGCCATTCGGAAGGGCATTCAGATCTCGCGCAGCATTGTTCGCTGGTACGAGCACAATGACATGGAGGATCTGGAGCGGGTGCTCGCCAAGGTTACCAAGGAACAGGCAAGGAAGCCTTTGACTCGACGATTCATCATCACGGAGGGTCTCTTTGAGTCTCACGGTGACATGGTCGACCTCCCAAAAATCGTACGTCACCTAAGGCCGCATTGCTTGCAGGTCTACTTCTGTTTGCTGACTTCTATAGATCGAGTTGAGGCTCAAGTACAAATTCCGGTTGATCCTGGACGAAACCTGGTCGTTTGGTGTCCTGGGACGGACCGGCCGTGGTATCACGGAGCACCAAAATGTCGATGCTGCCGAGGTTGACATGATTGTGGGGTCCCTGGCTGGTCCCCTTGTTGCTGGCGGAGGCTTCTGCGCTGGGTCGGAGGAGATTGTGCACCACCAGCGGATCTCCGCTTCGGCGTACACTTTTTCTGCGGCTCTTCCTGCTTTGCTATCGACTACGGCCAGTGCCACAATCAACATTCTCCAGACCAATCCCGAGACAGTCTCCCAACTTCGGGAATACACCAAGGCGATGCGGGCTCAGCTGGATCCCCGAAGCGATTGGGTCTACTGCACCAGCGCACCTGAGAACCCGATCCTTATTCTCGTCATCAAACCGGAGGTTGTTGCTACCAAGAAACTTTCTCCTTCTGACCAGCAGTTCCTGCTCCAGGATGTCGTGGACGAGGTACGCAATCAAAATATTTTGCTATTCGGTGCTCCTTTTCTAACTTCTCTGCAGTGTCTGGCCAATGGCGTCCTCATCACACGCCTGAAAACTCTCGAAGACAACTTCGAGCCCAAGCAGGTCGTCCCGCCCTCACTCAAGGTGTGCGTTACTGTCGGACTCACCAAGAAGGAGATTGAGAAAGCGGGAACGACTATTCGGCACGCAATTACCAAAGTCATGAGCAAGAGGAGATGATTTCCTTTTGTTTCCTTCGTCTCGCATCTGACCATCGCTCACGCTCCTACGACCTTGGCCTTCACCGACTTGCTCTTCCACCACCCTATGTCCTAATGTCCCCTTTCTTTCCGTGTACTGTTAACCTTGTTCATATGCATCCCCTATTCTTATTGCATGTCTTGTACAGCACTGTTCTTCCTTTCTTGGGTGGCTCGACACTCAGTTGTGCATGATCTTAGATTGTTTAATACTATTCTTTACTGCTTGGTCCTTGCTAGGCTGTGTTTTTAATTTCTTTTGCTTTTCCCAATATGCCCCTGTTCTACCCCATAATACGCATGATCAAAGCACGCAGCCATGTTCAGCCTGGTCTACTGAAGCACTTGTGAGGCCAGTTCTCATTCCTAGGATCGAATGACCACGATTTCACCATGGGCCTCTTCTACTACACCCTTTTGGTTGGCCCCTTTCCAACACTCCGATTTGGACCCCTTCAACGTTTGGCATACAATTCCCTGACTCTCACATATTTGAAGGAGCGCACAGAGCACCCGTCGCTGAGCGACCTGCCAGGAATGGGACTGGCATTCCACGGCCCTTCCACCGACTCTCAACCACATTCCTCGTTCCGTTCCGACGACCAATCTGACCCATTGGATGGTCCCTGACAGCAAGATCTCTTGCCTTTCTAAGCAAGTCAGATGAGCCTTGTCTGTTTTATGTGATTCTCCAGCTAAGCGGAGAAAGATGCAAGTGAAATGCGAACCCCGTAGGTAGGGCCTTGATATCCCCCCATTCCACTTGCCACCCCATATCGGCTCGCTATGCTTGGGTCTCCTTCCCTTGAGTGTTTACATTGGGGTTGCTCACATACTATGCTTTCGCCAGAATTTCATTCCATTCCCCCTGGATCCCGGAGGTTTCTTTTTTCTTTTCTTGCTGAATATAACCTGCCGGATCGGCACATCGCGATACTTTCTGTGGACAAAAGGGATGACTTTTAGGTCACTCCTTCTGTGATGATCTCTCGCACTGATATCTAGCTTGTTGGTGTGTCTTGAGCCCTGTCACAGTATCCCTCCTATAGTGGGGTCTTTCATATAATGAAGCGCCTGTGTCAGGCGCTCCTGGCCCTATCACTGACCTGTGGTGTTTGGGCCGAGTCTCAGGGTAGGAAAGGCCCGAACGTGATATCTGATACAAGAAAAAAAACCCCTGCTAATCCTAGTCCTTGCACAGATGAGAAGCAATGCGTCAGAGAGCTCCAAACGGTCTCTGTCGCCGAGGTCGTGGTCTGGGTGAATGAACAAGGTGCCCCGATCAGTACGGAAACCAGTCACAGCCCTACTACAACGACGCACATCGTCAAGTGCCATGATGTTAGTAGTTTGTGATCTGTCTATAGAGCGGAGCAGCTTCTTCCTTTTTTTTTTTTTTTTTTTTTGAACGGTTATTGATTTCTTTTTTTATCGGTTTGCGATCATTAGCCGACTTTGAGTGTGCCGCAGCCTTCGATATCATCCTCTGACTCGGATGCTTCGAGCTCCTCCTCGGCTCAAGGTGCACCCCGGCCTGATGCCGGAGTGACTGACCGTGTTGGGCCCGCGAACGAGGAGCAAAGGAAGCCGCATCCTCCTGCACATCCTCCTCCTCCTCCGCCGCCTCCTCCGCATGCTCCTCCGCACCCGCATCCAGATGCCCATCCAAAACCGCCTGTCCACCCACATGGGCATTCAGATGGACACCCAGCCCTGCCCCGCAAATTCGGCATCTCCTACTCGCCCTACAACGCCGACAAGAGCTGCAAGACGCAAGCAGAGGTAGACAAAGACCTTGACAAGCTCCCACAGTACTCCTTCATCCGGATCTACGGCACAGACTGCGACCAAACGAGGACAGTAACAGCAGCAGCAAGACGCCACCACATGCAAGTCTTCGCTGGACTGTACGACCTGTCCGGGTTCCCAGACAGCCTAAAACCTATCAGCGAGGCAGCAGCCACAGGGCCCGACGGCAAAAAGGACTGGTCCATCTTCCACACCATCGCCATCGGCAACGAGCTCATCAACGGCGGCAAGACCGACCCGGCCAGGGTCACCGCCGCTGTCAACAAGGCCCGCTCTATCCTCCGTGACCAGGGCTACGAAGGCCCCGTCGTGACGGTCGACGCTTTCTCTGTGCTCCTCAAACACCCCGAGCTGTGCCATGCGTCGGATTACTGCGCTGCAAACTGCCACGCCTTCTTCGATGCCTCGCAGCAGCCCGACCATGCCGGCTCCTTTGCCCTGCACAAAGCCCTCGCTGTCTCCGAGGCCGCTGGTGGCAAGCACACTATCATCACGGAGTCGGGCTGGCCGCACGGCGGTAATGCTAATGGCGCTGCTGTGCCGTCGCCGGAGAACCAGCAGGCTGCTATTGCAAGTCTGCGGAAGAGTTTTGCGGATCGCGGGGGGATCTTGTTCTCTTTACTGCTTTTGATGACCTTTGGAAAAAGGACAATTCTTATACTTTTCAAGCGGAACGGTTCTGGGGTATCCAGTCTGGGCCGTAGTGGTTATTTTTTCTTTTGGTTCCTTTCTTTTCTTTCTCTATCTACCATTCTGGTTGGCCTGGTCTTTACTTCGCGAACTCGGCACATTAATCGTGTACATAATGTTTCTCTTTTTGCATAGGAGTTCTAGGAAAAAAGCAAAGCGCAACGCAGTTGGAATCCAGACAGACGTTAGGGCTTGGAACCGAGCAAGTTACTCAGAGAGTCCCGTGACTCTGTAGCATACTCGATGGGCTAACTGTCATCTCGACCCATGGTGATAATACCAGGGCCTGCTTCCACAACCTCTTAACACTCGAACTGGAATAGGGACAGCTATTATTAACACGGCCATTTGCGAGGCGTTGATTGCATCTATAGACTATTTGTACATGATCGACAGAGATTTGTGCATGAACTGGAGGAGTCAATCCCAAGAACAACTGCACAACTCATCGACGTTTGCCGGGATGATCAGCTTTCCAAGGACGGTCCCGGCCCAAGACGAAGGCATCGAGCCGACGCATCCAGCCCTGGGAGCCGACCAGCTCGCGAAATGCGCTTTGGTTGGGCGGCAACTCCCACCAGGACTCCTTGTTCGGTCTGCCCTGGCGACGGAGATCTGCCTCGTCGTAGCGCTGGCGGACGATACTCACCAGCACGTCGCGAGTGCGGCGATTGGGGTCGAGGCCGGCGGTCTCCATTTCACGGAGAAGTGAGATGACGGCGGGGGAGGTCGCTGCATTCGCGCCAGTAGAAATGCAGCATCTCGTTATACAGGTCGGTGGAGGCGCCGAGGAGCGAGGACGTGCGGCCGTGGGCTTTGATGGTGGAGCGGAATTGGCTGATCAGCGGCGAGTCTGGGAAGTGCGCGTTGAGGAGGCGGAAGGCGATCAGAAGGGTTTGGGGATACAGCGTCGCCACGACGGGGGACACGGGCACCACTTCTGGGATTTTGAGCGGCAGATTCGGCACTGACGCCGGGTCGGTCGGTTGGGGTGCAGCCGTCATCAATGCGTCGCCCAGGTGGTGCAGCATGGAAAAGATCCGGCCCTTGCATACATCCCAGATGCCCATGTCGCCTTTGCCGTCGTCGATGGCGGCGAACAGGGCGGCCTCGATGTTCCGCGCCTCGCGCTGTACCACCATGTCGACAGCCTCTTGCAATGAGATTTCGATATCGATTCCATTAGAGGTCGCCGGTTCCGAATAGCCCAAGTCCCTCAGTTTCAGGCCCCGTGACGGAACATGAGTCTCCCACTCCTCTGGCTGACTGGAGAGTGGAGCCTGTTCCTGCTCCTGGTCTTCTCCCTTGGGCTTGGTGGCGTTGTGGTGTTTTGTGGGGTTCCGCTCCTCGAGGTAAGAATCAAACATTGCCAACATCTTGGATATCTCTTCTTGCCTTTCCTGCCTTTCCTGGCTCGACGTTTCTGGCTGCAATGCCCCCGGGCTGGCTAGCTCTCCACTATTCGTGGTCTCAAGCTGCTCCAGCAGTCCCCCAAACACCCTCCTCTCTTCTTCAGTTATGGTTCTCACCTTTCGCTGTAGCTGCTGTAAAGATCGGGCCTTTCGGGATGAAACTGATGCCGCACGTTTCCGTAGAAAGCTTTTCCGGGGCTTGGGCTGGGTTGCTGGATCTGGGGGCACAGATCCTTCAGAAACATGTGGACTTTGCTCATCCCCTACTAAGGGTGTGTCGCTAGACTGGACAGCATCATTCTCAGGGGTGGCGTTCCCGGTTGTATAGAGACGCTGAAGTCGGGAATTGAATAAATTTCGAGACAGATGCGACGGCCGCAGGGTTCGAGTATGGTAGAGGAAGGGAGCTGGTGATTGTGCCACTGTGGACACAATCAACCTCCGCGAGACGTGCATTGCCATAGGATTGGGGATGTGTTTTTGCGACGAGGCACGCTGGCGTTGGACCGACGGGCAGATAAAAGAAAAGAAAACCACCAAATCACGTGGTGTCGCGCACCGCTCACGCGTTTTGGCGCGATGTGGATAGCCACGCAACTCTGCATCTTTGCATGCAGCACGAACACCCCCTTTTGTCTTTAGCTGGTCCCCTGACGTGCTGTCACCATGGCTACTGAGAATACATCAGGACTTTCAGAGTTTGAGCAGAAGCGTCTCGCTAACATCGCTGAGCGTGATGCTCTACTCAAGCAGCTCGCCTTGGAGTCTCAGTCTTCAGGCCTCTTTAAAACCCCCAAACTACCGGGCAACAATGGTACCAAGCCAAAGAAGCATACCCCAAAGCGACCCAAGAAGGAGGAGGAGTCCGCTCTACCCGTGCGCAAGTCATCACGGTTGAGGGGCTTTACGGCTGACAGCGAGGTTGTAAAGCGCAAGGCCGAGGAGGATGCCGAGGCCGTCAGAGAAGCTGAACGTGCGAAGAGAATTCGCAGGTCAGACTCACTCAGCCAGGGCGACATGTTCGTCGCGGGGCAGAAGCTTAGTGGTGACAGCCTTATCGGCGTGGATGTCATCACTAAGGGTGTCGCGAAACCATATGAGCGGACCTTTGGGGACGAGGATATCCAGAAAACTACCGACAAGGACCTCAAGGCGCTGCGGGAAGAAATGAATAACCTGAAACTATGGGAGGCCTGGGATCCCCAACGTACGATTCCTGCTACTCTTGATCGTGACTACACCAATTAACCATCCATGGTCTCGCAGGCATTAAAATCACACCCGAGAGAGTCTACACTATGGCTTTCCACCCATCAGAATCCAAGCCAGTGATCTTTGCTGGTGACAAGATGGGTCACCTTGGGGTTTTGGATGCGTCGCAAGAAAAGCCGATCCCGAGTGACGCGGACTCCGATGATGATCCAGATCCTGTCTTAACCACCTTGAAACCGCACACGCGCACCATTTCCTCGATGATGGTTCATCCCTTTAAGCCAACACATTTGTACACTGCCAGTTACGACAGTTCAATCCGGGAGATGGACTTGGAGAAAACCACGTCTGTTGAAAAATATGCCCCAAAATCCAAAGCTCTCGACGAAGCCCTGTCTAGCCTTGACATGGCCCCGGATGACCCAAATACGCTGTACTGGACCACTCTCGAGGGGGAGTTTGGTCGCTACGACATGCGCAGCTCTCCGTCTGAGAGCACAGTCTCCAGATGGCAACTGTCGCCGAAGAAGATTGGCGGATTCACGCTGTGCCCGTCCCAACCGCACTATCTGGCAACCGCCAGTCTCGATCGCTTCCTGCGGGTGTGGGATTTGCGCAAGCTGTCTCCCGATGAACCTGTCGCTGTTGCCGAACATGAAAGCCGTCTTTCTGTCTCGCACGCTGCTTTTAATGCCGCCGGGCAGATTGCCACTTCCTCTTACGATGACACCCTCAAGATCTACGACCTCGGCGCCAAGGGCATCTCATCCTGGGACCAGGGCCACACGCTTTCGGACAAGGAGTTTGTTCCTGACACTGTCGTCCGACACAACTGCCAGACCGGCCGTTGGGTCACCATGTTTGTTTCCTTGAACCCCTGTTCATTCAATTTGGCCAACCCCCCTCCTCTCTAACCATATAAATTTTGTTATAGTCTCCGCCCCCAATGGCAACTCAACCCCCAGTCGCATATCCAACGTTTTTGCGTCGGCAACATGAACCGCTTTGTTGACGTCTACAGTGGTTCCGGGGACCAGCTGGCTCAGCTCGGCGGCGACGGCATCACCGCCGTCCCCGCAGTGGCTATGTTCCACCGCAGCAAAAACTGGGTTGCTGGCGGCACGGCAAGCGGCAAGGTCTGCTTGTGGATGTAGTCTCAAAAATTTTGTTTTTCTTTCCTCGCCATGTTCCTCGATACCTTGTTGCTTTCTTTCCTCTTTCTCTTTCTCTTTCTCTGACTACATTGAGTTGCCTCTGATCTTTTCTAGCTTGTTTCCTGGCGTGTGTGGTCTAACGGTGTTGGTGGATACAGCGGGGGGAAACTGATGAATTCTATGGATACAACTACTGTGGTGGTCGGCTGTTTTTCTGTCTGTTTAGAAAATGTACATTAGAAGGGTTCTCTGTTCGAATATTACATCTGTGCATGTCATGTATGTCTCTGTGCGTTCCATCTAGACCACCTTTCTCCTATTCGTCTTATATTAGAACGGAGCACTTGACGAGATGCAAAAACGACAACACCTATCCATTCCATCTATCCAAGGAACAACAGAAGAAGAGTATATATACGACGGCCACCCTCTCTCCCAAGGGAATCAATCCAAAGCATAAAGACAAAGAGGGGGTTTAAACAAAAGCTTCAAATTGCTTCCGACGGCCAGTATAACAGAAAGAAAAGGGGGAGGATTCAACAGAAACCGCAGGGCCCTTCGAAAAAGGTCCTTGCTTGGTTTTGGACCGGGTTCTGCTCTGCTGGACGAGGGGTTTTGTTCCTTTTTCTTTTATATAATTCTTCCGAGACATGAGTTGTTGGAGTGTATGTGATGGTGAAGCCATGAAGTAAAACTTGAAAGAGAGGGAAGGGTATCAACACCGTGACACATGCTTGAACGAGAACATTGGATCAAAGATGGGGAGGGAAGATACAAATAAGCCAAAGAAGGAGGAGGGGCGTGAAAGACATGAGCGCCTGGATCGATAGAACGGGACGAAAGGCGGAGATAGTTTAAGAGGCTCACAATAGGCATGGTCGGTATTCATCAGACACGGAGAAAGAAAACGTTCACAGGAAAATTGGATCAGAGGTCGTTATTCAGGTCCTCATGCGAGTGGTGCTGGGCGTGTTCCCGCTCTTTGTGCTTGCGCCGTCCGGGCGCAGGCACAAAGTCGAAGAAGCGATACTTGCTCGAAGTCTCTTTTGTGACGCTGGATCTGCGAGCCTTGGAGGTCTCGGAATACTCGAGCGAGTACGTCGAGGAATTCTTGGAGCTGCCGGTGCTGTCTCGCGCATCAGACCACCGGGGGATGGCGAAGGGCATGCGACTGTGATCCCAGGTGGCCGATGAAGAGCTGGGTGGCGTGTCTTCTTCGGCATCGTGGGCATAGTCTGTAGATCGCCGGGGCATGGCAGGGCGCGAAGCGAAGAAACCAACTGAGCCACGTTGACTGCTTGAGATGGATACCGGCCCAGCCACAGCCGAATCTGGTGCTGGAGTGCCAGGTTTGCTTGGGCCTTCGTCGTAAAAGGTCACAGTGCGCTCCATCGAATCCACAAGCTCTTCCCATTTGACCTCAAGGTTTCCACTTGGCCGCTCCGCGAGTTCGGCTTGGCCCATACAGTGCTCGGTGCGAGCCTGCAGACGGAGAGCCAGCTCGTGGAATTTGGAGAGGTTCGAATCCACTTCTTCTAATTCGGATAGCCGATCCGGAACTACTTCGAGCCAGACGTTGATCATGTTGGCGAAGCTTCGGGCATGGTCGATCAGGAAGGGAAGGCTAGGGAATCCCTCGCGGGAGGTAGTTGGCAGCCGGCCCAAGATCTGGATGGGGGTAATGTAGGAAGGCGTGGCGATGGGAGCTGGCCTATCCGCAGGGATCGCACAGACCGAGTCAACGAACTGTTTGAAGTCTGAGCGATTGCCAACCAAAAATTTGTTCATGGGCTCCATCCAGGGCTCTTTGTTGCCAAAGGTCGTCATATTGGCGAGGCCTTGCAAAGCTTTGGCAATGAGGGTCAGAGTGCGCTGGGCGCGAGGTCGCGGGTGATCTGGGGGGTGGGGGGCATAATTAGCACTTGAGCCGAGTTGGAGAATCCATGATCACTTCCTACCTTTCAAGAGGCCAAAAAGCTTTGGGTTCAATATGGCCGGACAAAAGAATCGCAGAAACAGGAAGCCCGAGACACTGCTGTAGGTCACAGTACGTAAGAAGTCACCATAACGATCCTCGGCGCAAGCCCTGACGTGCCGAAAAATGAGCCTGAGCTCGGGAGGACACCGGGACGAAGAAGCCGCGATGGATTTCCAGACGCTCGTGGTGAGCGCTATGAGGTTGCGCCAGTTGCGGTCAAGATCCTCAGTGCGTGGTACTCGGGCCGGGTCAACCTCGCACTCTGGATCACTCTCGTCGATATCGCGTAGTCGTTCCCCGATAGTCTCTTCCAAATACTCTTTACCCAGTCGACGCATGTGCAAGTCCAGTGCTTTAGTCAGAAGGGAATTCCCGCGGAACAGAAGGTTCGCTTCCACCGTGGCTGTTCTTCCCATATCTCTCACAAGAACCTCGCGGTCCTGGGCGGACTCGCGGGAGTCATTGGAATGGATTCTCGTCGTATATCTCAGCCGATTTGCTGTAGACTCTTTGTGAAGCCCATCAATTTCGTCCTCGACTAATGCAGAGATCCATTCCACCGTTTGCCCAGAGACCTGATAAATGTTCAGAAGCATCTCGGACAGCTGGGTCAACTCGGACGACATCACTTGAGCCATGTTGACTGTAAGGCCGTTGGCGAAGCAATGGAGGAGCTCTGACATGGGTGCATATTCATCGGACATCAAGACGACCGTTTCTTCCATGCGGGCCTTCATGAACATCTCACCCACTACCTGATCTTGGTCGTCCAAAATAGGCCACCATTTTTCGGTATCCACCCCAGGTTCCAATTCCTCAAGTCGCAGATCCACCCGCCCAAAGATGGCATCGTTTGCGGAGACCTCAATCTCATTCAACATGTTCACTGCGTTCACCTCTTGATTGGACGGGTATGATCCGTGGGCGATGAGCGTCCAATCTTTCTGCGTTGGGTTGAGTGATTTGACCAGAATAGAGGCCTGAGACAGCACGGGCGGCAAATCATTAAAGATGAAATCCTCTCGCCAGAACGGATTCATGGTGCGATATTTGACTGCCGTCTTGGCGCGAATCTCTCCATCCAGTAGTACCTCGGTGTAATAATCACTGACCTTGGATGCTGGCACAGATGGGGAATGGGATTTGGACTGCTTCCGACTTCGAGGACTCTCTTCTTCTTTTGGACGAAACAGCTTCGCCTCCGTGACCTTCAAATTGAGTATTCTCTCAATTCGAAACATATTTTTGGTTGAGGGTGACTCGACGGGCTCCGCGTCTTGTGTCTTTCTTGGATTGTGGTCGCCGGGGCTTTCGGGACCGTAAAGCTCTGGAATTGTGAATGCACGCAAAAGGACAAACCACACCTCGAAAAGAACACGAGTCTCCAAGGCGAGATAGATCGGTCGGGTCTTCGAATCAGACACAGGGTGAGCTGCATACTGCGGGTATATAGCGATACAAAACTCGTCGTCAAGTACCGATGAGTCCAACTGTTGGATGGCGCAACGGGATAATTGAGACAACTGAACAGACGCCACGAAAGACAAGTCGGCCTCGGTGAAGAGTTTGAAAACTCCATTCTCCTGTAGTGTGCAGCTCACCTTCTGCCACGAAGAAGATAAAGCCCTTGATTGGCGATACGTAGACACCCGGCGTGAAGACACCGGACGTGCACCAGACGCAGACGGTTTGTCCCATAACAACATCTTGCCGACTTTGATGATGGTCGCATCCTTGTGTGTGGCTGTCTCTGAGTTTCGTCGTCGCTCAGGAATCCGTCGATCACCAATCACAACCGACTGAGGTTTGGTCATTTTATTCTGGACGCCCTTGGGTCGAATAGGTTGCCAGCAAAGTAGAGCAGCAAGCCATGAATCGAATGTCTCGTTGACATGGGGTCGCAGTTGAATACCGAGTCCGGAGGTAAAGGTGTATACGCTCAGGTAGGTAGTCTGCAGCTCGGTGTCGAACAACGTCCGGACCCGACAGCCGCGTAAGTCGGGGATTAATGTTTTCGCCAACGCTGGTTCACCTTTGGCTTGATAGATCAAGCTTCCAGTGGCGACGTTGATAGCGCAGTATCCCGATGTCCAAGAGCTGCTTGAAGCTGCCCGAAAAGAAAGGATCCCGTGCATTCTGCCACATGTGGTTTTCATTAATTGCAAGATCTTTGCGGTGTCGGTGTTTGAAAGAGGAGAGGCGAATGCGGCTTGATTGAGGGCCACTCCGGAGCCAGGAGTCGTGCTTAGTCGCTGGCGGGGCGACTGTATTGACGGGAAACCGATGGAGCTTGACGAATCTTCGGGCTTCTTCGGATGGGATGAGCTGGCAGTATTGAGTGATCCAATTCGTGCTCGAGTCTTGATGACCGTGCTGGATGTCGTTTCGTTTCGCTGCTCCTCAAGCGTTGCCGTCCGCGATCGCGCCCGGTGGCTTTTTTCTCCCCCGCGGCATCATCGTCGCGCCCCACGGAGCGAGTGGCAAATTCCTGGCGGCGTTCGTGCTCGATTCCTCGCGATCGTACAGTGGTTCGTGGTGAAGACGCACCATTGCCGGTCAAATACTCTGTCTCGGACAAGGGGGAGTGGTTGCGGGGAGAGTGCGACTCCGGCGTCACGGTCCGAATACTGGCGTCTCGAAAGCTGTCTGGATAAACCATGCCATGGCGATCTCTCGATGAGGACTTCTTGCTCGGTCGCCGTTCCACTGGGCGGCTATATAATGCTTGATGCATCGAGCTCCGCTTGAACCCGTTGGGATTATCTGGCTCCATTTTGTCCAGTCGTGGATCTCACGGCAGAGAAGCGACTACGTGTGAGACGACAGTAGAGCCGGGAAACAAGGGGAGAGGAATCGCCCGCTCCTAAATATACCCAACGCAACCTGCCTCGAGACAGTCGGTGAAAGCACCGTGTGCCCGCTGGCACCCGACGTATATCTGTACGGCTAAACAATTGGGGGTTCGCTCTCGTGCAGGAAGTGGTTAAGAGACCACATGGAGTCCGGGAAGAAGGAGGGTGCTGAAGTCGCACATTCGGTCGAGAGGACGGGAGAGGAGGGGAAGCGATGGAAGAGACAAGAGACAAGAGACAAGAGACAAAGGAGGCGCGGGTCACCGTCGTTTGTCTAAAAGATGCAGATGGTTCTAGCGAATGCGGTGAGTGATTGACTCTTCCAGCCAGTCGATCGCGACTAAGTCGTTGGGATAAGGTCAGTCCGAGTAAGGGACCCGGGGAAATGGAAGTTGTGAAGGGCGTGATATCATTATTATTTTGAGGGGGGGGTCGAAGGAGGGGGAGGAGAGAAGGCAGAGAGAAGAAATGCGCACACTTACCTTCATCAGTCCCTTTTAAAATGGGGGTTGATTCTGCTCGACTCGGGGTATTTGTGTGTGCGTCGATGTGTTTTGCAGATCCCAGGACCGCTTTCGGGTATGGGGCGGATGGGAGGAGGGGGGGGGGGGGAAGGAGGCGGAAACAAAGAGAGAGGGGAAGGGGAGGGAATGGCAGAGAGAAGAAGAAGAAGAAGGGAATGTAATATCAAGAGGAAGTCAGGATGAATTCAATGGATAGAAGTAAGAGGTCAAGAGAAGGATGAGAGAGGGGGAGAGAGAGAGGGGGAGCGAAGTGGATAGCGGGAGCAATGGGAATCCCAACTTCTTACTTCTACATGGATTCTCGCTGTTTTCTTTCACTCTGGTCTTTTCCCTTTTTTCAATTTCAATTTCAATTTCAGTCTTAATTGCCTTCCAATTCCAGGCTTTAGCTTATTCTGTTGTTTTTTAAATTTCCTGGACGATGGAAATGACGATGCACAACGGTGATGCTCAACGATCGGGGCCCGTGTATAGCGCGGGAGAAATCAGCCCGATCATCGACCCATTTTACCATTCTGACAAGAGTCTCTCTGTCTTTCTCTCTCTCTATTGATGACAGGGGAGTTTGAGGATCAACCGGGTTCTCCATCCTTCCTCACGGAGATACCAGTCATAGACTTGGTCTTCCGAGCATACCGAGCATATCAAGCATATCAAGCATACCAATCGCAATATTGCTCTGCAGACGATTGCACTAAACAAGGCACAATGATACTTGCCACAGTAGGGTTGATAGCCCTTCCCTTAGTCCTCACTAGTGTCCTGTCTGACTTGATGGGTCCGGGAAGAGCCTGAGAGAGCAGAAAGCAGTCTTGGAAAAGGGCTTGTATACACAGCAAAAGCTCTTTCTTTCTCTCTCTCTGAAATTGCGTGGCACTTTGTTTTAAAATTACTTACAATGGGGCAAATAATCCTGAATCATGAGCGGATACCCATGTCCCAGTGCATGATCAATTTAGCACCGTGTCGATCAGGACCCTCATTGTGCCCGGGAGAGGGATTTAGCCCCGTAGACTTGTGTGCTCCCCCTGCTCATCCAGATGCCCATCATTTGCTGCAATTCAACGGTACACACACAAGAAAAAAGTACAAACGTGGCGGATCCATAGATGCTTGTACCGAATACTCTCTCTAGCATGGGTATGTTGCACAGAGTACGTGTACCAGGTACCTTTCCACGAATCCTTCATTTCCATCAAATGGGGTTTGACCGCTATTCTCCCAGGAATTGCTGGGAGAACCCCCCCGGGCGTGGAGCCGCCCGTAGCGCGGAGATTTATTGATGATTATATTATGATTATGATTATTTATTTTATTTATTTCCAATTGTGAGATTATGAGGGGCATTGAGGCTGGCAGGTCTCTATTCAACTAGTGGACCGAGCCGAATCATCGGGAAGAACTGGAGTCGAACACTTCTAGAAGTCGCACACATCGTTGTCCTTTGCAACTGGTGGAGGCGTTCGCACCCCGCACCGTGGCACCTGACCCGTGTGATGACTCATTGTATGCCTCAGGCATGATATTATGTCATCGATATCATCCGTGGATCATTCACTATCAGAGCTCCACGGGCTATCATGAGGACGGGGTCAGATGCGTCTGATCAGCATACACTCTTTTCTGCTTGGAACCTTTAAAAAAAACAGAGGGCAGAAATTCGGTTGACTCTAATCCTCACTTATCCTGAGAGTGTCTGATGCGACTTCTTGCGACTGTGACGGCGGGACCCTCTGGTTTCTCCAGCACTCTAGATGGCCGTCTATTAATCCAGACTACCGCCCCGGCTTGTTAACCGCTGCGGTGAACACCTGATAGAGTGAACCCAGACCCTTTAGTCCGACCCCAAGATGATGTCCTCCAACGTCCTATCACGTTTCCTCCCCCCGAACGACTCGCCGTCAGTCTACGAAGCCATCCGCCAGCATGACGCCGGTTCTGATACCTCCGATGTCGAAGAGCGCGCCGGAATGGCGGACAATCAACAGGATCATTTCAGTGATCGCGAACTCGAGGAAGCCTTGGCCGATGCGAGGGATAGTGAGATCGTCAGCCCGAGCACGGCGCTTTTGGATCAAGGGCCATCGCGCACGGCACTTGGCGTCCCCCACGCCTCTCCATCGCGCTCACGCCGTCGCAAACCATCCCGCTCTCGGTGGATGGCACATTCCTCCTCGCCAGGCGATGAACTTGACGATCACGATGAGGATGTTCCTCCGTCGCTGCTGGTGGAGGGTCCGGACGAGGATCTCAAATCACGCCTTCCTCCTCCCCCCCCATCATGATTCTTCAAATCGACTGAGAACGCCCAGTCCCCCGCCATCACTACGACAAGACCGACCCAACTGGGAAAGGCACCGAGAGCTCCGATTCTCGGATCAGGAAAATCGTCATCCTATGAGAAGATGGTTGGCGGGGCAGCACCCGAGTCTTGCCCATATCGACCCCAAGAAAAAGGCAATGTGGCGGTGGGCAAATGTCGAGGACTTGGACAACTTTCTAAAAGACGTTTATACATACTTCTTGGGAAACGGCATTTGGTCAATTTTGCTGAGCCGGACGCTGAATCTTTTGTATGTACCCTCGGAATGCTGATACTTTCGACTGCTGACCGGATGATAGGACTTTTGCATTCGTTGTAGGGTTTTCAACATTCTTGACCAACTGCATCGTCTACCAAAATGTTCGAGGGAGTAAGACCCTGAACGAAATCCTTGTACCCAAGTGTACTACAAAGATGTCCGGGTCGTCCACCTTCCTATTGTGGCTTTTCAGTTTCTTCTGGATTGGAAAACTCTTCCAGTACCTTCTGGATATTCGCAGACTGAAACACATGCATGACTTTTACTACTATCTGCTCGGGGTCTCCGATGCGGAGGTTCAAACCATCTCATGGCAGGAAGTGGTGAGCCGGCTGATGGCGCTTAGAGACTCCAACCCGGCCACTGCGGCCGCGGTCTCTGCTAAGCACCGAAGATTTTTGGGAAGTCAGTCAAAGCAACGAATGGATGCCCATGACATTGCCAACCGGTTGATGCGCAAGGAAAACTACATGATTGCCTTGGTCAACAAAGATATTTTGGACCTCACGTTGCCAGTCCCGTTCCTCAAGAATCGACAACTATTTTCTCGCACTCTGGAATGGAACCTCAACCTGTGCATCATGGACTATGTTTTCAATGAACAAGGCCAGCTGCGGACCCTATTCCTCAAAGATACCCATCGAAGAGCGTTAAGTGACGGCCTGCGTCGGCGCTTCATCTTTGCAGGCGTCATGAATATTTTCGTTGCACCGTTTATCGTCGTCTACTTTTTGATGCATTACTTTTTCCGCTACTTCAACGAGTTCAAGAAGAACCCGGCTCAAATAGGATCGCGCCAATACACTCCCCTGGCCGAGTGGAAGTTTCGCGAATTCAACGAGCTTTGGCATTTGTTTGAGCGCCGGATCAATATGTCCTACCCCTTTGCAAGTCGCTACGTCGATCAATTCCCCAAAGACAAAACTATCCAGGCTGCACGCTTTGTTGCCTTTATCTCTGGTGCACTTGCCTCAGTACTGGCGCTCGCTTCGGTGGTGGATCCTGAGCTTTTTCTTGGGTTTGAGATCACCCACGATAGAACGGTCTTGTTCTATCTCGGTGTCTTTGGAACTGTTTGGGCTTTCGCGCGAGGACTGGCACCTGAAGAGACCGATGTTTTTGACCCTGAATTTGCCTTGCTAGAGCTGATTGATTTCACTCATTACTTTCCCGCCGGTTGGAAAGGGCGGCTGCATAGTGATGATGTGCGCAAAGATTTCGCGATCCTATACCAAATGAAGATCGTGATTTTCTTGGAAGAAATCCTGAGCATGATTTTCACGCCTTTCGTGCTATGGTTCAGTTTGCCCAAGTGCAGCGACCGGCTGATCGATTTCTTCCGGGAGTTCACCGTCCACGTTGATGGGGTGGGTTACCTCTGTTCCTTCGCCGTCTTCGACTTCAAGAAAGGCACAAATGTCATGTCGCAAGGTGGGCCCGGCCGGCGAGACCCTGGCGGGCAGGACCTGCGCGCGGATTACTTCTCGACCAAGGACGGCAAGATGCTGGCTTCGTACTATGGCTTTTTGGATCATTACGGTGCCAACCATCAGCCCTCTGGTCGGCGGCCATTCCATCCACCTCCGACCTTACCCACTCTCGGCTCCCCCTCCGCAATGGAGCTGGGCGCTCAGCCCGATCGAGCCGACTATCTTTCCACAAGGCCAGGAGCCACAGCCGGAGGACCATTCGGCCCCATTTCAATAGTGGGTGCGTCCCGCCTTAGGCCAACTGCGGGTGATCACCGCTCCCCTGCTCCGTCGATGCTTCTCGACCCGCATCACCAGCCGTCGACATCTGGGTTCCGTCCTGCGGCGCGTTTCGCCCCCTACCAACGCTCTCGACTCTCGCGTTCCCAGCATCCGCACAATGATCCCATTGACGACGAGGAGCCACGCTCGCAGGGGGCCCACGACTCGGCGACACGGCCAGCAGCCCCTGCGGGGACTTCCAGTGGCGGCGTAGGGACCAGCGAAAGCAACCTGGGTGATTCATGGCGCATGAACTCCCTTGGCAGGGATGGCAATGATACAGACGGCGATGAGGGTGAGAATTTGGATGCTATTGCCGGCGGAGCAGGAGTGCTCGGTTTGATCCAGCAATTCCAAAAGGCCAACACAGATGGTCGACGGACGGCGGTGGGAATCTAACATCGTTCTAGCATCTTGAAGGGAGCAATCCCTGTACATATGACTGTTAAGACGCCATCCGATTTGTACTTGTCTGATATTAGTGGATCCTTACTAGGTAGCCGTGCCCTTGAGTTACTCTACACCTGGTGTTGGTGCTCCCTAGGTAGCCTTGCATATGCCCGGGTATTGATAGAGGCACCTCAACTTTTTCGCTACTGGCACCTCATTTTCTGACATACGCAAATTATCTTTCCAAATAGTATTTTTTGATTACACTTTTAACCATATTTATAAGATTTATTATGATACTAGCTATACTATATCTATATTTTATACTCTCTCTTTTCATAAGACACAATGATTATATATATATCTTAATAGGGGCTTATAAAATATCAATATTTAGTCTGCTGCGCGAGCTGAACCGAGATAGACCACTAGCAGACTTCTAAGGTCATGTAGGTTATATGATTGTTTTCTCGCAGCGAAGAGATTACGATATTTCTACAAGTATAGAAGGGGTAAAAAATATTTCAAAAATAAATATTAAATAATAAGAATAATAAGAATAATAAAAACAATATATTATTACTAGTTAAATAAGGGCTTTAATCAGTGAAAATAGTTATAAGATAAAAATATCATATCATTAGAGGTAAAGTCGAAAACGATTACACAAGTCACAATAGGTATATAAGAAAATGAGGTGCCAATAGCGGAAATCCTGAGGTGCCCCTATCAATACCCCATATGCCCGCTTGGCATATGTAACGTCTTGAGTATCTTTGTATGGTGTACCTATTGAAGAGTTAGATCCAGCAAGCTTGGTATATCTCAGCCATATTGAAAGATTTTAGAGATATAGAGGGACTTTCATTAGTTAGTCGGTATAAGGACCTCTGCATCAGGGCCTCAGGGTCAAAATAATGTTATTAAGATCAACAACAGGGATTTCGAATCCCTTGGTGACCAACTGTCGTTAGTAAAGGGACCTTGAGACATATTGTAAAATACGTGAATACTTTCCTCATATAAAAAAAACCAGCTTATATTTAGAGTATCTCTTTGCTTGGCTTAAATATACTTGACTTTGCGATACGTACCTTTGATATGGGAATTCCATACAAAAGGTACATTAGGCCGAGAACGGGCGTCTTGGGGCCAATGTTTGTTGCAAGCCTTTGGCCCCCAAGTACATTTAGGGGGCGCCCCCACCATTGTATGGACAAGGCGTTTTACAGCAGAAATAACGAGGATCAGCTATTCAAAAAACTTGTAATACCGTAAAAGGGCCAACTCAGAAAGAAAGCTGCGGAAAAAAAAAAAAAAAAAAAAGCCCCTGACCCTCGATGGGCGTAGGCACATGTCGATCTCTCCGCATCTGAACTCTCCTTAACCTTCAACCTCTTCTTTTCTTTTTATTTTTAATTTCCCCTTCATGTTTTGAATTGGTGCACTCGCCGTTTTGATGCCATCGAAAACTTCCCCCTCAGCCGGGGTGGCCACAATGTTTCGCGCTCGTCGCTACCGAGCGCTGTTGATTTTCGTGGCGGCGTTCCTCCTGATCCTCATCCATTTTAGCCGGTCGCGTGACTGGAACGAGACGGAGGTTGCGAAGCCCGAAAGCGCCAGCCAGCCAGACCTGACGCGTCCCGTGCAACCGAATGCTCCCAACTCTGACAATAATCCGCCCGCCGAGGACAATGGCAGACGTTTACCGGACTCGCCTCCCCGGCCACTCGACAAGCCCAACGGCGGGGTCAATGGTGGCCCGAAGGACGGAGCGAAGGACGGAGGAAGGGAGGATCCCATGGCGGATGAGAGTAAAGCGTCTGGAGCAAATGATAAGGCGTCGAGCAAGGACCACACCAAGGAAAATAAGCCCTGGGGAAGTGACTCGAAGCTGCCCGGCAAAGATGACGCCAAGGACACTAAGATCGGCAATCAAGATTCTGGCAAGATGCCCAGTAAGGATGGCACCAAGGAGGGCAAGCCGTGGAACCCCGACTTGAACCTTCCTGGCAAGGGTGATACGAAAGATGGCCGCCCATGGGGCGCAGACTCCAAGGGCGCAGATTTGAAGGGTACGGATTCGAAGGGCACAGACCTGAAAGGCGCCGATTCGAAGGGCACGGATTCGAAGGGCACGGATTTCATGGGTACGGATTTCAAGGGATCAGACTCGACAGGCACGGATTCAAAAGACCTCGACAAGGCCCCCGAGAAGGTGGGAGAAGACGGCAAGACGACGCCCGAGACACCAAACACGAACAAATCCCCTAGTGATGCGACCAACGAGGAGATCGACAATGGAGGTGCGGGCAGGATGGCCGTGAATCGCCCTGATCCGGACTCCCCGATAGTGCATTGGAGGAGTCTCCCAGAGCAGTTCCCCGTTCCCGAAGGCCAGGCGATCAAATTGCCCACCGGCCAGTCCCAGACCCTCCCAACACTGCAGGCTCAGTTCAAGGATGAGTCGACGGCTGACAAGCAGTCGCGGATGCAACAGCTCAGCGCAGTCAAGTCGGCGTTCCAGCACGCGTGGCAGGGATACAAGAAGACTGCTATGGGACACGACGAAGTCAAGCCTTTATCTCAAGGATTCGAGGATCCCTTCAACGGCTGGGGCGCGACGCTGGTTGATTCTCTTGATACTATGTGGATCATGGACATGAAGGACGAGTTCACCGAGGCCGTCGATGCGATCCGAAAGATCGATTTCACCACCTCGATCAGACAGAACATCCCGGTGTTCGAAACTACTATCCGCTACCTGGGAGGCCTCCTGGGCGCCTACGATATCTCGGAGCAGCGACACCCAATCCTTTTGGAGAAGGCCCAGGAGCTTGCCCAGATTCTCATTGGCGCCTTTGACACGCCCAACCGCATGCCAGCTCTCTATTACCGCTGGGCTCCGTAAGTGATTCGCTTCTTGTATGGGTCCAGATAGCTCCTCACTAATCGCTGGTTTCCAGGGAGTTTGTCAGCAAGCGCCATCGGGCGTCATCGCGGGCTACGCTCGCCGAGATAGGTTCTCTCTCATTGGAGTTCACCCGACTGGCCCAATTGACCAAAGACGACAAGTATTACGACGCCATTGCGCGGGTTACCAATGAACTGGAGAAACTGCAGGATTCAACCACCATCCCTGGTCTGTGGCCGTTCCGTGTCAATGCGCAGGGCTGCTCCAGGTACAAGCCCCAGCGTGAGATCGTCTCTGTCAACAGCGAAACTAGCATCTATGGCGCTGGCGGCCATGGTTCTGGTAAAGGTACCTCGGGCGCCGGCTCTCCTGACGACGCCGCTCCTGCCAACGGCGTTAACGGTGCTCCTCCGAATGGGGTGCCTGCCAATGGTGCTCAGGCCAATGGTGTGCCTGCTAACGGTGTGCCTGCTAATGGTGTACCTGCTATCGGCGCTCCGGCTAATGGTGCCCCTGGGAATGGGGTCCCTGGAAACGGTGCTGCGGGCAACGGCGCTCCTCCCGGCGGTTTTGCTCCGAACGGCGTTCCTCTCAACGTTCCCAACCAGGGCGCTTCCGGCAACGGCGGTAACGGTGCTTTGGTCAAAGATGCCTTTGGTAGCAACGCTCCAGCCAATGGTGCTACTGGAAATAGTGTCCCTGGAAACGGTGCTGCGGGCAATGGCGTGCCTCCCAGTGGTTTTGCTCCCAACGGCGTTCCCCTCAACGTTCCCAACCAAGGCGCTTCCGGCACCGGCATCAAGGCAAAGCGGGACCCGATGGAATCAGAATGCAATGGCGGAATGGAGGTTCCATTCTCGGCACGCGATAACAAGTATAGCCTGGGTGGGTCTTCCGATTCGGCCTACGAGTATTTGCCCAAGGAATTCCTGTTGCTGGGTGGCGCAAACGACCAATATCGGAAAATGTATAAGAAGGCGATGAACGCTGTGCGGAAGAATCTTCTCTTCCGGCCCACACTGAAGGATGGACGCAACATCCGATTCCTGGCCTCGACCACTCCCTTGACCCCTGCGAGGAAGAGCAGCCTGCAGTCTACAGATTTGGATTATGAGGGCAATCATCTCTCGTGTTATGCTGGAGGCATGTTTGCTCTCGGAGCCAAAGCATTTGGTATCGATGGTGACTTGGAGATCGCTGCACAGCTAACTGACGGCTGTGTGTGGGCGTATGAATCGACCCAAACCGGTATTATGCCCGAAAGATTCCATCTACTACCGTGTGAGAGCAGTACATCCTGCGACTGGAATGAAGATCGCTATCAGGCCGAGGTGGCGCGCCATACACCTTCGCACATCCCTCGGGGCGATCCCCAATCCCCCAGTGTCCCGCTCGGCATGGTGGATATCTTGTCCCCGACCTATTTGCTCCGACCGGAGGCAATCGAGTCTGTGTTCATCATGTACCGCCTTACCGGCGATGATGCCTGGCGGCGCAAGGGTTGGAACATGTTCGAGGCAATCGTCAAGCACACCCAAACCGAGGTGGCTCATGCGGCCATCAGCGATGTCATGGCCCAGAAGCCGGCGCAAAAGGACCTGATGGAGTCCTTCTGGCTGGCTGAGACGCTGAAGTATTTCTACCTGCTTTTCAGCGACCCTGACGTTGTGAATCTGGATAAATATGTCCTGTGAGTGGCCCTTCCAACGTATTTTGTGTGCATTACTGACTCTTTTCTGTAGGAATACTGAAGCGCATCCATTCTTGCGCTCGTGATTGTTTTTGGGATGTTTTTTTTTGTACATTGATACCACGTATATAGTTTTTTTGTAGATTATAGGTGTTGAGAAATAGCCTGTTTTCTTGTTCGACCTTTTCTCAAGAGAAAGACAAGTAGACTAAGAGTTAATAGAAGACTGGGAGGACATAGGATATATACTGACATCTGGGGAACGTGCATAGCATCTCGTGCCCAAGAATTTGGTGTGTGGGGGCTCTCTGCCCAGATTCCCCGCCAGTCATTTCCGCATCTCCAACTCCCACGGCATGAGCGCCCGCCCGCCACGGACTGAGGTGGGAAATGGATGAGGTCTCGGAGCCTGAGCAGTTCTGGAATGGTAAGTGGTTTGCTGCAGTCTGGCGACAGCTGGTTGACCCAATGTGCTAGAACTCCAAGCGATCGTCTCCAAGCCCTGCGACTCCGAGGACCTTATCGACGACGCCCTGCGAGACTATCTGACTCTCACGACCCAACACAAAGGTGATTCAGCTTCTAGTCGGTGACCAAATGTGCCTGTGCGGGCGGACAGCTGATATTATTGGGCGTTGGCTCTGTAGATGATTGCCTCCGATCCGAATACGACATCTCGCGCTGTTCATACAAGCTCTTCGCGTCGCCCATCTTCGCCGCCCATACCGATTATGTTCGCCGCCAGATCATTTACGGTCTCCTGCAGGTAATGCTCGTCTCCTGCTTCGTCTGAATCGACAATGCGCTTACCGGCGCTTCTTCTGATTACCCAGGAAGACGATTCGAATACCCTCCACCTAATCGCGTCCTTTCTGCTCTTTGACGGCCGCCAGAATGAGGTGGCCCTCCGGATGCTAAACGAGGAGGGTGCGTTTGCGCGTCTCCTCGAGTTGATTCAAGCACTACGAAGGGAAGACATGGACGGCGGGGCTGGTCTCCACCGACTGCTGATGGATTTGTTGTATGAGATGTCGAGGATCCAGAGAATGAAGATTGAGGACTTGGGTGCGTTCTCCACTGCGCGTGTGCTGCGACTGGAACCCCCCCGACTTGTGAGGCAGATGGCTGATGAATGTGGCTTCCGTGCACAGTTCTCGTGGACGATAATTTTATTCGGTGTCTCTTCGATCTCATCGAGGGACTGTCTTACGACGTCAGCGATCCATATCACTACCCTGTCATTCGGGTGTTGGTGAGTGTTATTTTGGGTATGTCTTGCAGAAGGAGCAAAGACTAACTCGACTATCGCAGCTGGTCCTGAACGAGCAATTCATGATCTCAGCCCATGATCCAGTGGATGAGCAGTCGTCCAGTCGGCTGACAAATAAGGTGATCAAGGTCTTGTCGATGTACGGCAGCTTGTACAAGACGTTTGGCGAGAACATCATTCTTCTGATCAACCGGGAAGCAGAGACATCTCTGCAGCTTTTAACTCTGAAACTTCTCTACCTGATCTTCACAACACCCAGCACCTATGAGTACTTCTTCACTAATGACCTCCACGTGCTGGTCGATATCCTGATCCGGAATTTGCTCGACCTGCCCGAGGAGGCGTCTGCGCTGCGACATACCTATCTGCGCGTTCTATACCCCCTCCTGGCGCATACACAGCTGCGCCACCCACCGCACTATAAGCGTGATGAGCTCCGAAAGGTGCTGAGCATCCTCGTCCGAGGTGAGATCTCGTACGGGAGCGAGGCAGAGCAGGAGAAGATCATGCATTTCGAAGAAGTCGACGAAACTACTCGGCGGCTCGTCGGCCGTTGTGCAACGGTGGAATGGTTGCGCAATGTGGAAGTACCCGCGACGGCGAGTGCACAGGAACCTGCGCAAGAAGTTACTACAATCGATACCGTCCTGGATCAAAATGTTCAACACGAGTCGCCCACGGACATTGGTGATTTCGAAGCCAGCCGCACGCTGTCGCGCACAAGTACCATCCCCAGCTCGCCCGATACGGCGTCGCCCACGCGAATAGACTCGCGTGGCTCTTCCGAGGCCCCGGGCCGCCAACGGAAACTTAGCCTCGCCCAGCGAATTGGTATGAACCTAGAGCCGGCCTCATCGTCTTCACTCAGCGTGCAGGCCGTCGCTGCACAGCACGAGAAGCCCGGCATCATCACGCCGAGCCGCGCCGACGGCCGCACAGCTGCCGATCCGGACGGCGAGACCTCCACCACTCGACCCCCCAAAATCAAACCAGAGCCGCCCAAATCCCGCCGCTGGCGAGGCCGCCAACTGGCCGTCGACGACGATGATCACTCTACGGGTGCAAGCAGTGACCGCAACATCATCCCTGAAGGCGTGGAAGCCAGCCCTACCACAACTCTCACTACACCAACCACATCCACGCCCACGACCTCTTCATCCGCTGACCGCCGCAACTCCGCCTCATCCAGCCTGGCCCCTTCTGTCCCAGCACATGCCCGCCGCTCCGCCTCCAACCCACCTCCAGCCGTCCCGCCCCCGCGCCGATCCACCCACACCACACCCTCCTCTAGCCACCACCGCGCCCCAGCCCCAGGATCAAGCGGGCCATCCCGTCCCGCCCAGAAACCGCTTCCACCCAAAGCCCGACGCGGCGGGCGCGCCCAGACCTTGCATGCGCCGACGCCGACAGACTCTGTCGAGAGTGGAGCCAGCAACGCCAGCGCTCCGAAAGAGTCTGATGCAGCGCCTGAGAGTGCCGTGCCTGCTATATCGCAGCCGCCTCCCCATTCCCCGGAAAGTCCTGTCCTCGAGGATCCTTTCTCGCCGGCCTCTCCCACCTCACCGACTGTGCCATCGGAGCATGCGGCCGAACATGATGCACCGGTGAGTGTCGAGGAGGCAGTGCAAAATGTATCATTGCATTGAGCATGGAGACCGGATTCGTGCATTTGTCTGTTCTTCTTCTCTCTTTCCCCCTTTTTCTCTTTTCTCTTTCTTTCTTTCTCTTTTTTTTTTGTTGTTGTTTCTTCTTTACTCTTCTTTTTTTATGCCAAGGTCATTTTGGGCGATTTCATGACATTCAGCGTCTGATGTGAATGGATATAGGGGGTTTATAGCATTGATGGATTAGCATGGAGGTTCTGGTTAACTTTAAGTCGAGTTTCAATATGTCATGCATCTACCTAGACGGGGAAGGAGTGAGATCGTAGATGTTCGGAAATATCCTCTGAATTGTAGAGTACACTGGCTTTGAAGAGAATGAACCAACTAGAAATACAACAGATTCCAACTGCATAGCACAAATAGAGAGAGAGAGAGAGAGATCTTCAGTCCTCTTCAGATCTCAAATCTAAATCTTCAACCCCCAACTCCTCCCCAACCCAACAGCAGTATTCCCCCAGAAGCCAACAAACTGCCCAAGACCCGTCAACTTCTGTGTGAGAGCATCGCGGTCTTCGAAGCGCCGCTCCACAAAAGCAGCCGTCTCCGCAAGGTCCGGGGTGTGGTCGCGGGTCATGACGACCTCGGCGCTGGCGTAGATGGCGGCAACAGCGAGACGGCGCGAGTACCAGGCCGTGTCGACGGAGGCGTCGCCGGCCAGAGACAGGATGTCGTCTGCGAGGGCGTGCAGTTCGGCGAGGGAGAGAGGGATATTTCCGAGGAGGGACATTTGAGCGAGGGCCTATAAAGAATTGAGAATTAGTATACCCATACACACTCATATCCATATCCATACACACTCATGCAAGTGTATGCATGTATATATAAGAAAAAAAAAGGGGGGGGGAACTCACATCTTGCCACTGATCTTTAACATCCACATTCAACCCCAATCTCTCCAAAACCAACACCTTCACCTTTTCTTCAACAGACAACCCCAACCCCTTACCTTCGGGTCCCCGCTCCGCCGCAATCCGCGCAAACAGTCCACCCTCCTCGACCTTAGCTCGCAGCAGGCCGCGCCGACTAGCAAGCCAGAACAGGACCAGATCGAACTCGGCGCGCGGCAGCAGTTGCACCGAGACGTCGAGGAAGCCCGCGTCGCGCGCGCCGAGGGTCAGGGCGGCGGCGCTGAAACCGTGCGTGGGGATGTGGGCGAGGGCGGCGGATAGGATTGCGGTTTGCGAGTTTGTGTATTCGTGGGTTGGTTGGGGGTGGGGGTGGAGGGTTGAGTGGTAGGCGCGGAAATTATTTGAGGGGGTTTTTGTTGTTGTTGCTCTTATTGCTGGTAATGGTGAGGAGGGTGATGTGGGTGCTGATGATGCTGAGGATAGGAGGGCGCTGGGTCCGGCGAGGAAAGCATTGCGGTGAATGATGTTTGCGCTTGACCCCAGATGGGCTATGGCCCGTCGGGAGAGCGGACGGAGATGGGCGAGGTGAGCCATGGAGGGCGAGGGGATGGTAAGTAAGAGTGAGGAGAGGAAGTTGTTAGGCGGTCAGGTGGAAATGAAGTGCCGCCAAGTTGTACTTGGGCTCCACTCCGCTGAAAGTATACCTGGAAGAAGAAACTATAGATACTTCAGTTTTAACATGGAAGCAATTAATTAGTCTAACACGATATATATGGAATCAAAATGTGGGAATAGACCGAGAAAGCAAGACGATCAATTGTTTTCAGAAATAGGTTATCAAATTCAGCGCTATTTCTACACAGGACCAGCAGAGCCTCATAGCCCTTAACTGCTATCAACACTCAAGCCTCGACAAGATATGTGGAGATGCAGATCCTATTGGCCGACTGCTTAATGAAAATGATCGACAGGCTGCAGTTCAGGCAACTCATTCATCTACCCTGTCCACGTAGATACTTCATCTGAAATGACTACGAATTCCCAGTACAAACGCAGCACTCAATTGTAACATCGGTCTCTGATCAGGCCACCAGATCCCCTTTGACAAAAAAAGACAAACTCGGAACAGAAACATGGTGGGAATAAGGGAATCATCGGAGAGAAACGCAGCAAAGAAACACAGCCAGACAACGACCCTTGCATACAATTCCTCGTCGTTTACATGATCTGGTCCTGCGTAAGGCCGGCCGTCGGCTCGGCGCCCTCCATCATGTCCCCAGGACCGGGACCCGCGTTCAGGTACTTGACAAAGGTGATGCCCAGGGGGCGGCCACCGTACTGGTACCCGGTGAATTTGGCTGCGGATGGTTAGCAGGCTGGCTATTCCTTTATTTTCAATTTTGCGGTATGAAAACTCACCAATCGAGGTCTCGGCCGTGTCCGGCGTGTCGAACTCGACCACGCCCGTGCCACGGGAGCGGCCGTTCGGCTCGTACTGGATCTCAGCCCGCTCGACCTTGCCGATGGTCGAGAACAGATCGATCAAGTCTTCGTTGCAAGTCGACCAGGGCAACTGTCTTTGGGTTAGCATAGACGGCCACGGACAGTAGTTCACGTTAGCACTTACGTTGCGCACGTAGATAACCGCGCTCTTGTCGCCTCCAGAGGTGGCAAAGTCGGTGAAGGGGTTCGGCGGGCCCGCGGGAGCAGCGTTGTCGAATCCGCCCGCAAATCCACCGGGAGGACCGCCAAAGCCACCACGGAAACCACCACCAAAGCCACCGCGACCGGCGAAGCCGCCACGGCCAGCAAATCCACCACGACCGCCAAATCCGCCGTAGCCTCCGCGGCCGCCGAAGCCAGGACCGGGACCGGCAAAGCGATCCTCGCGAACCTCCAGCGTGCGACCCTGCCAGTCGTATCCGTTAAACTGCGCGATGGCGTTGCGCGCGTCGTCCGGAGACTCAAACGCGACGATACCAGAGCCCTTGGGGCGGCCGGTGGGGTCAGTGTGCACATCGGCGCGGATGACGGCACCCTGGTGGGCTACAAAAAAAGAAAAGAGGGTGGGTCAATTCACCAAACGCTCACACAAGATCACTACTCGAGAAGATTCCCTCTTCTACACTTACCTGCCTGGCGGAACAAATCCTTCAGATCTTGCCAGCCAACGTTGAACGGGAGCTACATCATCCGGTTAACGGGGGGCCCAACCCAGGGGCACATCAGGGACAGAAGGAGAACAAACGTTGGCCACATAAAGTTGTCGACCACCGCCGCCGGCGCCGCCGGGGCCACCGGCACCACCGAAGCCACCGCCGAAACCTCCGCGGCCACCGAATTCACCACGCGGGGGACCGCCGACGAAACGGGGTTCGGCTTCGCGGTCCTAATGCAACAATCAGTGTCGATCCAAGCACAGAAGACCAATCGAGTCCTACCTCGCGGACGTAGACAAGACGCCCCATCAGGTTTTGGTTGCTAAGCGTGTTGACGGCGTTTTGTGCTTGCTCCCTGGTCGCGTATTCCACAATCCTGTCGCGCATTAGCTTGTTATCATATTTTGATTCGAAACGATCCATCAACTTACCCGCATCCCTACAATATCCGGACAGCCAGGCCCAGCCCGTCAACCCAACAGTCCAAGCAAGGTAACCAAGAAAACCACGAGAAATCGGGGAAGTGAAAAAAAAGGAACCAGCCTCTCTACGCATTGGCGCCCACCTTCGACATTCCATTTGGAAGAAGCAACACATCGGCGAAGAGAACTTCTCCAGCTGTACGGCGCAAACGGTGAAAAAAGAAACCCCGCCGGTCAGCCTTCAATCCTTCCAGCATCTCACGAAACGACCCCCACGGCGCGACCCTGCTCACCCTGTCTCATAAAGTCCTTGAGGTGATGCCACTTGACATCATAGGAAAGGTTGCCCACATAGACCCGGCGGTCTTGCTGGGACGAGTCGCGAACCGATTGCATCATGTTCTCTTTGGCGGCGGAACGATCCTCAAACGATCTACCCGGATAACCACTGCGTCCACCGTAAGACGAGTCCGACGGTCCAGCAGCACCAGAAGCACTCAGCGGAGTTCGTGAACGGCGCTCACTGCGACGATAATCGTCACGACTGCGAGAGCGACTGCGCGGCGAGTACGAGCGACGGCTACGTCGGGGACTGCGAGAAGAGCGACGACGGGGCGATCGGGACCTCTCACGCTGCATGCGGTCAGAGTCAGAGTATCCAGACATGAAAGAGGATCGGCCAAAAATAGAAAAGAAAAGAAAAGAAGCAGGTGGTCGAATGGGGCCGGAGAACTGGGGGAAAAGGGACAAGGCGCGGATGATCGCAGTTCGAGGGGCGATCGGGGTCCTCGGCCCGGGTCAGGTGACCATGCGCCCAGCTTGTCTCAGGTCGAGGACCCCGGGGGACGGGGAGAGGGGGGCTTTCACTGCGCACACACTAGGTGTGGTCGCAAATTGAAAAAACACGCGATCGGGTAGGGGGTGTCTCAGGCTTCAAGGTCACAGATGGCTCGAGGATATCTGATGGAACAAGTGCTGGTTTCCGCCCCACGCACTGACCATTCGGGATGCGATGGATAATCGCATCCCCCCTCATCCCCAGATCTCGCATTTAAACAAAGAAAGAAACAACGAAACAGGGAGAAAGTAGGATAAAAAAAAGAAGGAATAAGAAATAAACAGATGAACTAAGGAGAGAAAAAAACATACTTGGTATGGTCGATAAACGTCGGCTAGGGGGAGTCAGCAAAGAAGAAACGATGGAAGAAAGAAAAGAAGAGAAAAGGAGGGGAGAGAGAAAGGATCAAAGGTTGAGGAGCGCGAGACACGATGATTGGATGGTTGGAATGCTGAGAATGTACCCAGGGGGGAGTAAAATCACAGTATTACAGGATACGCAACGGGGAGAACAGGAAACCAGAAATCATCAAATAATAACAATCAAATCAAAACGGTGAGACAATGGGCACCCACCCATGATCGAGAGAGAGCGCGTGGAGGTAAGACGCGTATGAGAAAAAGTGTCAGGAGAAAAGAAAGAAGAGATGGAAAGGCGGAGAGAAGCAAGAAACATGAGGGTTTTGGACATCGCCTTGACAGCTCACGGGATTCAAGGGGCCCCCACCGCCCCGGGCATTCTGTAGTCTTTGGCGTGACCTCCGTTAATACTTCACTATCAGGATATCCTAGATGTCTATGGGTACTTGGTACCGAATTGCCCTGTACACCCCTGCAGGAGTGTATTTCAGTTACTCGATCAAATGCCACGCCCCCTATACATCTTGAAGGGAAAAAAAGGATTGTTAGAGTGCATTGGCATTTCAGATCACACCTCTAGAAGGGAATCTTGGGAGAAAAATCAAGTAAAACAAAAAAAAAAAAAATAAAGAGAAATAAAAAGAAGAAACAAATAAAAAAAGAGATCGGAACAATCACATAGAAACGAAAGAGCAGGTGGTCAACACCCCTGGGAATCAAAGAATAAAGCAAAAAAAAAACAAACTTGTTGCGCCACATCTGAAATGAACGCCTGCGGCATGATTCTTGCCGAGAAAAAGAAAAAAAAAATGCCTGAGAGGCGCAGACCAGAACGAGAGGACCAAAACGCCTAAAAGCAAGCTAGGACGGATTGTAGCAGGCAAACAAGTGTTACATGTATAAACACAAAACGAATCAAAGGGCAGAGGGACTCGGTCATGCGGCCACATTGGTGGGTGGGAAGCGGCCGGGGATCTTCATGTCAAGGGCAACAATACTGTCGGTCTTGGGCCGTGTCAGATCAGGTCCGGTTTTGGCATTGCCGGATTTCTCCACGATGCCACCAGCCGGTAGACCATCGGGTTCGCCCGAACCGACAACCTCGGGGATGGTGGATTTCGGGTTATCCTCCACAGAGGTAGCCATGGTGTTGTTCGTATACTCTGTGCCATTTGTGTTGGTGGGTACGGTTGATACACTTTCGCGACGAGCCACCTGGCCCGGAGGAGCCGAATGGTCACGGCGATCCACCACGCCGACGCCCAGCATGGAGGCATGATCTCCATCGGATCGAATCTCTCGATCCTCGGTACGATTCACCGGTTCTGGCTGGCTCTGCTGCTTGGTAACAATGGCGGTAGGTCCGATCCAGTCACCGTAGTAGCTGTCGTGTCGACTCACGCGGGACCGAGATGGATCTTCCTGGCCCGTCTGGGAGGGGCGGTGATCTGTGTTGACCAACCGCGAATCATCCAGAGCACTATCTCCATCTGGGATAGAACCCGCAGCGACCAGCATATCTCTGCCGACGGAGCTATCACCGCTGGATGGGGACAAGGGTGCCTGGAGGTGCCGATCAATCTGAACATCGCTGGGGAAAGCGCCGCCGGGTTGACGAGTGGCCGACGTGGGCCGATCTTGAGCCAAGACGACCGATTCAGCGGAGTACGGAGTGCGGTCGGCCTCGTCGTCCTCCATGACTTCACTGTTCGTGGACATGCCACTCACGCTGCGGACGTGCCGCCGGACAAAGGCATTGCGCGCCTCGCCCGTCTTATTGATCAGGCTTTCGATATCCTCATACCACGACATCATGGTGTCGTGTGACTCGGCGCGGAACACCCATGAGTGACCCCGATGCATGGCCCCGGTCTGACGCCCCTTGAGCATAAACTTGTGGGAGCTCGAGTCCGGCTGCGAGTGCGAGCCGAGCTTCTGCTCGGGCAGGTACAACGACATGACAGGAGTTTGCCATGCCACGCGGTCGGCTGACTTGAATTCATGCAGATGTGTCGGCGACAAAACGTACCTAGAATTCTGTCAGATAAAAGTCACCACCCGAACAAACGGGTAACTTACCAGCCAGGAGTATAGCTCTTCAGATACTTGCTCTTGCGCTCCAGCATTCCAGCTCTCACTTCGGCAGCAGCCGGGTGATCTTTGCCGGGGTAGGTGATGTTCTCCACATTCCGGAGTGGGATCCGGGGGTCGACCAATTCGTCGGTGTTGGCTACAAACGAGTTCCACTCGTGGTCCTGGGGCATGGAAATGGGACCCACCCGGAGTTTCTCGATGGTGTCATAGGCCTCGTCGGCCTCGCGCCGGAGAATGCTGGCGTAGGCGTTGTAGGCTTTCTGGATTTCGCTTACTACGATCGACTCTAATTCACGGCCCGAGTTCTCCAAGTTCAAGAATGCCTGTCCATGTGTCGTTAGCGTGGCGATCAAGGTGGGGAAATCGGGGTAACAAACCCGATGCAAGTAGTTCTCCTCTTCGATCTGCTTCTCAACCTGCCGTTCGACGTTGAGGCGCATGATGAACGGATCACCTTTGCCCGACGTCGCAGAGGGATCGGTGTCGACCAGGCCCAGGGCTTCGTGCAAGTTGCGGACTGACTTGCGGGTACCATCGATCTCCTTCTCGACCGAGTTCTTAAAATCTCCCGAGAGACTCTTGATTTCCTTGGTCTTCTTTTGCAGATCGCTCCGAAGTCCCGTCAATTGGCTGATGACTTCAATCTCCACCTCGACCGCCTTGTTGGCTTCCGTATACCCTTGTCGGTGGAAGTCTCGGAGAATCTCCGTCGCATCGGCCAGACCGCCAGATTGGAGGAAACCCGGTGGAATCGATTGGTTGTTGACGACATTGGACGCCGATAGGAATAGCTTCGACCGGGTTTCATAGGATTTCTGAACTTCCTTGAAGAAAACGATCAGGTCCTTCAGAACCTTCCTCCAGGCTGGGCAAATGTTAGTGAAGGATCGACAGAGGGGAGGGGAGGGGGAAGAAACGGGAACAACATACCTTGAAACCGAAAAGCGAGCACCTCGGTCGGGTTGCCGTTGGTGGGGATCGGGACCGCGAAAGCGCTATTGACGTCTTCGGTTCCGTCGGGATTGTATTTCTCGCGGTCGCCCAAGCTGAGACTTCTCACACTGCCGGCGCGAAGACTTCGGCGACTCCCATTACGTCGCAGGCTCCCCTTTTTACTCAAGGAGGCTTTCTTCCGCAGGGTCCCCGAGCGGGATGGGGTGGGCGATCGGACTCGGGACATTTGCGAGGTTGACCGCTGCACGGCGGGGCCATCGAGGACCACCGAGCTGCGGTGACTGGCCGTGTCAAAGTCCTCTTTGAATCGGGGGTTCTGGGCAACCTGAGGCTGGTCGAGGGCGCCGTGGCTGTAGTGGAGAGCCGAGGGGCTTCCTGCGTAGGAGCTGGGTCGGGACGAGGAGCGGGGTCCATAACCGCGACTCAACACCCCGGGGTCATTGGGGTGTGGCATCATGTATGCATCCTGCACGGGTGTCTGTGGCCGCGCGGCCATAGCCATCATAGCGAGAACGTGGGTGTGGGATGGGCCCTGCAGCGACCCGTTTCGGAGAGAAAAAGAAGAATCGCGAAATAAATTGGGAGTAGGGGAGAAGGAACAAGGGAAAAAGGGTAATGATAAGCCGAAGTGGCGCAAGAGATGGTTACCAGGCGAACGGGGGGAAATGGATCTGGACCTGATTTGCGGGGAGGTTGGACTCGTCGAAACCGGGTTGAAGAAGGGTCGAATGGAGGATCAGCCTTGCCCCACAGACTATGGAAATAAAAAGGAGACGGTCCCCGAGAATATGAGAGGAAGAGAAAAAGGAGAGAAATAGCGGGGGACCAGCAATGAAAAGGGGGCCGAAATTGAAGCCAAAGCCCCAAAATGTAGAGATGACGTCTACGAAAGAGAAAGAGAAGGGGGGGGGAGAGAGAGAGAGGGTCGACTGCGAGTGATGACGAGAACCGGGAGCGCCGGGAACTATGCAAAAGTTAAGATGGTTGACGTAGAGGACTCGGAAGTGCGGGCCGTATGCATGCCACTTATTTTGATTGTGATTTTGATTTCATGTCGAGTTCGATATTTCTCTTTCTCTTTCTATATCGATTTAATTTAAGAGAAAAAGAGGATTTCAATCTGGTTGCCTGTTCAGGGTGTGGCGGTGATCCACGCGATTTGTGGCTCAGCCTGAAAAAGGGGGCATTCGATAGATGTTCTATACTTCCATGCTGCTTCCCTTACATTTTAGAGATTACACCTTACACAAAAATCTCCGGATCGGAGAAACAAATGATTCATGTGAGGGGTTTCTCTCGTTTTTGGTCCTTCTGCCACCTGGACTTGGACACAATTCCGAGAATTCCCTGGTTGTGCCAACCCCTCAGTGACATGCTTGGTTGAGTCGATGGTTGGAAGTAACCGTGGATATTATTTCTAGTATGCGGATATGGTGTCCCTAGGGAGACTTTCTATGTGAATTTTCAGCAAAAGGTGACCTTGGGCACAGTTCTGTTGCCCCATGGACATTGGATATATCCGCGCTATCATTGGACGTTGAGCACCCTTGATATACATCCAAAATACTTCCATGTTCTTCATTGGATACTCCGGTCGGATATTGCTTCTGCTGTGACAATCACTTACTGGCGAACAGCACAAACCCTACTAGATTTCTTGGGAATATTGACCAAGACCTCATCAATGACACTACAAAGTCACTTTTAGACAGAAGAAAACCTCATCGGATTGATGTGTCCGGTATGCTAGATAGGCAACGTGATATCGAGGGGGGGGTAATTTACACAAAATAGTGACTGCGAAGGGGGCAAGGGGAAAACAAAGAAATGTAAGTTTATGATGCAGGCACAGGCGATGTAGGAACCTCGACACCATAAGCTTCCTTGATGCGCTCCCGGCGGCGTTCTTCATAGTTCTGGCCGAAGAGCCCTAGTAAAATCAAAGTTAGTATAATGGAAATATGACAGTCTCAGACAGGCAATTTTAATCCATCACACATACCGCGGCCTTCACCCAATTCAGCCAGGGTCTGCTCGGCGGGGCTCTGGTACGCCTTCCGCAGCTGCTGTCGACGCTCAAACTCATCCACCGACGTGTCTTTCTTGTATCCAAAGAGTGATCCACCCGTGTACTCAAAGGCAGTCATGGCAGTCGACAGCGCAACCCCGTAACCCAGCAAGGCGGGGAATGTGCGGACTATACACCCGGGTTAGTTTTCATGCACCCAGCACACCCAATCCTCACTCAATCTTGAGACTGACCTCGGAGACCAAGAATGGTACCAGAGAAGAAGCCACCCAGAGCAACGTTCCAGTGATCCTCCTGCTCTCGTAGGTTGGCCGAAGCGGTCTTGACGAATTCATAGGTACCACCCATGGCCGCTGGCAATATTTAATCAGCATCGTCCCTCTTTGAGTGATAGATTCCAACAATGTCCATACCGAAGATACCGATGGTTCCCCCGCTGCGCATGAACACGCCCAGTGGTCCGACATTCCGCTTGACGAGCGTGTTCTGCACAGCTGATGCAAAAAGACCAGCCCCACCAGTGAGGGTAGTGGCCTTCAATGCTGCCGAAATAGCATCCTTGGGGTGGTAGCTGTGATCTTCAGCGTGGTGCGCCATGGTGTGGAATGGTAGGGATGGGCTTGCGGACGGGGATGTTGTCGAGGTCGGATTTTGGTGGGTTCTGCTTGAACACACCGCCTTCGCCACCGCCCATCACTGAACATGAGAGAGCTATGGGATTCTACTTCTTCTGGAACACGGACTATGCTAGCAAAATTTCTCTTTTCATTCGATTTTCTAGCCTTGAATTCATTCTAAACACCTTCATTGTTTTGTTTGCTCTCTTGCTATATCTCCATTTTGTGCAGTTGCAGATCCTCCATCCCAAGCTTGTCGCCTGGTGCCAAGCGCGGTGGACTCCCCGCTGTTTCTCCGCTGTGATTCCATCACCTTGGAGCTCCTCCCGCTTGGATGCGCTGAGGCAGTTTGATCCTTTGTGTGACCCTATGGGTATTCAATACCCAGGAAAGCTCTAGGCTCACCAAAGACAAAAAAAGGACAGCACCGAAATCATTCCTGGTCTGTGAGGTCAGAACAGCTGAATTCATGGCGCTTCCACAGAAAGCTGGTAATTAATCTAGTGGAACCCCTCTTGGTCCTCTAATATACTAACATATTGATGTGCTGGATTCTCTAGGCAAGACTACACCTCGTTTGGTTGAGGATGTCTATCTGTATGACCCCGCGCAAGTTCCAGGCACAGGTCGCAACTTGCTCTCCCAAGTCCCTCCAGTGTACTCAGAACACCACAACGGCTCATTCGACTTTATATCACCAGCAGCATGTCGGCACAACTATGTCACCAAGGCAAACCAAACCAACATAGCCCCGGAGGCCCTTCGGAAGCGGCCCGGGGCATCGTCCAAAGTGTCGGCCATGTGCTCAAAGTGCCGTTGTCACCTCCAGGTGGTGGTCAATTATCCGTCCCGTCCAAACCCCTCGAGTCACATCCATCACCTGGTCTATAAGTCAGGGAGACAGAAGGGAGGTGCTTCCACTGTGGAGATGACGGGGAAAGGGCAGGTTGCAGAGACGTTCCACTATCGATGCTCCCACCTTTCTTGCGCGGCCATGGTGTCCCTCCGAGTCCTGTCGCCAGTCCTCAGTCCTCAATTTGTGCATCTTTTAACTGACCCGGACTCGTTGCGTAAGCGAGCTGATGAGGCATTTGCGACTCATCCGGAACGACTGGAAGGAATGGCTCCTCCTCTGCCAATCAACGTTATGGACAACTTGCGTATGTACATCAGCAATGCTCTACATGATAGCCAACCCGGCAGGAGCATTCCTTCGACCAACAAGAGGTTCATGGTCTCTTTCGGTGTCGAGGGAGCCCCTTGTAAAGAGCTACTGGAGTTTCTAGATTTTACTTACTTCGAGGTTTGTTACACTTCTGTATTCCTATCACAGATTTTGCTAACTCCAACATCCCAGAACGAGGGCGTCTGGCGACCCCCACAAGTGAATTCCACCACCGAGAAGCCCTACCAAGACACCAGCATCATTTTCCTTGATGATGTTGTCCATGAACTGCTTGCTTTGATACACAGTCAGCCCGCATCGGAAAAGAGAGTCTCTCGGGTCGCCCCGCTTCCTTCTCTGGCGTTGAACGATATCTTGTTTGCCTTGGATGCATCGGAATGTTCGTATACCTCGATGACTTGTCCTTGATGAGATGGCTAATTGGAGCCTTAGACCCGAAATCCCCTCGCGCACAAGAGTTCGAAATGCCATCTGCTCCGTTAGTTCATCCCTCACCCCCGTCTGCCAGTTTTCACTCTAATGTTCGCTTGCCATGGAAAAGGTTTTACGAAGACCTCGGGGTAGTGGAAAATATGTCTTCCGCGACAATTGTGGAAGCGTACAATCAACAAGTGTCGGTGGACCCTGCAAGGGCACCATTTTACTTGAAATGTCTCAAGTCAATAGGCACACTCCGGGGTGGCCAAGACTGGGATATAATCGATCAAGCTGTTCAGGTGGCCTACTCCGAAGGAAAATATACGGACGATGATGTGGTCGAAGCCTACAAATATTTCGGGCTTTGGCACGATGACCCCAATCTCACCGATGACAGCATCATCGGCAAGTTCTATGCGTTCTTGAGCTCCACCAACCAGGAAACGGAGGCACGCCAACAGTTGTGGCGGATAGGCCACAGTAGACGAAGTGAGCGCATCATATTTGCCTCGGAAGAACGTGAGTCAATGCAGTAGTAATTGCGCTTATGGCTTGAATTGTTGCTGAGACCAGGTAACAGGTGTATCGACTGTTGAGCAAGCCCAAGTCTTCCTGGGTGTGGACGATCAAACCCCAGACGACTTTATCACCACGATGTACACAGCAAAGGTATGCGCTTTGAGCCTGAAATTAGTCCACAGCTTGTTGACCCAAGTGCTCGGCCGGCTACCCAGATCAACGATAGTCCCTCAAGCAAGGATCTGGCAACCCGTGCGGTCAAACTCATCGCCGACGCGAGAAACTCAGTTGGATTAAATCATTTCATCAACACCGGGGAAACAGTCGCTAGTGAGATGGACATTGGTGATGCCTATCGCTTACTTCAGATCCCGGACCGAACTGCGGACGAAGAGGCAATCATGGCGGCATACACAATCTGTGTCGATGACAATCCAGAGAAGACCGAAGACTACAATCGTGCTTTGAACATCATCGCGAAGGAGATGAACAGCCCAATGCTCAGGAACATGGCAGGAATCACGACTGAGCCAGAACAGAATCTGGCAGATTGGCCCGTTGGCCTGCAGAATATCGGGAATACGTGCTATCTCAACAGTCTTCTCCAGTTCTACTTTTCCGTGCAGCCTTTCCGATCAATGGTCTTGGACTATGAGAATTTCCAGCTGGATTTGGATGACCAAGAGACGTTAGAAAAGAAACAAGTGGGATCGCGCAAGGTGGTGAAGAAAGAGGTCGAGCGGTCCCAACGATGTGAGTTTCATTATCGGAATCTGACTCATATTTCTTTGAAGCTAACATATCAAAGTCCTTGGAGAGCTGCGTGTTCTATTTCAAGACATGATCACTTCGCCCCAATCTGCGGTCACACCTGGTCAAGAACTCGCTCGGTTAACCCTAATAAGTCCAGAGAATGAGACAGCCATCCGCCGCAGATCGACCATCTCGGCTGGTCGATCACAAAGTCTTGGTGACATCGGTGGGGCACCTATTTTGGGACCCCTCGGGCCGCCGCAGCCCATCCTCGAGGATCAGCCAACCCAGTCTCTGGCTGCCGATATCGGCGATTCAGGCCCTGGTAAAGATCCCATGGCCAGCGATGTGGACAGTGAAGCCACATTGGTGTCTGAGGGCAATAGGAATGACAACTCGGCACCAACTGAAAGCAAGGAAAACATCCCGCCGCCGGAAGACGCAGCCGAGTCTGAGTCCAAGCCGGACCCGAAAATAAACACCAACGATAGTATCCCCCCAAGGCCTGAACTGCCCAGTCGGCCGCCTCCAGTGCCTCCTCGTCCGTCCACAAAAATCGACAGACAGAAACAATTGATCGAAGAAGTAGAGATCGGTGCTCAGCAGGATGTGACCGAAGTTATCAACAATGTTTTGTTTCAGAGCCAATGCGCCATCAAGCCTCGAGGATTCTCCCAGGACGGTGAACAGCTCGATCAGATCAAAGAGTATTTATCACCAATCCAGAGTTTGATTTCCGCATGCTAATTTGGGTTTATTTTTCCAGCTTGTTCTACGGCCGTACTCGGTCTTATATCTCCACCGAGGGAGGGACACGATCGAAAGAAGAGTGGTGGTGCGATATCAAGGTTGACGTCGCCAGCGGGTCGCGAGACATCTACTCTGCCATCGATGGGGCATTTGATGTCCAGAGGATCAGCGTTGGGAACTCCACCGCGGAGCAGTATGGTTCCATTAGCCAACTTCCTCCAGTTCTTCAGGTCCAGGTGCAGCGCGTCCAGTTCGATGCGGTGAAGAAGAGCTCTTTCAAATCGACGGATCATCTAGAGCTGCTCGAGACGATCTACATGGATCGATACATGGACACTTCGAAGCCGGAGATTGTGGACCGACGGCGACAATGCTGGGAATGGAAGAAATCCCTCAAATCACTGGAAGATCGCCGCCTCGAACTGCTTCGCAAAGATGTATGGGAATCAGCTGTCGAATGATCCATGTTGTATTCATGTGGGCTGATCTTTCCATAGGATAATGACGGAGTTGATATGTCGACTTTGTTCAGAACCACCCAGGATGCACTCCAAGACCTTGCGGACATTGAGGGTGGTCCTGGGTATGATGCCATGGACTTCGACTCGCAATTGTTTGAGGACCTTGATCAGCTTTCGGAGATTGCGACGAGCGAGCTCCACTGTAAGAAACCTTCATGAATGTTGCTGCATACACAGCCTAATTTGACCGTGACAGCCGTCGAGCAAGAGATCAAGAACACCCAGACCATGATCTCCAGCCAGTTTGCCGACTACCGAAACCTCCCCTACCGACTCTACGCCGTGTTCGTGCACCATGGATCTGTCTCCTTTGGCCACTACTACATCTACATCTATGATTTTCGCAAGGATCTGTGGCGCAAGTACAACGACGAGTACGTGACCGAGGTGCAAAACGTGGATGAGATTTTCAAGGAAGACGGAACCCGCAACCCACCCACGCCCTATTTCCTTGTCTATGTCCACGACCAGCTGAAAGACCGACTGGCCAACCCGGTTTGCCGTGATATTATCGATCCCATGTCCGGGTTCCAAGTCACCGAAACCCCGATTGCCATGCAGGGTGTCCATGCCATGAAACCCTCCGAAGACATGGACGTGGACCCCCCCCCATACCACGAAGCCAGTGGCGCCCCAGGTACGATAGATATTTATCTTGACGACAGCCTTGACAGCCTTGACTCTCTGAGCAACCAAGAGGCACACCCAAACTGGCACTCACATTCCGCTGACGACTCATACTGGTAGATTCGACGGTCGATTCTGCCCTGGCAAACCCCTTGAAGCGCAAGAGTGAAGATGCTGGTCGCCCTGTTCTAGAGAATTGAGAGTGAGAGGCATGCCGTGATGTATGATTGCATTATTTTCTCCATGTTTCCCCCTATTGTCATTCCCCCCGCACTACACATATCATGTCTGATATATCTGCATGAGTTGAGCGTCATGTTTGTGTCTTTCCCTTTTTTTTTTTTTTTTTTTAATCCAGCATGCACATAGCAAGATACCATGTGAAAGATCATGTTGGATTTGCACTGTTCGAATGAAGACAAATACATCATATTAGAGGTTCAACTCTGTGTATTTAGTGGTATATTGTGGAAGAATTATTGTTGATCCCTGGATAGACTAGTGAGAGATGGTCAAAGACAGCCTTGACAGCTAGCCCTGGGAACATCTATGGATACCTACGTTTGCCTTCTTTCTTCTCTTAGATATTCTGTCTACTGCTACATCTCCCTCCCCCTATTTTCTGCTTTCTGCTTTCTGCCCCTATTCCTTTTCTTCTTCTTCACCATCTCCATCCTCTTATTCACTCTACCCCATCTCATCCAGCCTTCACCATGGATAATCTGCTAGCCCATTCGCCGGAGGAGATCATCATCCTAGTCATTGATTTCCTGGAGGACATCACTGTGTCCACGACCATTGAGCAACTTAAGAAGTTGCGACTGTCCCATCCTCGACTTGCTCACTCTTCTCAAATCCAGTAGAAGCTCTTCAGTTCAGTCGTCAAGGCATCCCCTGAGCAAAATGCCTTGCTCCAAACCACTAACCTCGACAAAATGAGTCCGCTCGTCAAGCGAGTTGTTTTCAACCCGGTGAAATACAACTGGGGGATTGGAATCAATGTCTGACTGTGGCGTTCGGTGGCGGGTGGACGAGGATGAAGAGGATGAAGAGTTGGATTGGGAGTTCGATGATAAGGATTCATATGAAGGACTCTTTATGCCCTGGAACGAGGAATCCAGTGTCTATGAGTCCGATTACGGGGATTTCGATGATGAGGAGTCCAATATCGAGGGGTCGGATATCGACGACTCTGACGACGAGGAAGGGTCCGTAGATGACGAGTCAGATAAAGAGTAGATATGATGTTAATGCATATTCGAACACCATCAGTATCATAAAGAACTAGATGTAAGACGATTGTTGAAATCTGGCGTTATGGAGTGCTGCTACTAGGTCAAAAGCAATATCAACCCCAATAGCAAATAGCTCGCCCCAGCGATAATTCATCCATCAATTTGATGCCTTCACAGCAACCAAGACTCATCCCCTAGGCGCCATTATCCATCAAGTCTATATAGTCCTGGTGAACTGGCGATGTCCTCACGAGCTGAGTCAGCCCCAGCGGCCCGCGGATCGGAATCGGATCGGCTCTGGGATCGGCTGCTGGAGAGAGACTGCAAGTACCTACCCCCAGTCCCAGTCCCTGATGTCCTTCAAATTCCTCAAGGGGAGAGAGCCTCCAAGAACAAATTTTTGGCTCTTGCTCGATATTTGATCTTCAATTTTCTGTCCAGCTCGAGTCCGGTGTGAAGCAGCGTAGTGCCCACCGGAAATACACATAGCCGGGGGACCAAGCTGCGGGGCATTTCCCGGGGAAATCCATCCTTCGGGACTGGTTCCGCCCTTGTTGCCGCCCGGGGCTATAAGAGGTGGTGACTGCCGGCCATTTCCTCTGGGATTTTTTTTTAGCTTATACTTGTGCTGGTGCTGTCTGCTGCCCTCCTCGAATCTTTTTAATTCCTTCGTGCCACTCCCTCTTCAGCAACCATGCCGTCTCAAGTGGCAACATGCTTGCGCGTTGCGCGACAGTTCTCTGCGGACCCAGCCAAGGTGAGCAAAACGATCTACCATCCTGAATTAGAGCGAAGGAAACCCCAATTTCTAACACTGTTTCAACTCGGCAGCACCAACGCTTCCTTGCTCGTGCATTCTCCAGCAGCGTCCGCCGAAGTGAAATCAACAAGGTGTTCCCGTCCGCGGAGGTGGCCGTCAAGGACATGAAGTCGAACAGCACCCTGCTGGCCGGTGGATTCGGGCTCTCGGGCGTGCCGGACACGCTGATCAACGCAGTGCGGGATAACCCGTCGATCACAGGTCTGACAGTAGCAAGCAATAACGCCGGCGTGGACGGATCCGGGCTGGGCCTACTCCTGCAGTCGAAACAGATCAAGAAGATGATTGCCAGCTACGTGGGCGAGAACAAGACCTTCGAGCGCATGTACTTGACGGGCGAGATCGAGCTTGAGTTGACGCCGCAGGGCACACTGGCAGAGCGCTGCCGGTCGGGTGGCGCAGGCGTCCCCGCTTTCTACACGCCAGCAGCATTTGGCACGGTGGTGCAGACGGGTGACCTGCCGCTGCGACACAACAGTGATGGCACGGTGGCGCTATACAGCCAGCCGCGCGACACGAAGGTGTTTGACGGCAAGAGCTACGTGATGGAGGAGGCGATCAAGGGCGACTACGCCTTCGTCAAGGCCTGGAAGGCCGACAAGCTGGGCAACTGCCAGTTCCGGTATGCCGCGGCCAACTTCAACGGTGCCATGGGCCGCAACGCCAAGATGACCATCGTGGAGGCTGAGCATATCGTCGAGCCCGGCGAGATTGATCCCGCCGCTATTCACCTGCCTGGCATTTATGTCAAGCGCGTCATCCAGAGCACCGCCGACAAGAAGATCGAGAAGTACACTTTTGCCAAGGAGGAGGGTGCTGACACCTCTGCTCTGGGCAAGGGTGACACGGCCAGCAAGCGTGAGCGCATCGTCCGCCGCGCTGCCAAGGAGTTCAAGAACGGCATGTATGCCAACCTCGGTATTGGCATGCCCATGCTCGCGCCCAACTTCGTCGATCCCTCTGTCGAGGTGACTTTGCAGTCTGAGAACGGCATCCTCGGCCTGGGCCCCTACCCCAAGAAGGGTAATGAGGACCCGGATCTCATCAACGCGGGCAAGGAGACCGTCACGCTCAATCCTGGCGCCGCGTGCTTCGGTAGTGATGAGTCATTTGGCATGATTCGCTCCGGCCGTATCGACCTGACCATCCTGGGCGCCATGCAGGTCAGTGCCAAGGGTGATTTGGCTAACTGTATGTTTCTCCCGTTGTTTCTTTTTTTGGGTTCCAAAAACAATATCATTAACACGTTTTCTCTCAGGGATGCTCCCCGGCAAGATCAAGGGCTTTGGCGGTGCCATGGACCTTGTCTCAAACCCGTCCGCCACCAAGGTCGTCGTCACTATGGAACACACCGACAAGAAGGGCAACCCCAAGATCGTCAAGCAGTGCGAGTTCCCCCTGACCGGCCCGGCTTGCGTCAGCCGCATCATCACCGACCTCTGTGTGTTTGATGTCGATTTCACGGATGGCTTGACCTTGATTGAGGTTGCTGACGGTGTCACCGTCGAGGAGGTCAAGGCCAAGACCGAGGCGCCTTTCAAGGTCGCCGATGACCTGAAGCCTATGCTGTAATGCGAAGAATCGCATTCGAAAATTTGGTTTACAGTTCCGTCCTGTTGAAGCGTGCATTTGGGCTTTTCTTTGGGTGTTCTCCTGTATATACAATTTGGTGGAGTTCGGCTGTAAAGGTCAGATTTCTCATGCAAGTTATTGATGTCTTCGCCGAGTAATCTCGAGATATGTTTTCTTTTCCGCTTCTAATACACTCGAGTAGTAATCATACAGCAGTAAGAAAGAAGAAAGGTATATATCAGTACAAGTAAAACCATGCAATAACCGGTCCTCAAAAAAAGCAAATGCCCCCGGTGGAATTAAAGCCATTAGATCATGGATAGATCTACATCCCCAAGAATCATCACGTCAACCGAAGCAACCCGCCCAGCCGCTTCTTTAGCCGCCCAAGCCAATCCCGGTTCGGCGCCTCTTCGAACTCGCGAATCACATTGTCGTAGTGGTCTGGGTTACTTGCTGGCCGTCGCAGCTGCGGCAACAACGGATACCGGCGCGCAAAGCGGTTGTCCAGCAGTGATGACAGCGCTGTTAGCGAGGATTCGGAGATCTCGGGGACGGGTTGGGAAGAGGGTGTCTGGGCATTGGAGGAGGACTGTGGGAGACGGGATTGGAGGTAAGATTGGACGGAGACTGAGGCCGGGCGGACGGGGTCGGATGGCCAGTGGTTGATGAGGTGGGTGAGGCGAGACTGGAGGCCTCGAGGGTTGAGGGACTGGTATTGTTAGACGGTCTATCCTAGTTTGAATGAAGTATGCCGCACTCACCGGTGGCTTGGACATGGTGGACTGGCGATATAAAAAAAAAGGTGAGTTTCATCGGAAGTTCGCAGGCAAAAAGACCCGGGTTTCTGCCTGAGACATCAGGCGTCAAGACCCCATTCCTTGTTGCCTCTGGCTGGCCCGGCTTCTTCCATCCCTACACTCTCCCTCCCGATCTCCTTGGGTTATCATTCTTTGCATTCTAGCCTAAATTTCCTGTTTCCTTTGTCTATTCTTGTTCTTTTCCTTCACCGTCGCTAGCTCAGCTCGTCATGAGCTCGCAGCGCTATCAACGGGTACGGGCGCCCCCCCTCCACTGATCCCGTGTGACTCGGATGGAGCCCATCTTAAGACCGGGATAACGCTGACATCGAGATATCTAGGTGAATGCCCAAGATGAAGACGACGAATCGCATTCCTATCCGTTGAATCCTGCACAACCAAACCACTCATCCTCCTCTCCGCCTCCCTCTTTCCATTCCCGTTCATCGTCGCCATCGTCCCGGCGGTTACTGCACGGCGACTCGCGCCGCAATGAAGACCAGACCCTAGCCGACGCCTTTGGGGATGGAGATGAATCCGACGACGATAATGAGCCTGATGACAGGCAGCGCTTGATGCGAGCTGACCCGGATTTCCGGACTGCCGCCGACAATGGCCAGACCGCCACTGCATCGTCATCGGACTCCCGGATCGAAAACTATAGTCAAAGTCAAGGCCCCGGCACCCCCAGGCGGCCGACAATACTGCCGAGTTTTACGACGACGCCATCCGGGGGGAGTCGGGCGACCCCTGCATCCAACGATGGAGTCTTCGCCAATCTCGCGGCTAAGCCCTCGCGCGGCGAGAAGAACGAGGACCTTCCTCCGGTAAGTTCATGACTTATGGCACCACCGGCTTTCTGCAGATGACTGATGTTTGTTTGTGCTGTTAGTCCTACGAAGAAGCCGCTGCTGATGCGACGCCACCGTATTGGGAGACTACTATCCTGGCGCCTGGCATTTCGTCAGATGAAGTTTATATTGACGGGCTGCCTGTCGGGTCCTTCTTCTCGTTTGTGTGGAACGCCATGATCTCGATGTCGTTCCAGCTGGTCGGATTCCTACTCACCTACCTCCTGCACACTACCCACGCTGCGAAGAACGGCAGCCGAGCGGGCCTCGGTCTCACCTTAGTCCAATACGGCTTCTATATGAAGGGTGGTAGCGACCCTACGGGCTCCGATGGGGGTGCAGAGAACTACACTCCGCCGCCTGATCCTAACAGCCACAATTTTGATCCTAATAACGTCGGGGACGGCTCAAGCACAGGCGGCGGCGGCGGGATTTCGGCCATCGGTACTAGCGAGTGGATTTCATATGTTCTCATGATCGTCGGATGGTTTATCCTGATCCGCGCTGTCAGCGACTTCCTGCGGGCACGACGCCACGAGCAACTGGTACTACAAAGCCCGGATCGCGGGTTGGGTGTGCCGGTCATTGCAGAGGGCGAACGGTCCGAGACGGTCGTTTGAGGTCTATATGGATGGCGTTGAGGACTTGGAGTTTTGGTGCCTCCCTTCTTTATTCCCGCACAGCATTACCCTCCTTTTTTTCATATTTTCATTTCCTCGGTTCTATATCTTGGTCCTGTAGTTATTCTGGAGATACCAACTGTCGAATAAACGGATACGCGCGTGTAGATCCTGTTTCTACGTAAAGCGGCCACACTGCGCAAGCCGGCCACGTACTGCGCCACCCGTAGGCAACTTCATTTTTTCTCTCTTTTTCTTTTAGAGCCTTGGGATGAGGCTGTCGCCCTTGCGTCTGTCTCGGCGTCAGTGAGAGCAACCCAATTCCCGTCAGGCTCCGGTACCCAGGCCCACTGCCGAGCCACCCGTCATTGTTTATTTGCCCTTTCTTGGCTTCCCGCTTCAATCTTCTTCTTCTCAACATATTATCTCCCTTGAATCTCCGGGGCAGATCGCGGTCCTGCCCGCCATGTCTACCGCTGCGCCCCAAGGTCCTATCGAGGCTCGTTCGCTCTCGTCGATCACCGCTATCGCATCGAATCCCCCCGCCTACCCACGCAATCCCACCCACGAGAAGCTGGATTCGCTAGCGCTGTATATTGTGAGGGTTCCAGGCAGTAAAGGTGTGTGGCGATTCTGGATTATGTTATTTTCTCTCGTTCTCACTCAATCCCGGGCTTCTGCGTCCAGGTGGCGCGGACATTCTTGCCTTGCGATAAGCTGTAACTGACTGCGCCTGGTTCGCTCCGGTTTCTAGACATCTTTCTCTCCCCCCCCTCAAACCACCCACAAAAGCCAGCGTCTCGGCCGAGGCCATCAATGCGTCTCTGTACTATCTCCATGTTGCAACCCCGGACGACAATGCACTCCTACAGGAGGTGGAACTCGAGCGAGAAGATTCGGCTCACGTCCGAAAAGAAGCACAGGATGCCGCGGGTCCGGAGGATCCTGCGCAGCACGATTTCGCCCGACTGAATTACGTTCGTCGGAAGCCGGTTGGAGCGACCGGCGACTCAGGTCCTGGTCCTGAGCCTGAGCCTGACCCTGCCCCCGCAGTGGTGCAGCCCGAGAACGTTGCGCCTCCAGCCGTGTCGCGGCGGCCAGTCCCAATGCCCGAGGTCTCCGCAGAGAATGTTTCTTTCGCGGGGACCCCCGTTGCCAGTGTGCCTCCACCTCGTGACTCCGAGCTGCCAGGCGCGCCTCCCGTGGAGCCGGTGGTGACCAAGACCGCCATTCCGCGACGACCTCTACCTCCTCTCCCGCCGAATGAAGTGTCATGGTCTAATTCACCAACGGGCAACGACGAGCCTGGGGCATCGAACCAATGGAGTGCCTTTACCGGGAACCTCCAAAACCGAGGCCTCGAGGCTTGGAAAGAGAAGAGCAGGGAATTGTCGTCTGGTCGTCATAGCCTGGACTTTAATCGACCACAATTGCGGCCTATTTCAACAAATGACCGCCCTCAATCGCCGACGAGAAGCCCAGGGCAGTCACCCACGCGGCCGCGAAGGGCATATCCCGGCGCCCATGAAAACAAAGGCTTCCACCTCACGCTCATCCGGCGCGATCCCACCTCTGGCACGCAGTGGAACGTGGCAACGATCTCAACGCCACGGATGGATTGCAATGCCATTGATATCGAGATCTCCACGCCCGGATATAATCGATTTACCGGAACCAATGAGCCACTCTCACTTGCCAGCTTAGCAGCCAATCTTCCTCCAGGAATTAAGATCCCAGCGATGTCTGCCGTGCCAACGTCCCTGGAAGCTGAGCCTCCGCGCGCACCGGCAGCCGGGCCGCGCAAATTCCACCGGCAGGTCTGCGTGTCCAGGCCATTTGATGACTTCGTCTCGCCGGGCGACCGCACCTCGAATGACTACGGCAATGGCCACGGGCCGGAGGGGGCATCCTCGAAGCTGAAAAGTGGGTATTATATGTTCAAATCTCCGTGGAATGGCACCTGTACGTTCTCCAGCAGCGTCAACGGCCGCAGCCTGAAGTGCAAGCACATGATCCCCGGGCCCGGCGGCCATGTCCCAGCCACCAGCGAGAGCGACGCGTCTCCAGCCGTCACCGTCGCCGAGATCCGATTCAACACTCCCTTCCAAGCCGCCAACCTACACTCCCACGCCCACCACGCCGCACATCGACCGCACCCGCACCATATGTCGCCGTTCCATCTGAGCCAGAACCCAGCTGCCGCCCGAGACCCTACCTCCTCCGAAATCCCCAATTCCTACCCGGATCCAGCACCTCTAGATGGGGGCGTCCCGTCCACAGCATCCAAACGGAACTCCCTCTCCCAACTCCTCAACCCAAACACCTATAGTCGTCCGCGCGCCCGCTCGGGAGACAGCGCCGCCCTGCCGCCTCCCCCTTCCGACCCCAGATCCAATCTCCACCCGGCTGCCATCCTCCGCCGATCCTCCCTCCGTGCCCAGCGCTTTGCCCGCCAGAACCAATTTCCGCCCCATCACCACCACCGCAGCACTAGTACCAGCAGCGGTGGGCCGGACTCGGATGAGGACCGGCTTGATCTGTCGCTGGCACGGGAGCCTGCTGGTGGTGGGATGCGCGGGAAGAGTGCCAAGTTGGGGAAATTGATTATCGAGGACGAGGGGATCAAGATGCTGGATTTGGTGGTTGCTTCTTGTATGACAGTTTGGTGGCGCGGATATTACTATTGATCTTTTTTTTTTCTATTTTCTGATTCTTTTTTTCCCTTGTCTTTTATATGCATTGATTTTGGCAGGACTGCTGTGCATCCAGGGAGTTTTCCTTTATTTTTCTGGCATTTTTGAGCGATACGTACATACCGAGCAAGTTCATTTATTGCCTTTCAATTTCCATTTCCATTTCCATTTCCATTGTTTCACTTTGCTTTTGCTTTTTTCCCTTCTCATTTCCAGTTGCATCTGTCTACATCCACCTACCCAGGAACCAAGCACCAGGAACCTCTCTTCCTAGATAGACCAAGATCTATGTGAGAGTACATCGCATGGATAGATACTTTCAAAAAAAAACCAAAAAAAACCAAAAAAAACGCAAAAAAGGTTGGGAAGAAACCAGTGTATAAGAAGAAGAAAAGAGGAAGCAGAAAACGCAAGACATGGCACGAGAAGAACGATTCAAGCAGGGAACACACAGGTCCAAAAGGAAGCGAGTCGAACAAACACAGAAATAGAAAAGGAAGAGGAAGAAAATAGAAAAAAAGATATCATGCAATCGTCCAGTCTTTGGGAGGTATCTCTTGGCTAATTCATTAGATCGACATGCAGGGAAAAAACCAAGGGCTGCAATTGGCAAGGGATCGACCGCAATAACAATTCACTCAATGATGCACATCCATGCCGCGCTGCAGTGAGGACTCCAGGTCATTGTGGTGGGCGATGGCGGCCGCAGCCTCCTGGGGCTTGGGTTCCTCGGTGCGCCAGGCAGATTGTTGGTTATCGGGGATGGGGACGTTGGTCTGCTGAGCCATCTGCTGTTGCTGGGCAGCGTGAGCCTGGGACTGCTGGCGAACGACGGCGCGGAAGCGGATGACCTCGTCGAGGATCATGCGGCGCATCTCCTGGACGTCTTCGACGATCTCGAAGTGGAAATCGAACGTCGACGGGCAGGTGGGCTCGTCGGAGGCGTCGTGCCAGATTTGCAGGTAAGGATGCTCGAGGGCCTCCTCGACTGAGATCCGCGACGTCGGGTCGAACGCCAGCATGCGGTCCAGCAGATCCAGCGCATCAGGGTTGGCGTTGGGGAACAGCCGCTGGAAGGGCACCTTGGGCATGAACGGCAGGTTGCGTACGTACTCCTGCGCGCGCGGCGACCCGATCCGGGCGAGCGTCTCCTCGTTCGGTGTACCCAGGTAGTGCAGAATCTGGTTCAACTGGTCCACGTAGTCGCGACCCTTGAAGAACGGCCGTCCACCCAGGAGCTCGGCCAGAATGCAACCCACGGACCACACATCAACTAGAACACGATATGATGTGGTTAGCGATGCCAATCAAACCTGGATGAGACATGATAGAAAGAAATATTGCTAGACTTACTGGCCTTGGTATAGCTCTGGAAGCTCAACATGATCTCAGGCGCCCGGTACCATCTTGTCGCAACGTACTCGGTCATGTACCCAGCGTTCTCTTCCGGGTCGATTGAGAACCCACGGGCCAGTCCAAAATCACAGATCTTGAGCTCGCAGTCCGCATTCACCAACAGGTTGCCGGGCTTCAGGTCCCGATGCAGCACGTTGGCCGAGTGGATGTACTTGAGGCCGCAGAGGATCTGGTAGATGAAGGACTGGAAGTGGGCATCGGTCAATGGCTGACCGGACCGGATGATAGCAGCCAGATCACATTCCATCAGCTCTATAGCACAAGTCAGTGAACCCCATTCTTGTCTGTCTGGTGGGGGTAAGGTGGGGAGAGTCAAGCCAGTGCATACCCTCATAAAGATAGGTCTCGTTGAAGTTTTCCGGTCGGGGGATGTCCATGTCATACAGGCACGTAATCTAGAGCCTCTAGATCAGAATTGAATACACCACCCGCTAGACACTGGAACAACGTACGTTGCGGTGACCGCGGAAATGTTGAAGCAGCTTGATCTCTCTCAGGGCTCGCTTGGCGAGGATCTTTTTGCTGAACACATTGGTGACCTTCTTCACGGCGACGCCCTCGCCAGTTTGGATGTTGTTCGCAGCGCTTCACGATGCCGTCAGCACACGCCTCTTCCTTGGACGTCGAAGATAGATTCCCGAAGATAGAAGGGGATCCTACCAAACAATGCCGTATGCGCCCTGACCCAGCTCCTTGGTCACATTGTACTGTTCATTCACGATAAAGTCTTGGTTAAAAACCTTAAAAACCTTGCGACCTTGTAACTCCGCCATGGCGATGCAAAAGAGGGGGGGGGGGGTGCGAGTCGATCGAGGGAATGGCAATGAGGGGCAGTCGAGAAGCGGCGAGACGTTGAGGCTCACACAAGAGGGGATCGCAAGTGGCCGGGGAGAACTTCTCCGCAAACAAGTCGTAGCGTCGTCAGATCACAGGAAACAGAAAAAAGGGGGAAGGGGGAGGGTGTTGCTGTCAGTGTGATGGGATTCGAAGAGCCCCGCAGTCCCCGCGGGTGATCCGACAGGCCGTGAACTCGCAGGAGAGAAAGGAGGCGTGGAAGGAGAGGCAGATGCCAAATGCCAGATATCAAATGCCAGATATCAAATGCCAGATGATCGAGGTCTTGAATAATGGCAAATGAAAGAAAAACTCAGAGAGAAAGAGAGTGGAGGGATCAAAGAGACTCGAAAATGAGGCACCTGAAACGCTCGGGGGTGGAGTCGCCCTGAAACGAGTCTTTGTTCGACATGATCGATCTGCTTTCTTTGACATATTTTTTGTATGCGATTTTCTCTATTCTATGCTTACGATGTGGTTCTCTCATTCTAAATATAATTCTAGTGAGTACTTGATTCTGGAATTCCTCACCGTCCAGCCCTACCAGTAGATCCATGTCTTAACTAAGTGGGCCATGACAGTCCCAGGGAAATCACACATCCTGCAATCTACTGAGATGAATGCTGAAACTGTCATGGTGAAGGCATGGCAGGGGACCTTAGGTAGTCACATCATCAGGCGAATTCTTCATTTCACTTTTCATAGCTCCGATTCTACATCCATGGCATCATGCTATTTTGCTTTTCTTGGCTCGTGTCTCCTACAGCGAGCTCACAATTCGCCGTTCCTTGCGAAGAGCCTTGAGTTTGACCCGTGCCTCCTCAAGAGGCACCATAACTCCCTTGTTCTGTGTCGCCGGGTCGTCGCGGTTACGGATGTTGACGGAGCGCGACTCCTTCTCTTGGGCACCAACAACTATAGGAGAGCATGAGCAAATCGACTCACATTCAAGGGAAACAAGAACAGAGACTTACCGAAGATGAAATTGTACTGGGCTAACTGGCCCGTGCGAATCTTCTTCTGCATCGTATTGCCGCTGATGTCGATGTCGACGTTCAACTTATCGCCCCGCAGGATCTCCTGCAGCTCCTCGACGTAGTCGTTCACGGCGGGCATGACCGGTACAATCAAGATCTGGCGAGGGCTAATCCAAAACGGCCACTTGCCGCCAAAGTGTTCGATCAAAATACCCAGGAACCGTTCGAAACTGCCGATGATGGCACGGTGAATCACGACTGGCCGTGCACGGCCAGTAGTGGGCTCATTAGATTTGGCCTCGCCCTCCTTCGGTTGCCCAGGAGCCGCCTGGGACGATTCGTTGGTCACGTACTCCAGCTTGAAGTTAATCGGGGCTTGGTAATCCAGTTGGATGGTCGCGCACTGGAACTCGCGCTTGAGGGCATCAGCAATGGTGATGTCAATCTTGGGTCCATAAAAGGCACCGTCGCCCTCATCAATAACCCAGTCATTGCCCTTGAACTTGGTCATGGCCTTCTTGAGCTGCTCCTCGGCGTAGTTCCAGGTCTCCAGGTCACCCAGGTACTTCTCGGGACGAGTGGAGAGCTTCAGCTTGAAGGTGAAGCCAAAGAGGCCGTAGATACACTGGAGGAAGTCGAAAAGACCCTCAATCTCGGACAGAATCTGAAAACAATTGATGAGTAAATGCACGAAACAAGCCAGACCATGCTACATACCTGGTCCTGAGTACAGAAAATATGCGTGTCGTCCTGCTGGAATTTGCGAACACGAGTGAGACCACTCAGTGCGCCAGACGCCTCATTCCGGTGCAGAACACCGAAGTCGGCAATTCTCAAGGGAAGTTCACGGTAGCTACGGTCACGGTGGCCGAACAGAACAAAGTGTCCGGGGCAGTTCATGGGCTTCAAAGCCCACTCCCTCTTCTCAACATCCAACTTGAACATATCGTCCGAGTAATGAGCCCAGTGACCGGATGTCTTCCAGATGCCCACATCATACATGTTGGGGGTCTGGACCTCTTGGTAGCCTCTCCTGCGGTATTCGCCCCGCAAAAGAGCCTGTAGTGCGTTGAAGATCTTTGTTCCATTGGGAAGGAGGAAAGGGCAGCCAGGAGAAGCTTCGTCAAAGAAGAACAGCTCCTGTTCCTTACCAATCCTCAGGTGGTTTCGCTTCTCCGCCTCTTCCAAGAACTTGAGGTGCTCCGACATCTGCTTCTTGTCCGGGAAAGCGACACCGCGGATCCGCTGAAGAGAGTCGTTAGACTGATCACCCAGGAAATAGGCCGACGAATTCTAAAAGTAAAAGGTGAGTTACAGTGTGGTAGAAGTCCCGGTGATTCGTTACCTACCTGCATGATCTTGAAAGTCTTGATTTTGCCGGTGTTCTGAATGTGTGGGCCCCTACAGAGATCTACCAACGTGCCACAACGGTAGACCGTACTCTTCTCCCCGGTCACGAGCTTGTCGATGTAGTGTAGCTTGTATTTGCTGTACGCGAACATCTTGCGGAGGTTCTCCTTTGATACCTCCAATCGGTCGAAGCTCTGCTTTTCCTTGAATATACGCGACGCTTTACTGTCAAGCGATGGCCAGTCGGTCTCTCGGACCACACGTCTAAAATTCCCGGGTGTGTTAGCATAGCCCGGTGGTGATACCAAGAGGTGCCGAAATCAACATACGCATCAGGCATGGCCATGTCATAGAAAAATCCCTGCGGGGTGGGCGGACCGTGGGAAAGAAGGCATCCATATTCGCATTCGCATGCCTCGCCAAGACAGTGGGCACTGGAATGCCAGAACACCTCCCGACCTTCGGGGCTGGTGAAGGGAACCAGAGACACCTTGCAATCGCCTTCCAGGGGACGGTTCAAATCCCAAAGTTCTCCATCCACCTTGGCAATGACCACATTGGCGCTCACATCCTTGGGTACATCCCTCAGGAATGACCCCGGGGTCGTCTCGAAGGCTTTGGCGGGGACCGAGGAGGGGTTACCGTCGCCGATATCGAGGGTCACATTGATTTCCGGGTGAGGACGAGACTTTGTCTCTTCAAGGTGCTGTTGCCACAGCTCATCGAAGAGATTGTTTCGTTCGATCATAAAGTCCGGGAGGACGGGGGCGCTCGGGGCCTGCTTCGATTTCGCTTTCGCATCGTTTGGCGGGGCAGCGGCGGCTTCAACAGCCTGGCCACTCTGAGCTTCGGCGGCGGGCCGCACAGGTATATCCTTGGAGCCTTCGGAAGCCATGGTAAGAGCCCTCGGCACAGTCACTCGGAAAGAAGACGAACCAGAGAAAAACAAATCGTGCGCTGGATCTGCTTATCGAGGGCAAATGAGGGACGGGCGGTGAGTCATGTGATGGCGAACTGCCCTGGCTAGCGACACTTTACCCTTTCAAGTTTCCACTCGAAAACTTCTCCGTCCCCGTCCAGCAACCCCAACCAGATCTCAAGATGTCTTTCCGTGGCCGTGGTTTCGCCACCGGTGCCAACCGGGGCGGCTTTGGTAGCCGTGGTGGTGAGCAATTTCCTCCGGGGGAGGTTGCGCGATCGATCGGAGAAGCTAACGAAATTTTTCCTGCTCAGGTCGCGGAGGCTTCCAGCCGTCGTTCGGACCGCCCGCGCAAGTTCTCGGTATTTTCACACGAAATCCATGGACCAATAGGTTGCTGATGATTTTATAGAGATGGGAACGGTGATGCACTCGTGCGAGGGCGAAATGGTTTGCGAATCGATCAACCCGAAGATCCCCTACTTCAACGCCCCGATCTACCTGGAGAACAAGGTACGCCAATATCGATCATTCGCCGCAGGATCTTCCGGGTCATTTGTTGATCATAAGCTAATTGACTTTCTATAGACTCCTATCGGCAAGGTCGACGAGGTCCTCGGTCCCATCAACCAGGTGTACTTCACCATCAAGCCTCAGGAAGGCATTGTCGCAACGTCGTTCAAGCCCGGCGACAAGGTGTTCATTGGAGGTGACAAGCTCCTTCCGCTGGAGAAGTAAGTTTCACTCTATTTTGCTATGCCCATGGTCTTCGCATTGGTACTGACTTGTGTGATGCAGGTTCCTCCCCAAGCCCAAGCCCCCGCCAGGAGCTGCGAAGCCGAAGCGTGCTGGAGGTGCCCCCCGCGGCGGCGGTGCTCGGGGTGGTCGTGGCGGTGGATTCTCGCGCGGTGGTCGTGGTGCTCCCCGCGGAGGAGCCCCCCGGGGTCGTGGAGCACCCCGAGGTGGTGGTCGTGGCGGCGGTGGATTCTCGCGCGGTGGTCGTGGAGGACCTCGTGGCGGTCCCCGTGGTCGTTTTTGATTCTACTGTCTTCTTACGGCGTTTGGGGGATCTGGGAGCTTTTGCAGGAATATCTTCTTTCCGATTTGTGCATGCCACAATTGCTGCTTCTCTGGCTGCGGGGGGCTGTAGAATATATCCAGTCACAAAAGAAATTGCTACTATTCCTCTCGATGGTCTATCCATAGTGTTGATAGGGACGTTTGGCTGTCAGTAAATACTTCACGCTCGCCTACTAGAATGTTAGAGGACGGGCACGTGATCTGGATCTATTACATAGAAGTGCACAATCACGCCGTGGCTAGTGATGTGGCGCAGTTGCACCGCCCCCAGTTCGGAATGACGTTGACCGCTTGAATGTGCGTCTGTCAACACTCGACGCAAGATTGGCCTTTGTTATTTCCTCTCTCCCAGTTGCTCCTCCCGAAGCTCTTAGTGCAGCATTTCTTCCATCTTTTGGATATCCTGTGTATATCTGATATCCATTTGAGCATGTCTCGCAGGGCATCGACCATGGCATCCAGCGAGTCATCCAGCGGTGTCCCACATTCAGGTGACGGAGGTCAGTTCGCGGCCAATTCAGGCGCTCTGGGCCTTGGTTGCTCATTGGGAACAGGTCAGGAAAAGCAGAAAATGTTACTTTCGTCAGAGCAGGGTCATTTCAGCATGGTAAAGTCAGTCTTGGTGGTCCTGTCTGCTCTGTTTGATCGTTGAAACTCATGTAAACTCGATCTCTAGGGCTCTGCATCTTGCAGATCTGGTGACTGAACTCAACGGTATGGCATCTCCACGGAATCGCATCTTCGGTAGAACCAGCTGGCTAATATTTTGTTGGGATCCTCAGGTTTTTGTGGAGGCAAGGTCTTGTTCTCTAGTGGTTTTCCGGCGCGCTCGCTAACCATGAACAGTGATGTCGGTTTTCTCGTCCATGCGCTACTGCCTCGGAGACCCGTCTGACTATGGATCCTTGTGGGCGGCTCTCGCGTTCATGCCATTCGGCCTGTTCTTCGATTTTATGGATGGGAAGATTGCTCGGTGGCGCAAGAAGTCGTCGCTGATGGGGCAAGAGCTTGACTCACTCGCGGACTTGGTGCGTGAGACTTTGATCGAATATCCGGTCCCCATGCTGACCCTTGGATGCGCGTTTCCCCATAGATCTCTTTCGGCCTCGCTCCCGCCGCCGCTGCATTTGCACTCGGTATTCGGACCTCGCTCGACCATCTCCTCCTGGCGTTCTTTGTCCTCTGCGGCCTGACGCGCCTCGCCCGGTTCAATGTCACCGTTGCCGTTCTGCCCAAGGACAAGAGCGGGAAATCGAAATACTTTGAAGGCACGCCCATCCCGACCACCCTGGCCATTGCCTCTCTCATGGCCTACTGGGTCTCCCAAAGTTGGACGCACGAGAACATTCCCTTGGGAGTTATCGCCGAGGGGACAATCTTGGAATTCCACCCGGTTGTGCTTCTGTTTGTCTTGCATGGATGTTTAATGGTCAGCAAGACGATACACATCCCCAAGCCATGAGGTCGAATATCAAACCTGGCCAGGCAATCATAGTCTTGGAAACTTTGCCTGGATCTGTTCCCCCCCCTCGCACCACTTGGACAAATGATCATGACAATCAAAGCGCGGGAGAATGGCTGCCGCCTGTAGGCATGCCGGGACACAATCTCAGTATACTAAAAACAAAAAGAGGATGACGTATCGAATCTCGGTTGCGTAGGCTGTTTATTCTTACTATGCACAAGCTACTCACCCCTACTTCGCTCCGGCTTTAGGGATCACGGTAGAGAGTAAAAATGAGACATTAAAGCCTTATGATCTAACTTTTGTTTTATTTCCAGGGGTTTTTTTTTATAAAAAAAAAGGTCTTCTATCTATCATGTGATCTATCTTGCCCCAGATCAATAGCCTGTCCAGGCATAGTTTCGACAGTCGTGATCGTCGGAATCCGGGTCGAGTTGGCCAGCGGACCAAGCGGAGTATCAGGCGTATGGGCTTCACGCTCGGCACCTCTATTGATATGCGAGCCATTATTTCTTTGAAGTGCTTTATGAGAATGTTATTGGCAATATTTAGTAAAATATAGATGACTAGCCCAAGGATTAGCCCGATCATCGAAGAGAAAATGGTTGTGGGAAGCGAGAATTTTCCATCAGCAGCCATCTCGAATTCTAGTGCTGATGAAAGTTAAAATCTTTCTGTGGGGGGAATTAAAACGTGAAAAAGAAAGAAAGGGGTAGTAGAGGAGTCTTAAGAATACGTCGCTATTATATAGTATACTCTTACGCCATGCTTACTGCGTGATGACATCCATGGATATCATTAGTGTATTCCATAGATCATTATTCCCTTATATCTAGACCTTGGTTTCAGTCTAATTGGCTCCCTGTCGCACATAGTGAATTTAATGAGTTAAGCGAGTCAAGAGACCATGGCATCAGCCAGATTAAGTTAAGCCAATTACGCTGTATAGCTTTTGATGGCCCAGTAAATTGAAGATTTGCTGTTTAAATATTGAAAGAAATCTAGAAACAACGCCTGTCATCATTCATAATCACCGCAATCACCACAAACATAAACCGTCTCTAGCCCGGCGTCTATTCCGAGTCCCGTGCACCCACATCTTCATCCTCACTCGAGTCCTCATCGACTTCCACACTTGTTAGGTTCTTCTTGCCGCTGTTCTGGGGTCGACTTTTTTCCGTGTCCTCCTGGGTTACTTCCTGAATGATCGGGTTAAGGTACCTGTCAGCAACCACGTCTTTGCCCACCTCTTCCGAGCTCTTTGTCTTCGGCTTAGCCTCATCATCTCTGGACGTGCGGCCCCTGACTTCCTGTTTTTCCTTGGGGATCCTCTCGAACCGCTCTTCGTCCGGGTCCTCGTGGACCGATCGCTCTCTTTCCCTGAAACGAGCACCCTGCGCGCCAGACCGGACCAGGTTCACTTTGGGAGTATTCGTGTTGGGCAGCGCGTCGGTATCTCGGGCCCTGTAGGAGGTCCGCCGCCGCCCTGGCTCAGTTATAACGACTCGAGGCTCAGTCTCTGTGAATTCAGGCCGAGTCCAATCATCATCGTCGTCATAATCAAGGAAGTCACTCCGCGTGTCCAAGGGGCGGAACGGGGCGGGGAGGTCGATGGAAAGGGTGTCCGCCAGGTTCTTGTATCTATCGGCTTCCGGGCTGTGGCCCGGCAGAGATCGATAAAGAGCGCTTTTCACCCTGAGTTCGTCGAAGCGGATGGCCGGACAAGCATCGTCCTCAGGGGTCGTACACAGCTGGCTGGCTGTTTGCTCGAGATCCGCGATTAATGTTCGGATGGATGCTTCATCTTTTGCCAGGAGATATCTTGAGATACAAGTATTAAGATATCCGAAGCGGTCTCCTTGGATGGCCTGCTGAAGGTGGCCCAGTTGACCCAGCAGCTCTCGCGGATCCTCCACACGACAGATGAGCTCCGTCAGACAGGCTGCTTCGGTTTTGTAATCGCCGAGCTCGCGCGCCGCTTCCAGAACTCCCTGGAGTGTCTGATTTGGAGGGAATTTTGCATCCGGTGAGGGCCAGCCTGGATTCTCGGTTTCTTTCGGGATATACCGCGGCAAGCTCCATTTATAGAGTGTTGTGCCTGTGGTGTGCGTCGAGCGTGGCCGTTCCTGTTCCTTAACAGAGCCAGCGGTATTCCAGATGCGGTCGAATCGTTCTTTGGCCAGGACCCATTGCAAGTAAGGCCGTGTCTTGACCAGCCACGGGCTATGCTCTTGTATGAGAGCAGCATGCGTGCTGGCATACTGCAAGCACCGTGTGGCAACAATAGCAAGGTCTCCACCGCGTGAGCCACTCCAGTAGTGGACCGCATAGACCAGCTCCACCGACAGGGTTAACAAGGCCAATTCCGTTGGCTCGTCATACTCGTCCATGGACAAGCCCTGCAAGATTCTGTCGACAGGATCTTCGTCCTCCCGATTGGGTTTCTCGTGCATATCTAACAAATGGTCCGATACCTCGTTGGGATCGAATATCTGAAACATGGCAGAGATCAAATCGCACAGCTCCCAAATCCGGCCCTCCCATAAGAGATTATCGTGAAGATCCTTCCATTGGTAGAATGCCAGCTTTGGAATTGCTGCCAGACCTTGAGCTTGGATATCTGAAAATAGCAAGAGTTGGTTTCGCAAGATTTGAAGCTATTGGCACAACATGCGAAGTCAGCAGGGCCGCCCCAACTCGCACTGTTCGTCCGTGGAAGGATTCCATACCTCGGTCGAATCTAGCGAGACGTCTTCATTCGGCCGGACATATGCTGAGATGAACCAGGAAGGTACTCGCTTATTGAGATATCTAAGAATATTCTCGTTCTTAATTAGTAGCACCTGTTTTCTGGGCAATCCCTGAAGAGCAAGCTCAGAGGACTGCTCGATCAATTCGAAGTGCGTGCGATAGAGGTTCGGCGGCTTCATGTCGGTGCCGAAAATGAATTTCGACTTCAATGGCGGCAGCAAATGTCGACGGTTCCGTAAATCATGCAATTGCCGATGAGCCCCCTGCTGGCGCAGCAGATCGGCATACTCGATGGCGACAAGTGGCAAATTGAGGTGATGGTCCAAATGGGTCGCGACATACTCCTGGGCTTCCTTGAAGTGGCCGAGTCGCTTCAATCGCGCCAGTTCCTCCAATGCCCCTTCGATATCCTCGGCAATGTCCATCGTAAAGTGCAGCGTGACGTCTTTCTGGTCGAAATCTGGACTGAAAATTGCCTGGACATTTTCCTGCCTCACTATCCTCTCCGGCGATGAGTAGTCCGTCGAGGATGAGGGGGATCGGTGTCGACGAGCTGGTCGGCGAGCTGATGACCGGCCCACGGGGGAATGGCTGCGTCTTTGAATGGAGATGCCAGCCGACGAGTGATCTGGGTTCCGGCGGTCGATTCGTACTGGCGACAGCTCTGAAGGTCCTTCGGCGGTCCAGTCAATCGGCTGTCGACGACCTGGCACCGTGAGGCTCCGGTCGGCATCGCGACGAACATAACGAGGGTCGTCATAGTAAGCCATGATGGATTTGCTAGTGCATGAATATTCAAGGTGAGCCCGTTCATGGAATACTGACACGAGCGGGAGATGATCAAGAATCAATTCTCCAAGTTCGTATTGCTGCCGCCCTCGTGCAGTAGTGCAGGTAGTGGGCCGCGCTATACTGGAGGAAGCTAACTCATCATTGCGCTGAGTCCTCGGTCGATCTCCACGGGAGAGTGTGACTTTGCCGTCAATAGCACTTCCCTCCGGCCCTTCGGGTTGTGCTTTGGTACACTCTCTCGCAGTTTGTTGTGCGTCAACTTGATCATGGAAACTCAACCGCCCCGCCGATCTCCCGCCCGGTTTGCCCGTAAGTACGGCCACAAGTTCAGCGCGCTTGACCACCTTTCGAATGCAAGTCTGTGCTCCCGCGAACTGGGTCAGGTCCACATTGACTGCCGGTTCCGACTCTCTCAGTCTCAATGGGGGGTCCTGGGACTTGACAAACAGCCCGCGGGGATCCTGTACATGGACCTCGCTTTTCACCAGTCCAAAGACTGCCAGTTGACCAGCGCAGTGGTGTTGATCACTCTGGAGGAGGCGGACAGAGATTCCAGTGGGGGGTACCGGCGACCGAGAAGGAGGTCATTCCGACGAGATCTTGAGACGACGCGTGCAGCCCCAAATACCTCACCGGATGAAGTGCCGCGAAAATACATTGATCCCGATATATCTGTGCGGGCGGGAATCGACAGTCGCGATCGCAGCATTCTCCAAGTTACCGATCACTATGGGCCCAAACAGCTGGCGGGCGAGCCAACGACGGTGGTCACGAAAAGAGCCTGGCATTTCACACCCGAGATCAATGTGCTCGGTGGCAGCGGTGGTGGAATCGGATATGACCAGGAAAGGGAAATCACGCAGACGAGCCGGTGGACTTTCACTGGCCAGGCGCTACCAAGCAACGACCATCCCTACAGCTATGATGGGAAAAGCAGTTCGAACCTCGGGATCAACCGCACATCGCAGCCCAAGAGAGATAATCCCGCCTATCGCACGCTCAAATGGGTGCTGGATGAGGATGAATGCCAGCGTCAACCGGTTCACAACAACGTGATCCGGACGGGATTCACTTTCGAGCATGACATGAAGCCGTTTTTCATCCGGGTCGAGATCCAAGGGAAGCTGCACCGCAAGTCGGACCGACTCATGGGAAGCATGAAACAGCTGCTGAAATTCCCTCCCGAGGCCAAGAAGGACCAAGGCACTTCGTTGACGTTGGTTCAACTGGACCGGTCGGTGCGGCTCAATCGGCGGCTCGATCAGATCGCGCAGGGCTTGCCGCTGAGTATGGAGCGCCTGAATCTGGAAGGAGTCCCCATGCAGATGCCTAGTGCCCTGCCGGCGGTATTCCAGAATGCCCAGCCCTCTCCGGATCCCAGCGCACATGGGGCAGCGGAGAATCCTGAAGGAAGATTATCTGGAAACCAACCGATTCAGTCAACTCTACAGGCATGCCAGCCCCAGGGAATGATAGACTCCCGTCCTCAAGAGAGGATTGTATCCACGGCACCCTCTTCTAGCGATGTTCCCGTGTTCACTGATGGGCATGTTGGTCAATCATCCGCAACGGATAGTCGGGGTGCTGTCAACCCTTCTTCTCAGCATTTAGCACCTTCAGGCGAGAGACAAGGAAAGACTGAGGGGCCATCAACAGCGGAAAGAGTCCAGTCTCATGGTATATCACCATCACAGTCAGTAACAATCAGCCAGAGAATTGAAGCGACCGAAGACAAGGATCAACAAAAGGAATTGGAGGAGCTTACTATCCAAATGGCTCAATTTCCTACTTTGCTTTTCATTTTGCAATGGATCTTCTATACGCTGAGCTTTCTCCCACACAAGGCACCTCGAAACAAAGCCAGCTAAGTATCAATGCCATTGACTATGTATGGTATGAGCTTGATGAGATCAAGGTTGTCGTGTCAATCATGCTATATCATGAAATAGCAAGTCTAGGGCACTGTCCTGAAATCCAGCTATGTCAAGCTAAGTTTTCTTCGACTTGAATATAACCAAAACACACAAGATAAGCGTCCATAGCTATTATATAGGACAGATATTGGCGCCTAAGTTCTGAGGCAGCCCATCCACCCAATACCCGAGAAGCTCAGAACGTTTCATCGAGCCGTCATCATGACCCGTAGACGCATTGAAAGATCTGATATTATGATTATGCTCGATGTAACAATGCTATCCCTCGAATCTAGTGGATACGTATCCTCTAGGAATTCAAGAGGTCTGCCCAATTCTCAGTTGGTCTTCGGTGTTCGATTGCAGTTCTACCTCTGCCCATGTCAGGGGCACTGCACTAGCGAGCGCCACCATCCATAATTATCTCGTGGTGAGTCAAGATCCCTTGGATAGTCTAGACACATCCTGATGAATACCGAGGATGCCCATGATTAAATTTGAATCATGTTAATCGAATGGCTCTCAGCATGTGATATCGAATATGGTAACCGACCAAGACTTATGCAACTCAATAAATAATTATGGATAGAACATTACAGAGTCATGGTCAGCCTTATTATGAAGAAGATGTCTGGTCTCCGTACTCTTGGTGGGAATCCTGATACTCCTATATTTCTAGGTGTTGCAAGGGTGTGATCCTGCAAGGTACAGTTGATATATGTATATACATATCTGGATGAAATATCTGACCGGGAAATACAATGTGATAGGTGCCCAGCTCCAGTAGCCCACATCAGCAGACTGAATTACCAGAAGATTCGGACTGTATTTTAATGAGTTTGGCTTGAGTAAAGACACGTCCATCTCGAGACTCGTATACAATCGAATAGTGACACTAGAAGAATACAATTCTACTTTATCCTTAGTGTCTATGTAGTGAATTAAGGTCTACCAACTAACAAAAGTAAAATTCGGTGTTTCATATTTCCAAGCCCAAGACCATACATACATACAAAGCCTCCGTGTCGATTGTGGTATAGACCAGCTTTGTATTGGTGGCTGGCAGGATGCAGGATTTCTTACAGGATTCGTACAACCCACCGTCACTGGAAAGGAGTGCAGTGACCACGCAATGTCCACGGAAATATTGAATAACGCAGAAAAGAAGGCATTCTAGGAGATGTTTTGGATCTTGCAATGGCGAGGCAACTACTCGACATAGAAGATTCAAGGTCCAAGGTTTCAGACCAAATTTAAGAGCCTTCAGGGTGGCTCTAGCGCTCCTGGTCCCGTGCGCTAAGCGCCCCTGACATTTTCAGAACGGACAAATGATTGTATCTTTATAGATATGAGGTTTCGACACTTAACCTTGGAGCACAGGTGTACTTGACCTACAGCTCACCAGGTGCAATAATACCAAAGTGTCGAATTCGAGGGCCGTTGGGCACAAGGAAATCCTTGCACAACGAAAGGACGTGTACGTCTGTACACGTCGATCCTGCTCAAGCCATGCCTAAGATGTTTAGAGCAAGTCTCCATCCTAAGCCGTGTCTCGCCCAATCAGGAAATCGATCAACATCGCCCCTGATTATGTCATTGCCATCAGGAACGCTGACTGGAGGAGCGTGGCGGGCGTAAGGAACAAACAGCGTAGATCATCAGGTACCTGGTACTTAGTCTGCACCGCTAGTGCTCCCCGTATTGGAAGTACCCCATACACGCCCCCCCCTTGACAAGTCCCTGAGAAGGGGTCCATAATCCAACACTTCTTTTCTTTGTCACTCACTCCCCTAGACGTTCTCTTGAACGAACACTCACTCATTCTGTTGCCAACATTTTTACGCTCATTTGTTCGAGGTTTACGTCTCGAATCTGTCTCTCTTTTTGTCTGTGGGATCTCGACCGAGATACATACCGACCTATACATACAGCAGGTCAGGAGTCTGGTCACACCCAGTTTTCCAATTCAACTGGCTCTTGAAAACCATCTGACAGAGGAGTCAGCTTCCTCTGTAGATCGTTTGTTCAAGGGGGACGTCGTCCAGTTCCTTACCGGCATAGCCCACGCTTTCCTTTCCTTTCTACGATTGCTCCTGCCCGACCCAACACAACTTTCGTTTTTTTTTTGTCCGATATTCTCAAGAGGACATCCAACATCTCAGCAATTTGAAGAAACACTCATCGCGGATGTGGAAGGTCTGAGGCTCAAAGTCACCAGCTTCATCGATATACATTTGAACCGAGGTTTCCACGGGCAACGCAGGTCGTTCCTGGTTCTTCGTTGATCACCGCTGCGACTGTGTCCAGAGACGGTGTTTCTTTCTTGATCCATTAATTTTCTCAATTCACTCGTGTCTTTCGACCAACACATGCGATTCACCATGCGAGCCGCGATCGCGGTGTCCAGCCTTCTCTTCGCCGCTTCAGCAGCAGCCGAATCCTCCGAAAATATCCTCGTCGCACGAGCGTCCATGTCGCTGGTCGGATGCTTTGACAGTGATGATGGGCTCACCAATAAAACGACATACACATATCAGAGTTCCGGGTGGTGCTTCGACGCCTGCACCAAAACAAATGCCGCGGTCTTTGGCTTGACCGGAGGCTCAGATTGCCTGTGTGGAGACGAACTGCCGCCAGATTCAGCAAAGGTTTCCAAGGACAAGTGCAATAAGGCGTGTGATGGATGGCCTTCGGATAAGTGTATGTGGAGCCCCCCGGATTTCTGTCCGTGTTAGGGTTAGCGTTTTGATTGATACTAACAACAACTACCATCTTTAGGCGGCGGTGATGGCTTCTACTCGGTCTACAAGACAGGCCTGAACCCGGACGTCTCATCCGGCTCCTCGTCGCCCAAGAGCTCGGGCAAACCGTCCACCAAGACCGACGACCCCGCGCCCGCGGAATCGACCCAGACCGTTGGTGGGACGACGGTGGTGACCCCCGTCAGTGAGAACAAGGATGAGGACGAGGATGCGAAGGCCAAGAGTAGCCACAACACGGCCGCAGTGGCTGCCGGAGCGGTGGTCGGAGTGGTTGGATTTGCTGCACTCGTGGGCGCGGGCATTTTCTTCTACCGATCCAAGAAGCAAAAGGCCCAGAGCCAGATCGGCGGCTACGGCAATGAATCCGGCATGCCGTCCATGTCCGACTCCCGGTTTGATGGCAACTACATGGCACAACGGCGTCAGAGCAATGGTAGCATTGACGATGACCATGACTTCTCCCGTCGCGTCCTGCAGGTCACCAACCCTGATCGCTAGACCGAGGCATGTTTCATCATTGTCTTGTTCTAATACCTCTTTTCCTCGATATCTATCGAAACCAACATCCTTTTGCTTTCGTGCTTGACGAGAGCTCTTCTTGCATCCTATTTTGCTCGGTTCATTTAGCGGGATTATGATATCAGACTCGATTCGAGTCAGTGTTCGTATTTGGTGATTTCCTTCTTTATCTCCTGTGACCAGCGCCGGATGCATGTATTCAAGCATGCTCTGGGATGTATGTGTCCAGGAGATATCCACCACTGGATCCATTCCAGATTCCTGTGGTGGTATTTGTTGAATTATTGTGAAGTCTTGGTGACGGGGGTTCTGGGGAGATCTTGTATCCGAAAAAGGCGTTTTATCTCGGCTTCATTCTGAGTGCTCATCTGTTTATGGGCGGGCCATTCCTTCTTGTGTGATTTTTTACTTCAAATTTGTTTCTTATTCTCCCCGGCCACTACTTGGTCAGGAGGGTGCTTGTCATATGCGCACTGTTTTCGCCCTCGATTGGGTTCTGTAAGTATAGACAACTGCATCAGTTTGGGCTAAGGCGAGCATGCTATGCACCTGCTAGTGGCTTTTGTCTTCGTATTCCGTTTTGCATTGACCCTTGATCTATGACTTGTTCGATGCACGGCTTCTCGGTCAGCTCGGACTGAGACTATATCTTGTTCACTATTAACACCAAAGAATGGCGATTCTCTAAGCTGGATTTATCCACAGCCGTCTCAAATATAAACTTGTTGGCTCGGGAACGCAGAAAAACGTGGGTTGTCGACGCTTGAACGATACTCAGTCTACCCTCGACTCGTCCAGTCTATAAGGAGTCAGGACACAGAACAGCGTTTGCCAGTGTCCATTCAATACATTTGAAACTGTGTAGAGCCTACAACCAGCGTGATCCAATTTTACCTGGTCCTTCCCACAGGAAGAGAGATATCAAACTATTATGCCGGCAATGTCCCATAATAGGAAGGATACAATTATAGGGATTAACATACCAGACAAACGCAAAGCATCCAGTCCAGCTAGCTGTCTTGAAGAATTGCACGTATAGTACAGTGAGGACGCAGCAGCAATGAAAATATCAAAACCAGACTGCCAGGCCACAAACCTCACCTTCAAAACCAGCGTATCCGAAGTATACCCAGTATGCATAAACTCACTAGTCAAGTAAGCCCAGCACTATTTGAGCCTAGCTGAATCCCTCGCAGCGTAAAACACCCAGTATAATGGCAATAGGCTTGCACACACCTGCACATGATCGGAATGGGCGCCGGGCGTCCTCGAGGCTTGCATCGGGCACAGAGTACGAGATTCGACACCCTGTAGGAACATGGCGAGTAATGCGCTCACTGTCCATGATTCAGGTTGCTGCTTTTGTGGCGGATATTGGGAACTGCTTTGCTCACGAAAGTGCCGAGAGGTGTGAGTTGAACTGGATGTGCCTATTCATGGGGTGTGCGCAGTGGGTGTCGATAGGGTGGTGTTGGATTTGAGGACATTGCAATCTACAGCGCTAGTGTTAATGCTTTAGTGAAAGGGTATATTTCTTTTATTTCTAGTAGCTGAGATCAACAATCCGTGCAGTATAGCACTGGACAACAGCAGTTTGTGTATAAGAATTGAGTGTATCTATGTATCCCATCAGGTGAGACAGGTCTTGCGTTGGTATATCTGCTTGACCTAGCTCACAACTTCTGGTCACTTAGAGAGTCATTCTCTCAATATCTACCAGTTTAGATCCACGTAGACCGCCACAGCCAGGCCCGGCAAGACTCCCAAACATACCTATCGAGCAGGGTCTAGCAGAGCAACAACCAGAAACAAGAAACCCTCCCCCCAACGGCATCCGCATCACCCGCACCCCGACCAACTCCAACTCCAACACCAAGTCCACCACCAAGTCCAAGGATCAATGACATCAGAAAAAAAAAAAAAAAAACGGGGGTGCCCAACCCCTGAAACCCCCCCCAAGGACCTCCCGGGGAGGAATGGCCTCGTGATAACGCCATCCAGGGAACAAGAACCAACCCTGACTTACCGAATCGGAATCCCAACGGCGGTAAGACGGTTAAAAAACGAGACAGGGACCCACGTCCACATGGTTGAGAGGATGGGGGGGGTGCGTGTCTAGACCGAGAGATACGCGATCAGGGGGATGTACAGGAGGATTGTTGGAGAAATGCAGATTACAGGGGAAACAGAAAGGGGAAAAGTGATCGGCCTGACTGGTTCGTGCTAGCGTCGTCACAGATTGAACCGGTGGACACAAAACTGGAAGGATTTCATTCTACCTATCAAGGGGGAAAGGAAGAGAGAGAAAAGAAAAGAAAAAAAAAAAAAAAAAAAAAAACTACATAGGTTAAAAGAAGGGGTGGGGGGTTTGCGAGTCAACCGGGGATTCCTGCACTCCTGCAAATCCACATCAGGGTCAACAAGGACGGAGTCGAGCACATGGCCAGGGGGAGCTTGATTCTGACTCGTCCTGGAAGAATAGAAAGAAGGAAGTCGGAGATAATATCATCTCATGGTGTGATAGGAGTATATACCGGCAAGAGGGATTATTGCAAGCGCCCGGGATATGTGCCATGGCGATTGCCCCGAGCTAAGGCGCAAGTCCATGGGGATGGACTGTACGACTACGACTGTACCTTTCGTATAATGTAGTATGTAGTATGTACTACATGCATGCTGGACGATCAGACAGAGTCAAATTAAATCCCCTATTTGACAGCGTATCTGAAACAGCGATCGGCTCGCACTTCATTCGGCTCTTATGTATGTACTATCCAGGGATTTCATGCGGCGAATGGCATCTGATGGTCGATCCAACAGCGCTTTCACTGTCCATGACCCGTGGCATGCGATCCGATGTGATATCTATCATCCACAAGGACATCTACAGGGACTTGGATGTCGGTGATTCAGGGTGCCATGGCAGACCGGCGTCTAGAAAGGGAGGGTGAAATCACCCCATGATTGGCGATGATGCCCGGAGTTAGTTAGTATAGATGTTGGCGAGGGTGGTGGCGCTGTTGGCGCTGTTGGGTTTGCGCCCTGCCAACAGTATAGAGAGTGCAGAACCCCGGGGTTGCCCTAGCTGATGTGTATAGGTGCGAATCCCCGAGTAGGAATATTGTACATAGATGTAGATCCCTTCACTGTACCTAGAAATACCGAGTCGATATCGTCGAGACCATCACAGAAGGATGGATATACCAGGCCCATCCCGAAGAAAAGCTGGATCCGCTTCAATAGTTCAACAGTTCAATGGTTCAATGGTTCAATAGTTTAGTGAGGGAGCAGATGTCTGCCAAGGTGCCTGCTGGAGCAAGATTCGCAATCTGATCCTCCCGCAAATCCCGTGAATCCTCCTGATCCGCACGGCAAACAGGTCATTGATCGCAACCGGGTTCGGACTCGGGGGAACGTTGTGGAGGCCTCTTCCCTGTCTAGAGAGAGTGGCCATGTGGTTGATGGAGCAAGATCCGCTTATACGCCCGGCCAACGTGATTGGTTGTCTCTCTCTGTCTCTCCAGCTCTCGTATAGGCTCAATCGGGGCGAGATTATGATCGCGGTCGCGTTTGGCGAGATCACGCACGTTGCGCCAACCAAAAAAAAAAGGGGAGGGGGGCAATGGTGGTTGAGATGGGGATCTACTGGGGTAGGTGAACCGTGGGAAAAGAAATCCTGGTGAGTTCAAGTCCACGTGTGCAGGTCTGCTAGAGTAGTATTCTAGTTCCTCGAGGATTCTCTATACTCCATCCCCTCGTACCATAGTTGCATATCCAGTAGTTACAGAACTCTTCTGATCTGGTACTGGTGGGGATGGACCTTGGGGATGTTCGTGGATCATCTTGACTTTTTCTGGTGCAGCGGAGAGAGAGGGAAATGAAGTCCTACCTTTTTTTTTTTTTTTTTTTTTTCTTTTCTTTTTACATAGGTGGTTCTGGCGGAATATCCGCGGGCGAGTCCGCGGGTGTCCGCGGGTCAGTCCTCGAGGACTCTCGCCCACGGATTTTCCGTTCACCGTCTGTCCGCCCTTCCGCCCTTCCGCCCTTGAAGCCGAAAATAGTATTCAACCCAGATGTGAGAATGATGCAACAACCTACAGTAGCTGAAAGTTTGAAACGCAATGCACGGGCTAAGATGCAGATGCAGCTTCGTGTGGCCTAAGAATATGCATGGGGATAGGCGTATAACTCGATTAAAAAAAGAGTAAGAACTAGTCTTGTACAGTCTTAGCCTTGCATGGGATATTTCCTAGTATGCATAGGAAAGAGAGGGAAAGAGAGTGAAAGAGGCAGCCATCACGCACGAACAAGAAACACTAGCCAAACCAGCCTGCGAAAGTCGATCGCGATAAAAATAGCATCCGATCGGCAGACCGACAGTTCAGCCACGCGACTTTAGGAGATCCACGTGTAACCAACAAACCTGAAACGCAACTAGTTCAACTAGTGAGGAGAATGCGGTTGTACATTTGCCCGGAAGAGTCTAGTGTGGCCCTGCAGGACTTGCAGTAGTTTGCTTTCCCTTCTTGTGGGAAAAAGGATGCTACTGGGCCCTCAGCCCCTGGATTGCATGATAAACCAGGCTAATTAAACAATTGCCTTTATTTATTTTATTTTATTTTATTTTATTTTTTTTTTTTCAATAAAGTAGTTTTATTTTATTTTATTTTATGATTATTTGCAACCACATGGTCTACTAGGATACTGATCCTTCACATACCCCGTTGCGAGTCGCGGAAATTAATGCAAAATAGTCATTACCAAGCAGATTAGGGGGAACCGGCACTAGACTCGGACTCGGACTTATGTTGCTACTCCGAGATCCCGTAGTTATTACTCCCCTATGCTCAGCTCTCACTACTAACTTACCTATAGGAGGTAAGTGCATACTCTCAGCCTCCAACGTAGGGAGGCTGAACAATGCAACCCTGGCTGAGACCGATAACCCCGGGGGTATTACTGCACGTCATACTCTTCAGCTCTGAGAAAAGATTCCGGTCAGGGGTAAAACAGAGAAGCAAAAGAATACTACGGAGAAGGAGGAAGTAACGTAGTATAGAGTAACATACAGGGTGTATATATATATATAGAGTAACATCGCAATGGCACAGATATTTCTGTGAGCTATCAATATGCTGTACCCATCGTATATACTGTACAACCATAAACAAACCCAATCAAGCCAAGATCCGACCAACCACGAGTGCGTCGCCATCGAGGTGATCGCGATGTATTCCACACTCGGGGTGATCCTGCCTGCCCTTGCACAACGCCCGACCACATGGCCTGATCGACATCTGAAACACACCTCCCTAACCCTCTTGGGTCGAGGACCTGCAGCCACCTCTGATGCGGTCAGGCAACTAGGCAACCTGTTCGAGTCTAGTCTCTGCTAGTAGTCTACTAGGCGTGTATGTACACTATAGGAATTTAGGGAAATAGGGGTTAGGGGCAAGCAGGAATCAGGAATGCAGCGGACTTGCCGGAAGTAATAGCCGTTGGAGAGCTTGGCTTGCAAAAGGATTCGCTCTGTTGGAAACGTTGCTGCATTAGGGCTCCTGGGTCGTGGTGTTGTTGCTTGGTGCCCATCCTGGCGTGTGTACGCGTACTCTATCTCTGTACGATGGGCATTATTATACTTTTGTGTTGCCATCTATTGATCTGTGCGGATGAGCGGAGTGCAGCGGTTTACCCCGGACCGCATGGTTCAGGATTGCCGTTGCTTTAGTGGATTGTTTCTATTATACCTAGTGTAGGTGGTATACTGTACTTGTACATATCGCGTATGTAGCAGGGGGCTATAGTAGGTGTACACTTCTATACTGTAGGTACTCCCGAGTCCCCTACTATATCGAGATAAGCAGTTTTCAGCTCTGACCATAAAGTTCTCTCATTCTCACGCCTGACTCAGACAACCTAACTACCAAATTTAGTTGAAAAAGAAAATTCTTATCACTAGGCAGAACCAGATTCTGCGCCTCATTCTTCTGCAGAGCAAAATAACGGACCAACCTTTTTTTTTTTTTGCAGTTCTCGGGGCTATCCTTGATTTCTGTTTTCAGGAAGAGAGAGCGCGGAATTGCCGCAGACACCCAATTTAAGTGGACCCAAGCTCGGAATCCCTCGGACAGAGAGATCGTCCCAAGGTCAAGTTGGACCGAAAAGCATCGACACCGCCGATCACAGTTGTCGATCAACTCTGTTTAGCCAATCTGCTTGGTCTTCGCGTAAAAGCAGGACCCATCGTGAACAGGCCACGGGAACAGAAAAAAAATAATATAAATTTATAAAATTAAAAAATAAATCAAGCGGAGCTTACACCTTTCTCCAAGTGATCCAAGGTCGGCGACAGAAGCTTAGACGGGAAGATAATCAAAAAATCAAACATAATTATAATGTAATTATAATAAATGATAATATACAAAAAAAAAAATAGTAAAACCCCATATATATCCGCTTAGACAGTGCACACGGAGTGGACCCCCCACACCTCGCAGCCCTAACTCTGCTGGGAAAGAAGGATGCTTCACGGGGAATTTCGCTGCCCATTCCCCCTTCCAGGGCCAAACGGTTTTCTCTTGCCCTCTCTGGCTGTTTCCTGTCAATCGTGCCTCAATTAGGTATGACCTAACAGTTGGTCCTTGACTACACTCTTTCCACTCTGGGTAGTTTGCAGGTTTTTCTTCAATAGTCTCACCCGGGAGGCTGGGAACGGGCGCAAATTTGCAACGCCTCGACTTTCTAAGAGATAGTGATATAATAATATTTTTTTTTCATAGTACACCGCACTTCCTACTGCTTCCAGTGTATTCCCGTGCCAGTCCCGACGGTCGGGGTCAACCATCCTCGCTATTTCAAGGCTACCCAACTTTGAGAGCACAGGGCCACATTGCGCGATATTTGCGACGGAATATCCAGTGTGTTGGAACAGTCTCGGGATATAGTATGTAGCACAAGAACTAAGTGTTGAGAGTTGGAATCTGGGATAGTTTTGTGTACAGCATTACTCGCATAACAGTGTGTCAGCTATTGGCATTAGCCCTGTATGTAGCAAGTGGAGAAAGAGAAGGGAAAGGGTTATGCAGAACAACCGCAGCATTGTCTAGTCAGCCTCGTGTCATGAAATCCTATCTGTGTCTATCAAGGTGGATAAATTCTTCTCCTAACAGGCCATAAAGAAAAGACAAAAACAGCGGATCTATTCTATTGTCCACCGCTAGTTCTGCCGTCAATAAACAAGCCAAACAAACTAAGGGAGTGCCCCGTTCACCGATCAACCATCCGGGGGCGGGCACGGAGTCGGACACGGCGAATCCATCAGAAAGAGAGAGTCAGGACACCGAAGAGCCTCGTTGTAGTCTAGTGGAGAGCGAGAGAGAAATCCCGCATAACACACATACCACAAATGTAGGGGTGGAAAAGTATATCACTAAACTTTGAGAAGTCATGATATCTAGAAAATCAGGATTTGTCACCGATGATTTTCTGGGGATATTCAGGTTCTGGAACGCCCCGTGTCGATCGTGTCACGATTATTTGCCCGGTTGTACCGTAATTGGCCGTGAGTTCGCCAATCCTCGGCAACATACGTTGATCTTAGGGTATTGCGCCTGTGTATTCAAATATGTGGCTTTTGCTATGTTCTGGTATATTTGACATTGTAGTGTTGTTATTATTATTATTATGAATGTTTAGTATATCGGTATGTCGGCGACAACACCGTTCCGACCGATATATTTTCCAAGATTGACAAAAAAAAACCAGAGGCTGAGTCGTGATTATGGCAGATAAGCCAGTGCACTCTTATTGCACCCCTCCAACCAACCATGGCTATGACTCCCCTGCCACCGAGACTAAAAAAAGATGGTCGGTCATCGGGGGTTCAGGGCTGCGAGGGGCTGCGACTTGCCAAAAAAACGGTCCTTCACTTCTGTTCTGCAGGTGATCTAGGATATTATTATTATTATTATTATTTTCTTTTTTATTTTCATTCTTCACTAAAATATACGATCGCGTCATCCTGGTTTTTTTTTTCAGATACATGTCGCGAGAGTGGATCCTACGGGATCATATTGGTCTCTCCCATAGGCCGATCCCACCGACCATAGCCGAGAGATAGACTCAGGAAAAGATAGTCTGGACACAGCAAACAGAGACCGAAAGCGAGAATAATGAAAAAGAGTGTGAGCGAGAGCGGGCCCCGACATAAAAAAAGAAAAAGGAAAAAAAAAAAACACGGGATATCAAGAACCATGGCCACGGGAAGCATCGCGTATATACAGCGGGTGGATAGTCCCCAATAAATTTCCTTGACTGGACAGATATAGGATGTCGCAACTTGAAAGTCTATACAATTGCATTCTCAGTGATAACCAAGAAACAAAAAGAAAAAGGGAGAAAAGGGAGGGGGGAGGGATGGACCAAAGAATCTCGTTTTGTTTCTTACGGTATACCCCTCATCTTATTTTTATTTTAGCGATTGCCGACAGAGAGAGAGAGAGAGTTTGACAGATATCCCGGGACTGTAGGCAAAAGCCTCCACCTGCCGAGACTCCAAAAAAAGGAGGATCCCAAACCCGTCCACCACGTGAGGAGGGGCTTGCAGAGACGAAGGAAGTAGCGTGAACCAGCGCGATGGGAACAATAATAAAAAGAAAATTAATTAATTAGAAAATTAATAAATAAATTCTAAGCTATCCCAATTCAGGATAGATGGCGATTTAGTCGATCGTCTGGTGGATCTCTCGCCACGCGAGACGGGGGAGCACTAGCGGACATGAACAACCAGGGAACGAGGGGGATCTAAACACTTAGCGAGTTGCGAGATGAGGTGATCGCGGATAAACGCCTGTACCGGGATGATTTGTGGTAGATGGCTATGATTATATTATATTGGTAGTATTGAATTTCTACTAATTTCATTACTATGCCTATAATCACCATCTATACTACCTACTATCACTAGCTGCACTGACTATCCCCGTTGGAGTAGGAGATGGGCCATGCCACATGCTGTACATAGTTACATGGGGATCAGCTCCCCCCTCCCCACAGTCCTAGGGCTAGTTCATGCGCTGACTCAGAGATTTGGTGGAAGATCATTGGTCAGGTCGGAAATACCGTCGAGGGGCCACTCCACAAGGCAAAACGCCAGTCAACAAGGGGGATGATCATCCCTGTCCACGCATCACCTCTCATTCGCGTGGGCGCAAATACCTGCAGAATGCGTCTTTCCAGAATACCCTTAGAAGATGGATGATGATATCGATGATTCACTGTGCGTGTGTTTCAACTTGGTCCAGGATACCGTTCCTGTATCACGCCAGGTTTTTTTTTTTTTTTTTTTTTTTTTTTTCGACATAGTTCTCAGGTAAATCTATATCTATGAACGTGGTTGTGGCTGCAGCCGGGCGCAATCTGGTGAATTTCCCTCGCGTTCCCTCAATTCCGAGGTTGTAGGATGTGTGACTATCATAGCAGAGGAGAGAGAAGGGAGAATCTCATGGCTGTACCTGCCGTTCTCTTGCGTGTATGCATTCTATATTCTATAATTATCTTCTGGTATGTATCCCCCCAGACCTCGAACAGTGACGTTGATCATCGCCCCCTCGGATCCGGAGTCGGAGTAGGCAAGAGAGTTGTTCATTGTCCTCATGGAGTAAGCGATCGACATGGTGAAACGACGCTAGCGCAGGTCAACTGCAGTCGGGGGGAGTCGCCATGTCCCCCCTCTCCCGCTAAGGCCAGCCATGACCCCACCAGGCTGACTCGGTGATTTTTTATTTGATTTGATTTGATTTCATTATTTCATTATTATTATTAATTTTTAATTTATGATCATGATTATTTTTCTGATAATTATATCCGGAGCCTGTCTGTCTCTCCGGACTAACAGAACAGTCCCCACTATGATCTCCCGATACTCTGCCGTCAGTATACAATCAGCCATTGTAATCCATTTATGCTTGTGAGACATCGGGATGTGGTGCAACCCTCGAAAAAAAAAAGGACACACAAATAGGACCCTGAGGCATCAAGCAAGTGCTGACACACACAATCTCTCTCTCTCAGGCACGGAATGCCTGAAGAAGAAAAGGACTTCAACCCAGGGTGATGGTATCCAATCGCATCGACCTACTCTCACTATACTATATTTGGTTTAGCTCAAGGATGCAGCGAGTTACTCGAAACGGAAGAACCATGACGGAGGGGGGGGGGGGGGGGTTCCACTGTAAAGTCTATCAGTGACCCCCGTTGCGTTCCGTTGGAGCTTGGGCTCCACGGAGAATTTGGAATATCTACTCTAGACTCGAGATAGGGTTTATGGTCTTGACTTCTTCGATTGAGTATTTCATTGATATAAGAGAAGCAGAGGGGGGAAAGAGCAAGACAGACAGAATGGAATTCAAACAGGAATCTGAAGGAATCCCCTGAAGGAATCCTTCGACCATCATTATCTCTGAAAGCCAATTCCAACGCGGCGGTAGCGAAAAGGATTCCAATATACCCAATGCGGCCAGTGGAGGGATCGGCGTTGGCTTCCAACCGTTGGAATAAAATAATATTTAAATAATTTGAAAAAAAAAAGCCTCAGCCGCACGTGTAATTTTAGGACTGTTAGTGCGGATTAGCCTGGCTTAGCCCTGTCTGATCATCCCGAGCGATCATTCCCCGTGCGATCTCACAAATTCCAAAAATAAATAATAAATAATAAATAAAATAATAAAATAATAAAATAATATTTCAATATTTCGAATATAATATTTTTTTTTTTGGAAATTGCGCTTTGGAATTAATTTACCAAAGTCTAATAATCCGTCTGGTAGATCTCCAGTGTGAGGAACAGCCTTGCTGGTGCATGTCGTTCCTCTATATCAGTCCACCCTCATCCGCTCTTCTTTACCTTCTTCCTTCTTGCAGATTCAGATTCTCTTCAGTCAAGCCAAGCCTTTTCTTCCTTCTCCATCTCTTTCCTATATATCTTCCTCTTCCTCTTCCTCTTCCCCCCTCTCTGCCTTCCTCTCTCTTCTTCTTCCCCCACTCATCCTTCTATCGCAGGATGCCCCGGGGTCCCTCACGCTCTAGCTTGTCCAACCCTCTGTCTTCCAACATCGTCTCTGTCTTGAACTCGCCCTCTGTTTCTTCCATCTCTCCTTCTCCTGAACCTCAACACACCATGGTGGGCAAGAAGAACATGCGCCGCAACCCTCAGTCCGAGGTCACCATGCCCGTCACCTACACTCCTACCACCCACCGCATCAGCAAAGCCAAGAAGGGCAAGCGTGTCCATGCATGCGAGTTCCCTGGCTGCAACAAGGTAAGCATTTTCTTCAATCCAAAGCGATATCCCCAAATTCAAGAGCTGGGAGCTGACTCGACGCGCCAACCCAGGTCTTCACCCGCGCCGAGCACCGCCGACGACACGAATTGAACCACAACCCGGAGGCTTTATACCGATGCAGCCAGCAGGGATGCAAGAAGGCCTTCCACCGACCTGACCTGCTTGCCCGGCACATGGAACGACAGTGAGTATTTTCCTTGAGAAGCTGGTTTGGCATGCGCAGACCACTGACCTGGATTGCAGCGAGCTTGAGGCACAAACCGACTCCCAATGGACGCCGCCTACCCAGGCCCCCATGGTAACCGAGTCCGCTTCCATCCCGCACTGTGTGTCCATGGACAACAGCGGGCTCCTGGCCGCCACGTCGCAGCCACACTCCATGTCCATTGGCTCACTTGTGGCCCCGGGCGTTCACCCCGACCTGGCCAACGATTGCTCTCTGATGTGGAGTGGCGTTGAGATGCCGCTGCAGCCGCGCCCATCCTTCCAGAACCACGTCCCCGAGTCGGCCGACGACAGCCCGTTCTACTCTTCGCCCGCTGAGACCTGCCCCTCGCCTCTCTCGGACGCCGCCTACTCTCTGCCTCCTCACTCTAGCTCGTCCATCTCTTCTGGCTCGGTCTCAGTGATTGAGCAGTATCCCAAGGGCATCATGAAGCCCGAGGTGGCTTCGCCTCTCCAGATGCACTCGCCTCTACGCTGGGACGGCTCCGATGCGGCCATGCCTTCGCACATGGTGCCCATCTCCTTGGGTGAGAACCTGATCCAGCCGCCCGTGCAGTGCCACTACCCTTCTCCCACATGGTCTGGTGCCGACTGCCTACCTTACGAGGAGCACCTCCAGCACATGGGCCACTTCCAGCCCGTGACCTGGGCCATGTGAAGAGACTACGCTACTCGGCTTGAATTGAATGACTCCGTGTTGAACATGGTGCATCATGAACTCTTGGGCCTCGATGACTCTTTTGTTTACTCTGGTATACACTCTACACCACCCTGTGCTGCTCCCGCTCTAGATGAGCCTGGGACAGCCAATCATCCTATCAATGGTTAAGAGGGGGGGGGTAAACACTACCCACCCCTCGAGCAACTGGACTCGAGCGAATGCTCGAACCGCCTCGGATGGCTCCGCCCTTCGCTATGGCGACACTCCAGTCCTCGCTCGGCAGCGCCGCTCGGACTACAGCGGAGAGGATCCACCTACCGAAAACAGTGGGTGGGCCCTGCTGTCCACCCCGAACACCTTCGAAGGATTGCTTTGTTTTTCATCCTCGACGGGGATCTCCGATGGTTATAGATTTTGTCTTTTTGTTCTTGTCTTTCTAATTTGCTGTGTATTTATTATCTTCTTGTTTTTATTGTGGTATTTTTTTTTTCTTGTTCTCATTTCTTTTATATTTCGACGTCTTTTCTTTGTCTCGACGATATGATGGATGATTTGACTACAATGTGTCTGCAATGTCTGCTATACCCCTCTGAGTTCCTGTGAATATAATCCGAAATCTAAACCGATGTATATAATAATGACTCCAAACTTGTTGAAGTGTCAGTTATCTGTGGTTCCGGTCGATCGCCGTTCCATGGTTCGCCTCGTAATTCCAAATCGCTTAAAGTTAGTGACATCTGATCAGCATTGATGTTCATGCAGTATACGTTAGCTACAGTATACGTAGTAGTATGAACGATTTTACAATTTTGATCTATTGATATACAGTCCACACCTCAAAAACTCATCAACTCATAAACCAGACTGAATCCTGCCTCGGCCACTACCGGCCGTTCTCTTTTCCCTCAGCAAAGATTCAGACGGGAAAACGGGAACTCCGTCTCCCCTCTTCTCGCCCTCTCTCCACCCTAACCGTTCGCAAGATACCCGCATCGAGTATAGTTGTGTACCCGACGGAAAGGTATCGCTCCACATCTCTCGTCCTCTCTCTTGTTTTTTCCCTCTCGCTTTCGCACGATGATCTCTCCGCGTGGAAGTCATGATGCCAATTTAGAATTTAGAATTCTGGTGGATATATACTTTGGCTACATATATACGCAGGCAGGGGGGGGGTGATTTACCCGTTTTCCCCTTAGTGTTGTTAGTGGTTGTTAGTGCTGTTAGTTTAGCACAATTGTCTGGTTAGTTTAGGTGGATTCTCCCCCTCTCTTCCTTTATTTTTCCGCTCCTGCTGAGTGGCCGGTGGAGTCCCAAACTGTCGGTCTGAGGTGTTTGGGTAGATTCTTTTCCGCAGGTTCTCGACTTCTTGTCTGTTTAGCGGCTGGGCTCCACTTTCATTCTCTCTGGTTCTGTTTCCAATAAAGTTGCGTCTTAATTCCCTTGTCAGGAGATGGTTGGTGTCGATCAGGGGAGAGAGTCACGCGGTGGTGATTTTGAATTAATTTTCATTTCGTTTATTCTTACTCTGGTCAGTATGGATTATTATTTTTTTTTTTTATAATTATTAGAATATTAGAATATTATTTTCTTACTATAGTATAGCATTCGCTGCGACACCTTGTGATCTCTTATCGGCAGTCCTCCCTCTTGAATTCTTGACACTATTGAAGTTTGTCGTCTTCATATCCAAGGTTAAGTATTTGTCTATGCGATGATGTGCAGAATCCTGTAGATAACCCTACTGGACCTTATTCTTCCGATGGCGTGCATGAAAGCACGACTGCGACAGGGATGTCCCTCACATCCCTACTATGTATCTATGCTAAGCACATATACTATTTTCTCGAACATTTCTTGAATTTGGGTATTCTTCTTGATCTCCGCGGAATATTTCCAAGCTTATGTCGACTATCCAATCCATATTCTTATACCTATCACTATCATTCTCTGTATCTTTCCCCTCTCCACCCCCACTACTATATTAAATGTTAACTATACTTGGTAAGTACAGTCAACATTCCACCCCGCCACTAAGGCACACATGTCTTGAATCTTGGCCCCCTCAGGCCCCTCCCCCCGGGGCCAAACCGCCCATCTATCTTTTTGTTGCCCCTCTTTCCTGGCCCCCCCATTTTAAGGATGATGACTCTATTCGAGGTAAAATCCTTGCTCCAATCCTTTGGGCACGTTCGCGTCTATCGCTTTTTGGGTTGGCGTTGGGGCTTTGGCCCCCGACCGTTGCGATGGCTTTACTGTTCCTTCTGTGTCTGGTATAGACGATCTACTGAGGAAGGACGTTCGGATGTTTATTGTCAATTGTCTTTGGAATGTCATGTGTGTGGTATAGTAGAAAGAGATAAGAGGAGGGCTATACTATAGTGCCTATAGTATAGATATCTTCTTAGCACTATACAGATGCAATATTGACTATATGACTGATGACTAGTGCTCTGGTAACTATGTAACTCCATCTACAGCAGAGGGAACGCAGCTCCATCGCCTCTCAAATCACTACCACCACTATGTACCAACTTCCCCTCATCATAATGCAGCCGGATAATCTGGCCACGCCCAAACATAGCCCGCGCCCAGCCCGTCAACACAACAATCTTATGCCCGAGCCGACGCAGCCCCTCGACAGCCTCCTCACTGATCCCCTCCTCGACAAACACCGTCCGGTCCGTGCTGCCATGACTCGGCGCCGCGATACAGATGCGCGGCGCATCCAGCGCAGCCTGCGGATGGAACCCGAAGGCGAGCATGTTCAGCAGCACCTGCACATGGCCCTGCGGCTGCATGAACCCGCCCATCACCCCATACACGGAGTGCAGCGAGCCGTCCGCGACGTTGGTGATCAGCGCCGGGATGATGGTGTGGTAGGGCCGTTTATGGGGGGCAAGCGCGTTAGGATGGCCCGGCATCAGCGAGAAATTGCACGCGCGGTTCTGTAGCGTGAAGCCGCAGCCCGCGGGGATGATGGCCGTCCCGAACCCGGCGTAGTTGCTGTTGATGAACGAGATGCCGTTGCCTGCGGCGTCGGTCACGGCGAAGTACACCGTGTCGCAGTGGTTGTGTGCGGGACTGCCGTGCTCAAGGGGCTCTGAGGCACGGTCTACAGAGAACAGTTTCGCGCGTTCGGCGAGATACTCGCGCGCCAGCAGGCCCTGCGACGGCACTTGCTCGACGTCCGGGTCTGTCACCCACCACGCGGCGTCGGCGAAGGCAATCTGCAGGCTCTCGATCACTGCGTGTAGGTACTCTGCTGAGTTGTGCTGCGCGGCGCTGAACTGCGGGATCTTGCCTGCGCGCTCCAGCTCCTCGAGGATCCCCAGCGCAATCAGCGCCACGATGCCCTGTCCGTTCGGTGGATGTTCCCAGATCTCCACGCCCTGGTTGGGCTTCTCGCCGTCTGTGCCGGGAGTTTGCTTGTTCACGATGTCTTGCCCCGTGAACTTGAGTGAGATTGCGTCGACTTCTTGCGTACCGGTTGCTGCGTGGTTTGCGAGGTCCTCGAGCGTGAGGTATCCGCCTAGGTCTTGCACTACCTTGACGATCTCTTGCGCGATGCGGCCCTCGTAGAATCCCTTTTTCCCGTCTGCTGCCAGCGCGCGGAATGTCTGTGCCAGGGTCGGGTTCTTCATGATCTCGCCCGGCAGCGGACTGCGGACACCATCGGGTGCTGATGCGTCGGCCTTGAGCATTTCCCGGAAATTGGGCGATGCAGACCGGATGTCTTTCTCGCTTACTTGCCACTATAACTAGTTAGTTTGAACTTCATCAATTGGCAGAGTGGGGGTTTTAGGAAGAAAGAGAACTGACCAGATGCGACGATAGCTCCGACACAGGAAACCCCTCCTCGCCCATCTCAATAGCCGGCTGCAAGATCTGCTCCAGCGACAGCTTGCCGCTCCCAAACTTCTCAATCGTGTCCACCCAGCCAGCGGCAGCACCGGGCGTGGTGGTCGCCAGCGCATTGAGCATCGGCATGTCACCTGCGGCGCCGGGGGCAAGGTTCAGGTCCTTGCGTATTTGCTCGAGCGAGGCCTGGCCCGGGTAGCGGCCGGAGCCGTTTAGCGCATGCACCTTTTTGGTCTGCGCGTTGTAGAAGAGGCAGAACATGTCGCCTCCGATACCGGTCGAGCCGGGCTCGGTCATGTTGAGGCCGGCGGCTGACAAGAAAAGATGATGTCAGTTTATGATTCATGTTGCTTGCCTTCTTTGCGGATTTCTCTTCATGTCTTGTTGGACACTTACCCACTGCGACGGCCGCATCCTAGACCAACATTCCAGTCAGTCGACTCGGCTCTATCATCATGGATATAGGAGATTGTATATTGAAGCCACCTACCGCGGCATTTCCCCCTGACTCAGAATGCGGTGGCCCGCAGCTGCAGCCAGCGGCTGCGTGCAGGACACGATGCCATTCGTGCTGTGGACGGTGCTCCGGCGACTGGCGAAGGGGACGTAGTCGGCTTCGGGCTTGGCGTAGACGGCTTTGGCGTTGAGGGGCATGGCGTGAAGTCTTCAAGGTCCGAGTCACCTATACATTAAATAACCCAGCTAGAAAAAGAACAGAGAAAAGATAAATACATAGAAGAAGAGTAGCGAGGGGCGAAAGGAAAGAATTCGGACTAAAGAGGGGAGAGACTGTAGAATTGGAGTAACTTACGGGTAACCCCGCCGATTGGAGATACTGTAAGAGACTGGGTGGGTAAGTGGGATAAATAGTGTGAATAAGAGCCGGATGGCGTACTTTGCTAGAGTCAAGATATCTTTATAGCAGTATGAATTGGCTATCTACACTGTGTACTTCATCGATCCTCGCATCTAGGGAAGCGCTGGGTGAAAGCTGTTCCGGCCAGAAACTTCAGGCCGAAATGGCATTTGGTGTGTTTGCCGAGGCAATTCTCAATGTTAAATAGTCCTGAGCTTTACTCTCTTTTTACTCCACGGTCGATCAGTTTGCTATTTTACTCACAAAACACAGCTCAGCATTGCTGCATAGCACTCAGGACCGCAGAAACTCGAGCAGGTCCTTGTTCACTTCGTCAATGTTGATGTTGTGGATGGCGTGAGAACCTCCCGGGTAGACCTTGAGTTTCCCTTGAGACAAAAGCTTCGCAGACTTGAGCCCAGCAGCCTCAATAGGAACAACCTGGTCATCATCGCCATGGAGAACCAGAACAGGAATATTAATGCTCTTCAGATCCGCAGTGAAATCAGTCTCCGAAAAGTCCTTGATACTGTCATATGCCGCCTTGAAGCCGGTATTCATTCCCTGCTGCCACCAACTCCGAATCTGGCCCTCACTCTTCTTGGCACCAGGCCGATTGAACCCAAAGAACGGTCCGCTGGGAACATCCAAGAAGAACTGTGCCCGGTCGTTGTGCATAGCCTGTCTGAACGTGTCGAAGACCGACTTCTCAGTTCCCTCTGCATTGGCCGTGGTCTTGAGCATGAGAGGGGGCACGGCGCCAACGAGAACTGCCTTCTTGAAACGATGCGTGCCGTGTTTGCCTAGGTAGCGGGTGACTTCGCCTCCGCCATGCGAATGCCCGACCATCATGGCGTCTTTGACTTTGAGATGCTCGAACAACTCCTCCAAATCGTCGACAAACTTCTCCATGTTGTTTCCCTGCCATGTCTGCGTCGAGCGTCCGTGGCCGCGTCGGTCATGGGCGATCACACGGTAGCCTTGTTCGGCCAGGAAAACCATTTGGTTCTCCCAGTTGTCGCTGCTTAGGGGCCAGCCGTGCGAGAAGGTGACGATTTGTCCGTTGGGGTTTCCCCAGTCTTTGTAGAAGAGCTCTGCTCCATCTCGAAGTTTAAGATATGGCATGGTTGAGTTGGTCGATATCTCGTAGGATCCAGGTAAGCAGTTGAATGTTAATCTGCAAGCCCCAGGAGCTTATATGGATAGATGACTACCGACCAGTTCATAGTGGACGTTGCTTTGCGTTCTAGTCGATATGTCATATTGATATCATTACTTTCTTCACTTAAGCATTGCCGAGACGGACAGTTTATTGCTCCGACACCACTCCTTAGTCATTCCTCATACTCCTGAGCCGAGGTTAGGTCGTGCATACCCAGGTGATCATCGCATGGCGACACATCGTAGAACATTTAAAACGATTAATGATATTCAAGCCGCTGGTCCATTTTCGAATGATCTCTCTTCTTTTACTCAACTTGATAATTTTGAATATTCAGCTGCCATTTTAAAGTGACAAGATGCCAAGCCCTACTCTTCTCCAACTTACGGGATATGGCTCATTCCTACTGGCTGTTGGGCATGCGGTTAGTCCCTGTCAAGTTCTGCAAAACATGACTCGGTGAAAAACAGGGGTATTATCTAACTTGGGTAGCTTTCTGGACGTCAATTCCAACGACTTCGCCAGTTTAAAGCACTGCCAGGCATCGCATTCACTTGTAGCACGGTTGGGTGGTATCAAGGCAGTGCCTATCTAATCCTGACAGGTTTTTCTCCCTTTCTCATTTTAAATGGAAGTGAAAATCTTTGATTTCTTTTCTAATACCATGATTTTGGATTATAGGATTGCTTAATCTTCACTGGGCACAGAATCCAACGGCCCTGGAAGAACCACTGAATCGTGCAATGGCTATCTTGATCACCGCTATTGCTTGGGCGAGCTCGGCTTGGTATTTTCGGGGTGGCTTGAAGGAGAATGGGTTCATTACAGCGGCTGCAGGACTTGCCCAGGCTTGGGTGGCTCTCCGCTAGATATACTAAAGTGTACAGACCTTGAGACTTCTGAGGAAACCAGAGCTAAGAAACTAGTTCATTCATGGGATCTAGTCAATTATCTATCTTCTAGTAATAAAAACCATACAGAAATATAGTCCCTTCATTGATGGGATAGATTTGTCATCTCAAAAAAGACGCCACTGCCGAAGTAGAAGACAGAATGATCTTGACCATTCCAACCCCACATACATAGTCTTGGATAATTCTAGAACTAGAATCTTCATAGATTATGTATCCAGTTTTTCTATCTATACTCGGGCGATTGTTGTTCCGCATGTTCATGTTTGTTTAAGTTTTTCTCATATCACATGACATCACCACATCTCTGCACCGGACAGATTGTTGCTCCACGGTGGATACATCATTGCATTGAGTAATCCACTATTCCATCGTTGAGCCTCGGTCCGTTTTGAACCTTTTAGACTATTTGAGCTGTGTTCCCCTTGCAGAATCCCACAGTCATCATCTTAATTTTACTTGAAAGAATCTCGACAATGCGGTCCCTTAATATCTCGTCCTACTCGAAACCATCCGAGTATCAGGTCTCAGACTTGCCCAAGCCTGAACTACATAGTCCCAAAGATGTGCTTGTCAAGGTTTATGCGGCGAGCATCAATCCAATCGACGTTAAACGAGCCGATGGAGCTCTCAAGCTGGCACTGAAAGACAGGTAAGTAAACCTCCCTCTCCTGTAGATACTAGAAATACTAACCTTGAAATTTAGCTTTCCATTTAAAATCGGTTATGATTGTGCTGGTACGATCACAGAAGTTGGACAGGACGTCACCAAGTTTAAAGTTGGAGACGCGGTCTACATTCGGCTGCCAGAGGTTTCTCGAGGTATGGCATGAGTGATGATCAGTGGCGTCCCGTCTTGAGTTACTAAGTGATATTAGGATCATGTAGCGAGTTCGTTACATGCGCCGAGGAATACATTGGACTCAAGCCGCCCTCGTTGTCTTTCGAAGAGGCTGCATCCATTCCATTAGCAGCAATGACGGCACTCCAAGCGCTCCGCAAGTATCGGGGCGATCTTGCTGGGAAAACAGTCTTTGTGCCCGCTGGATGTTCGAATCCCCAAATCTCCACATTTTTGATAGATTTTGCTAACGGTTTTCAGTGAGTGGGACGGGTTTGTTTGCGTGCCAACTTGCGAAACATGTGTTTCATGCTGGCAAGGTTATCACTACGGTCTCGACTACGAAAATCCCCAAAGTCAGTGAGCTTTTGGGCGAAAACACCGTGGATCAGAGTAAGTACTGATTCCTATACCTTCTCTACTCAAATCACTGACATCCATCAAGTTATCGATTACACAAAATCCGACCCAAGAGAAGTTATTGAGCAGGGCTCGGTGGATTTCCTCTTCGACACAGTCGGCCTTTCTATGCAGTGTCTCTGCTTGATGCGACCAGGATCTAGCCGCATCGTGTCCGTCTCAACGCTACCATCCGGTGACCAGCTCCAGTCGTCATCGTTGATGGACCTGCCTCATCGCCCTAAGATCCCTATGCCCTTCCGAATGGGACTAAATCTGTCCGATCAGATTCGCAAGCTCAGAGCACGACGGTACAACACGGAGTACTCATATATGTTTCTGGAATCCAGTGGCAAAGATCTAGACGACTTGCGGCGGCATGTTGAAGAGGGCAGGCTGAGGACCATCGTGGGTACGACTGTTGATCTTCAAGATACATCGTCGGTGCGAAATGCATGCGACATTGTTTACAGTGGAAGGGGTGGTCTTGGGAAGGTGGTTATTCGGGTCAAAGCTGACAACTCGTCTTGAGCTCTGGTTTGTTTGGAACACTGCTAATTGTTAGCAACTTTTGTCTACTATAGAATACATCAGTAATAGTCTAATCACTCAAAATCACATCTTCGATTTTTTCTACACAAGAGAGGTACTTCAGTCTACTATAGAACTCCCTCAGTAACCAATGTACCTCAAACAAAGGACTGGAAAACAGGGGAATTTCATCACGTAACTCACCGCCGAAGACGGAGCTGAAATCCCTCATTTCACATCATCCCACCTCGGGACTCCTGGATTTAAGGACCCTCTCTGGCCCCTTGACCCCATCCTATAAGAAGCGCCGGGCTTGTCCATCTTATCTGATGAGCTGATTCATCCCATCTCCGCCTCTGATGGCAGCAGCAGCATGGTGGTGTTTGTCGACCTCGACCAAGATGCCTTGGAGCATCATGGACCTACGGAGAAGCCATTCCCGCTGATACTGGCTCCCGTCCCCGCTGCGGACCCGCCCGAACTCTTGCCCTCGCCGACATCGTCGGAGGACGAGGCGTGTGCCTCGCATCCAGAGATATTCCCGGACGTGAACCCCAACCGGAACGCCTTCTCGGCGGCCTTGAGTTGCTATCCGTATGTTTTGCAGCGATCATTTCCCTCAAAAAATCATTATTGTTTTCAATCCATTTTCTAATTTCTCGCGTGAATTATCTAGAATCGTGAAGGAAATCGCCCGCGCTGTCGATCTTAATACTCTCCACGCTCTGTCGCGGACCTGCCGCCAGTTCCATGTAAATCTCGCGCCGTTCCGCCAGCAGCTCGTGCGAGAGACCCTCCGTTGCGAGAATGAATACGTGGAAACGCTGGCTGAGATGCTGGACGGCGACGCTGTACTCCCTAGCAGCGTGAAGTCGGTCTTACAGCTGCTCAGCCGGGGCAGTGCAGACACTGGGCGCATGACGCGGGGGAAAGTGGGCAAATGCGCACGCGATATGGTGGGCGAGTGTCGGCGTTGCGCCCGGGTCGTTTGTAGAGTAAGGCTTCTAATTCTTAAACTACCAGCCTCCGAGGCTAACCGCCACCATTTCACAGAACTGCACCGTCAAACCCCCCTCTGCAGCGACTCTCAAGAACCGAATTCGCCGGCTCTGCCGCACCTGCGGCACCTCGCCCCTCGCCTGCCATCTTAGTTATCGCGCCATCGACCCGACCGACCCTCTAGAAGACCGCTGGCACGCGGATACTGCGGCCGCGTTCGCCCGCAGTGCCTGCACCTGCGAAGATACCGTCTGGCTGTGCACCCCATGCGGCCAGACCCTGCGCAGCAGCGACACCACCTACCGACGCGTCTGGGCGTGGCGGACCCGCTACAGCACCTATCTTGGCGGCGGTCTCGGCACGGGTATCGGCGAGGGCTGCCAGGGCGTCAAATGCGGCCGCGGCGAAGCGTGTCTAGCCGCACAGGAGATCGAGCTCGAAGTTGACTGCGAGGCCGACGAAGGGCCCAGTGAGACCAGTAGCCCGGCCCATAGCCCTCCCGGCCATCCGTCGCATCTCCACCAACATCACCATCATCATAACTCCCATCATCCGGACTTCTTATCAACTGACAGCCATGATGACGAGGAACCGGGCTATTTCCGGCAGGAAGTCATCGGGCTCGGGGGCGTAGTCAAACACAAGGCGAAAAAGCGTGTCACCGTTGGCGCTTGTGTGGTTGAGTATGAGGACGAGCGTGAGACGGGCCGCTATTTGGTCCGCGAAGAAGGCGGACTTCATCGGGCCTGGTGTGGCTGGTGCTCGAGAGTCATTCCTGCGAAGGCTGAGGCTTGAAATCATGGCTTAGTGCAGAGATGTGTCGCATCCTTTCCTCGATTGCTATTACAAACTTGCCTCTGACTGTGATATTTAGCGTCTACATTTTGCATTTATTTGCATTGGCTCCCTTTTTTGGGAGCGCAACTGGCATATGCTTTAATGATGTCTATGGTGTTGTACATATCAGATCTGTCTATTGCCACGAGGTATTCTCTATTCTGCATGGTCTTGCTCAATTCCTCTTGGCTATGAGAGTATGATAGATTCAGTATCTATTCAAAGACAGCAGAAGTGCACATATCATATATCATATATTGAACAATACTCGATCACCAGTCTGTATAAAAGGAAAATGCTCCGACCGAAGAGGGTCGTCAGGGTGCGCTGAGCACAAATAGACAAAGAGACACCTGTAATGCACCGCTCCTCGCTCCTCATGCAATTCCCAAACGCACCATCCTCCAAAATAAATAGTGAAAAGACAAGGTTGAAATAGAATCGAATATCACACACACACAGTGTCTCTCTCTCTCTCTCTCTCTCTATCTCTCTCCCCTATATCTCCCTAACTCCTTCTATTCTCACATAAGATTTAATAAGCAGTAATGGCTCTCCAAATTCCCTTCAGCTTCGAATCCTCCCGCGGCGGCGGAGGCGGGGACTCCTCACGCCGGTGCCGGCGATGATGAGTCCTCTGCTCGCGGCCGCTTGGGTGCTGGTGCTGGCGACGGGAGCTCTCAGGCTTTCTCTCTCGCTCCCGCGGCTTGCTGTGTCCCGACTCGTCGGGGGCGCGTCTCCGCGATTTGGAAGCCTCGTGCCGGGAGTTGTCGTCGTCGTGCCGAGAATGAGATCCACTGGACCGGCCACTGGAGCGTTTCTCTTCGCTCGACGGACGCTCGTGACGGCCGCTGCCGTGACTATGACTTGTTGAGGCGCGCCGCGGCTTCTCGGGTGCCGGGGCGGCGGCTTTGGTGGTGTTCACGCGCAGAAGAGGCCCGTTGGTATCCGACTGGCCGTTAGTCATGTATCGCAGGAACGCACGGGGTTTGGGTGCCGGGACCGGGGCCCCCTTCGAGGACGCCGGAGGTTTGGAGGAACGGGCCTGCTCTCGCGCTTGGCTTTCTGCCGAGTGATCATCAGACGAACGGCGACGAGGCTTAGTTTCAATGAAGTCTGCGTCCCGCTCCTTTGCAGCGGCGCGCTCAGAGCGTCTCGGCTTCTCGGATGGTGGGACGCCGCTGCGCTCTCGCTCGACGACTAGTGCGCGTTGCTTTCTCTGGCTGTGCGTGTCGGCTCGAACCTTTTCGTCGTGCTGCCTCCGGGCCTCTTCCAGAGCCTTGGCCCATCGGTTGGTGAATAGGCCACGTTCGCTCTTCTGGCGCCGAAGCTGATCCCGGCGCCCTTCAGATGAGGTCTTGGAGTGGCGGCGCTCGCGCTCCACGTAGGTGGACCGCCGCTTGCGGCGCCGCGAGTTACGCCTTTCGGTTGATGCCTCGGTGGGTTCTTCGGCGGGCTCCTCGCGGGGTACTTCTGCACCAGCAATGACTTCCTCTGGCGCGGGATCTGCTGATGCAGGCGTCTCCTCGGGTGCAGGTTCTTCAACAGCCGGAGTTGCCTCAGCAGGAGCCTCAGCAGGAGCTGGATCCTCCGCTGGTTGCTCTTCGGCGGGGGCTTCTTGGGCTGCGTCGGCTTCTGATGCTGGCTCCTCGGGGGCAGGCGCATCTGCTGGTGCCTCTTCGGATGCAGCTTCAGCAGGAGCCACGTCTTCAGGCGGAATTTCAGGGGCAGGTGCATCCTCTTGTGGGGCCTCCTTTGGAGCCTCCTCGGCTGCAGCTGGAGCTTCTTCAGGGCTAACTTGAGCGGGTGCCTCCACAGGCTGAGACTCAGAAGGTGCTTCTTCAGCAGAGGCGCTAGCAGGGGCCTCTGCTTCTTCTTCCGCAGGTGGCTCCACAGGTGCGTGCGCGACTGGCTCAGTTGCTTCCGACTCAGGAGTAGGCTCTTGAGTTGCTTCTTCGGTTGGAGCGTCTGGGGTGCTTGCAGTTGATGGTTGTTCTTCCGGGGCTGCCGCTGGTTTTTCTTCTGCAGGGGGCTCTTTGTCGGCAGGAGGCTCCTCTGCTGCAGGTTCTTCAGGAGCTGGCGCATCGGCCGCGGGTTCCTCGACAGCAGCAGCAGGTTCTTCAGCTGGAGGGCTTGGAGCAGTTTCCACGACAGTGGGCTCTTCGACAACCGGGTTCTCCTGAGCAGGCTCTTCTGAAGCGTCCTCAGTCGGTGGCTCCTTTACAGCAGGCTCCTCGGCAGGTTCTGCACCAGCGGGACCATCGTTGGCGGGTTCATCAGCAGCGGCCAGCTCGCTTTCGGGTACGTCGGTTGCTGGCGGCGCCTCTGGCTCCTCTTTCGGTGCCACCTCAACCGGCTTCTCCTCGATGGGTTCTGTCACTGCAGTGGGTGCTTCCTCTACAGGAGCCAGCTCCTCTGTGGGGGTTGCATCCGCCACCTCTGGCTCCTCGGGTGCCTTTTCTGCAGCTGGATCTTCCGAAGTCTCTTCTGCCGTGGGTTTCTCCGCTTCAGTCGGTACATTTTCGGCTGCATCTGGCTGCGGTTCAGGTTCGGACTTGGGTTCTGGCTCCGGCTCCGGCTCTTCCGCTGGCGTTAGTGCCTCCTCTGCTACAGGTGTTTCCTCTGTAGGCACTTCTTTCGGGGCTTCGTCAACGGGATCAGCCGCAGCAGCATCGGTCTTTTCTTCAGCAGCCTCAGGGGCGGATTTGTCGTCGGCTGGCGTGGCCTCTGGTTCCCTGGCACGCTCTTCTTCTGTAGGCGGAGCATCCTCAGCAGGATCTGCTGCGGCCTCTTCGGGTTTAGCCTCTGGCTCAGCAGCCTGTCCTTCCGGTTCTGTCGGTTTCTCTGGTGCCTCATCGGGGGACGGAGCATCAGCAGCCTCAATCGAAGCAGGCTGCTCTGGTTCGGGCTCAGGTTCTGCCGCCGGCTCAGGCTCCGCGGCAGCTGGCTCAGGTGTAGGTTCGGGCTCAGGTTCGGGCTCAGACTTTGCAGCCTTTCCCTTCTTATCCTTTTTGGCCTTCTCTTTCTTACCCTTCTTGCCCTTCTTTTTCGGCTGCTCCTCTACCTTTTCCTCTGCTGGCTTTTCTTCGGGGGCCTGTTCCTGTTCTTCCGGGGGGCTGCCTCTTCGGTTGACGGTTGCTCTGCCTCGGCTGGGGCTGGTGGCTCTTCTGCCTTGGTTTCTGCTTCGGGTGAATTACCAGCAGTGTCCTTCCCAGGCTCGGCAGAATCGTCCGGAGGCTGAGAATCATCTGCCGGCTCTGCTGCCGGTGGGTCGTGTTGCGGGGCTTCAACTTGAGGGACATCGTCTAGGTTGCTGAGAGCTGTTTCCTCATCACCGGCCGGTGGATTCGCTCCTGCTGCTGGTTCTTCTTCTTTGCCTTCGGCTGGGGCATCGTCTGCTGGGGCGTCGTATTTGTCGCCATCTGATGGCGTAGGTGCTTCCTCGGCCTGTGCTGCGTCTTCACCTTTCTCGGCTTCGGCGTCTTCAGCCGCTTCTTTAGCAGCTGCCTCTTTCTCAGCCTCTACCTTGTCGAGCTCCGCTTCGGGATCACACTCGGGAAAGTCGTCGTCTATGAAGATTGTCAGTGATGATAAACGTATCCAATCACAATAGTGGCCAACCATTGTTGCCGCTTCCGTCGTCTTTCTTCGGTGCATCGTCCGCCTCTGCCGGCGGAGAATTCTCATCGCCCATTTCGGGCTCAACAGGTTTGGTGGCCTCTGCGGCTGGCTCTTCAGGGGCTTCATTAGGCTTCTCCTCGTCCTCTGTGGCGGGATCTGCGGCGGGTTCAGCGCTTAGTGCAGACTCTTCGCCTTCAGGGGCATCCTTGAGTTCCTCCTTTGCGTCTGCGGGAGCCGCATCGTTAGATTCACTCTCTGCTGGCGGCGTCGTTGCCTCGGAGGATTCTATATTCCTAATGAGTATCTGCAATATTCCATCCACCACCTTTCTTTTCATGATATCTGAACCATTTATCAATCAATGGATTGCACATACCTGCAGGATCTGGAGTAGCCGAGCTCTCATCCGGGGAGCTACTAGGCTCTGCTACGGGCTCATCGGGGGCAGGGCCCTTTTCCGGTTCGTAGGCACTGGGCTCATTGTTGACCTGGTCCTTGCCCGCGGTCAGAGGGTCGACAGTATAGGTGGGATAATAAGAAAATTGCAAAGTATTTCGATCGAATGTCTGATATTGACGCTCGAAGCTCTGATATTTAAACTGAGGGAGCTGTGCGTACTGGAACGACTGTTGCTTCATCTTCGGCACCTCCGGCCGCCGGCTCTAGGGCTGGCTCGCTGATGTCGGGGGCCTCTGGGTTCGGGGTGGCAGCAGAACCGAGGGGAGGACGGTTGGCAGGATTGTTGTTCTTATTCTTCTTTTTCTTTCCTTTGCCCGGCATATCCTCGATATATCAATGACGTATCATATACCAAGGCGGGGTGGGGAGGAATGCGGGCGATTGCTGACTGGGCGAGAGCGCGTGAGACGTGAGGCGAGGACGGAACAATGAGAGAATGACAAGCTTGACGTCGGGCTCGATGCAAGGGCAAGCTGTCTGGTGCAGCAAGGGAAAAGGAAATGGGGGGGAAAAGGATGGGGGAAGAGTAAGAGGGTAGAGGAAAAGAGAAAGGGAACGAAAACGGACGAGAGTGGACAGGTTCAGAGCAGGGTTCCTTCATGTATTAGAAAACCAAATGGGAAAGAAGCATATGCTTGTTTCTTTTCAATATGGTTACCATGGGGAAGTCGGGATTGGATGGGCATCGTGAGGCAGCGTATAATAGTTCGTCCGCTATCCGGTCAGTAGAGAACAACAGCGAACTGCAGGGCGCGGTATTGGGCTCTCTCTGAACGTCATCAGTGACCTTGCCCGATGCCATTGCGTGCCATTGGGCCACGTCGCTTTCGGTCTCCATGCGGTGGCCGGCATGGCGGACAGTGAAGGGCCCGGTCCTTGATTAGGGCCGGGTGAGAGCAGCACGATCTCCACCTGCAGGCGCAAGCAGCAATGGAGAACGAGAATTGGGAATTGGGAGCCCAAATTGGTCCAGATAGGAAAAGCTGTGCTGCACCAGCATGGAGAAGATGGGTCTGGTGAGTGGAGCCACCGGTCAATTGATTCTGTGTATTATTTTTTTTTTGTTCCTCTTAAAATTAAACTTGGTGGTATCGTGTACCGTACAGATTCGACTTGTAGAAAGCGAGAGAAAAAAACAACAACCCAAAAGTGGGTCGAACGGGGGGTTCGAGTGATCCACGCCGAGAGAACGCCTGCAGTTGTTTTCTGTGCGAGGGCATCGACCAAAGTGATGCAGTCGATGTGTGCCCAACGTCCCCGGTAACGGCGGTAAAATGGGATGCTTGCACTGTCAGAAAGGACCATTACCCAAGAGGGTTTGGGCAATTGGCGGATCTGTTTTTGTTTTGTTTTTTTTTTTTTTTCCTTTTCTTCCTTCGCCCCGTTAGACAACACGAAATGAGGCGGATGGAGAAAGACTCATCGCTCCACTCAGACACCGACAATTCAGCAGGGCGATCCTTTCCCTCCGAACAGCCCAACTGTACACTCTGTAAGGGAATCGGTTGGAATGGCGATCAAACCTGTGTGTCACGGCGCATCGTGATGATTGCAGGAAAGAAAGTGTTCCAAGGTTGTGTTCAGTCGAGAAACGAGGGAAGATCAGGTGACGCCGCATCGTCTTCCACTCCGAACACACCACGCGTCCCTCTCACTGACATTACAAGAGTTCCCTGCATCTCCCGCCCAAAGAAAACAATTGAGCGGGGGCACAGTTAGGCTAATCTGATGGAGGTGGCCTTTTCTCGGGCAGACCATGATGATTCATTCCAATTGTGACACACAATCGCAAGGCCGATCTCACCCTCAATTATCTGTCCCGAGTCCGAGAAGAGCTGCACATGCATGGCCACCCAGTTCCCGAGAAGGGTTGCTATTTTGCTATGGTATGGCGTATGGCACGGAGTAGCCCGTGCTGTTCTTCCCGATACTTCGCCGTGATGTTGCCAAAAATGGGGCCCCATCTGACTACCCAACTTCTTCATGCACCGGGCCGAGCATCCATGACCACATACACCCGTGTCTACTGACGAATCGCGAAGAGCGATTCTCGGGCTAACCCTGGTCGGAGAGACTGTTGTATCATTGGCGGACAACCAGATACCAGCAACCACGTATAGACTGACACTATACTCTGATATCATTCATCATGTATAGACAATCTGTGATGAGTTCATGTGTTGGAGATGGGTGAATTGTAAGTAGGTGACCGGCGATAAGTAAACATGCAAGACACTCGGTGCATTGCCCTGCGAGTCAATGACAATTGATAGGATGGATGCATCCTCCTTTTTGTGCAGGGCCGGGTACTAGAAACACAGAGATAAATCATGCCTCATGACTGATATGGCTTTGTCGAGGTGTAAAATAAAAACATTTCAGAACTTAGTATCTCTACAATAGCTTGTGAATACATGAATACATCCAACAGATACCCTCCCCACATCTATAGTTTTCCCACATAATCCCCGCCGAACTCCCGCTAATCCCCACCAAGTTCCTAAAGAGATACTATAGAAGCACAGACTATGTATAATCCAGGGAATAAAACCCCACTAGGTGTCCGCGCAATCCAAGGATGTTTCGGGTGATTGGCTGCCTCGTTCTTTATCCTGCATCCGTTCCGCAGAGAATGCCGCGCAGGCCAGAGAATGCTGCAGCGTCGGGACGCGCCATCCAGTCGACTCCGATGCACGAATCACCGGATTTGATGTTCAGTCAATCGATGTCCAGATAGAAGGCTATGACAACAAACTCGAGAACCTTGGGAGGCAACCCGGATTGCTTGCGGTGGGATCCTCGGCATCCAAGGGCTGATACTAGATGCACAGAATAGACTCGTCATTAATGCTTTTCATGGGTCCTAATGATAGATATGTACTTCATAATGGGTATCATCGTATCATCCTCAACAAGGAGGCTCCTCTAGCCACTGTAAAAACAATGCAAACAAACATGACCAAAAGAAACCCAGGTCAAGGTGATTGTAATGAACGCGGACACTCAACCATGAATATACTTCCCAAGCCCGACGTGCATAGCAACGGAAGCGAGCGTAAGACGGAAGCAAAAGAGCCAAATGTAATGAACGCCGGGTATAAAATGCAAGCTAGTAATGCAAACCAAGAGCCAATCACCGCATCTGGTCATCCATCTTTTTGCGCCAGCGAGGACCAAAGACTCGCATCGCGAGAAGAACAGAGCAGCTTGCGAAGCTGACCAGGCCCAAAATAGTGAAAAGCCATCCATTCCCAATGGCATTAATGATTGGTGCTGTGACGAGAGAGCCCACGCAAGAGAAAATGTTCCGCATGAAGTTGTTCAGCGCCACGCCCTCTGAAGACTTTTTCGGCATGAATTCCGTCAACATGGTGGTGACCAGGCTGAAAATGAGCATGGAGCCAATACCAAAGAAGAAGTTCGCAATCATCTATTCCATCGTCAGCTACATGGGCCTCGATCTCTCAAGGCATTGAACATTGAACATACCGGTACAAGCCAGAACACCCCCTTTTCGGCTGTCCACCCGTACCAGATGAGGGCAGCGGGATAGAGAAAAGCACCGAGCCAGGCATTTTCGCGCATGCGATCCTCTGGGCGATAGACCAGCTTGCCGTTCTCATCGTATCGGTTCGCTTTCTTTGCCTCCCGTTGCATGATCTTGTCCGACCACCGCCCGCCAAAGACACTGGCTACCAAGTAGCCCAACGAGTTGGGAATGTAAAGCAAGCCAACGATGATCGTGGAGAAGCCATACGGTGGCTTTCCAAAGGTATGCTCCACGCTGACGTTCAAAACATACAGTGAACCGAAGGCGATACTCGCATAATATACGCTCAGCAATACCGGAATGAATCGCAAGTAAAGCACAATCTTCAACGGATCAATGAAGATCATCTTCAGCAACTTGAGCCACTTCGTGGTCGATCGAACAACCTGGCGGGACGATACCCGACTGAGCGAACGATCCACGGGGGCGTCCTCGTCATCTGCGACCTCTGGAGCCGCAGGTTTCTGTACTGCCAACGTCTCCGGAAGAGCGAAAAGAATAAATATGACAGTGACCGCACCGTATGCTGCGAGGAACCATAACGTACTCCGCCAGCCCCAACGTTGGGCCAGGACACCGCCGATAATAGGTGCCAATAGCGGCCCGCATAGTGGACCCAGATAAAAGATGCTCATGGCTCGTCCTCGTTCTCGAGTTTCCCAGAGGTCAGCAATGGTTCCAGCGCCGACGGCTTGCACTGAAGCAGAAGCACCACCACTTAGCATGCGCATCACGATCAACATGGCGATGGAACTGGAAATGGCACAAAGGCAGTTGAAGATCACAAAGAGGACAAATGAAACCAAATATATTGTTCGTCGTCCGAGTCGCTCGCTGAACGACGACCACCATAGTGGGAAGAGGGACATGCTAAGCATGTACAAGGCGATAGACAGGTTAGTGATGGTCGGGGTCGTGTCCAATTCCCGGGCTACCTGGGAGAGGGAAGCTGGTGGCACATTCGTTAGATGAGTACCAGCAGATAGCAATACAGATCAAAGAACTCACGGAAGAAAATCGAGCTCCCCATTGGCGCTGTTGCCCCAGCCACGGCGACGATGAAGGTGATAAACCACTTCTTTCTCCGGGAATAGGTCTTGGAATTTTCGATCTCCGCCAGCAATGTCAACTGCCCAAACAACCCTCTCCGCTGGAGTCGCGGCACCTCCACAGGAGCGCCGAGGTCCGTTGACTGGCGTCGTAGCGGCGGCAAACCTTCTTCCGGGGAATGTTTCTCGTCAAACCCCGCCGGAACATTCGAGCTGCGTGACTGCGATTGAGAGGCATCGTCGATATCCACTTCTTCCTGGACTGGGTTCGCGGAATGACTGTCGCCGGGCGCTGCCGATGCTAGTGCCGATGCGACAGCGTTCTCTTTCTCAGAGTTGTCGCGCATTTTGGGTGAGCTTTTCACAACCCAAGTTGAGGTGAACAACTGCGCCCAAGAATACTCAGCCGCGGATCGGCATGAAATGATAGATGCCAGGCTCTGCAGAGCAATAACAATATGAAGCGCAGAGTCCTGCGATCAACTGGGACGAATATGCCAGCAATTGCGCGTCAATGTCACAATGCGGTTGGATGGATATCAAGAGTACAGATGTAAGCGATACATGCGAAATCCAAAGCTGCTTGGTAAAGAGAAGAAAAAAGACGAAAGAAACCAAGTTAAAATCGGCAGGCGTGAATTCTGTGATCGACGCCAGGAAGCAAGCACCTTTCGAGATCGGCGCAGACCCCCTGGGAACAGTACACTCGATAAGGCACGGATTCTGATTTGCAACAAGATTTTAGGCCATGAGGCACTTGTGAAAAAAGCGTCAAGATTCACAGGTTCCACTTGGGACTGTTTTTTTCGGTTCAGTATGCGAACCACCGACAAGCACCGACGACGACCGAGCCGATGTGGATTCGCCTTCGCCTAAAAAAGGCGAGAGGGGATCAACGGGACCAAAAATGCCCCGACTTCACCAGGGCGTCGTGGGCCGCTGAGGTGCTTCATGGCCAGTCATCATTTAGCGCCATCGTGCCGGTCTTCCGTCGGCAAAAGTGAGTGCGGGAGATCCCGCGTTGTCGCGCCTCGGACACAATTGAACATGAATTCAATGGCGTCTCGATAGACTCATCTTGGCTTTGGCCTTAAATTGAATGGGGCACTTTGTCCACCCGAGGCTCGGCTCCTGAACCTGTGGATGTCAGCTTGGCAGCATTCCGAAGTCAACAAAGGGGGGTGTTTCAGATGCCAGGATTGCGAATGAGAGGAATCTGGAGAGAAATCCCCAGAAACACGGCGATCCATCGCATCCCACCTCACGAAGCTTCGATGATGCTAAAGTGCGCTGCAAGGAGGTGATTAATAAGCTTCGAGGGCAATCGTCGAGAAAGACGGTGTGGTTGCTGTGATTCTCTTTTCTTCACCTCTTCAGAAAGATTGAGATTGTGTTGAATTAAACTCCCCCCACATCGACTACCCCAAGATGACAGGCCCAACCAACCTCGAGCCCAAGGACATCCAGGCCGTGCTGGCACAGTACCAAGGAGACCGCTATGTCGACGGCTGGGATGCACTCTGGAACAAGGGCGACAATCTGCCTTGGGACAAAGGATTCCCCAACCCGGCTCTCGAAGACACGCTGGTCCAGCGCCGTGGCACGATCGGCGGGCCCATCGCCGAGGATGCCCAGGGCAAGTCGTACAGACGAAAGGCCCTGGTCCCCGGCTGCGGCAGAGGAGTCGATGTGCTCCTGCTGGCTAGCTTTGGCTACGATGCGTACGGCCTCGAGTATAGTGCCACGGCCGTGGAGGCGTGCAAGAAGGAAGAGGCTGAGAATAGCGGCTGGTATCGGGTCCGAGACCAGACCGTCGGTCGGGGACAAGTCACCTTTGTGCAAGGAGACTTCTTCAGCGACGCCTGGTTGCAGCAGATCGGGGTGCCGTTGAACGGGTTTGACGTGGTCTACGATTATACGGTATAGCTGCGTTTCCTCTTATCCTTGCACGCCGACCTCTCTGATCTCTGCGTTCAATGCTTTTCATATTTTGTCTATTTACAAATCCCCCACATCTCTCCATTCTCATCTGACCCTCCATGCAGTTCTTCTGTGCTCTGAGTCCGTCGCTTCGACCTCAATGGGCACTCCGGCACACCCAGCTTCTGGCTCCTTCGCCGACGGGCAACTTGATCTGTCTCGAATTCCCCCGCCACAAGGACCCGCAGAGTCCGGGGCCGCCTTTTCCGTCCTCGTCGGAGGCGTACATGGAGCACCTGAGTCATCCGGGCGAGGATATCGCGTACGATAACAAAGGTGTCGTCAAGCACGACCCCTTGAGGGCGCCGAGTCAATCCGGACTGGAACGGGTGGCGTATTGGCAGCCAGAGCGGACGCACGAGGTGGGCCAGGGTGAAAAGGGAGTGATCCATGACAGAGTCTCGATTTGGCGTCGACGTAACTAGATCGGCAGGCTCAGGAAAAGAAAAGCCAGGCAGGAAGAAAACAAACAAAGGTAGAGGTTGGGTGATTGTATGGTCGGGTCGTGATAAAAAGACCGGCGATGCCAATCCAGGGATTCAGATAGGAATGGCAAGGCAAAAGTTCTGTCTTGTATAGATGTGTTTCTTTAGGACTGCTTGAGAAGTGCGTTGTAGTGCTCGCCGAGTCCGTAGGAGTGTCGATAGTACGCCAGCCAAATAATGCGGCGCTGCTTTTCCTCCTCGTCGAGGCTGTCGTCGCCCGACTCGATTTTCTCCATCCGACCATCACTCTGCACGACATTGATATCGACGCCATATGCCCGCGCAATAGCCTGCAGCTCCAACTGGCCACCCCATTCAGCCGTCAGTTTGATCTTGCGGGCATAGACGTCCAGCGGCTCCTCCATAAACGGCTCAAAGTCATCCTTGTGTTCCACGATGAAATCCGCTGTCACAGCCCGGATGGCGCGGTAGCCATCATGCTGCGGTGACGCAATGGTGTCGATACGAGATTGTGTCGCCGGCTGGAGGACGATTCGGCTTGGGTCCGGCCGCAAGCCGAGCCCGGAACCGTCCAGCTGTTTCGCAATTGCAGAATACAGACAGTGGCCGTCGGGAGTAACCTCCACTTCCTTCAATCCCAAGCGCTTGAACACCGCGTCCATCACTTCTTTCTCATTTCCTCTGTAGTCGGTTTGGTTCGCGGCCTCGTCGGCGGCGGCGGCTGATGCGGCCGCTTGTTCGGCGGCTCGGCGGGCGAGACGGGCCTTTTGACGATTCGGTTTCTTGGAACGGGGTTCGGGTGATGCATCCGGGCCAGAGCTGCTCGAGGGTGCTGGTTCTGTCGGTGCTGCTTTTTCTTCTTTCGCTTCTCCGTTGGCAGAGGGTCCATCTTCTAGGCTGAGATCTTCGAGACCTTCCACAGGCTCGAGTGGTTCCCCATTTAGCTGGGAAATCTCTGTCTGGTGTCGCTCTGTGAGCTCTCGCTGCATTTGCTCGCATTCATCATTAACGCCTTTGCGGGTTTTCTTGGTGGCGGACTTTTTCTTCTGGGTAATCCGCCCTTGGAGATCCTTCTGCTCCTTGCGATGTTTGGCCAGAAGCTCTTCCATGATAAAATAAAAGAAAAAGAAAATCAGCTTCTAACACAAGTCTCAAAATGCCAGGGGGGTTATATAGCAACAAGCAAACATCAGCGCAATGAAGGTCGCCCCGCGAAACCCTGACGACGCTGCCCTAAGTTATGGCCCAAACAGGGATAGTGCCAGTTTACCGGAACAACAATGTTCCGTATGAGCCTCGGCTGTTGCGAGTCTCGGCCTGTCGGGTATGCAGTGCAACGGGGGGAGCTACGGTGGAGACGAGTTTAAATAAGATCATTTTGTTGGAATTTGACATTCTCATCTGTATCGCATTGTCATCATGGATTCGGAAAGTCTTTTCAATGTCAAGGTTAGTCGTCTTGCACCCGAAGGAGCGAGCAGCGCTAACCAGTTTCTAGGGCAAAGTGGTTCTGGTCACCGGCGGAGCCAAGGGAATCGGCCGCATGATCTCCGAGGGCTATGTGGTGAATGGCGCTACTGTCTATATCTCGTCGCGCGATGCAAAGGCATGCGAGCAGGCAGTCAGCGAGCTCAATGCGCTCGGCAAGGGCACGGCGCATGCCATCCCGGCCGACTTCTACAAGTATGACGACGTGAAGAGGTTGGCGGAGGAACTGGGGAAGCGGGAAAGCAGTCAGTCTCTTCATGCAAGCCGAGTGAAGGAAGAAAACTGGGGGATCAGCCTGAGCTAACTACGGTTTTATTGTATTGCAGAACTCCACGTCCTGGTCAACAACTCCGGCTCAAACTGGGGCGCTCCCTATGACGAGTATCCCACCGCGGCCTTTACCCGTGTCCTCACCCTCAACCTGCACCGGGTCTTCGACCTGACCCAGCTTGTTACACCGCTCCTGGAGAAGGCGGCTGCCCCGGACGACCCCAGTCGCATCATCAACATCGGCAGCGTCGATGGACTGCGGGTCCCCTCGCTTGAGACCTTTGCATACAGCTCCAGCAAGGCTGGTCTGCACCACCTCAGCCGGGTACTGGCAAACCACCTAGGCAAGCGAAACATTACGTGAGTATATTTGGAGATATGTTGATTGTGTGTTGGCAGACGGGCTAATGCGGCTTCCGCAGTTCAAACACCTTGGCCTGTGGTCCATTCGAGAGCAAGATGATGGCCGCTACGCTCAAGTCTTTCGGGGAGGCTATCAAGGCTGGCGTGCCTATGGGACGCATTGGAACCCCGCAGGACGTGGCTGGGGCTTGCTTGTTCCTGAGCAGCCGGGCTGGTGCGTATGTGAATGGTTCGACTATTGCCGTGGACGGTGGCGCCGCCATTGCGGCCAAGATCTAAGCAACCGGTGGACGCTGGGCTCTTTGGGAGGGACTTGTAAATAAACTATGGGCATTTGCTACAAACCCCTTTTTTGTATCCTGAATCATTACATGCTTGGACATTTCTAAGGCCTCGGGGTCCTCTTCTAGCGGAGCTCTACGCCACATCGGCCCCCACAACTGGGGTAGCTCAAGGGCAAGAAATTCGATTTATACAGGGGGAGGTCCTTGGCTAGATAGCAAAGGGTACAGGGTCAAGGACAGAAATTGAATGCTCTTCAGGCATATAGTCAAGGCGGTCGAGTTGACAAAGATGTCAGGGCCACGTACAGGGCGCTGGGGCCACCCACCAAAACAAGATCACGATGAGGGGCGCTTCTGGCATGTTATCTGCTTATCGGCCAAGTGGAGCGGCGACATCATCGCATGCCGTCATTGTTCTGGATCCTCAACATCGCACACATTCTTCTGTTCCATCGAGATCTCAGAAACTACACACATCGCGTTGACATCGTTGGTCCTGAGACTGTCTCATCCAACACACCGCTCCTTGCCTCAAATCGTTGAACAGAATCACCTCGCCATCAGAACTTCTACGCCTCCCTCCATACCTCTCCTACATCCCAGCCAGGGTATATACCGACGCAGATCCTGTCCGAGTCACGGGTTGTGCTTATAAGTGACATTCGCCCGGGTTGGTGTACCCGCTCTGCGTGACGCACAATCGGATTTGGGCTCAATCTCTCTGCCGAGACCATGAGCTCGTCAAATGGCCACCGTCGCCATGGCTCCATTGACCCCTTCTCCCATCCAGACGTCTACTACGGCAATGACGAGACGATTGGGCGGATTGGTGATCGCAGGCGCGCATTTTCAGCGGTAAGCAGCCACAGCTGCTGCGGTACCCCGCTGAGATAACCCAGGGCTGATTTTTTTCCTTGTTGCTGTTTGATCTATAGAGCCTGAACGACTATACCCGTGAAGATATCCAAGAGTTCTTTGGGACTATTCCATCTCGACGAGGCAGCCATGGTATGCCCTTGCAAATTTGGTGGGTTTTGCTGCGATGACTGACCCTCCATGACCAGACGAGGCGTCCGGCCAGCCCCGCAAGTTCCTCATCGAGGTCGACGAAACCCTCGAGGCTCTCCTCAAGCAGGAGGACACGGATAAGAATATGCAAATCACGATTGAAGACGTCGGGCCGAAGGTGCTCTCGGTCGGAACCGCCTCATCCTCTGGCTTCCACCGGGTGGACGTGCGGGGCACGTATATGCTTTCCAATCTCCTGCAGGAGCTCACCGTCGCCAAAGACTACGGTCGCAAGCACATCATTCTGGATGAAGTGCGTCTGAGCGAGAATCCAGTGGCACGGCTCTCTCGCCTGATCAAAAACACTTTCTGGAAGGCGCTCACAAGGCGGATCGATGGCTCCAACATCGAAGTGGCTGGCCGAGACCCTAAGGACTGGACGGCAGACCCGCGACCCCGAATCTATATTCCACCGGGCGCGCCGTTGCAGTTTGAATACTACACGCGAATTGCCAAGGATCACCCCGAGCTGCGGTTGGACGTGGAAATGCTCGAGGCCAATATCACCCCGGAATATGTGACGAAACTCAATGACAAACCGGGGCTGCTGGCATTGGCCATGCAGAAGAAGTACAATGAGTCTACCATGCAGAATGACCTGGTTGGCGTGCCGTTTGTGGTGCCGGGAGGTCGATTCAATGAGCTGTACGGATGGGATAGCTACATGGCGTCCTTGGGACTGCTCGTCAGCGATCGTGTCGATCTTGCCAAGGGCATGGTCGTCAACTTCTGCTTCTGCATCAAACACTACGGCAAGATCCTGAACGCGAATCGGTCCTACTACCTGACCCGATCACAGCCCCCATTCCTCACCGACATGGCTCTCCGGGTGTATGAGAGAATCAAGAACGAACCCGATTCGAAGGAATTCATTCGAAACGCCGTTCTGTCTGCCATAAAGGAATACCACAGCGTCTGGGCTGCTGAGCCTCGTTTGGATCCGGCCAGCGGCCTCTCGCGGTATCGCCCCGAAGGCTTTGGGGTGCCGCCAGAGACGGAGCCGACGCACTTCAAGCATATTCTCACCCCGTATGCGGAAAAGAACGGGATGACTTTCGAAGAGTTCGTCAGGGCGTACAATTGGGGCAAAGTGAAGGAGCCCGAGCTCGACGAGTATTTCCTGCATGATCGAGCCGTGCGTGAGTCGGGTCACGACACCAGTTACCGTCTGGAGCGAGTATGCGCCAACCTGGCCACGGTGGATCTCAACTCGCTGCTGTACAAGTACGAGGTCGACATCGCCCGGATTATTCGCATTCACTTCAAGGACAAGCTGGATATCCCGGTAGAGTTCCGCACTGCCTCGACCCAGGATGTCGAGTTTGAAACATCGGCTGCATGGGATCGTCGAGCACGCAGGCGCAAGCAGCGCATGGATCAGCTGCTGTGGGACCCGGAGAAGGGCATGTACTTTGACTACGACACCGTCAAGCACGAGCGCACGGGCTACGAGACCGCGACGACGTTCTGGGCCATGTGGGCCGGCCTGACCTCGCCCGCGCAGGCGGCAGAGATGGTGCAGAAGGCCCTTCCCCGGTTCGAAGCCTTTGGGGGCTTGGTTTCGGGGACAGAGGAGTCCCGCGGCGCCGTGGGCTTGGAGCGCCCGAACCGGCAGTGGGATTACCCGTATGGCTGGGCGCCGCAGCAGATGCTCGCGTGGACGGGCCTCCTGCGGTACGGGTACCAGGACGAGGCCGAGCGACTGGCTTATAAGTGGTTGTACATGATCACCAAGGCCTTTGTCGACTTCAATGGCGTGGTTGTCGAGAAGTACGATGTGACTCGCCCTATCGACCCGCACCGGGTGGATGCCGAGTACGGGAACCAGGGCACGGATTTCAAGGGCGCTCCCCGGGAAGGGTAAGTTTGATTCCTGTCTGTGTCGGGTGTGTCATTGTACTGTAATGCTGATTATGGGTGTAGTTTCGGATGGGTTAACGCCAGTTACGTTTATGGGCTGGAGATCCTCAATGCCCACATGAGACGCTCTCTGGGAGCCATCACGCCGTACGAGACGTACCACAAGGCGGTCATGGCGCAGGATAAGTATTGATGGGGATATTGACGGGATGTTTGAATTGATTCTTATATTTCGGTCGTCGATTCTCAAAGGAAGGCAAGTTGGTTAGTACTGGGAACGCGTGGATGAAAATTGGAACAAAAATCTGCATTCTAGAAATGAGTATGAAGAAGTGAGGGTTCGTGTTCGGAAGTGCAGCTCGTTTGAATTTGGTTTTGCTTTGATGTTTTTCTTTTCTTGTTTGCTCTTATATACGAACCTTGGAAGACCCAAAAGACTGGAGGTTAGTCCCAATTGCCGTGTCCGTTGCTACCATAAGGTTCTGCTTGGAATTAGAAATCCATGGATCCTCAAGAGAGAAAAAAATTTCCTCGAGCATTCATCCAGATCGCAAGCGATCTATCCAAGTGGACGTGATTATTGAGTTAGTGTCATGGCGGGTAGAGTGAGATCGACCCCGTCCGAGCCGGCGAAAATGACCCGGCCGCGCAGTCCTCGGCCCAGCTAAGCACCTCCCGGCCAACGTCCGAGACGAGCATCAGGGATCCCGAGTGGCATCGAGACACGCCATTTGCCATGGTTTCTCTCTCCAGGGATGGGCGATCATGTCGACAATGTTACGGGTGAGGATAGCTGAGGCACCCTGTTCTTCCCGAGGCTGTTCTCGTGGTTGTATATGTGAGGGGGGGGGGGGGTTAGTTAGAACTATAGTCTTGATATAGTCTCGAGTCTCGATACTATGCAACCAATAGCTCTGTTTTGTTAATACATGTTTTGTGAACACTAGTCTTTTTAAATTTCTTTATTCTAAGTGTTTAAGATTATTCAAGACTCTTTAGACCTACAAGCAATACTTCCATCAGGGACATTCTTCATGAATCATCCCTGGTCTAGACCTATGCAGCACAAGGAACAGAAAGTATACTCTCGATTTCAGCTCTTTGGTCTTATCGAAAGATCTGCAGTGCTTCCTACATGGATAAGAGCACTTCCAGCGAAAGCCCGGATGAGTCAGGTCTTCAGGGCGATGTGCCGAGGTCCAATGCGCCGGTGGCTTGAGTCATTTTCCACTAGGGCATGTTTCAGGGGAATAAGTGATTGGATAGGACTGTGTATCCCGATCTGAATTCGTGGGATTGTAAGGCAGTAGAGAAGGTAGAAAGAAAGTGGCGATAGACTTGGAAATAAAGTATTGCGGTGGTTACTGTAGTAGAGATATACCGTAGTGCAATATACCATTAATGACATTTCACTCAATCTCTGTTTTGAATCTTTCTTTCTCTATTTACATAGAGACCTTAAATATATAGAATATATTAACATAAAAAGAATTGTATGCTCTATTCGAGTGTTCTGCTGTGTACTTCATGTGGAGACGCACCGAATACCGGGGCATGACAGAACGGCAACTATGCAAACCGTGCCAATCCTTGTTTCGCCCCCGACTAGAATGACTTGATTTAGTTAGATATTGTTTTCTTATGATTTTCAGCCCTGGATTCGATCCGATGCCGGAGATTGGACTCCCTCTTAGCTGGGGCTGTCGTGAAGCTCGAATATTCACGTGAAGACATGGTGTACTGAGGGTGTATTGCGGATGGCACGGTATGGACGCACATGCCTCGACGTCATCCCGATTTCTTCCCGATGAGAACTGATTGACGAGAAAACGAAATATGTATATATATGAAACACGAAGATAGCAGAGAGAGAGAGAGTAGGAAAACGATATCTTGTATCTGAATAGTTAAAATATATGAATGAAACTGAATTCTTTATGCTAATAGCATATCCTTTAGACCGAGGATCACCAAGTCTGGATCCTCTCTCCCGAGCCCCCCGTTTACCTAGGCATTCAATGACACAGCGATGGTCCCGGTGAGCCGAGCGTTTACCGACGGTGACGCAGATAAGTACGGCTTGATTCTGGCTTGTGATTTGATTTTCTGACGGTTTCTTTTTAGCCTCACCTTCTCTTCTCTCTCTCTCTCTCTCTCTCTCTTCCCTTTTCTCTTATATCTTGCATTTAGGGCTGATCCTTGAAATTGACGTGACTCAACCTACGACGTGCTGCGATTGAATATATACACTTCACCGATTGACATCATCGCATTGTATACCACCCCCTCTTGAAAAGAGACACAGAACACAGAAAAAAAAGAAAGAAAAAGAAAAAAAAAAAAAGAAAGAAAGAAAAAGAAAAGGAAAAGGAAAAAATCCATCATGGGTCAGTTCGAAGACGAGGATCGCCAGTACGCCCAAGACGTCCAGGCCGTCCAGAACTGGTGGCGCGACTCGCGGTGGCGGTTCACCAAGCGGCCCTTTACGGCTGAGCAGATTGTAGCCAAGCGTGGGAATCTTACGATCGACTATCCGTCCAATGTGCAGGCTAAGAAGCTCTGGGGTATCCTGGAGGGCAACTTCAAGGTGCGTTTCTCTTGCAAATGCGATGCGCATTTTGACATAATTGATCTATGCAAAAGGAATTGAATGCTGATCACCTACTTTTCCCGTATCTACAGAACAAGCAGCCGAGTTTCACCTATGGCTGTCTCGAGCCTACGATGATCACCCAAATGTGCAAATTCCTCGACACGATTTATGTCTCTGGCTGGCAGAGCTCGTCGACTGCCTCGTCGACAGATGAGCCCTCACCCGATCTGGCGGATTACCCCATGGTAGGTCAAACGAATACCGGGCTCTCCATGGTTTACTGACGAACATGTGTATAGGACACCGTCCCCCGCAAGGTTAACCAGCTGTTTATGGCCCAGCTTTTCCATGACCGCAAACAGCGCGAAGAGCGCGTCACCACCCCCAAGGACCAGCGGGCACATGTAGCCAACGTCGATTACCTCCGGCCCATCATCGCCGATGCCGATACCGGGCACGGCGGTCTGACGGCCGTCATGAAGCTGACCAAGCTGTTTGTTGAGCGCGGCGCCGCCGGCATTCACATCGAGGACCAGGCCCCCGGCACAAAGAAGTGTGGCCACATGGCCGGCAAAGTGCTGGTCCCTATCAATGAACACATCAACCGGCTGGTCGCCATCCGCGCCCAGGCCGATATCATGGGTATGCTATTGTCTTGTTGCTGTTCCAACATTTGCGATCAACGCAATTGACTGTAATGATAGGCACTGATCTCCTGGCCATTGCTCGTACCGACTCCGAGGCAGCCACCCTCATCACCTCGACCATCGACCACCGCGACCACGCCTTCATTGTCGGCGCCACCAACCCCAGCCTCCAGCCGCTGAACGACCTGATGGTCGCCGCTGAGCAGGCCGGCAAGTCTGGCGCAGAGCTGCAGGCCATCGAGGACCAATGGACTGCGCAGGCCGGGCTCAAGCTCTTCAACGATGCCGTTATTGATGCCATTAACTCCGGCGTGCACGTCAACAAGAAGGGCCTGGTGGACCAGTACCTGAGCGCCGTCAAGGGCAAGAGCAATACCGAGGCCCGCGCCATCGCCAAGGGCATCACTGGTGTTGATATCCACTGGGACTGGGACGCACCGCGCACCCGCGAGGGCTACTACCGCTACCAGGGCGGCACGCAATGCGCCGTCAACCGCGCAGTAGCCTATGCTCCCTTCGCGGATCTGATCTGGATGGAGAGTAAGATGCCGGACTACAAGCAGGCCAAGGAGTTTGCCGACGGCGTGCACGCGGTGTGGCCGGAGCAGAAGTGAGAGCTTCCCCATTTCCCATTTCCCATCTCCTTCTCTTTTCTTCGCATGATAACTAACCACTGCCGCAGACTCGCATACAACCTCTCCCCCTCGTTCAACTGGAAGAAGGCCATGCCGCGCGACGAGCAAGAAACCTACATCAAGCGGCTCGGCGCCCTCGGCTACTGCTGGCAGTTCATCACGCTGGCCGGTCTGCACACCACGGCGCTGATCTCGCACCAGTTCGCCAAGGCCTATGCCCAGAGCGGCATGCGCGCCTACGGCGAGCTGGTTCAGGAGCCCGAGATGGCGCAGGGAGTCGATGTGGTCACTCACCAGAAATGGAGTGGTGCCAACTACGTGGATAATCTGCTGAAGATGGTGTCAGGAGGTGTCAGCAGTACTGCAGCGATGGGCAAGGGTGTGACCGAGGACCAGTTCAAATAGAAAATAGCGTTGGATTTATTGTTGGTTGTGGTTGATGACTGGTCCCTGATTGTTGGATCTTGTGGGATTTTAATTGAGGCGTTGACTTTTGATTTCTTTTTCTTTTCTTTTTCTTTTGTATATTGTCCAGTTTTCGATCTGGCGGATCGGATTCCCGTCGGTTTCTCTTGTCCCAGCCGAGGGCGAAGAGAGGCGACTGCATTTGCATTCTGGAAATTGCATGATATTCTCTGTCAACGGGTTGCATCAACCATCGCAGTTTAGTTAACTGCTCCGTGATGGATAAACAGATCGATCGGATGGATGATCGGCCGTCGGACCGATCCAACGAGAGTCATGAGCGCTAGCAAGACTCGATCATTAGGCACCGATTGTGTTCTCCTGAACGAGCAGACTTTGCGAGCGCCGATCGGCGGTGGAGACTGGGGATCGAGGTGTGATGCCGCGGTAAAAACGGAGGGAGCAGAGATCCCCTTCAGGTCATAGGGGGTGGTCTATAGCAGCCGCGATGAGAAATCGAGCATTCAAAGGGGACTGAGACGATGATATTGTCTGATAATCCAGTCATGTAATCACAATAATCATCGAAGGTATTCCCACAGGCGAGAAACGTGAAGAATGTCCGAGCGCATGTGGATGCGGAGGGAGCTCAGCGCCTCGGCCCATTTCCTCACCCTTAAATGACGTAGTCTCGTCCCTCTTTAAAGTCTCTCCTCTCTTTGCCTTTTGCATTTGTCTTTGTTTTGTTTCTTCACAAACCCATCTTGGACATCATGGGCCTCGACCTAGAATTCACTCCGCAAGACCAGATCCAGGCGCGCGTGTCCGCCGCGCGCAAGTCGTTTCTGGAGCACAAGACACGCGACGTCGAGTTTCGTCTCGTGCAGCTGCGCAAGCTCTACTGGGCGTGGGTTTAAAATTCCTCGACTTCATAAACACACCACTGACACTCGATCAGAATCAAGGACCACGAGCACGAGCTTGTCGAAGCATGCACCCAGGACCTTAACAAACCTCAGTTCGAGACTGAGGTCGCCGAGAGCGGTTGGATTCTCAACGACATCGTCTTCACCACACGCAACCTGCACAAATGGGTTAAGGATGAGAAGGCCCCCGATATTGACTTGTCGTTCAAATTTATGAACCCCAAGATCCGGAAGGACCCGCTGGGCTGCGTCTTGGTCATTGGGTATGTTGCAGATGGCTGTCGAGCACAAATAAAACCGGAACTGACTTGTCTCGTTCAGAGCCTTCAACTTCCCCTTCCAGCTCACCCTCGGTCCGGTCATTGGTGCCATTGCGGCTGGCAACACGGTGGTGATTAAACCCAGTGAGAACGCGCCCCGCTGTGCGGCTGTTATCCAAAAAGTCATCGAGATCGGGCTGGACCCCTCCTGCTACACGGTTATTCAAGGTGCCGTGCCCGAGACCCAGGCCCTGCTGGCAGAGCGATGGGACAAGATCTTCTTCACGGGCGGTGCCAATGTCGGCCGCATTATCGCCAAGGCGGCCGCGCCGCATTTGACCCCTGTGGTGCTGGAGCTGGGCGGGATGAACCCAGCTATCGTGACCAAGAACGCCAACCCACGATTGGTGGCCCGTCGCATGCTTTGGGGCAAGACCATGAACGCCGGCCAAGTCTGTACATCTCAGAACTATCTCCTGGTCGACCGACAGCTCGTGCCCCAGGTCGTGGAAGAATTCAAGAAGGCCTACAAGGAATTCTTCCCTAAGGGAGCCAAGGACTCGCCGGACTATTCGCGCATCATCAATGACGGTCACTACCAACGCCTGAAGTCCATGATTGACAACACCAAGGGCAAGATTCTGATGGGCGGCACCATGGACGAGAAAGAGCGGTTCATCGAGCCGACGCTGGTCCAGGTGGAATCGGTGGATGACTCGCTGTGTACCCAGGAGAGTTTCGGTCCCTTCATCCCGATCCTGCCCGTGGAAAACCTCGATGAGGCCATCAGCTTGGCCAACGGTGTGCAGAGCACCCCGCTAGGTCTCTACCCATTCGGCTCGAAGACCGATATTGAGAAGAGTAAGATTCCTTCTCCTTTTTTTGCATTCTTGTAGACCGTCATTTTGGGTCATTTCCTAACCTCGGTTCTAGTTCTGGCCAACACCCGCTCTGGTGGTGTCTCCTGCAACGACGCCGCGCTGCACATCCCGACTCTGCCCTTCGGCGGCGTTGGCGAGAGTGGCTATGGGGCGTACCGCGGCCGCGCCAGTTTCGACGTGTGGGTGCACCGCCGTCCTATTACCGCCAGCCCTAGCTGGCTCGAGTCCATCCTCAGCATCCGCTACCCGCCCTACGCAGGCAAGCTGAGCAAGTTCAAGGCTGCCAGCGCACTCGTGCCCGACTTTGACCGCGATGGCCGCAAGCTGCGACTCGGCTGGCTACGCTTCATCCTGACCCTCGGTGGGGGAAGCACCAAGGCTGGTGCTGGTAGAGCTGCTGTTGTCGCTGCTGGTGAGTGAATTTCTTATTTGTTGTCTTTCTTTCCTACCTCCGGTTCTTTGATTTATCTCCTTTTTTTTTCCCCGATCTTACGCTTGCACTTAAAACCCTTTCCCTGGCTGTTTTATACTGTCCCTCTCTCCTTCGCCCTGCAATCTTCTTACCTCCGTCTCCAGTAGACCAAGGAGACCAAGAGGATAAATGAGACCGGAGACTTGAACAGCTCCACCAGGGCTACTTCCCTTCTGCTGCCCCCCCTCCCCCGCCTTCCCCGACACAGCTGAAGAAGATGACCGACGCACATACTTTTTGTTTAATGACTGTCTACCCTTGTGAATGTTGGGCGGAATGGCCCTCACTGTCTTTCAGTTTCATCCTTGCCTCGATATTCCCCCTTTCCCCTTCTACATTCTTCCAACTGGATACCCCCCTGCGTCTACCCACAACTCAAAAGGACTTAATTTGGACCATCAATCGAATATAGCTCTTTGCTTGTCCTCTTCTTTTTGTTGTGTCTACCACTATCATTCTTTTGTGTCCTTGTGGTCCTATAAAACCTGTCTCTGCAATGAATGTGCCTACGAATCTAACTGGGCGTTTCTCTCTACTAGTTGCCTACTTCGTCCTGCAGATTCTCGAGCGCCGATCCTCCAAGCTATGAGATCACTTGTCTGTGATATTTTCCCCCGGCTTTTCCTTTTCTTCGGCTTCACATGTTTCGCTCCGGAGGGTATAGGTGTATGTTATATCCCTGGATAGGGTGGGTGTGTGCAGGGGGTATGTAACTGTGGGGGGAAACTTGCGGGGGTGTTTAAGTTCCCTGGAGACTACTGGGATTGATGATCGTCCTCTTGGTGCTGGTTGTGACTGGCTGGGAAGAAGCAGGGATCTGCTTAGCTTGGATTTTGGGAGGGCGGTTGGGGGAAGTTAATTTTAAGGATTTGGCTAGTAGGGCAATGGGTTGGGTGAAGGTGCTACTAGTCTAGTCTGCGCGTCTGCTGGGAGACGTGAGATATTGTTTTGTGAGTGATTGTTGACTCATATTTAGCTTGCTATACCATGTCACGATTGAAGCGTGCTGTTCATTCTTTTAAATATACTGAGTAATTACGGGGATTTTATAAGAACCGAAAAAGGTTATGTCTAGGTCATGTATAGGGCTCGTGTCCATGCCTCGGAATATTCCCAGGCTCCTACGGGTAACTCCAAGGAAGATCGTCATTCGTGCCATCAATATGAAAGGCCAAAGCACAGGCCGGCTAATCACAAAAAAAAAGGTCCAACCATTTCGAACCTACCAATCCACATGCATGCATCGTGACCTCATTCCCCACTCCCCAAATCTTTTCAAAATAAGACAAACCCTCAACAACGCCGCTCTATGCCACGCTTACTCACACACAAATACTTCACCCCCTTGTAGGGCTTGACATTCTCGCCAAGACCGCGACTGCGGCGTGTGTCGATGTTGAGACTGTCGACCTTGATCCCCGAGGGGAGCCAGCCTTGCACGGAGAATGAGACCGAGGCAGAGTTGGGCATGAGGCTTGCGTTAAGTTGGGCCTTGCTTCGGCGTGGGGTGGGGCGGGATGTAGAGGACGGTGCGAAGAAGGAGGGGAGTTGAGAGGAAGAGAAAGAAGAAGCCTGGGGCTGGGAAAAAGTCGGGGTTTGGGGCTTGGAGTGTTCGGGGGATGGAGTGGTCTTGGTGGCTGCGACGGGGCCTTCGGAGGCAACGGAGGCAGGAGGGCCTTCGCCGTTGTTTTCGAGAGCAGCGGCAGCGGCAGAGCGGGACGATTTCTTGGAAGTCTTCTTTTTCTTCTTCTTGCGCTTGGATGGGTCGGAGCGCGTTTTGGTGGTGCTTGCGGAGGGGTCGTTGTATGAGGTTGGCTCCTCGTAGTAGCCCAGCAGGAGGTTGGCGTTCGCATCCTCGTCGGCATCTTCGGGGCTGTCGTCGAGATCTTCGTCAGGATACCCGGCAACGGTGCAACGCAACGTCGCAGTGCCCGAGATCGTGCCGGCATCGCGGCTGGTCGGGACCCGCCACTCGAGGAGGCCGCGGCTGGCTGAGAACTGGGCGTCTCCGCGGCTAGCTTGCATATCCGTGATGTGCCGGACGGATTTCGAAATGGGCACGCTCACGACAACTTCTTCGAGTATAGGCCCGGAAGGCTGCCCGCTTCCGCCGAGGAACGATGGCGTCGACTTGCCGGATCCGTTCGGCGCAGCTCCTGGCCGCGCGGATGGACTGTGGCCGGGGAAGTTTGTATTGAGGGTCAGTCGGACCTCAAAATCAGAGCCCGACGGTCCTAGTGACTTGCGAATGTCCACAATGGCTGGGAGAAACAGCTTCTCCATATGGCTTGGTGGCTCATCCCGACCAGGGTCTATCGGGAGGAGGTCTACTTCGTATCCAGCCAGAATAAACCGTCCGTCCGGCGGCACAAAGCTAAGCTCACCTGGCCGTTCTCGCCACCGGGCTAACCGAACACAGGGATGAAATACGGGTAATTCGATTTTGCGGGCAAGTGACTGCTGGCCGCCCGGTGCTGATAGAGAAAGCAACAAATCGGGAACGCCCGATATCTTTGCGGTAAAGGCGATTGTTCCGGATACCAATGCAGAAAGTAGTCGACCAGATGGTGCCATAGTCACGGAGAGAGATTCAACAAGATCGACATATAGTTCATTCGATGTGTGTCTGACCCCGGACCGTCGCCAGGGAATAGCGGGGCCCTGGGACGCGCTCGCCGCTAATGATTGTTTGAGGGGATTACCAGGCCCTATAGTCGGAGTCGATGACCTGAATCCCCACAATTAATCCTGTCAGCTTTCAGACTCATGGCCAAGAAACCATCGCGACTCACCCCGGCACGCCGATTCCTCCAAGTAGCTTCCCCATCCACCCAGATACCTCTACGACCTCTTGTAATGCATTCGGCTCCGTGTTAGACACCACACCCGCATCGCACATCTCGTGGAGAAGTTGCGCGACCACATCGTAATTGGCCTGGATCTTGCTCGAGAGCAATGGGGAGCCGAGAAAGTCCTCGAGCACATCGACCACGCGATGGAGGAACTCCAGCACCAGCAGTGGCTCGGTATCGACTTCAGACAGAGCCAGGAATAACAGGTTTGATTCGACAGTAGAGAACACGGTCACCGGAGGTGAAGCACTGGGAATATAAAGCAAGGATGGGCGCGGGGTGGCGTGGGCGAGGTAGAGGGGCAGGATGGCGGCCGCGGAGGGCGGGCGGGATCGGTATACATGTTCGACGAGGGGGGCGCTGGAGAAGAGTCAGAGGCGCACATTGAAAAAAAAAACATCATAAATCAGGTATAGCATACTTGTGCTCGTCATATATGTAGACGGCGTCGATCTCGCCCATGATGGCAATGTAGACAGCTCCGTGGATCCGCGAAGGTCGACGGTGCCGGAGTCCCCAATGATGCCAACGTTCTGCCGTCGATGCCCGCCTCAGCCTACAACAAACGCGCGACTGTTGGGCATTTGCTTTTTTTGGTCTATCTCGAGTCGATTTCTTTCTACGCCGTGTGCGGTATTCTCTTGCCAATGGCGCCCAGAACTGAAGAGCGCGCCTGGGATGTCCAGCCCGATGCGAAGCAGGCGCTGGCGGAGGACAAGTACGACGACTGCATGTCGTGCCGAATCACCGGTATGATTATGTATCTGCGATGGACATCTGCGCACATCGCTAATACCTCTCCAATCAGGATCTGCCGCATTCATCGGTCTCGGTGTCTACAGCTACTACAGCGGCATGAGCAACCTTCGGAAACAACAGACGGCCATCATGCGGAGCCCGTCCAAGTACAAAATGGGCTCGCGCCAGCTCGGAATCGTCTCAATCTCGGCGACCTTTGTTGGCATGGGGCTTTGGCGAGCTTTCAACTGATTGCCTCTTGGCCATACACCGACACAATATCGTTGATGTTGAACAGAGCAGGTTGTGGGTTTGGAATTGTACAGTCCCGGCTTTCCGAAGAATATGTATTACTATGGGTATGAAGGCACCTCGCATGGCGTATATTTAGGGCATTCTGGGATCGAATTGAACAGGAATTTCACCTCGCTCCTTCAAGTCATCTCTCGAAACAAAATGATCTCAATTTTTCGAAAATTCAGAGACTGGGATATGATGAATGAGAGAACTACGGCCACGATTACAACTTACGTCGCCAGGAACTAGGCTTTTCGGAAATATCGAAGTCGATATATTCTGATCCACTAGCTGAATTTCATGTAGAAAAGGGGTATCAGGAACGCCATGAAACTGTCGAAACGCCGGTGTGATGCAATGCCTCCCTCAACCATGCAAAGCACAAAACCAATGAAATATCCTTCCTGAAAAAACGCCTCCTTTCTCTATGATTCGATGCTTGAATGAACCTTCAAAAACTATGTTTGCCGACACAGTAACGGAAATTCATGCTTAAAACCCTTGGTTCAAGCGAGGGGGAAGTTCTGATAAGATGACGCAGGTGACCAATGCGGGGGGTGATGGAACGAAGGCAGAGGATGATGGGACGCAGGTTTTGGATCGGAAGTCAGATCAATGACCGGCGGGCTAGGTGCAGAAGGCTGAGCAGTAGTGCTGGGGCCCGGCGGTGCAGGGGCTGGCATAGGATGGGAATGAGAAACCGGAGAGATTTGAGCCTCCTGCTTGGCAGCATCTTTCGCATCCTTCCGGCGTTGCTGTTGTCCCATGCTACCGAGAACGCCGCGCAAGTACTTCTTCGCCAAAGCGACCAGCTCACGAGACTCATTGCTGGAAGAAAGCGCAACCAGCATGCGCCGCACTTGCAGCTCGGAAGTAAGATGCGGACAGGTACGGTTTCTTCCAAAGTGCGCCAGGCCACAGAGCGGACAGTGCTCGACGCCGGCGAGCCTCAGGGGACACCGGCCTGACACATGGTACTGTTGACATGCCATGCAAGAAGGACCGGGCTCCGAAACGCCATCCAGAGCAGGTGGCAACGGAGGGGGCGAGTCGACGCGCTTGAAGGGACGGTCTGTTCAATGAATGACGGTTAGTGCGGAATTCGGATATGTCGCTAAAGACACGAAAACAACGCAACAAAACCAGAAGGCTATTCGGAAAAACTAATCAGAGGCAGAAAACTCACTTTTCGGTTCAGTCATTGGAGCCACCGCTGCTCCAGCAGTATCAATGTCCATCGCATCTTCTGCGGCATCGTTCACAGACTCGGTTTCCTCCCCCTCGTCTTCTTGCTGGAATTCGCCATCGCTGTCATTGGGCTTCCGAATTTTGACCGGTGAAGGCTGGATGGCTTCTTCGAGTTCACGTTCATTGGCCTCTTCCCTGTTGCGGTAGTCAACAGTAGCCCGCTTCCGCTTGCCACGACCAAGGCCCTCGGCTTTTCGCTGTGCTTCCTCGGTGGCATCACGTTCTCGTTCACGCAAGATCGCCTCCCAAGCAGTCACGTCCAGGGGTTTGTCCTCAGTCTCGGTCACCTCTTCCAAGGTGCCGCGCGCGCTCTGCCACACACGAGCAAAATTGAACTGGGGCTGATCCACAGACGAACCTGCCACATCGTGTGCCATTTCGTTGGCTTTTTCGGCTTGACTGCGGTCTAAGAGTTTATCAAGGGCCTCCGAATCATAATGAATGTCCGCTGAGTCGTCTTCATCGAACAAGGCCTGGGCCCCATGCCTCAGAATGGATTCCAGATCGTCTTCGTCTTCGTCAGCCTCCATGCGTTCAATAAGCACATGGTCAAGGGCCAATTTTCTTTTGCCTTTTTGCATGATCTTCTCCTCCACGGTAGCTCGCGTCACCAAATGGAACACAAGGACAGTGTTCTTCTGCCCGATTCTATGAGCCCGAGACAATGCCTGCATGTCTTGCTTGGGGTTGAAGTCCGGATCCATAATGATAACGGTATCTGCACTGGCCAGGTTGATGCCAACCCCGCCAGAACGGGTAGACAGCAGAAAAGCAAAGAAGGGCGAATTTGGCTCATTGAATTCATCAATTTGTTGTTGTTTCTGCCGAGACGACAGCCGCCCATCCAAACGACGGTAGTGAAGGCCAACGCCTTCAAGGAAATCCTCGACGATGTCCAAGTTCTCCAGGAACTGACTGAAAATCAAAACGCGGTGCCCACGCTCCCGAAGTTTCGGCAGCATCAGGTTAAGTAACCGAAGTTTTCCTGATGCCTCCACCAAGTGTTTGTGAGCCATGGCCGGGTCAAACGTCTGTTCTTCAATATCCTTGTTGTACACGAAGGGATGGCAAAGACACTTCCGGAGTTGGACCAAAATGTTGTTCAGGTTGTGTCGCTCTGACTTCCTCAACTGTCCATTTTGTTTCTTGCAGATCGCCTTGATGAGTTGGGGATTCTTCCCCAGAATCGACTTGTAGAGTTTCTTTTGCACAACCGACATTGAAAGAGGCACAATGATCTGGACCATCGGCGGCAAGAACGGCAGCACCTCAGCCTTGGTCCGACGCAGGAAAAATGGCCGGATCATTTCGTGAAGAGATCGAATGTTTTCTGAGGTGAGAGCTCCATGATGCTTTTCCAGGTCCTCGGCATTTTCGTTCGGATCAAGGAATTGAATCAGGTTGAACAGCTCCCGAATGTTATTTTGAAGAGGAGTGCCAGTCAAGAGAACTTTGAACCCAAACTTTATGAGGGAGAGGCGCTCATAAAGTTGGGATTTATCGTTCTTGAGACGTTGTCCTTCATCCACGACCAACCCTGCCCAGTGGGTTTTGGACAACGCTTTCTTCGCTTCTTCGTCAACCATGCTCTCGTAGGACGCGATCACCACGTGGCACCTGAGATCATTGCTACCTTCGAGGAACATCTCATAGTCTTTGGCCATCTGACGAGCGAACGCAGAGCCATAGTACGTGACGACCCGGATTCCTGGGGCCCACATCTTTATCTCACGCCGCCAATTCGGAACGGTGGAGTTCGGTGCCACGACCAAAAACGGCCAACATAAGTGTCGTCTGATTAGCGTCGCAAAAAGTCCAATGACCTGAATGGTCTTTCCAAGACCCATGTCGTCGGCAAGAATGGCATTTTCCTGCTTCAGGAACTTGTAGTACAGCCAGTTCAGTCCTTCCATTTGGTAATCCATGAGGTCGCCACCGGTCACTAGTTCAGGCTGGGTTTTCAAAAGCAAACGTGTTTCGAAGTCTTGTGCGCGAACCGTTGCGAGGTGATTCTTGAGTGTGGTTCGATTTGGAAGGTGGATTGTGTCTCGGAACACCCAGTCATCAAATGCAGTCTTGAAGTCGTCCCATCGAGCAGTCTGGCTCCGATCAGGGGGTGATTCCCACACAGCGTCTTCGTAATTCAAGCCTTTGTACTTGACATATGCGCGCAAGACCGTGTCCGGGTTAGTTTCATCGCCTGGAAGATTGGCATCTTCTGAGTATTCCACATCAAATAAGATGTCCACTCGGAGATTGTCTTCAGGAATCGCGTCTGCCGCTTCCATGATCGGTTTGCGGGCTTTTGGTGAGTTGAAGAACGCTCTGCGCATAGCCGGATTGCTGACTCCCCACACCCAATCCCCAGGCATCCAAGTGGTGCGAAAATAAGACATCTTCTTCCACTTGATCAAATATTCCTTGTCAACCTCAGGGATGAACTCAGCAAACCGCCCGGCGGCTTTGACCTCGGAATTGATAGGTCGCCATGCAACCAACTCCTCGATATCTCCATTAGATCGAGAGCAATCAGGACACTGCCAGTGAAGGCTATACTGAGCAAAGACATCCGAAAGATCCTGGTCTTGGCTTGCCGGAAGATGTTCCACGTGGAAAGCACGTTGACAACTGGTGCATCTGAAAAGAACATTGTTGATGTTGTTCACAAGACCCATGTCGATCGGGGTGATTGGATCCGTGCCGCCGTTGGCTGTCCGCAGTTGTTGTTCTTCCCGAGTGGTGAGACGCTCTCGTAGAGGCTCAGACATCGGGCCTCCCTCTCGGCACACAGCACAGTGGCCCAGATTTGGGCTGGTGCTGTGTCTTTCATGGGCAACTCCCAAACACCGACGGCATTGGAGAATGAACTGTTTCTCACCAACCTTGGTTACAATATGTTCTCGGCTGCTTCGAGGACCAAGACAAGATTGATGATAAGAGGAAGTACACCCTTGGCAGAAAACCAAGGGTCCCTTGACCGGATCATCTTCGTAGAAAGTGCAGGTAGAACAGCAGGCAAAATGTTGTTGTCTGAACTCATCATCATGGGACAGCTCATAGAAGATCTCTTTGGCCCCAGTAAACTTCTGCTGCCTCGGAGTAACACTCTCAGCCTCGGAGAATTCATCATCTTCCAGCCGCTCCTGCAGGTTGGACCGCTTGACTTTTTTCCGACGGCTTGACACACGGGCGCCTCTGGACAATGCATCATCTCCCTCGAGGAAAGATGTGCGGGTGGATCTTCTGATGCTTCGCCGCATCTGAGACCGTGTGTATGTCTGTGGGCCGTTGAGTTCATCACTCGAGCTCTGTTGGTCATCACTGGCCTGGTCACTGTCGCTGTCTTGGATGCGGTAGGCTTCTTTGTATCGGCCAGTCTTTGTGGTCCGGCGTCGCAAGCGTGATCTTGGTGCGCTTGAGGATTCCATGTTCGAGTCATCCGATGCAGGCCCATCCCCCAAGAAGCGAGAGTATCTGATCACCTCAATCTCATCTTCGCTTGATTCTGCATTGCTTGACTCTGCCTCAGAATCAAACTGTTCCAGTGCCTGTGGTCCATTTGACATGTCCATTAACTGAGCGAGTGTCATCTGCAAATATACCCAGGTGATTAGTAGGGAAAAAGATATCCAAAGCGAACGGGTGTCACTTACAGTGGTACGTTCTCCACTCTGAAGCCTCACTGAATACAAAGGGTCCTTAGAAGCTTCCGAATCCACACGTAAGACCCGGTGAGCCACAGAATGCCCAGGCAGATAATCATAGTCCTCTTGGTTGTCAACCGTAGGGACAATGATTGAGAAAGATTCCAGTTGATTGGCAAGAGCTCCATCCAAATCGATTGCCTCATGCTGAGGTGCATCAGGCACATTGCTTATGCTCGTGGGGATTGTATTGGAGGTAGAGCCTTCGAATTGCTTCAACAACGGGGCAACCATGACATCGGGATCATCGGAGTGTGGGGAGTCATTCTCAGGACCGTGAGACATGATAGTTCTGCCCCACAGTCATTTAAAGGGCAAGAGAGGGTTTGAAGGGGAGGAGACCGCTAATGCGGTTCCCACCACGGCAGAGTCGAGCGGGGCAGTCGGCGAAACGGGCGCTTGATGCGAAGACTGCAAAGCCTGTGAAGTTAGGCCAGCAGAAGGTAAAAGAAAAGAGGTTCCAAAAACAAAATCCCAGATCCATAAAGGCTCAGGGAAGAAGAGATGGTATTTGAGAGTCAAAGAAGAAAGTGAAGGACCAGTGAGGTGAAGATATAACAACGAGGGTCGGCGAAGGTATACAAAACGCGGAGCGCGTGCGGGACTCCGGAAATATATTGTTCCTATCTTATCAGCGTGGTTCGACGCGCCAACTTTTTTTGCAGCGACCACGGCGTCTTCGGTGATGAGGCCACACTTCTAATATGGGTTGGATTCCAAGGACGGCTTTACATGGCCAGTTTTCATGGCTCACCAAGTCCTCCCCTACTTGGGTATCTGCTCGACATGCATCCCTGAACTCGGCCATTGGCCGTGGCATTCGCAGATCGCAGGCTGACACCGGGGATCGTCGAAGGCCGCTGCTAGAGGAAAGTCAGCATCGTTTGACAGGACAAGGCAACCGGCCAAATACCAGGCAACGGCCTGGGCAAACTTTTGGGCAAAAGTCTGAGCCAAGGCTTCAGCCAAAGTCCCAGCAAAGGTTTAAGCAGAGGCCCAACCCGAGTTTAGCCGAGTTCGATGAAGATGAATTCATCCGCACTGGCAACATCCGTCCTCTGCAAAAGCCTCATGACGACCGAGACGACGGACGGTCAAGATTGTCTGGAAAACGACCTGCAGCCTCCTCCGATGAAGCCAGCGCATCGCAAGAACCCGGACGCCGTAAAGCCCGCGACAAAAATGCGACCAAATTTCATCGAGCAACAGACAGCATGCCCGAGCGAGTCAAAGAGAATGTCAAAGTTCCCACATCGATTCCATACACGTCCCCAGCATCAGAATTTATATATGGTACTGGTGCCATCGAGGCAGCCTTGCGGTGTAGCCGACGCCAACTGTACAAGCTCTACCTCTACCAAGGCGCAGATGAAGAGCTCAGTCCGGCCAAGGTGTCACTCCGGAAACTGGCATTGTCCAAAGACATCGGGGTCAAAATGGCATTTGCGGGCTGGGATCGATTGTTGGATAAGATGAGTGCAGGCCGGCCACACAATGGCTGTATTCTGGAGGCATCGCCACTGCCCAAACTGCCTGTGCGCGGCCTTTGTTCTGTACCATCCGTGACCGAGAGTCATTTCCGAGTGGAGCTGGCACCACAGACACGGGAAGAACTCGCCGTGAATGGCGCGAATGACCAAATCCCGATTCTTCACCCAACGCCGCTGCCGTACCAGGAGCACCAAACGCATCGGTACCCCGTCACTTTGCTCTTGGATGGAGTTGTCGACCCAGGCAATATGGGCGCTATCATCCGGTCCGCCTACTATCTTGGAATCGATGCGATTGTTTTCGCTGGCCGCAACTCGGCCCCGTTGTCTCCAGTGACCATCAAGGCCTCTGCCGGCGCGGCAGAGAACATGGCACTCCTCCACGTCAAGAATGAGGTCGACTTTATCCAACGGTCCAAGAGCAACGGGTGGCGGTTCTATGCGGCTGACGCGCCAAGCCCCGGCTGCACCTATCTCGACCGTCCCTCGGTGGACAAGGATGGCAGTGGCCATGGCTTTGCTGTGAACCAATCACCCAGCGTGCTCATGATGGGTAGCGAGGGGTCCGGATTGAGCCCGCACATCAAATCCCAGGCAGATTCGATCGTGGGCATCCCGGGAGCTCGACACAGTCCCGTCTTAGGTGTTCAATCGGACCCTGCCCGCATCGACAGCCTGAATGTGAGTGTAGCTGCTGCGCTACTGATGGAAACATTCTTGCGAACTCCATTTGCGGTCTCCAAGCCGGCGAAGAAGGAGAAGCAGAAGGAAAAGAGCAAACCCCGAATGAAGTAAAACATGGACCTCGGCACTGTATAATAATTTGGCACTTATTCAGGATACCTCTTTGTACAATTAGATCTACATAAGAGCGGCGTTTGTCTGTTTCTCGCTCGTCTCTATTTTTCACTTCCGACAAGTTAAGGCTCGAATGGCCAGCCGCTTGAACTTGATGATTTCACTACATTCCAATCACCCTCTGAACTACATCGCGAATCTGATTCCCACTCTAATCGGTACAAAGCCACATCTGATCCAAACACTTGACAATGCGGGGAGAAAAGCCAGGCGGAATGTACGTCTATAGGCATTCCGAGTGTTGAAGACCGAGATTCGTCACCCAAAAAGTTGCCGTTGCGGGGAATCTGCAGCAGATCGGCTCTCAGGAAGACCCGCTTAAAGAGGTCATCGTGGCTGAACGTCAGGCTTGAACTTCGATTCCCTATATATTGGCAGTTTCGTTTCCACAGTTTCTAAGGTTACTGCTGGTGTTTGGGCGATTAGCGTGCCTTAAAGGACTTACAGCATAGCATATTATCCCGCATCCCTCGAGTCCCCGCCATCATGATCCCCGAGAAACAGATCCCCACCAAGGCATTCGTGGTTGAGAAACCAGGGACGCCATTTGAGCTCCAGGATGTCGTTCTCGATGAAGTCCGCGAGAACGAAGTGTTGGTTGAAATGAAGTATACAGGCCTATGCCACACGGTAAGTTCCCCTGGCGTTGGTTCTCAGCATGGTAAAACAAGACCCGCCTCAATCTGCTGGGTGTGTGGATGCAACAATGATTATTGAGAATAATCTTTCTTGAAAAATAGGATCTTGCCGTCCAGCAAGGTGTCATCTCCCTCGGCGACTTCCCCGTCGTGCTTGGCCACGAAGGCGCCGGCATCGTGCGCCGGATCGGAACCCGCGTCCAAGATAAGACGCTGCGCGAAGGTGACATAGTCTTCCTGAGCTTTACTTCCTGTTATAGAGACGCCTGTACAGCGTGTCACGAAGGCCGGACCGGCTTCTGTCGCAATTTCACCGAGATCAACTTTGGCGGCGCGCGCGGGCTCTCCGCCGCCGACTCGCCCATCTCGCTGTCTGGAGGCGATCAGCGCGCTGTACGGGCCCAGTTCTTTGGCCAGTCGTCGCTGAGCAAGTTGGCCGTGGTGGCTGAAACGTCGATCGTCAAGTGCCCCTCAGAGTCTGGGATCACCGTCGCCGATCTAGAGCACCTCGCGCCACTAGGGTGTGGATACCTCACTGGAGCTGGGACAGTTCTCAACGTCCTCAAGACGAAGCCGAAGACCCGCTTTGTGGTGCTGGGTATGGGTGCCGTGGGGCTGGCAGCGATGCTAACGGCTCGGGCCCAAGGCGTCGAGACCATTGTCGCAGTCGATATCGTGGACGCGAAGCTCGAGCTGGCAGCCTCCTTGGGGGCATCGCACACGTTGAACACGAAGCAGCAGCCCGATCTCGTGAAGGGGTTGCGTGGCCTGTTCTCCGAGGGTGTGGATCATATCCTGGACACGACAGGTGTCATACCCCTGCTCGAAGCATCGGTTCAAGCCTTGGGGCACGAGGGTACCTTGGCCATCGTGGGCATTGCCCCTGTTGGCTCGAGTCTCAATATCAACCCAAGGGACATTTTGGTCTCCTGCAAGCGTATTCTGGGTGTCATTGAGGGAAACTCAAATCCGGCCTTGGTGAGTTGTGTGGTTTTGCTTGGGGGGTTATGGTTTTCGTTTCTTTTCTTTTCTGACGAACTGCCAGCTTCTGCCATACCTGATCAATCTGTACAAACAAGGGAAATTCCCCATCGATAAGTTCTCCAAGGCATATGATGCCGATTCAATGGACCAGGCATTGAAGGACTTGCATACTGGCAAGGTAGGTGCCCGCTAGTTGAGTATCCTGGTAAATGATATTGATTTTCTTCTCTGTGTGCCAGGTTATCAAGCCGGTGATTAGATGGATGGACCTATAATCACATCACTTGGAATTGTGTTTGAACAAGAGACAAAACGTCTGTTGTATCTATAGGCAGTTGGTGACGGAATGAATGAATTGACGATATAGCACATTTACATTCTGAAGGACCAAATCCACACAGGACTATAGTAGTACATCGGCCTCCTGAGTCTCTCATAGCTGAGGAGGCAAGGAAAGATTCTGATGCAGTTCCTTCCTCTGCACAGCTCCAAACCTGAGATTGCCGACATCAAAAACCTGTACAGCAGACAAATCAGCCAGCGCCACAACCGATCCTCAGAGTAAGACTCACAGCGTAAACAGCCTTAAGGAAAGTTCCCCCAAGAATATCCATCGTCATCGAGCCCCGACTCTGAATCCCCCCATACACATACCCCGGCTTCGCCTGCGCAAACCCCAAGTCCTCCTTCTGCACGACAAACTGCTTGTCGCCCACGGCAAAGGACACAACAGGCAACCGATTTAGCGGCGTGTCCGCCGGATACAAGTATCCCTGACTATCATCGTCATAGTAAGCGCCATAAATAGCATCGTAGAGAATCCGACACATATGATCATCGACCAGAGCCAAGGTGGTGCCCGTATCAGCAATAGCCCTATTCCCAGTCCGCGAGATGGTCTTGCCATTCAGCGAAGCCGAGGACGACTCAAACATCCAGAACCCGAGACTGTTATCAACGGGCGTGTAATACATCTTCTCGCCAGATGCGGCCACTGTGTCCGCGTCGATAAATCCAAACGTGTAGAAAGACTCGCCGTGGTCGGGCTCGTCGGCGTCGCGCCACGACCCGAGCTTCGCGGTGAACAGCGCCGCCGATTTGGGGATGTCGGACTGCGAGATCATGTTCTCGATGGGCGTGCGCACTGCCTGTGGCTTCACCGTGTTGATGTTGCTGAAGGCTAGTCCCAGCAGCCCATCCCCGGCGCCGCGCGTGAACTGCGCTGATAGCGTCTCCGCCAGCTCGACAGCCTGGCCCTTGACTATGAGACCTCCAACGTCGATGTTGTCGTTGCCGACAGTGCCAGACGCAGATGATCTATCCCCGTAGGAGATGCGCCACGCCGAGTCGTTTTTTCCCCGGAACGAACTCGACTTGGATGGATCGAAGACGGTGTGGTTCCTATGCTGCGACAAGGTCACCGATGGCATCCTGGTCGACCAGACCTGTTCAAAGAAGAGCTTAGCGTACGATACATCAAATGCAGCTCATCATAATGGGAGTATAAACGTCCCTTTTTCTGTTAAGCCAAAGAAAGAAAGAAAGTCTTACCCAAAGATCCGCCGACCCCGTATCAAAATCCAGCCGCAGCGTCTGCGCCGGCGTGCCAATTCCCACCTGCGCCAGATACATCGAGTCATTCTGCACATCTTCCGCATCGACCTCTCCGACCCGGTTGTTGTCGGCGTTCCTCTTGTGCACGACCTGCCGCATGTACGCATGGCCCCCGATGGCCTTCGCGGCACAAGGCCGACCAGTCTCTCGTGTGCCCTCGCCGAGGAAATATGGGCCGGGCTTAGTTGGGCGGAAGCGATACTTGCGCATTGTGTGCACGTACGACTTGGTGCCGGACCTCTGGTACTGAGGGTTGGGGGTGATGGGGACTTTGGTCGCCCTGGGCGACTCGCGAGAGATTTTAGATTTGAGCGATTTGAGGATAGACATGGCTGTTTGGGTGAATAGATAATTTACAAATTACAGAATATTGCGAGTGGGCATGGCTTTAAATCAAGTGTGGGTGAAGTCGCAGATGACAAGCCTCAGGTGCGATGGGCACGTCAGGTGGGAGTAGCAACACCAAGCCTTTTCCAATACTCTATGGAGACACAGAGAAAGAAAAAAGAAAAGGAGAAAAAAAGAAACACATAAATTCAGATCATCTGCCAACGCCGACGACACTTGTCCCCCTAAAAACAATTCTTCACGAACCACCTGATCGACATACAGCAAAATCACCTCTTTCGACTTTTGGACTTGGGTGCGTTCGACACACTCGCCGCGCGCGATGTCGCAGTCGATGCAGTCTTGCTGCCGGCCTTAGTCTTGGCCTGCTTGTTTTGCTGTACATAAAAGGTCAGAAAGGATCAATCATAAGTCATGCAACGGCACTCACCACAGCGCCATTCTTGGCCTTCTTCTTCGCAGGAGGCGAAGCGTCGTTCTCCTCATCCTCTTCGCGGTCCCGACCACGGCCCTTGCCCTCGCCGTTGGGCTCGAACTCCTTGGCCACGGTGTTCAACAGAGTAGTGCATCGACGACCGATCTCAACCGGAGTGCGGCTCAGGAAGAACCAGTCGAAGCGGAAAAGCGGTGATTCACGGACCTCGTCCCGGATTTTTTCGTACAGGCCGTCTCCCTCAACGCCATACTTGTCCAGCATGACCAGCAGGAATCGGTCCTCCTCCTCAGTGTAGACCTTCTTGTTGGTGGTGGACACAGTGTAGTTGATCTTAAGCTGCTGGAGAGGCACTCGGTACATCTCCAACTTTTTGCGGAGCATCCTGCGCTGGTGGTTCATCTTGCGCAGTTTCTCCTCGCCTTGGTCGATCACCCGCAGGTACTTGGGGTAATCCTGGATCTCCGTGTATCGCCGCCAGAAAACATCCGCATATTCCTCGATTTCCTCCGGTTCCTTGCTGTCCACTTCGGTGGAAATGCCCACATAGTCCGTTCGCCCAAACTTGGCTGACCCGTTAACAAACTGCTGGAAATCACGACGGTTCCAGTTGGAGAAGCCCTCCTCCGACATGCGGGCCTTTTCGGCTTGCTCTTCCTCGGTCAGCGGCTGAGAATTGTCAATCTCTTGCTGCTCGAGATCCCGCTCGGCCTCTCGTTCGCTGAGCTCCTCCTCTGGGCCCTCGGGCAGCGGGGCCTTGTAACCGATCTCTTTGTGGAAATTAGCGGTCTCCTTTTCTTGGAGCTCCTGCAACCCAGGCGGGAAGAATTGCCAGTCGTGAACGGTAATTTGTTTGGGCGCACGTGGAACCTTGGGCTTGGAGTCGGCCGTCCGACCTCCGGTGGCCAGGGCCTGGCGGTAGTACTTGTCAATGGAGTAAAACTGTTCCTTGCGTTCACGCTTGGCCGGGTTAATCCAGCTGATGCCAATATCTTTCTTTTTCTCGGTGAAGTCCTTCCCATTCCACTCGTATGCGCTCTCGGAGCTGAATTTCTGCAGATCGTCGATACCAAGCTTTTCGTACTTCTTGTTCAATTCAGCAGTTCGCTCTTCGCCTCTTCGCAAGATGGAGTCGATGTCGTCCTCGGAAATGTCCTTTGACGCGGTGGCGCCTCCACTAGCACCTTGGGTGTTGAAAACATTAGCGGCGCCATGTTGAATCATACCGAGCAGCTCATCCTTTGAGGCAGCTTTGTTGGATTGTTGCTGAGCACGGCCTTGTTGAATGACAAGTTGATCAAGGCGCAGTTTCTGAGCGGCGCGCTCAAGGACTTTTTCTTCAATCGCGTTCTCTGTGACGAAACGGAAAACCTTCACCTGCTTGGTCTGCCCAATCCGGTGCGCACGATCCATGGCTTGGAGGTCAGCCTGTGGGTTCCAGTCGCTATCAAAGAGTACCACGACATCAGCCGAGGTCAGGTTAATTCCCAGACCGCCTGCTCTCGTCGTGAGAAGGAAAACGAATTTCTCGGAGTCCGGCTTGTTGTATTCATCGATTGCAGCAATACGGTCCTCATGAGCGGTGGTGCCGTCGATACGGCAGTATTCGTATTCACGGAACACACAGTAATCCTCCAGAATATCCAGAACACGGCTCATCTGGGAGAAGATAAGCACCCGACTGCCGTCTGCTTTCATACGCTTCAGGATCTTATCCAGGAAGGACATCTTCCCCGAGTTGAAGACAAGGTGTTCGTCGGTCGTGTACGGAGGACCGGGTTCAGCTCCCTCGAAGAGATAGGGGTGGTTGCAACATTTCCGCAACTGCATGACAATGTTCAACAGGCGCGTCTTGGACTCGCGCTTCCCTGCAGCACCGTTGACTGCATCGATATCCTTCTCCAGAATCTTTTGGTACCACTTCACTTGCATCTCAGACATGGGCACGTAAAGGTTGAGTTCCTTCTTGGGCAAAAGACTCTTTTCGACATCGCTCTTGACGCGGCGAAGCAGGAAGGGACGTAAGACACGGTGAAGTTGCTGCACCACAGTGTCCTGGTCGGACTCCTGACTCGAAAACCACTGGTCAAAAGCCTCCGAGTCGCCGAAGACGTCCGGGAGCAGAAAGTTGAGCAGAGCCCACAGCTCATGAAGGTTGTTCTGCAGCGGGGTTCCGGTAATTAGCAGCCGATTACGGGAGTTGAAAAGACGGATGATTTGCGACAAAGAAGACTCCTCGTTCTTGATTCGGTGGGCCTCGTCGATGATGATGTATTCCCAAGCGAACTTTTTTAAGTGCGACTTTTCACGGAGGATCATTTCGTAGCTGGTAATGCAAACATCGAAGTTCTCATCAGCCAAGCGCTCATTGACCAACTGTTGCCGTTCTTCCTTGTTGCCCTGCAACACAAGGACATCGATATCAGGAGTCCACTTCGCGAATTCCCGCTTCCAGTTGTCGAGGGTTGATTTCGGCACGGCGATCAGATGAGGTCCGGTGATTTCGCAAACGTAGCGCAAATATCCCAGGAACGAAATGGTCTGGAGGGTTTTCCCAAGACCCATTTCATCGGCCAGGATACCAGAGATACCGTTCTCATGAAGGGACACAAGCCAGTTCAAGCCAGCAATCTGATAATCACGCAGTTCACCGTGAATGAAAGCCGGGGACTCTCGGAAGACTGTGGTCGTTCCGCCGCCATGCTTCTCATCTCTCAGAAGTTCAGCATCTTCCTCCTGCTCCGTCCTGCGGCGCCGGTCACCGCCTGCACCTCCAGAGCGCGAAGATCCCTTTCGTGCTTTCGCCTCTTTCTCCGCGTTCTGTCGGTCAATCTCGGCCATGATTTCTTTGATTCGCGGGTTGGGGTTCGTCTCGATGAAGTGACGGAAAAGATCGGTCAGCCCCAGAAGATAACGAAATCGGCGAATTGAATCATTTTCCTATTCAAAAAAGCAGTTGTCAGACATTGAACATAACCTCGAAACATCCCTTTTCATACCTTCGACTCATCCAAACGGCCGTGCTTCTTGCCCAAAATACTTTTTCTCAATTGAACGGCCTCCGATCTCCGTCTCCGACCATCTGGCGTAGCCGCGTCGCCCGCAACGCTGCTCGCCGTAGTGTTGGGGTTCGTATCCGAATCCTGTGGTGGAAAGCATTAGTCGCCGGGCCATAGAAACCTTAGCCAAATGAAGAAAGAATGTCATTACCGTGTAATCCGGTGTGTCTTGATAACTCTGTATTCAAATTAATAGTTAGCATAGGCTCTTCGCAAAGAATAAATATCACATGCAATTGCGCGTAGGCATCGATGCGACAGGTGCTGCGCGAAGCAGGATCGGGAGAACGAGCATCACCTACCGTCATCTGCGCGTCTGCGCTATCAACAGGCACCGTGGTAACAGGGTCATCATTTGCGTCGGTCATGGGCGTATCTGCCTGAGACGGCGGATCAGAAGTTGGGGCGGGAGCCATCCTTCCTCTTTCGCGCACTGGGCGCAGACGTTGAGCAAAAGGTCGAACACGTCTCGAGAGATACGGGAGGAAAGCTAGCGAAGCTAAACCAAGTAGCGATGAAGAAAGAAAGTTGAAGTTTAAAAAAAAAAAAGAATCGAGCTGGGGGAGGGTAATAAAGACAATAGGATTAGGGAGGAGCCAAATGAATAGCGTCCGATTCAATTCAATGAATGCAACTATTGAAGGAGCGAAACGCCTCCAGGCGCGCCGGAGAAGAATGGCAAATGGGATACCGCGGTGAACGCGCGCTGATTGGTGGGACGTGCTTATTCTATTCATGACTCAGCACGCGACCCGGCACTTCGGAGGCTGAGTTTTCCCGATGTGGGGTCACGTTACCCGGTCAGTCGACGCAAAAGAAGATCATCTGCAGCATCAGCGGCCCTTCGATTCTGCTATTTGCTTTCCTTTTCTACAGCACGACCTTTTCTGTTGCACGAACAGTCAAGGGTATAGTAGCATATCTCTATGGCCTTTTGTTTTTCTTCTCTCGATTTTTACTAACTCCTTGCTTTAGTCTTTTACGTGGTCAAGCGCCTCAACATCGCCTCCGAAGCACGGCCCACCTCTGAGCAAGCAAGCCGTGATCATCGAGGTCGTCCTTCTATACACGATCTCCCGGGGGAATATTTGGGTACATTTCTCGCCATGGATTCTATGAGATCCTTGAACACCTCCCTACCAAGCTCGACACCCCGATCGCAACCCCCCGAGCAACTCCTTCAATCATTCAAGTCGGCTGCTTTATCCGTGACCAACCTCTACAAAAATGCCGTTTGTGAACAGGCACAGGCCAAGCAAGCCGGCTACCAGGAAGCAGTAGAGGATTTGCTCCACTTCCTCGACCGCGAAAACCTTGGTCTGTGTGATGGGGAGGGGTGGCAGGTCCGACAATGGGCAACCGAACGGTGTGATGGAACTACGCAAGGCAGCGACGACGATGACCGAGTGGAATCGGACAAGCGGGACAGAAGCGCCACGCCAGCCACTGCACGCAAAGAGCATCCCGCGCCAGAATCTACCGCTCGACAGCCCCCCACTTCGGCTCCGGCGCCAACATCCCGACCCGAACCAGTTATCCCTGCAGCACAGTCTCACGAGCCCCCCTCTGTTGGTGGGCCTACTGTTTTCACCTTTACGTCTGGGCCGACATTCCCTCAATGTCAAGAGCACGACATGGATATGCAGTCTTCGGATAACTCGACTCCGCCCACCCAGGATGGTGCCCCAGTTAGTGTCTCCGTCATGCACCGCAATTCCCGCCCGCAGCATCGTCCCAACAACCTCTCCCGACCAAGCCCACGCTCGTCAACACGAGAGTCACCGGTTGGGTTGGGGTCCAAGAGAAAATCTACTTTTCCGGACTTTTTCGATCTATCGGGGTTAAACAGCGGAAGAGACATGTTTGGAGGGGGCAAGCGGGGGCGCTTCACATAGAGGTCACGCCAAGGGTATATGATGTTGATGAAGTGACGAATATTATATTCTGATTGTCACGCAGCGGTTGGGTTGGGGTATGTTTTTCGGGTGCATAATCGGGGGGAATACTTGCATAAGGCTGCATTCGTCTCTGACTTTTCTTTGTACTTTTTTTTTTTTTTTTTTCCCGACTTCTCCTATGTCCTTTCCCCTACCCTTTGTCTCTTGCATATAGAGGATATGAGCTGTGGTGATACCCGATACCCGGAGTGGCAGCTATTATTGGCTTATAGTATAAGAAATAACTTGCTACCTTGGTGGTACTATAAGTAGAAATTTGTAGAGATTAATACGCATTGCAATTAACCCTATTAATGATTAGATGTCTTGCCCTACTATATACACCGGCTTCTCTCATTATATGCTGGACTCAGTATTGTGAGGGGTATCATCCTTGTCATATGGGAAAGCCACACTCTTATTGGACTTTTGGGATATTCAACCAATGGCCCTAACCTTTGATCTGCTGAAGCTTTGGTCCAGCTATAGATTTAATACTGCAGAATGTAAACAAGCACTGGGAATTCAAAAACCATCAATCATATGCCTGAGTTTATCTGACGGTCACATTCATTATTGGTTATTTTGATTCCAAGGTTGTAGGGGTGGTCTTCCCTGCAACGGATTGTTCCAGGTACATGGTGTATGGTCCCTTTAAAGACTTAGGTCAAGTAGTATCACGTGATGTGTTGCCTTGGCATCTAACCCGACACCTGACTACCATCCACCATAACCTTACATTCTAAGGTTGTTGATGATCTCCTTGTCATCGTTGGTTATATGCTATTTTTCTTTATTGTCGGCATGTGTGAAGCCTTGATCTTTAGTTTTGGCTTTGGCTGTTTATTTATTTATCTTGTTTTTTAAAGATATGTTAACCCAATTCTTTATTTTATAGCTTTGCTATTTCTACGTAAAGCTTGATCTATACTTGATATACTCTTGATGAAATTTATATTCTGAATATGCGGACAAATTTTCTTAATAAGTAATTCTTGTAAAATAAAACCTAGGTGAAAAAATAACAGACCATCCTAGACGGCTTTCTAATACAGAAACCAAAGGACAAGAAGTAAAGTAGTGCTGGCTAGGTATATATAATAATAAACTAAGCCACAAAAAAGCTTATTAGAGCTTAGTATAGGATATATAACCAGCAGAATTTATTTTTGTTATATACAAATCCTCTGTTTAAGGACTAAAAACATGATACTAGAATAAAGGATGATCATGGCTACACAGCATTAGGATAAGCACTGTACCCTACCAGAGAAGCAGTGGAGAAGTTATAGAAAGGGGAATTCTCAACCCAACCAGGGCGTTTGCTGCAGCCAGCCGCCAGGCAATGTCGTACTGATAGTGCCCGTCCACAACCGCTGTCTAACCAACGTAGGCGGGCTTAATAGAACGTGGACGCATTAATCAATGGTCCCTTCTGTCTTTCTATTAAATTGAGATCTAACACAAAGCGGGGCGGGTCTTATTTTGCGGAGACAATCTGTGGGGAAGCTCATTTCTGTTGACTATACTGTCAGCCCACGCTATTGTCCTGCATTATAGAGTAAGTACCTAGTGTTTACTATTTACTGGTGGCCTTCTTGTATCTTGAACAATATTGGCTTATTGTCGAATCCCCCAGCCCCTGGATATATTCATTGTATCGGTAGATGCCTTTGAGGCCTAACAAACAATCCATACAATAGAGCTTCGCTATCCACAGGCAAAACAACTTTAGTGCAATCTCTTTCTTGCTTCTCCTGCCTCTTCCCTTTCTCGTCTACTCTTCTTTTCCCTCTACCACACTCCGTCTTTCCTTTATCTTTTTCATCTTGTACTTTCTTTCTTTACTTCTGTCGCGTCTGAGCTCCTCTGAACACTCTCATAGCCCATTCATTCCTGAAAACCCCCCTATTCCAACATCATTCGTGGAGAATCACTGAAAAATGAGTGCTCCAAACCTCCCCAAGTTCTTCTGCACCCGCCCCAGCGGCACCCTGACTCCCCTTGTGGCTGTTGATGAGCTGCCACCTCATGTCTCTGTCCGGGGTGTCCCACGTAACCTCACTCCCAATGACACTCAGGGCATGACCAGCTGTGGCCTGGCGGCCCCGCGCGCGGGTCCTTGGGTTGTGGAGGGAGTCCCTCTTCCTCCCACTGCCCCTCGCGCCTTGGCCAAACAAGAAAATCTCACTGAGCTCCAAAATCTTCTTGTCAACATCATCCACGAGAACTCCATCTCCTCTCCTCTTCGTCTTGCTGTTGAGAACATTCTGTACCGAGCTCCTGATTTCTTCTACCCTGCCGAGCGCACTGTCAACAAGATGTCAGCCCAGGTTCCTGCCTTCAACGGCAACAACAAGCAGGTAAGACTTGAGTCCTGGGTGGTCCATCTCTTATTTCTTGAGCACCGTTGACTCTCATCCAGCAGGCCTACAACGCCAAGAAGGAGTACTGCTCCTACTGGATTCGCCACGGCGAGTGTGACTACCAGCAGCAGGGTCAGTATCTCTCACTTGACTTCTGTTCACACACATTCACACACATGATCCTCCCTCACTGACAATACTCATCTCCAGGTTGCCTCTACAAGCACGAGATGCCCACTGACCCTGCTATGCTTGAAAAGCTTGGTCTTCGTGACATTCCTCGCTGGTACCGTGAGAAGTACAACGTGCCGAGCCTCCTGTGGAGTGGCCATGGCCATCCTCTTCCTCCCAGCCAGCCGGTCATCACCCATGACGGCCCCTACAAGGCGATCGAGTACCAGACTCCGGTTTCTGACAACGGTTCCACTCACGCCCATACTGGCAATGACAAGTACCAGCCTGTCCAGAATGTCCGGTCTATTCCTGTTGATGGAGTTCCGACCCCCGTCGGGACTGCTGTGCCCCAGGACCGTGGTGACCAGCCTAATGTGAGTACTCATGCAGCTTCGTACTTGCAGAAGGGCAAAGAGCGTGCTGCTACTGCCCAGTCCGTGACCTCGGGCACCCCCTCTGGCAACAGCGATGATTCCTTCGACCTCGAAGCTGTTCTGCACAAGTTTGACAAGCTGCTCGCCGACGAGGTGGACCCTCTTGATCCCACGGCTGACTTCCCGACTGAATTCCCGCCTGGCTTCAACTTTGCTCTTCTCGCTAAGACCAAGCGGACCCCCGCTGAGGGTTTGTCTCAGAACAAGCGTGACCTGCTCACCAACGTCGAGGCAGACATCACAAACCCCTCGACTCAGTCCACCTCCGCTGCTCTGCCTGGCACTAGCAAGAGCCTCATGGACAAGGGTATGGCTAACCGTAACCTCACGACCCAGCGACTTCAGTCGATGAACAACCAAGAGGCGTGGGATACCCTCCCTCCTATGGAGTTCCCGTTCCGCACCAAGTCTCGCCGGCTGTGGGAGCGTCCTCCCAAGCAGGAGGCCTCTCGCCCTTTCTTCAACCGCCCAATTGGTCGCATGGACCAGACCCCTCGTGCCAATAAGGCGCCTTCCTCGGGTATGCATGCCACTCCTTCCAGCGGGATTCAGTCCACTGTGTCTCCCATGAGTGAGCTTCTGTCGGGCAGTGAGTCTCTGGACCCCCAAGAGCCTCTGCTCAACTACGGTCCTATCGGCGGCCCTGTCCTGCGTCCTCCCTTGCCTCAGGGTGGTGCCCGGCTGCCGGACCCTCGCAACAATAAGAAGGATGCCCGCAAGTAGATGGGTGCACATCGACACTTTCCATTTCCAGGGGTTTCTTCTCTGTGGTCTTTTTTCCACTCTTCGAGTTCTCCTTCTGTTGACGACGTGATATGATATGGATGATACGACGACCTCGTGTTTCTTTTCTTCTTCTCGACTCGAGCTTTTCTCTTTGGTCATCGACTTGATTTCCTTGCGGTGATCCATACTATCCAGATAAAATTATCGGCACTATGATATACCTGTGCAAGTATCTGGGTATCCCACAGCTCGACGATTTTTCCCCCTTTCTTTTCCTCTCCTGGGCCCGATGTGCCGACAACTCAACGAGGAATGGTTGATGAGTGACGACTGGTGTGGACATGTTATGTGTACTTCTTCCCCTTGTCTTTTCTTTCTGCTCACTGTGTTCTGATACGGTTTGGTGGTGACCCGGTTGATCTAATTCATGGGATCTGATCCTGGGGTGAAAAAAAATGTGTGCGCGATCTTGTTCTCATCTTGTGTGTTTCACTTTGTGTCTTTTCGTGCATTTCCTGGAGCGAGATGGACTGGTCCCGTCTTCGGAGGTTCCCTTGGATCCCTGAGGATAGGATGTCTGTCATATTCGGACTTGGAAATAGTGGATTCAGCGGCCGGCAGGATGGACCCGACCGACTTACTGGCTGCGGACATAAAAATGAAATACAGTTCAAAATTTACTCGGGTTTCCTTCGTAAGGATTGTAGATGTTGAGCAGATTCGACAACTACTGAGTGGGAACAGACACTATGAAAACAATATGCCCACAAGTTGCGAAGGAAATCGAATGGGGAGAAAAAAGATAAAAAGATAAAAGATGACTATAGTACATTGAGAAGTTGGAGCCGATGAGACCTCCTGAAATATGCGCCCGCGCCCTCACAAATGTCTGAAAAGCAGCTTTTTCCAACACACCCGCATTGTAAAGAAGAAGAAAAAGAAAAAGGCATATACATAGCCAACGGGGCAGCCTTTATCGGCGAGACGACTTCTTCCCTGACCGGCCGCCAACCTTGACAGCAACACGCTCCCGCTCATCGGTAGCCTTGGCCTTGAGGGCAGGGTTGAATTCTGGCAGGGCCTGGAAGGCGTTGGAGACGACTTCATTGCCGTTCACGAGAACACGCTCGGCATTTTCAGCACTCACGCGCTCGGCGCGGCGAGCGGCCAGCTGCTGACGACGCTCTTCGGTCATGTTCCAGGACTCTGGGAACTTTTGCCGGATCTTGGGCTTGTGGTGGCGGAGGTCGAGCGGGATATCAGCGAACGAGTCCCCTTCCTTGGCTTCCTTGATCAGCGAATTGACGAGATCGGCCAGGTAGCGCTTGTTCTGGGCGCTCGAGTTGAACTTTTCGCAGGACATCCGGACGATATCGGTTTGCGGGTTGTAGCGCAGGCCGACCAACTTGAGGAAGGTCTGGCGCTGGGCCTCGGTGAGATGCTTGGGGGTCAGGTCTTGGGAGGCGAGCTCCACGACGACCTTGGGCTCGGCCGGGTGCTGCTCTCCCATGTATGTGGTGTAGCGGAAGCGCAGAATATGAGTTTCAGAGGGCAGCGTGAAGGGTTTGGCCAGCTCTGTTCGGGAAATTCCAAGTGTCAGCCAGAGTCCCGAGACTTTCATTCAGGGGCTGGTTTAATCATACTGCTCAACATCGGCATATCCCACGCCGTAATCCTAGCATACTCGCGCAGCTCACGGTGTAGCTCGAGTTCGGCATGCGCGGCCGAGGTGATTTCGTCGTCATTCTTGTTTGTCGGCCCATCCGACGCATGAGCCAATTCATCCTCTTCGTCTTCGGCCCAGAAGCCGCGAGGGATACCACGTTTCTCCTCGGTGTATATGGGGGCATTCCTGTCAACTTCGCTGACTTTCTTCTCAAGCTCAGCAAATGCCGCCGCTCGCTTCTGAGGATCGTTGAAGGCGGCAACCTGCTGCCGATTGTCCGCGTCAAACTGAGCCCGCTCCTCCGGAGACAGCATGTCATACATGGACCGCTGCTCCTGAGTGAGTAGGTCTGGTGAATACTCGGCCATAGGAGGGAAGTCTTCTGGCCGAAGTTCCGGAGGGGGAGGAGGAACCTCCGGGTCTTCTTGAATAGAATTGAATCGGGAGACAGAGAACCACCGGACAGAGAGAGGCCCTGGGCCCCTTCGGCCCAGAAATTGGGCTGACCGAGTCAATGACCGTGCTGCCGAGGCCATTGTTGCGGATGTGCTGGGGAGACAACTAGAGCAAATAGATGTTTTCCACTTTGCGCGAAGTTCGCTGCCTCACCGCCTGGCGCTATACCAATTTAGGGTCTGCGCGTATCATCATGTCCACGTGATATAGACCCACGTGATATCGCCATATACAGCTCTACGGAGGCTATTTGCTTCACTTTCAATACGCCCCTTCGTTGATGTGGTACTGATCCATATATGAATCATCCACAGCCTGTGTCATGAATTCTTCAGCCAAATCTCCTACAACCAAGCTATGCTTCGTGACTGTGGGAGCGACAGCCTCCTTCCATGGACTCCTTCAGCAAGTCCTTGATCTGCACTTTCTGGCCACACTGAGCCAATTTGGCTATACCCATCTGCTTATTCAATATGGAAGGGATGGACGCTCAGTTTTTGAAACCTTCCTGGCCAACAATCCCAGCGAGCGACATGGCATCATAGTCGAGGGCTTCGATTTCAACACAGCGGGGTTGACCAAAGAAATGTACAGAACAAGGGCCGACCATGAACGAGGGACTGGGCTAGTTGTCAGTCATGCCGGTGAGTCTCTTTTCTTTCTTTCTTTCTTTTTTTTGCGCCCCCGATATGGTGTTTAGTGCACCTAGGGTATGTGAGGCCTATCTTGGCGGTGACTTACTCTTTCCTAGGCACTGGGACTATCCTGGAAGCCTTGCGATTAGGTGTGCGACTCGTCGTTGTCCCCAATCCCGATCTTGCCGACAATCACCAGGAGGAGCTGGCAACTGTTCTGGACAAGCAGAACTATGTGATCCGTAGTTCTGTCCAGTAAGTGACTTTCCGCCGCAGCTTACGTGCGTTTTGTTCTAATCGCTAGCTAGGAATGTGGCCAAGGCAATTGCCCGAGCAGAGTCCAAGAAGTACCGGTCGGCAGGTCCATCTTCTCAGGAGGCAGCCTACACATCTGCTGCCCTCAAGGATCAACTGGGATTCCTGGACTGAATGGGCTATATAAGACTTGCAGATTGGCAATGTCTGGACATTGGGCCAGGGGACCTTTGCTTTTTGCGGTGATAGCATGACTTGATGATCAGCAACTTGGGAATGAGGGTTGCTTCTTGGGTATTATCTGTATATCTTGGTCTCTGTGCATAGCCTTGGCGTTTGGGTGGAATTGATCTTCTATTATAAGAAATTTCTTTTAATACCAGGCCAGACTGGAGGTTGCTAGACCCAGATCATCGGGCTTAGTATGAGTGTTGCCTCTATGGCTTGTGTAGCATTGGTCTTGACACCAGCAGAGCACAACGATATAAAATATTGTTCTCTTGATCTGTTTTGATTCAACCATCTCTTGCACATTTCTGTAGTCATTGTACTGTTCCACATACATCTATCATCTTTTGACTGAAAAATCAGGAATTACTGGAGGATACTGCCTCGAGATTTTCTTTGTTTTAGAAAATAAAAACACTATTCTGGTTATTATATAGACATATCTTGCATATAAAAGTAAAATAAACAAGTAAATGGAGTTGAATTGCACTCGGACCACCTAAAATGGTGCATCTTCACTGGCCCAAGCTCCTTGTTGACAACTCCCGACGCGAAACCGCAAAACTCTCTCCTGACAGCGACCATTGACCCTGCATGATTCCTGAACACCGACCTCTCCCCTGATCTTTTGAGTCGCCAATTCTAGGCCGAGAGGCCGTCTCACATACTCGCGCCTTTCCTCTCCGATCTCCGACCTCAACCCCCGTTCACACCCAACACCCCCCGCAATGGCTGAGGCTACCCTCCACAACGTCCCGATTGTCATCGACAATGGCAGTGGGACCATCCGGGCAGGGTTTGCGGGAGAGGAGGTTCCCTCGTCGTATTTCCCGTCGTTCGTCGGGCGTCCCAAACACCCCCGGGTCATGGCTGGCGGTTTGGAAGGGGATACGTTCATCGGGCAGCGCGCACAGGAACTACGTGGACTGCTGAAGATCCGATATCCGTTAGAGCATGGTATTGTTACGAATTGGGAAGATATGGAGTCGATTTGGCACCATGTCTACGAGAGCGAGGTCAAGACCCTTCCCGAGGAGCACCCGGTGCTGCTCACCGAGCCGCCGCTGAACCCGCGCGCCAACCGCGACATCGCCGCCCAGCTCATGTTCGAGGCGTTCAATGTGCCTGCTCTGTACATGTCCATCCAGGCCGTGCTGTCACTTTACGCGTCTGGACGCACCACGGGCGTAGTTCTCGATTCTGGGGACGGGGTCTCCCACGCGGTCCCGGTGTACGAGGGTTTTGCCATCCCCAACAGCATTCGAAGGATCGATGTCGCCGGTCGCGATGTCACGGAACAGCTGCAATTACTGCTGCGGAAGTCCGGCCATGTGCTGCATACCAGTGCCGAGAAGGAGGTTGTGCGTATGATCAAGGAGAAGGTCTGCTATGTGTCGCTGGACCCGAAGCGGGAGGAGAAGGACTGGATGAACAGCTACCACAAGTCCGACTCGAAGGGAGTCGATTATTCCCTCCCGGACGGCCACAAGATCAAGGTGAGTGGTGACCACGCGCGGCTCAGTTGCCCATCTGCATATATTGCAGAATCTAGAGGATGCAGGCTGACCTGTTGTCTCTTTTGATTTATAGATCGGCCAAGAACGCTACCGCGCACCCGAAATCCTGTTCGACCCCGAACTCATCGGCCTCGAGTACCCCGGCGTGCACCAGATCGTCCAGGACGCCATCACACGCACAGATCTCGATCTGCGCAAGTCACTCTACCTCAACGTCGTGCTTTCAGGCGGATCGACACTGTGCAAGAACTTCCCCGACCGGCTGATGCGCGAGATCAAGAGACTCGCCGTCGAGGACATGAAGATTCGTATTTCGGCGCCGGCGGAGCGCAAATACACTACGTGGATCGGCGGCAGCATTCTTGCTGGCCTGAGCACGTTCAGAAAGGTATGTGAGATCCGCATCAGTCAGGAACGCCATTGCTTATTGATCTCATTTTAGATGTGGGTGAGTGCGGACGAATGGCACGAGGACCCTGAGATTATCTTCAAGCGGTTCGCCTAGACGATCATCTGCCATCATGCTGGCTCTTTCCGGGTGTATCGCCGGACTCGCCTCAAAGCACTGCCGCTTATGTGGGTGCAGCGATGGGCCTCTTTGAAAAGGATGGCATATTGGCATATTCACCCTGCAAATCCAGCACATCGACGGAGAGAAAACATCTTGTCCATTGGAATTGATCATGGAGCCATCGGGCCTGCATGACCAAATACGCCGATCACCGATCATTCCGAGTCGCAGTCACACCCGCGACTTTTGATACCCCCCTTTCTTCTTTTTGTCCTCTCCTCCCCCCGAACCATGTCTATTTACATGATTCACTACGCTTGGTCTTTGCATCCCAGCTCGCCTATTTGTGAAAATACAATGTCTTTTTATGTTGAATGTGCGGAGCAGATAGTATACATTCTTGTGATTTAGATTTTCAAGTTTCACTCGGGATTTATAGAAACGCCTTGTCATAACTGTGCTTGATTTGAACCAACTTAAGCAACATTTCTACTATGTTTGCAGGTAAATCAACCGAGTCGATCAACGATATAATCCTCGAGACAACCATTTCTGACTCGACTGCCTCTATGCTGCCTTGCACTCTATAACTATAAAATCCACACAAAATAGACACAACCCTTGCGCCACGATCAGAGTTATGGAGAAGTGGATCCGTTGTAAAAACGGAGATCGGAGTTTTATTTTTCCTTGACCCCCTTACCTAGCATCTTATGTAGTCGGCAGAGCTTCTAACAATAATGGAGGCATAGTTCGAGTGTGATAGAACCCATATACTCTTACAAATATAGTTCTTTGAAAAAGAACAAAGAAACCGTTTGCAACCAACAAATAACCAGCGGTTGCCACCGGCTCCCATCGGCTACGACGTTGTAAAACTCCAGTGCGACTCAACCGGATTCCGAATGTCGCCATCCACACAACCCTGGAACAAGAGTACGTCTTACATATCCACAATACAATTATAATTTACAAGCTTTCATAGTAGGAAAGATAAATGGTACAGTAGAACAGCCAGGATGAGACCTGAGCACGTTTCCATTGTTTGGCCCATGGCTAGAAAGTAGTAGCTCGGGGCAGTATCGCGATATGGGGGGAATATGTAGTCAAATCAAGACTCAAAAAAGGGAAATAAAAAAAATGGTACAGGACTCCGAGAGATGATTCGACGAGACTTATAAGTCTCCGATGGCGCAATCCACGGGCACATGAAAAGGGTCGACAAGAGAAGAAAAGAAGAGACGAGAAATAAAATCACCCCAATTCGCGAATCTGGCAACCTGTGGCGAATGCACATGTTCCATGGTCCCGACTACTAGAAAGTAGTCGGGCCATTGTTGAGAGGAAAAACGCCGAGGTCCCATGATTGGAGTGAGTTCTCAATGCACATAGAGAACACAAAATCACAAAGGAAAAGCCTCCGGTAGGAAGGGTGTCAAGAAAGACTCGGCGATGCCAGTGTGTTGGTCTCGCGCGAAGGGGGTATCGAGTAGACCATCGGGGATCAACAGGGTTAACATCTGCTTTCCCTTAAGGTGTAGGAGAGAAGAAAAAGAAACGAAGTCGAGAGAGAAGTGGAGAGGAACTTTTGTGGTTGTCGTCAGGTCGTGAAGATTGTGTTCATCAATGGGTCAATCCCATTTAGGCGGCGCCCTTGAGCTTGCCCCAGCCCTTTTCGAGACCACGGCGGGCCTTGTCACGCGCGCGGTCCGCCACCGAGCCGGCACTGCTGTTGGTCGTGGTGCTCCCAGCGGAGTACTTGCGACTGAGACTGGAGCTGGCGTCGTCGCCGAAGATGGTATTGCCAGCACCGCCGCGGCCGACATGGTAGACGGGGGCAGCGCGGCGTAGGTCGCGCTCGAGTTCCTCGTCGAAGCTGAAGATGGCGCGTTCACTGCTGCGGTGGACGTTGCCAGCGCCGCCGCGGCCGGACACAAAGGTCGACGGAGTCCGCGAGTCGAGGCGGGTCAGCGAGGCGGGACCCGTGGCGGTGCGCGAGGGAGTGGTCTTGGTGTTTTTCAGGCTAATGACATTCCCGCAGCCGCCGCGGCCGGTGTAGACGGCAGGGCGGCTGGTGTGCGGCACCGACGGGTGCGGTTCAATGACGCGGTAATTGGAAGCAGGCATGGTGAAGGGAAATTCGAGGTGAACACGGTGCAACCAAGTAAAATGCGAATTGCAAAGAAGAGGGTAGACGAGAAACAGAATAGACAGTCTAAGCTGTGCAGGCTATGATATCCTGTCCATGTGAGGCCAAATGTAAAAACTTTGCGTAGCAATTATGGAGCCGGGCATCGCGGGGCGGGCATTATATATAGTCGAGTCATCACGGTGTATCCGAGGCCAGACACGACATCCATGGGTCACACGCTGCGGGTGGGGCTGGTTGCTGTAGGGATTTTATTAAAAAAAAAAAGAATTTCGTCATTGCTTTCAGGCAGCACGGTGGAGATACCCTACACAGTCAGCAGAGGATGCTGACACAGCAGAATTGGGTGTGCCAGCGTGGGGATTTTGTGGGAGACCCTGAGGATATGCTGTTGCTACTCCACCCATCCTCCCTCGCCGCTTTAACGCTCCCCGATCATCTGACCACGCACCGTCGGTGGCAACACGTAAGAGAAACCGGCGCAGCCACCAATCACAGGCAGCAACAGCACAACCTGGGCAGCGAGTGGGTTTTGTGGGGGTAATGAAAACTCGAAAACCACTCAATCCAAGGCCCAGAATCACGCACTTGACTGTGTAATACTTACCATTCACCGCCAAGATTGCTCATTTACATAGTGATCACGTCAGGTGCCCTATAGGCCCTAACTCATATACTACATCCTCACTATACACTCAGTCTACTACAGTCTACTACAGTCTACGAATTGCACCATACCGTGACATAATTTCCATTCAGCCTGGCGCAATCCCTCAAATCGCCCTAACGCTTCCAAGGTTCCCATGTCCATTTCTTACCGTACAATTTCAAGGGGCTGATCCACGCACGATGACCCCATCGCACGCAAATTTGCGGGATAATTCTTCCCACTTAGTCCGGGCTAGGGCTTGACACTACTTTGTTAGCGTGGCCCCGGTACCTGAAAAAAAAAAAAAAAAAGAGAGGGAAGATCATCTGCAAATAATTCACGCATACCCCCTTGAATAATGTGTGGCAGAGAGCAAATCGTATTGCCCTGCCGAGCCATGCCCAGATGATGCCCAGAAAGAATCTTCAACCGCGCCACTCCCAAGAACTCCTTTGCTTTTTTTCTATTGTTTCTATTTTCTCGGCGCATCTTCCAAGGCAACATCAAATGTGAGTCCCCCCTTTTTTTGCTAATTTTGGCCCCGGAAAACGAATGGTACGCCCCCCAGATGCAACAAATGCAAATTACGAAAGACCCAAGAACAGATCAGCCGAGAGGAGAAAAATGAGACAAAAAAAAAACCATGCTGAATGGCCGAGAGATCCGAGCGGCGACTTGGTAAATCACATCTTTTTTGACACTGTCTGTGCGGCTTTTCCCCAGATTTTCCTCTTCCCCAGACTCCGACAGGCCAAGCATGCTCTCTGTCTCTGTCTCTGTCTCTCTGCACGGAATTTGATCCCTTGACCTCTGATCACTGACTGATGATCCCTCACCTGGTTGTTCAAACCTATGGATCTTAATCACGCACCCCCTGGGACTGATCCTCGGGAACCTCGCGCCGAGGAACTATTCCATGAAATCATGGGATTTGACTTGGATTTCGCGTGGAGAAGACACCGTTGTTCCCAGGTGCGAATGACTGCGCCTCGCATCATTCAGTCATTCTCAGGCGGGACATGCTTTGATGTAGCAGTCACACTGTCTCTGCTGTAATTTAGTCCGTGCCCTTACTGGGTATGTACATTGGTGAAGAAGCCGAGACCTCGGTCATGCGGGATGTAACCGAACGTCATCTCCGATACAGTGAACCCTAACGGCAGGTTCTCCGACCATTCATTTCCCCTCCCCCTTCTCCTCCCCGAGGCAAACTACATTACTGTACGTACTTTGTAGTGGAGACACTGCCAGATCCATTTTGACCGCCACGCCTCCAACGGGATTAAATAATAGCGCGCAACATGACACATGATTATCGTGATTTAGGTGGTCGAGACCGGATAGGAGCCGGGTCAGGGGATGCCGGATGATGCAAGTAGTACATGCTGAGTATGACTTGGTTCTGACTGTCCCAGGCTTGAGCTCGCCATCCGGGACCCCTCGGTAGAAAGATTCGGGATTATGGCGTGATCTGGAACAGGGATTTGGGCTGGCAGCGTGTAAACTTCAACGGGATGTCGGGGAGGTGGAGGTTATTGGGGTGAGAGAGACTAAGCTCATGGGATTTCTATTTTGTCGGAGGGGCTGCAGCACAGACTAGACGGATTGCTAACGAGACTGAATATAGAGCCAGGAAATTAAATCCCTTCCGAGGTTATTTAGGCATGGAGACGTAATACTTATTCTATTCTATTCTATATAAAATCCCTCAGTTACACAGAGACCACCAAGACTTCCTGGCCCTGGTTCGTGGCTCTGCTTGGAATGCTTAGCTGACTGCTGCCCGACGTTTCGTTGATTGTGGACTCGCTGCTGTGCGACGGTGAGGGTCATTCATAATGAAACCGCGTCATTGAGGAGATTCAATCCTCGAAATCTTCAAAGGTCGGTCCTACTTTCTTGTCCTTGCTGATTCCGGTCCAAAGATTTTATTTCTACCGTCAGCATTCACTTCAAACTTGATCCTCTCACTACTCTTTCATAGTATCTAGATTTTGATCACTTCCAGGGTGTCTGCCAATCAAGTCAGGACCACCCAGGCAAGACATCTATCGTGAAGGATAACATAATGGCGAGCTATTTTTGCGTGTACTATAACTAGACGCAGAATTGACAGGGTCTATAGAGTTATATGAACCGCATCCTTCGCAATGGAGAAATTTAGAAAATTTTTCTACCTAAATCGCTACCCACCCATCTTAGTGCAATAATTTTCATGGAATCTTTTGCCCATATGGCAAAATTAGAGATACAAGAACTGGATTCTGCGTCCTCTCAAAGTAGAGATAGTGGATATGGGGATGCGGTATAAATATGTTGGCCCAATCACATGGACTAATACTGTCAAGATATGCTAAGTGCCGTAACTCCAGCCAAGCCCACCTATCATAATAGGGCCCTGGATATAAAGTCCATGGAGTGCATGAGGTTGTCAGACCCTCATGTGGAAAATCGTCGGGACACCATCTCTTGGAATTGATCTTGCTCTAGTGATCAATATACATAGATTGGATTTGAATTTTAGCCACGCCTTTAGCCAGCGATATTACATATTACCGATGGTCTCGCGCTTTATTTCCATCATTGGGTATATCTTCATTCATACCTTGGGAGTGTCGGAAGAAATCATGTAACTCGGGCCTCCCGAATCCAGCGACACCAATGCACTTTTGAGTTTGAGATTCTACTTTCTACACACGAACTACTGTATAAGAGAACCAAACAAGTGCAGATCAGAATCTCGAGGGCTTATCAAAGGTCTTCCAGAGTAGCACAAAGTAACACAAGGCTTGAAGCAGTTCTTGCAATCCCCATGCTTTGTTGTATATGAGCGGAGTCTTTTTAGAATGCCCAGAGAATTTAAGATAGCGCAAGTATGTACTGTAGGATGCGTTCTAAACGACTGTAACTACCAACTACAACAGGATTTCTTCTTTAGTATATCTATCACCATGCTATTTTTGCTTACTCCTATGTTACAGTGGCTCAATCTGGGCCCGATTTCTCTCTTTGCCCTGGGTTACTTGGTCTACCTAATGGGATTGGGAGTCTATCGAGGCGAGCATGCAACAACTCCTCCATTCAATGCTGAACTAATTATTGAGATAGTCTATTTGAGCCCATTGACCAAATATTCTGGCCCTAAACTAGCTGGTACTCACATTCTCCTCTCCTCATGGGCAAACTTGCATCCATCTGCTAACAACCCCAGCCCTAACCACCCTGTATCAGGCCTACTACGATATTTATCACACAGGCCAGTTCTTCAAAAAACTGGACAAGCTGCACCAGGAATATGGTTTGTTTACCCTTCTCTCAATACCCCCAACGAGCAGAAACTGATTCCCCCCAGGTCAAATTGTCCGCATCAACCCGCATGAGATTCATGTCAACGACCCCGACTTCGCCGACGTCCTTTTCACCGGCAACTCCCAGCGCCGAGACAAGTACAAATGGCTGGAGCGATCAATTCTGCGTAAGCCGCATCCGCATCTCAAGAACCGCAATGAAACGATAATGATTTAAAAAAAACAACAAAAACAAAGCCAAAAACAACAGTCCCGAAATCAACCGCCGCAACCGTCCCGCACGACCTATGTGCACCGAGAAAACTTCAACGGTGACCGGTTTGCGGCTGTCGATGCCATGTTCGGTCTGGCGTGGACCCTGATGAACATGCTGCCGCTGTCGATTATGGGATTGTTGTATCCTGGTCTAATCTTGGTCTAAAGTCCCTGTGGAGTATGCATCAGGTGAGTTTCCTGCGATGTGGCAGTTCGCCTTCTGCTTGTTGTCCCCTAGCTGATTTCGTCTTGTTTTAGCAATGAATAAAACAGATCGAGGAAATTTGGGCGAGCAAAGAAAACGCCGACGGGGCCGATGCCATGATGTTCCATGGGATCTTGAACAGTGATCTGCCGCCGGAAGAGAAGACCACGTATCGGCTGCGACAAGAAGCCCAAATGGTAATTCTCGCGGATTCTCGCGGGACAAGACAGCAGAGGTGAGTTGTAGTTGGGCATTCAATCTCTTCCGTTACGCCGACTGCATAAAGCTCGGGTGTGGGGAGCCCAGCAAAAACCCATGATAAGAAATCAACCATTGCTGCAGCTTGTACACTCAGCGCTATCACTTATGAGCTCCTAGCCAACCCAGACAAGCTCAAGAAACTCAAAGCCGAGCTCGCCGCCGCACTTCCTGACCCGAACAGCGTGCCTTCACTGGCGACCATTGAGAAGCTCCCCTCTCTGAATGCGGTCATCGCCGAATGTCTTCAAGTTCACCCGGGGGCTGGCTTGTATGACCCGCGTGGCTCCGGACAACACCATGGTGTACCACGACAAGGCTGCTGGTAAGGAGTGGGTGATCCCTCCAAACACACCCGCCACGATGACCGCGCTCCCAGTGAATATGAATGCGGCCATTTTCCCTGACCCGTACAAATTCGAACTCGAGCGCTTTCTGGAGACCCCTCGGATCGACCGTTGCCTGTTGACGTCTTCTTGAGGAACTCGGATGTGTTTGGGGTGAGTTCCCGGCAATCTCCTTCTTTTCAAACCACTCCAGCTGATCAATTCAACACAGGTTTAACCTTGCCTATGCGGAGCTGTATATTGTGCTGGCGGGAATCTTCCGCAAGTATGACCTTGACGATGGCTCAGGTAAACAGATTGGCCCCACGCTGGCTTTGTATGACACTACTCGAGAGCGCGATGTGGATGCGGTTATTGACCTGCTCGTGCCTTTTCCTGCCGAAGGAAGCAAGAAGGTGCGAGTGGCCGTCAGGGAGTAGAGTAAGCAAGAGTATAAACAGGGTGGTCTAGGGGTGTGGTCAAGCTTTCGGGTAATTTGAATTTTGTAATCAAGAAGAGGGGATGTTAGCGAGAGATCGACCACTTTCTGGTGGTTGAATTGGCGATTGCATGTCCATTCACTGATATGGGGAAGCGGTCTGCCGATATACTTGAATAATTTATTTCGGGTCTATATTTCTCCATTTCGCTGATATTCTTACCATTGAAAATAGAAAAAGAGAGTACTTCAGTTTCTTACCTCCCCACAATAAACATATTTAACTACTTTAATGTGAAAAGCTGGCCAATCCAAGTTTCAAGCAGACACCAAGTTGTCGAGAGTGGCTCTTGTCGTCCACAGTAGCCATATTCTGCCACCCAACACCGCCCCAACCTGCGCCATGGCAGCTCAGCGACCAGTCGGACTCTGCGTATCCATTCAATGCTCTGCCAGGCTACCAAGCGCATTGCCCCGAGTGCCTAGCCGAGATAACATCATCCACGGAAACTAAAGTCCCAAGAAAGCGTCTTCTGAGCAACTCGTCTCCTGAACCGGAATTTTCCTTTTTCGCGCGACAGCAAAAGTATTTGCTGAAGCAGCTAGCAAGATGCCGAAATATAAGTTCCCCCTGGTCCTATAATACCCTTGATCTGCAGGCTGACCTTCTATGTACTCTTTTGTAGGTCTCCCCAGACTGACACCCCAGACTGGTGTGGACTGCCTCCCCACCAAGCGATCAAGCAGTGTTGGGATCGAACTCGTTCCGAACGCGGTGCGACACGATTGATATGGCACTTTTGAGCTCTATACCTCGATGACGATGACGAACAACATTCTTCTGTGGCTGGATCGCTGACTTTTCTTTGGGTTTGCAGGCGACTACTGCGATGTCTACCTTACGCATGACTCGATGAGCGTGCGCAAGGCGCATAATGCTGGCCGGAACCATTTGAGGAACGTTGTGGAGTATTATCAACGTATGTACTTGGAACCCTCTGAGAAAAGAAGGGTGGATACAAAGGAGTTGTGTCGGGCGTGGCTAACCTTCCAACCCATGTGCAGAAATCGGCCAGGAAAAGGCACAGTCGGTCATTGATTCGATTACCTCGTCCTACGCCGCGGAGGGCCAGCCTTTGCCCAATCCTGCTATGGTGCCGCCAGGAGCGTTTCCGCCGCCGTTTGGCTTTCCCGGTATGATCCATAACAGAAATTCATACTGGTCTTCTACTAACCTCATGCAGGCCGACCCGGTCAAGTGCCGCCTCCTCCCTTCGGAATTCCGCCGCCAGGTGCTCCAGGCGCACCAGGACTGCCGCCTCGTACGCTCTCCCTGCCTTTTTCACATCACTTCTCTCCCAATATATAGCAGCCTGCTAACATAGATACCTTGTTTTTCAACAGCCCCAGGCGGCCGCGGTCTCCCATTCATGCCGCCCTTCCCCAATGCCTCCGGAACCCCGCCCACGGGAGGTTTCCCCCCGCCCCTCCCCAACATGCCCCCAGGCGGCGCAGCCTTCCCCCTCCGCCTGGCGGCCTCCCGCCAAACTTCCCCGTGCCCCCGCCGGGCGCCGGTGCCTTCCCTCCCCCGCCGATGCCCGGCCAGCCTGGTATCAGCCCGAGTCCCGGCCCCGGCCCCGGTGCTCCGCCCGGCGCGTCGAACTCTCCTGTCCCGACGGGCCCGCGCGCGTCCGAAGGGTATGGCCCGCCGCCGGGGAGGGGAGACCGGTGGTGATTTTCATTGCTCCCCTTCTCTTCTCTCTCCGTCACACAAACTCTCTCCCTCCCCCACTTCTCCTTTGAACAGCCCCTCTCATCCTCTCTTTTTACACCGGATTGCAGTGAACGCCTCGCCTATCCACCCATATCTTCTCATGATAGGGTCATAGACAGTCCCCGCCGGTACTATCTTGCCACGCCTGATCATTTCTGTCGGAAGGGGGGTCCAGAGAGGAGTTGCGCAACTAAAACCATGGGGGCCAAGATCATCACTTGTTCTTTGTCTGTTGTATAATAGCGTTTTCTTTCTTTCTTTTTTCATGTCATGTCTCCGAGAATGCTTCCTGGCTTCTTATGCTGGGATCAACTGGCGCACCGGGTATCTACCAGATCATATAAATGTGGGTTTTTATGGGAATGATAAAAAAAAACAATCCTCGCGCTCCATCCGTACCTGAAGTAGATAGATATGCCTACACATTCCAAGGTTGATACCCTAAATGCTTACATGCTTACCTCGGTAGAGCATATCAAGATAATCTATCTCTTTCAACAGCCAAATGAAACAGATTCATCATGTTTAGACACTAGGACTAGGTTCCAGAGTACATGCACGTACATAGAAACGCAAACGCCCGAGGAGCAACGCAAAAAGAAACAAAAGAAGACACAAAGAGAGCAAGGCAAGGCAAGAAAAACAAAAACAGAAGAAATGGAAATGTATATTTGCGCTGGACCACAAAGAGCCCCAGCGAGCCCACAAAAACCCCAGGCCAATTCCCCGTTATCCCAAATGCATCAGGAACGCCGCGTGGTAGCAAGAGAAAGAAAATACACGTCGAAGCACGAAAAAGGTAGCTTCAGAACGAAGGGGAAGAAAGGAATAGAGAAAGAAAAGAGAAAAGAGAGAAAAACAAAAAGAAAAAAAAGATGGGACGGAGGAGCATAAGATTGGAACTTGAAAGGGGTCCACTCATTATAGTGGAGTCAGAAGAGAAGTAGGCTCGGCAATAGTCGACAGCAGTTGACTTGGGGAGGCAGGAGAGAAAAGAAGGAAAACAAATAGACCGAACCAGGGGGGATGGTGGATGAGAAAACATTCATAGACCATCGCTACCCCGCGCTAAAAAATCACATAGCTTCATGTCAGGATAGAAGTAGATAAAACGGCAAAACAAGGCACAAGGGCCTCTTTTTCTCTTCCCTTTTTCAGTGGTCATAACCAGCTCCCCGTTGCCATGGACTGGCATTGTTTTGTGCGCGGTAGTTGGTAGCCAAAGCGGATTGCCCCACTGGAGCATTGTCGTAGCTTCGGGCCGCTGGCGAGGGAGACCGACCGAAGTGGTCGTAACCCGGCGGAGGACCCCGGTGACCCGAGGCGCCAGTGGGGAACAGCGGCACGGATGGGTCAACCGGTGATGGCGGGGGCTGGTTGCGGGCAGAATGGCTGTTGGCATTGCCCGTGTCCAAATGGTGCGGTTGGCCGACGGTGGCGCCGTTACCACTGGAGATAGAAGCAGAGTCATCATCGAACGGGTTGTTGTTGTTGTAGTGACCTGCGCCAGCCTTGTCATCACCACGCGCCGTAGCACCCAAAGCATCCAACTCGGTCGTCAGCTGAGTTTGCGACTTGATGAAGGAGCCGCGGTCGTCTCGCATCGGCTGGTACCGGGTGTCCGGGTTCTTCGACACGACAGCATAGATGGAGGCGATCAAGACGAGAATCAGAAGAACAAGAGCAAAGGCGGCATTGTAGACAAAGAACAAGAAACCCATGATGGCGACCATCATTCCGGGTGGGTTGAAAACATCCGAGAAGACCAGCAGGAAAATAGTGTTGATGAAGTTGATCACAGCGATGGAAATGTTGTAGATGTTGGTCTTCTTGTCCATCCACGGACGGAGAACACATACAGCAACCAGCATGGCTGCATCAAGAATCACCAAGGCCACGGTCTGAACAACCGGAGCGGGCTGGGCCAGACCAATGAACATGCCCTTGATGAGGACATAGGCCAGGACCGGAACGACGAAATAGTATGCCGTGGCCCGGTATTGCACATAGAGAAATCCCCACTTGTTCAGACACGAAGGATCGGAGTAGAGAATATATGCCGGGTTCTTGTGCATGGTGACAGAACGCTTGGCCAGTCGGATCACCTTTTGCGCCGCCCAGCCGAGTGCGAGAAGCAGAGAGAGGAACATGACAATAGCCAAAAGGATCTCGGCAGGGGAATCACGCTGAGTGAGCTCCCAGAGACAGAGGACACACATTTGGGGGAAACCGATCAGGGTCAGTCGGAACAAAATTCCTCGAGTGACAACCCTCCATCCGTTGCGGAAGTCTTGGAACTTGTCACTCTTCATCTTGCCGTGCTTAACGAGCAATTCGCAGATACCCTTGAAGGCGGCTACGATCATGATCACAAAGCAGACAAAGACGAGGAAGAAGATAAGGCCAGTCAAAAAGATGTTTGTCTCCTCAATGGCCGCACGGAATCCGACACGCTCGATACCGCGAACGACGAAAAGTTTTTGGTTGGACTTGCCATCGTTGTCTTGCCGTTTCATGAGAGGCTCAGCGGCTCTTTTGATCAAGTTGACCGCGGGGGCAATCAGGTCTCGCTTGCGCTTAAGAACCTCTACCGAGGTGTCATCGAGCTGAGACAACATCGTCGAGGGAGTTCCACCCGTCGCACGCTGATACCAGGTGGCGATTGTTTGGAGAAAGCCGACACGAATAATACCCATACTCCATTGGAAGTTTTGCGTCCAGGATTGAACAATTGGAGGCATATGAACCGAAGTCATTCCGATCATAGCCTGGGACTGCATGAATCCAAACAGGGAGAGCGCGTTCGCCGCAACGTGGGCCGCAGTGTTAGAATGGCCAAGCCCCGAGGTAATTGCGGATGCGGTTAGGCCTAGACCAGAGATGAGTGCAGTGACCCACGCGACCCCGACCTGGTAGACTGTTTTGCCATTGGAAAGCTGAGCTTCGACACAAGCAATCTTTTCCTTCGTGTCGGCCTTTGTAATGACAATTCTCACTTTCGCGTCGAGATCAGGGATTGTGTAGGCGATGCCTGTTTCCAAGTCAGTATTTCTTCATTCGCGATTCCCCATTTCACACACGACTCACCTGGAATCGACTGAATGGTGTTCTTGTCCAAGTCGAGCGGAACCGGTCCAATATCCATCGGACCCGGAGACATCGGACACATTCCCCAGCCCTTGTATAAGCAGGGGTTGATCGTCTGCTGGTACGCTTGCTTGCCATACGCAAGGATGGTGACGTCCGCGATGACCTTGCCATTAATGTATGACACGCCATTGAACCCAACTTCGAGAGAGCTGTTGCCGGGGTAAAATTTGACGCTGAAGTATTTCGCAGTGAAGTTGCTACTTTGCATGCAGACGTTTAGCGCGTTCGACTCGAGGAGCTTGACGGCAGACACCATCGGCGCCAGAAAGGCGACGAGACAGGCGAGAAGCGGTATTAACCTCATGATGAATTCTAATCAAGTGTGGGAATGTCGAAAAAAGTCGGGGTCAAGGGGAAAGAAGAAAGTAAGGATAGTAGTTGTGTCACGATACTTCAGAGTACCACGTTGCCCACCGCCGGATGCGGAAATCTCCAGACGGCCGAGGTGATGATGTGGAACTAGATTGATTCCAAGCAGCCCCAAAAGCGGCCACGACAAATGTTCTGACGTCGCAAAGATTCGAGATTTGATAATTATCGATGCGCTTTCACAGCGACATGGGGAAATCGCGGTGCGGGATCAACTGGTGAGACTGGGTGTGAACGAAGGGGGATCGGGAGGTCGGGAAGGAAGATGAACGAAAGTCGATGGACCGAAATCCGAATGAAAGGCGAAGAAGTAAACTGTCTGGACCAAAGCCAGAGTCGACGAGCGAGTGAAGCGGCGATACCCAGTATAGCCGGAAAGGGAGGAAGTGGAGGTCGAGGAAAAGGAAGTATCCAAGACCTAGGAGGTGGCACTTCCTGGGGGATCACAGGAAGCGATTCTCTGTCTCTCTCGGGGACAGAAGAGATAAAGAAAAGAGGGACAACGAGAGAACGAGGGTGAGATGGGGGGGAAGGGGAGGTTGGCGATTTTGCCTCTTGTCTCAGGGACACAATGCGGGCCAAGGGGAATGGGGGCCCTGTGGTATGTCGTAAATTACGGTAAATGACCGTATGAGGATCCAGGCGGCTGGCTCTTAACCAATCAGCGGATGGTATTTGGGTTTAAGTTCGTTTTCTGGTGTTCCTTTTGCAGACCTCCTTAGGGGAGGCCACACTTCCCATCTCCAACGCCTTGATGAACGATCTATATTTACCTTACAAGACAAGAGGGGAGTATTGATATATCCATGTGCTCTGATTATCTGGAAGTCACCACACACAGGTTCCTCCAAAGACCAAAATTGAAAATGAGTCGCACACGCGGCCCCGTGGTTCTGGGCCCCGGAAGCGGTGGATGGATCGTGGCGGGTTCGGGCGGGTCTTTTGGCGTCCTGGAGATTTGCTCTTGGCTCGTGAACCATAAGCCGTGGAAAAGGTGGAGGGAATACCACTCGAGCATTGTCTTTGACTGGGTGTCTGTTGCGGTGGACCATCTTCACCGACCCGTCAGCCATACCGCTCCCGGGGCCTTGATTTTTCTGCTCGCGACCGTGTATCTTGTCTGCCTAGTACTAATCCAAGACCTGCCCAGGAGTTGGGGGTCATTGGCGCCCAGATATTTAATCAAACTCCAGGCCTTCATATTTACCAGGGGGGATGAACGAAGCATTTTTACTTGAATTCTCCATGGATATCTACCTGTCGAAGCATGGATCTGAGGTCATCACGAGTCCTCGATCACAGAGTGGAATTTTAATTAGGCTCCCGCGCGGGCTGGGAAGATCATTTTGTGTTTGGCAATCTAAAATTGACAAATTATTTCCACTAATTAATGGCTGCAGATATCCAAGTATATATAGTAATAGTGGTATCTAGTAGTATACAGGGGATATCAAAGTAAAGGAATCAGATTCTTTAGCGCTGGCGTAATTGCACAGCCTCGTTAGCTTGAGCCCGTGCTCTCGAAGTGTCTGCTACACAAGCCATGTCTCAGACATGACTTTGTTGCTATTTGAATGCTAAGATGTTGTTCTTTGATCATGCACTTTCACCTTTTGTTGTTCGCGGCTAATTTTCTGAATTTTCTGAAAAAAGATTTTTTTTTTTTTGCATATATACTTACTGTCGTCAATTTTTGATGTTCCTGTACCATCCCCTGATCGTCATTCTCCGTGTTGATCAATGTGCAGATCATAGCGCTTGAGCGTGTGTCATGACGTCGACCTGGTGGCCCTGTGCCGCGTGCTATATCACCCTGGAAGATGAAAGACCGCATTTGCCTCGCATACATCGAGTACCAAGGGTCGCTGGCTGTCACCGTACGTAGCCATGGGAGGCCCGGTACTATTTTTAGCTCTGTCTGGTCGCCACCGATACTCTATGTAGGTGAGGTATACCCAGTTGCATCCATGGATGAAACCTCTGTCCATCTCAGTGGCGATTAGATTACTTGGAGTACATACCATAACCCGGGGTGAGTATACAACCAGCCGTAATTTGAATTTGTATTTGGGTTTCTTATTTTCTACTCGCACTCTAATGACATCGATGCGATGGCAAAGATTCGACTTTACTTGACCTCTCACCACCTACAGAAAAAAATAAATCTTTACCCAGTAGATATAGCTGGCGATATTTTGGGTATATAGATCACTTTGAATTAAGATTTACCCCCCGAACTTGTACCTAATCTAGTAAGGGTTTCCCCAAACTCCTGACGCCTTGAGTTTATACAAATCTAGCATTCTTAGGCAGTTTCTTGATACAACTATTTTCTGGGAATGGCAGGGAAAAGCTTTTCGTCTAAGCTCAGATTAAATTGAGCATAAGACATTGCCACATTAGGCTCTACTTGGTTTATCTGTACAGTGGCATCTTTCCAATAAAGACTACTGGCTTGGACCTGGCTGAATTATCTTGAATGCTGCCTAGAAGATTTGCAGACTGGCTGATATTTCTTAAGATAATCAAAAGCTCAGTCGTCTCTTGTACTATTGTACTTGAATCCTTAATAGAATTGAATGGGTATCAATAATTTCTTTGGCTTATCTATTTCTCTCTTGCCATTAAGTAATTAGGCAGTTTCTAATTTATAGTTTCTATATCTTTTCAATACATTTTTCAAACCATTTTTGTCATGTTTTTTGTTATATTAGTCTGACAAGGTGCCATTATAGATTCAAAAGACGCAAAATATCACTTACTGGGATAGCAGTAAGAATATTGCACTCACTAGAGCTTCAAGATACACTAAAAAAGAAAAATAAAATAAAATAAAATAAAATAAGGAAGGACCTTCGAAGAATCTAAACAGAGTAATATACATCACCTCTTCTTGATTTCTGCAGCTGTCAAAAATTTAGTGCCTTAATAGTTGGGCAGAGACATATCAGCCTATCAGCACGTGATGTGGAGTTTTGCCGGGTTTTTTCACCGCCGAAAAAAAGTCCCAGAATGATTTTCCCGCAGAGATAATCATTGGATTGTTGCATCACAAAACACGCGGTTGATACACACCTCGATAAACCTCGTTGCAATCACTTCATCCAGTGACTCAGGTTGAAACCCCTTACAGTTTCATCAAACACCACGATGCCCGGCCCCGTGGACACCGCAAAGTCCATCTCGAAGAAGCGCAAGAGAAAGCACGGCGCACGATCTGCGGAGAACGAGGAGGCTCCTAAGCCAGTGGAAACCAAATCAAGCCCCTCGGTGACCACCAAGAAGAAGAATTCTTCCTCGACTACCAAGAATACAACTGAAAAAATCCCCAAGAAACGCAAAGTGAGCCATTCGCCTAGTGCCGACGAGGAAAGCGCCGACGACGCCGAGGAGAAGGAAGATGAAGAGGCCGACAGCGAGAATGAATCTGAAGAGCCAGAGGAGACAGAGAAGGAAAATGCCGCCGATCTTCCCACCATGGACGATGTGCGCCTGCCGCAGACGGAGGGCGAGCTGCAAAAATTCACCCAGCTCAATCTCTCGGACAAGACCATGAAGGCAATTGAGGGCATGGGATTTAAGACCATGACTGAGATCCAGCAGCGCGCTATTCCTCCTCTGCTTGCGGGTCGGGATGTCCTGGGTGCTGCAAAGACCGGCTCTGGGAAAACTTTGTCGTTCCTGATTCCCGCAGTGGAAATGCTGAGCGCATTGCGGTTCAAGCCGAGAAATGGTGAGTTTTCTGCCCGCTATTTACGAAGAGGAACAACTATTAACTTTCCTCTCTGCGCAGGTACTGGTGTCCTCGTTGTCTCCCCCACCCGCGAATTGGCACTGCAGATCTTTGGAGTTGCCCGGGAGCTCATGGCGCATCATTCGCAGACGTTTGGAATCGTTATTGGAGGTGCCAACCGCCGCGCCGAGGCGGAAAAACTTGCCAAGGGTGTTAACCTCCTGATCGCGACACCCGGGCGGTTGCTGGATCATTTGCAGAACACCCCGGGGTTCATTTTCAAGAACTTGAAGACACTGGTCATCGATGAGGCAGACCGAATTCTCGAAGTCGGATTCGAGGACGAGATGCGTCAGATCGTCAAAATCCTGCCCTCCGAGGAGCGGCAGACCATGCTTTTCTCCGCCACCCAGACTACCAAGGTCGAGGATTTGGCACGGATATCCCTGCGGCCCGGCCCACTGTATGTTAATGTCGACCACCGAAAGGAGCACAGCACGGTGGAAGGATTGGAGCAAGGCTACGTGCTCTGTGAAGCCGACAAGCGCTTCTTGCTTTTGTTCTCGTTCCTCAAGCGCAACTTGAAAAAGAAGATCATTGTCTTCTTCTCCAGCTGCAACTGCGTCAAGTACCATGCGGAGCTCTTGAACTACATCGACCTTCCTGTGTTGGAGCTGCACGGGAAGCAAAAACAGCAGAAGCGGACCAATACGTTCTTCGAGTTCTGCAACGCTCAGCAAGGTACCTTGATCTGTACTGACGTGGCCGCCCGAGGCTTGGATGTATGTTTGTCCTTTTTCAATAATTGTCCTTGTTGATCCATTCTAACGATTGTTGCAGATTCCTGCCGTGGACTGGATCATCCAGTTCGACCCTCCGGATGACCCCCGAGACTATATCCACCGTGTCGGCCGTACGGCGCGTGGAGCCGATGGCAAGGGTCGCAGTCTGATGTTCTTGCAGCCCTCCGAAGTCGGATTCCTGAAGCACCTGAAAGAGGCACGTGTGCCTGTGGTTGAGTTTGAATTCCCGGCATCGAAGATTGTGAATGTGCAGTCGCAGCTGGAGAAGCTCATTGGACAAAACTACTACTTGAACAAGGTGTGTTATCTCCCTATGGCTGGTTGCTATTATCCGATGGTCCTCCCAATGCTAACGTGTCTGGTCTATTTAGTCTGCAAAAGATGGTTACCGGGCCTACCTCCAAGCCTATGCCTCGCACTCCCTCCGGTCTGTCTTTGATGTACAAAAATTGGACCTTGTCAAGGTTGCCAAGGGGTTCGGATTTTCTGCTCCCCCACGCATTGATATCCAGCTGGGCTCTAGTCTCAGCCGTGACAAGAAGCAGGAGCAACAAGGGCGCCGCACCTATGGCAGCCAGCCGAACAACAAGGGCCTCAAGTTCAAGCGCAAGCACGGGGATTAGGGTTAAGAGTGCAAGAATAGAATTGGAAGGAGAAAAAGAAAAGACAAAAGCGACTGCATTTTTTTTTTTTAATTCAGAGACGGAGTTTAGCATTGTGGATATATCTATTTGATTTTTCCAGTCTTAATAATTTACGGGTATATTCTGTAGCATGAGGCCGATTTAGGGTAAATAGCTTTGCAGAATGCGATCGCAGCATCCATGCCATGTGGGTGAGGGCATGGACCACGTGGAGTTAATGACCGCCAAACTTTTTTTTATATATTTTTTATTTCTTTTGATTGATGTAGTTTGGACAATCTTATGACCGTTTGTAGGTGAAAGTATAGTATACGTAGGTCGTCCCCGTTGGGATCTGTGACCATGGCTGCCCGAGATGCAGAAAATACCTGCCTAAGCATGTCCGTTCAGCGCGTAGCCCCGTTGGCAATTGGATTGACGTGCAGCTTTCTTAAGCATTACGCGCAGAACGTAATTTTCCATGGTCTTGAATCGAATCGACTCCATCAAGATTTAGATCCAAGCTCAGAAGCAAACAATAATATTATTGAAGAAAGAGAGAGCCATCATACAATGATCGCGGTGAAGAATGTCGGATTACCCCGGTCTTTACCCAAGTATATCCATACAGTACGTGGGATACAGCAGGGATGTGGTGCGTTGGCAGGTGTTGGGGCCAATCAATCCACCCTCCCATCCGCACTTTGTCGTCTGGGCGACCGTCTTTACTGCTTGAACCAGTTCATCTTACCCGACTCAGTCCACTAGTGGTGAGCGGGTCCGGAGGGCCGCAGGTGGAGAGTGTTCGTTCTGTGTGACGAGAGAGACGTCTGTGATCCGGTATAATTCAAGTCCATCTTAGCAATGTATTACTGGAGTACTATAGGTGGTACTATTTAATATTTCCTATAATTTAATGTCGATTATCAAGAACATTTATAGTAAATAGTGAGAAATACAAGTAGAAGTCGAAGTAAAGTAAGAAGTAAGTTAGGAGTTCCAAGGAACCCGCCCGAGAGGATCCGCGTTTGTTTACCAGCCATCTTTTTTTTTCTTTCTTTCTCTCTTTTTTTTTTTTTTACTGAGGCTGGGCCTGGGAATATCTCCAGGCTTTTCTATCGGCCCCTCGCGTCTTTCTTTTTGATCTCTTTTTCTCCTCCCTTTTGCCCCATTCCATTCAGCCCAATCAGATCCCCATTTTCATGTGAGGGATCAGCAGAGAGAGAGCTCGACCGGAGAGCAACAACTCACTTTTGCTTTTTCCCCATCTCCTTTTCCCTTTCCTCCCATTTCTCTCTACCTCTCCTTCTCTCTATTCTTTCTATCCTCATTCTTCCATCGTCAGGTGGTTGTGCTGGTACGCTTAATCTCCCCCCATCTACGGGGAATTGCTCTTATCTCCAATTTCCTCTCCCCTCCCCACTATCGTGTCCATGAGCACGGAGCACCAGTGACCAACCCACCCCCCTCCAGACAGTCCTGATCCATCCTCTTGCTCGATTGTGAACAGAGCATGCGATTATCGGGCTGACGGAACTGTCTCCACCATGGGGGTCGACACCCGCAGACCAGCCCTTCCCGCCCCCACAGAATCCATCGTCGATACCACGGGCGACAGCGCAACGGGCACAGATCTGGCAACTGACCTTTCTCGCCGCACAGACAAGACGTCGTACTCGATCCCGGACGACGGCAGCCCCATCACCGTCTCCACCCGACATCGGGACCGGGACGACAAACTGTCTCGCTCTCACCGCGACTCCCAGACCTCGTTGCTCATCGAGTACTTTGAGGGTGGCAAGGGGTCTGGCGGTGTTGTCTCTAGGCCGAGTGTGCGAGTTCGGGTCACTCCGTCGGCGGCGAGGAAACTCAAGGACCACAAGGACCACATCCAGATCACCGAGTCGGGTAGCGGCCGCAAACCATCTTATACCCGCCGCATTTCCCTCACCTCGCCATCTTCCAAGCAGAAGCAGCTCGCTGACGCCGGTCCGGCCGATGACCAAAGCACCAGCTCTGCCAATTCTGCTGTTGACGAGGGTCCGCAATCATCACGTCGCCCACCGTTAGAAATCGAGTTCTTGAACCGAGACCAAGTGAGCGAGATGTCCAGCGTCTCGCGCGATACGCGGTACATGCAGCCGAGCTCGGATATTTCATCCATGCCGCCGGACAGTATGGTCGATACCTCGTCGGCCGGTCCTCGGCGGAAGCGCAGCCAGAGCCTCGAGCGTGGTGAAAGCCGCGAGGACAAGGGGTTACTCAAGACCCCCTCGCGTCAACGGAGTCGCAGTTTGAGCACCGAGCGGATCGCCCACCGAGTGGCTGAGAAGCTGACGGGATCGCCCCAAGAGGCCTCCAGCGGTAAAAGCCGGAGCAAGGCCGGCAAAGATTACTTGGAAGCCGAGCCCAAGCCATCTCGACGGCGGCGGCAGGCCCACCGAGAAGACGAAATCACTAGTCCGGAATCCAGCCTTCTGAGTGCGTCGGCAGTCTCTTCAAATCGCAAGTCTGACCAATACTCGATCCGTTCGGGGGCGTCCAAGACCTCCATCAATAACCCAAAACTGTTGGAGACGGTGGAAGATGCGATTCGACGGTTGATCCTGCCTGAACTCAAGGAGCTGAAGAAGGATCAAAAGGTCATGACCAACACATCCAAGTTCGACCGAGATATGACCACGTCGTACTCGTCTGCCAGCTCCCGAGATGAACTGGGTCGACGTTTATCAAAACATGCCAGTGCGCCGGATGTCAGGAAGCCCAAGGTCGTTCTCAACAAGGACAGCAAAGATGAAGGCATTGTTCTTTCGGGCGAATCAGTTCCTCGCAACAAAGAACGCAAATCCAGCAAAAGCAGCGAGTCTTCTGAGGCGGCCGCCGTACGATGGGCTAACCGACCCGAGCTCACCGAACAAGACAAGATTCGCCGGCAGAAGAGCAAGGGTCTCCGCGATGCTCAAGCAGCTGGGCGTGTAGGCTCAGCCCTCACTGCGGCTGCTCTGAAGCACCATGACTCTAGATCCAGCATCGACAAGAAAGAGGGTCGACGGAGGAATAGCAGCGAGAGCGTCAACGAGACCGAGCTCGTTTTCCAGAAGCACAACGTGGCTCCCATGCCCATGCGGAGCGAGATTGATTCGGAGTTGACCCGAGACTCGCTACTCTCCCAGCGCACCGAGACATCTACTCCCCGCAAGAAAAAGTCGCAAGCGGAAGTCTCTCGTGGATCAACGAGGCAAATCACTGCATCACCAACGTCTCGCACACCCACGCGGTCGCCATTGGGCTCGCGGAACGAGCTCGGCATGCGCCACGGCAACCAGTCACATCATAATATTTCGGCGCACAGTGGCTCAGACCGTGACCTACGCGGCAAGAGCCGATCTCCAGGAACTGACGGCGGTGGTGACTGGGCTATTGCTGCCGCTGCCGCTGCCAACTTGCTGGATGCTGCCCACCCCAGAGACCTGCCCACGGAGGGCGAATGGTTGGATGTCAATGCTGGCCGAGCACTGAGTCCGATCCAGAGCGTTGCCAGTGACCAAACTGAGATGCATGCTCATCGGTCCATTCCACAGGAGGCGCATGTTGCCCATGGGAAGCGAGACATAGAACCTCGGCTCTCGATCGACTCCCTGTCTTCTGCCCCCAGTACGAACCTCGCACGATCCACGCGAAATGACGGTACCAGCCCACAGAGTCAAAGTGAGATCTTCAAGGACCATGATGAAGAAGGGCCTGAACTTGGTTACGAACAGTCGCGTCATATTGAGAGGGAAAGTGATATCTATGGACCTGACGAGGACACCAAGGTTGATTACATGGACAAGATCAAAGAGGGACAACATGTGACTGGCGGTGTCGCTGCCAACCCTGAGTTTGTTCATCCCATGGCTGTCGAGTCGGCTGTGGCCTCCTTGATGGACCCTTCTGTGCTTGAGTCTCAGTCGAACCGTTCTGCCAACCGCTCCCAGACTGACTTGGCGCCACGCGCGGGCAGTCAAAGCCCCGAGAAGCCCATGAGCGAAGGTTACCGGGGAAGCCCCCTGAAACAGCGCCAGGATGCTGCTACTCTGGATGAAACCTCTTTCCCCCGACGGATGGGAGCCACATCGCCCCCGCAAAGTGTCACCCAGTCCATTGAGGACCTGGAGGAAGCGGGCATGTATGGCGCCGCTCCCCGCCAGATGGAGAGTCCTCTCGCCGATGCAGACTACAGCCAAGAATCCGAGTCTGAAATCAACACCAATCCGTCTATAATCCAGGGCCCCGGTGGTGGCGTCCCTCAGGGTACTAGGGACCATTGGGCGTACGATCCCCAGTCCCCAGTGACTGACCAGGCTCCCTATTATGACCCGGCTAGCGTTCAAGCCAGTGGAGTCAAGGGTCTGAGTGCTGAACAGCAGCAAGGGCTCGATGCAGAATATTACCAGACTGCCAGGAACATTTTCGGCGGTGACGAATATTATGATCAGCCGATTGACAGCCGCACGAGGGAATTGTTTGGTACGCCGCTTGGAGCCAAGGATGAAGGCTATGTGTCGGCTGCCAACCCCATGTCTCCAAGCATCGGCAACCCGAAGCAGGGTTCTCGAGGTCTTGGGCCGGATGCTGCCGGTATGGGCGGGTTTGATAGCCCCACCGAGGCAGACGACCCATTTGCGCCGGGTCACCAGAGACACTTCAGTGGATATTCTCACGGTGTCGGGTCGCCGCTTTATGATAGTGCTACCGGGAAAGGCATTGAGAGGATCCAGTCGCAGGACATCGTGGCTCTCATGGATCATGTGAGTTGTTCCTCTATTTATCTCAAGCATTTGTGCGATTGCTGACATTATTTTCTAGCTCACTGTTCGCGATGCCCAGCGAAATGCCAGGGATACCGAAATCCTGGTGACCTTGGTTCGAAGTGCGGCAGAGATGCGCAACTCTTTCGAAGAGATGAAGAAGTTCATCGCGCAGCAGGACGGCCTTCTCATGGAGTCTAGCGACAAACAGCATGACCGAACCTATAAGGCTCTCGGTGGACCCCGGCCTCTGCCTCCTAGCACTTCTCGAACTCGACAGCTAAGCGCGGAGGATGATGATGACGCCCAGACCAAGCGGCAAAACATCTTCAAGCGCGCCCTCAAGGGCTTGAGTCTCAAGTCTGGCAACGACCTTACCAAGATTGAAGGAATGTTGGAGCAGTTGCTTGAGGAGGTCGAGTTGCTGCGATCAGGACAAGATCCCATCAGCCCTCGCACTGGAGCAAGGATGGGAAGTGTTGACCCGAACGGCTATGAAACCAACGGCCAAAATGGCGCTGCTTTGGAAGGTCGCTCTCTTTACCACTCCAGCCCATCTCGACCGGCGAATGGATCCCGAAGGGAATCGGACCAGCGCGTCAGTACCGTTCACGAGGCTGACGAGGAAGACCTTGAGATGGACGAGGGCGATGACTACATGACCTCTCATCTGCCTGTTCAAGAGCCGGCTCGGCACGCGAGGGCTGGCTCTGTGCCGCTGTCAACCCCCCTCGCAAGCCGGTGGCTACAGGAGCCCGAAGCACTGAAACAACACCCAAGGCATCCGATAAGGCCCGCAAGCACAAATCGAGCAGCTCCTCCATCTTTCCCAAGATCTCTCGGTGGTCCAAGACCACTGCCTCTTCGATGGGCGATAACATCCGCAACAGCATCCAGCCCTCTCGCAAGGAGCGTCCATACTCCGAGATGTCTCGCTCGGGATCCGATCTCGCCCAGGATGCATACAAAACGGGCGACTACTACGACCCCCAGGGCGACGATCGCATCCGATCCACCTACACATTAGACGACACCCTTCAGAACGAGAACCGGCCACCGTCGCCCCTGGTGCCTTCTCAGGTCTCCGAGCCTCCCAAATACCGGGCCCATCGAGGTAGTCTCGACTTGCAGCATCCTCAACCCCGACAGGGCCCTACGGGTCGCCATCAGAACCAGCTGGAATCCCAGGCTCAGACCTACGGGTCTCCTGTGTCACCCACCTCCGACCAGTGGGGTTCCAACCCCAGTCTGCCTGCGGTCAACCCCAACCAGAACCGCTTCAGCGGCGGCAGCCGACTGTCCCCCATTTCCGATGCAGGCTACTCTGAAACCAGCTCCCGTTCAGATCGGTACCCCGGCCCGCCTCGACCTCCCAAGGTCAAGGATGACGGGCCGCTGGTGCCAGAACGGCCAGCGAAGATTGCCGAAGATGAGGACCGGGCCTATGGCAGCGAGCGTGCTGCATTACGGGTATGTATTTAGTCTCCCCCACCTTTGTCCTTTGTTGTTTCTCAAGTGAAAATACTAACACCTCGACCAGCAGAGCTCTGCCATCCGCTCGTCCCCATCCCGCAAACCCACGGGACCCCGTCCCTTAGCCTCCGCGGGCTCTTACAGTCCCAGCAACATCAAGCGAACCCGCTACCGAGGCAGTCCGATGCAAGTCGACTATGATGACGACTATTGAGCCCGCATTGTGATACCCCCTTTCTTCTTTGGGTTGTAATTCTTGTATCTAGCGAGGCTTTTTCTTCTTGTCTCTTCTCTTTTTCTCTGTGTGCTGCTTCTTATGGCGTCCATGCCCCTTTACGACCGCGATGACCGTATCTTGGATCTCAATTTCGTTCTTCTCTCTTCCTCCCTTCTCTCCCCTTTTCCCGGGGAATCGAGGCATTGTGTATGTGTGCACATCTTGATCTCGTTCTTTTTTCTGTTGATAATCCATGAAAAATGGGCCGGTGGGAAGGATGTATCTTCTTTTCTTTCTTGGCCTGTCCCCGCCAAATCGGTGAACTTCTTCCCAGCCCTAGTTTCCCCCAGCAAGATAGCGCGGCCCCCACCCCCGGACCCATTTTGTTCTCGAGACTTCAAGACAGCGAACGTATGGGGAAAAAACGAATATGGTTAGTAGTATGGCAGAAACTCAATTGTGGGGGCCCTGAAGACCAGACTCCGTATGCAGGCCGATTTGTAGAACCCGCAATGACTCGCTATCTTAACCGCCCGCATGGGCCTGGTCAGAATCAAGAACCCCCCTTCCACATACAATCCGACTCTACTTCTTCTTGGTGGGGTCTATAATGCGTGTGATCCACTTCATTCTCAGCTTTGAGTCCATCATCATTAAAGCGTTGGAAGGGTTGGACTCGCTTTTCTTTTTGGCCCCTTTCCTACATAAAAACTGCATGACTCGATGGCGCCAACCCTAGACCATAATAGAAATCCCATATGGCGATCCAATTAGACGGCCCTAATCTACAGAGTCAGTGAAAATGACTCTCGAGGACATTAAGCCCGAACTTAGGCCCGAAAACAAGGCCGAACTGACACTGATTGACTCTATATAAGATTCGAGAAGGAAGCGACTTTGATTCCTTCCGTCTTTTTTTTTTTTTTTTTTTTTTTTCTTATAGATACACATACTTTTCTTTGTTACCCTCACAATAGAGCCCCTCTCTCTCTCTCTCTCTCTCTCTCTCTCTCTCTGACCCTCGCCATCATGAAGTTCAACCAACTCCTTCTGCCTGCACTGACTCTCCTTGCGGGTGCCGTCGCAAATGGCGTCAGTGATTGTGCCTGGGACAAGGAGATTCTTTACACTCAAGATGTGGAAGACCCCACCCTTATTCTGAAATCCAAATGCCCTCCCCCCAGAACGATGGGGATGTGTACACCGTGGGAGAACTTGATCTGAACCAATGTGTCGTGACGAATAGCGACGGCCAAATCGCGGCCCAGAAAGAGTGAGTGGGAAGAATTACATTATCTCGGACTCTTCTTAAGAGGGCTACTTAGCTGATTTGATTATATCTAGTGGCGGTGCTTTTTATAGCGTTGATGCCAATGCTTGCTCTGTGGATGACACGACTTTGAACTGCGGTAGATGGGGCAGTCTTGTTATCTGTTCGTTAACTCTACCATCCTTTTTTTTGGGCTCTATTTTCTTTATCCTAACTATTCTCTCTTTTCTTTTAGCCGATATCGTGAAAGTTCAGGGCCAATCGTTCGAATGCTCTGGGTACACGGCAGAGACGAAGACTAAGACCCAGGGTGTGTCGGCGACTCCGACTCCGACGCCATGATCGCGCTGAGAGACTAGGAACATCCCTATGTTTCTTGTGTCTCTGTGAGTCACATGAAGGTTCTTGTGGGCCTATTGTCTTCTCTCATAAGAGTGTAAATGTATTTTTGCTTCTTAATTAATCGAGTTCTTTTTTTTAATGACGAAAATCCCTATATTGGCACTTGCAACAAATTTTATCTCCGTGGTTCTAGGGGAACTTTAGAGATATGCCGTTGTAGATTGAGTCCGCTTGCATATTTGATGTCATTTGGCCTGCACACTACCTAGGCAAAGTTCGGTGTATAAGCCATGATGGATGATAGGGCTACTGGGATACTGGTATGAGGGCAAGCCTTTTTCTACAACATTAGGTTAGATCTTGGTTATTACCAATTTTTAATCAATGAAACCTCGACCCTGTGTATTAAGGAGAGAACAAACCACCTAGTAATGAATACCACCTCAATATCAACCCCAACACCGGGGCAATGCAACTCAACAAAAGTGAAAGACGCAAAAGAGAGAATATAAACTCTGATCTCCCAACAGAAAATCTGCCCATCAACAAGACACGAGTAGTATCAAGTATACCCACCACGCTTCTCCACCTTCCTCTTTAACCACCAAAAGCTTAAATGATGCTATCCTAGTAATCCGAGAACGGCCGAACAGTCGTAGTCCCCCGACCCTTGAACGCAAATGACGCCGTAGCAAGCGAGCTATACTCCAAGGTATCACTCACAGGAAACCTGCCGGGATAGCTCTCAACGGACCGGTACTTGGGCGAGCGGCATAGCTGCACAGTAGTCGAATCATCGAACTCGTGCAACGAGTCAGAGTAGCGTGCCGTCGGACCAGGGTCACTGCGGCGGTCTGCCGAGGGAACGGAGGACTGTTGACTCAGACGGGTAGGAGATTCAGGGGCCTGTGTCTGTGCCTGGACCTGAGCCGGAATGGGTTCAGGAACTGGGACTGGGACTGGGACAGACGACTGATGAACGGGCAGCAGCGGTGTATCCGAGGGAGTAAAGAATGGCGAGGGCCGAGAAGGGCCGAGAAGCATAGTCTGTGGGTGTTGGGAATGCTCTTGAGGTTGAACTTGCGGCTTGACGATCTCATCCGGAGGATGGAGCGCAGCCCCAGCAAAGACGGAAATTTTAGATCGACCATCCGACGCAATTCTGTTGACGGCACTATAAAGCACTGCAGAGCTGGCCGAGATGCGTCGCGAGGTGCGCGTCGACGACGCCAGATCCAGCCGAAACCTGTGCCCATGCGGTCCTGTGCGCCGCTCCGTCGATGACTCCGGGTAGCACTGCGGCAGGCTGAGCGGAGCAATGAGGTTTGTGTCTAACAGACACTGTGCCTGCGGGCATGGCGGGATTCGAGGGGTTGTTGCTCTGTCTGTGGCCTGGACCATGCGCTGGGCCAATGCATCTTCGGGAATATGGAGCGCGGCGCGAGAGCCCGTGGGTGGGATGATGCGCAGAAAAATCTCCAGGATGCGTTTTTCGATTCGATCGATCTTCTCGCGAAGAGGTGGGAATTCTCGGCGCGAGTTCCAGAATGGTCGGACTAGGTAGGAGGTCGCATACAGGAGGTGGAGGTAGAAGAGGGCGCTGATCAGGGTGAGGGTTTGAGAGAGAGTTATGATGAAGGTATCGTGGGAACGGTGTGGAAATGGCTCGAGGACCATCGTGAAAAGAACGAAGGCGTGTGAAGAGTGTTTTGTAGAGAATGGTGCATGGGAGATATCGCAGACATGGAAGACGAGGATATTTGAGCTGTCTGTCCAGGGAAGGAGCGAAGCATCGGACCAGACAAGAGAACCAGCGTTCTTTATATTTAGGAATATACAACCTTGGAACTATGCTTGTATTTTGGTTCATCGACGAGCTGGGGAAGTATATAGATGAGGAGAGGCATAGATTAGACGGAGATAGTCCTCGGCTCTCGGCCAACGTCTTCTCCCACCTCCACACCCACCCAGTGCATGTCTTCATTCACAAGACTTCATCGTGGGTCCCCCATCATGTCTGCACTGAGAACAGACTGCGATCAGCGCCGCCCACGGAGGTTCGCACCGCTCAACCCGAAACAGACGTCAGATGCGCCGCCGCTGAAGGGGGTGGTCTTTGATGTGGACGGGACTTTATGGTATGGCTTTTTTCTTATTTCGACTTATCTATTTTGACTCCACCACTCAAACACCCGAGCCCGGCACATATCTGCTTGCGCTGTATCGTTGCTCTGCAATGGCATGCGGGGGGTGGGTGTTGAGAGCGTCAACGTGGGGTTCGGCTCAAGGATCAGCCCACGCAGGACGACCACACTGATACAAGAGAAAAATTTAGAATGATATTGGAGTGCGTACAAGGATAAGAAGAGCCATGCTGACATTAACCAAGCCTACCGCAACACCACATGTACACCGAAATGAGGTGAGCACAAACCCATGCACGGAGAAACCGGAAAGATGGATGAGAATCCACAAGCCACAAAATCCATCACTGAGCCCTTCTCATTCTTCTGACTCTCTTATTATAGAGCGGCTTTGGGGATTGACAAGTCCATCGACATCCTCCACCACATCCGGGACCTCCCCACGCCCGAGGAGCGTGCAGCCGCCGTCACCAAGGTGCAGACCGTGGAGCAGCGAGCCATGCTAGAGCAGCAGCCGCAGCCGGGCCTGGTACGATTAATGGATTATTTGGAATCAAGGGGACTGAGACGGGCACTTTGTACGCGGAATTTCGAGTAGGCAAGCTCATCTTCCTTCTATCCAGGACTTTTCCTCTTGTTTCTCTGCGTTCAACTTACATGGACCTCATCTTCCAGGGCCCCAGTACAGTATCTCATCCAAAACCACCTCCCAAGTCATGTCTTCCTCCCTATTATTACTCGTGACACGCCCAAGCTACTCCCCAAGCCCGATCCCGCGGGCATTCTACACATTGCGCAAGAATGGGGTTTGGTGAATCGCGCAGAGAATGTTATTATGGTAAGTTCATGGAATCCCCTGCTGAACCCCACATTATGACATATACCTCTCAAGATATAGTCGAAGCTCATTTCCAATAGGTCGGGGATAGCATCGATGATATGACGGCCGGACACATGGCTGGCGCGGCTACGGTGTTGCTCTTGAACGAACGCAACGTCCACCTGAAAGAACATGCACATACAGATCTGTGTATTAGACAGCTAGATGATCTGGTCGATATCTTGGAACAGGGATTTCCTGGCCATTGCAGCGATGAGCACCTGGGTTGAAGATAACTTGGTATCTGCTTTCTTGTTTCACATATATCAATCATATCATCGCTTTGAAAACACTACCCCCCCGTTCCTGTTCCTAGTATAAGCATTGCGCCCTTGAAACCCCCAAAAACCTTTCAAGATGCCCAGAACCAGAGAATATGTGCAGAGCCACTGCGGCCCGGTTTCGGGGTCGCTGAGCCGTTTTTGGTCTTCAAGTCAAATCGCATCCGTGTGCTGTGTACAAGTACATAAGTTTCGTCATCATGGTTGGCAGCATCGGGCCCTGACCACTATTGTCCTCGTCGACCCTTGCCGCGAGGACCACCACGAGAACCGCCACGCCCACGCCCACCCTTGCCACCTCGGAATGGAGGGCCTTGGGGTGGGCGTGGCGGAGACAGTGAACGCTGCCGGGTGTTGTTTCCTGGGTATTGCGGACGACCGCGGTTGTTATGCGGCGGTCGAGACTGAAACTGACCCCGTCCGCCCTGTTTGGGGTTGGAACCGCCTCCACCCCCGAAGCGAATGTTGCCGCGACCTTTACCACCACGAGCTGTAACGCCAGGCGCTCCTTCGGCAAGATTGGACAGTGTGTCGTCTGGTGATGGAATCCGGGAACCGCCACGACCTCGGCCTCCACCGCCGCGCGGGCCCCTATTCCCGGGGCCGCGTGGGGGCCTATCTGGGGGAGGCAGTTCGTCGGAGTTGCTCAGGGTGTTCAGATTAACAATATTCGCGGGGTCAATGCCCTTGAGGGTAAAGAAAGAGGTGTTGTAAGGACGGGAAAGATTCGGGCAGTCTCCGATCAGATGGCTGGGACTGGTGCAGTTGGCGCAGGAAATTGAAACGACGATCTTCTTGCCAGAGAGATCTGGCAGAGGAAGCTTCCACCTGTATTCACATTGCAACTCGAGGTGATCAGAGGATCCACAGTGGTCGCAGGGGACTTCCTGTGCTGAGCTTTTCAAGGGCGACGCGCATTTCCACTCATGATGGCCACGATCCCGACATCTTTGGCATCTGCGCCATGTTGGACAGTTCCTACTCATGTGCTGACTCCACGCCCCGCAATGTTCACACTGGAATAAAGTCAGAAGCGAGGATCGTGCAGGGAGAAAGAAATATATATATATATATATATAAACATACCTCTTTGGTGGAACACACGGCATCCAGATGGCCCTTACCCCGGCACTCGAGGCAGGTTACTGGGAGGCTCAGGTCGACGTCGTTGATGTTACGGTCGAAGAAAACGAAGATCCCCTGGAGTTCTAGGTCCTCCTGGTCCAAGTCCACCAAAGTGCTGGGTGCAATCGGATATTTGCGAGAAAAGAGCTGAAATGCCTCCTCCTTGGAGGATGGCTCGAGCTGAGCTGACCCAGTCTCTGGAAGTGGCTTGGTCATGTTGCCATTGGCTTGAGGGTGGTGGACAGGTAGAGATTCTGGCAAGTGACTATCCGCGCTTTCTTGGCCAATCTTATTGCCGATGTTGAGCATGATAGAATCATCAGCCGCTGAGTCAAGCGACAATACCTCCGAGTCGCTCCCCTCGTCGACCTTATTTTCTAACCCTTCCTCAATATTAGCCCGGCCGTTTGTCACCCCATTGCTCCCGGACGATACAGACGCACTGCGACTGCGCCAGAATTTGTCATTCACAGCATTAAATTGTGCTGTTGAGGTACCATCATTTGGCGGGGCAGGCTGCCGGCGGAGCGTGGTGCGCACCGCATTTTTCCTACCCTGATTCCAGTTGACTGCTGGCGCGGTACTTCCTGCATGCGGGTTCACGGGTTCTTGTGTATCAGAGTCCGAGCTAGATCCAGAACTGGAAGTGCTATCAGGATCAATTTGCAAGGCATTGGCGCTAAACGAAGCTCCTCGAGGAACAAAATCGCTTGTATCGTCTGTCTGGGGTTTGTTTCTCCGCTGTCGCTTCGTGGGACGAGAACTGCTGTCGTGGAATCCATTGGGCTGAGAGCGTTGCCCACCAACCGAAGCCGTTCGTGAGTCGGCCTCTTCTCCTGAGGAATCAGCCATGACTGGAGAAGGGTAGATGGTTAGAATTGCGGCTGTCGCAATATCCTGATTACTTGGGCGAAATTTTACGGCCGGGCAGACGAACCATTCGCGTAATTCAGTGTATACATCGCGATATGTTGGTGTTCCTCTAAGAGATTCATGGCTAATGAGTAGAAAATCCTATTTTAAAAAACCCCATATATAGAATTCAGATCGATAGAAATTGTCTTATTTACAATAGACAATCTGATCTTGTGGTATAGATTCCATACTCATACCTAGTGTGACTCTTGCACGTGTCCTTATGCAATGGCTCGTGCTAATTGAATTTTTCTTATATAAAAGAAAGACCAGATCAGATGTTATTTAAATTGAGGCATAGTCACTAAAAACTCACCTCACAAAGACATGAAAAAGGTCCAAACATCAAGAAGTTGCTGGGTTCTTCCTCCAAACCCCGTGACCTAAGGCCGCGCCGACCGGCAAATCTTCCTTCAACATCTCCGTGCCACCTCATCCCCACGCTCCTTTTCCCGGGCACCTCTCTCTCTCTCCCCCATCTCCCTTCCACCCATCAAGCTGGCTTCTGAAAATACCACCAAGGTGTCTTCCCTGTTGGTCCCTCGTGCCATCTCCTTCCCTCCGGAGGTGGACACGGGGCCGCAGCGGCTATCACCCAACATGACCCAAAAACAAGGCCGACGACGACGCTCGAGCAGTCTCATCTACCAGGAACCCCCAGAATCCATTGAACACACCAGCGACCAGGCAGCGTTGCCCAACCTCAATGCCAACTGGGTGAATGCTAAGGGTGAGTGCCCCCAGACTGATCCAGACCGAACACCGGACCACAGTCACATCAGGACACAATTTGCTGACTGTTGACCTTGATTCCAATATAGGTGCCTGGACCATCCACTTTGTATTGATTGCCGCGCTCAAGATCTTCTGCGACATCATTCCAGGTATCTCACAGGAGACCTCGTGGACTCTCACCAACATCGGCTACATGTTCGGCTCATTCCTCATGTTCCACTGGGTGCGGGGCATTCCATTCGAGTTCAATGCTGGGGCCTACGACAATTTGAATATGTGGGAGCAGATCGACAATGGGGACCAGTATACGCCGACCAAGAAGTTCCTGCTCTGCGTGCCAATTGTGCTCTTCCTCCTCAGCACCCACTACACCCACTACGACATGACCTATTTCACTATCAATTTTCTGGCCACTCTGGCTGTGGTCATTCCGAAACTGCCTTTCGTATGTCTTCCTTACCCCCTTTCTCTTTTATAATTGGGATGGCGGGACGTTGTGGCTGACATTGTCTACAGTCGCATCGGTTGCGAATAGGTCTCTTTTCCGATATACCCGAGGAGTCATAGTGACTTCTTCATTCTTCTCTGTTGTTTTGTCTCCAGCTTTCTGTCCTTTGGCGTCTTTCGGCCCTTCTAGTTTCTCCTCGCTCACCCTTAACCCTCTCATTGTCTTTTCTTCTACCATAAAGAAGCTCTTGCATTGCGAAAATGATCGACGGGATTGTACTCAGTTGGTGGCTGTGACACATCTCTTTTTCTTTTTCCTTTTTTTGTCTTTGGGCGAATATGAAGACGCCGCAAATGCGCAAAATCCGGTCCCTTCCGTGTCTCTATCCTGGTCTAGATTTCCCAGTGCTCAAATCATGCATATTTTATTCTGCATTCTGTGCTCGTCTCTAGTATTTTCCCAGCAGTCGTGGGACGGCAAATCGAACTAAACTCGGCTATCGGGCGCTGCAAGTCATCGGCTTGGCTTGGTCTATGCGGGGACTCATTGCATCATCGGCCCGCGAGGCCATGACGCGGCAGAAGCAGCCTGTAATACCCAACACACACATTTATGTAAAATCAGGGGTAGTTGTGAGATGAGCCCAAAATAAGGTCCTTTTGGTCAAAACACTTTATTTGAGATCGCCCTCCAAGGTGGCCCTGAGCGTACTAAAACACGGTTGCTGAGTCTAATGAACCCCACACTAATCTGGACTGCCAGAGGGGTAATGTTCCAATTGACACAGCTCATTGTATCATCTTGCTTGCTTAAAATGTCTATAATGAGCGTTAAATCCATATTGTTTCCTCTGTTTACAGGGTCTTAGTTGTCCGTTCATGGGCGAATTGCTATTACATAAGCCTTATCGATAAGGGCGCGTCTTTCACGACGCGGACTTTCTTTTCGCAACTGTCTGGCCATGGGGTCCCCGGACGAGACGCTGTACCGTACCCCTGAAGCCCTGCCCTTTGAGTTGGTTCAACACTCGGGTATTTTCTTTGAAGAGAAACTCTGTACGTCTGTATCTGGCCTCGGTCAAGAACCCCACCACAAGTATAGCAACTTGTGACACTAACCATCCTTCCATGCTTCGCGATTTAGACACTCAAGCGCTCAATCTCCTGTTGAATGCGCTGGCCTCGGGCACCATTGCCTCGAACAATGCAGTAGTACCATTGCCGCAGCACCTCGCTCTCGCTGCCACTTTTCTCGTTCATCCATCTACTACGACACGTGCGCGGTCTGCGGAAGAAAAAGAGGCAGCCAATGTCGCTCTACGGCTGCTGAGACTCACAAATACCCTGATTGGCCCCAAAGGCGCCAAGTTGGGCCTTGCCTTCTCTTTCACACATTTCGAGACCTCGCGACATGGGGGCCGGCGCCGAGCGGAGAGTCCCGTGTCTAGCGAGCTGCGGAATGATGAAACCAAGCCCCTGAACCTGGACCTGAGCCAATCTGCTTCGTTATGGTCTCGCGCAGAAGACTTTTGGCATGTGGTGGGCTGGGCGTTTAATTGCTCAGTGCTGTACCCGGAACGGTGGGAGCGATGGCAGATTTGGCTGCATTTTATGTGCGGTGTGCTGAAAGATGATTGGGATGAGCGGTGTCGGGAATACTCAATAAAGAAGGCGCAGAATCCAGAGCCTTCCCCGGAACCAGATCCCACAGACCACGCGTCGGAGAAAGGGCAAGGAAAGGGAGCGCAGGCCATAAAAAAAGACGGCCTAGGGATCTTCCGGCAAAGCTTGATCTTCCGATACCTCTCCACAGGAGGATTCGGGCGCAATCGCAGGATCCTCAGGTCTATCTTCGCGGACGGAGGCTCTGCGGCTGTCGGGGAGTTCCGGGAGGTGTTCAGCAAAGAACTGAGGCTGCCCAAGGGCGATCGTGACGCGCAGAATGTCAAGAAGAGGGAGGTTGAGGTCAACATTGATCGGGATGAATATGGCGACTACCTCTCTCAGGATGGGACGGATGAAGAAACCAATACTGCCCATGATGCGAATAAGGGTCGCTCTCGTTCCGGATCACCTTCGACGGCAGGACCCAAAACGCGACGATCGAAGCGCACTAGAAGAGGCACGAGGACTGCGCCAGACCCATCCACTGCAGCAAATTCTACGGCAGAGACTCTGGATGCAGAGCATAGGTCCTCTCCACACCCCGGCGGCAGCGTGTCTGTCCTGGGTGGCATCAACTCCCTCACTTTGCGGCAGTGGCTCCTCAGCATCCTATCTAATGTCTCTGAGCGACTTCCCAAAGACTTCATGTCTCTGGATGAGCTGTACCACCTCTTCGTTGAAAACATCCGCCGTCTGTCCCTACCGATCTTCCAGGCCTTTGTCAGCCCATCAGTGCTCCCGCACTTCAACGCTCCCTCCCAAACGACCCTCTGCGAGTTCCTCCTGTTTCGGATGCGCGAAAGCTCTGCCCCCGATACAGACGAGGAATATTTAAACCAAGCCAAGCTGGAGCAATGCTTTCTTCCATTTGCGGCGGCCACCGCCAACGTCGTCGACAATGCGAAGATTTCGATCCTGCTCGAGTCGTTAATCATCCTGTTGGCGGACAGCGACATGCTTGTTGCAACACCCTCGTTGAAAGAGGCTGTCCAAACTGGAATTCTCCGTCGGGCTGAGAAGGCACAGGAGGAGATTCGCCGCAATCAGACCAGTCGCAATAGAGAGCCTATTGAGTGGTGCTGGTTACTAGAAAGTGGGGAGAGGTTGATTTTTCTGGTTGAGCAGCTGCTTCCCCCAGCCAGTCCGGTGGTTTGAGTCTGCAAATCGCGTATCACGATGTTCATGATCTAATTTTTTTTTGTCTGCTTGTTTGTTTTTCTTCATCTCATGATTGATACCTAGCGTCTTATTTCATTCTATTGGTGCATTTCCATGGTTTTGTCTAGCCTTGAAAAAGCTTTAACACAATAACAGGGCGATAAACGGATCCAGGAGCATGTACGCAATCTCCTCGAAGCCGTTTCGAACAGCTATTTCGATATCATTCTTGAAAACCTTGGCACCGTGATCCAGCATCAAGCTGACGATCTCTGTGTGTCCACCCTGCACCGCCATATTGAGCCCACTGCCAGACCCGGCATTCCATCTCACATTGGGCGTTAGGCCCTTTTCCAGCAAAAGACGGGCAATCTCCAGATGGCCTAGGCGACATGCATCCCAGAGAGCGCGGATCCCATACAGTCGAAACCACACCCCGTGGTCCAGCAGCATTCGCACAATCTCCAGGTGGCCTCCAGTGGTCGCGACCTCCAGCGGGCTGTAGCACGTATGGATGCCTGGCTCGGGTGCGAAGTTGACATTTGCGCCGCGGGCCAGGAGGATGCGCACAATGTCTTGGTGGCCTCTCCTGCAGGCTTGTATCAGGGGACTATATTCGGACTCGCTGGGCCCTTTCACTGCCGTGCCTTGATCGAGGATGATCTGCACCAGGTCGGCGTGGCCCATCTCGGCACTCGTCGACAGCGACCTGTTGCATTCACAGTTCGGGCGCAACTTCCAGCCCTTGTCGAAGAGCATCCGCGCCACTGCACTGTCTCTATTTTTGATCGCCTGATATAGCATGCAGCGACAGTGCCGCCGGGTGGACCCGTTACCGATCATGTCATTTTCGCCGTGAGTGTCCACGTTGGCTGTCCTTTCTGGAAACTCCTCCAGCACCGCTCGGACCACCGGGGTGATGCCCAGGTAGACCGCCACGCCCAGCCCCGGACTTACCCAGAGCCCTTTCCTGCCATAGAGCCGCAGCCAGTTGTTCTTTTCGGGCCCATTACCGTTGCACAGCGCCCAGGCCGGCGTGATAGTCGCCTTGATGGCAGATTCGGTCTGCGACCGGAAGTGGCGGGACCAGTGCTCGGCCGAATACCGCAAGAATGGAGACTCCTTTTCTTTTTGTTTCATCTGCCGATTGTTGTCCTGGTGCTCTGTTGTGGTCCGGGGAGTATACGTGGTCAGAAGAAACGACAGACATGCGCGTGTGGCCATGGCGTGTGCCTCTGCTATGTTTAATCGGCCTTTCCATGGCTCTTGCGGGGATGGTGAATCTGAAAATGGTTTTAGACTTTCATTTTTCATGACCAGGAAGTCTCGTGCCGATGAGTGGACGAAATCCACGGTTCCAACGTACACCCGGAACACGACCTTGTCGAGCTCCTTGATCAAACTGGCCAACTCTGGTTGTTGCTTGGCCAATTCGTCGTAGGTGTATTTCTCCGAGGCTGAAACAGCCTTGATGGGATCCATACTGGCACATGCCAGGGCCACCAGCACCTCCTTTATCCCAAGAGGCCGTCTTGCAGCCAGAATGATATGTAAGAGCTGTTCGACCAGACTTTCGCCATAGTTGAGACTTGCGATGTCCAGTGCCCTGGAATACAAAGTCTCGACGTCTCTCGGCAGGTCTTCCAGCAAGGCGTCCACGCTCGGATACATGGACTGCTCATCTTCCTCTGCTTTGCCAGCGTGAGCCTTCAGGACCATCCCTACCACCATCCGCAGCCACAGCCAGCTTCTAGACTCATTTTCCCTGATGACCCTCCATATTCGCAGACGCTGCTCCTCGGGGAACGTCTTGACAGCGGACTCGATGGTGGGATTCATCTCAGGTCGGATCAGGGCAAGCATCTCATCAGCATCAATCACCTCCATCGCACCTACACCTACCTGCCCCCGGAGCATGTCAAAGTCCCGCCGAAGCTCGCCATGTAACGGGCGACTCGTCAGAAACAACTTCAGCGTGCACTGAGACTCGCGGGCCGGGGGTCTCGCCAAAGCAGCGAAAAGAGACCCAAAATACGCGAGTAGAGTCCTCCGCTCAGTGTGATCACATTCATCAAGTGCATCCAGCAACACAACCAACTCCCCCGTCCTGGAGTCGCGCATACAGCTCTCAAAGACCTGCCCCATCTCTTCAAACCCCAGCTCGTCGCTCCCCGAAGACCGAGCGGTACGAGATTCGATCGCACGCCCAACCAAATTCGGCGCCGGCGTCGTGGCGAACAGCTGGTGCAGCAGTGCACACAGCGCCGGGGCAGCCATCTCGCGCCGCGGATAGCCCGCGCGGAAGTAGTAGTAGCACACGGTCGTGTGCGGAGTGGTCTTCGCAGCATTACGCCACCAAATTTGGTTGCTTTGCTCCGCTAGTGTCTGCGTAAGAATGGATTTGCCGTAGCCTGCACTGCCGGTTAGCCAGAGGATGGCGGGGCCGTTAGTGTCGCGCCAGCGCTCGACTCGCGCGTCGGTCATGAACCATTCGCCTGTGTGTGCGAAGGGCTCGCGATGGTAGTGCTTGTCGGTGTCGTAGTTTGCTGCAAGTCGGTCCATGACCTGCCTCTCGCAGTATTGGTTTCGGCCGTATGCTCGCATTCTGTAGCGGTTGGTCGCCATGTTTTGAAGAGGAGGGGGTTGGATTGAGAGAAACAAATCAGATTATGAGGTAGGTGGTGTGGTAATTCTTTTGAAATGGGGCTAGAAATCAAATAGAGACGCCATTGTCGACCAAGTGTGCTGTTGTTTGGTGAGGTTCGCAGCGCTGTAGAACTGTCGGAGCTTCAACGAGGGTTTAATTTAGATGCGGCTCTGCGCGGCGCTTTGGACCTCCCACGTAGGCAGCAGGTATACCAGCAAAAAGAATATACACATCGTATGATTGAACATCATGAATGGTTTCGTATACAACTACCTAACTAAGCAAGAAATCTATCTACAAACACATCGTATTGTCTGCATGGGATTCCAAATAGAAAAAGGGTCGAGTCATCGAACGTATGGAAGAAATGATCCGCCGGATCGCCAACGCAAAGAAAACAAGATAATCCTCCGGCTGAACAATACTAGACAAAATGATGAACAAAAAGGCCTGGTAACAGAAAAGGAGAAAAGAAAAGAAAAGAAAAGAGATATCCTAGTTGAATAGGCACCAGTCTGCAGTCTATACCAACCGAGATTATGGCGGTGGACGAGGCCCGATAATTTGGCGCCTGGCGCCTCCAATACCCAAGCCTGGTCCACCGCGGTTTTGATTGTCGCCGCCCATGTAGCCGTACTGGTGGACATCCCAGGACTGCCCTGGTCCCGAGCCGAGGGTCTTGTCATGCTGCCCACGCTCGGCAGCAGCCTGGGTTTGTTTCTGGTTGTCCTCCCACTCGCGCTGGCGCTCACGTTCACGTTCCATCTCGCGTTCCAGGAGGGACTTGGATGCCCATCCGCCGGCACGCGTATTCTGCTGCGAGGCGACGCGACGGTTGTTCTCGGCGTCGATCTCAGCCGTTGAGCTGTAGTCTTGCGGCCGGTGAGTAGCCGGTGCCGGGGCGGCGGGGGCTGGGTTGGACCCGAGGAACTGATCAACCCGGTTTTCTTGTTTCCGGTTGGCGGTGTATGCGACTGGGTCGGGAAGTGGTCGGGAAAGTGTGGGTAGCTCCCGGTTGGGAGGTGCTGGTTGTGCTGACGATGGCACCGGCTCTGGAAGCGGCCGAGGCGGGGGCGGCGCCTGGTCCTGAGCATAATCGGGCTCTTCCAAGGCTGGCGGCATCTCCTGGTTATTCTGCCATTCGGTGCGGAGAAGCCGGCGTTCCTGTTCTAGAGAGCTGAGGTTGTAGCTCGGCTTGGGTGGCACTGGACGAGGACGACTGCGGTTAAGAACCTCAGGCTCGTCACTTTCCTGGGGCGGCACAGGTTGGCGCTCGGTCTGGTACTGGCGCTCGCGCTCTTTGGCGAGCTCCAGCTCCCGTTCAAGTTCTTGGATACGTCGGCTTTCCGGCGTGCTTTCAACAGATCCAGCACTCGGGACGCGACTGGTTTGACTGGCTTGGTATTGGCTCAGGAACTGACCGTTGAGACGGGAATCGTTGACTTCTCGTCGGCGTTGCCGCTCCTTCTCGAGACGCTCTTCGGCATCCTTTTCTTCCGCCGCGCGCCGCTGTTCTTCTTCTTCCCATAGGCGTTTTTCCTCGTCCCATTGTCTCTTTTCTTCTTCCATCTCACGACGTTCCTTCTCTCTCATGCGCGCGGTCTCTTCTTCCCATCGGCGCTCTTCCTCGGCCTTGGCTTTAGCTTCCTGTTCATCTATCTCCCGCTGGCGTGCCCGTTCCATCTCTTCGTTGTCGGCGATTTGCTGGCGAATTTTTTCTTCCTCCTCACGTCTGCGCTTCTCTTTCTCCGCAAGACTCGGGACAAACGGACCAGCCGTCGTGATCTGCCGCCGAGCACCGAACGCAATACCTTGATTGCCCTGGCTCGCTCCACCCATGTAGCCGTATTGGTGGATGTTCCAGGCCGGCGCCGTTGCACGCTCATCTGTCTTTTTGCTCCAGGAGCTATACGAGCCCGAGGGCTTGGTGGGGCTTCCTGAACGAGCGGGGAGAGGCGGGTTCGTATCGTTGGCATTGCTAGTGGCGCGAGCTCTCCCTGTCTGTGATCCGGAGCTTGATCCCGTCACATGTGGGCTGACCACATTTCGCTTGCTCTGGGGACCGACAGTGCGCGGGAACTTGCTGGGTTCGAGGGCATTGGCCCGGCGGCTGAACGCCGCGAGGCACTGGAGGACTTGCGCCGGGTCCTTGGATTCGTAGAGGTCGACGGTCAGGAAGACGTCGTGCGGCGGGAGATTGAGGGGCGCCATTTGGCACGCGCGTAGGAAGTGTGAGATATTCTCCATCTGGACGAATGGCATTGACGACTGCTTAAATTTCACACCGGGGGACACGGCGAGATTGACCAGCCTTGCAAGCTGGGTAAGCCGATGCACCAGTTTCCATCAGTCGCAAACGGCACTCACCTGCACAAAGCCACGCCATTTTTCAGCCCTTCGAGTAAATCTTCGGATGGCAATTTCTCACGTAGCACCTCCTCGATCCAGTCGCGCACCTCCGCGGCTGCCTGCGGAGTATAGCGGGACAAGCGCATGCTGCGCAGGTCCTTATCCAATGAAGTCACCGAAGCCATGGTTGATTGCAAATCACCAATCGGTCATGAAGAGTATACTGAGATGTAGATGTCGCGGTTCTGGGGGTATCCCTTTGCCCGAGTCTGCCTAATCAGCCCCAACTGTGGGGGTTTGGGTACCAGAGGGATACGGAATAAGCACTCGGAGAAAACAAAAGAAACAAGTAAGGAAAAGAAAAACTAGAAAGGAAAGCCCTGATGGCTTACGCCTCAGCGGTGCAAAATAAAATGGGAAAAGTGCAAGAAAGCGGCAAAGAGAGAGGTGGGAGAGGAATGGAATGCCCCGGGCTGTTTATTTGCCGATGACGTTCCTGGGGCCACTTTTTTTTGCCTTTCGCCTTCGCAAGCGCTGCCCTCGACATCTCCAATCTTCACCATGGTGAACAGCTTGTGGTTCAAGTGGAAAAGCTTCCGGCTTCCCTGGCGAAAAACCTTTCTTGTCGGTCAGTCTGAAATCGTATGCGCTCCCCTTCGTCGCAACGCTAACCCCCGTGTCATCATTCCAGGCCAAGACCTCGCCGGCAACACATTTTGGGAGTTTAAGGATGTGCTGAACGCTGGCCGATTCCGACGCATCGTCAAGTTCGACCCGAAAACCCACTACGGCGACGTCAAGGTTACACGTGAGTTTTCTTTCGCCAGTGGGCAGGCTGCGCGCTCGGGTCTATTTAATGAGGCCGGATGCGCTACAGTCTGGGAGCCCCCAAAAACATTCCCAATTTTCGAGATCAACTCTTTTTGGCTGACTTGCCCTTGTTTACAGCACAATGGCACCAGTGGCTTCGATACGTCCGAGAGAACCCACCGAGCATCCAAGAGCAGCAACAAGATCTCATCCGCCAAGCCCAAATCAAGGAACTCGCCCGACTTGCCGATGAACGTTGGGCTAGCAAGCCGTCCTTCCTTGATAAACCGCAGGCACAACAGCCGGAACCAGGCACCCAAATTGGTGATGCCACATTGAATCCGACGACAGCCGAGGCCGCTAGTCCAGCGCAGGCGCAAGCTTCGTCAGCATCTTCGTCCGGGACGTCATCGCAAGCGGATTCAACTTCGGCAAGCAAACAGACCAAGAAAGAAGAAAATCCCTGGGCCAAAGCCAGTAACCCGGGAGACGGTTGGCAGCCCGAGTCATGGACTCCGACCTCGCATCGGTGACTGCTCTTGAGATCGATCAAACCTCTGCAACGATCTACGAAATTGATTCTTCTCGAATGAGCACTGGATACGGGACAAACCAACAGGACTCGATATCTTTTTTTTCTGAGTTAATCGAGAGAGCAGTCCAAAATTCTCCGGTTATGCGATGATTCCCCGTTCCGTTCTCTCTCAGCTTGCCATCTCTGGAACGATGAAAACCCTAATTCCTGTCTTCAAGGGCAGGCATTGCGACCACAGCACAAAAACCTTTCAGATCTTTCGTCTCTCATTTGGGTCTGTGAACCAAATCCCCTTGGGCCAGGACATTACATTGGCCCATCGTCGGGTTGAAGACCCATAATGTCCACTCCATGTATATTATGCTGAATTTTCTCGCCAATATTCCCCAAAAATATCATGTCTGTTTTCTCTACTCAACTCCATATTGGATAGGCCATTCAAATAGCTACGAATCCTCTATACTGGAGAGCCAAGTTGCTTCCCAACTATACTATTCGACAGGAACAAAACACAGATGGGCGACCTGAACGGTCTTTTTTTTTTTATTGTTTTGTATTTTATCTGTCTTGTATCATATCTCAACTCCCCTTTTTTTGGTGTTTCGCAGTTTTCTCTCGTACCATATAGCCCTCGCCCCCTTTTTTTTGGTGTTTTCATGATTTTTTTCTAATCATCTCTCCAGTCACCAACGTCCCAAAACCAATAATTGAAAAAGGGAACCAAAATGAAAACATCAAAACGAACTACAAAAGTCAGATACCAAAGAAAGAAATCAACAAAATGTCAGAAAAAAGGGTCCCAAAAAAAAAGGCAGACCATAGATCAGGGATCATGGGAGCTTTGCTCGTTCACCATCTAGATATAGACCATCCGGTTCAATTTGCGGGGATTCACGCCCACGACCCGCTCTGAAGGAGGAGGGATTTCAGCTCTGTGAGGGCCACCCTGGGCCTCTTCCTTCGCCAACATCTCCCAGTAATAGGCTTGGACCCACTTGCGAGCGCGGTCACAGAATCTGTCGGCCAGGAAGGCAGGAGTGGCGTAGCTGATCGACCGAGTGCAGCGGCCCATCATGTAAGAAATGTTGTGGGTGACTTCCTGCAAGATATCGGCGGGCTTTCCGGCGGTGTTAGCCTGGGGGTTTGTGAAGATCTCATCGTGGATAACGACGTAGTGAGCGGGTCTGGCGGTGCCCTGGAGAGGAGCCTGAGCCTGCAGGTAGAAGTCCCAGTAGATGGGGCGGGTGACGCCACGGTCAACCACCGTGCCATTGATCAAGTTCGCAGTCCGGTCCTCATCCGCCTTCTGGGTAGCATAGAAGCGGACGTTGTGACGTTTACCGACGACGACAATGCTGATGTTGGGTATGTTCTGGCGGTACATGTCTTTCACGGCTTCGCGCACTGCTGGCAGTTCTTCGTTCTTGACCATCGGGAACTGGCCCTCGCTCACACCGTCTCGGTAGATGAGGATGTTCTGGGGCAGGCTGCCTTTGTTGTGCTCTTGCCACACTTTCAGCCGGCCTACAATCATTTCCCGGAGGTTCTCGACGTTCTCGACGCGGCGGGTCTGGATGCGGGCTTGACCAGGCCATTGCCCAAGCTGTCCATTCACAGTGGCAACAATGGCGGCAATACTGGGGCAGGTCTCGGGGTCGGTGCTGGAGGGATGGGTCACATCGAGACCGACGACCATGGTCTTGCCGGCACCGAGGAAGCGCGAGTGAGCACCTTCAAGCAACTGATTCATGCCCCCGAGCTTGAGATTGACCTTCATGGCATTGTTGCTGTAATACTGGTCATTGGCCTTGAACAATTTATCAAGGGACATGCAATGCGTCATCAAGCCCCATTTAACATCTCCAGCCCATTTGACATAGTTGAAGACGCGAGCATCCTGAGTGTGAAGGACAACTACCGCCAGCTGGTAATTAGGGGCAAGCTCCTGGAATACCGCATCAACTTTGGTTCTGATATTATCGTCTCGTCGGATCATTTTGCCTGGAAGCTCACACGGCGGCAACCGGAGACCATGATCGCGCATCTTTTTGTGAAAGTCGGCCATGTACCTAGTCATGTCTTGGGGCTTATGAGTATAAATCTGAATACAGGTCCATTTTTCAAACGAAACGCCAGCGCTGAACCGGGTCTGGATGAGGTTCCATGAGCCACCGCGAGGAGTGACTTTCTTGTCTGTGTATTTCAAGACGGGAGTAGAGAGAATGCGGCCGGGCACGGCGATCATTTCGCTTTTCTTTGTTCGCAATCCCATGCCATCGGTGCCCCCGTTGTTGACACCCATGATTTGCAGTCCTTCGTTCATGATAGACTGATAGTTCTCAGGCGGTCTCCGGCAACTGAATTTGATCATGCCCTGTCGCTGAGCAGTGGACATCTCTCCACCAAAAGACTGGCCTCGAATGATAGTGCAGACATCGATGGGAAGATAGATCGGTTTGTCACGAGTGCCCACATTCATCACGGGTCGGTCGTGAGCTCTGAGAATAATATTGTATTCTGGATTTAATCAAAGTTAGTCCACCGTCAAGCTGATATTCAGAATATACGGGGCAACAGATACCTTTTTTGAAATAGTCGGTCACGCTGATGTACTGGTTCGTTGTGTCTTGCCAAAAACAGACGTGGTCCGCACTCGATCCCAGATTGGGTACTTGAGGCGGATGTTCAGTTCGACGACCATCGAGGGGAGATGCAAGTCCTGCAATTGTTTTGATTCGTTTGAGAGATTTCCCAACTCTGCTCGTCCGAGGTCCCAAGTGCGACGTTTCGACTCTCAGGCCTTTGACGTAGCGGTTAAAAAGAACCCGATCTCTGCCGAAAGTGTTTTGAAAGTTTTCAACCAAGCCCATCAAGGGTCCCTCAGAGTAGAAGGACCCGTGGTTAATGTTCAGGTTGAGCAAGATTCGCCCAGCTGCCAGTCGCACACTCGAGTAGTAACCACGCACTGCCTCGATGCCCGCCCCGAGGTCCCAAGACTGTTTTGTTTGAGGGTTCATCCGGAAGACCTTGTGTCTGGCCTTTCCAACAACTTCCACGCTGGTATTACGAGCAGGATAATCGCTGAGGAGGATGTTGAGTGCTCGGACAGTGCCTTCCTCGCTGGGAACTGTGTCTCTCCGTTCATCATTCCGAAGCTGCGTGAGCAACAGCTCGGGGTTGATGGTCCCATTTTTTGACAGCGTAACGGTGAAGATTTTTGGGTTTGGTTGATTCTCAAAACCTACTTCGAAACGGCGTCCCTGGACCACAGGCAGGTCGGCGAGGGTAACAATCTCGTTGGCGAAATCTGTGGCATAGGTAACACTAGCCAATTCGGGAATGTCCAGAATCTGACTGAAGAGATCTTTCATTTGCGCCCGAATGGGATTGGCGGGAGTGACAACGACGTTGTAGGAGTGGAAGATGATGCCAGGCCGGAAGTCCAGCTCGAAGAAGTTGGCCCGCAGCGTGATCAGCCGACCTTGGATTCCATATCCTGGTCGTCTGGCGAGAGCATCCTTCGGAGGAGCAATGGCTTGCGTCTTTTTGATCCAGCTATCCTCATACTCGTGTGCACTCTTGTTGGTTTCCGGGACAGGCTCTTGTTTTCTATAATCAGAAATGTTAGATTTGTTTCTTGCAACCCAAATCAAGAACAGCTTACCTAGCAGGCTGGTCTTGGCCTTGACCTTGCCCTCGTCCTTGTCCTTTTCCCTGGCCTTGGCCTTGGCCGCGTCCTCGATCTCCGCCATATCCTCCTCCACGGCCACCGCCACGATCTCCTCGACCGCGGTCACCACCACCACGGTCTCCTCTACCACTTCTAAACGGCAAGTCGCCGTGTTGACCACGAGGATTCGAAGCCATCTTGTCGAAAGTTTTAGGACGTAGCTAAATGGCGTGAAAAATGAGATTGGAAAAGATGGAGGTTCTCGTTCGGGGACAATGGGCCAAACTAAGAATGGAGGAATCCGGTACGGGTGTTAAATGGAACTGAATGTTGGCGTCGTCGAGGAATACAGGAAACGTCCAAGAATGTCAAGTTCCTGGAGTTGCAAGAGTGGGAAAGCGTAAATATAGAGTCAGGGGCCGTCAGATCTAGGGGAATTTTTTTTGGATTTTCGTCCTTTACGGGTCTGTGAAGTAAGTTAGCAACAGACCATAAAACTCAGGATGAGGAAACAAACGACCAACCTGGGGAGTAAGATAAAGAAAAAGGTGAGGATGGCGGAAAAGAAGATTATGAGGGTGAGGAAACAAGCGCAGTCGAGAGGTCGCCGGGGTGAGGGAAAACGTAGAAACCAGCCGCGATTTCGAATCACGGCGGGACGGGGGAGCACAAAGTCGAGACGTCGATTTGAAAAAAAGAATCAAAAAATCAGAATCTTGTAAAAGTCAATATCAAAAAGCAAATCCAGTAGGAAGTGAGAGCAGGCGAACGGGCAAGTGAGGTTGGATTAACAAATTTAGAGTTGAGGTTGGGGCAAGATAGAAAATGGCGTAGACGGTAAATCAGAGGTAACAAACGTGGCAGTGAGAACGAGAGAGAGAAAATATATGGGAGTAAGCGTGCAAATCAGAGAATGTAGCAGGGTAGAATTTAAGAAACAAGCTAGCAGTTGAATAGGCTGAAGGCATGTGTAAGAGATCTAAAGAAAGAGCATACCAAAAAAAAAATTGTCGATAGGATGTAGGAAAGAAGGAAGATTGAAAATAGAAGAAAAGAATTTATAGTGCTAGGTCAAGAATCGATATCATTCACTAGAGGAACATATTGAGTATAGGCAGCTATATAGTAGGCAGCATACAGCAGAGGGTTACGCTTAACTAGGGATAGGATAGTGAATGATAGGCAGTAAATATCACTAAATATGAGTTTGATGATGTAGCATAATTCAAATAGACTTATTTTACCTTTAGAAAAGGCGATGGGAACACTGACGCCTCTAAAGGCAATTGGCTCCTAGATGTTAGCCTAATTTAATCTCCCCGCTGTCTTAAGCCACTCTCTAGGCTGCCCTAACCGACCTAAAGCACTCTCAGAGCTACTTCCTCAACACCCTAATAACTCACACCCACTGCTCTGGCTAGCCAGTGTTGGCCCTTCTTTCTTCAAGTCTTTTCCTAGCGATAAGGAATTTTCTTTCTTTCGCGTATCGAAAATTCAAGTGAAGAAATGCTCTTGTCTTACATTGTTTATACTCTCCAGCGCTTACTCTGGAGCATATGGTCTAATAACTAAGCCCTGTTATCTATGAGAGGTTCTCGAAAACCAAAGATCCGAATTGACAACAAGATACCTATCTCGTTTCGAATCTCACTCAAAAGTTTGGCAGGGGTTCATTTCAGCTGATGCCCTTATCCTCGGTACAAATTCAGATTCATTGAAGACAAAAGACAACTATACTCGGCTCTTCCCGAGAATTATGGGGACACCTCCCGCTAGGCCAATCAAATGTGGGCCGAGTCACTCTATATTTGTGGTTCTCGCGACCCACTCTCTTACGAGCGGATATAGTGTCGTAGGCTTAAACCCATGTCTGATCGCTCTACTTAAATTCCGTGTACTAGCATACAACACGGTATATTCTCTGCTCTGCATCCATTCTGTAGCTGTACAATTTATAAGATAAAGTGATATTCATGACGTGCGGATTTGACATTCGCATACAATATTTGTTATTAAGCTTCTTCATGGAAGAGTAACCTCACCGACGACACAGCATTGTGGCCATAGTGCCGTAAGGGGCTAATGATAATAATGGTAGTGGGGATGGGGACGACAATGGTAATGATGCTGGACTTGGTTCGTACGCCCAGGGGCATTTCTGGTGGACGGTGTATCATTTGATATCGAAGGCAGATCTTCAGCGAATGGAAGCACTTGGTCAATATCTGCCTCTTCAATCTCAACTCGCTTTCTTTGCTTTATGCTTGAGGTGGAATTCTGCGACTCGGGTTGAATACCGTATTTCTTGAAGATCCCAGATATGTTTTCTTGATCTTCGTCGGTAAGAAGTGACAGTGCCAGCAAAGATTCATAATAATCAAGGCTCTTTCCAGAAGATAGTGTAGTTGAGAAGGAGTTTCTTTCGAAAATTGAGGTATCATGGCCAGTGTTGGGTGTCTGGTGAGCGAGTCCCAATATTGTTGAGGCATTTTCATGGAAATATCCACATTCATGATGATGAGAAACTGAATCGCCGGTGAATAACGGACAGGTTTGGTCATGACTTTGTGATGCAAGAGAAACATTCCCGACTGTAGGTAACGGGGACACTGCCAGGCTTTCTGCGAGGGTCGGAGATAAATCGGCGAGGGAACCTCCAAGGTTTTCCGGCTCACCCAGAGGCTCATTGCAAATGGCCTCCGTGAGAAGACTAGAACAAGTTGGGAGAGGAAGCAAGCTTGTTGGAAGAGAAATGAGACGATGGGGATAAAACTTTAGATAGTCTTCTTCATCTATTTTGACAGGCCAGGGGAGGTTGGCCTGGAAGACCAACAGCAATATCAGCTCTTTATAACCAAGCTCATGATCAATCCTCGAGGCGGTCCTTGACATGGGGATTCAGGATGTCGTGTCTTTTGGGGCATTGATCGTCTTTGCGGCCCTCGATAAGAAGTACCAAGGCCAGTCAGAGAGTGTTTTCAAGACACAGCCTAGAATTCAAGTAGGTCACACACCGATCTTTTCCCACGCGGGCCCTAATCGTTGGTGAGTGGCGAGGAGGAGCTGATCTTCCTCCTTGGTCCAACTACCCTTTTGCAACGCGGGATCTGACAAGTGGAATCATCTTTTTCGACAGTCCTATCCCTTGAAATTAGCTTCTCTTCAATTGTAGGCTAAGCTCAATTTGACCTACTTTGTTCGTTCTGCCTGGGAGTTGTTTGGAGATTTCGGTCCATTGCCCTCTCTTTTTAAGATTTGAAGCAATAAGCCGGAAGATCAGTTTCCTTGGCTTTTGCTATGGTTGGTGTCAGACCGAGGGGAGAATGGAGACTGGAAGCCATAAATGAGGCTATAGACGCAGGAAGCCATGGCGTAACTCTCCACCCATTTTGGGAGGGCTAAAAGTAAGCCAAACCATTGGTTTTAATCTCACCGCACGAGATTAGTGCAACCGGGGTGATAAGAGTGACATAAATAATTCACTGAGTCACAGAGCAGAGCGTCCTGGCTACTATGGCACTACGGCTGCACATATGGGGAGAAGGGCCGCGTACTGTAGCACATGGGACCCCCTGGACTCGGCCCAGTGTTGAAATTATATAGACTGCTCGAATTGACTACCATGAAGCTGTCCATCAATCAAAATCTCATTGAATTCCCAACGAAAGCTTTTCCAAATGTCGTTGCACCCCTTGGACCCAGCTACCCCTGAGGAGATTAAACAAGCTACCAATGCAATAAAAGTAGACTATGGCGTGGATAGCAAAGATACTCAGACCAGACATACCCAGGTAAGTCCTTCACATCTGATATATACTTCTTTGCTATATGTGATTTTCTCGCTGAAAATCAGTTCCCTTTTAAAGGCTTCATGTATATGTGCAACCCCGAAAACAATACTACAGCTTCTCGCTGGACTTCATGGTCATTGTAAACCTCTGCAAGATGGATATAGAGAAGATCATTTGACTACCTCTAGGCTCGGATCAATCTGCCACTACCGTGGGCTCTCAAATCTCGCATCGACTGACGATCCCCGTCGAGCCAGAGTACAATCACCACCTGCAGAAGAATCCACCTCAAACTACCATGAAGCCCTACCAGGTGATCCAGCCTGAGGGAACACCTTTTAGTGTCCAAGGACGACCTGTAGAGTGGGAGAAAATGGCGCGAAGCTGGGTAGGAGACAAACGCCTCGTCAGATCCATCTCTCTAACATCGACAGGCATAACCAGCTCACAAGAGAAAATAATTCCAACCAAGGGCAAACCCCCAGCCTGGTCAGATCTCGAACTTATCGATTACCGTCGCAATCATATCTCGTGAAATATGGATTAGTCTCTGGGTTTAGACTTCTGTTATCTTTGCCCGCATTATCCCGGTCGTTCATGAGAGCCGAGTAGTCAACCCAACCTTGCAGTTTACAGCCCGAGTAGAGTTGGATAGTATGGGAGTAGACTGCAGTTGGCTTCTTCGTCGATTTGCGCTGACAACGAGCATTGCATCCGCGGGGCTAGTGACCGAATAAGTCATTGATCATTATGCTATTTGAAAAAGTTCGTGATGCGCTGTGTTCCATCTGTGGGCTTGGTCCCACTGGGCTTCTTCTTCATCGGTGAATTATGCGTGGCACTCCGCATCTTTGTCGACTTCTGTGGAGAACGAGTTTTTGAGGCCGAGTCTAGCTTCGGTTTCTTGACCTCGGGGGTACTCGAAGCGTCCGGTGTATGTACTCTCTTGACACCCGGCACCGGCACCGGCGCATGGTCTTCATGATCCCCTTTGATGTCCTCCGTCTCCTGTGACGCAGATTCTTTCTTGGGAGACATTGTAGTAGTCTCAGTGGAGGCCTCAGATTTGTCTTCTTTCTTCTTGGCATTGGCGAAGAAGTTTGCAATGTTGCTCTTATTCTCCTTGCTGCTGACGGGAACAATAAAGTCCGGGGAGTTGTTGCCGACTTTCCCGACTTCCTTTGGGACTGCGTAGCACTCCAGCTCGCCCTCGTACGGCTTGAGGATGGATTGCAAGTCCTTTGACCATGTCGTCCGACTCGGATCGAGCCATGTGCTCATCGCCTTACTCCCTGGTTCCAGGATCACTGGCATGCGGTCATGCAGAAACTTCAGGTAAGGATTCGAGGAGGTCGTGATGATGGTGTAGGTATAGAGCTTCTCGTCGGAGCCTTGACAGAGCACAATCTCACCCCATCAAAGTCAGGTCTCTCGATCAAGTAGGCTGATAACAAACTGCAGGAAAACAAGGCAAATTACTCACCCTCGTAGGAAACACAGTCCCATAGTCCAGCAAAACACATCAAGTCGCCATCTTTACGTTTCACAAAATGCGGGATCTTTTCTTTTCCACCGGGCCCCTTTTTGAGCCATTCGTAAAATCCCTGGCAGAGCACGATGCAGCGCTTGCGCCGCTTCATGGTCGTCCACATGCCGCGGTCCTCGATCAGCGAGTCCTCCCGGCAATTGATCGTGCGCATTAGAGACCCATAGTCGGGCTGTCCTTTCGTCCAGAAGGGGATGAGGCCCCATTTCATGCTTTGAATTTTGTACTTTGTTGCAGCGGGTTGCGTTTCGTATTCATCTATCTGCGCCGGAGTCTGTTCTGTGCAGTCTTGTGCCTCGGAACGACGAGAACGTCCCTGCTCCGGGACATCTGCGCGGTAGACAGCGCCGAAGTTTCCTGGTGCAAAGTTGTAGGTCTCTCTAACTTCGTCGTCTTCTGGTACTTCATCCACTTGCATGCCTCTGTCTTGGAGGCGCTGTTGAATGTACGCCAAGCGCTGTGTTGTCGATGGTTAGTTGGGGGCAGTATTGCGAGGGACTTGGAACATACCACTCCCAGAGCGTAGCGACCACACATGGCTGGGGGTGTATCAATGCTATCCAGTCCGAAAATGTCTCATATTATCGAGAGTTGAAAGATCAATAGACATCTGGGGACGCAGGCAAGAAGGTGGATCGACGTCATCCGGGGCGGAGCTTGGACCAGCAGAAAAACGGGTGGTTCCTCATCCATGTTGAACTGCACATCGCATCCCGACGAAACCATCGAATTGAGAGCGGATCTCAACTTATACTCCTAGTTGAATTGCCGAAAATCACATAACGACAATCACATTTCTCAATGTTCCGCACAGCGTCACGGCGCACCAGCGCCTATGTCCCGAATCTTTTCCAACCACAGCGACAGTCCTTGACCCGATCAATATGCAGCAACCACACACGACCAACCTTGCACCCCAGATACCGCAATGCCAAACCCCCCATTAACAGCTTATCCATATCGCGCGCGCGACATCTCTCCTTCGCCCAGCGCGTGCGTCTCAGCTTCCGCGACGCTTCCAAAGGGATCTGGCGCAAGAACCCGGTCCTCCTCCCGCTCGCGATCCTCTCGGCCGCTGGCGCCACCGCAGTTTTTGCCTACATCTCCTACGTGGAATTGACACGCGTGGGGCCTCAGTACCACAAGTTCCCGCCGCCGGTCGCCGACTCACTCCGCACGGCAGTCTACTACACCGAGATCGATCTCAACCCGCCCAAGGCGCTGCAGGCGTACAAGGAGGCACTGCGAATTGCCGTGGAGATGGGTATGCACCCGTTCTCAGATGAAGTGCTGGGAATCAAGTTACAGGTGGCGTTGATGCTGGAAAAGGCCGGGCTGATGAAGCCTGCGATCGAGGTGCTGGAGCGGTCAAAGAACGAGGCCCTGAGCTGGGTTGATGAGGGGAGGAAAATGGAGACTGCTGCCGCTGGAAAGTTGCAGCAAACCAAGGTTCCGGCGCAGGCAAAGGTTGCCCCGGAAAATGTCCAGATCAACCAGGACGCACTTCAGGACACGAAGAAAGAGCTGAAGGCCCTGGAGGAGTTCGAGGCGCGCCAGCGGGATAAGGCGCTGAAGAAGGTTGTGGGCATGCAGATGAAGCTGGCAGAGCTGTACTCGAGCGAGTATATACAGGAGGACAAAAAGGCCGAAGCCGCGCAGGTTGCCGCTGTCGAGCTGTGTCTGAAGGAAATGCACCGCCGCCAGAAGCTAGGTCTCCCTGTTGGTGGTGGCAGCAGCACCAGCAGCGGCGATGGATCAGAAGGCGAGTCCTGGCTGAACCTGACCGAAATCGCTACAGCTCTCGCAGAACTGGCGTCCACTTATACTGCCCGCGAGCGGCACGAGCTGGCAATGCCCCTGTACCTGCGGGCCTTGGACATGATCCGGGTGGCGGAAGGCGAGTCGCCCACCTGTAAGCAGGTCGTGCTGCTCAACGACGTCGCCAGCGCCATGGCCGGCCAGGCGCAACGCCCGGCGTCTCGCGCCCAGCCCCAGCAGCCGGTGTCCCGGGAGCAGACTGTCGACGCTGCCCGACAATGGGCGCAGAAGGCGATCGATGTTGCGGCGCGCATTCAGCCGCCGGTACGCGACGAGGAGTGCGACCTCAGCTGTGTGGCGGCCACCTACAACCTCGGCGAGCTGGCAGAGCTCCAGGACAAGCCGGGTGTGGCTCGGCAACGCTATATTGAGGCCAAATCACTCGCCAAGGGGATGGGGTTTGATGAAGGGGTTGCCCTGGCCGATGCAGCTCTGAAAAGACTCCCGAAGATATAATGGCAATCCTCTCTCTCCGGAACCTGCGGACGGAATCTTGATGTGTACAGTACGACTCTATAGAACCCCTGCTCATATATTTTCTACCCATCTTTTCTGGGGATCTTTTGGCTAGTTTCAGTCTATTGTATGGAGGTTAGGAGTGATAGGAAGTACGAGAGTGGACTGGGAGAGCCGAAAGACAAACAGTAGGCAATTAAAAGAGCGAGTATATCTACCGGAACGTGTGAGAACAGAGCTCCGCTGAACCTCGCATTGATCTCAACAGCACCGCAAGTATCTACAAGTGTGGCCTATGGCATCCATGATATACAGATCGGCAGGAATCAAGGGAAATAAGAAAACAGTTTTGATGCCTTTGTGGTATTAGAACATCTCATGCCATCAACAAAAACCCAGACATTCGAGTTAACGAAAATCAGAGGTTCTTAGCACAAATCAAGCTAGGCATGTCAGAAAACACCCCCTCCGGAGGGAGGAGCTTCATAGCTCGTGGGCTCATACAATCCAACCTCCGCCTCAAAAAAAAAGAAGTCTTGAAAACCTGCGAGGCTTTTTTTTTGAACTTTTTTATTTCCCTGATCGGTAAAATTCGAAAGAAAAAAAGGAGGGGCCTCAAGACGTCTCTCTCCTTCTCTTTTCCCCGTTTCCCCCGACTCGCTTTTTTCTTCAATACTCCAAGAGACTCATATCTATGCGCGCGACATGACACCCCAGGCACGGATCTTGTTGTCGGTGTAACCGGCGAACAGGGTCTGGCCGTCGGCGGACCAGGCCAAGCTGATACACTCGGGGTCGCGGCTCTTCTTGCCCTTCTCGACGTACTCGGGCTTGAGCTCGTCCACCTTGCTCTTCTTCTCGAGGTCGAAGATGGTGATGCTGCTGCTGGTGGCAGCGCAGAGCCAGTAGCGGTTGGGGGAGAAGACGAGGGCGTGGATCTCGTCACCGGCGTGGAGGGAGTAAAGGTGCTTGGACTCGTTCAGGTCCCAGAGCATGGTGGTACCGTCCTTGCCACCGGAGGCGCAGAGGGAGCCGTCGGGCGAGATGGTGACGGTGTTGATGTAGCCGGTGTGACCGATGTGGTCGGTCTGGAGGCGGCAGGAAGCGAGCTCCCAAACCTATATCCCGAATTCTGTCAGCATCGTCCACAAATTTCTGGGGTACGATTCAAAGAATAAAAAGATATTCTTCTCATTCAACACACTCAAGTGTTGATATGTCCATCAGGCATTGGTGAAAAATTGTCTCATCGCCTCAAAGGGCTCTGAAGTAGCAAATACGTAGAATATGCAAACATCATGCGGGGCAGTGTGGGTATTTTTTTCTTCTTCGGAGGGGAATCGAATTCGAGCGTACCTTGACGAGCTTGTCCCAACCAGCGGAGACAATGACGGGGTTCTGGGGGTTGGGGCTGAAGCGCACGCACGACACCCACTCGGTGTGGCCCTTGTCGGTGATGGTGTACTTGCAGTCACCCAGGGTGTTCCACAGCTTGATGGTGCGGTCACGGGAGCCGGAAACGATCTGGCGGTTGTCGGCGGAGAACGAGACGGAGAGGACATCGTTGTTGTGGCCGACGAAGGTGCGGGTGGTGTTGCCGCTGGACAGCTCCCAGAGGCGCAGGGACTTGTCCCACGAGGAGGACAGAGCGTAGGCACCGTCGGAGGAGATCACCTATAGGGCGCGCAACTCGACAGTCAGCCAATCAATCCTTAAATTCCTTCATTCCATCATCTCATTCAACGGCGTCCAATTTTTTGTTTTGCGAATTATTTTTGGGGGGGATATGGGGAACAAGCGTACACAGTCAGAGACAATGTGCGAGTGACCCTCCAGGCTGCGCTTGGGGTAGCCGTAGGCCTGCTCGTCGCGGGTGAGGTTCCAGATGATCAGGGTCTTGTCGCGAGAGCCCGACAGCAGCATGTTGGGGCTAAATTCATCAAAACAATCCAACAGTCAGAACCTGGGCCACCCAGAAAAAAAAATGCAGTCCGAACCGGATCGGGGAAAATGGCCGCTTCTTACTTCTCCAGAGAGGTCGCCAGGGAGGTAACCCAGCCATTGTGGCCCTCGAGGGTGCCGCGAAGAACCAGCTGCTCAGCCATTATGGGGAGTGAGACGATGGAAGGAGAGAGAGGATGGGCGGAGTAAGTCGTAGACTCTTCTTGGGGGGGGATAAAATCGCAGAGGAAGGAGACGTGCCCGCCCAAGCCCTAAACTGCTTGGGTGCCGCTTGTGTGGTCCACCAGCCCTAACAAGCGAAGGTCACGTGGTATCTATACGGCCGGATCAACGTCTCGACTTTCTGCCAGTATTTATGAGCTCACCCATGAATAATGTGTCTGTTTGCAAACCAGAATCGGGTCCATGCTAATCTGGAGAAACGGTACTTGGTCAACTTATACCATGGTGCACCTCCCGTTTTCGCAATGATACCATTCTGATCCGGGTTGTTACGAGGTATATGATATTGACCATAGTATGCCAACCAAACTCTACAATTGGTTATGTCACACCATTTTCAACCATTCTCGACAAATATACACATTCCCAAGATCATCCATGGAACATATAGTACAAAGTTTCCCCCAACGCGGGCGGTTACCCGCATGGACATTCCCGCATCACGAGTCAAAAACCTGGACATTAGGCATGCGACCCAGGCCACCACCCGTCTTCTTGTTCTTGGCAGACTCAAAGCCCGTGGCGCTCTTATCGCGGACATGCTCCCTCAGCAGGCGCAGAACCTCCGAGTCCGCCCAGCGCGACGGAACGGGACGGTACGCAGCCTTGAACGCGCCAACGGTCTGCGCCCACTCGCCGCTCTTTGCGCCTGTCTGCTTCCAGGTCTCGGTCACCGTGTCCTGGGGCGTGGCGGATGTCTCCTCGACCGAAGCCGGGGGGTCCTGGGTCGCCCAGTAGTAGATGTCCCAGTCGTTTTCGTCGAGGAAGCGGTCATATTCCTGCAGTTGCGGGTGCGTCATCTGTCCTAAGTAGATGTCGGCAAACGTCGACAGAAGCAGGTCGGACTCGAGGATTCCGCGCTTCCGGCTTTGATCTAAGAATGAAATTAGCGTGGTCGTGAGAGACGATGATGAGGATTAAAAAAAAAAAGACAAAGAACGAACATAATAACCGAGCCCTCGTCGTCGTAACGTCCTCCCCAACCCGCTTCAACGGCTCAACCTTAAAAGTAATACCTTCCATCTCGCCAACCCCAAGCTCAGGCTTCTGCGCGCCCTGCTCCTGACGGCCACCTGTAAAGTGCTCAACCTTGCCTGGGTACGGATCCGCAGGGCGGTAGTTAGGATCAACCGAGTTCAACATCTCCGGCGGCGAGGGCTTTTCGCCGACATTCGGGTAGTCCTTGGTCATGGTGGAGGTGGAGTTGGTCACGAATTGGTTTGGCGGCTTGCCGGCCTGGTTCTGGCGGTGCTCTGGCGCCGTGGAGGAGGCATGATCACTGGCACTTTTGTTTAGGCGCAGAGTGGTTGAGCTGAAGGGCCGGCTCAGGACCGAGGCGCGGGTGCCGAAGGTGCATGGCGAGGAGGTGGTGGTATACAGCATACGATAGGCGAGTCGTGGGGCTGTCATTTTGATGGGTTTTAATGGGCCGTCTCTGACAATGGTTTGAAATGCGATTTAGTCGCCGGGGAGGGGTGAAGGCGAACGAATGGGTTGTGTTGATAAGACGCAATGTCGGCTTGACATCATCCGGAGTAATGCGTGTTTGTAATGTTTGCATTTTGCATGTCCACCGAACAGCCGATGATTACACAGCTTCTTCTGTTTACGAGGCGGTGGGTTAATTGCAATTGAATTGTGAATTCGAGCAATTGGACATGAAAATAGGCTCAGTGTATTGCTTGACTACCATGAAGCAGCAGACGAATCCTCGACAGAAATACAGGAACTCATGACCTACAAATAGTATAACAGAATATCATAAATCAGAAAGCAAACTAATAACTCGACAATCTATTGTCTGAAGAATAATTAATAGGATAGCAATATCTAGCTTGTTGGTAAGACTACTCATTTTCAGCCACAGACGACTCGTCCTCACAAAGAGTGCTGCTTATCTCCTCAGCCTCTTCATATTTCCCCTCTCGCAACAGAGCCACAAGATCCTCACGTGTCTTCCTCATCTCCTCAGTAGGGAGAATTGTCGAATTCTTGTCGAATAGGATCGAGGCTGCTCTATTCAAGGCCTGGAGAGACCCACAACATTTTGAGTAGTCGAGATTCTCCACATCGTCCGGGGTAAGGCCATAGAGGGTAGAGAAAGATCGCCATTCCGTACTGCTGGTCTTGTAACGCTCCGTAACTACCATAGTATCGGTTCGTATATCACCGCCGTGGATAGTCCCTTTATTGAGTCGGCGGAGATCCTCTCTCCGGTGTTCTGAGGTTTTCTTGAGCGCATCTCGTACCCATGTAGAAATAGTTCTTTGTCGGAGATCGAGATGGCTCTGGCGATGGATTTCGACTTTCTGGAGACGAGATTCGAGTGATGCCATCTTCGCACGCATATCGCGCACTTCCTCAAGGAACCCAAAACCGCGTTCGTTGGCGGCTATTCCCTGCGTCGCATCGTATTGTAGAGACGACGCCTCCCGGATCATTTTATCCACGCAGGCGTCAAGAGGATTTTCTTTTTCCTCGACTGTGCTATGGTAGGCAATTTGGGTAGGACTCTATAATATAAGTGTCTTAGTTAAACCTTTCATGCAAAGAAAGGGAGAGGGAGATGCGAAAGAGACTCTACCATTGCTTGTCCAGGTGGGGGGTTCGGGTTCGGATTAGTCAGGGGCCTTTTCGAGACCCCGCCGGCCTCTTCGAGAGCCGGACGTTTCTTGGTTTGAGCCGAATCCATGAAATTCTCTGCCCGCTAAAAGGAGGGATGATGAATGAGGATCAAGGTGTGGGTGAGGGGAGAGCATGAAAGAGGTGAGAGAGAGAGAGCGACCTAAGAGGGCAGGCAGCTGCCTTAAAGGGAAGGATAGAAACTCATGACCTACTGAAGCTGACCTCGGAGACTTCCAAGCTTGGCGGGGAGATAGTATTAGACCAGGCTGCAGGTAGCATGGTGTACATTTTATATCATTGAGATCATGACTGTGAGATCAATGCCATACGACATTAAGAGTACATGGATTCAAGCAACTCCCCCACCATACGGTGCAGTAGAAACCCAGACAGGAAAAGAGGAAATCGACGTCAAGAAAGCATTCTTGTCTCGAGACGAAAATTCTAGATGAGGTGCTTCGATCTGTAATGACACAAAAGCAAAAGTCAGCATTGAACCAAACAAACATGAAGCATCCCAACCGCAGGGAACAACAAGCAACGAGGCAAGACCAATCAACGTACCGGAAGTAAGCCCTCAGGTACACCACCTGCCAAGCACCCAGTCCAACAAGCATGCCCATGGTCCCAAACGCAAACCACTTAACCCGCTCATTGGTGCTCTCATTGGTATCGCGCAGCCGCTGCTCACGGGAGCGGAGGTACTCCATCTCCGAGACAACGTCAGCAACCATCTCCTCAATGCGGCGGAGGTCCGTCTCCACAGGCTTGAGCTTCTCCTGGACCTGGATGCTGGACCAGTCACGGGCATCGGCACCGATATCGACATCGAGCTCGACTGCGCGGAAGGGGTTTGCAACGGCATCTGGAGAAGAGGAATGGAGGTGAGTAACCGTAATTTCCAAGTATATGTGTGTGTATGACCTGGTGGTCCTTCCCGGGACGCAAACTTACTGTGACCGGAGAGCTGGTTCTCGAAACACACATCGAACGCGGTGTCGGCGGGCGAAGTGAACGCCTGGCGGATCTCACCCACGACGTCCCTGGGACGGCCGTGGTCATTGCCCATGGCATCTTTGATCTGGAGAAAGCAAAGCGGAAGAAGTTAGCCATTGCGTGTATTTAATTGGGCTACTACCACTGTGGAAATTGATTGCGGACGCGAACTGGCTTCGCTTCCTCGTGCATTTTCTCCGCCTCTCAAATTTGATTCCCCGGAATACCACTTACATGAATGTTAACCTTCTGGCCATCTCCCTTCTCACCACCAACAATGGCAGTGACCACAACCAGCTGGTCCTTGCCGACGAAGTTGCGGATGCATCGCTCGTTCTTGCCGTGGCCCGACGAGGCAGGGAGTTCGAATTTCAGTGCAGAGGCCAGCTGGACAACCAAAAACAAGAGGCCGATAAGAGACCTCATATTGAAAAGAGAGGAACCCATGGTTTTTTGGGGAGGGGAGAGGAGGGGAATTGGATCGGGGGCCGATAGTAAACAGGGTGTGAGCTGGTGATGCCACCTTGTAAGGGGGATTGGATCAACGATGTTCCGGGCAGCACAACTATATGGGAACGGGAGGATGAGGACTACAATTTACTGGTCTCAACTCATGTTCTTGTTCTTATTGTCTTGCAGATAATTCCAGTACGAAAAAATTATACTCGAATGATCTCAAAACGGGTTATAATTTCGGAGCGTTACGGCTTTTGTATACAGGCACAAGTACTTCAAACATGGTATCTCGCGAAACAAAAAGCAATCCCAAGACGTACCAGTCAAGTTGAAAACACAAATCAAATGGTCCATAGTAATCATTCAGTCCCACCGAATATTGCGCTGGCATGAAGAAGAGAAAATATAAATAAAGAGAAGAGAAGAAAATGCAGGTATAGGGAAAAAAAAAAGACAAAGAAGAAGCCGCCAGGTCGTAGCCGCAAAAAAATAGTAAAAAAAGTAAAAAAATGCCAAGGGCATGAGAAGAAATCTATACAAATGATGAGAGAAAGAAATTCAATAAGTAAAAATCACAAAATCAAAGAAAAAGTTCAAAACGATAGAACGATGGACATGATATAAGAGGTCGTTAAAATGTGGCTGGAAATGGGCATGGAAACGCTCAACGAAGCATGTCATCGGTCGAGAATCTTGTGAAGGAAAATGCCTTATTTAGGCCTCAACCTTCTTTCGACGTACGAAGAAGCGGGACAAAGATCCCTCTTTCATCCTGGAGCTCATCGGGCCTGATGAGGTGGATGCGCGCGAAACGGGCTCCGGAGGCCCGGTGTTCCGAAGGAAGTCGGCCAGTGCACTGGTCTCGGTTTGGCGGTTAAAGGAGACCGGCATAGTACCGGCATTCCGTTCCACACCGACCTTGTAGGAGTAATTGGATTGGGGTGGTGGTGGCGGGGGCTGGGACGTGTTTGCGGGCGAAGTCTGCGAGCGCAGCGAACTGAAGGAGACCTTGGAGGTAGGCCCCTTGTGCAGGAAACGGGCCTTCATGCCCGCCGGGCTTAACGGTCCGCTGGAACTCGTCGAGGGAGGAATGTTCACGGCCAGGGGTTTGGCAGTTTGCTCAAAGTCGGGAGGCGGAGCACTCCGCAGGAAATCCATCAGGCTTTCCTCCTCTCGCTTGGGTTTCTCGTCCATGAGCTCTGCCAATAGCTCGTCGTCATCGTCATCAATGGCATAGGGGTCCCGCACTCGGCGTTGCTTCCGAGTAAGTTCGGAGCCGTCTTGCGCACTGGCAAGTCCATTAGCCTTAGATTGGCCATTCAGGAGTGCAGTTCGCGAGCCAAGGGAAGTCAGAGACTTGTTAGGGCCGGAGCTCGCCAGTGAGCTACCCGCGGTAGGTCCCTTGTCACTCTGGGCCAACTCGAACTGAAGATCATCCGAGTCGATCGTGTTTCGGAAAGGAGCAACTGTACGAGGGATACGGTGGGTCCCGGGCTGCGAAGGCCCTTCTCGAATGAAATCAATCAAGTCAGATGTTTCTGAACCTTTAGTCTCAGCGGGACGAGCCTGTAAGCGGGCCCGGTTCAAACGCGACGAGGTAGTTGAAAGGCTCGAGGGAGGCCGAACAGGCCGAGCAGTCTCCGTAGAAGTAGAGTTCTTGAGCTGGAACGGTGCACTGGTAGGCCCAGTCGCCTTGATGAATTCTGCAAATTCCCGAGTCGACTCGCCAGTCGGCCGGGCATCCCGGGCCTGCCCCGCCTTGAGTTTTGGCATACTAGCACGGGGGGTGAGGGGAATATGCCTGGAGGACTCGGTCGATTTGGTACGGGAGATTAAGCCCAGATCGCCGGTTGCCCTCGAGGAGATAGAGGTGCGAGGTCGAGGCGGCTCGTCGACAGGGCCAGTGTTCTTCAGGAAATCAGCCAGGTCCGAGGTGTCGGTCGTCTCGGTGCGAGGGATGGGACGAGGCAAATCAGGGAACTATTTTGAAACGTTAGTTTCTGCTGCTTTGCTAAATGCGCGAAGAATTCTAAGCAAAACCTACGGTCATTTCCCTCACACTCTTTGGCGTCAGAGTGTAATGGATAGTCTCGTCGCTGTTGATCAACTTGTCCAAGTCCCTGATCTCGTTTTCAAGAGAGTCCCCGCTACCGCCTGAAGCACGACTCGTTTCGGACGAGCTCCGAAGACGCAGCGAAGGAGAATCGCCTTGAGGCCGACCCATGAGTCCCTTCAATTTGTTCGACACCTGGGAGGTGGTGGAGCCTGCAGTCACGGGACGCTTGTCGCGCGCGCTGCTGAAGCTCTCGGAGCGACGGGGTTTGCTCTGAATGGAAGAACACGCCGAGGTCGATGGGCGGGTGGGCATGCGCTGAACGGCTGCTCGTTCGGTACCAGTAGAGCCGCGGTTGCTGAACGGGACTACTAACGGACTCGGTCTGCGGCGAGTTCGGGATCGTTGCGAGTGCTCACTATCGCCTGAAGTAGAATCCGGTCGGGGGGTTCGGGGAGAAAGACGGGTTCAGAAAGCGTCCCGGAAATGGCCTCGTCATTTGTAGGCGGGATGGGAGGAGTAGACGACATGGCAGATGTATTCCGGTCGCTATCAATGGCATCATGATCCTCGGAAGAATTGATAGCCTCGATGGTGGCGGCGGATGGCGCCGGCGTGGGCTCCATCCCTTGCGTTGGTGGCTGCATCTCCACATCGGACTGCATTTCGGACTCACTAGTCTCTGCAGTGATCGGCTTTGCATCTTCTTGGACAATATCCCTGCTGACGGTTCTTCGGGGTCGCTGGAGCGCCGAGGTCAATGTAGGTTTCTCACACATCCCTTGTCCCTCGATCACTTCGGGGTCGTGGTCTGGCACATCACTCATGGATGAAATCGAGACAGTGGCACTGCTGGAGTAATAGGTCGCAGCGTCCTTTTCAAGTTCTGCAGACCGCAGAGATGCGACCGCCTCGTTAACTGCCGGACCTGCTTCCTCTTCCACTTCGTGCACCACCGACATTCTCGCTTTCTCAGGGGTTTCGGCCACAGGCGGGTTCAGCTCCTCGTGCGCAGTGGTGATAGCGATGCCGGGTGCGGTCTCGGCGGCGTCCACATACTCGGCCGATTCGTCGTCCTCGTACATCGTCTCCAGCTGCTTCTTCTCTTCCGCAGTGGGAGAGGGCTGCTCCAGCGATGGTTCGGTGGGCGCTACCTCTGTTGGACTACACGCGGAATTTGGCAGCGATCTCGAACGAACATGGCGAATCGAAACCGCCTCGTCAACCACTGACGCGCTTACCGGGGAGCTGTTGTTCGACCCGGTCGACTTGGGCGCGATCGATGGGGAAGAGAAGACCATCAAGCTGCGTGGCCGCACCTTGTGGGCGACGATGGCCTCCATTGTTTGGACTTCGCCCTCAAGCTCCGATGAGAAACCGGGGATCTCAATCTCCTGAACATCGTAGTCGGTCATAGGCAGAGGGACCGTGGTGGGATCAATCGGAGCTGGAACCTCGATGGGAAGAGGCTCCTGAGGAGTTACGGGCTCCTCAATCGTGGTAATGCTGCTTTTCCTGCTGCTCGCACGGTTGTGGGAAAATCCCCGCCGCCGAAAAGACTCGCGAGACAAGGACCGACTGAGGGTGGCTCCGCGTCTGCGCTTCCTCCATGTGCGCCACAAGCGACCGAGGGTTGCGTTCAGAGCGAGCTTCTCCATATCGAGATCTTCTACCACCAGTCGCTCGATTCGCCTGCGCTGTTCTTCCAGTTCTTCGAGTCCATCGCCGTCGTTCAAAGTCGCGGATAACCGAGACCGGGCAGTCTCGCCGGCAATGACGAGCGCTCGCTCGCCGATATATTCGATGATGGAGGTGAGAAAGATGGCGGCGGCGGGAGTGATGTTGTCGACATGGCTAGAGAATCTGCGGGGTGCGCCATCGCTTTCCCCCAAACCCTCGAGCGCAATAAACTCGTCTTCGTCGTCTTCTTCCATGTCACCGAGGCGCGTGTAAACCATGCACCGCAGGCGAGTCAATTTCCACGAGCGAACCAGATCAAAGTCGCCGCCGGGCTCTTGGCCGCCCCGGAAGTCGGTCTGCTCGTCCTCGGCGCCTCCCATATACTCGCTCAGCTCCTCGTCGGCGGCCGAGACGACTTCTCGGGCGAGCCGTGGCTTCAGCACGTCCGCAACAGCCGGACGAATACATGTTAACTGAGTGGACTTGGAAGCTCCCAAAATGTTGAACAACAGATTGTCAAGGAATCCATTCAATAGCGACAGCGCAGCTGGTGTGACCAGCGCGCTGGCACCGCCACCAGTTTCTTCATCCTCGGCGACAAAATCAGCGGCGTTAAACTCCTGATCGGCGGTGATAATCTCCGAGGCGGCGGTCGACGAGATAAACCCCGGCGGCGGCGTGACAGATGGCGGGGACATGAGGTTGACTCGAGGGAGTTGCGAGTCACTAGAGAGACTGGTACTGCGCGAACGGGACGGCGCCCCGGCTTCGAGGAAATCGGATACTCTGGGCTGCATGGTGGACGATCTCCCCGAGGAATATTTAGTTGTGCCCGTCCTCGATGGAGCGGGAAGACGGGTAGAAATCAAAATTCTAAATCATCCTGCACGTTCCGGAGATGGTCAGCCTGACACGGATATTTTCTGCTGTGGAAGCTGACATTGCAAAGTTGAGAGGGAGGTGGTACTGCATGCGAAGGCTGACGTTTCTCCTGGGAGTCTTGAGACTTGGAGAATTAGCAGGATTTCGAACATACCCGTTTTGAAGCTAAGTCATTTCCCTGAGACGTAGGGATCAGGGGAAGAGTGAAGTGGGAAAATAATAGGAGAAGAGAATCAGGAGAATTATTCTTCATGGATATGCAGGTGGGGACACGTTGGATCGGGGTCGACTACCGAAGAGTAAATTATGGAGAAGCACATCTACTGTATAGTGTAGTGTACAGATACAGGTGGATTACCTTTCCGCCCCTTCCTTCCATTGGGGCGCACACGAGCTGAGACATCTGGTTATCTCGTGCCTGACTGAAAGTATACTTGGATTACTTGGAACATAGAAAGAACATAAAGAGAAAACGAGAAAAAAGAAAAAGACTTGGATCAAATCCAAGAACCATCCAGGGAAATCTCTCTTTTTTTTTTTTTTTTTCCCCTTTTTTTCCTTTTTTTTTAAAAAAAAATATTCACGATCGACGCAAGTGCGCTCATCAGGCCCCACTAGGCAACCACTTCCAATGGCCTGACTGAGTGGGCTCCATCCGCCCCCCCGGTCTTTGACACTTTTCCCTCCTGGGTGTATTATTGATTTGGTTCCCGAGTCATTATTTCAATCTTGCGAGGCCTTTTTCTTTTTCTTTTTTTCTTTTTGGAATTTCCATCGGATTTCCACGTCTTCCACTTACGCCCAAGTCTGGGGCAACCCCCCTTAAAGACAGCAAGTGGACGAAAGGTCCACATCCACGGGGCACCTCATCCAGTAGTGCTCTGCTAGCCCTGGGACTGCTCTGATGGACGGCTGAATGGCTCAACTACATTGGCTGAACCTCGTTCCTCAGCACACCCTTCCGTTCCATGGATTAGCCTCTCTTTTCCCCTCCAGCTCCAGGGGCAGCGATGCTCTTCGACCAGGATGCGCGTCTAACCCACGCCCGTGCAGTGGCGTATTCCTGAGGGGGCGTGGCCCCCAAAAAAAGAATAAAAATAATACTGGACATCTCGGGGTGATCTCCCCGGTCCAAATTGGAGGTGGTCTTACATACATTCTAACACTATACCCAGACACCCCCATACGGCTGACCCTCCCATCGCACTTGGTCACTTGTTACCACGGTATCCCACTAGCCCCAACTGGAGCCTTATTCCTCCCCGAAGCAAATGAGCGTTGACCATATCCCCCATGTGACGAATCATCCCTGGGTCAAGATCGGATGGTGTTCGTCGATCTGAACCTATCCGCATCCAACTCTGGAACCTCCAATCATCGGTGTCGCCGAATCCCACTTGGTGGACATCCCACAATATTTTGTCTTTCTTTTTTTTTTTTTTTTTTTTTTTTTTTTGCTGGGACCCTCGGGGTGAATGGAGATTTCGGAAAAGGATCTCGGGTTCACGGCCCTGATTACAATTTCCCACGGTACTCCATGGTTAGTCTCCCAGGTTCAGCTGATCGCGCGACCATTCTTCCATGTGGCAAGATTCAGATGAAGTCATTACCAGACATCGCATGGTACAGTACACTACGTAAGTCTGATAAGTCTGACTCTCACATCAATCTCACCTAGGGGGTAGGAGGCCGGGTACATCCATGCATACTATACAGTATACACACTATGCACTTACGCACATATGTGTTGTACCAATAGGATTCAAGGTTGCCTTATCTTAATCGGTCAGCGGGTATGTTAACTCTCAACTGGATAAACTTATCAGCATGTACACGCATCCTCGACACTCAGTCGGAAAACAGCCTCGTAGAACCACAAATCATGGCAACAGCAACATGTTGCGATGGTTGCTGGTGTGATTACGATATATCATATCCCCATATCACCGGGCATAATTTATTGATCGGGGTCTCTCCACATTGGTCCGATCCACAAGTATATCCTGCACCTGCACGATGATTCAAAACGACTCGCTTACTGAAGATCAGCATTTTCTTTCTTTCTTTCTTTCTTTCTTTCTTTGACCTAAAGAAACTATTTCCATTAAGCTTCTGACCCTAACCCCTCCCCCCTGCTTCTCGGCTCGACTGCGGTCTTGTCGCACCATTGCACCGAGTGTTTTAGCGGGGATGATCGCCATAAACCTGGTTTGTTGTCGACTAATCCGCCGGCCTAGTGTCGGACCATGCACTTCGAGGGTCAGAGCTAGATAGCCTTGGTATTCTTGTACCGCTATTATTACTGTCTTTCTTTTTCCTTTTTCTTTCCTTTCTCTTGTAGAAATGTCTCCCCCTCCACTCCTCTGCTACGGAGACGCCAAAAGCCGAGACCCGCATACTCGAATGAATTGAGAAGCTATCTTGTCGACATACATAACTATGTTGGGTACATCCATGGATCTATGAACAGGACCAAGTACAGGAGGTGTAGATGCATGGACTATACTTGCATTCTTTAGTCTACTCTAAACTAATCCTTTCACCGCATCAACCCAAGTCCAGGCTCGAGACATCCAAGCAAATCCCGTCCCTGTCTGTGCTCGCTGAGCCGTTGTTCCCTGTCGATCACAACGGCCTCGACCGCATATGCATTTCTATGGAGATGACCTGTCACTTCTATGCAGGAACATACATACATCTATACAATAAAAAAGAAGTAGAAAAAAAAATACAGCTAAACTCGAATAATGATAGTCACACGATATTTACAGACTCTTGCAGCCGTTGACTCCATCTTCCCATGTTTATCCCGACACCAGCACCAGCCCCATGATCGACAATGCGCTGCATCCTGCACGACTCTAGAAGGAATATTTTCCTCGCCTCGACACTCCTTATACTCCACTTTTCTTTTTGCCCTTCCTTCTTCAATCCCTCCCTATTCCATTATTTTATTTTATTGTTTTAATTCCCTCGTTTGTTTACCCGTTTGTCCCGTTCTCCCATTCTCCCATCCTGTCTCAATATTTGGCTTCGCCATGACAGCTGCCCGGCCCCTTTTTTTTGAGCACCCGAACGGACCGCTGTGGGTAAAAAGTCTCCGCTTTCTCCTAGCCGCTCTTAATTAAACACTTTTCTCGAGGATCATCGCTTAAGCCTAGAAGCAGCCTTCTCTCCTCTCTTCTCTCCACTGCTCTTCTTCCAGTTTTCCCTTCGTCTATCATTCCCACGTCTATTATAGCAAATCCCTACTATATGCAGGAGGATACACCTGCCAATTAATTCCTCGTCGGCCCAACGCCCGCTAGTGCGAGCTCCTGCACCCCATAGTTGACAAAGTACCCAATTTTTTGGTCCCGTTTCAGGATTCTGATCTTCTGCCCGAGTATACGTATGTACTTTATGTATAGGTGTCAGGGGTAACGGAAAGAGAGAGAGAGAGAGAGGAAAACTAGGAGAAGGGAAGGGGAAGGGGGGATTCTGAAACAGTCCGGTAGCTGTCAGGTTCTCGATTTGGTTTCAATTGAGAATATCATTTTGCATTCGAGTCTCTCTTAGTCTACTCTATAGTGCGTGTGCGTGTCTTGGATATTATTGATAAATGTCCCGAAACTAGACAGTCTATTCTTCAGGGAAAGTATAGGGGGAAGACATGGACTCGAAATCCCCTTCTTTCTTTTTATGCAGAGTCCAAGACATGTCGTGCTTGGGAGACTACAGGGTAGAATACTCTACGGTCATTTGTATATGGCTCTCAGTCTGGTTGCTGAATGCTTAACCCATTGCAATATCAAGTGCTACTTGCAAGAAGATACATGTTCACTTGAGGCCCGTTGAAGCCGAACGCTTTTGCTTGAAACCCCTTCTTTTTTTCCCCCGGTCGCCATTAAACTGTGGCGAATCCGAAAGCTAGAACATTTTCTCATAATCATAAAATCATAACATTATACCATGTGCAAGAATAGCCCTTAGGCTTGGGCGGGCAAGTCCTGGGTTCCCAAAGCGTGCACAATCCCACCAGCAAAGAAGCACAGCTCATCCGGGAGGACATCGACATGGCCATGAGTCAGTCTGCTCAGGAGGACTTGCTCGATCTTGTTCAGCAGCGCTTGGTGAAGAGACAAATCCAGGGTCGCAGATTTCTGCTCGATGGTCTGTTCTTCCTCGCGCAGTGCAATCAACTCGTTCAATTCGTCTGCGGCGACCAGGTTGCGGAAGAGGCCGATGACATGATTGAGGACCAAGTCGAGGTACAAGGAAGGCATTTCATTAGGATCCATGGTTTCTTTGTGGCCCAGTCGAATGTGATCCACTTGTGTGCGAAGGTATGGTTTGTACTTGTCGTCGGCAACCCCGTGCATTCCATTCATGTATGCGACGAAAAGACGCTGGTCCAGGTCAATCGCATCGCGCGCAAAGTCTTCGGGTTGGTTCGTGGTAGTCCGAACAAATTCCTGGGGGCGGGTTTCATCTTCGTCGGAGTCGTTGTCTGTCTCGTCTAGCTGGTTCGAAATATTGTTGGCGCCACCAAACAATCGGGCGCGCATCATCATTTCATGGCAGGTCATTTGGGGAGCGGAACTCTCGTCTTCGTCGAGCTCAGAGGTGTCGATGTAGTGCACACTGTTATCGAATCGGACCGCGGGACCAAAACAAATAAAGGAGTCATCGAAGGACTCGGTATGATCTTCATGGGTCTCAGGCACATCTCGTGATGTCTCGTCCCAGACCGAGAAGTCGGACATATCACCGTCTTCGTCTTCGTCCTCGTCCTCGTCCTCTTCTTCGTCAGAGAGGGCATCATAATCCGATTCGATTTCGTCCGATCCATAGCCAGACTCGGATGCCGTGTCATGTTCAACGTTTGTGCACGGCTTCTTCAAGATCGATTTCAAGAACGGGTGCAGAGATGGATCTGTGTGCTTGGTCACACAATTCGAAACACCCGACTGCGCTGCGGTCGAGCTAGCCGACTCGACTGAGACTTCGTCCGAGCCATAGCAACTGTCCTGCGAGAAAGAAACCTCAAGATGGGAAAAGGTTGATGAAAGAGACTCCCACGACACATGGGGACCATCGTTGGGGTCCATTTTGAAGATTGGTTGGTCCACGTTGCCAGTGAACACTGTTTCGGACACTGAGTGGCTGCAAGATACCGAAAGAATCCTTGGGGTGTTGAACCTAGTCACCAAAGACTGCTGGGCTAGGTTCACAAATTTCAAGAGAAACGATGTGAAGTGAGTTTAGTTGATGTAAGTCGAGATGAAATGAAGGCCTCCAAGACACGGAGAAAAGTCCATGGTGAGGCCGAGACGCATATCTGGGATCACTTAAGGGAACTTGACAGGAATGCTTCCAGCAAGAAGATAGAGTGAAGACATGTTGTGAGCGTGAATTTGAATGTGTGGGTTTAGGTTGAGAGGCGTCCCTTCTTTCCGATGTGGTGCGCGCACAGTTGCGATCGGGTGTGGTTGATGTAGGAGTTGGAAGAAAAGTGGTCTTGGTCACAAATCATACGGAGTTTGCCGGCCTTTTCGTGATGCATGTAGGTGCCGGTCGGTCGCAAGAGAGGTGGCTTGGGTGTTCTCGCGACGCGATGAAAACGGAACTGGAATGTGAGGGAGCGCCCGATGTTTAGAGCGCAAGATGTCGCAGGGCAGTGCGACTCTGAAAATGTCAAAGTCGTGGTGAGAGATGAGAGACGTGAGGAAGAATGGAAGAGAAGAAAAGAAGTCCCACGTTTCGCGGGGAGATGGGGAGGGGCAAAATCCGGGTTGAGTCACAGCCGAGAGAGCACAATGCGAAAGCCGAGTCTTATTGAGGCACTATACAAGTCAGAAGGGGAGGCTGGGACAGCAATAGAAAAGAGGAAGAATAGAAAGAAAACAAGAACAATCCAGAATAAAGACTCAATAGAACTGGCTGAATGGGAGAGTCATGGAGGTCTTCACCGAGTTTCCGTCATCCTGACTCAGCCGATTTTCTCCCGACACCCGACTGAGTGTTTACGCTCATTTCAGCCCTGCCAGCACAGAAGGAACTTGGGCAGGATTCCTTGTTATTCCCACAGCCGAAAGGCCTTCAGATGCCTACTTTGTATCCCAAAGCAAGGGTCCCTCTGGCCTTCCTCGGGGCTCTAAATTGGGAATTCGGCACTGCCCTCTCTCCGAACCTCGGCAATCTTGAGGCTTGGACCAGACCAGGGATTTGCCCAGGTAGTTTCTTATGAACTGCTTATGAACCAGGTACAGACAAGCCAGTTTCACAGATTCTTGAACTCGGAAAAGGCTGAATGGCATTTCTACACTAGCTTAGACTATATCAGTGGCTGTGTCAGGGGTGCCAGGGTCAGCACCAGCGCTTCAGCCTGTCCCCGATACGAACAAAGAACGGGGGTGCGATCAAGTCGCTACTAATAGTAGTTGATCATTCTTACTTGGGCACAATTGGTTAAACACCCTTCATCCTAACTAGGGTTCGACTCAAGGATCCTCGGACTCACCCAGTAGGAGCAACAGACTGGATCCCTCCACGCATGGTGACAGGCATGCATTGTGATACAGTCGATGGGGACTTGGCTTTGACCACTCTTGACCACCCTGGGCGTGAGAGATGCAATCCAAATATAGAACAAAGGGTCAGATCCAGGACACCAAAAATCGTTGACCGACGATCTTCTGCAGGTCCCAGTTTTGTCTATTTCACGCCGTACTCGGTTTGGGAGTTTCTCAGGCAGATCTGTCCTTCTGGAATCCCAAAGACTTTTCGGTGCATTGTTCGAGGAGGGTGACATACCACCCAGCCCCCAGCATGCCATTCCACATTCCAGAGGAATGCGCAGGGGCCATGCATTGGACAAGATCCAGATGAGGCAAATGAGAAGGAAGAAGTGACTCAGTCAAATTGCTGCAAGAGCTACCGTCCAGGCTCATGTTACATCGACGACGACGCCTCGAGATCCCTGTCCTGGTTCCTTGGCTAATCTTTGATGGCTCGGCAGGCGTTCCGACCCATATCCAACGGCCCTAGAGCCGTTTGTTCGCCGGAGATATGTCGATCTCCCACGCAGCGTCTTGATTTGAAATGCCTGAGGTGCCTTTGAGACCCGCTATACCTGCTCACCTGATTCATGGGCCGCCGTTTCTAGCGGAGTCAGGGAGGGTTGCATTCTCCCCGGTGGCTATCCGGAACGGGATATCGATGGAGATGGACCCATACCCGCAGATCAGTCATCGACTTCTTTTTCTTGGCCGTTCAATTGGCCGATCCGCTCTGACGAGTCTTCAGTCGTTCCTTCGAAGAATGGGTGGATCAGTGCCAGAGCCAACCGGGGATCTCCCCGCGCATTCCTCGCTCCATCTTTAGAGCATCAGGAATGTACAAGAAATTCCCGGGGCTGGAGACCTCGGAGGCAATTCAAATAGACCTCTGGATCTGTTTGTTTGCTTTGCTTTCTTTGCATCCTCTGCAGTGTTTTCGTTGATTGACAAACCGTCAAACTTGTTTCCTTTCTTTGCATCTTTTGCACCGACGATCTCCCCGGTCTCCACCGAGCCCTATCTGTAACCCGATCCTCTGTGGTCACCAATCACATTGGTCTTTCTTGGGCATTTTGCTCAGATCCTTTGACCCGTTCATTCATTGTCGCCGCAAACGGAAGTACCTCCTACAAAGATGTTCGCTCAGCCATTTGATCATTCGTTCAATGACATCTTCAACCAATACGTCAACATGGACTCCTCTGGGCCCGATGGCAACAAAGACCCGTCGTTCTCCGGCGACTTGGACCAGCTTTTCCCGCTTGATGCCTTGTCGAGTGACTGTGGCGATCTTTCACCCATTGTCTCCACCTCGAAACCCCGTCAATCACCGCAACCCTGGCAGGAAGACGAAGCTTCTACCAACCAGCTTGCTTTCCATGACACTGTTCATCCTTCTGTCATCTCAGACCTCGGTCTGAATAACTTTGAATGCTCTTCTCGTGCGCCAAACGGAGTGTCTTCTACCTCCCCGTCCACTCCCCGGCTACTCCCCGACGGAAGGCGACTAAAAGCGCCATTGTCACCCCAAAATCTATTCGCCATCGCGATCCGAATGAGCGTCTTGCGTTCTTGCGCAAGCAAAGCTTCTCTCCCACCTTCAAGCGCTCTGCCAACCTCCAGAAAGGAAAAATGGCATATCCCGAGGCTTGGGCCCAGCGGATTCAACACTTCAATCTGCACGGCTCAGAAGACCGCCTCCCATTGTCACCACCCCCATCGGATGTTCTCGTCCAGCAAGAGAACATGACCGCCAACCACACCATGCACCAGCACCGAGACTCGGCTGAGATGCCTCCCCAGTATGATGCGAGGCTCTTCCACCAGTCCCCTGCCATGTCGATGCCGTCACCATCTACCGGCACAATCGCCCAACATCAGCAACCATATTTGAGCCACCCGAGCTCCTCAAACTTGACGAATTCCAGCCCTCCCTCCGCAGATGACATCTTCTCTTCCTCTCATTCCTCGAACCCTCAATCCATTTCCTCATGGCAATCCGACGCTCTGGGCACCTCATCTCTCTCCTTCACTCCCGATCTCCAAGGCCACGATGCGCAGGCATGGTGGTCGCCTATGCCTTCTCGGGTCGCCCAACCACAGACCCCCTACCAATCGATTGTCACATCGCCCACACCACAGCGCTCCATGTCCAACGTCGGAACCCAAAATGACGTGATGCAAGGCGGACTGATGATCCAGTTTGACCCCTCCTTTGACATGTCGGCGGACTCCTCCTTCTCCTCATCCAACATGCTCCCCGCGAACTCGCAAAAGTTCATGGCTCCGTTCGCTACCCCCCAAGTCCAACACTCTTCCCGCTCCCCATCTCTCTCCCCCAAGGCCGGCACTTCTCCGAGGGACGCCCGGAATGGAGTTGCCTCCAAGGCCAACCACCGCCGCACCCATAGCCGCAAACTCTCGGCTCCGGGATCGACTGGCCCCAAACCGGCCAAGTCATCGGGAAGTCCTCGTGGCTCCAATAAGTCTGTCAATGTATCGTTTGTGAACTTCACTGCCGATGACAGCAAGAGAATCTTGACTGGTGTTGCCCCCTCCGGCAGCTCCAAGACAAAAGCTCGTCGCGAGCAGGAGGCCCGCGACCGCCGCCGCAAATTGAGTGAGGCCGCATTGAAGGCCGTGCGCACCGCCGGCGGCGATGTCGATGCCCTCGAGGCTGTATTGTGTTGATTTTTGTGTTGATTCTGCGTGTTTGTGTTTTCAATTTTGTGATATCTTGGAGTTACTGCTTTTCGGTTTTATATCATTGGGTATTGGATATCTGGTCTGGTGTTTTGGTTGGTGCTTATGGGTTTGTGCTAAAATTCGGGGCCTGGGTTATATTCCCCAAAATTTTAGATTTCTTTCTAATGTCTAGACTCAATTGATGTCTGTCTAATCACATCAGAATTCTACCATATTTTCCAGTATATTCTTAAGAGTAAGCCTCCGAAACAACTGAACAAGAGTATAGTGGCGTTAATATTTAATAACTCCTTTACATCCTAGATTGATGAAGATTGATAAGGCCCTCTCAATATTCGAGTGATTCCTAGGGCTTCGCCTGAGAAGATCAGTTCTTCTCCAAACCTCGAAGCTTTTGAACCAGCTTTTCACGAAGGAACGGACTCAGTCCCAAACTATATCATCAGGTTAGCAGCAATCCATTTTCAGATTCTCGGTTGATAAGAGAGCATACATTCCATCTCGGGTCACAATCCGATAAGTACCTGCTGCAAGTTAGTTCTGTTCCAATTGGCACAAAGATGTCTGCAAGATCCATACCACTTGACTGATAGTTGCCATCACCACCCGTAAACTGACCACTCCCATCAACCTCGAGGCTACCAAAAATATCCTCCGGCCTGTGGCAATTGTCAGCGATACCTCTGCCTGTCAGGGACAAGTTAAAACGCATTACCATGCAATCCTCCCATACTCAGGAGGCCGTCTCGAGTCCGAGATATGAATCCAACCGCCTCGACCACCAGATCCTGCTCCACCTTGACCACTCGCTCCACCACTGGAATCTCCGCTCTCTGCGCGTCGTCTCCTACCTCGTTGCCCGGTCAAGAGGACACCGCCAGAACTAAGGTTTGCCCCGGACGTAGATACCATAACCTGCGCTTGAGATTGTGCATCCGGGTCTTCATGCGCATGTTCAGAACAGACCTCCTGCAAGATGTTGAGGAATTTGGGGTTCTCCGTGAACGAGTCCGTTGTTGGCGGCAGCTTGCTCGACACGCCGATGGATAGGTCTGGGTTGACTGGCTCGGAAGGTAGTAATGACAAAATGTGGTTTCCGCTCCTAGGGCCATTACTAGGAAACACGTACTATCTCAGTATTAGTATTTGTCTTCCAAGGTCTTCTCCGGGGTTGATCAACGTACTATGTACGGGCTTCCTTCCAATGTCGACACGCCACGGACTTGGGTCCACCTTGAGAAGCCCAGGGCCTGCCGGCTAATGGCTCGTGTTGCAAACATTGTAGAGCTTCAAGATTTCGGGGCCGATTCAATGAAAGCAAAACCTGCAATTAAGTGAAGAACTCCATGAGCTTTGCGCCCAAGAATTCGATCATTGCAAGCGACACAAGGCAGGCGGTGTGGGAGGCGGGCTATGACGATGCGCAGACAAACTGCACAAATCCACGTGATCTCTGTGATCTTTCTGGACGAAGCCACTTCTGTTGCTGGCAACCATCTGCGCATGTCAATTGCCATTGCGAGGAGAACGAGGAGGCCCCAGATGTGCCATGGTTTCTGATCTGCATATTCCATTGATGACTGCCTCTTGAACCCAGCATTAGCGCGCATGGTGATCTCCGAGTTGCGCATTCGATACCCCGTTGTAATTCCATATTTCCCCGCGATTTTTTTCCCCATGATACCCCCTTCGAAAAGCGAATTTGCTACAACTGTCTTTTTAATTCAATTTTTTCATCGCTACATTGAGCCCACTTCGTGCTTAAAAAATGGCGACTCCTTCGGCCAAACCTGGCACCACACCCACCCATCTCACCTCCTCTCCGCACCCGTCCTCGGCGCCTCTCTCTCGGTCTTTTGCTCATAAATCACCATCCACGAGAACACCTTCTGCATCAGGGCATGGCCATGTACCCCAGGCCAACACCTCGCACCAATATGCCACACCACTCGCTGCAACAAGTGGTGTCGACGACCCGGTCAATTTCAGCTCGCCTTCGGCATTGCTCGCTCTGGGCGGCTATACTGGGATTAGCCCTTCTCCTGCGGTCCACGACGGGCTTGTCGGTGCGGGCATGAACGAAAACGACATCCAGAACTTGGGCATGCAGGGCCTCAAGCTGGGCGTTGCGCGGGATAGCGACGAGGAGCAAAAACACCGCATCCAGGAAGTGGTCCAGTGTCTTCGCGCACGGGTTGCTGGCAGAGGCGTGTCCCGGGAGGGAATCGAACGACTCAGCCGACTCGAAGGGTTCGAATCGATCTGGCAGGAAGACAACATCAACATTGCGGGGAATTTTGTTGATCTGGAGATCGAATTCCACGCCGGGCATGATGTTGTCAAGGATGTCAGCCTACGATATGCGACTCCTGAATTTACAGAGGGCGAGCGTCGGGAAGAAGCAACGGCGGTCTTGAAGCGCAACCTGGCCCAGTTCCCGCAGGATGCCGAGCATGGCAAATGGAGATCTCTTCAAGGCTTTTACGAAAACCTGCAGTGGCTTGCAAAGCTTGATAAGCTCAGCCAAGAAGTCAATTGCTTTGAAGCGCTGGAAGGTCTAGAGGAGAATTTCCAGCGCATTTGGACGGAAGAAGGGAAGAATGGAAAGCACGGCGGTGTTTATGAACACCTTTGCACGGGTGTCATCGGTCGACCCAGTATGCACAAGGGTACGCGGATCGGACTTGGCCTAGAGTATTGGATTGAGCAAGCCAAGATCCTAGATGCAAAGCAAGAACAACCTTCCCCCGATGCTATGATGATTGATCAGGCACAATCACAAGTTGCAGAAGAGGTGGATGACCAGCATCGAGTGTGGAGCGTTATGCTCGAATGTGAAGAGGGATACCCCTCGCTCCGCATTTCCAAAGAATGGGTAGGCAATGAAGCCTTCGCCGCGGATAACAACGAGTCATCGCCCTCAACAAGTGCATCGGGATCCGTGAATTGGCTTGATCCTCCCCAGACCATGCGGCTGAGCCATGGTAACCACCCTGATCCTATGGCTCTCGACTCGAGCATGTTAGAGTCATCCTCTCCTAATCGTCGCTTCGTTGCCAAGCTTGAGCCTGCCCTAGACGTTCCCATTCTCGCAGCCTCGGAGATTTATCGGCATATAGGCATGCAGTTGCCGCAGGAATTCAAAATGGTCACATACGAGGGGTTGCTGGTGTCGGAATCATCGCCATTGCTGTCCCCAGAGGCATCGCCCCAACTTGGTCGGAGGAAGCGCCGGATGTCAGTGCATGCGTTTGACCCGAAAGGCGAGCCATATACGAAGCATCACCACTACGACTTTCAAGCGTTCGAGTCTGTCACTGGCCGCACAATCCGCGATCTCCCAATCTCACACCCTCGACAGCTCGCAGATATTCTTCCAGTATGTATTGCACACGATTTGTTGTTTATTATTGTTATTGAGTACTGACTCTACTTAGATCCTCCGCCAATATGCTCTTTTGGCCAGTTTAATCCGGAAGATCTTCCTACCTCCAGCGAAGGCTGAAGATAACAAACAGAAGCCTGCTCAAGCAACCCCCGCGAGCTCTCTTGCTTCGCCCAGTCAGGCTTCCGGCGGTTTTGGTGACCAAGACGGCCTAGTTATTTTGAGCAACGATAACCCCAACGAAGACCAACTGGATATTTTCCTGAATGAAACATTCGAGCCCAGTATTATCGAAAATACCACGGATGACGTGAAAGTGGACGTGACATTGCGCAGTCAACTCGGACAGCCACCTGCTCTGATGCTATTTATCACGCCCCCAGATCACAAATCCGAAGGCACCTCATCTGATAATTCGATGTCTGAGCCCAGAGAGATCTCGATATGCTTTGAGATTGGATTGAATGGTCGCATCTCGGTGGCGAGAACTACAGGGCTGTTTGGCGATGACACTGGGGACAGCGGCGACACGGAGATGCAGAGGATGGATAACTCTAGCCCGAGCGTGCAGGACTCCCAGAAGAAGATCGCTCGGGTCCTGGAGGTGTCGCAGGACTTGGGTGTCGTGGTCGAGTGGGTCCTTCGCTTGCTGCGACAGCAGACTGGCAGTGGGTGAAATTGAGACCTGCGGTTATGCCAATGTCATGGGGGATGCTTAATGGCAGGCATACCAACAGGTTCTCCGCTGCCTATCTCATAACTGGCGCGATCAACGCTGCGAGATGCGACTACGTATTGGTCCCAGTATCCTGTTACCCTGCTATGCCTGGTGATGGTTGCGGTTCTACGTGCGCTAAACCAATACCAGCAACGGCATGTTCCTTCAGAAGTCTCCGTATACGCAGCGCCGACTCAGTAGGCTACATTCCCCTGCGACCCGATTCAGGTAGTGTTCCTCCCCTGGCCGATGCAATTTCGATATATCTCTTGCGGAGATACTTTCTAGTAATGAATTCGATGAGGGCGGCTCCAGCGAAGACGGTGCGTCTCAACTTCTACAAGATTAAATATAGACCAGACATATATCCAGACACTGAACAGTAGATTGGCCAGTACATAATAGATAACCCTCCCGGCTAACGAGGCTATAGAGCAGGCGATCAGATAAGCCTTGTTAGTGTGGGGATCAGTGATGTGTCCAGCCATGCCCTTTGTAGACGCGGTATACCAAACCACGTATGCAATCCAGCGGATCAGTGCCAGAGATTTCAGTTGTATGAGGCATATATTGCAATACCTCGATCCAGGGCGAGGCACATACATGTCTTTCGAAAAAAGGAAGAACAATAAAAAGAAAAGAAAAAAAAAAAAAAAATCCCTCGAGTTATTTACCGAGCCAGTAAGGCGGATTCGCAATAATGTAATAATAATGAGGCACTTACTATCAAGCGAACGAGTTGGCCTCATCCCCACACCTATTTATCACAAATCCATTAAGATTGCCTGCGGCTTTTATGTTAGCTACTCAGCACTAAGCTCACTAAGATGCTGGCAGGATTTTGCCCGTTATCAAGCTATCGAGTTTATCAAGTTTATCAAGGTCTAAAAGGGGGCAGAAAACAGAGAGAAAAAAAAAGGAATCTGCCCCTCTTTTTTTTTATGTCTTCTTTTTCCCACATTCCGGTGAGGCATTTTGAAGCTGTAACAAAAAAAAAGGCCTCATACATACATGCTATAATATGCATGTTTTCTTTGTCTGTCGCGGTCTGGCCTCTGATGATCTGCTGACCATTCCAGGTGAGTTCTACTATTCACCACCTGCAATATAATCCCTCCCGGCCCTATGTAAATGCTATGTAAATTCGAGATATTTGATAGTCAGCGTGGTTTGTCACCGGCACGATGGGCCAATAAGCACAAGCTGATAAGAAATGGGTGGACTGTCGATCGATGCTGGGGCCTTCTGGAGCGCGAAATAACGAGTATTACCATTGCGACTGTTGTGATGGGAGCATATTGAAGCACTACACCTGCAGTGTACAGTCGACTGAGGTATGTATATACAGTATACAGAAGGGGCTTAGATCTATTTACAGTGTTGTAGATACCTACAATCGGAAGGTGTAAGGAGAAAACAGACCTGACTTCTGAATCATTGTCTCACTCTGTACTATTCTTGTCCTTCAAGTAGAACATGATATATGTATTTGAACTGTTCAAGGCTATTATTACTCCAGGCATCTCTGCCACGCTGGAGTCCAAATTCTCCCGCGTTCCTCGGAGCATGCAAGGATTATTCTTAGACAGGGCTGAAGATCGGGAATCACCCTCAGCCACTGATCTCGCCCTGAAACGCCCGACTATCGAGAGGAAAAATACGGGGGATCTGTCGCCACTTTTATGGTACGGTCTATATGGTCTCTAGAAATAGTTTCTTTCTAGGGAATATCTCAGAATCCTTGTCTCGCCTCTCTTGGTTATTTCTAAAGAAAAAGAAAGGAGAAAAAGAACTGCTTAACGCGGGATCCTGACATAAAGCAAACGGAAAATTGAAAGAACAAAGAAAAAAAAAAAACCTTGAGCGACCCGTGACTCAATAAATTACATACACCACAATACAAAAATACACTAAATTTCTCGCGCAATCCATGGCCGGTGTCGGGGCGATGCCTTGGCTGGCGGCGTGATTGGCGGTTTCCAGAACGTTTTGCCACGCTCCACTTCCGAATCGATCGGAGTGGCTGGTTGATATGGGGATCGTCCTGGCCGTGTATCTATACCGGTCAACCGGCTCTGTACTGTATGTATTCCTGTATGTCCATGTATAATTTTAGAATAGAATATAGAGTATATATACATCAGTTATCCTGAGGATGGATGCGTATTTTACATAGATATAAACTGTTCAGATATCAGCCAGATTGAATTTAATAAGGGATAGTAGTAAGTCTCACTGCTACCACTTTTGGATTTGAAAGATATTGAATGTTGAATGTGCAATGACATTCTTGAACATAATTGACATGTCGATTTCTTGAAATTTGTGGAGGCATCGGCACCTTAGTATAGTCCAGTAGATTTAGGATAAGATACCAGGAGGTCTGTCATTGCTTGCTCACACTGCCTGTAAGACGAAAATAAATCCAGGCTCTAGATATGGAAATTCGATGGAGCAACTATGACCTACCAGTATAAAGGTCTTTTCTTATTTCAAGAGTAGATAAGACATATTTCAAGTATAACAAGTATCGGACGAAGGGCGGGCTTTACTATCTCACATAGTTTTGACAGCATATTCTTAGACTCGCTGCAGGAACATAGTCTGGATAATCATGTTTCTATTTCTATCCATATAGCAGGGTCCTTGCATGACCAACAGTAATCTGGACACTGTATAGCCACGCGGTGGCGTGCTTAGTGGTGCGGCTAGTACTGATAACGAAGGGCGCGAATAGCGCGGATGGCGATTCATAGATCTACTTCGCAACCACATGGGTGCTCGATCAGAAATGTGTAGCCTCCAAGCGCGCGAGAACTTCAACAAAAAGTCCGCAGAAAATACCCACTTCTTTTCCCATGCGTCTTTTCTTATGGATTCGGTTTTGTCACATGCACCTTGGTAGATCCTTGGCCCTTGCAGGTAGAGGGGTTCTAGGACTGGTTGCTAAGTGGAATTAGCAATCTATATCTTAGATATCATAGAGAAAGTCAGCATTGTGACCAATTCGAGGAAACTGGATATCACGCAACTTCTTTGGGAGAGTCACCCGCCAAAGTAAAAAGTAAACCGCCACTCAACACGCGGGGTTGGGACAGGCTGGGGAAAAACGAGTCTATAGCCGTCGACTAGCGCGGACACGATAAAGCAGGCACACAGGGCTCTTTGGCAGTGAGGCCCCGTGTGTTATCGGCCCAACGGGAACAAAGCGATTGCTCATATTCCTGGGCCCCATTACAAGGCCTGTATGCTGATTGGGTCTCACCCGGGTTATCAAAGAGCGAAGTGGCGGGAATTTCGTATGGATATGATTACCATGGAAGATACACAATCGCCTGACATGGATCTAGTACAGTACATTATACAGTACGTACTAACCTCTGGGAAAATGAGAAAGAAGTATACAGTAGTTTTGGTCAAGAGAATGACAGGCATCTTTGCGGGGAATCAATGAGAATCTCGGCGAGAAACGGCTTGTCGACGGCTATGATGCGACGATGATGACACGGGTCGAGTGGCGGCTCCCAGGCGGTCTCCTCGGCTATGGAAAACCGCAGAGTTCGAGTCTTGAAAATCAGGAAATTAGGTATGCCGCCATACCAGAATGAGCGGCATAAATATAGCAAATCAGAACAAGTATATAAAATAATAGTCCTCAATTCTTTTGTTTCCCCAACGACCCGGTTTCGGAATGAATGGAGAGACACGAAGTAGAAAGTACCAAGTACACAGTGTGCCGGGTGCAGGGTGTATCAGGCAGTACCAGTAAATTACCATACCGGTAATACCGCCAAAAAAAGACTCACTAAATTTAAATCTTTATCATCCCTCTCTTTCCCCCCCCCACCATCTTCCCATCTTCAAAACCCTCCTCTCTCGCTCTTTGGATTTTCATCCATTTCGTGTTTTTCAGTCTTTGCTTTCTTCTCTCTCTTGAGATTGTATTGTTTCTGTTATCCCTCGGGATCTTCCACGACTCCAAAAGTCCACTTTTACTTGCAAGTCAGACTCCTGTCTAATCAGTCACACTCCCATAATCATTCATTATGGTACGTTGTCATTCCCTGTGAAAAGTGATGATCTACTCAACTCTCGATCTCATACTGACTCTTATCTTCCTCGACAGGCTTCTGATTCAACTGTCGTCTCCAACACGGAGAATGTGCGTTTGATCTTCGATGCATTGGATTTCCACAATGGCCGCTGAGCCAGAGAGGAAATACACATACTGACTTGACATGGCGGTCGACAGCTCATGAAGTACATGTCCCTTGACCAGCGTGGTCGCATTCAGGCCGAGTACATCTGGATCGACGCTGTCGGTGGCACCCGATCCAAGACCAAGGTACGTTTTGAGTCATTTCAGTGCCCTGCTTCTCCCATGGTCACTTTTGGTCTCTCCTGGATGGGTTGGTTCAACGGTTGTGTGTTCTGTGTGGCTCTTATCTCGAACCCCCCCCCCTGGGACTTGATAAGCCCTGTGCCCGGGGATTCTGACACGAGACACCTGCAACCATCCGCATCACGTGAGGAGGGGCTTTTTGTGGACCGGTTTCATGAATGTTCCGAGCTTGGCTAACCCATCTTGGGATGTTCGCAGACCCTGTCCAAGCCCATCAAGAGCGTGGACGAGCTCCCCGAATGGAACTTCGATGGCTCCTCGACCGCGCAAGCCCCCGGTGACAACTCGGACGTCTACCTGCGCCCCGTCGCGATCTTCCCCGACCCCTTCCGCCAGGGTGACAACATCCTTGTTCTCTGCGAGACCTGGGACTCCGATGGCAGCCCCAACAAGTACAACTTCCGCCATGACGCCAACCGTCTGATGGAGACCAACGCCAAGGAGGAGTTCTGGTTCGGTCTGGAGCAGGAATACACCCTCCTCGGCACTGATGGCTGGCCGTATGGCTGGCCCCGTGGTGGTTTCCCCGGTGCCCAGGGCCCTTACTACTGTGGTGTTGGTACCGGTAAGGTTTACTGCCGTGATATCGTCGAGGCCCACTACCGCGCTTGTCTGTACGCTGGCATCAACATCTCCGGTATCAACGCCGAAGTCATGCCCTCTCAGTGGGAGTACCAGGTCGGCCCTTGCCCGGGTATCGACAGTAAGTTGTGACATGATTATTTATGATCAAGAGACGAATCGAGACTGACTGGTTTATTAGTGGGTGACCACCTCTGGATGTCCCGCTTCCTCCTCCACCGTGTCGCCGAAGAGTTCGGTGTTCGCATCTCGTTCGAGCCCAAGCCCATCAAGGGTGAGTGGAACGGCGCCGGTCTGCACACCAACGTTTCCACTGCCTCAACTCGTGCCGAAGGTGGCATGAAGACGATTGAGGCCGCCATGAAGAAGCTCGAAGCTCGTCACGTTGAGCACATTGCCGTCTACGGTGAGGGCAACGAAGAGCGTCTCACCGGTCGCCATGAGACTGGCAGCATCGACAAGTTCTCGTACGGTGTTGCCGACCGTGGTGGCAGTATCCGTATCCCTCGTCAGGTCGCCAAGGATGGCAAGGGCTACTTCGAGGACCGTCGCCCAGCGTCCAACGCCGATCCTTACCAGATCACCGGTATCATCGTCGAGACCATGTGCGGTGGTCTCTAAATCGGCGGATGAAAAAAAAAAAAAAAAAAAAAAACACAGAGGAATCATTTGGTCTTAGCGCTCCGATACCCTCCGGCATCAACGGGGAGTCGGACCAGAGCGGCCTGACTGCGTGAGGGAGCCCATAGAATTTCTTATTATTGCTCTTGCTTTTGTTTTTGTGTTTCTCGTGTTCCCGCCATCTCCATCCTTGCCTTCTCCCGGCGCCAGTGTCCGCCTTTGCGTTCCTTTCCCCCCTCCCTCGTTGCACTCGCCGACTCTTGTTTGTTTCTCTTGACTCCCAATACGTGGGTTATGTGTGACGTACAATAGCATAGAACTACTGATGGCATCAACCATCGTTCAAGACTTGCCCATTCTGTTCATAACACGTAGCGCATCAACCGTAACTCAACATATCGACTTCATCAACACCTATAATGCAATATAATGAATATCAAAAGACCTAAAACACCTAGTCACACCTCCGTCCAGACTCAGCAGGATATGATTGCCCCGAAGAACTCATCCAATCCCCCAACTCAATACCCCCATGCTCAACCTCACCTGGCGCCAAGATATGCTGCTGCGAGCTTGTACTCACCCCGGACCCATCGCCACCAAACGGCCGCAGACTCGCCAGCGAGTCCTGCCGCCCGGGCACCGTGGCGGCAGGATCATTGCCGGCGCTTCTTTGCCTGTTTGGTGGTGGATACGAGGGTTTACTGCTGCTGCTGCTGTTGTTGTTGGTCGCGGCGTAGGTGTGGAAACCGGCGGTTTTCGCTGTTGCGGATGTTGTTGGTGCCGGGATGGGACGGCGTAGGATGTAGCGCCGTAGGAGGGGCGCTGTGGCGGGGAGGTTGACGCTTACGACGCCGATGCTGGTTTCGACGGCTGTCCAGATTGTGCCGGGGGTTGAGTCGTCTGTAAGACATGGTTATTTTAGTCTGGTTTAGGGAGGAAGGAAGAAAGGGATTATGTCGAGATGTTTATTTAGACTTACATAGTGGATCGGGGTCGTCCGGGGAGGTGAGGAGGACGATGCGGACGATACTGACGAGGGAGACGCTTGTGAAACAGTTAGCCACCGTTAGTGAGAAGCAGAAGCAGAAGTACTTACAACGTCCCCAGAGCAAAAATCAGCATCAACGCCAACTTCTCCCGCATCGGCCGATGCAGCCTCCAAACAATCGGCAGCGGCAGAACCAAGATGTAGATATCCGTGACGAGATTCGTGCCCGCAATAGCCCGGAAATAGAGCAATCCGTTGAGACAGTGACCCGGCAATTCCTTATCCCAGTATCGCGCGACGGGGGTGCACTGGAAGAGGCCGATGAACAGTGCGCAAATGGTCCAGACGACCAGCATGCCCACAGCTAAGAAGAGTGCCCAGCGCATGGAGGTGCTGGTGTTGAAAAGGCGCCAGTAGAGGAGGACCATGGTTGTTTTGATGCTGGTCATGCAGACGATGTAGAAGGGTTCGATGATGTATAAGCCCTGGATGGTTATTTTGTGTAAGAACAAATTGTATCGTGGGGGGGGGGGGGGAGGGCAACTAAGTGGAATATAGAACTTACCTTTAGAAAACAGCCCATGGCACCTTTCGGGTCCGGGACGTCGAGGGTGTGCTGGCCCAGTCCACAGTGGATGCCTGTTCGTTATGACTATAAACTCATACTCCAACCTCCCACATGTATATGATGGTTGACACTTACTCACAAACTGGACAATATTCAGCGCATACGATAAAGCCTGATCACACCGTCAGATATGGATTCGTCCCGACCAAGTATACTCTCCAAGTAGAGTCCTACCAAAGCCACCAGACTGCACCAATCGTCCCACCAGAGGCCCACATGCACGACCCGGCGTGACAGAAGTCGCAGCACGGCCGACAACGTCGCAATCGTTATCAGCACAATCGACACCGCCAACATGCGCGGCTGCTGTCCTCGCAACGGCATCCTGTCGAGAATTGGACGTAGGGAGGGCGGAGTAGTTTAGTTTTCACATTCTAGAGGTATGATGTCCGAAGTAAGGGAAATAAAACAGAAATGAAATCACTCCGAGAAAAAAAAAGGGGGGGGAAGAGTCAATTGAAAAGGAATCAAGCACCAGCATTCTGGCGTCAAAAAGATGTCAGACTGAACCCTGATGCTCTGCCAGTTAGGGTTTTGGGGGCCATCTGCAAGCCCCTGCGATCACCGCAAATTGAACGGGAATCTCCGCGCGCCCTGCGAATATCCCAGGTTGGCTGACCCCATCGATTCTTGGCCCCAAAGTCTGTCTACCTGATGCGTGCGCATCAGATCGGCGCGGGTCCCCCCCTCATCCGAGGCAGAGTAGAGGAATGATCTTCAAAGTGATGGACCCAAGTCACACGAGGATCACATACCCTTTCCAAACCCTATTCTCGCTTCCTTGCTTTACATCAATTCTTCCTGCGCCCGGCTTATTCCCATCTCCACATCAACACAAGAGAAATGACCCAGCCCGAAAACCCCACTATCATCCTCATCCCAGGCGCCTGGCACCAAGCCAGCACCTACGAGCCCGTGGCCGCTCTACTGCGAGCACAAGGCTACCCAGCGCACACGCTGACCCTGCTATCATCAGGCGGGCCGACCTCAACGACAGTCGCCGACGACGCGGCGTATATCCGAGACACGCTGCTGGCCGACCTCGTCGCCCAGGGCAAGGAGGTGGTGCTGGCGCTGCACTCGTACAGCGGGGTGGCCGGGTCCGAGAGTGTGAGGGGACTGGCGCGGCGCGATCTCGCTGCACAGGGAAAGCCAGGCGGCGTTGTTGCGCTGGTGTATGTTTCGGGGTTTATGTTGCGCGCGGGACAGACGGTGGATTCTTTCCTTGGGGGTGTGGGGAATGTGATTGTGTTTGAGGTGAGTTTGTTTTTTTTTTTTTTTTTTTTTTTTTTTTAACCCCCGTCATTTAGTGGCCATTCCTGGGGGTGGGGTTGTTCGTGTTTGGTACCTCTCTGACTTGCTTGTATATAGGGCAACAAAGCTATCATGACTGATCCCGTCTCGAAATTCTATGCCGACCTCGACCCCGAGTCTGCTGTCCGTGCTGCTGCTGCTATCCAGTACCATGCGAAACCTACTTTTTTTACGCCGCTTACTTACGAGGCGTACCGCGATGTGCCGGCCACCTACCTCCTCTGCGAGGGCGACAGAGCCATCCCGCTCAAAGCGCAGCAGAAGATGGTTGATGCTGTCGGGGACATCGTGCAGACTCGTGTCTGCGCCGCGGGGCATTCGCCTATGCTGGCGATGCCGCAGACAGTGGCCGAAGTGATTATCGGCGCGGCGAGGGCTGGGTCAGCGACGAAATTATGAATATGATATATCCCATAGAAACAATTTAAAAGAATCATGAGCAATTAGATGTAAGCAATCCAATAGACGGGACAGCGAGGTCTATCACAGCCACCGATCTATATCCAGGTATATATAAAACAAACCCAAAGACTTTTCTTTTTCTTTTTCTTTTTCTTTTCACATACGACCCGTCTTCGCGCGTCTCAACCACCGCTTCACCCCAGCACCCATTCCCTGGAACCCACGCTGGCGCACCTCGCGCCTGGCGGCACCATCCACCGCGTCATCCCCGACCTCCTCATCGCGCGAATACCAGCCATCAACAAAGCGCAACATCACCTCCATCAGCGCCGCCGACAGGATACTCGCAGCCAAAATGCCCACCATGACCAGGTTACTCTTGCGGTACTTCTGGCGACCCGGCGCCAGGTAGTCGCTCTTCCACCCGGAATACAGCGCATACGTCGTCAGGATGCTGCCGAGGTTGCCCAGACCGGAGACCACGGCCGAGGCGGCGGCCACGCCGACCTCGCCGTGGCGCGGCTGGAAGATCTCTGTCGTCCAAGTCATCGTGATGGGCACCGTGGGGCCGAGCCCGAAGCCTACGATTAGGAGGCCGCCGTAGCGGGGCCATGGGTTCTCGTCTGTGCCGGCGTAGCTGGTGAGTAGCAGGCCGAGGATCTGGAGGCAGGTTGGGATTGAGAAGAAGATGGCGCGGTGGCGGTGGAAGCGGTCGGAGAGTGGAGTCACAAGTAGGATGGCGATGAGGTCCATCTGGAGTGAGTCTATTAGTATGTTTCAGCCAGAAAGTATATCTGGGAAATGCTTGTCAGAACTTACAACCCAGATCGGTGCAGTCAGTAGACTCAGCTCAACGCCACTCAGGTTCGGGTTGATCGCCTGGATGATCAAGTTGGCGTACAGCTGCACGCCGATGCCAACCCCCACAACGCCAAAGTACATGATGAGCAGCGGCCACAGCCGCCAGTCCATGAACACATGCAGCAGATCACGGAGCGTCCAGGGCGGCGAATGGTACACGCGTTTCATGTCGTGGTAGTGCACCATGGCATCGCGGCCCGTCAGCGCCGGTGCACTGCGCGGCAACCAGCGCAAAAGCCAGTGGCGCTCGGGGATGGGCTCGCCGGGTTGAGTGGGCCTGTCCGGAAGCCACCACAACAGGGCGAAGCCGAGGGCAATGGTAATGACTCCGTACACGAGGAACATCCACTGGAAGCCGACGAACCCGCGCGCGCCGTCCATTTCCTGGAACCCGGCTGACACCAGTCCCACCACGGCGGCAGAAACTTGTGCCGCCGTGAAATACTGGCCGATGCGCTTGCCTATACGCGAGGGCGGGTAGAAGAGCGTGAGGTAGTAGGTCATTCCGGGCCACATGCCGGCTGTGACGATGCCAAGCAAAAGACGGAGGAGACTAGATACAGTTGTTAGAGAAGAGTGACGCCTAATGATCTAAATCGGGAGTACGGGGAAGCATACTAGAAGCTCCAGGCGGCTTCCATCGCTGCCATACAGCTCCCAATCAATCCCACACTGATCACAATGCGACTCATCCACACGTGGGGGCTCAGCCGCGTCATGATCAGGTTGGATGGCAGGTCAAACACGACATAACACACATAGAACAGCGCCAGACCCGTCGAGATCTGATGCGGGTCCAGGTGCAGCACGGAGCCCAGGTCGTGGCCTGAGTCTTCGTTCATCGTCTGCGCCAGGCCAACGTTGGACCGGATCGCCGAGCATAGGAAGTACAGCACCCAGAAGGCTGGGATAATGCGCCGGTCCAGTTTTCTGAAGGCGTGGGAATTAGTCAAGTGGAATTTCTTGTTGAAGGCGTGAGGTAACTCACCGGTAAATTCGTTCAATGTTGGCCACACTGGACTCGCCCGACTCCTCGTCCGATGTTGGCGCGTCGGACGACGCCTGTTGCTGCTCATAGACATCTCCGGTGACGGGACCTTTGTCTGCGCCGGGGGCGGAGTGAGAAGATTCAGTGGACATGCTCTCTAGGGACTTTCTAGAGCACAATTCAAGGAATCTCGACTAATGGTCTAACAGACACGAGCGCTGTCAACCAACGGACTGGCAGTCCAGAGACTCACACCAAGGGACGCTGTGTCTCGGTCAGTATGTGTATCATGATGCACGTTTGCCAGAGCTTTAGCAGCAAGAAAGAACACCGAGAAAACACACCTTCAACAACCACCCCGCGGTCTGCAGTCGGAGGGAAAAAAAAAAAAAAAAAAAAAAAAAAAAGGCGGACCGGGTTGATCTGATAACGCGAAGAGGGGAGAGTCTTGGCGGGAAAAAATTCAAGGAAATGACACTTTCACTTGCTGATATACCAATGCCTTGCCATACGCATGACTCACTTTATTTTCACTCTACCTTATAAAATGAAAAGCAAGAGAGAGAGAGAGAGAAAGCCAAGAGAAAAAGATGTTGGGTGTTGAGTTGCAATCAGAGTCACCGGGAAAAATCCTTCCGATGCTCGGCGGAGCTCAACAGGGTTTCTCTTGACCGAGGATAACCTTTCGCCTGAACGCGCTTGGCCGTGGAGACTCAAGATTCAAGAGGTAGGGAGCTGCATGCATACTGTATGTCCTCGACACGGGTATTCGCGTTATCTACCCCTTGCAGAGATCGCTGTCAGACCGCGTGCTCCCACGCGAGACCCGATCGGAATGGAGGAGCCGAGATAGGATGGTACTGATCTTTATTCCGGTTTGCCTATATAAAGAACTGCCTGAGTATAGTCCACTTATGCACTACTTTGTTTACTCTTTTATCAATCGCCGGTGTCGGAGTCTCGTGGACTCCATATTCTCCAGGGTTACGTACCCTTGGCTGGTCAGTGATTTACCAAAATAAATAGATTGAGAAATATAATTAAATCAAGGTCTTTGTTCTGATTTGTTTTTTATGCCAAGGTAGCAGAACAGAATGAACATTGATCAGTGAGCAGTTGTACCCAGCCGAAACAATACATATCAATAGCACGATTCTACTGACATGGCCTCATGATGCCCCATCAATGCTAATGTCAGCAATATCTCTCGTTGTAATTAATTCCCGAGGCTAAAACACCGACAAGCCGTGTCGGGGGTCAGCAAAACGCCACAACTGCACTTCGCAGGCGATATATCACGGGGAAGCTGCTAGCCCTAAGTCCCAAGACATACACTTCAACCACGGGATTCTTTCTCCCTCATTCTTTCGCACCACATAATCAAGATGCAGCGTGAGCCTGTTTAATCTTGGTATCCACAGAACCATCTCACCGATCCAATACATCTAAGGCTTTAAAGCCCGTCGCGATATCTTGCAACTCAAAGGCCGCTCGTCCGCGCCAAGCACCTCGACCTCGTATTTGCCAGCCAGTTCAACCGCCACAACAGAGCCCGTCGCTTCCAATACGACAGAGACAGTCTGCCATATCTCTCGCTTTTTATCTCACCCCTCTTCTGAGCTGGAGCCGCAACTCGAAGCCTGACGCTATTTAAGACATGACTTCGCTCCGGCGGGGTCGGCGCGAGACCGATAAGCTAAGAACCAGAATCGAGTCAAGCAGAACGTGCTAGATTTTCACTTGACTGTCTCTCGATTTGGCTGTTTCATCACATCCAAAATGCGGTTCTATCTACTATCGCCCCTTCTTCTTTTCCTCCCCACCCTGGCCACCAGCAACCCTCTCACCCCAGAAGGAAAAGAAGGAGAAATGGAAGAAGACGAGCCCCAACTCCAATCCAACACTAGTATAAAACTGACCTCCAACGCCGCCCTCAACGCCCGCGGTCTCTTCGGTCTGGTCGACCGCGCCTACACCTGCTCAACAGGGTACAGCGCATGCGCATACGACTCGACACGCTGCTGTCCCAGCACAGGCCGCTGCTGTGGAAGCGGGTACTGCGCCGAAGGGGCCGAGGTGTGCTGTTCGTCGGGGACGTGTCGCGAGGGCTGGAACTGCTGCGGGAGCGGGAACTGCGCACCCAAGGGTGGGGAGTGCTGTTCGGATGGGTTTTATTGTCGTGCTGGGAAGGAGTGTCGGGTTTGGAGGGGAAGGAAGGTTTGTTGCTTGAAGTCGGGTTGTATTGGGGAGTATGATTCTGCGGAGACGGGGACGGTTACCGGGACGGAGGCTGCGACTGAGACTGAGACTACGACGACGAGGTATCGGAGTTATGAGTATTATTATACTACTATTTACTGGTGAGTTGCAGAATACACAGAAGAAGAAGAGGAGGAGGAAGAGGAAGAAAAGAAACTGACATCTACAGGTCCTACTACTTCTATTACTGGACCACCTCCACCTCAACCACCTACACCATCCGCACCATAACCTCCACCCGCACAACAACCAGCACAATCTGGTCCGTCTACGAAACCGACCGCGCTGACGCAGCATCCTACCTCTCGTCGCGCTCGCGCTCCTACACCTTCTCCGCCCCCTACGCCGCCACCTCCCTAATCAGCTCCACAGACCCCATCACCTTGGGCACCGCCGACAACACTGGCGTCGACGGGTCTGTCCCCACTACACTGCCGACAACGAACCAGGCTGGGGAACTATTCGGCGACGGAACGAGTTCGGCGGCTGAGGTCCCGGCGCATGGTGTTGTGGCTTTGGTCGGGGTTGTGTTGGCGGGAGTTGTGGGTGCTTTGGCTTTTGGGTTGTGAATAGTTGTTGCAAATTACATCTCTTTTGTGCAGAGAAAGTGAGAGAGAATTGAGTATACTAGCTAGGGTTTGCCGTTAGTATTGTCCGTCCGCTATTGGCTAGTTCATGATTCATGGATGAACCGGACACGATGACATCCTAATAGGTTATGGACAATATATAGGAATGGTTTATTCTATCAAGTTCGTGTTCGTAAATCAACTCGACATGCATCTCAGCAACAGCATCTCCATTGCTCTCGGAGCGTATCATCTGCCACCGGACTTGACGATCATCATGTGAGAAGGGATGGGTATAAAACAAGGGAAGAAGAAGAGAAAAAAAAGAGAAGCAACAACATCAAAGCCATAGAAGCATCGAAGCGTAAAAGGCTGTATCAGCACACCTGGGTTGCGCAACCATCCACAGGACGAAGCAGCATTAAAAAACCGAAAACCCAGGGGTTCCACACCAGCAGAACCAGCAAGACACACAAAAACAGAATGCAAGATATTCGTCAAGCCATAGACTCCAGCACAAGCCATCGAGACTGCCGGATCATAAGAAAAGAAGAAAAACAAGAAAAACAAGAGTGTTGGTGGCAGTTCTTGAAGCAGCAACCGTTTTTAGCTGCTGTTGCCAGAAACACTGCCCTTGGGGTGCTCGACGTGAGCGCCCTGGCCGGTCTCCAAGTCCGAGCTGTCGCGGGCGGTTTTGCCGTGCTTCTCGGAGATGTAGCTGGCGCGGCGGTGGTGCTCCTCGGTGTCCTGGTAGTTGATGAGGAGCTCACCGTGCTTGCCGTAGCGGTGGGGTTCGTTGCGCGCGACAGAGACGAGGCTGAAGACGTTGTTCGTCTTGTGGAAGATGGTGTCCATCTCTTCCAGGGAGCGGTAGGCGGTCTCGGGGTAGAAGAAGTAGACGATGGGGAAGATCGCCGCGTTGCTGCTCAGAAAATAGGTGGTTAGTTAATTGCAATGAACCTTTCAAGGAAGGTGATACATACATGACCGCGAAGATGATGTAGGTCTTGTATTTGATCGAGTCAAAAGCAACAGGGGTGATCATGACAACCAAGAAGTTGAAGATCCAGTTGGCCGAAGTCGAGAGAGCGTTGGCGGGAGCACGGATACGCAGGGGAACCTGGTGATTGTCAGCACTGTGGATTCTCTCTTGTTTCGAGGGTAGAAAGGAAATCTTACAATCTCAGCCGGGTACAGCCAGGTCATGCCGAGCCAGCCCCAGGCGAAGAACGTGTTGAAGACAAACAAGAACACGGCGGCCGCGACACCGGGCTTGCTCTGGTGCTCGAAGCTGGTGGTGATGGCCAGAACCGCCATGGAAATAGACATACCGGCGGCACCAATCAACATCAGGGTCCGACGGCCAACCTTCTCAATGATGAAGATGGGAATCAACGATGCCAGGAAGTACTCGGTTCCGTTGCAGGCAGCCATGATGCGGGACATCAGACCGTCCATACCAATAGAACTCTCGTAGATGGTGGCCGCATAGTACGTGATGAGGTTGATACCCGAGATCTGCTGGAACATCTGGTTGACGTAGGCGAGGACGACGCGGTGGAAGTGGCGGTTCTCGTCCATGGTGAACAGGTCGCGGAAGCTGACACTGTTGGCAGCCAGCACGGCATCCTTGATAGCGGCGAACTCCGAGTGGACGTAGGCATCGCTCTCGGGCAAGTCCAAGATGACCGACAGCACTTCCATCGCCTTCTCCTCGCGGCCCTTGAGGATGAGCCACCGCGGCGATTCCGGCAGAGGCAGCACCGTGAGCATGATGATCAGCGCGAAGAGGTTCTGGAAAGCAATGGGGAAGCGCCACGCGACCGAGCTAGGGTCGAGGAAGGAGAAGCCCAGGTCGATCCAGTAACTGATAGTGATGCCACCAGCAATCAAAGAACCCTCCAGCATGACGAGCTTGCCGCGGTGGTGCGACTTGGAACATTCAGACTGCCACACGGGCACGGTCGAAGTGTTCATACCATTGCCGATACCAGTCACAATCCGGCCGACAATCAAGTGCGGCAGAGAGTAGGCACAAGACTGCAGCGTTGCGCCAATGACCATGATGATGGAACCGGTGAAGATGGTCTTGCGACGACCCAGGTAGTTTCCAACCCAGATACAGAACAGGGCACCGAAGAAACAGCCCAGGTTATACGAAGCGGTGGTGATTCCTATTTCAGTCAGCATGGGCGGGTCCAGCGTTGAGATCCAACATAAAACGGTGGTCGTACCTTGAACAGTGGAGCGATAGCTCGCTTCGGCCGCGCTGATGTGTGCCTTTGCGGCCTTGGTGGTATCAATTTCCGGGAATGTGGTGACGAATGAGTTCAAGGTCAACAGACCACCCATGACACCTCTGTTATTATGTTAGTATTCTAGTTCCTCGTCTCATCCCATCCCATAAAATGACATACTGGTCATAACCAAAGAGTCTGTACCACAGAGCATGAGTCAGTCTTGCACGCGAGAAACTTCATATATAGTTTTGAATCCACTTACAAGAAATCAAGACCAGCAATAACACTGATCATGATATTCAGGCCCGTGCCCCGAAGCCCAAAGTAGGGTTGCATGATGGCGAGTTGAGATTGAGCCTCACAAAACTAGCAAGATAAGAGCTGTATGCGATGTGAGCAGGTCCAGTCCTGGACCGATCTAGGAAAAAAAAAAAAAAAAAACCAAGAACGGTACGACAGTTCTCTAGAACCTGAGAATGGAATGGGGAAGGAGGAAGAAAAGTGGACTGAATAGAGAAAGACAATTATCGCAAGAAAAGTCACGCAGTCCGGGGAAACTGCTGGGGGTTTATAAACTCCCAGGCCATCCACGGACGGGGCCAAAAAGAGAGGATCCACCGGCATGAGCAGGAATCGGAGCCAGCGTCAGGACCGAGAGAAAGGATGGAACACGGGTTGCGCTAGAACATAGACCAACAAGGTCACATTGGCGATGCCCCGTTCAAGAGAGACGCAATGACCGGATCGGGAGGAAGAGAGGCACGGGATTCCTCTCCAGGAGCTGGGGAAAGGGCTCCGCTTTCTTAGGATCATCGGCATCTTGTTGGCCGTGTTCTCGGATCGGGTCCACCGGGGTGAAGCGATGGACAAATCGGCCTCTCGTGTTGGATGTAAGAGAAAAGCAGGATTTCGGCTCCCGTTCGGTATTGGGCTCGTACGGTAAAATAACAGTTGCCCCTTCTCCCATGGATGCTTTTTTTTCTCTCCCTTGCGACAAATTCTATGGAGATACATTTTCTGCTTGCGGTGATAGGAAGAAGTCGATGACACATCGATGATGCCCGATGAAACTCGCGTGGGCTCGCATGGACAGAAAAAAAAAGTGGGAATGGGGTGGGTGCGATGGAGTGCGCACAGAACATGGAGTCTCCAGGTTTCCCCCCTCCCCCCGGATTCCTGCTCCATTTTTCTTGTGTCTCCGCTGTGGAGGGCCTCAAGAATCTCTCTGAATGAGCCTGGATTTGTCTGAATTGATTCTGATTTCTACAGCACCACAGAAATTCATCTACGATTCTACACGACCATTCTACCATGGTAATGTCCAGATATCCTTCAGTCGGCACCCCGGGTCGCCAAGCACGCCGTCTGATGGGGGATCGGCCCATCGACGGCCATAGCGACAAACCACAGGGTCGGCTTCTCTCGACCCTCCCTGACGCCTGTGCCCAAGAGAATAAAAGCTTTCTCCCGGGATTTCTTGGCCCGTTGTTTTTTTTTTTGTGCCCGACAGGGCCAGAATCCTTGATTGGCGGCCCCCGTTGCCTGCCTGGGTAACGGGTGATACGCTGGACCCGGCCAGCTATGACATCATCTCAGGATGGACTGCAAATCCTGCGAAACAAGCGAGGTGTGTGCTGTGGATACGCAATCCTTCCCAGCTGACTTTGACAGGAACGTGATCTGTTCTCTTTTTCTCTTTCTCTCTTCCTGCGTTGTATCGAGAATTCTCCGGGTCTCGGTCGGGACCGAATGCTGGGGATCTCCATTGTCGCTCGGGATGCCTGATTCGGAAACCTGCACAGGCCATGCGAGAATATTCTCGATCATCTATATTTATATTTGTTTATTCCTGATTATGAATATTTATTATCTATTAGGTTATGTCAATCAAAGGGAGCGCCCTGGTGGCAATGATCCTGAATGATTACCGTGACAAGTCAACCACTCCCAGGAACCGGCGCCGCGCCAATGTCCCCCCTCTCGATCGAGGGCCGTTTCGCCGGTGGATCCCGACTCAAGCCTGGCCAAGCCGAGAGACATGACATGATCTCGGCCTCGGCATAGCCAAGTGTATGTTTATCGATCCTATTGGTTGTATGCATTGCATGGCATGATACCATCCATCGATGCAATGAGGTTTCATTCTTGCTTTTCGGAGCCTTGGTTTTGGGAGGGTCTGATATCAGGAAGACCTCCAGGCTACGTCACCGTTGCAGATAACCCATCTTTCTACCAGTCTTAAACCCTATTCGACGCTAGAAGATACCCATAAGTGAACTCGCTATCGCGCACCTCATTATGCTATTCCACTATGTATGGACATGTGCTATAGCACAGTCCAGGACACCCCCGCCCTCCCGGAGCCTCCGGATTCAGCAGGGCGTGTCACGGCTCCAGCTCAGTATTACACCTGTCACTCTCACCCCTGGCATTCTAATAAGGTACACATTCCTGGGGCCAGGGCACAAGCCTAGGAAGTTTCTAGAAGATGATATCCAAGGGGTCCGAGAGCCATACATCTAAAACAGAAAAAGAGAAGAAAAAGAAAAAGAAAAAGAAAAAGGACTCAAAATGGTCTGTTTGGGGCTGCATCTGTTCGCATAGAAAGAATATGTACAGCATCTCTCGGCTTTTCTAGAAATGAAATAGTCCCTCCCCGCAAAGTCAATCCTTTCCCGAGTAGTCAAAACCTGCTTTTCTTTGCTTTTTCTGCCCTGGAGACAAATTTAGATTTGCGGCATTTGCTGCTCGATCGGCAGAGCCGATGAAGGGATTCGGGCCGGGAACAAGGCACGCAACGCCACGCGGCCCGTTGTCGCCGTGTCAGACTATGAGGTTCCAGGGGTGGAAAAAGTCACTGTATGAGGTTACTCAACAACAACTATACTATGCCGTGTCTGTTTTCCTTTTTCGCCTGGAGCAACACAATAATAAAACCATATTTTGCCCCATATTTTTCTCTCCATCCTAGCGTCTCTCCCCTCGGTCCACCGGGGCGTTCGAACCCCGGGGGTCGGTGAGCATACTGGAGGTCGGGGAATTATCATTATTCAATCTCACTGGATCTATGATGGTATGTGCGTTGCATGGGACTCATGTCAATTGAAATCGTGAAATTAGAACCTTTTTTTTTTGAAGGGGCAAATTACAGGCCATTCACCCAGGCTGGTATTCATCTCGGTCAGTCCAGGCCATCGTCCATCTCAGAGGACACAACCGGGAAAGCGATGTCCGAGTGACCAGTAGTCACTGCACTTCCCCGGGTCCGAGTTGGTCAAACACGCCCAGCAATCAAGACAAACGTTCCCCGAGTCGAAGATGCCCGTCGCATAGGGGAAAACACAAGAGGGTAGGCGCATAGTATCAGTCATCGTTTATCGTTCGGGTTTCCCATAAGGGTAACTCCAACGACAACCAACGCCCGACAGACATTGCACCCAAATCGAGACAGCATGATGATCCTCACCTCACCACTGCAAACGTCTCTCATTGTCATCGTCAACACATCTCCCCCTTTTTTTCGGGTTTTTGTTTCAGTGTCTGCTCGATCCTTTTTTTCCACCACCGCTGGTACTCATCAACATCCCCTTTTTGGGGGTTATTTTCAGTGTCTCGGTCGAACGTCTTTCACCAAAGTTGGTCACGGAGCTGCTCATTCAACTTGTCCTCCCAACCTTCCGCAGCACCGGTGGCCGCGCCGCTCTGTTCTCCAAAGCCCGGAGGAGCCTGGGGCTGGTTTCCCTGGGAAGAACCCCAGTGGTCATCGGCCTGGTAGTTCTGGGTGTCATGGGCTTGGATGTTGTCCCCGGGAAATGCGGCAGCTGAAGACTCACCGGCTTGAGGGCAACGACGAACGGTGTGACCCACTATATAACTATGAGTAGGCTAGCTGATTGGAGAGGGGAGAAATCAACTCACTCTGGCCACACCGGTTGCATTGGACCTTGGACCAGTTCTTGGGTTCAGGACACTCACGAGCCATATGGCCGGCTGGAGATGACGATGGTTAGTTTCTATCTCAAGCTACATTCTCGAGAAGGGTGGAAGGGATGATCACATACGTCGGTCACAGTTGCGGCAGGTCATGGAAGAAGCATCGCGTGACTGATCACAATCGCGGGCGATATGGCCCTCCTGCCTACAGTCGTGTTAACATGGAAGTGCTCAACATTCTCAATGACCCTTATTTTTACCCGCAGTTACGGCAGGCGCGAGGGCTGCCGCTACCACTCTGAGGGCAGTCCTTGGCGAAGTGACCCACTGGAAACCGTCAGCACACATATCAACCGAGAGAAGGGCGTTCACGAAACCAGCGTACTTTGGTTGCACTTGCGGCACTCCACGTTCTCCGCAGAGCGAGACTCGGTGCAGTCCGCTGCAATATGATCCTCGGAACTAAACGCAGTCAGTGGCCAGGCCAAGGCAATGTAGAAAAATGGACACATACCCGCAGTTGCGGCATCCCCGCTTGCTGCGACGCTTCTCCTTGCAATCCCGGATACGATGACCAATGAGGCCGCAGTTGCTGCATTTGATTTCGAAACGATCGATCACCTCGGCACGCTCTTGCTGGCAGTGGCGAGAAATATGACCCAGGTCTAGAAACGCATATTTAGCAGCTTGTCACTCCAACACATTTCTCGAGGGAAGAGACTCACCGCCACAGTTCATGCACTTGGGGATCATACGGTCATAGGGCAGACCTGCATCGTCCAGACGGTTGAGGTTGTCTTCCGCATCTCGGGGCCAGCGAGGGCCTAGGTTGAGGCGGTTGGGTGTAGGCTCGTAAAAGAAACCCACCATGTAGGTGCGGTCAAGCTTTCCCTGAAGATCGATCAAGGTCATAGACCTCTCGACTTCCCTCTCCTATAGATAAGAATCAGTATCAAGTGTGTCTTGGTTGCCCAGTAAAGATAGGTTATAGGCCACTCACCAGGCCAATGAGATAGATGTTGAAGTTCTCTGCCCGCATTCTCTTTTCGATGTCCACGAAAGTCGCCTCGGGTTTAGCCTTGCTGTAGATTTTGAAGCCCTGGGAGCTCAGTTAGTGGGACTGGAAGGAAACGAACAGGTGCATATCCAAGCATTACATCACGGAAATCGTCCAAGTCTCGCTCGTCACTGGCCTTCTTCATCATAGCCCAGGCGTCCTCGGGGGTCATGACCGCAATATCGCTCAAGTCGAACTTGCGGTTTTCCTTGCAGTCGATGGTCTTGTGGCCTGTTGTGCATCCATGTTAGCCCCAGGCTCCGACCCGGCACGCCAAAATAAAAACTAGGAAACACTGACCTTCAGCCTTGCAGTTCTTGCACACATCCGGCTGGCGTTGAGGACACGCAGCAGCAGGGTGACCTTCCTTGTTACACAACCGACAAGTTCCCTTGAAAACCCGCGGCTTGGTGCATTCAGCCTTGTTGTGGCTGGATTCCGAACCAATTCCACATTAGCATGGTATCATATATTTGATTGTTGCTGGTCATCAACTCACCCTTCTTCTCCACAGTTGTAGCAAGCCCGGTCTCTGGCAGACAGGGGGCATTCGGCCTTGGTATGGCTGTATGAAGTATATATTAGCATGACTTGGGGAGTTCCGATGATGATATATGACAACTGACCCTTCTTGACCACAGACGTAGCATTCCATATCCTTGCGAGGCAGAGGGCAGTCGGCCTTGGCGTGTCTGTATTCACCTGACATGAGTATGATCGAGATTGAGCCGATTTGAGGAGGACAGGAAATTGGAGTTACCCCTCTTCGCCGCAGTTGAAGCAAGCCTGAGACTTGGGAGGGTTGAGGCAGTTGCGAGCAAAATGACCCGACTCGCCACAGCTTGGATCTCCCAGTCAGCGAAGAAATATATTTGGGTGTGGTTTTGTCAAGACTTACTTGCGGCAAGAAAAATCATCTCCACGAGAATCAGAGACCGAAAAAAACTGGTCGTGGTCACTGGACGCACGGGGATTGGAGTTTTCATCTGTGTCAATGGTCAATTGTCAGAGCTTTCTAGTCATGGACAAGGCGGAGGACTGGCAGGATGGTAGCCCATCTTATACTCACTTTCTTCCGAGTGGCCGGAAACAGGAGTGACACTGGACTGCCAGAAAGCAGGAGCGGTGCTGGCCTCCACGTCGAATTCGCCGGACGCCATGACGACGAAGATCCTGTCGACCTCGTTGCTTTCAGTGAAATTATTGCTGCAGGAGTTAGTCTCATGTAGAAACAAAGCAAGTCAAGGACATTCCGTTAACAAAGTTATGTGTATAACCATGAAGAAATTCAAACGGTTTGAGCATACGAGGGAGCTTAATGGTAAGCCCTCAGGCCCCAGGAAAAGCCGGGGCCCATTCCTCATGCTCCATGTTGATGAAACAGCCAGTGGATAAAAAAGGAATGGGAGAAACGAATTCAAAATGGTGGGGTGGATGGGGACAGCAGTAGAGGTTTTTTTTTCAAAATTGTTGTGAAGCTTCAAGGCAAGTTGGACGGGATGGCAGAAGGTCACTTACCAGCTCGTGAATTGGGCGGTGAGGACGACGATAGAAGATGAGGATACCGGCAGAAGATAAAGCCGGAGCGGAAGTTTGTCGAAGAAGATAGAAAATTGAAGGGGAACGGTGGATGGTGGGGTGGGAGAGGAAGAGGGTGGTGGAGAGAAGTGAGCTGGATGAATCCTTTTTAGGCAACGCAACGCAACGCAGTCGGGATATTGTAGGCCATGACGCGAATTTGAATTGAAGGGTAAACGCTTGAACAGTTGAAAAGGAATAGTAGATCGCTTGCCTATAACTTTTTTTTTTTTGTTGTTGATATAGAGAAATCAAGCCTCTATGCCTTGGGTCTTTCCTGACTGCAATGCCATGCCCTAAGCTATTGGTGATACAAATTACACATCGAGTCTTCCGAGACATAGAGAAAGCACAGCTGTGTAATGTAAAGTAGGGTTTGGTAGGTGTGTTGCCATAGTAGTAAACATACTATATGCCAGCTTGGGTGTCTGGGTAGATAGGGACCAGGAATCTGCCCTTTATCCTTCCAGAAGGCACGGTACCACCCAAGAGAACTTTAGCTAAGCTGTTCTAGTGGTTGCAGCACTGGAAAAAACAATTAACTTGCTGCAAGGAAACAGCATGAAAGCATTGATGTTAACTAATTGAACAACTGTAGAGATACACATTTCACAGCACCTGAGACAACATGGCCAGGGTCCAAGACACACGCTGCAATTGCAAGCCCATAGTTTCATTCCAATTATCTGAAAAACCTGCCCAGCAGGCCACCTGCAAGATTGTTCACAATCCCACCACCCAGCGCGGTGTTGGCATAGGTTGAGGCCTGGCTGAATTTATCACAGCGAGAGAATGCCACAGTGTTGGTGATGGTCAAGATAAGGGCAATAGCTAATATAACATGTTAGTCATGGGCAGACACAAAGAGATAGGGGAACTCCCAAGCTACCACAAGGCCTGGGAAACGATATAACTCACCAACGAGACTGAGCCAGATCACGCCGACCAACCGCACAATGGCCAGGATCGCAAGGCCCACCCACAGAGCCGGAGTCAGGTACATGCTGAGCCAGAAGAACCGCTTATCGGTGGCACTGATGGTGCGAACATTGGGGTCAGACGACTCGAAGACCCATTGCGAGTCGCCGCTGCCCGTGTTGACTTCGTTCCACCATCGCAGACCTACTAGTCGGCGACCAGCAATATTCTTCAAGTAATAAAAGTCGGCAGAGAGGAGGAGGAGTGTCAGGATGAAGACGAGAATACTGATTGGATCTGTTAGTTCAAGGAAGCCAATAGCCAGCGGCCTAGCATTGGAAGGGATCATACAAGTCATCAATGAATAGGACACCAAACAAGTACATCAGAAGAGCCCCTGGATATGGAATTAGCCTATGGTGTATATTTCGGCGCCATTGCGCCGAGGGCAGCACTAACCAATGCGGATGCCTAAGAAGACAAGTAGGGTGATCGGGTGGGCACTGAGGCGCCAGTTGAGGTCTCCTTGATGATCTCTCTCCATGATGATCAGACCAGACAGCCAATGGATCTAGAGCTTTGAAAAATGCCCACAACCAACGGGATCCAGCTGGTCCAGTGTAGCAGAGAATCGGTTGTTGACAGGCGCTGATCGCCATGTGTCCAGAAACGCGGTTTAGGCGGTGGGGAGTGGCAGAATAATTGCATTGCGGGCCTGGTGACGAAGGCAGATATTCATAGTATTAATGTGAGCGAAGACTACTGAGTGCTTCGTGATAGATTTTACCTGCTTTAAGATACTGGATGACCAGAACAAAGGTGACCAACAAACCGCAAACATACATGGAGAGAGTATAAATAGTCTCAATTCCCAATCAAACACATCGAAATGATGGCATCTATTTCAAATACTAAGCTACGATATATTTGTATATTATCAATGGCTCAGATTATCCAGGATATCACAAAGGCCCAACTATACAAGTATCCATGTATAGACCAGGTGGGTAGGGCACCGGGGCAAGTGGGGATGCCAAGCTCCCATCAGCAATAGCCGACTAAATCGGCATCTTCAAACCCGGAGATAAAACCAGTCCCTTTCCATTCCAATCCACTCCAAAGGGCAAGACATGATCTTGTGCATGTTGATATCAATACACCACAACCAACCATGGCTGCCCGCAACACCCTCCGCCGTTCCTTTCTCTACGGTGAGCTTCCTGAATATCCTCGCATTTTCCCCGCATCGCGATCTTCCGAGCTGCTTGATCAATTGTCCGGAGCTAACACTAGAGTCTCATAAGTTCCCGGGTCCTCCCAGCGCTTCCTAGACAAGTCGCGCTCGCTGACCGCCGATTGCGTCGCCTATGACCTGGAAGACAGCGTCACTCCGCACATGAAGGCGGAGGCGCGCTCCCCTCGTGCGGAGAGCTATCGACCAGCCCGCGCCATCGGGGATCCGGGAACGGGCAGTGCGAATTAACTCAGTGGACAGTGGGCTGGCACTAGGCGATCTAACCGAAGTAGTGAGTGTGGCCATGCGAATTAAATAGATCCCGAGAATCACGGAATGAACTGTGGGACTGACATTTTCTCTCTTCTACCCCGTTTCCAAAGCTCCAATCTCCCAACCTGACAACAATCGCCATTCCCAAAGTCAATTCCGCGTCCGACGTGACATTCGTCACGGACGTGGTGAACCACACCCTAGCCCAGCAACAACAACAATCCTCCTCAGGGCCCAGCACCCGCCCCCCAATATCCCTGATCGCACTCATCGAGACCGCCAAGTCGCTCACCAACCTAACCGAGATCTGCAAGGCTTCGCCCCTCCTCCAGGGACTGGTTTTCGCAGCCGAAGACTTCGCGCTAGACCTCAGCATCACGCGCACGCCCTCGCTGACCGAGTTCCTATTTGCGCGCTCGGCGATCGCCACGGCCGCGCGCGCGGCGAACCTGCCGTCGACAATCGACCTCGTCTGCACGGCGTACAAGTCCGACAAGGCAGACGGGTCGCCGCCCGCGGCGCTGGAGGAGGAGTGTCGCGATGGGCGCCGGCTGGGGTTCAATGGGAAGCAGTGTATTCATCCGTCGCAGGCCAAGACGGCGGATGCCATCTTCGGACCGCAGGCGGAGGAGACGCTGTGGGCGATGCGCGTGGTGATTGCTGATGAGAAGGCTGCGGCTGCGGGGCGCGGCGCGTGGACACTGGATGGGAAGATGATTGATGTGCCTGTGGCGCAGAAGGCGAGGGCTATTGTGAAAAAGGCGGAGGCTTGTGGGGTGGATGTTGCTGCATTGCGGGAGCAGTGGCAGCACCAGGAGCCGGAGTAGATGACTGGTACATCATGTCCGTGTATATGCTTCATTAATTTATCGATCTCACTGTGTCTACTTCTTGGTTAGGGTCGATAGTCGATAGGACATAGGTTACCTAGCATTACCTAGCATATCTTGAAATCTGTGTCTAATTGGGCTTGAAAGTTGGTGAGAAATCTAGATGTCTTCATTGTATAAGTGGTACGGGTGGTGATCGAGTCCCATCGACGTTCAGAGCCTCGAGTGAACTATATCACACCGGGTCATCGATCCTTGGTCTCGAGATCCTCGCGCTTGAGCAGTTGGATCTTGCCCATCGCCAGGGCAGGAGGCTCTCCGTCAGCGTCAGCCCCCGAAATCTCATTTGCTATGCTGTGGGCAAGTGATTTGTCATAGCTGGTGGGATCAATTCCAAGGATCCCGCCAACGTAGCCACCTCGCTCGCCGGGCACGCTGAATTCCCGGAACAGGTACCGCCATTCGTTGAGCCAAGCTTTGACGGCCTTTCCGATCTTATCCTTGCCGTTCTTCGAATGATGGCCAGTGCCGGTAATAGCGTAGACGACCCGAAGACCCTCCCGCGCATGCTTGAGAAGGATCTTCTCCAGATATTCGATGGCTTCTTCGGGGTGGAGACCGTGGAGATCGACGTAGAGTTCCTCGGAGGAGTTGTCAAGGCCTGCCTGGTGCAGATGTTGATTGCGCTCTTCGTACAGCTGGCGTGCAGCTTCTCGATGACACCTGCGCATTGCATCATTCTCGGCCTGACCTCGCAGCGATAACGCTTTGGCAGCCCGGGCGTCGTTGCGGTTCCATGCTTGAGCAGCACTGTTGGATAGCGTAAGCCAGGTACTGGGGCACGGGGGCTATCAGAAGACTTACCTCTGCAAAAACTTGTTCCGCACAGTTCCATGCCGAATTGCCTCGGTGCGGTATTTGATGTATTGTTGGTTTGCCCGCGCACCAGTCTCAAGCCAAGGGATATTTTGCGGGCCCGGGATCGACATGGCTGCCGCGCTGTTCTCGCGGCTCTTGTTCTCCTTGTTCTTGGATGTGGATTTGCCCTTTCCAGGAGCAGGTGATGGAGTCATCCGAACTACATCTGCCAGGGACGAAGGAATGTTTTCCCTGCTCGAATTCGCCTCCTTGTTATTGTGGCCACCGCGTTTCCCGTGATGCTTCTTCCCGGCATTTCTCGCACTCACGGCGGCAAGGGTAGGAAAAGCATCTGGATCATCTACAGAGAGCGCAGTAGGGTTCAATTCTCGATTCTGGTGGCGGCTGGTCGGACGGGAATGAGGACGCCCAAGGGGCGTCCCGCTGCCGTTTCGTTTACCCATTCCGGGATGGAGTCCTGGAGGGGCGTTTTTGTTTCCTTGAAAACCACCCAGGTGGGCAGGATACCGGCCCATATATTGATTTGCCCACTGGTCTCCAACTCCGCCAGCGGATGATTGCAACGGCGGAAAAGCATCAGCGGCACTGTCTAATTGAAATGCAGAGCCGGTCGGAGGCGAAGTCGGCCGGCTGTCTGTGACACTAATGTTGGAAATGAGTGCGGACGGGTCATGCGAAAAAGGACAGCCGTCGCCGGCCAGGCAGTTGCCCATAACCCAATACCTTTTGACACCTATTAGAAAACCAAGGTCGATTTTAAGATTGGAAAATTCAAACAACTTACTTGCACACATGGCTCGTCAAGTCATGGCTGAAGCGACAGTCTGCACGCAGGCATTGCCCGGTGGACAGCCAATATTTACACACCACCGGGCTGCGATTTTGGCCCGACGGTGTGACTGGACGGACTTGCTCCATCGCCATGGATTTGCCAACAACAACACGACCATCGTCGGACTGTTTTGAGAAGATATCCGCCTCCTGATCCTGCGAGAGGGCAGCGATGGTGGCACCGAGGTCGTAGCTATTCGCTTCCAGAGCTGCCTCGATATCATCATTCGAGCGTTTGTCACCCAGCACAGTGCGCAATATGTCATGTGGGCTCATGTCGGGAACAAATTCAGTTGCCGTAGCACTCAGAGCGGCGGGCCCAACCAGACCACTGGATGAGGTAGTGCTGTTGGCATCGTCCGCCACCAGCCAGTCGACATTGTTATCGCCTCCCAGGTCCCCATAATAATCAGACACGTGGCTTTGATCTGAGAATTCATATGCATTTAGACTCGGTGAGTGAGGAATGGGCTGTGCGAAAGCGAGCCGGGGCGATGGGCGGGGGGAGGTGAACGGGGAGACGGTGGAGGAAAGCGGAGGTCGGGAGAATGCCCCGCGCGAGCTCTGCATCCACGACGTACTCCCGGGACTCGTGCCCAGATTCGAATGGGGCGAGAGAGGAGTCGACGAACGGGCCATTTGCCATGGTGCAGGTGATGAGCGACGGATCACAGTGTGCCGGGTTGGGAGAGGCGACGAATCTGGAAGGTTGCGGTTACGATGTCGCCAGAGGATGTCCAACACGGCGTTCTCCAAAGACGAGCCCGATAGAGAGGAGTTTGCGCGCAAAAAATCCTCTACCTTCTCGACCTGCTCTTCCTCATCCAGGGCCTGATCCTGGAGAATATGCAGACATTTCTCGAGAAGCTCTTCAGAGACCATGGTGTCATGCGGAGATGTAATCCGCGCGGTGGGAAAGGGAGTTGGCTGTGGAGGGGAGCGAGAGAAGCGTCGGCAGTAGGAATGTACTAGAATCAGACGGTGACCAAAGTTATGCTTAAATGAAGTGGACGCGATGAGTGATCAAAGTCCCCGATCCATTATCTTGAGATGATCAGTTTGGAGTTGGGCCCCAAGATGAGGTTGACAAGGGGGCGTGTTCACGCTTACCTGAGGGGTGCAAGGAGATAAGAGGCCAGAGAAGTCGAGAGGATCATATCGTATTTCGACATCGACCCACTGATCGACTGTTGACTGAGAAGGAGCCAAGGGGGGATTGGAGTGGACGGGCGATGTGAGACGCAAACAAAGGAGGGGGAGGGCGGAGACGGGGATCAACATGGACGGTGGATCTGCGAGTCTATCTGATGCGAAGCGCTGTAAATATATATTTTTCTTTTCCTTTCTTTCCTTTGCTTTTTCTCCGTTTTCTTTTCATTTTCCTTTTTTTAACACCCAATCAGAAGAATAGAATAGAATAGAATTCATTTTGGTTATGATAACATCTGCGCCCTATACCCCCGATCTATGGAGCCGTGGACCGGGGATTCTGCAGGATTCGGGTGCCTTGACAGTCTTGACAGTGATCTCCGTGCACGAAAAGAAGCCCTGCTATATTCATTCAACAAATACATCAGTATACTTTCGTATTCTGTGCTTGGCATCTTCTTTGTTTGCTGTCCCAGTTTCCCTCTTATGGACTATGTATGGCCTATCGAAACGAGTTCCCAAGTCCGATCTTGAGATGTACCACAAAATAACAAAAGAAGTATTACGGGCGATGGCGATTGGAGTTGACACTGAATTGCATTCTTTGGTTATTAATTTATGGTGAGAATAACATAGTTCTGGGGGAATCTATACTTGGTGGCCAGTTGGCATAGATTGACATGGCCCAACAGAGATAAATGAATGAGTAATTGTAAGAACAGCTACCTTCAAGTACATTTCTAGGTAATTATCTCAATACTCGATCAATATCCAAGGATATCCAAGGCTATTCAAAATACATCGAGTACATCGGATCGGGCCCAACAGGATTTAGCTCCGACCCGCTGACTGTGCAGAGTGAACACCCCCGGCGCTTGACCAAGTTCTCTCGGAATTCCTCTGATGCCTCGTGTCCAAGCCCCCATGGCCTTTTCACGCCCTCATTGATGGTCTCCCTTAGACCCCTTGTTCTTCTACGGTCTGGGATTGCCCTATTCCCGCATCTTGACTCCACGATCGTCGCTCCTGAAACTCCCCCGGACCCGACCCTTCCCGTCCCAAAGAATCATTAATCGCCTCCCGCCAATGCCCGCAGACTACCAATCTACGGCACGGGCATTGGCTCTGTCAACATCACCTCAACCATTATCTCCGTCTCCCGACAGCGATGTTCATCCGCTCTGGAGTCGACCCGGAGGTCGGAACTCCGTCCGCTGGGCTGGCGGACAGGCGGCCACCCTTCGTAACCAGATGGTCGATCGAGGAGCTGCACTGTCGCGCCGCATAAATGGCGTGTGGGAGAAGCTGAGTCTACTTCAGAAGATTGGCGCCGTCATCGCGTCCTTGGCGTTGGGTGCGTTAGGTCTCGCGTTTATGATCCTTACCGGGAAGATCTTTGTATGGTTGGGCCCGGTCGCAGAGAAATGGGAGAAATCGGGTTTGGTCGCCTTGATCCTATGGATCTGTATCTTTCTCGTCTCATTCCCCCCTCTCGTGGGATGGTCGACGCTGGGAACTATGTGTGGATTCATCTTTGGAGTGTGGAAGGGGTAAGCAGGCATTTCACCAAGTACATGGATAGTAGGGCAAATTGCTAATCCGTGATTTTCTTATAGATGGTTGATCTACGCCACGGCAACCGTGCTGGGATCGACATGTTCGTTTATTGTCTCGCGGACGATTCTGTCCAGCTTCGTGAACCGTCTGATGGAGCGCGATAAGCGATTCGCCGCGCTGGCCTTGACTCTGAAATATGATGGGCTTAAGCTTCTATGCATGATTCGCCTGTGTCCGCTGCCCTACTCCATCTGCAACGGTGCTGTGTCTACATTCCCCACGGTGCAGCCTCTGATGTACGGGCTCGCGACGGCCATCATCTCTCCCAAGTTACTGGTTCCTGCGTTTATCGGCAGCCGAGTGCGTCTTCTCTCCGAGAAGGGCGAGGAGATGAGTGCGGCCTCCAAAGCCGTGAATATCTGCAGCATCATCATTACGGTCGGCATTGGGATCTTTACCGGATGGTATATATATCAAAGGTTCGTGGAATACATTGCTCTCCCTTCTTTGGTCCTGTTGCTGACTTCTGATGGTTTCTCGTTGATAGGACTTTGGCCCGCGCCAAAGAACTTGAGGCTAAAGAACGCGCTGAAATCCGGCAATCTCTCCAGGATGATCATGCTGCGGGCCGCCTGCATGGCGGGTTCTCGGAGGATCCAGATGTCAATGCGGCGGCCTTTTCGCTTGCGCAGGACGAGGAGGCGGGTCTTGGGTTCAATGACTTGGATGATAATGTTGATCTGGCATTGGACGACAGCGATAGTGACCGCGGTCGGGGGAAGAACAACCGAAGGTCATACCATGATGAGTTCACGGATAATGACTCGGATGTGTTTCCAGCCGATGGAGAAGAAGCGTATGGGCTGCACCGGTCCCGGACTGGTCTTTGAGCTGGACTGCGATGGTCAGCCTCTTCATTGTAGAATGAAATGAATGGAAGCTATTCAACAAAACAATAAACCCATGGATGCCATTCATTGTGTAAATCCCATCAATAGAGTCTGCGGAAGTCGAGTTGCTCGGCAGTCGATGAGGCGGACTGAGAAATACGCCCCACTCCGACGACTCGAGGTCCTCGGGTTTTCTACTTCTCCAACTCACCTTCGTCTATTCAGATCGAATGTCACAGGGCTCACATTGACTTCACCCAGCAATTTGATGGCCAGCCCTAGATCAGGTCTTCTTCGCTAGGGAGATTGTGGGAAGGGGTCGTGGACTTGATGTATGTGAACCTCCACTTTCGCTCCTCGACGGAACTATCATTCTGCACCCTCCCCGGCTCTCTGCCATGATCACTGTATACAGTTCCTAATCCTGATTCAGACAGTTCATCCATTCATTCATTTCTGCCGGTGCATGTCTAGCTGGCTCATCTCAGATAGCGGCACCGGCTACACCCCGGATCGAGGTCTGAACATCTGATATTCACACAATCTTCCGAGACTCGGGGCATCGACCTGGATCCAAGAATATCTTGTGGCTGGAAGAATTGAGTCTATTCTTTCTCTTTGACCAAGCTTCCCACAGTCGCGTGAAAACAAAGAAACAAAAAACTGCAAATACTCGTGCCAACATGGAGGCTGCGGCATCTGTGGGAATTCAGACTTTGGCTGGCATTCCTCCGGGCCAAGGCCCATACACCAACCAACTTTTTATTAATGGGGGAACAACTTTAGGACAAGAACATGTGCTACCTCGATCAGTTGAGCCACTAGAGCCACCTGTGAAAAGACCTCGCACCTCCAACAGTGACCTGGGCCAAGCCTCGACATCGATTCCCTTTCAGTCACAGCAATTGTTCGAGGCCCCCGATGCTGTGCCACATACATCGATAATCAATGGTGGGCGAGGGATCAATGGCTTGCTTGAAAGTGGAAGCAGCAGTACTCCGAACGAGTCGACGACCTTAACCTCGATCTCGACCTCATTGAAATCTTCATCTGAGAACAGGGAGTCCACATCACCTCCTACCACTCCTGCACATTCTCTCTCGACACCATCATTTACCGTGGGAGTGAATGTCCTGCAAAGCGGCAAGGTCGATTTATCGAAATGCCGGCCTCGGTCTTCCATCCCATCCAAATTGTCTCCTGCTGTCTATGGTCAGCAATGTGTTGAGGCGGCATATGCATCCCGACTGAATCCTTACGCGCTCCATCGAAAGGAGCAAGAGGCGCTGCAAGACCACCTCTGCCATATGCACGTCACGCTATACCTGAACATCCGAAATGGAATCTTGCGGCTCTGGACGCGAAATCCAATGGTAAGCGTCAGCAGAGAAGAGGCTCTGGGCTGTACCAAGGACTACCGATGGATGAACCTCGCATCTTTTGCCTATGACTGGCTTGCGCGGCACGGATATATCAATTTCGGCTGCATCGAGGTGCCCATGCCTCTGGTAGTCCCCAAGCGCGGTAGAAGGAAGGAGGGTCCAGTCATTGTCGTTGTTGGAGCTGGTGTGGCAGGTCTTGGTTGTGCGCGGCAGTTGGAGGGCCTTTTTCGTCATTATCGAGACGCAGAAACCTCTCCGCGTGTAGTCGTGGTGGAAGGACGCCGACGGATCGGTGGGCGAGTTTATTCACACCCTTTGCAGAGCCTCGAGTCAGAAGACCTGCCCTCGGGACTTGTCCCCAAAGCGGAGATGGGAGCACAGATTATTGTGGGCTTTGACCATGGCAATCCCCTGGATCAGATTGTTCGCGGCCAGCTCGCGCTTCATTACCACCTGCTACGTGACATTTCGACCATCTACGACACTGACGGATCCCCGGTGAATGAGGTTCGAGATGCGATGGACGAGAAGCTCTACAACGATGTTCTTGACCGCTCCGGGTTTTACCGCCACAATGCTGTCATTACTCCCACTGCTGGAGGCGATCGTGAAATGATTGATGAGGGGCGCGAGTCGACAGTGAATGATGGTCTCACTGTACGACAGTACGAAGACGCGCGAGCGGCAGGAACTATTGATCGTTTAGTCCCCACTAAGCGAGTTCGTCGGGGAGTAGGGCACAAGACCGCAGAGATTCAGCCCGTCAGCGATATGGCAGCCGACCTTGCGGGACCCTCGAAACAGCACCCAGCAGCTTTGGCCAGCCAAGCCACAGGATGGCCCCTGAATCCGGGATATTCGGCTGACGACACCATCGACTTGAACCACGTCGCCAATGCTTCCCCCAAGCAAACCCTGGGCGCTGTGATGGATGAGGGAGTGAAGCAATACCAGCGCATGCTCCCTCTCACTCCGAGAGATATGCGGTTGATCAACTGGCATTTCGCAAACCTGGAGTATGCAAACGCGACCAATATTGATAAGCTCAGCCTTTCCGGATGGGACCAGGATCTGGGGAATGAGTTCGAGGGAGAGCACTCGCAAGTCATCGGTGGTTATCAGCAGCTACCATATGGACTGTACATGCTGCCCACAAAGCTGGATGTCCGTACTAACAAGATTGTGTCGACCATTTCCTACGAATCGTCTGAGGCCAGCAGTCGCAAGGCGACGGTCCACTGCGAGGATGGCGAGAAATTCATGGCGGACCACATTGTGTTCACGGGATCTCTCGGTACCTTGAAGCACCAAACGATTCAATTTGATCCCCCTCTTCCTGAGTGGAAGCGTGGAGCCATCGATCGGCTGGGATTTGGGATTATGAACAAGGTGATCCTGGTTTTCGAGGAGCCCTTCTGGGATACTGAACGGGATATGTTCGGCCTCCTTCGGGAGCCGACAACGCGTAACAGCATGGTCCAAGAAGACTACGCGGCAAACCGTGGCCGGTTTTATTTGTTCTGGAACTGCATCAAGACGACTGGACTCCCGGTTCTGATCGCCCTTATGGCTGGTGACGCAGCTCACCAAGCAGAGACCATGCCAGACGCTGAGATCGTTTCAGAGGTCACCGGCCAGTTGCGAAATGTCTTCAAACACGCCCTTGTCCCTGACCCACTTGAGACTATCATCAGCAGATGGGGCTCAGACCGGTTCACGCGCGGTAGCTATTCCTATGTGGCCGCCGCCACGCTTCCCGAAGACTACGATCTCATGGCTCGATCTATCGGCAACTTGCACTTTGCAGGAGAAGCCACCTGCGGCACCCACCCGGCCACCGTCCATGGAGCCTACCTGTCCGGACTTCGTGCCGCTTCAGAGGTAATCGAGTCTGTCACTGGACCGATTGAAATTCCGGAACCCCTGGTACCAGAGAAACCAAACGGCAGTCAAGCCGAAACACCTAACGACACGATCACAGCCGGGCAGAAGAGAAAGGATATCTCTACCAGGGCAGTATCAACCCCGAACCAGAACATCACTACCCTCATCACCCCGGCCACCAGCAACAGAAAGCCTAAGCCTCTGTTCTCCACTACACCAGCCACCACCACCACCACCAACAACGCACCCATGCCGCCGACATCGACGGCAAAATCCCGTCGCGACACCTACGACCAAGCACTCTGGACCGCCATCTACGCTGAGCTCGGCCCTTCACCACCCCGCCCTGCCAAAGCCGCCCTCAATCCGTTCCTCCTGTACCAGAAGGACTACTGGACCAAATGCCGCACGCAGTGCGACGACGCGCGCCGCGCCGCCACGGGAACCGAAACGGCCAAAGCCGCCCGCGACGAGATCCGCCACGCGCTCGGCCAGATGTGGCGCAATGCCCCGCCTGCCGAGAAGCAGCCGTATCTCGACCAAATCGAGGTCCGGCGTCGTGACAATGCTACTGCCTTGGAGGCGTGGAAACTGGCTGCTGCCGACTGGGAGCACAGGACGTTCGAGGTTAAGGATCGCTGGTGTGCTGCCAATCCCTTTGAGCAGTGGGATGTTCCCGAGGGCTCGGTCTTGCCACAATGAGGGTTTGCTTTTCTCGGGCGCATTTGTTCCTGGATGCGCTGGATTTCCGGTGTGGAGACGGAGGCTTTTATGGGGGAGGGAGTTGACTGGCGGGGCTTTTTTTTCTACTCTGCTTTGTATTATGCAGCGAGTTTGTTTCTTCTTTTTCTTTTTCTGATACGTCGAAATGCAATGATATCCATCGGGGGTTCTTCAAACTTAGCCACAGTATTTATTTCGACATAATGTGAATATGAAGCGAGAGATGACCCAGAGCACCTCGCTTGAGCTTTGGATGCCAAGGGCGAAGAAAACTTGCATGGGAAATCGCTTCTATTTCTATCTCTATGGGCCACAATCCAATCCATCAGCAAAAACAGCGAGGTAGATATAAAAGGCCGTCTTGACGCCCAAATAGGAAATATAAAAAGGATAAGAAGCAGAGGCAAAAAGAAAAAGGGAGGCAGGGAAATAAAGCCCATCGTCCATCACAATGTATAAAATATGCACGGGGAATTGACATTAGACAACGCAGAAACCAAGACAGAGTCTAAAAAAGCACAAGCATCCTCATTGATACACCAAGCGATGATCACTGATCAATCATAAGAAGAGAAGAGAAAGAAGACGGATTTAGGGTATTAAAGCAGCGGGTTGGTCTTGTACTCGGCGGTAGCACCCTTAGGGTCTTTGGTGACTCCGCCATTGACTTCCTGCGCGGCGGGTTGAATGGTGGAGCGCTCCACGGAGGCAGCGGGCTGCTGGTCTTCGGGGGTTTCGGCTTCGGAAACGAACTTCTCGGCTTCGAGAGCGGCGATACAGCCAGATCCTGTGAAAAAAAAAATGTTAGATCAATTTTGGTTTGTGGGAATAAGCAGCAAAACAGAAAGAAAGAACATACCGGCACTGGTGATGGCCTGACGGTACCGCTTGTCCTGCACGTCACCGCAGGCAAATACACCGGGCACGCTGGTGTAGCTAGTACCGGGCTTGGTGATGATGTAGCCGTCCTCGTCGAGGTCGACCTGGCCCTTGACCAGGGCGTTGGCAGGGTCGTGACCGACGGCGTAGAACAGACCGTTGGCGTCGACGACTTCCTCGTTGCCGGAGTTGGTGTCCTTGACGCGGAGGTGGGTCATGAGGCCATTAGGCTTTTGCTCGCCAAGGACCTCGGTGGCAACAGTGTTAAAGCGGACAGTGCACTTGGGGTGGGCGAGTAGGCGGTTGGCCATGGCCTTGCTGGCACGGAGCTTGTCGCGGCGGACAAGCACGGTGACGCTGCTGCCGTACTTGGCCAGGAACATGGCCTCCTCGGCGGCAGAGTCTCCACCACCGATCACGTACAGCGGCTTGTTCCGGAAGATGGGCACAGCACCATCGCAAACGGCGCAAGCGCTGATTCCGTTCTGCCAGTACGTCTCCTCGCCGGGCAGGTCCAAGCGACGGGCATTGGCACCCGTAGCAATGATGACAGCGTCGGCCGTGTGTGCGGGCTCACTGTCCGGACCGTCGTTCCACTCGGTCCACATTTTGAAAGGCCGCTGAGATAGGTCCAGCTTCGAGATCGTTTCCGTGATGATCTCCGTGCCGAATCGCTCAGACTGCTTGCGCATGTTGTCCATCAGCTCGGAGCCGCCCACACCGTCAGGGAACCCCGGGAAGTTCTCGACATCGGTGGTCGTCGTCAGCTGGCCACCGGCCGCGGTGCCATTGGCAAGCATACCCTCGTACAGAACAGGCTTAAGTTCGGCGCGCGAGAGGTAGATGGCGGCAGTGTGGGCACCGGGGCCCGACCCGATGACTATAAAACGGAATAACCAGTTAGATCTTGTTCGGGGTGATCCTGACCACTAGCTAGGATATGATAGGTGTATTACTTACTGACGACTTGAGAGTGCACCATTCTGGCGGGAGGTGTGCAATTGACGCGCAACGGCGTCGACAAAGGTTGGGAGAAGGCCGAGGCCGAGGGGGAGATTGCTGGTGGAGGGTGGAGGCCGCTGTGGCAGTCAATCCGATAGATCGGAGGACGGTGGGAAAGCGACGTAAGGTTGAGGAAAACAGCTTGAAGGCTTTTCTTCTATTGTTTGGGAAAAGAAGATGAGGAGGGGATGTATTATAACGGGTGCAATATCTGTCGGAGGGGCAGTGGGGACGTGGTGATTAGGTGATGAGCTTGATTGATAACCGATACGACCCGAGACTGGATGCGACGGTCTTAGCAATGTGAGCCGAGCAATCAGCTGGCTTCTCTAGTCTTCTGTGAAAATGCCGTAATTTGCAGCGTACGTGGTTCTTCGACTTGCATTATTCAGTTGGCAGCGTCGAGGCCCTCGGTTGCTAAGCAGGGTGCACGTGACTTGGTCTCGACCAGGCTGACGTAATTCATCAGATCACCCGGCTCGGTAGTGGCCGATATATTGTGATATTGTGATATTGCTCTATATGTATTTATGTATCATTTACATCCATGATGTTAAGTAGAGCCATACCACACGGCTGGTTGCTGGGTTCCTGGGCTCTACAAATGTGGAGCCTTACCTCGGGCACCCTATGTATATCTGGCATCACAATCGACCCCAATTTATTGACTTTCAGAAATGGAGGTGGATTAACGTAGCAGCCAAGCCAGAGGTGTATGGAGGTCTGTTATTCTATATTCTATCTAAACCTCAAGCAGGAAATTAGCACCAATGAGTGGGTAGCCTACTAAGCAAACTGCTCAGAGATACGGATGCTCAGTTCTACTCAGTGAGCAATAATAAAGTAGATCCGAGGTTGAGCCCTGTATGAAATAACTATATTTATAATATAAGAATGTGACCGCAGCGACATAATTTTCCAGTTGATTTTGAATGCTCAAGTGACCTTGGTTCAATCAATCAGGATAAATATAGAGAAGAAAGGGGGAAATAGGGACCTATAAAGGGTTAGAAAAGGGATTGGCAACATTGAAAATGGACTAGGGAAAGGATTAAGAATACTGATGGTAGCAGTAACATGGCTATCTATATGTCAAATATAGATAATAAGACTTTTCTCTACATGCCGTACCCCAGTAGCGGGTAGATGACCATGATCAGTAGTACTTAACAGACCTGTAGACATAAGAGATGTCTGGATATTTTTGTTTAGCATGCAGCTTATAGCAGGTTTTCTTCATAGTTTTAGACTTAAACATGATAAAAACCCAACTCGTATATTCCCATGAAAATCAAGTCTCTAAGCTGCTACTGTACATTAGATCACTCCAAACCACTTCTTCCGCTGCCGGCCCGGTTCCTCGGACTCTGGCGGAGACTCTCCAGCCAGGGCCTCACGCGGCAGCCGCTGCGGCACTTCGCCATCAGAACCCTCCTCTTCACTCCCCGGATATCCCTCATACTGGATCGGCGGGGCTGCATTGGCGCGGGTATTATTGATCAAGTCATAGTCCTCGTGGTCATCGTCTAGTTCGTCATCATCGTCATCACTAGCATCATCCTCGCCCTCAGTGCTCTTCTTTCGGCGCGGCATATTCAGCCACTTCCGCCAGCCCTTGACCACCTGCGTGGGTGGTGGGTCGTCATCACCCCCCTGGTAGCGCAGCACGGGTACCAGCAGCTTGTAGGGCAGCGTGGCACCTGATGGCTCCTGTGGGTTGATTTCCAGATTCAGGGTGATGGCCAGCCCGTTTTTCAGGTCGACGTAGGCGCCTGCGCCGTCGTCGCCTTGTTTCGTTGATCGCTTGCCCGTCTTCTCGCTGAGATTGGTCGGTCGTCGGTGGAACGGGCCGGGCCGTGGAGGCGGCGCTGCTGCCCCCCGGAAATAGCTGTCCCCATTCTCGGGCGGCGGGAAGGGTCCGTCGATACTTGATCGTCGGTTCGGGGCAACACCGTTCTCTCCCTGGTTGAAGCTCATAGTTCTCGTGGGGGGTGCCCCGCGGGTCGAGAGTCGGCGGAGAAGCCCTCCGCCAGGTCGACTACTGTTCGGCCTCTTGTCCCCGCGGCCCAGCGATAGGGTCCGTTGAAGCATACCAGGGCGTGGTTCAGGTGGGGGTCCTGTAGCCGAATCTGGCGTGCCGGGTGGCGTGAACCCGGGGTGATACTCTCGGATCGAGCACCAGTTCCGTCGGGGGAGGAGCCGCTTGTTGTTTCGAGGCTTGCCGTCCACGTCTTGGGTGAAGATGGGAATGACATCCTCGTTAGTGTTCGAGTCAATGTGATGCACCGTGTTCCGCTTGTTGAGCATGTCCGAGATCAACTCTGTCTCCGGGAGGTCGGCGATGGCAGAGGAGATGACGTTTGGCATATATCGATAGTCGCGATCCTTGGCGATATTCAATTTCGGGTTCGAATAGAATTGTCCAATGGCCGCCATATGAACATCACCACTAGTAAATGCATCGTGTTGGCTCATGTCGGGTCCTTTCGGCCAACATTGGGAATGCAAGATGATTTGCCTTACCTCAATATTGTGACTCGCACAGACTTCTCCGCCGCCAGGTCCTGAAGATCCTCGACCAACCATGTCCGTTCAGACTTTAAGTGCTTGCCCGCCCAATGATCATCAAATACCTCGACATTGCCGCCAGACCGGTTGACCAGTCCACCCAACATCCCAGACTTGCCGAGTGATTTGCGACTATTCAAGAAGTTCTTGACCATTGCCTGCTTGAAGTTAGAATCAGCGGGGGTCAAAAGAAACAGACTCTAGACATATTACATACCATTCGAGGGTAAGCGATTGGAACACTCGAAAGCACAATCAAATGCTTTGTCTCGCCCCTCATGATCTCTCGGTGACATCTATCCCACACTAAATCGCATGTTTCTTCGCTGAGTACCTCGTCGCTCTGCAAACTCTTATTAGTACAAGTTTGATAACCCCACTTTTGTAGGCGTCACTCACCTTTCGTTCAGTACGGCAATCCAGGCCCAAGAACGCCACCCCGTGACCCAGAGACATGAAAAGATTTCGGCTTCTTTGCTCGATATATGGGCCAGGATGAGCACCCAGCAGCCAGCTGGGCTCGTCCATCTCCGTTTCATCAGGCACACTGTGATGTTGGAACAGCAAATAATACTTGAACGCAATCTTCCCGAGGCCGGAGATCACAAGGCTCTGCATGAAGTCATCGTGATAAGAGCCGTAGCCCTCGAATATTTCATGATCATTCCAAACATTGACCATGGGGATCTGAGAGTTGGCGAGCGAGAAGAGGCCCTGAGAGAACCACTGAGCATAGCGCCGAAGGTAGAACTCTTCCAGCTCAGCACGGAACTCAGGAGTCAAGGGTGCCCCGTATCTCTCTGAAGTGTTCTTGATCTTCATCCATTCCTGGAAAAAGGTTGAGTCGGTGATGACGGTGTCATTGAATATCTGATCACCTCCCCGATCATCACATGGAATGGTCGAGTCTGATGCTCATTCAGGACATCGCGCCAGAGCGGATCGGGACCACAAACGCGGTCAGAATCAACAGAGGGACTGAAGCCATTGCCGCTGTGAAACATGATGTTCATGGACTGGCCGATAGCCGGCACCCAAAATCCTAGAGCGGGCCCTTGGTTGATTCGGTATGCAATTCGCTGCTGCTCTGCGCTCAGTTCGATCTCGAGATTAAACCTCCAGAACGTCACATCTCTTGGGCCGTCAACATACAGACGAACACCGGGAATATCTCGGTGTAGTTCCGCTGTTTCACCGTCGACGGAGTGGATTCGGTTGGAAGGGATGGGTTGTTTAGGCCCTTCACTGCTGTAATCGACAAGACTGGGCGAAAGCTCGTAGATACCGTCGTCGTTCTCCACAAAGGACAAGTCAACTTCCTCTTCGAGATGCTCAACGGGTTTGACGTAAAGGGGTCGCCCATCTCGACCAACTTTCATGAGACCGGCTGTTGGATCGACATATTCGGGGGCCAATTGAATACCAGCCTCGCCACTGATTTCTGCAGGTGGAGGCGGCAGGATATCCATTGGCTGAGAGAAAAGCCTCAATGTGGGCGGATTGTCATAAGAGGAGCGAGAATCTTTGGTGACAATCAGGATAGACCCTCGCCACACCTCCTTTTCCACAGGGCCGTGAGCCCCATCGATCTGAACTCGCTTGATACCCGTGTATCGTAGCAAGGGCCCGCATCTCAGGAACAGCGGGGGTTGGAAGTTTTTGTGTTCGGTGACTCCTGGGTGGGTGTTAATCAAATGACTTCACGAAGATTCTGGTGATCAGATCAGGGTGGGCATGCTTACCTGTGAGTTTCTGGGCCGGCTTCTGGTAGTTTTTCGGGAGAGCCCTGCTCTTTCTGCGATTTGTGGTGCCACCACCTTCCCACCACGCTTTGCTGCGATTGATATCAAGGTGCTGGAAGTCGAAATCTGACGCCTCGAGTCGTGCAATAGGTGCATTTCTCCAATCAAAGATGGGTGGGGGCGTAGGCGGGGGCACATTAAAAGACACGGTCTGCCGTTTCGGCTTGGACTGGGACTCAGCACTACCCTGGGCGGCTCGAGGTGCGGGCGAGGTCTTGTCTATCCTCTCCGCATTTGACGCAGTAGTTGTCTGTGCTGGCCTTGGCGGCCCTGACTGAGATGTTGCCCGACCATGTGTGATATTGTTCCCCACGGGGCTCTGTTCTGCTGCTGATCCACTCATCATAACCGATTTTCTGGCAACATTGTCCATCTTTGCTGATGGTGGCACGGCAGCTTCTGCGCGTGCATACTGCGGGTCCTCGGGGCGACGCACGGCTGGATATTGAGGATTCGTTGAAACAGCTCTGCTGTGACGCACTGCGGCACCTGCGGCACCTCTGGGCTGTTGCTGGGGAGGCATGACAGAACCACCTCTTGTGGCACCTCCGCGGACGCGATGTTCCTGCTCATTTCTTCTTGCTGTGCCAGAAGCGGGTCGATGCCCGGTCTGCATGCTTTGCTCTGGCTCTGATCGAGCAGTTGCTTTCAACTCAGCTTTTTCTCGTTCGGCCTTTTGGCGTGCGAGCCGTTCTCGGAGTAGCATTTCTGCTTCCTGGACTCGCGCGCGTTTTTCCTCTTTGGTAATGCCATCCAACGTCACCTCGAGCTTCTGGAGAGGTGATCGATCTGACGCCCAGTCTCGCCGCGACTCGGGAGTTGAATGCTTGGTGCTCGACCGTGTGGGGGGCAATGTCTGGTCCGGATTAGCCGGTGCCTCGAGTGAGGGTGTTGGTTCCTCATTTTCCTGCATAGCCATGTTCTGGTCTGGGGGATATACACCAGTCGGAGGTCCTCGTGGTATGGACTCTTCTGAAAGCCCCGGAGGGGTTTGAGCAACTGGCTTGCGAGCGGTATAGTTCAAGTTGCCTGGAGGCAAATCGCGAGCTCGGGCTGAGAAAGAACGCCCTGTCTGTCCCGACGGCTGGGTAGCATTACCGTGGCCATTCGCCATCTCGGATGGTCCACGTTTGGTTGTCGCAGCCATTATACTTGCTCTGGATTCTCTTCGGCCCAATGGTGACTGGAGCGAGGCGAGCAGAGAAGGGTTACCGACTGCGGTGACGCAAGTGCTCAGCTGAAACTGCTCTTGTCAATTGAAGCCCCCAAAAAAGTGGAGCAGAATAGAAATAAACATACGTTGGTCTCGGGTCTTCTTATGGGGGCAGTCGTCGCTCTGGCCTGGATGCGACTCAAACCTGATGCCTAAATGCAGGATCACAGCATCGCCCGAGCTGATCCACGACTGCAGACGCCCCAATGACCAGGTACTTTAGGGCGGGGGATTGTCGTTCGGCGGTGACAGGGGGGTGTGTCGCACGTATTCCCTGGATTGTTTTGGGGAAGAATTATTGAGAGAAAAGAGATTATTACAATGCAAGTAGATGGAGCGAAGAAGAGAGAAAGAGAAAGAGAAATTGGAGGGGAATCGAGGAAAGACAAGCTGTATACATGCGAATATCCCGGTGGCTGGTGTCCCCAGCCTTCGCACGGGGGCCCGATCACTGCCTTGCTGGATCTGGCAGTTGCAGTAGAGTGCTATTAGTATATGATTAGATGACTAGGTGAATGTTATAGGCAGATTTATGTTGCTTTATTTCTGGGGAATTATGGGAAAAAAAATAGTTCATCGCCATTGTAGAGTATAGAGGCATCCAAGTAGACTCGAAGACATACAACACCCTTGGCAATACAGGGAACTGCAGAGGTCTTATTCTTTTGAATCAACCACCTTGATAGATTAATTCAATCTGTACTTCGATGCAAGGATACACTTGAAGAATGCGGGTGGCCCCGATCGGATCTACTTCCATGAAACTTGTGAATGATTTCGCCCTGGACTAGTGGTGATCTAGATACAATATAACCAAGCATATAGGTAGTCGAATGCTTCGAAATTGTAAAAGAAATAACGAACACTTGCTAAGGAACCGTGGAAATCCCATACCCGTACCCAAAGGACACCGCGTAACCAGTGGCGATGTGGCCCCAATGCGATCTCCTGCGTCTACGTAAGCTCCTCCCTCAGCGCCCGTTCACGGCTGAGAGAAAAGAGCAGAGACACAACGTGGTCTTGAGGGATCAAAGGGAGACACGAAAATCCTCGGCTCCTCTCTGCTGGTCAGTTTCGGGGGTCAATAGGTGCCTCAATAAGCTCGCGTGTCTGTGCAAAGGACACCGACGATCCTCCTTATTTTGCTCCCTGACCTCGAGGCTGGTGACTCTTCCTCCGCAAAAGCCCACCTCCCTTTCTTTTAATCTTGCAATATTCCCAACACTTGTTCTTCTGGGTTCCAGTTTTATTTGATCCATCCTTGATCGATCTGCTATTCAAAGGGCCGGTTCCGTTCATGGCAGTCGCCTTTCAGACCACCCCAGTTTCCTCGTGAGAACGAGGCCCTCATCATCTTAATCCGCCGAATCGTCCATCATGCGCATTGCGGGCGGCATTACCATCGTTCTGAGTCTTGTGGGCGCAGTCTCTGCTAGTCTCCGTCCTCGCTCCCACGATACCCGCGACTACTTCGCCCTCCACCTCGATCCTGCCATCCCTCCCTCTCAGGTCGCACAGGTCTTGGGTGCACGCCATGAGGGCCAAATTGGAGAATTGACCGATCACCACACTTTCTCGTTACCGCGGGACGAGAACTCTCATTTGGATACCCTGTTGGACGATTGGCGAGCCAAGAGACAGCTGCGCCGGCGGTCGGGCAATAAGATTACATCAAGGTCCAGTAGGAATCCGCTGGATGGGATTCTGTGGTCGCAAAAGCTTGCTCCAAGGCAACGGCTTAAGAAGCGCATTCCTCCGCCCCCGGTCGCCGCCGTAGCGCGGAGCAACCCTCGCAATGATAAGGCGGCAGAACAGGCCCGCGCGCACGTCATGAAAACGCTGGGGATTAGCGACCCGATATTCGAGGAACAATGGCATCTGCACAATGTTGAGCGACCGGAACATGACCTCAACGTGACTGGGATTTGGCTGGAGGGTGTGACCGGCAAGGGGATCATAACTGCGGTCATTGATGATGGATTGGACATGGACAGCAAAGATTTGAAGTCCAACTACTTCGCGGAAGGCTCTTATGACTTCAATGACGACGATCCCGAGCCCCGTCCCGAACTTTCGGATGACAGGCATGGCACTCGATGCGCAGGCGAGATTGCGGCAGCAAAGAACAATGTCTGCGGTGTCGGAGTCGCGTTTGACAGCAAGGTGGCCGGGATTCGCATCTTGTCTAAGGCGATTGATGATGTCCATGAAGCAGAGGCCATCAACTTTGGTTATCAGAAAAATGATATCTACTCCTGCTCGTGGGGCCCTCCCGATGACGGCGCCACCATGGACGCACCGGGTGTTTTGATCAAGCGAGCAATGGTCAACGGTGTGCAGAAGGGACGTGGGGGGAAGGGATCTATCTTTGTTTTCGCGGCAGGCAACGGCGCCATGTCCGGTGACAACTGCAACTTCGATGGATACACCAACAGCATCTACAGTATTACGGTTGGAGCTATTGACCGTGAGGGAAACCACCCTAGTTACTCGGAATCGTGCTCCGCTCAGCTAGTTGTTGCTTACAGCAGCGGATCTGGTGATGCGATCCACACCACCGACGTGGGTTCCGACAAGTGCTATTCCATGCACGGAGGTACTTCTGCGGCCGGTCCACTTGCTGCAGGCGCCGTTGCACTTGCGCTCAGCGTGCGACCAGAGCTGACCTGGCGCGATCTTCAGTATTTGATGGTGGAAACCGCGGTCCCTGTGAATGAGGATGACGGAAGTTGGCAAGTCACTTCTTCTGGTCGAAAGTTCAGTCACGACTGGGGTTTCGGGAAGGTTGACACCTATTCGTTGGTCGCACGCGCCCGGTCATGGGAGTTTGTGAAACCGCAGGCGTGGTATGATTCTCCTTGGCTTCGGGTGCACCGCGAAATCCCACAGGGCGACAAGGGGCTTCTCAGTCGCATCAACGTGACTGCCGAGCAAATCAAGAAGGCGAACTTCGCTCGCCTGGAGCATGTGACGGTCACCATGAATGTCAATCATACTCGCCGCGGAGATCTTAGTGTCGAGATGCGCAGTCCGGGTGGAACCACCAGTCATCTGAGTGTTACCCGCGATGAAGACAATGCGAATGCTGGATATGTCGACTGGACGTTCATGTCGGTTGCTCATTGGTATGTATCTTTACGTCGCCTTCACCCTTGTGTTCTGCTCCCTAACTCAATTCAGGGGTGAAACGCCTGTAGGCGAATGGACGGTGATTGTGAAAGATACCGAGGTCAATAATGACCAAGGTACTTTCATTGATTGGCGGATCAACCTCTGGGGTGAGGCCATCGATGGATCTAAGCAGCCGCTTCACCCGTTGCCCGACTTACACGATGATGACCACCCCTACGAGGATGCCCCTGTGGCTACGACCACCGTGGCGACAGGACCAACTAAGACAAGCCACCCCAATCCAGATGAGCACCATGACCGGCCTGTCAATGAGAAGCCTGGGCAGCCAACGCCTACGAAGCCTGCTGCGGATCAATCGACCCCAGCCGCCTCCCCGAGCTCCAGCGCAGCCGCCTCCAACTATATATCCTCTTATCTCCCCAGTTTTGGCGCTTCGAAACGCACCCAGGTCTGGATCTACGCGTCTTTGGCAATGATTATTGTCTTTTTCATCGGTTTGGGTATTTACTTCCAGCTGCAACGACACAAGCACCGTCGCACCAACCCTCAAGATGACTATGAGTTTGAGATGATCGAGGATGAAGATGAGATGCATCCCATGACCGGGGCCCCTGGTCGGTCCCAGCGTCGCGGTGGCGAGCTGTACAATGCGTTCGCCGGTGAAAGTGACGAGGAGATGTTTAGCGATGATGACGACTCGTACGGGGATGGCGCAGCCAATACTCGAGAGAAAGATGGGGAGCACGATATCTCTCAGAACACCCGTCTACTCTCCGAAAAGTAGTTGTATCCTGGCAGTTCCAGGGCATTTGTTGTGGGACTTTATTATCGTATTGCTATTTAGGAGCATTTGTGCATTCATGGGATAGACGGGATAGGCTACCAGAGGGGGTTTTGGGTCTATGTATATCTAATCTGCCCTTGAATAGAAAAATCAAGGCATTCTGTGCTTACTACTTGAGATCAAAAATCAGAGTCTCCGCGTGTAAGGTCAAAACTGTCCCTGTTGAGAATCATCGCAAGGGCAGACCAAGAAAGCGATGACGACGTTGCCGCCTCGGGGACTCCGCCCTGGGGAACCGACGATCATCTGGATTCCGCTCTCCCCTCCCCACCACCTCTTTTTTTGGTGTCCTCCCCTCTGGTTCCTCAGTGTATTACCTGCGCATAATTTCTCTTAGCTATTGGGTTTAACAACTGCCGGATGAGCACGGCTGACCGACACTGCCCCCGCCATGGATCAACACGACGACTTCGACAGCGTCTCCTGGAAGCATGATCCTGACAGCGACGTCTCTCGGCCCACAACCTCTGACACTGATGCAGAGGAACCACATGGATTTGATCATGATGCCAATGGCAAGCGAAGGATGAGCTCCGCCAACGAAGAGCCCCAGGCCGGCTCGCTGGCCGACGCCGTCGACCTGGCAGGTATCGGGGACGGGGTCCTCGAGTGCCGGGTCGACTCACCCCTCAAGGAGAACGATGGAACGAAAGATGCATATGTCTCGTATCTGGTTACTACGCATGTCAGTGCTCTCCTGTTTTTGATGTTGGCAGAGACCAGTCGGGGTGCTATTGCTGCCTGGGCACCATCCCTCGTCCTCGAAATGTGATCCAACCTGGCCATGACTGACACAGTGGTGCACTAGACCGATTTCAAGTCATTTCAGAAGCCCGATTTTAATGTGCGGCGGCGATTCACCGACTTCTATTTCCTATACAAGACTCTCTACCGCGAATACCCAGCATGCGCGGTGCCGCCGCTGCCAGACAAGCACAAGATGGAATACGTGCGGGGAGACCGGTTCGGGCCGGAGTTTACAACACGACGAGCATGGTCGCTGCATCGGTTTCTGAAGCGGCTGTCGCTGCACCCGGTGCTTCGGCGCGCGCCGTTGCTCACTATCTTCTTGGAGTCGGCCGACTGGAACGCACATATGCGACTGCACTCATCGCGCGGGTCGACAAGTACCACTTCGGAAGCGGCGGGGGCATCGGGGATCTTCGATAATTTTACCGATACATTTGTCAATGCGTTTACTAAAGTGCACAAGCCAGACCGCCGGTTTATCGAAGTGCGAGAGAAGGCAGATAAACTGGATGAAGATCTGTCGCATGTGGAGAAGACTGTGGCACGGGTTGCGCGGCGCGAATCAGATCTCGAGACGGACTACACGGAGCTCGCGACACAGTTTCGTAAGCTCGTTCCGTTGGAACCGGCCGTCGAGATGCCATTACAAGTGTTCGCGGCGTCGGTGGAGGAGACCGCACGAGGCGTGCGCGATTTGAAAGATCACACGGACCAAAACTACCTGGGTTCACTGCGGGACATGGAGGCGTATATTCTGTCACTGAAGACGCTCCTCAAGACCCGTGAACAAAAGCAGCTCGATTTCGAGGCCCTGGTCGACTACCGCAATAAGGCCGTAGCCGAGCGTGACACTCTCGCCGCGAACCCTGCCGCTTATTATGCCTCTAATCCACTCACCTCCTCCCCGGCCTCCTTCATCCGCTCGAAAATGGAAGACATGCGCGGTGTCGACCATGAGCAATCGCGCCGCGAGCGTGTCCGGAAGCTCGAGCTCCGCATCGACGAACTCACACGAGAGGTCGAATCAGCCAAAATCACTTCGGAGATGTTTGACGAGGAAGTCGTACGCGAGGTAGCGGACTTCGAACGTATCAAGGCCGTCGAGTTCCGCGACTCTCTCGGTTCTCTCGCTGAGTCTCATATCGAATTCTACCAGGGCGTTCTCTCCACATGGGAGCGATTTGTCGCCGAGATGGAGGGCGAGTCGGACGTTGGCCGCGAGTCTGACTCGGTGGCTGCAGGCGCACGATAGGCTTTTTCTGTTGGAGTTGGTATAGCAGTTGATGACCGATTGCCTTAGTTAACTTTGTCCGCCTTTCATACCCGCAATGCTATGCGTCATATGTTGTAAACCCGGGTGATGGTGCCCTCCTTTGTTTACTCAACTCCCAAAACTACGAGATATTTTGAATGTTCAGGGTTCTACTTAGTCCTGGGCATGTCTGAATAGAGGCATTCGTACTCGGTGGATGTTTGCATTGTTTGCACGTATATATCCGTCCTTCGCAATCACCCGGCTTCTTCTTCAATTCCACTTCAAAACACAATGCGTCCATTTTCTCGAGCCGCCCTGCGGCCATACATCTGTCCGTCATGCCGGCATGGCATTGGGGCCGGCCGACGACGTTTAGGGACCCAGCTGGGATCTCCTGACATCTACGACGTTGTCTGCGTCGGAGGCGGGCCCGCCGGCCTAGGGCTATTGGCAGCACTTCGTATGTCATGCGGGGACATGGTACCATGCGTGGAATTTTTGGGGAGCCATAGCTAATATAGTTGTTTTGCTACAGGTGCATCGCCCGCTACCTCGAAGCTCAAGGTCGCACTTGTTGAGACTCAAGATCTCCGCAAAGCCCAAGCCTGGGATCTCGAGCCGAACCAATTCTCGAACCGCGTCAGCAGCCTCACCCCCTCGTCGGTGTCGTTCTTGCGCAGCATTGGCGCCTGGGGGCATCTAGATGCGGGCCGTGTGCAGGACTACCAGGAAATGCAGGTATGGGACGGCGAGACCGGGTCCCGAATATCCTTTGACTGGTCAGCGGAGACATCGCCGTTCGAGGACTTGCGGACTGTTGCGACCATGACCGAGAACGCAAATCTCGTGCGCGCCTTGCTGAAGCGCATCGCTGTGTCGGGTGACGAGAACCTGTCGCTCTTTTCTAACACCACAGTCGCCTCCATCGAGAACGGGTCTGATCTCCAGCCTGACGGCGCTGACCTGTCGGCCTGGCCTGTTCTCTCGGTCAAACCAACTGGTCCTGCTGGGACGGCGCAAGCGCCTTCCCGCATTGCGGCCAGACTGCTGGTGGGTGCCGACGGGATTAACAGCCCCGTGCGGTCTTTCGCTGACATCTCCACCCACGGCTGGGACTACAACCGACACGGGGTTGTCGCGACACTTGCGCTTGCGGACCCAGACACGACCCCCTTCCCGGCCCATCTGCGCACAGCGTACCAGCGCTTCCTGCCGACACTGGGCGGGCCGATTGCGCTGCTCCCGCTGCCAAACAACCACGCCACGCTGGTCTGGTCGACGACACCCGAGCACGCCGCGTACCTGAAGTCACTCTCTCCCGCAGCCTTCCTCGCCATGGTAAACGCCGCCTTCCGGCTCTCCATGACCGACCTCTCCTACATGATGCGCATGGATGGTTCCCCGCCCACTCCTCTCCCCACCTCCAGCACCGAGCAGCAAGACACCACCACCCCGCACGAAGCAGAGCTAGCCTGGCGTCTCCAGCACACTCCGGTCCCTTCACACATCCCTCCCTCCGCCACAGCCCTGCAACCAGGCACCGTCGCCTCGTTCCCCCTCCGCTTCCGCCACGCCGCTCAGTACGTCTCGCCGCGCGTTGCCCTCGTCGGCGACGCCGCCCATGTCATCCACCCGCTCGCCGGTCAGGGCCTCAACCTCGGCCTCGCCGATGTCGCCGCCCTCGCCCGCACCATCTCCTATGCGGTCTCCCATGGCATGGACGTCGGCGACCTTCTCACCCTTGAGCGCTACTCGTCTGAGCGCTACCTGCCCAATGCGAAGATCGGCGGCGCTTGCGATCTCCTGCATAAGATGTACTCTGTCCCTGGTCAAGGTCCTGTTACCTGGGCTCGCAGCTTGGGTCTCGATGCTATTGACCGCTTGCCGTTTGTGAAGTCGTTCCTGATGAAGAATGCTGAGGCTTAGCTTGGGTTCTTTTCTTTTTGCTGATTGGCGTTCTGTTCGGGGCTGCTTGTGTCTATACTGTACCTCTAGTTTCCTCGGATATCTTAACAGCGCACTTTTGATAAGTCTATAATCCATCATCTTTCTAGAGGAATTTGATAATGGAGGTTATGATTCTACTATTATGAAGAAAAGGACAGTTCCCAGATATGAAGATATAAGGGATAGGGGGAATTGGCGAATCCACTGTCTCTAGCCCAGATATTTTTGCTTTCTTTCCTTTTCCCCTAGTTTCTCGCTTTTCGTCTTCTCCAGACTCATAGAGTGAAAGAAGGAGACATATTTCCCTTATTTTGATTGACCCGTCCGCTGCATGCAAAACAGAAATCTATGTATTTTCCGACCAAAAAGAAAAAAAAATGAAACAAAAGGGAAAAACATAACAGAATAGAATACGCTCAAACACCTGCATCCTCGGTCTTTGGAGCAACCTGCACGTCCTGGAACTGCTCCGCCAGACTCGACACGGCGCCGGCCTGTTTGCGGGCAAGACGGGACTGCAGCTCCGAGACGAGCGAGGCCAGCGGGACTTCGACGCCCTCCTTCTCGGGGTGGCCGTCGGGCAGACCCATCTCCTTGATGCGGACTTTGCCAGCGGCCAGCTCTTCCTCGCCGAGGATGATGCCGAAGGGGATGCCGCCTTGTTCGGCGGCTTTGAATTGCTGAGGGAGTTTAGGCTTCAGCTTATAGGAGAATTCAGCCTGAAAAAAAGAAGAAAAAGTCAGCAAGAGCGCTGCTTACACAAAAGGAGGAAGGGGGAAAGGATGAGAATTAATGGGGCTTACCTTGACACCAGCACTCCACAACTTCTGGCATACTTCCATGCGCTCTTTCAGCATGCCGTTGAAGCCCTTGCCACCGAATGCCATGACATAGGCGTCCACCTCGCTGCTGCGCAGGGATTCAGAGCTTTGCTCCCGCTCGAGACGAGCCTTGGTGATGGAGAAGATACGGTCGACACCGAATGAGATGCCGACACAGGGGATCTGCGCCTTGGGTAGGAACATGCCGACCAGGTTATCGTAGCGGCCGCCGGCGGCGATACTGCCCACACCGAGCGTGGGGTCATTGGATCGGTCCTCGTCCTCAAGGTTCTTGGACTTGTCCTTTTTGCCGGACTTTTGCAGTTTCTGGGCCTCCGGGGCAGCCGTCTGCGCCGTGGGTGCCGAGCCTTCGGTAACGACTTCGTAGATCACACCCGTGTAGTAGTCCAGTCCACGTGCCAGTGACATGTCAAACGAGATCTTGTCCAGCACGTCGAAAGCCTCCAAATAATCCATCATGCGAGCCATGTCCTCCAAACCAGCCTTGGCGGATTCGTTGGCGGTCAAGGTCTCGTCCTTCAGCAACGAGTCGAGCAGCTCACGCCCGCCCTTGTGCATGACATAGGTCTCGATACGGTCTGCTACAGCGCCGTCCAGGCCCTTCTCGTCCACCATTTCTCGACGCACGTCCGCCCACGGCATCTTATCCAGTTTGTCAACTGCGCTCGAGATGGGTCGGATCTTCTCCTCGGGCACGCCGGAGACCGCGAAGACTCCGTCCAGGATCTTGCGGTGGTTCAGCTTGATGGTGTACCGGCCGTTCCACCCCAGCTCCTCAAACACTTCGCTGACGATGCGCAAAATCTCGGCGTCGGGGACCATAGGGTCGAAGGCACCGGCGATATCGAAGTCGCACTGGTAAAATTCGCGCATGCGGCCTTTGCTGACGGCGGGCTGGTCTCGGCGATAGACCTTGGCGATGTGATAACGCTTGATGCTTCGGACGTCCGAGTTCATGGCGAGCCAGCGCGCAAAGGGAACCGTCAAGTCGTAGCGCAGCGAGCAAATCTCGCCGCCCTGGTCCTGGAGGTCGTAGATGAGTTTCGAGTCCTCGCCATATTTGCCGGCCAGGATCTCGCGCAGCTCAAAGACGGGGGTGTCCAGCGCCGTGCCGCCGTGACGCTTGAAGACATCGGCGATGGTGGTGAAGATGCGGTCTCGGAGGAGGGCGTCGGACCCGGACCAATCCTTGGTCCCCTTGGGGGTTTTGAGGTTAAAGGAATTCTTTTCCTTGGGCATGGCGTGCAGATCGGAATGATGGAACGAGGAAAAGTGAGTGCGGCGGGGATATGAGTGGTGGGGGATGGTGGGGGCACGAGGATTTTGATTCGAGGTCGCGCGAGGGCTCGGGCGTGCACTCGATCGACTCAATCGATAGCCCACAATGGACCCGGGGAACGCTCGTCGTGCAGAGCGCAAAGCAGCGAGGGACGTCATAAACGAAACGAACGAAGCAGACTGAGCAAGGAATTGAGTGCGCGTGTCGTCGGGCCTTCTTGCTGCTTCGGGGGAGTTTTTCCGGACCGGGTTAATCGTTGTTTTCTTTGCTGCTTCGTCACCTTTTGAGCTTCAAGTGCTTTCTCTTACGCTCTCCCATGTAGCTATGGATGCTGTCATAGCCGCCATTTACTCATGAAACACCCAAGATGGATGCAAATCGCAGGACCCTACAGGAGAATTGACAAATGACGCACAAAACCGGACCCTTTCAATGGTCACGGTCCGTTCCTCCCAGTGGATCATTTGAGGCTTCTCTTCAGTGGCTTGAGTCTTCAAGTTGGGATTGGGTACTTTGTCTTGTTCTCGGCAAGCACTTGCACTCTGCCGGGTGATCTACCGGGACTTGCATTGACGACGTGCAGGTATGGCTTCGGTAGGTCATGGGTGTTTAAAGTAGCAGTCATCCTACACGGTATTAGGAGTTACATGAAATGCCCGATCACTGCGCCTACTGCATCTCCAGACATTCCTGTCATTCAGATGGTGAGGCATTTTACAGAACTTCAAGGGGCCCCACGATGGACGCCCCCACTCGGATGGAGTGTCTCGGAAGGCACCGCATGGACGAGACTCGACTGACGTCGCTCCCAAGCCTTTGGGTATGAGACGTAGATATGTCTCCAGGCTACTTTTTTTTTATCGTGATTATTGTCGTTCATACTCTCCAAGGTTTCTCGGACTCAACGCGCAAGGAGGTCACAAAATGTGGTTCGGAACTCGGGTCACCCATGAGCCGGGAGGATGAACCCGGGTCTCCCTTGCATTGGCATTATTCTCTTTGAGGGGAATCTGGATGTCCTTTTCACCCCAAGCAAGGACTTGAGGCTGGGACTCCACCGCCACCATTCTTCTCTCCACCACGAAGACACTTATTGGCCGGTGTCCCACGCCATGCGAGGGGCGGACACATGGCCCGTGAGCAGCGGCGGACGGCAGCCAATGACTGCGGGAAACAGCGGGACTTTCAAAGTTCATGGGCCAGCGAAGATGGGGAGTGATGCTCTTCCATGGTGAAGGGAGGAGACTGGGAGGGATGGACCAACCAATGAGGCCGATTAGTGTCCGGGACACCCGCGGGTAAAAGGCTGCTCCGGGGTACCTCCAGTCCCTAGGTAGGGACTGTGTACACGATGTACCTGTGCTAGAACCTGGGATTAATGTAGGTATATTGTATAGAGTCTCTCATATCTCTTCTCCAGTGTAATATCTCTATTATATCTACATAATATCTATATCTCTATACTATCACCACGTCACAAAATCGGCGATTGGGCCGTCTCCACGTGGCTCGAGCGCGGCTAAGACCCGATGGGGCAGGCGACGATATGCGGAGGCTCGTTTTTCTGGACGTTTCGCTGCATCTGCGCTGGATGTTTAGTATCTGGGATATCTGGGATCATCTCGTAGAAGCCTAGGGAGAGGTGGTATTGGTATTGGTATAATTATAATTATAATTATTGCAATTATTAGCGAATTGCGATCAGTCGGCTATTATTCTCAGTTTGTTATTTTATTATTCCTCGGATTGCGCCCCATTCTCTTACTCTCCCTCTCTCTCTCTCCCTCACTTCTTCTCTTTCTCTCTCTCTCTCTTTGTCAACCACTTTGCTCCTCCCTTCCTGGTCTACTGGTAGACTCATATTCCTTTTGTTCCTTTGTTCTTGACTTTTCCCCTTGCCTCTCTTTCCCACACCCATGGGCCCCACGAACCTTATGTGATCCGACCGTTTCAACGCGAACTAGTGCCTTCCCCGGACGCTCTCTGTTCCTGATTCGACTCCGATCTGTCAAATCTTCCCTTCTTCCCCTCTCATGTCCCCCGACCGATAACTCTCTTCGATTCTTCGCCTGACTCAATGCTGCGAAGTGCGACCGTTCAGACCCAGCGATCATGAAGGGGCTCTTCCAGAAGAGCCCTCGGGGCCAACAAGTAAGCGCCCGTGGCTTTTTTTATCCCCTCGAGCCGTGATCCCTTCTTGCCGTCACACAGCAGATGTACCCTCGGTCCTTTCGTGAGACCATTCTGTCTAGGACCGACACTGACCCTTCTCTCTCTTTTCTCGTGCAGGTGTCAACCAACCAGAACCCGTCGACGACCCCGGCGCCCGTCAAAAAAGATCTCCAGGCCCCCCAACCGACACCACTGGAGAAGAGGTTACGGGATATGGGCCCGATCCGGGGCGATGGTAGTGATAAGTTTTTTGGCATGGAAAACGTGAGTCGGCGGTGCCCGGTACGGGGCGAGGGAGGACGGTGTGCTGACCGAGCCTGCATCTCACAGTATGGAAATACCTGCTACTGCAACTCGATCTTACAATGTCTCTATTATTCCGTTCCCTTTCGTGAAGCCGTGATCAACTACCCTCAGCGGACTCCGGTCGAGAGCCTCGAGGCCGCGCTCGCCAACAACCTGCGGTACCAGAACCCGAATGCGCATCTGGAGGCCGAGGCCCAAGCAGCCAAGCAGAAGGCTGCTGCCACCTCGCCCTCGTCGCGACAAGCCGGCGTCCCTCCCGCACAACCTCAGAAACCAGAAGACAAGGATTCGCCAGAATACAAGAAGAAAGTGGCCCTACAGACGTTACCGATTCTCGAGACGAAGAACAACGCGACCAGTTATGGCATGTCGGAATCGCTGTTTACTTCCCTGAAGGATATTTTCGAGTCGGTGGTGGGTAGCCAGTCGCGAATCGGGGTTGTTCGACCGCAGCAGTTCCTGGATGTGTTGCGACGCGAGCACGAAATGTTTCGAACCGCCATGCATCAGGATGCACACGAGTTTTTGAATATGCTGCTCAATGAAGTCGTGTCGAATGTCGAGACGGAGGCGACGAAGCAAACTTTTACGGAAAAGACCCTGCCTCCGACGGAGAGTGCAGACTCGCTGGGCATGCTCACGTCGAGCACAGGCTCCAAATCCCCCAACACCACGCGATGGGTGCATGAGCTGTTCGAGGGAACTTTGACGTCAGAGACTAAGTGTTTGACTTGCGAGAAGGTCTCCCAGCGAGACGAGGTGTTTCTGGATCTCTCGGTCGACCTCGAGCAGCATTCTTCTGTGACATCTTGTCTCCGCAAATTCTCCGCAGAGGAGATGCTTTGCGAGCGAAACAAATTTCACTGCGATAACTGCGGTGGCCTCCAAGAGGCTGAGAAGCGTATGAAGATCAAACGCCTACCCCGCGTACTGGCCTTGCATCTCAAACGCTTCAAGTACACTGAAGACCTACAACGACTGCAGAAGCTGTTCCACCGTGTGGTCTACCCTTATCACCTTCGCTTGTTCAACACTACAGATGATGCCGAAGACCCAGATCGGCTTTATGAATTGTATGCGGTGGTGGTTCATATCGGCGGAGGCCCATATCATGGCCACTACGTCGCCATCATCAAGACGGAAGACCGGGGGTGGCTGTTATTTGACGACGAGCTGGTGGAGCCCGTGGATAAGAACTATGTCCGCAATTTCTTTGGGGACAAGCCAGGTCTGGCGTGTGCCTATGTCCTGTTCTATCAGGAGACAACACTCGAAGCAGTCATGAAAGAACAAGCACAAGAAGACCAGGCGTCCGCCACTGCACACTCTGATGTGGGGGAGACAGGAAAGTCTAACGGAGTCCCATTGTCTCCGCACCTAGCCCATGTGCACAGCGCATCCCAGGTACCGTCTGATGATCCCAATCGACTTGCCCCTATCCACCGAACACCGACTGCTCCCCAGATGTCCACCCACCCCGAAACACAGGAGCCTGATAACTCTTCACCACCGGCCGCCGCACCGCCTCTGCCACCTATTCCCGATGAGCCGACCCCACAGCTGAGCCCGCGGAAGAGCGACGTTCAGTCTCGGAAGGACAAGGCTCGAGAAGAGAAAGAGCGGCGTGCTGCGGAGAAAGAGAAGGATAAGCACGACAAGATTCGCCGCAAAGAACTTGACTTGCAGCAACGGGAGCAGCACCGCGAGCAGCACCGGCGGGAAGCGGAGGACATGAAGATGGCTATCGAGCTCAGCAAAGCCGACGGACTTGATATTGGCCCCGAGAATGGATCGCCAAAGAAGTCATCTCACTTCAACATTTTCAAAAGAAGCAGTCGCAGCCTGAGCCAGCGTCTAACCAAGGACAAAGAGCCCCGGATGTCAGCATCGGAGTTGGCAGCATCGCCGATGCCTGAAGTGCCGCCCAAGGAGTCGGAGCTGATTCGGCCACCGGTGCCTCCCAAGGACAACCCGGTGCTCTCCAATCCCAAGATGGCCTCACGGGCACCTGAGCCTGTGACCAAAGACCACCGTCAAAACCACAATCACAATCATTACAATCACAACGGCAAGACGGGACACACTCACCGGTGGAGATCGCTCAGTTTCAAGAAGTCATGAGCCTGTTCTGCCCACAGATTTTGTTTTTGTTTTCATCTTTACCTTCCTTTCGGCTACCAGCTTCCAGTCGAGTTTCACGGAGATACCCCCTCTACCATCATGCACATATGAGCGTGGCTTGCTTTTGCACATAGCTTTTCCTTCCGTGGATGTACTATCATGTTCTTATGATCTGCGCCATCTTCCATCTTCTTGTGACATCTCCAATCCTGGAGATTTCCTCAACCATGTCCTTGTTTAGAGACTCTGTCGGATCTCGGATCCTGGCTTCCTCTCCTCCAATTTCTTTCTTGATGATATTGCTTTTTATTTTTCGCTGCTGGGATCCTGCACTAGTGATCAGGCGTCAAAGGCGGCGTTTTGGGGGGTTGTTCTTTCTGCGGACGAGCGTGGCAACCGGGGTTTACCAGGCGTTTTTTTTCCCTTGTGTTTTCTGAGCGAATCCTTATTTCCTTGCATTTCTTTTTTACATCTCTATCTCTCGGGTTGAACTCTTTCCCTGTGCTTGGGGGAGGCTGCTAAGGATTTCCACACATGTCCTTGGCTCGTTGCTCCGATTCTTTTGCTTCATTTCTATGTTGCCGTACATAGCCGGTTATTCTTATCTTGCATGCCGGCCTGGATACGGTAGCCGATTTAGTCATATCCAAATGGAAACCCGACGGGACCATATATGGCACAAAATTCTCTAGTTTGTTCTTCCGGGGTAATTGTAAAACCATTCTGCTTTTGAAACTGGCCCATATTTTGAGTGGATGTGTCTAAGGGGGTATATATATATGTACAGAGAAGAGCCCGAAGCAACCCCAAAAGACCAGATAACACAGGAGCATAATGCGATCAAATGGATTGCAGTATGTCCTACCCACGCATTCATACCTTAGCCCGAGTAGCCCAAGCGATCCATATCAGCGAGCTAATAGCCAGATAGACCATCGCAGCTCAATTGCTTTCCCCAGTCCCTTTAGGTTATGCTGCTTGCTCGTGTACATCGTGTCGTGTGTAGTCGTAGGATGGTAGGATGTGGTGAAAACAGCTTGGACTCGCACGATGTCCTCCCAACAGAAAATGCCATTACGCCGGATAAATTCAAGTCCATTTCAAGACATGACATGAGGACGAAAGGGGACGGAACAGGTGCGTCATGAATCGTTTCCGCAGAGGTACCACGGCCAAATATCCTAGTCGACTCGGAGGAAAAAAGAAAAACGCGAGGGTGTGTTTTGAGTAGAGGCTTAGCCGAGAATGATCTCGTAGATGATGATGACCGTGTTGATGACAATAAGGGGTACTGTAGAGACAGGCAACCAGTTAGCTCGGTGACCGAGAATAAACCTTTTTGTTTGGCTTGGTGCTTTTAGGATGAGGGACTTCGGCAGCCCTCTCTGGTCGGGGTGTTACGCAAGGATCTGGTCCAGGAAATACATACTTCGCATCACGGTCCGCACGCTGGCAATCAAGTTGACCGACTTGGCCTTGACGCTCGTGCTATCGTATGTCGCGCCGAATCCCGGCTCAGCTTGTGTGCGGCCCCATCCAACTGTTTACAGGAGTTAGAATTGATATTCTTTTCTTTGGGCTTTGAGGGGCATTCGAGATCAGTCCAGGAACCTGCGAGGGGAGGAACGTACTGCGCGCAAGGAAGCGGTCCTCCGAGAGCACAGCGATGGCGTTCACCAGGAGGATGACAACTAGAGAGGAATTAGCTATTTCTGCAGAGAACCACAAGGCAAATACAGGCACGCACCGTAGACTAGCTTCCCGAGACCGAAGAGGAACATCGTTGCGAGCGAAGGCGAGCTAGGAAAGATGTGAAGGAGAGGGAATGTTGATAAGGTGAGAGAGGTGCGGGAAGCGCCAGATCTCCCGGACCAAACACCTTCCCCCTGTGATGCCACCATGAGACATGGTCAGTTTTATCTTCCCTCCCCACTCCTCTCCGACCACAATAATTAAAAGGCAAACATGCTCATTTGATCAGCAGCATCAACGGTCCTCGCTCTCCTCTTCCCCGCCTTGATCCTTCTCCATCTCCTCGCCGCCCCATACACCAAGGTCGAGGAGTCCTTCCATATCCAAGCGGTGCGAGATATCTTGGCCCATGGTCTGCCTCGCAGCCTCGAGCTACAGCGCGCCAGTTATGACCATTTCGCCTTTCCTGGGGCCGTGCCCCGGACGGCCATTGGTGCCGCTGTCCTCGCCAAGCTGTCGCAGCCGGTGGCATGGTTGAACGAAGGGATCAATGGGCAGATCTTAGGTATATCAATAATCCTCTTGTTGGAAAATATTACTTCGCTATACACAAGCTTATACAGTATTAGCTCGCGCAATCCTGGGCCTTTTCAATGCCTTCGCCTTGGCCGTCTACGCCCACGGCCTCCGGCGCAGCTTCGGCCAGCCGGTGGCAGTCTGGTATATTCTCCTACAGGGTAGCCAGTTCCACCTCCTGTACTACGCGTCGCGACCTCTGTCGAACATGTTCGCCTTTGGGCTGACGACACTCTCCATGCGGTATCTTCTGCCAGAACCTATTCCTAGCGCACGAGACCGCAGCCGTGCCCGTCGCGCGCTGTTCCTGCTCACTGTCGCCGGAGTGATCTTCCGCTCTGAGCTGGCGCTGCTCGTGGCAACGCAGACGATCTTCCTGCTGGCGACACGCCGCATCCGGCTCTCCCCGGATGCCGTGTCTGCAGGCCTGCTTGGCCTCGGAACCGCCGTGCTAGCTACCGTCGTGATCGACTCCCAGTTCTGGCAGCGGTTCCCGCTTTGGCCCGAGTTGGAGGCGTTCCGCTTTAATGTCGTTTCTGGCCAGTCCTCAGCCTGGGGCACCGAGCCGTGGTTCTTTTATTTTGTGAATGCGCTGCCGCGCCTTCTCCTCAACCCACTGATTTACCTCCTCGCCATTCCCGTTGCACTCCGGCAGCCTGCTACCCGGCAGCCTGTGGCGTCGCTGCTTGTGCCGTCTCTGTCCTTCGTCGCGCTGTACAGCTTCCAGCCTCACAAGGAATGGCGGTTTATCGTCTATGGTGTGCCGCCCCTCACTGCCGCCGCTGCCCTGGGTGCCGCGTACCTGTGGACTCGCCGTGCACGTTCCCTCTTCGCCCGCTCTGCATCTCACCTCCTGGCAATATCTACTCTCGCCGCGTTCCTGCTCTCGAATTTGGTTCTTCTTCCAGCCTCCGCGGCGAACTATCCAGGCGCACAGGCCCTATTTGCCCTGCAAAACCATCACTTCCACTCCCCTTCCCCAAACATCCTTCCTCCATCCACCAACGTCTCCGTTTACCTCGGCAACCTCGCTTGTCAAACAGGCATCACCCGTTTTCTGCAAGACCAAGCACCGGGATGGACGTACGACAAAACCGAGGACGAGCATGTCAAGTCTTCACCCGCTTTCTGGGACCGCTTCGACTATGTTCTCGTCGAGGCTGCCTTGGATCCTAATTACCGGGATAACGACGAAGTTCGTCTGCGACACGCACTCCCAGGCTCGGAGTGGGAGACCGTGCTCGTAGTCGATGGTTTTGCCGGCCTGTCCGTTCTGAGGCCCGGCTCGCCTGCGACTGGGGTTGTCGAGCGTAAAGTCTTACAGATGCTAGGTGGTGGACGTGCAGTGGAGACGTTTGACGCAGTGCGAGAATATGTGCGCGAGGTTTTGCTGCGTGGGTGGTGGGTTGAGGTGCGGATGAGGCCGAAGATTAAGGTGCTGCGGCGAGTGAAGGGGATATGAGATATATTCATAGATGTTTCTTAGAATCTGTCAATGCAGACAGACAATGTACTTCTAAGTTCCTATTACTCAAGGCTCTACTGAGACACTGAATTCCGGGACTGGTTCAACCTTCAACCGTAGATACAGACTCCCCTACGCTGATATGGAGAGAAGAACATCGGTAGGGACACCAAATCACACTGCCAACCATCCCCGAATACACACGCTGGGTATTATTTATCATGAGAGAAATCATGCGATAAAGAAGAAATCACCAAAGATGCTAACGCTACAGTCCGCCAGGTGGTCCTCCGAGACGAGCTAGCCGGGCCTCCAGATCACGCACCCAAGGCTCGACAGTCTCGACATTGGAGCGCAGAGCTTCCTCGCCCTGGCGCATCTTGTCCTCGACGACGGTCAAACCCTCGCGCCACTGCTGAATCTCCGAGGCCATCTCAGCGTGGCGTTTCTCGAGTGCATCGATGGATTCGGCGGCGTTGGATGCGCCATCGTGAGCCGCGCGGAGGGAGCGCAGGCGTTCCAGAACGCTGGGGAGCAGCGGGTGCAGAGACTGGATTGTCGGGAGGGTGGCGTACAGAGCCTGGATTTTGGCGGCTTGCTCGTCGTCGGCGGGGACGGTGTCCGGTGCGGGCGGCACAGCGTCGGGCTCGGAGCTTGTGGCGGTGATGCGCGCGGTCTGGGCGGCTTTGGCGGCGTCCACAGCGCGTCTGCGCGCCGATGCGAGGGCCTCGGCGTCGGTGGTCAGCTTGCGGACCCGCGTCGAGAGTGCTTCGAGGTGCGGGGTCGTCAGGCCTGGGACGACACCGGGGCCACCACCTGGGGCGGAGGCGGGGTTTTTGCCCACGAGCAGGCCCGTGAGCGCGGAGAGGCGGGAGGTGAGTTGATCCAGTGAGGGCAGGACCGGCTGCAGGGACGGGTCACTGATCCCATCGCCGATGAACGGGTTCGAGGAGCTTGAAATGCCCATGGAGGCCTCGAGGAGGGCCAGACGGCCGTCGAATGCTGTCGCATGCGACAAGAGGCCTGCGGGAGATGCCGCTGTCACTGCCGGCGCAGCAGCCACGGCGGCAGTGGGTGCTGAACCACCGGCCGGGGATTGTGGTTTAGTCGAGTCCGCAGCAGGCGCCGCGGGGCGGGCATCAGACCCGAGTTTTTGCGACAATGCCATAGCAGCCGAGTGCGATGAGCCGACGTCACCCCGCGACGAAGCATGCAGGTTATCCAGAGCCCGGCTCAGCTCTGCCACGCCATCACCCAACGCATTTTCTTCCCCTGATTTTTTAGCGGACGCCTCCTGTGACGGCCCACTCCCCTCGCCCTTGTCCTCGTCAGACGTCGGCTGTTGAGCCATTTCCACCTTCAAATCCTCGACCTCCCTTCGCAATCGTGCCAGCCTTCTCTCGAACGATTCGTCCTCGCTATCAGTCAAGTCGCCCACTTCTTCGGTCCCGTCCTCGCGTCTCCGCCGGCGGCGACGGCTTTTGCTCTTGCTCCGATACGCCTGTCGTTTCGTGGAAATAGTGTCGGAGAAATTGGCGTCCCGGGCATCCACGGCGGCGCCCATGAAGTGCAGGCGCGCCTGATCGGCATTGACGCCTTCACGATCGATGTCTGAGCTGGAGCCGGCGTCGTCATGGTCGGAATCCGTGCGGACGGTGGCCGTCTAAACAGGCTCAGTTATTAACATGAGGGGATTGCGTGTCTCGAGTTCCATAGAAAGAATCGCTCCACTCACTGGCACTGTGGATGCTTCGTCGGTCAAATCGGGGGTTTCGTAAATATCCGGGGCGGGATCCTGGGGATAGTCAGCGGAATGCGGTGGTTTTCAAGAATGCACCCGAAGGCTGAAGTCTCTCTTACCAGGTCTGGCAGACCAGCATATTTCTTGTTGAAGGCCATGGCGATGGGAGCTGTCGGAGCTTCACGTCAGAGCGTCAACACGAAACCCTGAAAGGGTACCTCAACACCTCAGGCAGTAATGCTGACATAGCACCAACCCACGGATCTGCTGAGTCATCCACGTGTCAGCCTCGGAAGAGACGCACGTGCAATGCGGTCATCTCGACTGCAGTGAAGAACCGCGGAGGGTTATATATTGACTTGGTCTGCGTCTCCATTCCTCTCATTACCCCTGGTTTCTCCACACTCCAACCCTGTTCTCTCTGTCCTCAAGTACCCGGATATCTCCCTACTATACCACCTTGTATACACAATTGATATCGCCCCTCATCACCCCGCATTCCGATTCTTCCCCGGTTTCCCCCCATCAACACCGCAATCATGGCCGCCCCCGCTGATATCACCATCAAGAATCTCAATGGCGAGTGGGTTATGGTAAGTTTAGACTCTCTGGGATTGTTGACATGAAAAATTAAGATATAAAATTAAAAAAAAAAGTCATTGCGGGCTGACGTGTGTAACAGGACTCAACGCTGTCCAACCCGACAGACTCCATCCTGGCTCTGGTATGGACTTTCCTTTCCCTTTCCCAAAGTCGAGGCTACATAGGATGCTTCTCAGAGAGACTACACTGTGAAAAGAGGGAATCCAATACCGAAGAACCCAGCACTAACAATTCCCCAAAGCAAGGCATGAGCTGGTTCCTACGCAAAGCCCTCCCCTACGCCACGGTGACACTGCATGTGCACCAGTACACCGATACAGAGAGCCCGCTTGTGTACCACATCGACATCGACCAGGTCATCACCGGCGGCATCACCGGCAGCAAGGAAGCACGCAAGCTGGACTGGGAGGAGCGCGAGCACGTCGACAACATCTTCGGCAAGCTGCAGGGCCGCTCGCGGATGTTCCGCGGCGCCAAAGCCGACGACGGCAAGGTGCGCCCGTCCGTCGACGTCCACACCAAGGTCGGCGAGTCAGAGGCCGATGCCAAGGTGCAGAAGTTCTTGCGCGGCGAGGTCTTGGTGGATGGTTCGGCCAGCGATGGGTTCATTGTTGATGACGAGGGCGCTGAGTTTGGTGACGGTGATGGCTTATGGATGCAGAGCTTTGTACGCAATGAGGAGTCTGGGTGGACTGCTGAGCAGGTAGGTTTTTTGTTCTTGGTTCTTTCCTTTGTATGTCAACTGCCTTTCTACGGCCAGTCAGCTAATGCTTGCCATTTCTCAGATCTGGGGCTTCGAGCTGGTTGAGGGTGAGCGCCGATACACTCGCCGTGTGGCTGTCACGAAAGATGGTCAGGTTGAGCTGGCTCGCCTGGTTTACACCTTCCAGCAGCGGAGGACCTAGTAAGCCGGTGGAAGATTCCCGGCGAGATCAGAGGCGGCTTTTTCATCGCGGATTGCGGATAAGCTAATTCCCTCTGGGGTTATCCCATACCTCAATACACTGTAGATCAATTCAGCGTTTAGCCTTATTGACATTCTTATACTTCGGTGTTAGACATTGACGGTTCGAAGTACCTTCATTGCAGGAATTTCCGTAAATAAATAAACAAAAAAGCTTTTGCTAAGGCAATACAAATGGGACATAAACATGATCATGATCAATTAGGAAAGTGCAAAAAATCAAACAGCAGTGACACTAGGAGTGACTGGGCATCACCACATTGGCCTTGGTGCTCACCGCATCCTCGCTCTTCCAGAGACTGGTCACGGTCTTCTGCTGGGTATAGAACTGCAGACCGGGCTTGCCATAGAAGGTGTTGGCACCACCACCGGCAATACTCTTCTTGTTACCGGTGAACGAGAACATGGGCAACGGCACGGGGATAGGCACATTAATGCCCAGCTGGCCGGCCTCGATATCCTTCTGGAAGCGTGAGGCGGTCGAACCAGAGCGAGTGAAAATAGCGGCGCCGTTGCCGTACTCGTTGGCATTGATCAGGTTGATGGCATCGTCCAGGGTCTCGACGTTCAGACAAACCAGGACAGGACCGAAGATTTCTTCCCGGTAGCACTTCATGTCGGGGGTGACGTTGGTGATGACCGTCGGGCCGATCTGGAGATACAATCAGTACGGGGTGCTCTTGCTGCAGATTCAGGCTTTTCGATAGGTTGGAAAAGCCTGTGGGAGAAACTTACAAAGTTGCCGTTGGGGTACTTCTCGGGTTTGTAGCCCCGACCATCGAGAAGAATGGTCGCACCCTCCTCTTCGGCACTGGCAATCAGATCCTCGATGCGCTTCTTGCTCTCAGGGCTAATGACCGGTCCAAGGTCTGTTCCCTCTTCGAAGCCGCCGTTCACGTTCAGGGCCTTGGCCCGTTCCGCAATCTCGGGCAGCCATTCCTTGGTCTCACCAACCATCACGACCGTGCTCAGAGCCATACAACGCTGGCCAGCGGCACCAAAGGCCGCACCAACAATAGCGTTCAGCGATTGGTTCTTGTTACAGTCCGGCAACACGGCTGCATGGTTCTTCGCACCTAGGTTGGCCTGGACGCGCTTGCCATTGGCGGATCCACGAGTGTAGATATACTCGCCCGCACGGTTGCTACCGACGAAGCTAATTGCCTTGATGGCGGGCTCATCAAGGATGAAGTCCACAGTCCGAGCGGAGCCGTGCACAACGTTAATGACGCCCGGGGGGAATCCAGCCTCCTTGGCCAGTTCCGCGAGGATCATCGCGGCGCCAGGGTCCCGCTCCGACGGCTTAATGACCAGGCAGTTGCCGGTAACTGTAGCAATAGGGATGCACCACAGTGGGATCATGGCGGGAAAGTCTAGCTTTATCATCAGCACCCAAGGAAGCAGCTTGGAAGTACACACAGCTTAGGCTTACTAAAGGGACAGATGGCCGCTACCACACCCAGCGGCTCACGGTAACTTCTTGTCTCCATGTCCTTGGCTACCTCCAGGACCTCACCCGTCATCTGGGTGGTGATGCCACATGCAGTCTCGGCCACCTGCAGGCCACGGAGAACGTCGCCCCGAGCGTCGGCGAACGTCTTGCCCTGTTCCAGTGTAATGGAGGCAGCCAGCCGGTCCCAATTGGCGCGAATCAGTCCCACAAACTTGAAGAGGATCTGCTGTTTGGCGATGATACTCGTAGCTCGCCAGGCGGGGAAGGCCTTCTCGGCCGACTGGACAGCGGCCTGCAGCTCCTCATCCGTGCTTTGGGGCACCCGAGTGACTAGATTGTTGGTGGCCGGATCGTGGAGATCAATCCAAGTTGTAGCCTTGGAAGACACAAATTCATTATCGAGAAAATTGGTAGTGTCGAGGGGCTTCGCAATCGGCTGATGATCCGTCGGGTATTCGGTGGCGGTCGAGGCGGCCGAGGTGGTTGCGGGGTTGAACTGCTGCGCAGTAGCATGCAACCGGCGTATGGCCGAGAGGGAGGAAGAGGAAGGCATTTGTCGTCGATCCGAAAAGCGTGCAGCTGGCGTAGCGGTGGTGAGAGATCGAGGCTCGGTGGCAGCTTTGGCAACCACAGGCGTGCGGGGAGCGGCGCGGAGAGCGGGGAGCGAGCGGGCTAAAGACCGACGAGCGGCCATAGTGAAATGCGAAGGGAAATGAAAACAGAAGGAAAAGGTGTCACAAAAGAGGACAGTCGTAATCGAAAGAAAAGAAGAAGAGAGAAGCGTGCCGGGAATACGGAGTACATAAAGGGACTCGCATACCCCAGGCCCGAGGTCAACCGCTTGGCTTAGCTCAGCCGATCCCCATACTCCGATAAGCTGTGCTCGGTGGTGTGGACCAATCACAGGCCCTGGTCTCATCGCCGACTGCAGGAAGGCAGTTCCGCACTGGCAAGCACTTCTACGGCCTCTCTTACCCTACGTTCTACCCCTACGAGGTACGAAGCTATAGGCCCTACTACCAGCCCAAAATCGAAGTACACACGCCTCCATTCACTGCTCAGACTACTACACATCTCCAAATAACTAGATGCAATCTCATTCGCTGGCTTTACGGGGTAATCTTTTGTGTCCGGTCCCATGGCCTTTACTCGGCAGAGGAGCGAGTGGTGCGCTTGGTGGCACCGCTCTTGCCGGTGTCGGCGGATGAGCTGACAGCCTCGCCTGCCTTCTCCTTGGCAGCACCGGCGGCCTGCTTGCCCTTCTTCGCCGGGGCGGGAGCGGGGCTGCTGGCGCCAATGGCACTCACGACGATGAGAATCATCGTCACCAAGAGTGCACCGAGGCCACCAGCCACCTCGGGCAAGGTCTTGACGGCGTTGACGGGGTCCTCCTGAACCAGCTCGATAAAGTAGTGCACCTTCTGGCGGACAAAAGTGACGGGGTCGTCCTTGAAGTTAACGGTGGTGCCCTCGTCTGGCATCTCGGCCGGGGGCTGGTTGATTTTCTCCTCTTCCGTCTCGATGGGGAACTTGACATCGAAGGTTTCCTGGCGAAGCTTGGCCGCATCCTCGACAGAGTGACCAATGTAGATATTGTCGAACAGGATGTCGCTCTGCATGGTCCAGATTTCAAAACCGATCTGCAAAAGGAAAAGAAGAAAAAAACTATCAGCGAGCCGTCCAAGGGAGAGACTTGGAACATAGAATAACATACCGCACCCATGGGCTCCAGGTTGGCCGGGGTCTTGTCCTCGTAGAAGCCAGGGTTGGCGATTTTGCGCGGCGCCCAGGGGCCCTTGTAGGCCGGATTGTCGATCAGAGGCGCAGACCACTTGCCCTTGTAGTCGGGGTTTTTCTTATGTGGGCGATTCCACACGCCACAGCCAGCGACCTCGGCGCACTTGGGGTTGGGAACCGTGGGGGCAATCCAGTCACCGTCCTCCTCATCATCCCAGTCCTCGGGCTTCTCAGCCTCGGGGTCGGGGATGCTGTCGGGCTCATCCACCAACCAGTCCTCGGGCTGGGTGGCTTCCTCGTCCTCGATCTCGAACGGAGCCTCCTCATCCCAGTCTTCGGGTTTGGTCGCCTCGGGATCAGGGATCTTGGGCTCGTCGACCCAGGTGGAAGGCTTCTTGTCCTTGGGGTCATCGATCTCCTTCGGGGGGTTCACCGGGGGACTGAAGTCCTCCAGGAGGCTACCCGACTTCTTGGATTCGCCGTTGACCAGGATCTCAAAGGTCTGGTCGGGCTTGATGATGAGAGTGTACAGGGAGGTGACCTTGGAGGTGTTGGCGACGGGAGGGCTGTCCAGGTGCTTCTCCTCGTATTCGCCACTCTTGGGGTTCTTGTGACGGAAGATGAAGTGGACCTAAAGAAGGGTGAGCCGCTGGCCTGAGATAAAGATGTTGAAACACTCATACCTTGTTGGTGGTACCGCACTTGTCGGGACCGAACATGATAACGTACGGGGTACCGTTGGAGAATTCCTCCTGGTGGAGCTTCTTGTTCTCCTGAAGAAGCTTCAGGTAGGCACCACCGCACACCAAAGAGTCTAGGGCGTGGGAAGTCCATGTTAGCGCGTCGGCCTCTACCCAACAATGACCTCGACTTACTCTGCGGCTTGACTTCATACTGCACCACGAGGGTTTTCCCTTTGTTGTCAATCTTCTTGGGGAACTTGGCAGAGATGGCGTGGTGGGCGGCCGCGTTCTTCACGACCAGACCCTCGTCGCCTTTGATACCCTGGAACATGAAAGGTTCCTCGACCTCCCATTCGCCAACATAGGCCCAGTCTTCGTCCGACTTGGGGTCGTCTTTCTTCGCGTTCGAACGCTTCCACCGGGATTCCCAACCTTGGGTGAATTGCTCTAGGAAGGGAGCTTTGAGGTTGGTCGGCTAACAAGGGCATGAGTACACAATTAGAGGGGAGAAACGAGGAAAGCCTCCATTGGTGCAACTTACCGTGAACGTAGGCTTCTCAGCGACCGCAACGGTGGGATCAGCAGCTTCCGACTCCTCGGCATGGGCATAGCCCATGAGAGAGGCCGAGGAGACCAGAGCCGAGGCGAACGCGGCGTTAAAGCGCATAGTGAAACAAAGAAATGAAAGGGGTGGAGCACACAGCACCGAAGAGACACAAACCAAAGCAAAGCAGAAAGAAGGAAGAAAAGAAAAAAAGTGGGCGCGGAGGTAAATATAGGATGGAGCACCGGGGGAAGGTCCAGGTGGCCTCTTCACAGCACTCCCAATTGGGACTAGCTTGGCCGCGGCTTTCGATCGTCTTCGACGCTGCCTTTCTCCCTCTTTTTGTATACGCGGTGGTTTTTCTGTTTCTTTTTTTTAGTTTCTATGCAGATGTGTTTCAATTACTTTGAAATATCTATTTTATCCTCGTCTGACCTCAATTTATAATGATGCTGCCGCCAGCGTGGTTTGAATCCGCCTGTTCACTTGCGTGCTATGTGGATATGCTTGCAGATCCGATTCTCCCCCGCCCAAGGATTTGTCGCGGTGACAAAACCCTCGCCCATTCCACCCATCCCAGGTTGATCTCGATTTCTAGATCGCCTCTCCTCTTGGATTTCTCTATCGGTGTTTGCTAGTCATTCCACCATGACCACTGTCGCAGGAAAGGCTGTCGAGGCCGTCGGGTCCCTCACTAACAATGACCATCTGGTGCAATCATCCGACCCAGAACACCCCGCCAATCTCATTCCGGATCTCTGTCGCAAATTCTACAACTGGGGCTGGGTTACCGGTACGGGCGGTGGGGTAAGCACATCTGGTGTCGACATCAAAGACTCGCAACGGCTAATCTTATACAGACATCGATCCGCCATGGTGATCATATCTTCATTGCGCCCTCTGGAGTCCAGAAAGAATTGATTCAGTCGCACAACATCTTCGTCATTCAATGGCCCACGGCCAAGTACCCCGCAGAGGCGCGTAACTATATCCGCAAACCTCTCAAGCTGAATCCCTCGGCTTGCACGCCTCTGTTCCTCACGGCCTTTGAGCATGGTGCTGGCTGTTGCATCCACACCCACTCGCAGTGGGCCGTTCTGGTGACCCTGCTGGTGGAGCGGGAGAAGGGCCCTGAAGGGTGCTTCGAGATCAACAACATCGAGCAGATCAAGGGCATCCCTCGCGGCAAGGGCAAAGGCATGCTGGGGTTCTTTGATACCCTGAGTATCCCTATCATCGAGAATACCGCGTTCGAGGAGGACTTGACGAGTGGTCTGGAGGCGGCGATGAACAAGGACCCGGATACGTACGCGGTGCTCGTCAGGCGCCATGGAATGTAAGTGTTGTCTCGCGGCTGCGATATTGCTTCGGGTAAAATACTAATGTGCTGGTCTCTACCACAGTTATGTCTGGGGAGACAATGTCGCCAAAGCAAAGACTCAGTGCGAGAGTCTGGATTACCTGTTCCAGCTGGCCGTGGAAATGCACAAGCTGGGCATTCCATGGATCAAATAAAACCAACATCATGGGTAGATAGATTAGCCAAGAGTTCGAGAGCTTCAATAGATACGATGTGACGCTGGATGCTTATCTGGCGCTTAAGCTATGCCGTCGGAGCTGGAGATTTGATTTTAATGCGCATCTTTGGTACTGAGGACCAAGGAGTTTGGCAGTGGCAAGCATAGTCGTGGGCGTGGGCCACGAAAGGTCAATCTGGCTCGGAGATGCAAGTGAGAAACTTGAGGTTTCCGAAGCTAAGACTCACCTCTCCGACTCTGGCGAGGCCTTCTCGCCAGCAAAGCAAAAGAAATTCGAGTCTCACATTCCTCTGGTGAACCGGGCCCCGGAGACCCGTTTCGAATCAGCCAAACCGCTTTCCTTTCCCTCGGATATTTGGTCACTCGCTTGCTCGATATGGAATATTACCGGGCAAAGACCACTGTTTGAAGGATTTCTAGAGACGAAGACGATATCACCTGCGAGCAGGTTGATACACTTGGCATTCTGCCCCCGGAGTGGTGGAACAAATGGGGGGCATGGCGAAATAAGTTCAGCGAGGATGGGAAGCCAATAAACCGAGGATCGTATCGAGCATGGGAAGACCGTTTCGAAGATAGTGTGCAGCAACCTCGACAAGCGAAAGACATGCTGTGAGCCAGCCGAGCGAGATGCCCTTTTCTCGATGCTCAAGTCGATGCTTTCTTTCAGGCCTGAAAGTCGCCCTTCTGCTCAGGAGGTTCTTGCGTCTGAATCGATGGTGAAATGGGCACTGTCTGAGTATGAAAAGGGTTGGAAGTCTTCTTGAAAAGGAAGAGAAAGAATTGAATTGAAATAGCGAAGTAGTTGGATGAAGATAAATCACAGAAAAGAATATATTTAGCTAATATGCCAGTCCCTATCGTTATTTCCCCCTAGATCATTGTTGTGACAAGCCTGGATTGCTTCTTCAGTCTCGGAAGCTTACGTAGATGTCAGAAAGTGGCTGGAGTTATGTCGAAGTCGATGGGAAATCAGATGAAATTGTATGAGAAAGACCTTACGGGCGGGTGGGTTGGGGATCCCGTGAGTGACCAAGGCCCGCGCGGATCATCCTCCACCTCAACTGCCACAGCTCCTTCTCCAATGCTCCGAACCTCTCTCGCCTTGCTTCAGAGCTTTGATTCCCCCAATTGAAGTTTAGCCTTTAACTCCCTGTTCTTTATAATTTGTCCACTTTTATCCCGGCCGCACACGACCGCTACCAATGGATCTCGACGCGGGCGACTCCCCGTGGGGCGGTAGGCAGTAATGATACCACGGCTCTTTGGATTGCGTTCTAATCGATAATGCAGATGAGCCATCCCAGTCCACTACGACCCATGTGACGCCAAAGCCCGACACCGAGGACAGTGGTGTGTTGTCTCTGCTCCCTCTCTCTCTCCCAACCCCTCGCTAACCACAGCGTTGAGCTGGTAGCCCCCGCACAATCCGCACAGTCAAGCAGCGGCCTTGCAGTTCGTACGCCAGGGGGACGAGGTGCCCGAGGGGGCGCAAGATTAGTGCGCAGGCGACACGTTTGGAAGCCGTTGACGACACCGTTGACCCACTGGGCCCATTGGGCGAAGCACCGCTCGAGGCTGGGACTTCCACAGAGGAGGCCCCGGCACCGCCGCAGAAAGAACCATTCGCCGGACGCAGTGCGCGACCACTCTCGTCTCCTTCTCAAGCTTCCAGCGCAGCGGGCGTGGCAGACTCGGTCAATGTGGAAGACGATGCCACGGGATTTCGCGGTCCCCCGCCCGTGCAACCGCCGATGGACACAGAAGGACCCAAGCGACAGTCGCAGCCCAGTGTTAGTGTGGAACAGGCTGCAAAACCGACATTCGAGATCAGCGTGGGAGATCCACACAAAGTGGGGGATTTAACAAGTAGTCACATTGTCTACCAAGTTCGGACAAAGGTACCGTTGGCTTTGAGATGGGAGAATTACCGCCGTCCGAGAGTTTCGAAAATACTGACAGCGACTGCAATTATCTAGACGACATCAAAAGCATATCGCCAACCCGAATTTGCCGTCACCCGCCGTTACCGCGATTTCCTATGGATTTACAATTCCCTGCACAACAACAACCCCGGAGTGGTGGTCGCGCCCCCGCCCGAGAAGCAAGCTGTTGGCCGATTTGATACCAATTTCGTCGAGTCAAGGAGAGCTGCTCTGGAGCGCATGTTAAACAAGATTGCCAGTCACCCTATTCTTCAACATGACGCGGACTTGAAAATCTTCCTGGAGAGTGAAGCTTTCAATGTTGACGTCAAGAACAAAGAGAATCGAGAGCCAGATTTGGGCCAGAACAAGGGCATGCTGAGCTCTTTTGGCATTTCGGTAGGCGGAGGAACCAAATTTGTGGAGCACGACGACGTAAGGGACACCCATATCCTAGATGCAAATGGCTAGGCCTACTCACTTCTGAATAGTGGTTCCATGACCGCAAGGTTTATATGGACGCACTGGAGAACCAGCTGAGGGCCTTGATGAAGTCCATAGACACCGTGGTTGCGCAACGAAAGGGGCTTGCCGAAGCAGCGGGTGACTTCTCAAGCTCACTACATGCCCTCTCCGCCGTCGAGCTCTCTCCGGCACTCTCTTCGCCTTTGGACGGACTGTCGGAACTTCAGCTGCGCGTTCGGGAGCTCTATGAACGACAGGCCCAGCAGGATGTTTTGACGCTCGGAATCACGATCGATGAATATATTCGCTTGATTGGCAGCGTGAAAACAGCGTTCTCCCAGCGGCAAAAGGCATTCCACAGCTGGCATGCCGCAGAGTCAGATCTCCAGAAGCGCAAGAACACGCAAGACAAGCTACTGCGCCAGGGCAAGACTCAGCAAGACCGACTCAACCAAGTCAGCGCCGATGTCGCCGATGCCGAGCGCAAAGTCCACCAAACCCGACTTCTGTTTGATGATATGGGCCGCCTGATGCGGAATGAACTGCAGAGGTTTGAGAGGGAGAAGGTGGAAGACTTTAAGTCTGGTGTGGAAACATTCCTGGAAAGCGCGGTCGAGGCTCAGAAGGAGGTAGGTCTCTCTCGTACTTCCATTGCGTAAGGCTTATGCAGCTCACTAACGGATAACAGCTGATTGAACTCTGGGAAACATTCCTGTTACGTCTGGATGCTGGTGAGGAAGGTTTCCCGTATTATGTGCCTCCTCCCGTGGCCGGCGAGGTATCTGCCGGGGCAGAATCCACGGCATCGGGCAGTGAAATTGCGCCGGTGGTTGCCGACGAGGAAGTGTAATCTGAGTCTTTGCCCAAACCTCGGGTCCCCATGTACAAACCCCGAAGTTATGAATCGTGTCAGCCTGTCTCAGCCTGTATTCTCTATGGCACTCCTTTCTTTCCCCTCGGAGATCCTCGTTTGATGTCATGGCGCGACTTGATGATCATAGTCAGCAAGCCGTTGGACTTTTTCTCCTCTTATTATTCTTGTCTTGAGAAAAGCAGCTCAAATACCACTGTTGCGTGTCGTAGCCAATATCACAAATTGACATTCTTGCATCCTTCCCCTGGGTCCTCTGTCCGTCACCAAGAGTTGATCATGCGCAGTAACCCGAGTATGGTGTTTATCCTCGAGACCAATCAACCAGTGCCATGCAGCATCAACTGATTGTCTCTAGGCTCTGTGGAATCAGAGCCCATCTGTATATTCAATAGGAGTAGAGCAATGTTGATCCTTTAGGTAGTATAGTCTTAGATCTACTTTATCTCTGTACATGACAACACTGGTAGAAATCAAACAGCGAAGGGGGGAAAATAAGAAATTGATCAAAACCTCAGGACCCTGTGAGGCCTATCGAAGGTAATTGACGAGTAGATCTATGGATCCACGAGGTGCTAAGGTACATAAATCAATTCTGTCCACTCGGAGCACAGCCGCCTAGCTTCGGGTTTGTCTTTGTGGATAAGTATATAGTATCCGCGTTAGTGTGATGGTCCCTATTGTATTAGGCGAGGGTATTGTTAAATTTTTTTTTATCGATTGAATAACATTACGGGTCTCTCTCGTGCTAAGTATCGTCGTTCGGGACTATATTACAAAGTGCCTATTAACTCGTGTAGCTTTGGTAGCTAGCCAATGCCTTGATATTCCAAAATGGTGACCTGCAAGAACACAAGTTCATGACAATCCTCCCAATCTGACATTAGATAGATTGTAGCCCCAAAGCTTCTGAACTTATTTCCCGTAGGTATCAATTTTCCCACAAGCGCTAATTAATCTCTTCGTCTACAAGGGGCGGTACAGGTATTACGTGAAGCCAACTTTGGCTGCAGGACTCAAGGTTCTAGAACCTCAAAGTCTAGCTTTACAAATAAACCAGGACCAGAGCGGCACCTGCTGCGATGTGCCTTTTTCACAGACCCGCGAGTTAGTGCTAAGGGTGCATGTGACTGCTATCATTGGCCTTGTTCTTAGCTAAACGCACGAATCCTGCACGAGACCCCTGTCCTCCTGGCACAATGGATTAAGATCTGTTCCATGAGGAAGCAAACACTGCATCAAGATATTGTTATTGTTTGGCAACTAAGGAGGCTGAAAGGGATCGAGAGTATACCTGAATTGTCTACGATCTACCATCGGTTTGGTGTCTCTGTGCAGGAAAGACCGCAGCATCCGATCCCAAAGATCATGCAATGCACGATGTTTACATGACCTAGACCTTATGGAGTATCAAAACATAGGACTTTCCAAATTAGGGTGATCTCTTTGGCAACAAAGAGATTCGCCAAACTTGGAATAGTTGGATGGGGCCGGATGTTCCAGCCAATGGTAGCAACTTCATGATGTGTGATGGCTCTTCGTTTGTCCTTATGTCTGGTTGTACCACTCCACTTGAGGATTGTGCTCCTATGCGGAAGCATTGTGAATATTGTAGAGTTCGTCCTATGAGACCCGATCAGTCGAAGCCTCAGGAGTAAGGGATTTGTTCTCACCAAGACCTGATTCAGGGGATCGAGCGGTGATATCTTTCATCGATGCTGAAATCCCCTCCCATAGGACACCGAAGAGCTTGGCCGCAAGCCTATCCCAACTTGGTCGGTCCTGTACATCCAATATGCCACGGTCCTTCAACCGTTGGAATTCTTCATCCCTAACTCTTCCTGTATATCCCAAAAGCCGTATGCTTTCAAATTGTCAGCGATTTTAGCTTGCCTGCATCTATTCCACTCTCATCTTTCTCACCCGGGGTCGCGCGACGCTAAAGCGGTGCTCACCCATTTCCTCTTGGCAATTGAGGTCTCCTTTGCGCCTCGAAGGAGCAGCCAAACGGCAGATGAGAAGGGGAGAAGGAAGGGTCGCGAGGCACGGAAGGTTTAGCCAAAGGGCCACATCAGCGGTGCAGGGACGTGCAGGGCGATTTTTCAACCGAACCAAAAAGATTGGGGGATCCCCGACATACAACAGCCAGGGTTCGCTGGTGGTCACCCACCCAACTACTAACTGACCGGCGTGTGGTTTAAGTACGGCTGAGCGGACGGGAAGCCCTGCTTTCCACACCCTATGGTCGTATGTACTAGTCAAATATTGACAATTAACTTTGTAGAAGCGGTTGTCTGGAAAACCATGACCTGAGAATCTTATTTCACCCCGATCTGTCCGCTGCTACTCTAGGTTGTCCGCACCGAGCATTTCAAACCTTGTACTACAGCCGACGCATCAGAAAAATAGCGGATACGGCAAATGTCTAAACACGAGAGCCCATCTATGGTCCTCAGGCGAAGCCTCGCCGATCTCCATCCCGACCGGTTTCAGGATGTCGAGGAAAAAGGCCAAAACAGAGAAATTTTTCAAAAGTGAGCTCAGAAAGGAGAATCTAGGAAGAGAGGAAATCTTCTAACAGGCGAGATGATATGTATCCAAACTATACTGTCTACTCCTTCAATCGTGAGGTAGTGTAGAGGTAACTGATCTACCTCTCTGTAAACCTTATGTTGTACAATCCCGCCTGGTCACACGTACTGCTACTGTGCTAAAGGTCCGGAGGCAGAGATCTACACATAGGGCCATGTTGATCTCACCCCTTCTATTTCTACTTGATTTTAAGTCACGTACACTTTAGACAAGTTGGAACCGGTACTTATCCTGGATTCTTAATTACAACAGTCAGAAAATACGGGTCAAGCGTTGAAGGAGTAAGATTCACTTATATGGCTGGTTCACCTACATTGCAATGATGTCTGCAGTTCAGCAGCGAAGAAAATATTCAGTCTAACCAGGATCTAACAATGTCCTGAATCGCATCCCACAACCAAGCATCATGTAACTTGGCCAGGTGGTCAAATCCATGCTCCCCATCCCGCACGACCAGTCGAAAGTTGAGGCTGGGGTCAACCTGGGCAAGTTTCCTCCGTAACAGGTAGCTCTCCTCAACAGGAGCCACCGTGTCATCCAGCCCATGGAGTATCAAGACTCCACCGCGTGGAAAGCGTGCTCCAGCATCGAGCCTTTCAAGCAGATAGGGAGTAATGGAAGCTGCTGGGAAAAGCTGGCCTAGCTGGCCATATTGGCATGCCGCAAACATTAGCCGGAATCGATCGGCGTCGGCGGCGGCGGACACAATCATAGGCTTCTGCGTGAGTGCCTCCTGTCTCTTAATGCTGTCTAGATGCCATCTCAGCGTATCCGGTGGATAAGCCGGGAGGTTGAACACAGGCCGTTCCTGGCAACTGCTGAAGTAGGGTGCTTTCGGGTTGACTATGGGATAGACGGCATTGACCGCTCGAATCTCGTCTGGGTGACTTAAAGCCATTTGCAAACTGAGATACCCCCCGGCACTGTCGCCGATAGCCATTATCCGACTCAGATCGGGCTTCACTGTGCCCTTTGTTTCTTGCTGTAGCAAGATGGGAAGCGACCGATGCATCCATTGCCAGTGGTCTTCCACATCCTCAAGCACTTCCAGTACAGAAGACTCCGGCAACAGTCGGTAATTTGGAGAAACAATGATGGCCGAGTGTTCCTGCGCTAGTTCGAGATACCACGGGCTAAAAAATGGAGGAAAGAGACTGTATCCAGCGATAAGGCCGCCACCATGATAGCGAAGTAGAACTGGTCGAGGAACGGAGAGTACGTGTTCTTGAGATGGATCGTTCAAGCTCTTGGGATAGAGCACATCCACGGTGATTGTATGGCCGTGGACCGCTTTATAGCCGACGGAGACGATAGAGAATGCTTCAAACCGCGACAGGTCGGTCGCACCCAAGGTCAAGGCATCCATTTTGAGAGTAATCGGAGGTCTGGTTCCTAGTAATTGCAAAGGCTGCGCGTGAAGGCAGAAGCCCCTCATCTGTAGGTGTATTCCAGTATCAATTTATCCCTCACTTCATGTACATCGGGGCCGAAAGCTGGCTGAACTTTCTCCACTGTGTCGGTTCAAGCTCGCATTCTCGACAGAAGAGGAAAGTCAAGTGGGGTCCAAAGGCCGGTTCTATTGGACAACCATTCTAGCTGCGAAGAATCGCGCCAAAGTGAAGCCACGCATTGCCCCCACCCCCCAAAACCAAAAGAAACAAAGATATGCAGAACCATTTCTAAGACTCGTCAGACTAACCTGAACGGGCACCCGTCAAACCAGATGGTAGTTATTTGGTTAGTGAGTTACTTCCGCTGATTAAGCGCAACCCTCGTGCCGAGAAGGCCCGCCCTGAATAAAGTTAAGCCTACTAGTTATTAGGGTTTGACTAGTTGTGGTGGCTGGTGGGGCCCGCCAAAAACCTACTTCCGGCCCCGAATGTAAGCTTAATCGAAGTTTACTGGGAGGTAAAGAACACCTCCAGACGCGTGACCCAGAGCATAGTCTTCTTCCCTCCAATAGCTCTTTGTCTTCTTCTTCATGTTCCTCTCCAGTTTATAACGGTCATTCTGGACATATCGAATCTTGAAATCCACCTGGCCCTTGTGGATGCGAAATGCGCTGACAACACCGTGGCCTAGGAGTGGACTGTGCCCGGGAAGAGTCGGGGTGAAGTGGTCCGAGCCAACGCGGTAGAAGGTTCCATCGATAGAGTCCGGAATGGTGCCTCGCACCATAGCATCGCCGATTTCGCCTTCGAGGCGGATTGGCATGTCATAACCGCCGAGGTCTTCGGTCAGGGACCATCTGGATGGAAGATTCTCGGCGCCTTTGATGGGAAGAAGGGTCGTCATTTTCATGAAACCGTGATGGGAAAGTAAAGTCAGATGTTATGATAGAGAAATATCGGCGGGAATAAACAGTTCATAAGCCATGCGCAGACGTTTATATATGTTGCGCTGGGAGTAACCACAGTTCTAACCGGTAATTCCGAGAATTGTGCCATTCCCAACATAGAGAAGGAAACAAAGTTGTGCATCGGCGTTGCGGAGCCTAAAGACGCCGCAGCTCGTGAGACAAAATCGAGCTCCGTGTTAGGCTGCTGCGTGTTGAACTTCGTCGATACTTTCTTCTTTTCCTTCAGGCCGATGATGCACGTGCTATAGAATGCCGGAAGTAGACCTGTTCCTCAGCTTCCGATTGTTAGGATACTTATCATAGCAGAGGAATGACGACTATGAACTACTTGCTCCCAATATTCGCGTCGGGACAAGGCGTCCGATCCGGTGGATATGCAGACCTAAAAATTTTCCCGATCAGCATAACCCAATCATTTGGATGCTATTTTGAAACATTATCCCCGCCCCCATTCGCCTCCTCTCTCCCCTTCCCCCAACGACCAGCCAACGGGATATTTGATGTCTCTTAGAAGTTAAATAATACATACAAGTGAAGTTGCCAGTAAGTTAGTTGGAGTCATCATGTAAGCGGCGCGTGCTTGCACCAAGGATCCGATATGTTTGCCTCATCGTCCAAAGATTTCCGGCAGAGATGCAGATCATGCGACCTTGTCCGCAACTTCTCCCTCCCGCTCCAGTCGGACCCCACAACCTCGCGAAATGGCCCAAATAGGAAACTTTTATAACGTAGACAAGCTATATATGTCTTCCTGTGCCCTTGTGAAGCGACGATCATTACGTACAATGACTCCACCACGGAATTGGCCTTATATGGGCATATGGCCAATCTATTCCCCTTAGGGGTAAGCTACCTTCCTCCTTGGGCCAAATTGCGAACCTGTTAGTCTTGTTGGATCTATGAGGTGCGGCCGGGGTCAGCGCTTCGGTGTAAGTGGACCTATATCCGTGGCTACTCTTTTTACAAAGTGGGGAAGGTAATTTGCGCTGATTTCTTTGGAACCCACAGCTTTTTTTGTTGGGAGTTATATAAGATCATATTTTCAGAGCTCGAAATTTTTTATCTTGATATAAGTTTTCAAACCAACGCTATCCCAACAGCTTCCTACACCGATTGAACATTCTCTTCCAGACGTCTCTTGTCTTTCAAATCATGACCTTCAACCGTATCGCTGTCTATGGTCACCGTGGATTCGTTGGCTCTCGAGTTGTCGCTGCTCTAATTTCCTCGGGAGCTCCAATTACTGTTTTGCATCGCCCTAGCTCGGATACTTCCAATCTCCCCGAACATGTGAGAAAGATTGAAGTCGACGTTCTTGATGAAGACGCTTTGGTTGGTGCCTTGCAAGATATAGACATTGTGATGTCAGTCAGAACTACTGCGCATCTGTACCTTTTCGAATCTATGCTAATGGATTTCTCAGTTCTCTTGTTGGAGACGAGGGTACCGACAGACAGTATGGCTTTGTGAAAGCCATCCCTAGGACTAATGTCCGGCTTTTCTCCCCTTCGGATTTCTGTCTGCGATATTGTGAGCAGGGAATGCGCATGCCCTGTATGAAGGCAAAAGCGAAAGTCGAAAAGGCTTCCAAGGATGCTGGGATTCCAACCACCGTCATCCACCCAGGAAATTTCGCTGAATTCACCTTAAGTACACCGTCAGTCGTCAACCGACCACTCGGGATGTTTATCCATAACTGACTTTCACAAATATAGGGCGGTGGGGGTTGATTTGCAGAATAACATATTGGTCTACACCGGCAACTCTGCTAGCGAAAAGGTCACTATGTGGTGCGTAACATTTCACCCAGAGAAACTCCTTCTCATCTATTTATTCACTTTGGTCTGATTAAACTAATTCCTTGTAGCACCAAGGACTACGTAGCGGCTGCGTACGTCGATATATTTACCACCAGACCTATACGCACTATACAGAACCGGACCATCACCTTGTCAGAGCTTGCACCAACAGGTATGGAAATTGCTGCGATCATGAAAAAGAAGAATGGCAGAGGCCCCTCTATTGCGACACGAAGCTTAGAGGAAGTCAATCGAACGATTGAGGATTGTATCAGCAGGGAGAGTAATCTCGCTGTCCCGGCATATTGCCGCAAAATCTGGGGAACGGGAGAAATGATGAAGATGCTTCCCGATGATTTATGGGAAGTTAAGGACTACAGGAAAGCAAGTTTAGAGGACCTTGTCATAGGAGGAAGATTGGAAAGCTATAGAGCCCTACCCGATCATGTATTGGAGTATCTAAAAAAGATGCTCTGAGACATGTATTACCATCTACTACCAGTCTTGCCCCTCTGTCCTGTTCGAGAAAACATGCACTAAGCATTAGTTCTTTATACTAGACAAGTACGATACGTAGGAAGATGACGTACTGCGCTTTCCAGACACGGCATTTGCAAGCAGGCGTCAGGGAAAAACAAGCCTGTGGACGGTTCTTTTGAATTCGTTCCAGATTGGGAGTTTTATTTCCAAATTGGGCATGCTACGTAGCTCAGTATGTATGTGCGGACCACAGCGCAAACGCTGCTGCCTCTTGCTTATGGATAATTTGCCGATGTTCCCACAGTTGATTATTTTTGCTCTTCCTCTTCCGGCTGTCAGCATAAGAAGACGCGTATCTAAGTCATGAGATGGATATTACATTGGACTATACCTCCCGGGGACGGAGCAGCGGGTTTAGAATTGGCTGGCTGCGATTCTGGTTTAAGCACAGCCTGTTTCCCCCAGCACAGACATTCTTTCCTACCCAGCGATCGGACTATGGAGAGGTGTGTATTCTAGCTGCCGAAGTGCCGTTTGTTTCAGTAATACTGTTAGTTCTTCGAGCCAGGATGTAGGTCAGGCCTCTCAAGACGGCTGAGATGCGGAGGCGTCAAGTAGAGTTTGAGCTGCCTACATCAAAGAGTACGCGACGTCTCGTTAACCCTCGAGGTGGGGCTTGTCGTCATCAGTATCAACCTCGGGTGGGATAAACACGTCAAATGAGGACGCTAATCAGATGGGTGGGACAGTCCCTCGCGATCTGTCCAGAAACGGAAACATATAGTGGAGAAGTTCCCAGGTTCCCATGGACACAGCCACTAGTTAACCGAATATGCAGTCAGATAACTAATGCTATGCTATTGTCGTCATTATCGAGCCGAGGTTGCCAATGCTGAAATCATACCTTGATACAACACATTGACCCCTAATCTACCTCCTGGCCATACCGCAAAACCAGTCTTCTGCCCCTGACCGTTGACAAAAAGCGCTCCTCATTAAATATGCCAAACAGTCAGTCATCTGTCGAAGATCGCTTGCGGCAGCTCATGCCGAGCCTCTCGGTTTATATTGAAGGCAGGCACTATCAAGACTGTCTCGAACTATACAACCGTGCGCTGAAAAAGGAACCACTGGTCTGCGCTCGGCCACGGACAGAAGAAGAGGTCTCAGGCTTGGTTCAATTTTGCACCGAAAAAAAGATCCCCTTTGCTGTTCGCTCAGGCGGTCACGACTTCTTCGGCCGCTCTGTAGTCCACAAGGGTATTCTCATCGACATGCGCGACGTGGACACGGTCAGCATCGGGTCGGACCGAGCCCACGCACGCGTTGGTGGCGGAGTGATTGCCGGCCACCTGCAGGAAACCCTCAATTCTCACGGCCTATTCACCCCTACCGGACAGGCAAAGTCCGTGGGCTATGTCTCTTGGGCATGTGGCGGAGGGTATGGCTTCTATGTTGGAACATACGGTTTTGGGGTTGATCAGATACTTGGGGCTCGAGTGGTCTTGGCCGGGGGCCGCGTGGTTGACACCGACGAAGATTCAGAATTACTGTGGGCGCTACGTGGCACTGGGGCTGGCACATTCGGCATCGTCACAGAGCTTCGCGTGAAGGTATACCCAGTGCCTAAACTATACGCTGGCTTCCTAGCCTTTCCCCTGGCCGAGGCCGCAACTGTCATGGACAGGATCGAGAGGCTCTTAGATGGTAATTTTCCCGATGAGTTCAGCGGAGATGCCATCGCTGTAAATCCTGAAATGGCTCCGACAACGGTAGCCGAGCCCTGTTTAGTTCTGTTTTGGTGTTGGACTTCGCCCAGCGAAGACCTTGGGCCTGCGAGAAGCTTCCTTGAGCAGACGACGCAGGCCGGCAGGGTTCTGGGGAACACGGTCACAGAGAGTAAGTTCTTAGGCTTCCATCATAACATGAACTCCAGCTAACTGACCTGTATCCAGCTCTCCCAGCCGCCTACGGCTTGGGTGATTCATCGTCAGGAACCTTCTTCCGCAGTCGAAACGTTAATCGGATACATCAGAACGTTGGCACCATCCTCGCACGACACCCTCCACCACACCCGCTGTCCGCTGTTATATTTCACAATAACCACGGTAGGGGTGTTCGACACCGTGTTGCCGATACTGTCGGGGCGGCCTTTCCGAATCGATACCAACATGTCATTCTCGGCCTCCATGGGGCCACCAGGCCAGGCCGTGCTGATGAACAGGAGCTTGCAAGTGCAGCCAGATGGGTCATAGAAGTGGAGGAAGCGCTTGATCAGAACGGTCTATCCTTGCCAGGAGGGTTCCCTGCATTTTGGCCCCCTGACCAAGTGGACATAGACCGATTCTTCGGTGAGGAGAAGGCTTTAAGACTGCGGCAGTTGAAGGCGCGACTAGATCCGAACAATCTCTTTCACCAAGCCCTGCCCGGTCTAAATGGGTTTTGAAGGGAATCGAATATCATACTCTCTTGTAGAAGTTCCGCCATGATGCAGCTTTAGTGTCCTGGTTATTTCGCGGATCATTAGTAATCCACTTGCGATGTGGCAATCCCTGGTGATCCGTCAGATTCTACCAGATTTCTCATCGCCCAGGTCCCTGTTGAATGCAACGAACAATCCACAAAGCCAACAGTCTATCAGGCCAGCCATGTACTTCCCCCGCTTACTCTTCAAACAAGTGATGGTCAAGTCTTCTTTAAACCCGAGCACGCAGCAAGAGCACATGTCTCTACCACGCCGACCGCAAAACAAAAGCAAATTGGGCTGTCGAGAATGCAAGGCAAAACGGGTCAAATGTGACGAGGCCTATCCGATGTGCAAGCGGTGTCAGCGTCAAGGCCTTGTCTGTTCGTCAGCTCCACGGCTAACACGGTGGCAAGTCGAAACACCGTGGCTGTCACTGCAGCCTAAAACGCATGTCCATCCAAGACTACTACAGTATTGGCTGGAGAAAGTCAGTCAAGCGTCCGTTATAGATCCCGAAGATAATCCGTTCTCTTTCCCTATACTGGAACACGTTGCCCAATCGCCCGCACTTCTCCATGCTATCCAGTCAGTCAGTGCCAGCCATGAGCAGTTCTTCCCGGCCAAGAGTCCCATTCTGGCCCTTGAGGAACGTGGCAAAGCCATAGCTTGCCTTCGAAGAGAGATAAATCAGGTCCAGCGCGCTCCTTACACACACTTCCTGACCATTATACTGCTGGCGCTGACGCATGTTGCTGATTCCGACCCGAAGGAGTATGGAAAGCAACATTTATTTGGTGCCCGCGCCTTGATCAACAGTATGCTCCGAGATATATCTATGTCGACAAGTAACGACCCTGTGGTTCGACTCTGTCTGGGAATATATCTTTACTGGGACATGTGCAGTTCATTCTTAGTAGATCCATGTGAACCACAGTGTCTAAACTTATTGAACATGTCCCTCGCGGTGCACAGGATGGGAGACTGGCACCATCCAATGTACGGAACATGTAGCCGACTACTCCTTATCATAGCGAATGTCGGACGATATTGCCGACAGATACATGATATGCCACAGAACCGCAACCCGACGCAAGAAGCCATGTTGGAGGCTCAGCTTCGTGCCTGGATGACGAGTCCCCCAAATCCCGACCTGGGTCACTTGTATGAAGCATTCCGCAACCACGGGCTCGTTTTCCTCTATCGATCTCGTGCACATGCACAGAGAGGTTGTCCTACGGATCCGGATGTGACTGAAGCACAAGAGACTTTGATCCTACAGTACGCCGAAGAGACAGTCCACCATCTGCTACTAATTCCTGCATCCTCGTACTCCCTTAATTTTCAATCTCTCCCTCTTCTCGCAGCCGGGTCCGAATTGACCGAGTCGAATCACTTCCTGCGCGATGAAGTGCGTGACCGACTGCGAGCCATCTATTCTTTGAATCGCCTTCCCGCAAATTTAATGGCCCTTCAACTCCTTGAAGAACTCTGGGATGCCCGAGACAGTGGTAACCCCTCCTTCTGGCTATCACACACGCTGCAGAAGGATTGGCGATTGCTCCTAACATGAGGCTTTACTTTGTCCAAACTATGCTACAAGTCCTTTGGATATACGCCCCACGTTCTTCGCGGGCCCACGAAATACTCCCCCAAGCAAGGCGCAGAGCACTACTCCCTGATAGTTTCTTCTTTGCACCACCTTAGAAGACAGGTCGGTCTGCTGTTGAGAATGTGCCTCGCTGCCTGTTACTTGTGCATAACAGAATTGCTGGACTTTTCTTGGGCTTATGTAGGCCTTTTGCGAGACTGATATAGCTTTCCGCTCACGCATCCCCTACCGTTCCGAGGGGAAATACTCTTAAGGTTAATTCGGAGAAAAGAGTCCATTGCTATCCGGATTCCACTCAGTTTGGAGCATGGAAGGTAGTTAGAACTAAACCATTGTAAAGAGACTATGTCGTTTGTAAGAATAGCAATATTATGGAGATTAATTTTTGGAGACCGACAACGTGATGCTTGATATAGCGTAGGCATTCAAGCCACGCCGGCCTTGGCGGTTACGGATAACTTGGATCGGGATCTCGTTTGAACAGAAAATTGGTATCTTCCAAGAATTTTCGTCTCTTAAGAGGATCTGGAAGAAAGCCCTGAGTGGATGGAAGGCTCTCTTGGAAATTTCTGCAGTCCGTGGTGATGACCTGGGCAGCCTCTCTGAGAAGCTCAGGCCTACGATCCAGGAGAGGCAAGGGAACTGGTACGTCGCTCATCCCAGACTCATTCAATGCAGCAAGAGCATTATTCAGGCCACGATGGGATCGAGTGGGAGACCTTCCAGGGGTTGGAGTCTCTACATTCTTCACTACGAGAAGTCGACAACGCATAGAGGGCTTCCCTCCACGGAATTTTCCGTCAGATCTCTCTTGTAATTACCCATGGGTACTCGTCCGGGCCCACAGGTATGTTCCTATTTTTTTCTTTTCTTTTCTTTTCTTTTTTTTGTTCGTCCTCTCTCCAAATGTTAAAAAGGCCGGGTTTGACCATAAAGATTGAACGGATATTGTCTTCATCCTCTTATTATAGATAAAGTAGGGATAGGAAACTTTTCCCTCGATCACCTTGTATGTCAAGGTGTCAAAATAGTATAAAAGGGCTTACAAGGCCGTGTGAGTGTGGCTGTATTGCTTATTCTGAATACCCTGTATATTGCGTTATCCACTTGGGGCTCCCACATAAAACTGGTACTATCAACCCACTGCTCTTTCTGTATCAAAGAATCGGCCAATCATAGCCCTCACCTAAGGCGGAGGGAAGTGAAGATACTATTCTTCCAAGGTCCTGTAGGAGCGCTAAGTGGGTAACGTAACCTGCAGTCCAGGGAGTGTATATAATTCTAACTTTGAGAGCTGTTTTCGCCCCGGTCCCCACCTGGGCACCTCAACATCAACCTAGCCTGTTTAGGAGTCGAACAATAATCCTAAATATATACTGCCCATGCTACAGAGTACTCGAAAGGGTTGTCCATTCAAATTTTCTTTCCTCACCGAGAGTACTGCATATATATAAGGATACGCCTTACCTAGATACGCAGCTGAACTGACCACTTTTCTCATCATATCCGACCTCACCATACTGTATGTTTCCTGTCTAAATTGATGTCTGTCAGAGCAACAGCTTACCATTTCTAATAGTTTCCCCAAGAGGGCCGTGTACCTAGGCATCTCTGGGCGAATAGAGACATCATCACAATGATCTCTTTGATGGCAATACTTTTACTACTCTGGCCAGTATATGCCGTGCCCCCCTGGGACCCCGACAATGCAACCGGGGGATTGGTCTCTGTCTCCGCCCCCGGAAGTGAAGAACTCTACCTGATGATTGCGATTCAGCGCTCGGGCTCAAGTGGTTCCTGGCGGCTTATCCAGGAGACCAGTTACGATAATCCCCCGTTCTTGACAGAACTCATCCCTTCTAGGGATAAAAGGGCATCGGCAGAAGGGTGTTTTGCGGCGATCAGCCTATTAGGGCTTAAGGGCGTCACATTTTGCCATGTGGCCACGAGCGGAAGTGCACGCACTCTAGTCGCATGCCAGGAGAGAGTCCCAGGCTGGGGTAGACCGTGTACAGATGCTCAAGTACAAAGTTGGCTTGTCCATATCCGTGGCAGGCCACAAACACTCTTTCCTGCGACCTTCTTCCTTGATGACAGCTGCGATAAGCCAGAGTATTATATGTCGCGGTTACGGCAGCAGCAGGGAACAAAGGGGTTTTTGGCGGGTCAGTTCAGAAGGATGTATGGAATTGATGGTCCTTTAAGTCACTGTGCGGACTTAAAGGCAGACAGATTTATACATAGTAGGAGCGGTCTTTGCACGTTGTTGACACACTGCTGGGACGAAAACGCTGGTTCGGGGGGTGCTGTGAAGACCCTGATGTGCATTTATGTCAAGAATGACTCCGGAAACCGCATCACTCAATGCGGCGCAAAGAGAGACATATCTGGGCTACGTCCTTGTACCGAACAGACCCTTATACCGAACAGACATTAAATTGACCATCTGTTTCTGCCTGGTCCATGTGATTACCTACCTGGGGAATCAAGGCCCTGCGAACCGCGACAGACCCTACCTCTCGAACCGGCATAGATCCCTCGAACTGGCACAGATCTATCGAACCAAATCTCTCGAACCGAGCCCTTCAATGCTAAGCTCATGATGAGTATGCGACTCTTGAAGCGACCCTTATACCGACAAACGGCAAACCCGACAGATAGCAAAACAGGGACTCGGAGCGCACGGCTATAATACCGCTGACAAATCTGATTGGGGGCCTACGATTGGCCAGTTATTGGGGGTTACGGAAGGCTGGATTCTGGGGGGCGGGCGCAGTGCTGGGGTGTGTCAACTCCCTGGGCGGTAAGCGCGGTGTGTTTCTGCCTGCAGCACGTGCCCCATATTAGTTTTGGTATTTGTTCCTAGTTCTTCGATCCTCTCTCGCGCGCACCATCTTCGCGAACCCAATTTAGCGCGTTTTCTCCACACTCCTAAGCACCCCACCAGCACTGCGCCAGTCCCCCAGGATCCAGCCAACGCGAGGCACTGGTGGCAGTAAACCAGATCGGCCGGCCAAAAACGGCGCCAAAAGCAGCCATTTCTGGCCTCCCGTTCACCGTCTCTCCTTATGTGTAGTTGTTTATTTGTTTATTTTGGACTATAGAAGACAATAAAAACCTTGTCTCTAATGATAATCTAATAATTAGTTCTATAGAAAGATTATAGATATATTATAGATATAGAGATCTAGGGGGGTTTTATAGCTATAAAATAGTAAATAAACTAAGATTCCTATCATAATGTTAGATTAGTTACTTTTTTAGGGTGTCGATTTCTTCATTAATATCTACCACTAAAAGTATGTAAGTCCCTAGCCTTATCTAGCGATGGATCTTTGGTTCTTATATCGCGAATATTTGATATTTCTATATTTTAGTCTAGGACTGGGTGTGAAATCAGGGCGCCACTACTCGCCACTAACCACATAGACAAAAGGCCCAACAACTCCACTGATCAATCAGTGGAGTGTTGTACCCAATCCTCCTCAGTCAACGAATGGCCCGAAATTTTCGTCCTCATCCAGTGACATACTAGTGATTTGTTGCCGGATTTTGAGCTTTTGGTGTCCGCATGACCTCATCAATACATCTACATTCAGGAACAAGCCAGACAAATATCTCCCTGCTCTATCCGATCTCGACCCAACAATCCTCCTAGTTAACTCATATCAAGCTAAAACGAGATCCCGCCTCTCTCTGACAATGCCATATGACTACCAAAGCGAGGGCGTTGTGTCGGAGGAAGGTGCAAATCCATTTCTCGAGCACCTTCCCCCTGATACGCCCGTCTATCGTTACGACCGGCAGTGCGTTATTGAGAGCCTCCTTCCTCCGTATTCCGTCAAGGATCGCTTCGTTGTCATCAAAGACTTCCCGCCAAAGAAAATTGACAAAGACGAGGACTTACCAAGATACTGTGATTACTCGCGACCACATCAAATACTTATCATCAAGATGCCCGGTCAGCCGCACGAGGAGGCAGCTGCCAGTTTCGAAAAGATGATCACAATAATTGCCAATGACATGCAAGTCATTCGACGAATTGCGTTCTGCGGAGCCACTCGAGTCAGTACCCCGGACCGAGACAAGCAGGCCGACCGGTCATGGAAGCCAAGGCGCCAAGCGAGAAAATTCCCTACGGTAGCCTTGGAAGTTGGCTTTGCAGAAACAACTGCGAAGCTAGAACAGGATATCGCTTGGTGGATCAATGAATCGAGAGGCGAAGTGGGAATGGGGATCACGGTCGACATCAAACGATCTGGCTGCATCGACATCAAATCCTGGATCCCGGCATTCGATCCATCCCTCCGTGACCATGTCACAGCAAGCGGCCGCCACGTCAACAATACCAATAACCTTCCACCACCTCAGGTTGCCCAGAGAGTTCTCTTCAAGAGAGGAAGAGATGAGTCCGGTTCTGCAATTGAAGGGGGTGGCCTAACCATACCATTCCACACTCTCTTTTTGGATGAACCTGGCGAAGGCGAAAGGGATTTTGTGTTGACAGTAGATATGTTATTACTTCATTTGGCGGGATGTGTCTGGGATGCTATCGACGATGAAGAGATCAAGGCCAGAGAGAGAGTCTACTGTTAGTTCCTGTTCCGGAATATTCCAAAAAGAGCCTAATGGTCTTATTGAAGGGATTAATTTAACCTTATTTAATATGGTTAGGGTATTATTAGCACAATCTAATAGTCCCAATTATTTAGTGAGAAATCGCAGCTGCCGTACCCAAAAGCTGCCAGTAAGTAAAGAAACCGCATCTTCCATACGCAATCCCCCCCCCCCCCGTGTTTTAAGAGGACTGATGCATATGTATACCCAGAGCCTTGTGTATAATTCTTTTCCTATATAAAATGTTAATTACCTTAATGATTGGTGGCCTTATATTTCAATGCCCATTACAATAGCTTGAACCAAAGAATTTCTTGGGGCTTTCTCCCCCCCTCCTTAAGATTTATTTCACAGCCGTGGGACTACAAAGCAGAAGCAGTCCTAATATCAAGTGACAGGTATGTTTCATCCCCAACGAAATCTAAGTGAAAGATATGTGTATATGGCTGGGAATTCAATGCATACAGGCGCAGGTGTATATTGTACAAAAATAAACATGCAAAGAAGGGCCCAACTCCCATCCTCAATCGAGAGTAACCTCCTCTAAGCTCTCGAACAAGATCCAATACAAAATTCCAAGTTCAAATCCAGCAACCCAAATCAATCCTTCTTCTTTTTCCCCGAACTAGCCTCCTCCTGCCCAAACGAGCTAATCAAATCCAACAAATTATCCTCTTCCTCCTGCGCCGCCTGCTCCTGAGCCTTGGCCGCCTCCTCCGCAGCCTTCTGGGCCACCGGATCCTTAGGGTCAGCAGCAATAGCAGAAGGAGGAGCGGCAGCAGCATCCCAGCTGCGGCCGAAACGCGCACGGAACGCCGCCAGGCGCCCGGCCTCGTCGTCCTCGAGGCCGCGCAGCTTGTTGCTGGACGGGTTCCACTGCAGCGAGTTGCGCGTGTCGCGCGTGGTGCGGTACACGGGGGCCGGCGAGGTCGTGCGGTGCGTGAAGGTGCTACCGTCCGAGAGCGTGATCAGCTGCGTGAAGGTGTAGGGCCGCTTCGGGCGCCGCAGGAGCGTGGCGTGGCGGCATTGCGAGCAGATGAATGTTGCTGCTGCTGTGGAGGGGCCCGTCGTCTGCGGGGTTGAGGAGAGGAGCATGCTCGTCGTCGTCGAATTGGTTATTGTGGCCGCTGTGCGACGGAGGGGGTTGTGCAGGGCCATGGTTGGTTCCAAGGTTAGATGGGAGAGAGGGGGGGTGTTTTGTTGATCCGCGCTGAGGAGATTTGTCTGGATAGATGAGACCACCAGATTGGGAGTGAGGAATACAAAACAATGTCCCCGGCAAGTAGGTTGGCGCGCAATGCGGTCGGAGTGGTTGCGGAGAGCAGAAGGCGCCGCTATACAAATCGGCCAGAATTTCTCGCGTTTACGTAAGCAGAATATTTTCGGAAGCTTCATATGTCCTCCGTTTCGTCTGAACTACTGTTTCCTCAACCATTGGTGCTCTCTGTATGAATAAGCAGGAATTGGTTGCCTACGATATTGCTGTGCTCACTTGAATGATTCTCTGAGCGTCTTGTCGAGCCAAAGGCTCCGTCTGGTCCCGCCCGGCGGAATGCAGCTTGCACTTTCACGAGTCGCGCAGGCCCGAAGAGGACTCGGAGGTGAGTGTGGCAGGTTACTTGATGATTGGCACATTGAAACAGTGCAAACTGACAATGTTTTCCAGTGCCATTGTGCCTGGATACAGCCGTATCTAGCTCTATACGATCTCTCTGTCCTCTCCGATCCGGTTCACCTGCGCGATACTATCAACACCAATTACTATACTCCCGACGCCACAACAGCAATGCTACAGCCCCTCCAAAAGCAAGACAACAGACCCCAAGCCCTCAAACGACAGCCGGAGACCCCAATCCGCAGCACACCACAACAACCCGCCCACAGCCCACTGGCCCATTATCTCCCACGATCTCTGACCACGTCCGCCTGCTCATGCGCCGAGTCCCCTACCCAGTAGCCATCATAACCGCCACCGACCCAGCAGGCCCCCCAGACACAACCGCCTTCCGGGGCATGACTGTCTCCTCCTTCAACACCGTCACGCTGACCCCACACCCGGTGATCTCATTCAACGTTCGTCGGCCCTCGGAGACCCTGAACGCGCTGCTCGCCTCGGGCCGATTCCTCGTGCACTTACTCGCGCCGGGGCCCGCGACCGCCACGCTAGCCCGCGACTTCTCCAAGGGCAACACGGCGCTAGCGGCGATGCTGAGCGGGCACGGCGAGTTCGAGTTTGCGGCTTTGGCTGCGGAGGCGGGTGCAGAGTCTCAGGCCGGGGAGTCTCAAAGACCGCTTCCTATTCTTCAACGACGCAATCAATCCCTTGATTCGTCTGCGTCGGCTCGCGATCAACCGGGTTTTATCGATGGAGCAGACTTTCCCTTCGTTCTGGAGTGTACCCTCCACCCGCAGAAGATCGATGTGCACGATCACTCGATTGTGCTGGGGACGGTCATCCGCGCGGTCCAGGACTCGGATGTGACGCTCTCAAACCATACCTCTGAGTGTGTTGACTCGAGTGAGAATTCGCCTGATCGGATGTGTTTGACCTACGCGAATACCCGGTTCTGGAAGATGGGGAGCACGATATAATTGATTGCCGGTGACTTGAATAGTGTTGGCTGTGAAATGAAGCGTTTTGTACATAGATTCCGGACCGGGCTCGATTGGCGTTGGCTTTTCTTTGCTGTATATATATATATATACTCCTTTGGGTAGACAAAAATACATGACAAAACACCCCATTGACTAGTTTCTGAGGGTGGAAGACGGTTTGTATCTACCATCTACGAGTAACCAACGAACAACTACAAAAACCAGGGACTATGGAACATTTTTCATTTTTTAAGAATAGTTCTGCCATTCAACTCACTTCAGACCGAGCTATCCAATTTGCAATGTCTCATCGCGAGATACATGTCCTCTGCGGTCTCCAGAATCCTAGAAGCACAGGGCCAGACCGGAAACTAGATGACTGCAGCAAAGACCGACGAGAAAGAAACCATTGACCGGAGATAAGAAACACAAGGCGGACATCTATCCACATAGACGGTACGAAAAGCACGAACACATACATTTCATGCCACTTCTTGGAAGAACTCAGGACAAATCGAGAGCCGAGAGCCAAGTATCCTCTCTGGATGAAGAAGATCGGCGGGCAAGAAGAAACAAAGCATCACCTCCCCTTTATTCACGAGTCGACTTGGGACTACCGCTTCCACTCCTGGTGCCACCACTGCCACTGCCAGCCCCACTGCCTCGGCTTGCTGCTCGCTGGAACGGGCTCAGAACCGGACGGCCACCCTGGTTCAGAGAACCATTCGCGTCTGACCCGGAGCGGTGTTTGTGATCAGTGAGCAGTTCGGACAGATCAAGCTGAAGAGGAGGCAGGCGGTTTGTCTCCAGGAGCTCGGATCCATATTGGCTGCTGCGGGTCGAACGGTTGGAAAACGAACGGTCCCGGTTGTTGTCAGCCCCGAAGTACGAGCCCGTGTTGGCGGGCGGAGAGGTCGGATACAGGGGCAAGAAAGTGTCCTGGATCGGGCTGGTTGGATGCGACGAGGTGTGGACAGCAGAGCTGGTATTCTGGAGAGGACTGGATCGCACCGGAGGAAAGGCGAGCCCCAAGAGGGACCGACCACTGGGAGCAGTCGTCATCGGTGGGTTCAGAGACGATCCACTGGTTTCTGCAAGAGGATTGGTGCCGGGCAAGTTGCCCTCGGGGGTGAGGGGCCCAGAATCCAGAAGCATCTGTTGCTGTTGTTGCTGGATAGATTGTTCAATCGCCGAAGCCTGCTGCCAGAGCTGACTGGTGCGCAATTGGAAATCCTGCACAGATTGGCTGATGCTTGCGAACTGCTCGTGGAAGTTGGCCTCCATCTTGGCATGATCCTGCTCCCTGGCAAACTGCTCAGCGGCGCGGCGCTCCCGTTCATTCAAGCCCTGGGCGTTGGCCGAGATGATGCGCTCGTACTGCTCATTCACTCGGGTGCGGCGACTTTGGAGGCGCTCCCGCTTCTGAACCACCAGATTAAGGTCTGACTCGAGCGATTGCACTTGCTGAGCCGCAGCGGACCGGGCGGCTGCAACCTCCTCTTTGGCCGAGTTGAAGATCTCCAACTCGCGCTCGAAGTCGGCCTTGTGAGCCGACCACTGTTCGACCTCCTCCTCCGGAACATTTTCCATATTGTCCAGCTGACCTTCCAGCGCCGCGGTGGCTTCCTCCGTCTGTCGAATATTGCGCTCCAGCTGGAGCGAACGCTGCTTCTGCCGATTCTCGTCTGTTCCACTGTGGAGGCGATTATTGTAATTGTCCAACTCCCTCTTAATCTTCGAGATGACGAGTTTGTGGTCGTTCTTTGTCTTTTTTAATCGAGAGCGTTTTTCGTTTAACTTGGCCTCTGCATTGACAATAGAGTTCTTGAGCGTCGTCCCGGGAGAAGAGGGTCGATAAAAAGGCTGCGGAGGAGCCGATACCGCGGAAATGACTACTCAATTGGTGAGATCGACGAGCAAGAATCACAATAACAAGGCTAAACAAAGACTTACCTTGTTCTGTGTCAGCCGTTGCAGGCGTCTTGATACTCATGACACAGATTTCCTCGTCGGTATCGCTGCGTACAAACGAGCAGGTGTAAGCACAATTGGGGGCAAGCCCGGAGATCTCACCCCGCCACTGGACGACCCCAGAGTCCTTCGGAGTATCCGAGACTCTGCCAATCGTAGCAGTAGCCCACAGAGCCCCATTGACACAAACATAGAACGGTTCCACATCTCCTAAACGACTGGTTTCACAAGAGCCCGACACAGCAGGATCATCCGAGAAATCACCCGCGGCAAACTTGATCGAAGAGCTATCCACTTCCGTAATCCATACCAGTCCGTCCTCAAGAGCAACGCCTTGAAGGTCCTCCTCTGTCATCGTAGGACCGCGTGTTGTCTTGGATATTGCCCGTGAATGTTCGTATTCGCGCATGACCGTTACTTTTGTGCTGGCGAGGGCGGCCCAAAATGGCTGACGACTTCGAACTTGGTTGGCTTGTCTTCTGCGTTTCTTGGCGGACGTAAATCGATCCTTGCCCTCCTTGCTTGCAATCAATTGACCATCCGGCCCCACGAGAGATGACGAAACACTGGCAGCGGATTCAAGAGCTGAATCGGCTTGGGCCTGCGAACCCGCAGACGCCTCCGTGTCTCCACGTTTGCCGGGCCGCGGGGGCGCAGGTAACCGATTCTTAGCCATCGACCGCCTTGCCATCGCAGTTCCCGCCTGTGCCAGAATATGAACAGCGAGAAGACTCCGGAGCCAGCTTGGCGACGTTTGCGCATCGCCGCGGCGGAACTCGACGGGGAGGAGATACGAGTATTGAGAGAGGATATCCGGACTGATGAGTTTGGCGGAAACGAGATGACCCATCACAAAATCCTGGATGCCTTTGCTGCGAACGAGATGAAGAAGCAGAACAATTCCGACACAGAGAGTGTTGACCCCGCCGTTCTTCCCGGAACCTCCACCGCCCAGTGTAATGGCGACTTGAACGTGTGCCAGGTCGATCGCAAAGTTTTGTGCCCAGGTCCACATTAAGAGACCCCAGAAAAGCAGACAAAACGCATCCATCGCGATCATCGTCCCCAGTGATGGCGTCCCGGCCGGACCTTGAAAAATATCAAAATTTGACGAAAGAGAGCCGGCCGCGGCGCCACTGGGGGGCATGAAGGTCAAGGAGGCAAACAAGAACTGGACAAGGGTAAGGACCATTGGCGGAAGCTGTAGCAGAAAAATCAAGATGGCGATCGTGTCGTACATGGGGCACGACTTGAGGATCGTGGAGGCGAGCTGGAGCGGATTGATTGAAGCGTTGGAGCCAGAGCGTTTCGAGGATCCATTGTGTGAGGATTGGCCGGCGATGCCGCCATTTTGCGGCAGAGCACCGTTGGCCTGTTCACACGCCATGTCCGCACCTTTGCCGTGTCCATTCACCACGCCATGCACATTGTCATCGGCCTTCGATCCAGCCCCTGTCTTGCTCGGGACAACCGGAGAAGTGACGGCGGTGTCGCTGGTCGAACGTACAGAGGACAAGTCGAAGTGAGCGGACGCGCCCGAACCGGGAGCAGAGCCGTTGCTGGGGGTGCCGTTCAGATGACCACTGGACTTCTGCTTGGTCACTTTCTTGCCGGGACCGACGAGGCCATTGTCGTTTCGATTGCTCTGATTCTTCCTAGCCGCAGCGGATGAGCGTGGCATGGACGAGTCCCGAACCCCAAGTCCAAGTCAGCTTGGCGGGACGAAGCCAAGGACTGGGACCAGGCTGGAGAGAGCGAAAACGGGCGAAATAGGAGAGGGGAGGGGAGTCACAAGGAGTAGACACAGACAAATCCTGGATAAATCAACGATGATGAGAGGGGGAGGGGGGAGAAAAAAAGAGGCAGGAATGCCGTAGTGCGTGAAGGAGAGAGAGAAGAGGAAAAGTGAACGGTGAAACCAGAAAGAAACCACCGGGCCGTATTGGTATGGTAACCCAGTGAAGATCATCGGGACTGGTGCCGTAGCCAGTACCTGGCTGCAATACGGCCTGCCCGCGTATGGGCTGGTACTGAGTACTTGGGTTGCTCGGTCTAGTTACATGAGCCTCTCTTTCTTCTCTCAGCTACTTCTTTTCTTCATCTTCCTTCGATTGACTTGAACTGCCTTGGATCTTTTCGAGTCAATCCAGGAATACTCCAAGCAAAATGCTGATTACCGTCATGACCACCTCGCCATGTCAGCCCGTTTGCCTCAGGCACAAAACAGTGTTAACAAGTAATCGATAGTTACGACCTTACGAAGTAGCCAGCGCATGTAATGCGGATAGCTACACATCGTCTTATCCCCAAACAGCAACCCCCAAGCATCACTCGCATCCAACATTCCTCCCCGGGACACCGTTTGGGTTCCCGCTGATCCTTCCACTTGGCCTAAATGGGGAGAAAACAGGGCTGATGATAAGCTCGAAGTGGGATATGGAGCAGAGCTTGAACCCTATTCCCCAAGTCTCTCCATCCTGTTATGCGTGCAGACCGACTCGCTGGATTTTCTGACGATCGACCGTTCCCTGAGCCGTCTGCTGCGGGGTCATTCCTTGCGGCCTGGTGGGTGCATAGCGACACGAGTAAACTTCCAGATCTCAACGTTATTGGAAGAATTCTGCCTTGATCTGATGCAGCCGAGACGAACACGCAATCTCCAGAAAGTTGTGGTGAGAGACGATGGCTGCTACTTATGCTAATGGTTGTTATTTTCGCCCAGGGCTTCACATGCTCGGCTGTCGTGTGGTCTGATGGACTCCAAATTTGGCCGTGTGTGTGATCCACTACGAGTCGATGTGGATCAAGCGAGCGTGGTCCAAGCAATTCGTCTCAAGTTCCTGGGGACTGGGATATGCCAAATGCCCGTTATCCATGGATGTCACCCTACAACTATGATTATCATCAACCTCTCTTGTTCGATCACCTTGTCAACCCCTCCTGTACAATTGGTACCAGGCGACCACCCTGGCTTGGCACTTTCAGGGTTTCGTTCGCAGATCAGCCCCATTCCACGTAATGATCGGCGTGGCGGCTGGTCTTGGCCATGGCTTAACCTTTTTTTGCCCACCTTTTTTTTGTATGCATGCGGTGAATGTACTCCAGGTCGATCTTGCTCCAGAGACTTGATAAGATTTCCCGGGGTTTATATATAATTGGTACAGCGCACCGATTTTCTCCTTGCTGTTCCTTTGCGCACCCCCTCTGTGCCTTTCCGGGATCTTAGCGCGAATGAGACCGGTCGATCTCTTCGCTATTCCTACTTGTTCTGGATATTGGTTGACCGGGTCGGCATGATCTCCGAAGGTGTGTTTTGCAGCCATATTTGTCACACGATAGTAAAATAATGTTCAGTATATATGTAGGTTTTATTCGTCTAAAGTTAAGGTTAAATACAAAATTTAGCTGTACTCTCGGGGCTGTTTATGGACACGGGATTCGACTACTTTGAGCTCGGAGTATATATAGATGAGACGATAGAAAGACCCGACGACATCACTACCAGCTTTTTGCAACTTAATATGTGGGTACCAAGCATCAATATTTGACAGAAAACAGAATTATGTACTCATTGTGCCCTAGAGAATAGGCTTGAGCATGTTTCAAGAGGTATTGTCATCGCCATTTAGAAATTGGAAAACATACTTAGATCAAGCAGAGAGTTAAGTTGAATTCATGAACCATGATAGAAATAAGAATATCCTTCGAAAGGAACAGGGTTCGATTCATTGAAACATTAAGCCATTGAGTCGGATTCATTATCACTTTTTTTTTCTCGTTCTTCGTTTCGATGCTCATAAGTCGGTAGAGGCCTTCACCCGAAAATCAAACAACTTTTATATACATATCATACATCACACCATCACTTGTCCGCCTCTTCTAACCGTATAGCTTTTTGTAAATGGCATCCGCCCAAGGCTGATGCAGGAAAACAAATTGCTTCGAGCTGTCAATCATATCATCTCGTATCTGGCGCAGGCGATTCGTGTAATCGACGATAGGATCGGTCCTGCCAGAAGCGTATTTGCTAAACCAATTTTTGCCGTTGTCTTTCGCCTCTTGGGCACCATTGGAGATCTCGCGAGCCTCGATGAACGTCCCCGTCCGGCCCAGCCCATAGAGACAGTTCACGACTATGGGGGTGTCTGGGACACTCTTGCTCCTTTCGTTGACAATATCGATCAGTTGCTGGAGCTCCTCAGTTGAGATACTCGTTGAGAAGATCCATTCGGTGTAGTGGTAGAAATGGATTATTCGGGACTGGTCGCCACGCCGGAGACGGACTCGGCGGTACTGGAGATCGCCGTTGATGTAGTCTCTTCCATCTTCATAGTCGACAGTGTATTTGACGTTGCAGGTCTCATATCCCTTGTCATTATCAATTGCATAGAAGGAGATAGGGTTGCCCTTTCTGCTCGGAATCAGCGAGTCGACTTGTTCTTGGGTATAGTCCGAATCGGACTCCAGCAAGCTAACGGCGACGATTTCTTCCTTGCTGTTCGCCCAAATCATGTCCCAGTATAGCGTTTTCTGGCCTTTTCCTCCTTTGATGGGCGACTGTTTCTGTGTTAAATTTGAAATCGAAGGTTGTGGAAGGGCCTCGGGGGTCCTGTACATACCTCAGAGGCAATATAGGAGAAGGGATTTGTCTTCGCATCGAATCCTGGCAATGGAGCAGCCTTGAGCCTTGGATGAATACCCCCAAATGGATTCTCCTCGGGGGGAAGGTAATCCCTATCATCGTCGTACGGATAATGCTTGAACAACTGGTCCCATCTAGCAAAATGGTTGTCGAACCAAAGAATATCGTTGGTTTTCACAAAAGAGGGGCCGTTTTTCAGCTTAGGTCCATGTTTCAGGTCTTTATATTTTTTTTCTAGGTCTATAGAGAGAGAGAGAAACAGAGAAATGATTAGCGGGCCAGATGATGCGACAACAACAGCAGAGGAACAAACTCACCTGCCGTAGACTTGGTCAAGAATTTTGGCTCTTTAGCTCTGGCTTGTATGGCCGCAGCCTGGGCTTGACAAGAGAGAAGAAAGATAGAAACCAGAAGGGGTCCAAGGACGAGGAAAAGATTGCTGTATGGAGCCATTTGGTTCTTCAAAGCCCGTCAGGGCTAGGTGTAGCACTACCGAATTTGAATCTAGTACAAAAGAATGGCAGAACAAGGCTGGAGCTTCAGTACTTATAAAAAGCTTTGCACATAAAGCACTAAAGAGAGAGAGAGTCTTGTCAATTCAACTGCTATGTGATGACGGGGCGCGTGCAGGATTTTCTCCTTCGCGGGAAAAAAAACCTACGATACGATCGATGACACGAAGGATCGGGGGTTCCGACCTTGGAGTCAAAATACCGCATATACAGATTAGCCGCTCAAACCTGGTCTTGCAGGATTCAAAAGGGAATATAAACTAAAGCCCATTAACGATGGCTTCTAGAAGCATCAATAGAATAAATGGATCTTCCACTTTGTGAAGCGACCACATTCTATAGGAACATGGCAGAGTGCAAGATCAATCCACCCTGCGAAGATGCTAAGATGCTAAGATGACGCCCCGATAAGCCTGAGCAGAAAGAAAGGCAAACGAGAAGGAAGGAATCCAATTGAGAACTTATTCTTGGCGAGATAAGGCAATCCTTGGGCAATGATAGTATCTGTGCGGCGTATGGTCTACTCTGTAAGATCCAGACCATCTCAAACCACACTAAACTCGACTCTGCATCTAAGACGAAGCGAAGAATCCAATAATTCCAAGCGGATAGATAGGAAGGACCCCTCCCCTGTTTAAGGATATTCCGAGGGGACGAAGACTGGGATCAAAATGTGCAGATTCAGCTTACGGCTTATGCTCTAATCGAATTGGGAACTTTGTATGTAGACTAGTGAAAAGGGACCAGTGAAGTGACACTTTGCCCACTCATGATCAACGTTCAAGAACTCCCGCGGGCGCAGAGCCAAGAGTAATAATGGCCCCGGGGGCGGGGAAAATGATAGCATCCATGTTTCGTGATTGCCCGGGACTATTGGCGAACCAAATTTAAATTGTCAGAAACGTTGTCACGGCCGGAGAATAAATGGATTAACGAGCAAAAAATAATACGAGACTGGGATGTAAGGCCCGTGTTGATTTCCAAACCTCCTAATAATATACATGTATACCCTCAGATCAAACCCTCGCGCCATTCGCCGTCCCAACAATGAGGGATACAGGCAAATTTGCAATGCAAAACCTCAACTTTTCCTCGGGGAGATTCTCCTGGCAAAATCGACATCGTCGATCCGTGTCATATCGTTTGCACCAGGGACATGGAAGATTCCATACCATGCACACCCCACATGAGTAATCTTCAGTCCTGCTCTGATCAAGGACCTTAGGTGCCTCATGAATCCACCAGGTTAAAGTATCCCGGAATGGGGTGCGTCTCGCATACGCCGAGTAAATCGACTGCTGACGATTCCAATCCAACGTGGAGTGAATAGCCTCGAGGTTATGGAGTCCATGTGGCCACGCTTGAGGCCAGATTTGGGAATTCCACGTTGCATAGAGTCGGATAAACCTGTTCTCCAGCGCAGCCTGCACTGCCCATGGGTCATCAAACTATTGATACAGCTGATGATGGAAGAGCAGTAACAAATTATATCTGTAAAAAGTTGCACGAAGGCCAGGGTCATGCTTCAGAACCAGCTGGTAATTGGTGCGAAGATCCGTGATCAGTTGTTTCTCTCTCATATGCTGATGTCCAGCTGTTGCCATCCACATACCAGTGCTGGAATCGCTCCAAGCGAAGAAACGGAGCCGAGGGGCCGGGGATCACGTCCAGCTTTCGGTCAAGGAAAAGCCGGGTGTCGGCCAGCCATTCGTCACCGTGGAAGTTCCCGGACTTGGATTTGATGCGATAGCATTTGTTCGAGTCGACTTGCTTTATGGTCTTGTGGAGGAGGGAAGCGTCTGACAAGTCCGGTTCGTTGGTGATCATAGTACCATATTGAGGCGACACAGAAAAGCACCAATCCGAGAGGCGCAAAAAAGACATGACCACGATGTCTTGGTCGGGACGACAACCGGTAGGGTACTTGATGCTCTCGATCGGCTTTCCTTCGCGGTACCATGATTTCTCTAACATCACTCTTAAGTGTGGCACAAAGGGCAACTTTTTGATGATGTCGATGAATTGGTTAATCCTCTGCCACAACTGCACAATCTGACCAGGGTCGTCTTGCGATGGAAAATTGTTGACCACAATTTGTTTGCGGGGGGTTCTCGCGTGAGGGAAGTTGTGAAGGTGTCTTCGGGCAGTTTCGACGTCCTTCAGATCCCACACGAGGGCCAGCCTTCGTGACATCAAGTGGACCGTCAGCCATCTTCGGCTGTTGTAAACACCGTATATTTTGATGATGTGCGTGATCCCATGGTAAAGGAGACTTGAAACCTCTTTGTAGAGATGGCGACTGCAGTAAAGAATGGATAAGGCACCGGGAATTTTGTGGATTTCGCTGAAAAGATACTCCCATATGAGAAAGCGAAGTTCTGTTGGCAGCTTTGCGAATGTGCCTAGTTGGAGGCACGGAGCCATAGGCTCAGGTCGGTCATCACCATCCATGGCGTTTGTTTGAGGGGGGGTTGAAGAGAAAGGATCTCTCCATTGATGAGTATTTGGATGGTGTAATGCAAGACTTCAAGTCCTTCAATCTGGAAGTTGCTGAGCGGCTCCTACCTTGACCCAGTACTAAGCTATAGAGATGAGGTCATTCCAAGATTCTACTTCCAAGGTTATCTTCCAAGGTTGTATATTGAATCTCAGTAAATTGGGCATAAATCATCAGTAATTCTAGCTCTTTCCTTTCTTCTTCCAACCCCTCCACCCGAACCAGAGCCCATAAAGACCATATTCTAAAAAATAGGCATGCCAACCGGATTGTCATAATCGACATTGGCATCCGCGCTCTCAATCCGGTCGCTGCATGTACCGAATACACGATCCCACACGCGAGTTTGTTTCCCATAGTTATGGCTCTTCCGCCACCCCTTGCGATGATGAAGATCATGGTCTTCAATCACCAACTCCGCATCAAACATCCTCATCAGCCAGGTCAAAGGATTCGGAGGTGACGCATGAAGCCGGAGCCCACTGTGCCCGGCCAGCTCAGCGAACAGCACATACATCTGGCAGATATGCCACTCGTAGAACCCCATGGGCAGACCCATGAATTTCATCGCAAAGTAGGTCATCAGCGGAATGCCCGCGATATCAAAGAACTCCTGCTCCGAGTCGGCGTAGATCGTGAGCAGCGGGTTCGGGTGTTTCGTCAGGTGGTGGGTGCGGTGGTATTTCCAGAGCCCGTTGACATCGTGCATGATCCGGTGGTACCAATAGAACCAGAAATCGAGGATGATTCCGTACAGACTGACTTCCAGCGGAAGCCATCGCCAGTCTAAGGATGCGGGGGCTTCTTTTGCGTTGTAGGTCAGATAGACCGTCATCAGTGGTCGCAGCAGTCCTGCCAGCATCACCGAAGTTAGGGCTTTTGACACGCCGACATCGGGCACACCATCTCGCTCGTGTTTATCGCCGTCCAGAAATCCATATTTGTGGCCGAGTTCACGGAGATTTCGTAGCTCGCGACTTGTGAAGACTCGTGAGACATAGTAATAATAAAAGAAAGCGATTATAGGGCCGAAGTTGTGTCCGGTGACGTATGTATAGAGCTGGTGGAGCAGAAGCGGGATGGCGGCATGGATGATGATCCAGCGATGGAGTGACCAGTCGGAGACGTATGGTACCTTGTCTTGTTTAGAGTGGACTGGCACTTCCCTGTCCAAGTCGACATGGTAGACGTTGGCATGTTCAAGGATTTTGTGCGAGATGGTCCATTGGCTGCGGTCCCAGCGGCGCCAAGTGGATTTCATCGAGTCCTTGGAATTCGGTTGAGTGCTCATGGTGGCGTGTTTTGTATAGTTGCCCCAATGAATGGTATCATAGTTTAAGACAAGGTCAACTACAACATATAAGACTACAGAACCCATTTTGTCATGTCGATCTTCATGAGATAACCTACCGAGGTCCATGCTTCTCTCGGAGGTTTCCTTATACTTCTTCCCCCCACACGAGAATAGCGCATCAATGCCAGTGTGGGCTCTGATTGGTGACTCGCAGTGATTGCCTGTGAAGGAATAAACCGGGTGGGTCAATCAAGTAGATCACTGCCTGTCCCGGAAACGGTTTTGGCAGAGATGGCAGATTATGTTCTGGCAAGAATAGTCCAAACTACATAGTCCAAGGAGAATAGAGTAGAATCATTTTAGACCGAATATTGTCAGCAGCTAAGTATTTCAAGGCCAATAGTTGGACGCGAAGTTTGGTTATTAGTCGAGTTTGATCGTGCCTCGGATCAGGCCCAAAAGCCGAGCGGAGGCATGTCCAAATATTAGGCCCAATATTAGGGCTGGATACCTTATTGTGGGTATTTGATGAAATGTTTATAACTTACACATCTCAATATAAGGCATAGTTGGTTGTCTAGTGACCCTGTTGATTTCACGCGCTCGACAGACACCCGGAGAAATGATTGATATTCACATGTAGATCGACAGAATTCGGTTGAACCAAGAAACCTACTTTACTTCCCTATCGGAGGAAGTTCTGTCCGTCGGGATGATCAGATATGCCGATTAGTCTCACGGAGAACCGCTTAAAAACTGATTACAATAACTATACAAAGTGAATTAGAAAGAAGAAGTCCCCCGGATAGTTTGCAATCATTGATTCAAATTAGAATCCCAATCTCATGAACACGAATATGAACTGGTCTTACTGGGCGCCTCTGGCTATACGGGAAAGCTCACCGCGCAGTATATCTCCAAATCGCTGCCACTCGACCTGAAATGGGCGGTTGCTGGAAGAAACAGCAAGAAACTCACGCAGCTTGTTCAGCAGCTCGCATTGGAGAATCCATCCAGAAAAGTACCTGGTTTGTCACAGACCTCTTCAATACATTTACTTTTTCCTTTGCAATACACTAACACCATGGGCTTTCTAGATGTGCTCACTGTGAACTTGAATGACGATGAGCTGGACCGCCTGGCTAAGAAAACGTGGCTTGTCATTTCAACTGTAGGCCCATTCTTGGTCTATGGCTCTGCTACCTGTCGTGCTTGTGCTCTCAATGGCACTCATTACCTGGATTGGTAGAGTATATCCAGCAGCAATTCCAGAGGAAAATGTCAACTAATCTATAAAACACAGCACGGGAGAAACCCCATGGGTGGCAGACATGATCCGCCAGTACGATGAAATCGCAAAGAAAATCGGCAGTATTGTGCGTGTGCAAACCTCACTATTCCCTTCTGTTCATTTTCAAACAAGAACCTCCATGACTGACTGACAAATTCCTAGATGATCCCCTGCTGCGGCTTTGACTGTGTGCCTTCCGACCATTCGACCTGGGATGCCGCCAACCACCTCCGTCAACAACACCATTCACCCATCAGGCGCGTAGACATCTGCATCCACAGTCTCCAAGGCGGGGATCAGTGGCGGAACCCTCGCCTCACTCCTCCAAACACTCAACCTGTACAGTCTGCGAAAGCTATACCACATTCACGCGCCCTTCGAACTCTCACCCAAACAACCCATGCCCTCAGTCCCACCGCAACAGAGCAGAATCTGGACCAAGACACTGGGCCTCCTGCGAATCAAAGAGCTAGGCTGGATGGGATACCAACCACAAGGCCCAGTTGACCGAGCAATTTTGCACCGGAGCTGGGGGCTGCTAGGACCCACTGCCGCATCCTACGGCCACAACTTCGATTTCCATGCGTGGCTGCGGATATGGGGCCCCGTACCTGCTGTCCTGTGGCATCTGGGACTCGCCATGCTGGTGCCACTGCTTCTGCTGCGTCCTGTTCGCTGGCTTCTTTCGAAGCTGTGGTACCAGCCGGGCGAGGGAGCGGGTCTGAATAAGATCCATGGCAATTAGTTCGAGTATCATGCTGTCGCTGAAGCTGATACCGCTGCGAGGCCGAAGGCGTTGGTACGCTTGCGCTATGATGGGGATCGGTATGTTTTTGCTGCTGTTGTGCTTGGGGAGGCGGCGAGAGTGGCTCTTCGTCGGCAGGATACTTGGGCTCATCGGGTTGGGGGTGGTGTTTTGACGCCCGCTACGCTGGGAGCTCCCTATGTGTCTCAGTTGCAGGGTACCGGGGTGGCTATTGAAGTTCACACCAAGGGGCCAGAGGAGCAGAACAAGAATTCGATTTGTGGAAGGGTCATGGAATGTTATTGGGGAACGGGACTGTATGGACGAGGGTTTCCTGAGGGACTAGGTAGGATTTAGAAGATCAGAATATTTAGCTGTCGTAGTATATAGTAACCTGAGATCTTAAATAGATAATAAAGCCTCTTAAACAGAGGAAAAGTTGGGCAATAAAGGTATCAAATGATGTTCAGTTGTTTATGATGTATAAGAACTATCGAGAGCAGCATCTCCAACAATAGACAACCATGGACGTATACTTGTGCATCTTACCGGGGTCCAGGATCTTCTACCTATTATGTATGTAGGCCCGCTGGGTTGCGATGCTGGACTGGAGCCAGCTGGACGCTGTTTCACTCGTGCTGGCCTGTCCATGAAATAGAGAAACCGAGGTTCGTAACGTGCCCATCTACCAAGAGACAGGGAGCGGGCTGCATTTCCACCTCAAAAGGACTGAGTGAGCAGCGGCTAGATCATCTGGAGTCGTCAAAGTCATCGGGACTAAGTTGGACTTTATACATCGTGAGCAATCTGCTCATATCAGCAGATTAACAGTCTCCTCCCCATCCCATCGTCAACCTCCAGTCCTGTCTAACTTCTCCGATCCCTCGAACCAGCCCCACGACATTATCAACAAAACCAGCTTCGCCTCGGTTGACGCGGTCCTGTCGATTCCGCTCTGCATCCGACGTCTCAGCGCGAAGATGGAGCAACTGTTCTGTGGTCATTCCTTGCAGTCGATCAGCGTCCAGGCGAGTCAAAAGACCAGCTTCTCCACGCCGCCGACTCCACGCCGCTTGCTTCACAGCCGGAGTCCAGTACTCCGCCAGAGCAGATTCGTCACGACCTTGAGCGTAGCACTTCACCAGGCCCGAGTCGACTTCCGGTTTGAGTGACGCATTCCACTGTGTGTGGGCGACCTCATATCGCTTCTCAAGCAGCCAGATGATGGGCCAAGTAACGATCCAGAGCTGCAGGATGACAAAAACCCACCAGATGAATTTGTTGGTGCGCATCCGATTGATCCAGTGGGGGGAGTAGATGGTGACAGAACTGTGGGCTTTCGAGAACCAGAAGTTGACTGAGCCGCGGTAGTTGAGCGACTGAATGTGTGAGGCCAGAACATTATGCATGATTCTATAGTCGAAGCCTTGGAGATGACGGTGGAGGGTGAAGCTGCATGCATTCCAGGATTAGCAAGGTGCCATCTGAATGGAAAGAAGGAGGGGAGCAATACGATTTCACAGGCGACGGGTCGAGACAGAATCGCTCGCACCACATCTGCAGATCAGCTTTGACGCGTGCCAGAGCAGGAGAATCCCTCTGGTCACCGGTATCAACCGCGGTATCTGACCCGAGGAGGGCAGCCTCGCTGTCCTCGGCATGGCTGGCTACACTGCGCGATGCAGGGGCCTTGTACGTGCGCGAGCGGAGAATGCCACCGCGGAATGCAGGCTTATCATCTCCATCCCGAATCACTGCAATTTCCATCCAGTTCTGGCACAACGGGTCGCCCTCCCAGCCGGTCAGCATGGTCTCCGCAAGATCGAGCTGGAACTCAAAGTCGGTGACAGTCTGGTTCCTTTTTTCTTTCCTATCGTGGCTCGATTCGGTGTGCGTGCCACGCACGCCGAGTAGCGGCCGCAGAGGCAGCTTCATCTGACTGCGGATGGCACGGAAGAGCTCATCGCTGTTGCGAGAGAGGATCGGCGCGAGGGTGACGGCGCGCGTGTCATGGGGCTTTATGTCTGTTGTGCCGGGGAGGATATAGGCTGAGTCGACGAGACGGAGGGGGAGGAAACTAGGCGCGGGATGCTGGATCGCTGGTGCGGCATCGAGGCTGGGTTCATCGGTGTAGGGCGGCGGCAGATCGTCGGAATCGAGCGAATAGAGCGAGTGCGACGATGCTCCGGGGAGATCATCCTGGTTGAGGCGACCCATGGTTCAACTCACAAAATAGAGGAACAAAACAGAACGGAAATCACCAGTTGAGCGCAATTCACATCAGACAAGGCAGGAGAGAAGTGGACCTCAATGAGGCTGAAATCTTGTCTTGCAGAGCCTTGCTGATGGGGGCTGCCTAGCGTGGACCATCGGCTTACTCGCAACTCTCTTTTTAGCTAGCAATCAAATAACATAACCAGCGTGTTTACTCTTATATTCCAAAATGATTGAGCACTTCTATAGTCAAAGTGTCTAATAGATCTATGGATTTATTAATATAAGAAGATGTGAAATGTGAAGTGGGTCGTTGAAGAGGGGAGGATTCAACTTCGCACCCCCCAACCTTTAATACGCCTATAAGTGAAAGAGAGAGAGAAAAGAGAGAATTATAAAAATAGATTAAACAAAATATTAGAAAAAGGATTGGAAAATAGATAGAAAATAGCGATAGAAAATAAGAGAATGAATTAATTAATTTAAGAGAAAAAAAAATATCAATCAAATAATAGTAGTAGGAATAAACTAGCTATTTATATATTTCATAAATAGGATACACTGTAGTTAATAAGCTATTTCAATCTAATTCTTATTCTCTACTATCTCTTCAAAATCTCCTGAGCGAAGCGGAGGTTAGCGGCTTGTAAACTATAGAACCAAGAACATTCATGGACTCGACAGTAAAGCTCCTCACAATAACCGAATACAATTAGTCTTCCCTTCTTTCCTCTTACATATCCCACCACAACGTCAAATAATCAAGATTTTGAGCTCCCACACCATGGCTCCCTCTTTGGAGGTCCCGTGGCACGTTCTGAACATTTGTTCGCTGGCATTCAGTGGAGTCATGGCAATGGCATTGATATATCGCTGCGGCAGATGGTGTGTGAGACAGTTGAGATCATGAAAAAGCCTTCCAGAGCTCGAGCGAGGACAACCCGAGTGCGCTACTGTCGATGCTTCTAATGTCGCGGGAACCCCTCAGGATGTCTAGTCCAGCGGGGGAGAACTATTTCTCTATGAATACCGTGACTGGGTCAGCCATGTCGAGGATTCATTTACTCTCGGCTATTATCGATAAAGGTATAGACATGCTCACTTTTGGATACTTACTTTGGAGGCTATGTCCCTGTTAAGTCAAGTTCAATAACGCACAGTCTGGACTCCGGTTTTTGTTTCTATCAACTTGGGATTTCAGAGTTGCTATGTATTTGGATGAAGACTGGGGTGGGATATCTTGTACAGGACCAACTATTGTTCAACCAAGACCAACCTTTGCTTATATACATCTCGATACATCTCTTGATTCAGATCACTGCGATGCTGAGCCTGTATCTTCAACCGCATCTGGCCGGTCCCAGCTTTCCAGCTCCAAAGTCCGAACCTGATTCTCAAGATCCGAAATCCGCTGCTGCCATTCCACCTTGGCCTTCTCTTGGAGCTCCCAGATTAGCTTGAATTGCTCGAGGACAAACGGCGGAAGCTCCGGGGTCTTGCGGAGTTTCTTGTAATCATAAGTGACGATATCCTCGTGGCAACGAGCAGCGGGCCGTTGGCGCGCTTCTGATACGATCATCACCTGGAGCTGGAATGCAGACTGCGAGGACAGAGACGAGGAGGGGTCGTGGACCAGCTTCTGGTAGACGGTGATTTTGTCTGGAGAGGTCATGGGCTGGAGAAAAGTGAGCAGGCATACATATTTAGCAAGAGAATTTCACGAGGTAGATATCCAGGGATCATCCTACAAATTTATAGTCGATCTTGATGCTTCGCAGGATGAGCCCGATCCCGGTGGAATTGACCAGATTGAGCCATTCTTTCTTGTGTGCTGGGTCGATGTGGGTGCCGATGTTGCGTGTCCAATTCACTCGTGCGGACTCGGCGTATCGCACGTAGGTGACATTGTTGACATGGCCTAGACGACCGAGTATTAGGATACTTGACTGAGCACAGAAGAAAAGAAATGCATACCCTAACATATTATATTGTAAGTTAGTATATTAAAACCATTCAATAGGCTTATATACATCCGAGGATCCTCCAGGGGCATATGATCTTACCATAACGTCCTATGAACCATCACAATCCAGCTGTCAGCAATCCCCAATCTACAAAGCTCGGTATCAAGCGCATTGGATCTCACCATTTCACCCCACACCACATTATGTCGAAACAGACTCCGTCTCTTCTCATCCGTCAAGAATCCCTCGCTGCCCGCAACGAGCTCCCGCCAGTCGCGCGCCAGTTGCTGCAGGACCTTGCCAGCCTCGTCGATCTGCGCCGGTTTCAGCCCAAACATCATACATCGCCCAACTCGCCTTTTCATCATGGTCAGCCATCGCGGGTCGATCGCGTGAGGTTTCGCCGGGGGGTTCTGCGGAGTCGTTGCGCTGCGGGCATCTTGTGCGGGGGAGGTTGTGGAGAGCAGGCGACGCGATATAATCGAGGATGAGTAAATCGGGGCAGCCAGCTGCTGTTGCAGTGCGGGTCGGGGGATCATGTTGTGTGGAGGAGAGGAGAAAGTGCAATTGGTGGCGGATGGTCAGTTGCATTCCGAAGCTTGGACCCGGCTCGGGTAGAACCCCGCGGGTCGGCATCAGCGAGGTTCGGGTGGATGTGCGGCGCGATATTCTTGTGATCGCAAATACTATAATCTATCTGCGTTTGCTTACAGGGCGATGTAAAGTAAATCAGTTGTCTTCGATACGCTACACTCCACACTAGGTGCAGGCGCTCTAGTAATATACGATACTATCAATCATGGCAATCAGAATCTCTCTAGAACTAAGCCCTGCTATCCTATCAAACCTCAAAATGGAATATGAAAATAGTTCGAAATTCTTGAGTGCTTGAAGATATTCACATCACGAGTTCTTGTGCTGAGGATCGGTTCTCCGCACACCCGCAAATTCACCGACTCCCGCGTACGTACCCACGGCTTTCTCCAACTTCACAAACCCAACCATCATCCCCTTGACCTCGAAGATATCCCCTCCAAGAGTCCCACCAAATCAGATTTCATTGCATGGAGTGACCATGGTAAACCCTGAGCTGCGTCGACAAGTCGTCCAGGTCTACAAAGGTACGATCGCGCCCTGCGCCCACTCACTCCATTCCTACCTCCCCGCTCGCCCGACGCTGATTTCGCGCCATGCAGAACTCCTCTTTTTAGGGCGCGAGTACCCCCTTGGATACCAATATTTCAGAGACCGGCTCCATCGCGCGTTTGCCAAACAGGCTCATCTGCGTGACGACGAGCAGATCCGGAAAGGGATAGCCAGGGCAGAATTTGTGAAGAAAGGTTGGTTATGCCTCTCTTTCAGATCGTGATAGTACACATCCATGCTAATTTAAATCGGGTTTTAGAAGTCGAAGCCTTGTAAGATTGACTCACCCGCGCATCGCTTATCCTCGATGTCGCACCTTTTCCCGAAACCTGTTGCCCCCAAACCCCAGGCCAACTCGAGCAAAGTGGAATTGTTCGAATCATTCTCATGTTCTTTTCCCATTGCAGGGACAGTGTCTCCATGACACTGCCCATATCACATTTGTTTATCATACATCATGGCATCATGCGAGCACAATTTCCTCCCCACACACAACATAATTGCGCAGGTGAGGCACTGACAAGATGGGGTTTGAAAAAAAAATATAGGTACTACCTGAAGCGGTACCGAACGCTGAAACAGCGCTATGAGAATGTCTGAGACCACCCGGCCTCGAAGCCTCGAATGCCCACCCAAAATGCCCCGATATGCATGTTAAGAAAACCCAGAAAGAACAAGAAAAATAGAATTGGAGGGGGTATCACCAATACGAAAAAGTGCACAATGGTTCACTGCGTTGCCTTTCGCCCACAAACACCAAATCAAGCCAAAGCATGGAAAAGGGGGAGGAGGAAAAATCATCGCTTTCGTCCCCACCATGCACTCACTTCAAGACACTCGCCCCCGGCGAGTCCGCCTTTGAGGAAGAGGTCGTTGGTCATGGCTGCCCACCATCGGTCCCACTCGTCCCGACCCTTCCCGCTAGCTTCCATGAGCATCGGCTCAAGTCCTTCGATCATTTGGATCACGGTGAGAAGAGCCGTGCGCCGGATGGAGATTTGCTCGGCAGTTAATGCTTTGCGGGGACGACCATTGGAGTCCTTGCTGTGACCTTCTCGTTCCCAGCGCACGTCCCCGAGGGGAATCGCGACGCGGCGACTTTCGACTTCTTCCAGCAGGTCCACTTCGGAATTGAACGAGAGGCCGATGGTGGCGCACGGTAACGCCGTGAGTCTGCGTCGGTCGAACGACTTCTCGACCCAGGAGTTGTAGTCGACCAGGAATTTGTTCTGGACCCTTGTGAAGGGCGTGGCGGAGGAAAAGGTGTAGGTAGCCGTGGCATCGGCGATCTCCTGCTCTTTCGAGGTGGATCTGCGGGCCGGGGCGGGGTTGGGCAGCAGCGAGCGAAAGACCCAGTCGGAATCCCACACCTCCAAGATGCCACCAGATTTCAGCACGCGCAGGGGCTCGCTCAGGCCCGAGGCCTGCTGCGCGGGGCTGGCGGGGCACATGCCAGCATCTTTGATAAAGACAAAATCAAAATAGTCGTCCGGGAAGGGCAGCCGCGGTCGGCGCAGGTCATGGCGCTTGAACTGCCAGCTCATGCCCTGGCGGCGCAGATCCGGCGCAATGGACACGATGTCGATGCCGACAAAGCCGACATTCGGATTTCCGCGCCGGGCAAAATGGTCGTGACAGAGCCCAGACCACAGCCCGGACCCGCAGGCGATCTCCAGCACGCGTTTCGGCGGGCGATTGGCTAGGTGGGGGTTGCAAAACGGGCCGCCGAGGACGCGCAGCAGCATCAACGTGCGCAGGCTCTGGCGGTGGATCTCGGGTAGGTCGCAGGGGAGAGGGTAGAGGTTTTCCGGGTCGCGGAGATAGGTGCGGTCACCCTGTCGAGCCAGGGGGTAGTTGGAGTAGTCCGTGAGCGAGCCCAGCGACGACGACGATGTCCCCGCAAAGGCCGAGCTGAGGTTGGAGTGCAGGTCCGACCCGGATGCTGTGGCGGCCGTGAATGCGGCCGTGCCTATTGTCATCATATCCATTTTTCTTTTTCTTTTCCTTTTCCTTTTTCTTTTGCGTTTCCTTTCTCTCTTCCCAATTGCTTCCTCAAATCAAGTGTCCCCGGTGACTGGTTAGTGTGGTTCTCGAGTCGGTTGCATTCTCGTATAGTTGGAGAGCCTTATGAGCAGCAAGGCATGCTGAATGATTTCCGGGAAGGAGAAGGAGGAATTCCGAGAAATGAAACCAAGTAGTTTAGAAAAAAAAAGTTAATAAAAAAATATAATAAAAAAAAAATCGAGCGAACAAAGCGCTGCGGAAAATAATGCTTAGTGTCCAAGTCGGGCGCAACTGAAGAAAATTTTCGGGTTGGAGACTCGGCCCTGTGGAGTTGGGGTACCAAAGCTATTCAATAGCTTTGGATGACCAGTGAAGAATGAATACAACATGCAAGAAGAGAAAGGGGGAAGAGAAGAGAAGAGACAGAGAGAAAGATGAAGAGAGAGAAGAGTTGAGGGGACGGAAAATAAGGCAGAGAGCCCACGGCCTAGTCCGACATCGACCCCTGGATGGCATTTGCAGTATCCACTCGAGCGAATACATTATATTATATTATATATTATATATTATAATAGAATATATACTCGAATAGAATATCTTCTATGGAATATATGAAACAGTAATAATACAGAGTCAACGTAATAATGTACAATCGCAATAGCAACCAGCAACTGGGAAAACTTCTCATGAAACTCCTGTTTCGTGCACGCGACGAAAGTCCTGGATGTCAATCCTGCGGTCCCAGAACACGGGCTGTCGGGCCCTCCGATTGCCTACCCGACTGGGGCAGGTGGCCTTTTTTTACGAGTATTGACATCATGAGTTGGGTGGAGCCAAGTTGGATCCATTTCCGGAGTATTAGAATCTTCGTGAATTCAGAGTAGAAGTACATACGTAGAAGTAGAAGTATTGAGCTGTTCTGGATATCCTTTCATGTATGATCGACTGCCCCTCTTTCGAGGGGCAAGACGTGCATGGCTAGCGACAGCCCAATTTTTGTCCCCAAATCCTTCCAGGGTTCCCTGCTGCCGCACTCCACACGGGGGGATTTCCTGTCCTGCTTAGGAATCAGGATTCTAGTAACTATATCGTATATACTCAAGGTATAGTATACTTGGGATACTCCAATACTTAGGATACTACATAAGTATAAGTATACTAAGTAAACTACAAGACGGCAAGCGGGGCGCTGGAAACGGCTCCCATTGCCCCGTCGTCCCGCCCGCCCCGACCGCCTGCTCCTTGCCGCAGGATCCCTCCCCGTCTGGGCATAGCGCCCTCACTGAGTTTCCCGGTTCGGCCTAGCGCCGCACGGGCCGCCTTGACCGCCCGGGCCTGCGGCCGCCATCTATAAAACACACATCCTCTCCTCCTCGACTTCGTCGACGCACTTTCTCTCTCCTTCCCTCCCTCCTGTCCTTCTCGCCCCCACCCGCAGCTGCGGCCCTGGCGCGCTACCGTGTGCACTGCCCCTTTCGCCTGTGGCAATCTTGTCGGATTCTCCCCGAGATGCCGCTCGACCCGCCGCTCAGCTCGTTCTCAGCCAGCGTCGGCGGCGTTGCGATCCAGTCCTCCAGGACTTGAATCTCGAAGATGATCGAGCCGTAGGCTGTCGCCGCCGTGAGATCATATTTGCCATGACGCTTCCTATCAGGATGCTGTGATTGATTGTATATCGAACAGTGATATACAGACTCTACAGACGGTCTTTCGTTTCTGAATCCTTCTCGCCGAGCGTCTCTCGCTTCGACCACATTTCGTTTTCCCGCACTTGCAGATGGACCATCCAACGTTACATTGCCCGTCCTCGTGACGCAGAATCACCCATGCCACCTTATTCTCGTGTCATTGTCGGCCTCTCCGGACCCACCGTACTCAGCTGGAGAGTGCACGATAATATAGCTCGGGGCCATGAACCAATGGCGAAAACCCCGCACATATGTCGAGCTTCGAGCTAACGAATGAATGAAGCACAGGCAGGCGACTCTCTTGGGCAAAGGCCGCGTGGCTTGGTGCTATCGAGCTTGGCAAGCAAACGGAATGCATTGATGTCACGCCTTATGGGCGTCGTAACTGCGCCATCTTGGGTTCCGCACGGGAGTTGGATTTTGTCGGCTTTGCAGCACGATCTCTAGGTATAAAGGAGATCTCCAACCTGCTTCAAATGGCCATTCGACACTCAAAATTCATTCCCTCCCAAGCTCTACCCCCTCCTTCCCTTACCTTCCTGCCTGCTGTTTTATTCCTCCCCTCCGAATCACCCCAATTTACTATTTCCTCTTTCCGATCATTGCCCCGAAGGATTTGCAAGGCGCTGCTACAAGCAACATGTCCAGCGCCCATTTCCGCCTGGAGCCCTTTCGGCCTTGGATCCCTTCGCAAGATAAAGCACATCTAGGGCGGAAACGTCTCGATCTCTGCCGCTACCCAAGCCCTGTCTCCATCTCTGCGACATCGTCTTCCCCTCATCAGAAAAGCCCTGTTTCACAAAACCAGAACATCAATGCTCCTGGCCCCGAACAGCATCCCCTTCCTGCGCGTCCACCGACGGAGGTTTGTCTTAATAGCAGCCCAAAACTGGACTCTCAATCCACTCGGTCCGAGCGGGAGGTGTTCGCGCTGCCATCCTCTGCCGATCCAGAGCCAGGGATTTCGTCGGGCTTCCCGGATTCCGTTTTCTCGGATTGCGTGCCAAATTTTCTCGATGTTGATCTTCCTATGCCTTTCGATGATATAGTCCATGATCCTGGGCACCAATTTTCCCGCTTCTCATCCAGCGACCTCGAGCTCGCTTCCACTATGGACCAACACTCACAACCTATCCCTACAGGGGATTCTTGCGATGCCACAATCGATCCGACAATCCTATATGATCATCATCCCCGAGATGCTGGGCAGACCCCAGCAAGAGAAGTTATTCCTGGCAACGCAACTTCGACAGGCGGATCTCCGGTTGAATACACGCACTCTCCGCACGAAGATACGCATTTCGACCGTGTACAAGAGAATCCGCCAAACGGACTGAAACCTGGCTGGCGACCGTCGAAAATCAACAAAGTTTCAGTTGTCGTGGATAATCGCGCGAAAAAAAGGGGCTGGTCGGTTCACTCAACGGGACGTCGGCCGCAGGTCCTTCCCTTCACTTCGTGCTCAATTCTCTGCCCTTTCAGTCGAGGACCGAGTCCAGTTCCTGTCCTGGCTATTCGAGGGTGCCCTGTCTCATAGTCTGCATACGCCCTCGAGCACAATTGATGAGTCAGCGGCGAGGTGCATGCCGAGACAGGGTGGAATTACGACAAATAAATCGATTGCCGGAGGTGTTAATACGAAACGTATACATTCATCAAGGAACAGATTGTCGTGGTCTATAGAACAGGATCGTCTACTGGTGCAGCTCAGGGAAGAAGAAAGCCTTTCTTGGTCGGAATTGACAAAGCGTTTCAGTCAAAAATTCCCCGGAAGAAAACAAGGTTCAATACAGGGGCGTTGGAGCAAGGTGCTCAGCAAACAGCGGCTCTCAGTAAAAGGATCATAAGAAATGCTAGGTACAGTGCTTCCGGAAATCGGTGTCACGACCTACACTCTTCGATCATTTCTCGAACCCTAATGCCAAGAAACACTAGTCTGTATTAAGAAACTAGATGGAATATCAATACACAGACTTCATTTTTAATACAAAACGTTATAAAAATAAGTTACATTACATCTGTCTTGTTGTTGTATGGGCTGCTAGAACTTTCTGTGGATATGCAAACGATGCAAATGTAACTAGAGCAAGTGGTTGTCCTGTGGCTGGCTACCTGCCATCGTCCTCCCACACTACAGGACCATACAAGTGGCAACCCAAGCACTGACTCAGAACCAGGAAGCACGGATTGATCCACACAATAAACTACGCCTCAAGGTTTACAGGATACTCATGGTCCTGCCGATCATTATACCCAGCCTGTCAGACTAGGATTCTTTTACCTGACATGTTGCAGGACTCTCCTTTCAAGCTAATATGCGATGTTGCAATGACTAGGCTCCTCAGTGGCATCTGCTGTGTTGAGGTGATGACTTACGTTTCATATGATAATGACGATGCCTTCTAACTCCAGCTGCCTTATCAGTAGGATCGAACTCCCTCGTATGCTCCTAGCCCTGGCCGTGACTACACTCCATCCATAATTTTCTCGTCGCCCGACCCAGTGCGAATATTTAGCGAACGTTCGTCGCTTGAGGCAAACACAGTCTGATCAACTGGGATTTCTTCAAGTGGATGAACGGGGAGACGGAGGAACAGACGATGAACAACCATCAATTCACTACCAGATCGAATGGAGGGTAAAACTAAATAACCGGGTTGTGGCGAAAGATACAGAACAAGATTTGACCCTGTCACCTAGTTCGTACTGGGAGCAGATAAAGGAAACGGCAGAAAATGATCTGCGGAGGAAGATTGCCCGCGACCGACGGGTAAGACTAGACGATACCAACCTGGTGGTATATGTAAATGACCGTTCCCAATCGGATCTTGCTAAGCGCTTTGAGGGCACTGATATCGACTGGATGATGGTAGAGAAGCAGCTCCTATTGTGGGCCAATCTGCACCGTCTTGGCAAGAGGCTCCGCATCCAGATATCTGTTAACTATATAGATGACCATGGCCGACTCCTACTCAGCAGCGACAAAAGAGGAAATTCATCAGCCACTAAGGGTATGCTCTCTGAACGAGACGTTGAGATCGACGCCGAGCAAGCTTCCGGTCAACAATCAGTTTGGCGGGATGTGTATCGAATCATGCGGTGCCCAGAACCTCCATGCCGCCACGAAGGACAACACTGCTGGCAGGACCCCGACGGTAAAAAGCACTATGAATTACGATCAAACCACATGAAGACCCTCGTCAAATATGTGCAGCAAGGGGGGATAATAGAGACCCACGATGATGTTCCAGAGAGTCTTCGTGAACAGCTCTATGCTGAGGAGAGTCAGCAGTTGGAAAGACGGAAGAAAAGCTCAGACAACTCTACAACTATGTCGATATGCCCTCCGATCCACCATGTCCTCCCGGCTCAGCCATCCCACGTGTCAACCCCTATGACTACCAGTGCTGAACCTACCGACTCAGCTCCTAGGCAACCTGGTTCGATTGATGTTCCTGGGCTTCTTGATATAGCTGTGGAGAAATATACTCTCTGGCATCAATCACGGGTGAGCAGTGAGACCTTTAGGAACAATATTCAGAAAGCCTGTGATGTGGCCCTGAATAACTGTCACAACCTCAAGCAGATTCACGAAGATCAAGATCCAGATTTCTTTGTGAAACATGGTGTGAAAGCAGGAGCTGCCCGGCGGTTCGTTAGCGACATTGGCCATTGGGTGAAGCAATATGGAACGAAGGATGGTAGTGAAGCATATTCGTGATTTATTCAGGCATAGCCATATTATTTAGTGCTGCGTGCTATTGAATCCTTTTTTCTCCTTTTGTCACAGCCCCTAATGTGTTCCAGCTCTCATCCAGAGCTGGTTGTCCCCATTATTTTATCCATTTTGAGTGTAATACATGCTGTGCTGTAGCTCTCTCCTTCGGCCGGAAGACTAGCATTGATCGAAGCATTTCCTCGAACGCCTGCCTCGCTATCTCCGTCACAGTCTCTAGGCCCGCATCCTCCCGAGGCTCCTGGATACAGTAGTCAAATCTCCGTTCCCAGGTCTTCCGCTCGCAATTCTGGAGGATTGGTACAACATCAACGATGGATACTACCAGCCCTTTGTCGAGAAACTCCCTCCTTCCGCTCAGAATACCGGCGGCGAAGCCCATATTCGTCCTGAGAGCGAGTCTCGCCAGGAAAGCGAGGTGGCCCACCCAGACTGGCAAGCACGGTTTTGTTGTTGGCTGTCATATCATCCATGACACCAATCTCATCCCGCGTGAACCATTTGGGGATGATCGAAACACGGAATGGAATGAGGGCAATTATCAGTACAGGGAATCCTGCAAGAAGACGGAGTTAGTTCTGCACAAATTATTGCCGAACAGGAAGATGGAGCAACGACATACCGATAGCAGCAATTGTCTCAGAGATAGCAACGCATGTCGCGATTGTGATGAGCTGGCAGGCGATCCATAGCAAAATCTTGCGGTTGGACACCCTGAGAAGAGGCTCATCACGCTGCACGAAACGATCTTCCAGAATCAAGTAGATCACCTTTTGCATAATCCCGTTGCTCCCAATGGAGCCCCATCCCACGATGAAGAAGACGCCAGCGAACACTGCCGATGGCATGGTGTGAAGGACAATGAGGAGGGGCCCGGTCATCGTGCCGATGATGGCGAGTCCCATAACAAAATGTGATACTCGTTGTTCCACTACTGCAGTCGCTTTTACGATTGGACGGCGGATCTCAGCTCCCTCTCCTTCCTCGGTTGGTATGATGCGGAGGTCGGTCTCGTAGACTGTTAGAGAATCTGTGTGTACGGGTGCCTGAATCAAGTGGTTAAAATTCACAGTAAGCACCTCTATGACTTAAGATGGGTATTCATACCTGCGGAACTAATCCATTGGGAAAAGGGATTCCGACGATACCGGAGATGAAAGTGGTGCATCCGAGAAGGAAAAAGTCCCAATGGAAGCCAGCAGGCTTTTTCAATGGGAATTGCCGCGCTTGTGCGGTCAGACTGCTGACGTTCTGATGAGAGATTAGAAGTCTAGCCATCGGTAACTTGTTTACTGATCAAATCACATACGTGGTCATAGTAAAAGAGCAGCATGACTAGGAACCCAAACGGGAGGGCCACGAAGACCCATTTCGTATCCAGTTCCCAGAATTGGACAAGCCAGCCTCGCGGCTGTGTTGGGTAAAACGCTCTGCTGACTGGGACCCGAGAGATTTCCGCTGTCTGAAGAGGGCCCGGGAAATGCGAGAATCCTACCCAGAATATGGTCGCGAGCTATACAGAGTGTGAGCAAGCCCTCTTGTAGTTGGCATATTTGATAACAAGACGTACCGGATATGCGTAATCTGCTAGCAACCCACGGAAAGCGGGTCTCCAAGCGGTGCTGGAACCAATGGTCTCCAGGCCGTAGATGGTCAGGAAGTAGAGAATGGCGATAGTGCAACTCATGAAGCCGGCGGTGTGTCCTCTGTTCTTGAATTCGCTGATCAATTCTTCCACGCCCTTGCCTAAGTTCAAGCTGGTTAGCCGGTTCTTCAGATCATAATATCACGTCTCGCAAATTCACTAACTGATATAGATAGTCCCGACATAAAAGCCAAACGATTCACTCGAGAAATCTGTCACATAGCGCATGTAGTCACAGAGGTTGCACAGTGAGACAACCCAGTGGAAGATAGCGCCCCAGATTCCCACCCAGCACATAAACTGGGGGTAAATGGATGGTTCATAGATGTTTATGATGTCGTATATAGTGTAATTGAACAGAGAGATCAGCCCCGTAATACCGACAATAGTAAGAGGTTGCACCGAAAGAAGACTGAACACCATTGCGGCCAAGGCAGATGAGAAAAGTGCTTCATTTATGCCGTAGAACTGCCCGGTTCTGCGATGCATATCCAGCGTATAGGCTATGGCAGGAAGGATACTATGGGATTCAGATTAGCTTCGACTCGAACTGGAGGGCAATGACTTACTTCACAAAGTACATTCGGATAATGCTGGCGACAGTTCTATACGTCCACGCCTCGCGGATATCGCTCCAGTAGTACGGAAGTCGTCTTCGAACATCGTGGTACATGCCCCTTCCAATGCGAAGTATACGCACGCCTTTCCAGCCGGTGAGGTTGTCGTAAGTGTAAGATGCTGCGGACTTCTCCCTAGCCAACGGCGGAGAGGACGTCTCAGGGGTATCAGCGGTTGACGACATGGCGGCGAGCCGTCTAGACAGGACGATCGAATACTCGAGGATGAAGGTTGGGAGGAAAGTGGAAGAAGAAAGAAGACCGACCGGTACGGAAAAAGAAATTGGTCATAAATAGAGATTCAAAATAACAACGTTTGTGGACCAAGCCATGGTGGCGTAATATGGAATTTCAGTCTCGTGGGCCCAACTGAGTCGATCCGAGTCTCTTGCTTCCTATAGTATTGTTTGCTTTGGTTTTCGCGACTTCATCGTCCTGTCAAGACATTACATTTGGGGGATAAAAGTCTACACACTAGTCCGGGCAGAGTAGTATTTGCGATTGACCGTCCCGAGGCATTCTTTTCTTTACACAGCGTCATGTATGTCTCTTTCTGATACTGGAATCGTCATGGTCGAGTCGAGGAAAAAAGAAGGGAAGCCATCCATGACGTCATTCCTCGGATGGTCGCAGCTGAGTCAGCATATTCTGCCCAGGCAGAAGTGATCGACATTGTCCGGGATTTACCACTTACAACAACCGACGCCCACAATGCATCCCATCGTGCATCACCCTGTTGTGAAGCGGCTTTCAGAGCTGTTCGACGACACAGATGTTACTACTCGCCTTGCCTCTACGTTAACGTCTCTCAGCCCACACAGTGAGGAACTCTGCTTGCGTATTGACGCTGTAATATGTACTTCGGATAGTATCAGGTCCAATGTTAGCACGGCGAATGATAAATCACTATCCTTGGTATGAAGATGTGGAAGATTCACCTGTTTGAAACTTACGTTTTGAGCTATGTTAACTTTTTCCAGGGATGGTTGAGCGTGGACAACAATCGTGCCTTGACTATCACACCAAAACAGGTTGCCTCCCTCGAATCTCCTGTACCGGTGAGTACTTACTCTCTTGCTACGCCATAAACACCAGAGCTCAAATGTTGACATGTTCTGTTAGTCGAGCTGCAATCCACAGCCCGGGCATGCTGGTGGCCCAGAGACGCCCCAATCCATACCCGTGGACAAATCCAGCCCAAGGCACAAGGCTGTTGGTGGTCTTCGACCAAAGAAACCGTCCATATCAGCGGTGACAGAAGACATTGATTCTGACAACGACGCAGACGCTGAGAGCTGTTTACGACCTGCCAATGTGCGAATCGAACCATCAATACGTCAGCTTCAAAGTGATACACGTTTTCCTCAGCGCAAGCGGCGGGCGAATGACTCGGCCACCCCCACTTTGCAGCCTTCTTCTATCGATAAGTTGATCTCAGGAATCTGGCGACAAGTGCACTCTCCTGTCACCCTCAGTGTTACATTTCCAGTAATTTCGCTGCACGACCACGCCTCGAGTCCACCGGCGCTGACTTGTGGCAGGATCGGAGTCCAGAATTCAGTCTGCGCACTGGCGTGAGTCAAGAAGTACGTAGGAGACTTATTTAACGAGATGACAAAGTTGCTAACCACACGTAGGTCTTCCGAGCAATCAACGGCCTCTGCAAGAAATACTATGACCAGAATCGATCGTCACGGGCCCTCGAAATGGTCGTACAGGCCTATTGGGTCGAATGTTATGAAGCGCGCATTGCATCAATTCGCCTGGAACATCCTAGCTTCACGAACGCTGAAGCTCGAATGACAGCATTGAAAGAAGCCTGCAGCACACTAGGGTGGCAGGAAAAGGAGCTCCGAAACAGGATGTAGGTCTCTCTTTCAGCTCAGATCATCTAAAGTTTTACGGCCTGGACTTATCGTTGACCGTTTACAAGGGCAATCTGGCGTGGCTACAAGGAAATAAAGGACTCTGGTGGCTGGGCCAGTCTGATATTTGCTGGCACTGGGGTCTATCGCTTCTGCAAATACAGGATCGGGTTTGACAATGGGCTGACCACCCGGCTCCGTTCTATCGCTTCCAGTCTTGAAGTGGCGGCAGATACCCTTCACCCTGGATGGCGAGACATCTTACGCGTCGTTAGCCAGAGCGGACCCTGTCGTTACTCCGGTCATCCTCATGAATGGGTCACTGTCGATACTGGACCAGCATGGCCACTCAGCACCACCTATGCTCATCTACTTCTGCCAGACGGTTTTAACTACCGATTTATGGACGACTGCGTCATTGACCAGAATGTGTTCGGTACTACCGATCCACGGCGCATTCCGGGAGTAGATCCAGAGGTCTGTCAAATATGCAAGGAAAAGCAGAGCGACGATGTGATCTCCAACCATTGCACATGTTTCCTTGTCTTATTCGGCGGCATTCGCTATCCGCCTCCTATCCAATTGTATTCCACAGGTAGTGGTAAGAACAACGGAGTCATCGCGCGTTGTGTATGTTGCGAATCACTTTTTCTCCTTTGTGCAAGAAACGAACACTAACGTCATCAAGGAATTTGAAAGAGGCACTGCTATCGCCGAGTTCGTTGGTCTCATCACGAACGGAATTGACGGCTTGGACGTGATGATGGGCGGGACGCCAGAACGGCCATATCAAATCTTCCAAGGCCACACGGGCAATTTCACCCGCTTTATAAACCACTCCTGTCAGCCGAACAGTCAGTTCCAGAAGTTCTACTGGTGTGGGGTCGAGCGTATACTTGTTGTCTCTCGCGGTGTCCCAGCTGGAAGTGAGATCACTGTCGATTACTCGGATTCATACTGGAAGAAGCTGAAGAAGAACTGCCTCTGTGGTGAACCGAGCTGTCGGTTTACCCGCCAGGTGGAGCCCAGTTAGTCTTACAAAGCTTAAAAGGTGGCTTTGAAAAGGACAAGTTCCTGCCACATCAATGACAGCAGGAGAGCGAATGATATCAGCGTGTCTCTCGGCAGGTTCACGATCAAGTCAGCCTATCCAATCGTCCCTCCAGCCTATCTCGGCGACGATCACGAGCAGAGCCTCCATAACCATGGTGGACTTTGACTGCGCTCGATGCCATATTTGCAAGGGCCGCCCCAGCTACAGCACCAGCAACGACTCCCAATGTTCCATGAGCGGAGTTGTTTCCGATGTGGTGTCCAAAGGTTGTGATACAAATTATGTCTCGGAGTCTTGATCGATACTACAGACGGGTTGTCACCATAGCTCAAGCGAGCAGCGTTTATATCCATCTCTTTCAAGAACCTTTATCTCTTGGAACATATTGCTCGATAATACCGTAAGAGATTATTTCGGTGGCATCACCGAAGTGCTCAAGGATTTGTGTTGGCAATACGAATCCTTGACAACCTGAGATTCGGTAGGTCCAATCTTCGATCTCAGTCCTTGCGGCCGTAAGGCTATCCACCGTCTTGCACATTGGCAATTGGAAATAGAAGTCTGCTACTCTCATTCTTCACTGGTTGCGAATGCTGATAAAGCTTTCCCAGTCAGAGCCGATTGAGCCCTCGATATCTGGTCAATGCACATTGACAACTGGAGCTCGGTACAGTATAACTTCGATATCAAGGTTTGCGTTTCTGAAGTGACCTCTGGCGCTTTCTTCCCTTGATCCGACCTTGTCAACACACCAGTCAAGGAAGTTGTCAAAACCTTGATTCGGATTATCTATGTAAGACTGCCAGTGCCGTCGGATAAATGCTTTCAGCTCAGCAAAAAATTCTTCAATCGAGTTCAGGTCGGGGGAGTACGGTAGTAAATATACAAGCTTGACGCCTTTACCCAGGCACATTTGCTTAATCCTCTCAGAGCGATGAAAGGATACGTTATCCATGGTGAGAACTGATTGTGTTGCAAAAGCTCCTCAACAAAATCCTCAAAAAACGAGACATCTGTCGACCCTTGAAAAATCCGCGAGAGTAGGATTCCATCCTATGTATATGCAGGGAGAATCTGATAACGCTGATCGCGATGGAATTTCGACACTTGGATAGATGTCGTACCAACGGGGGACCAACCAGTTCTTCTGAATCCAATCCGCTTATCATATCCTGATTCATCCACGTACACAAGGTGATACGAGGCAAATTCCGAGATGAGATAACAGTAATCATCACGTAAATCTGCATTTCGCTCCTTTGCCTTGTATCGAGCTGTCTTCTTGGACCACCCTTTGCGACGCAGGGCATCGCTGATCGTAGATTTCGGGATATATTCGTCGAATTCATCAAGAAGGAAAAGCTCTATTTCAGAAAGATATAAATCAGGCTTTTCAAGTAAGCGATCGCAGAGAGCCTCTAGCATAATTAGCGTAATGCTTTGTGGCCGTCCAACTTTAGTGGGAGGAGCTTTTATGCTCCCAAATAGTCGTAGATTAGACCGGATCCTCGTGATTACGCGCTTGCTGCAACCAGCAGCTTCAGCCATCTGGGAGGCGGTTAGTTCGCCACTGTTTATCATATCATGAATAAGCACGAGTGTAGATTTGGCTAGATTGGGAGCCATGGTTCGTTTCGCTTCGGGTATGAATGAAGAAACCGTGGTTGGGATGGTCGACGTGGGGCACTTGGGTAGCAGCTGTCTAGCCATGACGGGTAATAAACACGGCATCGGCAAATACAATAATCCGGTAAGCAACAGTACAACGTCTAGAACCCTCTGGTATCTATGAGTATTCTAAATGTAGTTTAGCGTTTCTTGGCATTGGGGGTTTGAGAAACAACTAAAGAAGATAGGTGGTGACACCGGTTTCCGGAAGCACTGTATCAGTTCGCAACCTTAGAAATTCAGGATCAATCAAATTTCCTCCTTCGACATTCCACTATACCTACATCCAAAGTTTACAAGCTTGTTTACTTTGCAAATCTTCTGATGACATGCTTTCAGCACCTTGTTGATTATTGACCAACACTTTGGATTTTTTTCGGTCGCAATTGGTGGAGGCTGTCGGTGACTTTGATTCGGCTTTTATACCAGCAGAATCATCTCTGCATCAACCTGTGTTGGCGTGACTATAATCTCTCCCTTTCTGCATCTCCCCCCAATCGGTATCCAAATGAGCCGAATCGCCAAGGAGACGGCCTTGCCACTACGAACCGCCGTCCCACCCCTCATGATCGAACAAAGAACGGTGGAACAACGATGGTGGAGCGGGTTGTCACCAATGGAGGAACAGGCCTGGCGGAAGGGCGGATGCTTGACGGCTCCTCCGGAAGCTGTGACAGGCAATTGGGAGAGCCGGCAGGCATTCGTCCGGGAACCATGCTGTGTGCCCCCGAAGGTGACCATCGAGGACCGCGAAACCGCTGAACAAACACACGAAACAATTTATATGGGGATACCTACGCCATTGATCATTTATACCGACGGGAGCGGATACCAGAGATAGATTAGTGCGGCAGCGACAGTGGACCCTGGCCAAGAGAGCTGTTTCTTAATGAGCCAGATAGGGACAGAAGGGAATTCGACGGAGTATGCGGCGGAATTGAGGGACCGAGATGGCGGTGGAATTGGTGTGAGGCAAAATCAGCAGTGCGACAGACGAGCAGCAGGGCAGCGGGGCAGCGGCAGAACGACAGCAGCGTGGTCGCTGCGACCTAAATAAACAGTGAAGAAGCCACACAAAGCCAATCATGCGAAGGTTGCGAAGCAGCCACACCGCCGCCACACTGCCGCATCACTGCTGCGGCCAGACTCAACGGCCGCCGAGTGGTGGTCTTCTCCGACAGCCAAGCCGCATTGAAGGGTCTCCTGAAGCCAAAGATGCTATCCGGCCAAGTGTTTCTGCTGGGGACCCTCCGAAAGCTTCAGACACTGGCCGATCAGGGAGTGGACGTGGAGTTCCGCTAGATCCCCGCCCATTCCGACATCTAGGGGAACGAAACCGTCGACTAGGTCGCCAAAGAAGCCGCCACTACCACACAGAGGGGTTCCCTTAAAGAAGGATACGACACCAAATATAACCAATCAATCTGGCTCGCCGCGGCGGAGAAGCGATGAATCCGAGCTGATGCAAAGAGGGAGTGGGAGTTGCCAAAAAGATCTATGAAAAACCCACCAAACAGGTGCTTGACTATTAGTCTGGCCAACGCAAAGCAACGGCTTCGATCATGATGCAATTAAGGACCGGTAAGACTGGCCTTGCCGCCTACCTTGCCAAGATCAACGCCCGCGAAACTTCCCAATGTGCCTGCGGTCTTGGTCGGGAGACGATCGAGCATGTTCTGATGGAGTGCGACCGGTGGGAGGATGAACGGCATGACCTTCGGTTCGATCTCTTCGAAAAGGACGTCTCGATGTCGCTTGGGTGCGACGAATTGTTGACCCATCGCGACGCCGCTGAGCCAGTGGCCCGGTTCATGGTGAGAACCGGCCTGCTAGGGCAGTTCCGCGAGGTGGACGATGCCGTGATGGGGAGGGAGATGACCAGCGTTTCGGGCGGGCGGAAGAGAGAGAGGGGGGGAGCGAAGGAGGCTGATCTCGTTCATGTCGTCACGACGTCGTCGAGGTTCATCTTTGCGAGCTGAGAAACGAGCGAACCGATGAAGGACACCTTAGGTTGAAGACTTCGGCCAGGGCATTGGCGACGTGCTCCTGCTGCGTCAGAGCTTGAATCATCCAAAATTTGTCCACTTACCACGATTCATTCACGTGGCTTGACTAGTTCCTTTTTTGTAATCATGGCTGAGGCTTCTAAGGATAGTGCTCCATATTTTGCAACGGCGTAAGGAATTGACCAATGTCCATTAGAATTTGTATCATTGCACGTGACCCACCCTTGCTTCAAACCCCCTGAGATGTGAGACCTGTTGTATCACGTGACACGATACATTTAAGGAGCTCTTGAATTCCAATTTGCTGGGTCAGACTCTTTCATGTCACCTCCAGAATGTTGTCGTATCTCTACCGATTTTTCTCAGCAGCACTAGCTGCGTTGCGATATTTCGGTTGTCTCGGTTACCACGCATTTGGCCTCTTGTCTCGCATCTTCCCGCCATTTTTAGGATATCATCCGTCTAAATCTGAAAAGCCTAACGATCTTGAGGCTAATGGTATGGTCGGTGCTGCATCGAACTGCGACACATACACCATGCGGCTGCACCCTCAACGTGACTTGAAATTAATCGGAGTTGGGGCTTCTGCTCAGGTCTACGAAGTTGATGACCAGATAGTTCTCAAGACTTCTTGGGTTTTCGAACAACCTGGGAGTAGTGCCCATGGCAACGATCGATGGCACTACGCCTCAGACACCCTCTTTCAGTCCAATTTGTTACAAAACGAACGAATTGTACTACGATTGTTTCAACGACGGCCACACCCTCATATTATAGAAGCCATCGATGCTGATCAACCCGAGGGAATTTATCTCCGCAGATATCACTCGTTGTCTGAGGATAAAATTCCCGCTCAGCTTCATCGGATTCGCTGGTACCGCGATCTTACCGACGCACTTTGCCATATCCACAGTTTTAGCATAGCCCATGCAGATGTGCGGATCGATAATGTCCTCTTTGATGAACATGATCGTGCTATTCTTTGCGATTTTAGCGCCGCCAGCCCTCTTGGTCAGCCAAATCCCGTTTTCCCGGATCTTCCACTTCCAATCAACGGTAACTCGCCGACTTTATCTGAGGCGACGGATATGTTTGCAATGGGGTCGCTTATTTTTCAGGTGGAGCATGGAGCCAAGCCTGAGCTGTCTGTTAACAGTCATGGTACATTGGTTTTGCCCAAAATACGAACCGATCATCAAATACTTGATACGATCATTCGAAAAGCCTGGCTCGGGGACTATAGCCGCACCTCAGAGATGCTAGAACACCTTAATTCTATTGATACGAACGGTGCTCGCTGTGCTCATGGTATCCAACATGGTCCGGGATCAACGGAGTCGTTGAGAGGTCGGATCAGAAAATGGAGGGAGTGCCGTGAGAATAAGTTTGGTAAGGGTTAACCGTTATATGATGTCTACTTTCTTGGTGGCTAACGAGATCTCTAGGTTGTGTCCTCGATGGTATTCTCTCAGAAGAGCAATTGCAGGGCCTAGCTGACTGCTACGGTTTGGATAAAGATGCGGATTTACGTTTTGCTGGTTATCAGGCATATTTGTAGCTAAGCGAATGTATAAGTTAAAGGACTAATAGCATGACAAGGCCCACAATATGAAAATGATCCGAATACTACTCTTCTCCTTGCCTTCCAAAATTGATGACGGTGGTGCCTCCCTGGCGTAATGGGAAAAGAGCACCGCTCACATTTCGAGAAAAACCCAGGCTATAATAATAGTCAATAACGAAATCTATAGCATCAGCACGAATACACTTACCTCGGTTTAGGCGCCGTTGGAAGCCCCTCGGCAAGTCGCACATTTATCTCGACGGTTATGGGAGCTTCCCATGGGCACTTCCCGCCAAGGTTGGGGATGATTCTGAGGACAGGGAGCCGGTACTCGTCTAACTTCCGTATGTCCGCAGGCATATATAGTGGTCGTAACCAACGTTTGACACATGGCAGGCGACTTGGTTTTGGTCAGCAATAGCGTGTAGCGTGTTAAAGGAAATTACCAACAATGTTATGGAAAGCTTTGTGAAGGGATTCGAAATTGATGCGGACTCAAGGGAACAAGGCTTCCTAGTGGGGGGCATTGCTATCCTTTTATCATTGAGGAACGCCTGCGCGCTAGTTCCATACAAAGCATTTGGGTGCATCTCCATCCCGATGCATCCTTGTATCCTGACGTCAACCATCTATGACCCAATAATCCTGGAGAAGAGAAAAGAAGATTGGGCCAGTCGATGGGGTACGGGCCCTTTCAATTGTCCACCTGATGCATTGATAGCCCCAGCCTCGCCCTGTGGGTTGAGAGGAACCAAGAGCGGGTCTTCCATCGATGACCCACTGATTTTCTTTGGTATATGCCCTGGAAGTCTTTTCTTAGTACATTTTCGGATCTAGTTCGCGGTCTGTGTTTATTTAAATTTGTTCTGTACAGAGGTGTTTCCCGCATACTGCTGCTTATGCTCTTACTTTGTATGGCTGCCGGTAGATCGCTCAATCTGATCTATTGCAGGTGGATGGTGGAAAAATGCATGTCTCGTATTCGGCGCTTTGAACAAAGTCGAAAACGTGCCACAGCGCACGTCATGCGAACATGCAGCTGGCTCAAACACAAGCGCAGCACAGTGAATTCGCAACCCCCGCGCTAGATCTCGTCTTTTTCTTGACGTGTCCTGCAGCTGATTGAGCTGCATGTGCCTCCTAGATGTAACATTGACAGGGGCTACATAGGGTTTCCACCAATAAGAACCAATTAATCTGTATTTGTTATCCACAATAAATCACACTTGGATTAGCATAGCCCCCAGACTTCTGCCAGCCCCTTAAGTTTTTGAGTCCCTTTCGACTTCTTTTCGACCTTTCTTTGAATCATCTTAGACACTAATTTGCTTCCTTTCCTTCATAATCTGAACTCTGCGACGACACCCTGCTCCTGAATTCTCGGTCTGGGAATCCACTACAATATTCGGTTTAGGGAAGCTTCTAAACCATGGTGCCTCTCTCTACCAAGAGTGCCTTGGATAAATTGATCCATGCTTCGAGAGCAGTCCAGCGTCGGAATGGCGTGAAAGATACAGAAGCCAAGCGAATCAAAGAAGCTGTCCGTCTACTCAGGGAAGGCTACCCGCCAGACGACGCTATAGGGGCAAAGCGGCAATCGATCTACCTCGACTTCCTTCGAAAAGTCTTGGAGGAGAACGGTCGGCCGATGGTCATTCTCTGTGCAGTTGGCCTGGGACTCTCCGCGATTGCAGTAGCAAAGGAGAGCGTACGGCTTGATCTGCCGTATGAGATTTCAGAACACGCTAGCCTCGACAACCCTGTGCTTCATCGACTCGCACATCTGCATTTCAGTTCCGCCCTCCACCCAGAGTCATTTGGTTCTGCGACAGATCAAGAAAGGGAACAAGAGAGCTCACAGCAGACCTCCAGTATGATGTCCAAAATCCACACCAAATTGTCATACTAATTCAAGAAGGGGCATCTACACCTGGGGAAGGTCTTAATCCATCGATGTTCCAGAATTATGGGCAGCAAGAGACAGGTAGTGAGCGTTTGAAATATTCAACTTGTTCATCAGCTGACTACAATTAGTCTCTTTGACTGGAGACGTCTATGAGCTCGACTTGAAAGACATTCAAGAGATCATAAAATCCGGTCAAATATCAGGCGCGATATGGCTGACTGACACATACGGCGTGAATACGACATCATTTGTCACAATTCCAGTCAGCAATGAGTTGACTGACCAGTTAATCTTACATCGTCCAGTGGTGACATGGGAGAAACCACCAAGCTAATTCTCATCCTTCGCTGTTATATACCCAACCTCCACAAATCCTGACGCTCTAAATCGCCAGCTCTCTCGCCAGGGAACAATAATGCGATATCCTTCCTCCTCTGTTCCTACGCCATCGACATATTCGCCACTTTCTTTTTCAAATATGCGTATTGCGCCCCGGTTACGAACGACGTCCACAACAACCGCAACTGTCCTCAATGGGGGTGTAGTTTGGACACCTTTGGATGGAGTCGTCCAACTTATACGTTCGGATATGTCATATTGCACCTAATAAAATTTAGCCTCCTTTTCCACGGAAGAGTAGGTAATGGCGCACCTCTTTTTGCACTCCTCTAGAATCGCATCATCCGTAGTACTCTCTGTGCGTATCTTCTTGGCTGACTTATCCATAATTGGAACGGGTTCAACAGCGGGCCTGGCGAAAAAGTCGTGCAAATGCTGGTATTCTTGTATGCTTGTTCGTCGAAGTGTGAGAACGGGAAGAAGGGAATGTGCTTTTATATGTTAGGACTCCTTTGGACCCTGATTCTGTTTCATGATGAGCAGGTAAAAAAAACCATACCTCGCCGATAGGTTCGATGGAAGGACTCGAAGTCATCACTAATAACTTAGTGGCCGGGCCGGAGTGACGACAAGGGAAGACTGCGCGGAGAGATCATATATTTTTGATCAGGAAAGGATGTGCTTGAGAGGGGCACAGGGATATCTCCACGTGATTCGCACCCAAAAGAAATCGGGCACAAGTTTACCCATCAGGTGACCTCACCAGGTGCCAATTATGAAACCGAAGGGGCATAACAAAGGACGAACCTCCAATGAGTCGAAAATCAAGCAAGATAAAATAATGTGGATAATCTTGACAGGAAGATTTTTTGCATTGTGACTTCCTGAGCTTCACATATGTTGGTATATTGTTCTTTAACTAATACATTGAGTCCATGGAATTTTGACGAAATTTCGACGAAATTTCGTCGAAAATTTGTCGAAAATTTGTCGAGCTTCAGTGGAATATTAGGCTTGTCTCGTTGCGAACCCGCCGATCTATGAGAATGAAAGACGTTATCACCACATACTTCACACACTAGATTCGTATAGCTCAATAATCATGCAGGATAGAAACGCAAAGGCGTAATCAAGAATAACCAGAGTAACGAACATATAAGAAGCAATTTCCTCTGGCCTTCATCCACCTTTCCATTCATCATTGGCATTCCAATCTTGGTCTACCTCATACCAGCTCCCAATACTGCACCAACATTCCTCATTTGTCTAACCACACAATATGGCATCCTCGCAGGAGATTGCAAAGACGTCTTCCTCCCTCTGTCCCCAAGGCTTGACGCCACCGGAAAGCCCAGTGATGGGGTTGGCTATGCCCCATGCTACCACGGAGAATCTGAAACATCTCTTCCATGTGCTTAAAAAGGTGCTGTCTGATCTTACCAACCGTGAACCTCCAAACACTCCTGTCACCCAGGACCAGTGCCCACCAGGTCCCGACGTGGTTCGACTGAAGCAGTTACTGGAACGTGCATCGGTCGAACTCTCTCAGGCAGCCGAGCCATCTCAGTCTTACTTTCCCGACAATGAGCAGGCAGAGAAGGTCCAGGTGGCAGATACGCTTGAACTCGAAACTCCCATCTGTACAACGCCGGATCATTTCGAGAGATTTGAGAAATGGGCATCCAAAGCCCAATACAAAACAGTTTTGGAAACGTATGAGCCACTGCCTCCCCTTCCGGTTTCTCTTCAGAGATTATCTGACATGGATATAGCTGGGACAAAGAAGCATGTAAATACGAGATCACTGAATCGGCGGAGGCCAGCGGTGATCCAGACAACTATGCTGAATATGCATTCGTTGTCCGCAAACGTTTGGGTATGTAACGTCTTGCTTAGCGGACCGAGAACATGCTAATGATATAAATTAGAACGAAATGCCGAGGAAGTGACGCCGTACATAGACGTCAAGTCGGAAGGCTTGCGCGACATCCTGCGCGTGGTGCTGCACGATATCAAAGCCATTAGCCTAATGGAGGACAAGCCATCGGTAATTGAGAGAGATTATTCTCCAAGAAGATCGCTGACCTAGGTCTAGATCGAGCAAAATATCCTTTTCCATTTCCTGCCAGAGTTCAACAATTATGCTGAAAATATGAACACATCAGACTGTGAATTCACTCATCAACACCTTCTCTTGCTCATCGACCACCTCGAGCAAGCATATTCAGCTACTTCGCAGCGTCTCTCGTCAATTCTACAGCACGGTCATATTACTTATGACCTTCTATGGGCGCTTTTCAGACCGGGTTCCCACGTTTTCACCACATGCTTTGGCACAAAGGAGCCGCGATGTGTCATATTCGACGCGGGGGGAAGAGGTGACCCAGAATAATGAGATGTGGTTCAATCTCGAGTGCCGGTTCCTTGATTATGACGGAGTCAAGTTCGGCGAGGCCGGTATCTTTCTGCGTGTGGCAAAGTTCCGAGGGTCAAAGCCGATCGAGAGCCTCGAGGCCTTTCCTCTCTGCCACCATCCAAGTCACGAACAAGTCCAGAAAGACTTGGTCGAAAGAGGCCAAAAGTTTCGGAATCTGGCTGGCTCGCACATTCAGCACTGTACAGGGAACGCATTCTTTATGAACAAGGGGAAGATTTTCAAAGTCAACATCAACAGTCGAGTAGCGGTGGACGCCGCATTTTTCCATGAAATGCAGCCAAACTACTCCCGACCGTCACTCCGCAATATGGGGGCAAAAGACAAGGATGGCATTGCCGTCCTTGACATAGGTGCAATGTTGGCTGAAGATCGTGAGCGAGAGAAGGAGAAAATGCAAGGAGACGGTATGGATGCACAAAAACTGAGGGAGGCTGATTTCTTGGTCGCTTGCCCAACGGTTTGTTGTTTCAGTTTCAAGGAGAAAATGTTTTGTATGTGACACATTATTGCAGCAGTTTGGCGCCCAACTAATGAGCTTTCAGTGGAGTGTGCAGTCAGTGCTCTTCGGGACGTGGACTGGTCACTTGAGTCGTTTAACTGCCTGAAGATCCCTTCAGAGGCCAAGACCCTCCTCTTGCCATTGGCGAAAACCCGCCTAGGTCTGATACCGACGGTACCGTTCGACGACGTAATTGATGGAAAAGGCCAAGGACTCAACATCCTTCTAAAGTATGTGGGCAAAATTTCTGTACTATATCAAAGATCCGCTGCCTAACCCTTGCTAGTGGCCCACCCGGCGTTGGAAAGACATTTACAGTTGAGGCAACCTCGGAGTATTTCAAGCTCCCACTCTATTCGGTAAGGAACCATCCGCCACGCTGATTGTGGCCTTACTAACTTCTTCAGATATCTGCAGGCGAACTTGTCGTCGACCACGGCGATTCCAATGCGCTTGAGCAACAACTTGAAACAGTGTTCAAGATCGCCAAACACTTTAATGCCATACTTCTCTTGGATGAGGCAGATGCATTCATGGAGCAGCGTACATCTTACCACGATACCCACAATCGCCTCGTGACTGTTTTCCTCCGGAAGCTGGAATATTATCAAGGAATTCTTTTCTTGACTTCAAATCGGGGTGTCCAGTTTGATGATGCAATTCTCAGCCGGACCCATTTGACCATTGAGTATGAAGATTTGACGAGAGAGTTTCGCAGAGATCTCTGGTCAACTTTTCTGTCCAGGGCATGTACGATGCAAGGACCCGCCGTTGTTGAAGAAGACGACCTCCGACGATTAGAGTCATTGGATCTGAATGGACGAGAGGTGGGTTTGGAACGTTACTAAGCAAATTCCACTTGCTGACTATAATGACTCAGATCAAAAACATCGCCGCTATCGCGCATGCTCTCGCTGAAGCGGACGTCAACCAGGTGAACTACAAATACTTGGAGTTAGCCGCCGAATCTAATAAAAAATTTTCAAAGGAGTTTGGCAGAGGGAGGCCTGTTGATGGAATGTATGTCTAGCAGCATACCCAGAGTGTCGTTCCTCAAGGCTGCCGAGTGGTCACTTATGGAAATATTTTCGGTTAATACACGAGTCCGTTATATTGTACCTGATTCATAGTTCAATCAAGTCTTTCATATCAATCATTCCATTACACAAAAGTCAAGTCCGAGAGAACTGGATGATCAGTTCATCATGGTCAACCCGTATAAGTGTATAACTTAAGGCAATGGTAGGTTTTAAGGTAAAGAGCGCATCAAGGATTGATAACAAGTTAAAGTCCTGGTTGATTTGCGCGGATGTGGCCGGAAAGGCTCCAGGCTTTAATATCACGTATGATTGAATTGCTAATCCAACATATTAAGCACACTGCCTCATGTCACACGAAGACGTTTTCGATCTTCTGGCTCCGGTCGGCGTAGTTGTCGTTTAACCGCTCGTGATCGCTGCAAAGTTGGTCGAATTTTCAAGGTGGAGCTATGAAAGTCGATGATCAATGCCCGGCCAAGTTCTTCATTCCATAGAATATTGTCACGCCTCAGATCTTCATGAATGATTCCCAAGGCTTTGATTTCTTTGTGTGATCTGCGAATTTCTTAGCGGAGCCGAGGTGCCAGTTCCATCGATGTTGTACTTTCTCCTGCCCAGCCCATCACGAGCATATGACGAATCTCTCCAGCTCTATGAAGAAAATAGATTTTTGCCAGGTCGATGGTACCCAGGAAAACAGGCACAGCAGACCCTTGAACCTTCCGCAGAATTTGGTATACCTGCGCTTCGCGGGAGACTTCTTTCCACAGCCCCGACGTGGTTCCCTTTCCGATGACAGTATAGCCATATACGACGCAGGTAAGTTTGAACGGCGCTCCGTATGCCCCACACTCCCCGAGCGGTATGCAGCGGTCAATGTTTTCGTCCAACTGTGCTTTAAGCAAACGCACCAAATCTCCCGACGTTATCGGATGTCGGAGATCGTCTTTAGTTCGACGATGGAGCATCACATTTGGACAGCAGTCGTCTAGGACACCGTCCGATTGCTACCTTCCTTTATCATTCGCACCCTTACATCATATCTCTATTGCCCACTACCCACATTGCGCAGTAAAGAAGGAGCACCTGTCTTCGAACCAGATACGCCAGGAGATCCACTAGGAGGGAGGCGCAAGAAAGTGTGTACAGAAAGAAAAGCTTGATTGCGCGAAGCAATGGTGAGAATGTCTTATACACGCACTCGGTCACCTCCAGGGCTGATCCCCACGATACGAAGGACGAACGATCCTGCACTCTGACCTCCCAACTCTCCCCTTATTCCTCCGCTACCGGCAACGCCGCGGTAAATCAACCTCTCCCCCCCCGCCCCCAAAACTCCATCAATTTGTGTTTCCAGCCGAGAAATAATGGCTAAGGTCACGTTTTTAGTATGCTGTCTCAAACTTGACATAGAGTGTTACCTACTTGAACACTGGAAATCAGCAAAGTCTGCATCTGGCGTTGATCTGCACCGCCTGGACGATGTTTTTCGGTGTCGGGGACTTGCAGAAGCCACTTTTACCAGACGGTGTAGCGGTAGAGCCGCATCGGAACGGCACCTCCTGATACACATGGTGACAGACACTCGAGTAGTAGACATACCAACCGCAAGTGCAACTAGCTGGGTTTTGGGGGCTGTTGACTAGCCGAGCGCGGACATCAAGTCCCATTTGATTGGGTGCAATTTGCGAGGCCATATTGGTCGTGGAGCCTTAGCCAAAGATATAGTAGGGAAGCTGGAAAGGCGGTAGAAGGGTAGAAAGCTTGATACTGATGAGAATCATCCAGGAATGTCTAGAGAAGGAGTATGTTTGAGTTGAAGAAGTCTTGGATACAGCTATACTACTTATAGTTGTCTTTCGGGCATGCCAATCATCACCCATGCAAATTCATATTGCACTCCGAGTCTAGTTCGAGTCCATCTCTGAACCTGCGGCATATAAAGCATCATCTCGCGCGCGGGAATCGTTCTGGTTACAGTAGTAAAGTGTGATTGTGTGGTGCCACCAAGTGTTTGAATCACGCTTGCACCTCGTACACTCCGCTCTTTGGACCAATACGTCTTACGTTTTAGGCGCTTAGGTTGTCTGAGGCCTATAGGCGCGTAGGGAATATGGGCAATAAAGAAATGTTATTGGATTGTGATATCGCTGGTGCTATTTCAAGCATCATCTCGCGCGCAGGAATCGATTCTAGTTAGTGACTTGTGACCCGCCCGGGTGCCACCAAGTGATCGAATCACGCTTGCACCTCGTACACTCCACTCTTTGGACCAATACGTGCTGCAGTCTAAGCGCTTAAAGGACTGGAAGGAACACTGGCGTATAGGGAAATTAGAAGGTAAGCAACTGTTATTGGATGGGTGATCCCTCGAAGATGCACATGAGGGAAATGGGGTTTCCCTTCTGCCTGTTTCCACCATTCCCACGTGATCTCAACTTTCAGATATATTCGCCTTCACCTTCAGTCAACGACAAGATTAGTCGCTGGCTCACATTCCCGAAGCAAGACTGTACAGCTCGCTTTGTTTTATTTTTCAGTAATCATTTTGCTATGATAAAACCTCAAGACAGATTCTTTTCCGAGGGCCAGGGTTACTTCGGCCCGAGAGAAAACCCCATCACTGAAACTCACTGCAACGTCTGGGATTGGGATCGACTGCGGATGGTTAAAGTGAAAGGCACCGCCAAGCTGTTCCCACCAGACGAGGACGTTGAGGTCCCAATTTTGGCGCAATTCGCTGATTACCTGTCGCCGAAAGTTCGCGCAATCACAGTCGACAACGATGGGCTCCTTGCTGGAGTCTCGACCGATCCGGAAGAGGATGATACTCTATTTGTTGCATATCTTCCCTTCTCGATTCTTGAATCGCTCGCCGACTGCCGTACAATCCAGCACTCCAAACTTCAGGAGCTCGATCGGCTTGGACCTGGTGTTGATCTCTCATCATACGAAGACGAATTCGGAATTCCTCACAAGGTTGCCTTCAAATTCAACCCTTTGGAAAAACCTCTGAGACTACAGATGGCCTGGGATGAACTCAACCTTCTCAAAAGTCTGCCGCCACATCCCAATATAGTACCGTTTGATCGCGTTGTTCTCGAAGATGTGGAGTCTCGGGTGATTGGATTCACAACGAAGTACATCTCAGGTGAAACTCTCGCAAATCCAAAGGTGCCTTTCCGATTTGAGTGGATGCAACAGCTTACCAGACTTGTGGATTTCCTAAATCTGGAACTGGGAGTCATGCATCAAGATATTGCGCCCCGAAACCTGCTTATCGATCCCGACACGCACAAGATCCTTCTCTTTGACTTTGATTGGGCTGCAAGCGGAAAGAAACGCTTGCTGGATGGTCGAGATGATGTAACTGGTGTTGTATTCACACTATACGAGCTCATCACGAACGATACACATTTCACGAGTATTCCTCACTGGGATCGAAACATGGACATGGTGCAGAATATCTCGGAGTGGACTTGCAATCGCGAGCTGGACTCTGATGTCTCGACGTTCCGGTGCTTTTTGAATGAATGGGTAGCCATGCGAAAATCAGACGGAGACATGGAACGATATCTCAATGCACCCAACCGGCTTACATGGCCGGACCTACCAACCGCGCCCGACTACGATGTACCTTTCGAACTGGGCAAAACTTCGGATGGAGAGCCAATTTGGACAACGGGCCCGCGGTTCAGACGCACTGCGATGGAGAAAGGGCAATATTGTTTTCGCTGGGAGAGGCCAACACAGAGCAAGGCCAAAAATGACACGTACTAGTCCGATGTATGAAGATAACGTTCAATCACACTGAATCAAGATCAGATCTCGTAAGCTGCGCCTTGTTAGGTTTTTTCTTTAGCACCGCCGACGACTTTATCCTTGTAATTAAAATTGCATCTGAAGGATATAAATGAAAAATGGTTGAGCTGGACATGGCAGGAACAAAAAGCAAAGAATTCCATAGGCCAAGGTCTAAACGGCTTAACAGGTGTGGACACCACAGACCCACTTAAGAGTTGGTGGGAGGGAATAGGCTAGTAAAGCTTGGTTGAGCATGCGATGCAGTCGCTGTTCTGCCTCTCCCTGGCGTCGCTCTGCTTCTTCTCGCCCTTTTCTCTCTCTCTCGCTTGTCTTTCTTCCTCCTCACGGCGCTCTGTCGCTTCTCGGAGCTTTTGTTGTTCCTCAAGCTGACGTCGAAATAATTAAGTGGCAGTACCAAAATGAAAAAAATTTCTTTGCTTTTGCGTAGTTTATCTGTAATTGTATTGCACAGATGGCATGCATGATGACAATCGTATTGTCGCATTCTCGCTCTGCCGATGGCGAAATATTCCTTGGTGTGAGATAGAATAACAACCTGGTTGTATATTGGGTATATCTACCATGGTTTCCGGCCGGGACGATTTGGGGACGATTGAGGACGATTGGGACGAATCAATACCACCAACAGGAGACCACTGCAGTATATGATATATCGCAGGGAACTTCCTCCAATGAACTCATGCCTCACTGGGCGCTCAGACAGAACTGCGTGCTTCCCTTCGAAGACGCATCATATGAGACTGATGCAGGCCAGGAACAAAGCCGTACGATGGAAATAATCACTGCACGGTCTACACGATTGGAAGCACGTTACTTGAGAATCATCCAAGGTTTAACATTAGTAAAGAACTGTTTCAAAAGTCCAAATTGATAAGTGGCCCATACCATTGTCTATATAAAGCACCATGACCTAATAATAACCATCTGCATTACACCAGTCTACACCAAACTAACGCCGCGGGGAAAGGGCATTCATTACGTGGAGTTTGCCATGAGGTCAGAAAGTTAGCAGGCGATTTTCAGGATTGGTCGCCCATTTGTTAAGGTTTCGCGAGAGCTTCCTCAGTATCCGCTTTAGTACTGAAAGGTCGTCCAGCCCAAGGTCGTCAAGATCGGTTGCTTAAACGAGCAGAGAGAAAATCTGAGGCCTTACTCGCCACCGCATCGGTGCTCCAGTCCTGCCAGTGAACGGTAGGTATGCTCTCCTGGTGGATAGCATTGAAGTCTTTGATCCACTGCTGGACTTCCTTCTTGCTGACCTGTACAGGGAATTTGCCGTCCGTCAACAGTGTACCCACTATTTTGTCGAACTTGCTGCAACAGGCTAGGGTGCTCCTGCAGTTGTATAGGATATACAAAATAAAAGGATCCAGCTTAAAGTATTTGTTTCGTCTGCAGATTCGTTAGCGCAAGCAACGCGATCAGGGTAATCAGAGAAACTCAACACTTTCTTCCCTGTTTCTTCGCTGCACAGGAGAATGAATCCATGGCCCAGATAGCATCCAGACCACCACCAGCGCTCACCAACTAGTTTGTGTTCATGAAAAGACTTTCGAGTCTTGTTCGCTATTGCCTTGGGAAGAGAATCTGTACCACAAATTACACTTGTGGCTCGGGTTTTCGCAGTCTGGTCAGGATGTCCAGCTTTTTTTTGTCGATTAAATTCCTCAACGTACTCCAAATAGAGAATGACATCTGCAAAGCGGGCTTTGAGATAATATGCTTCTTCTCCGGCCTCAATCGCCTCCACATACCTCCAAATAACAGGACCTTTTGTGCTGGAGGATATATTGGGATAGTTGGGCACATCAAGCGATGGGGAATACCAGAATCCGCTCGACTTCCATGATTTTGAGTGCTTTTCCATAAATCCAGGTAGATCGGGGCGCAGAATGCGATTGCATTTTCTTTCCATTTCATCCTTCTCGTCTGACGAAAGGTCGGACAGGAGAGGATGGTGAGAAAACCGACCATTCCAATCATCTTTGTCCGACCTTGAAGGAAGTGACGGTCCAGATTTCAAATGAATAGTAGCCCCCGATGGCGCCAATGCTCTATTGAAAGAAGTGTGACCAGCAATCCTTGGGTTTTCCCTAGAATGCAACGCCTGTTTCTCACTACAATCCTTCTCAAAACGAGGCCTGAGGTTCCTGTGGGCCAAAGCTGACTGAGGTTCAAGGGCTGGGGGAAGCTTCCGTTTGTGACGTAGCATATCACGGCTCTCGCACCCTAGAGACTCTATGGAACTATCCGCGAGCTCATGATTAGACAGTCCATGCTGGTCATTGCTGTCGACAGGAAAGGAAGCAAATGCTGATATCGGATCTTTTGGATTCAACTCGGGGTTCACGGTGTTCTGAGTGCCACTTCTTGCAACATCGGACAAGGTGTCCTGCAAAAAATCGTGCGCTTCACCTATAGAAGATTCAATCTCCGAATTCCAAAAATTGCTGTCGTTGGAGAATGAATCCTGGGGGTCAAAATGCTCGGCATCATCGAGAGGAACCTCTTCCGCTGGTCGATTCGATAATGATCGTCCACTTTGGGAATGGTTGGCAATTCGATCCGCGGAGCAATTTCCCTCTAATGTCACTTTTTCCGACCGTTTCACTCTTCCGCCGGCTAGTATTGGCGTATTTCGCGGGTTTGAATGAGGGGTAGGGTAAGAAGGACATAAATCTGGACTCGAAGCGCCCGCAGAAGTCTCGCGGACGAGCGGCGGATTATCACAAGCTACGTTATTTGGGCTGTTTCGGTGTGCGTCTTCTTCTGCATCCGTTTTACCTGTCTGATTCCAGCGAACTTGATTGACGCTTTCGTGGGTTGAGAACCGAGGCGACATACCGTCACTCTCCCTTTCGACGGGGTCGCATACAGAAGTCCGAGTTGCCGGTGTGATGACCGGGAGATCGTCTTTATCAGTGCCCATGCGTTCAGGCCACTGGCCGCCACTTTCTCCTGTCGGAAGCCACATGGAGGATCCGAGGTCGTTAGGGGGAATTCTGGACCTGAATCCGGTGAAAATTCCGATGCTTCCATTCCTCCGATTTCTCGAATGAACAAGTCAAACTCATTCCGAGAAGAATCATCGGCCGCATCAGGACAATATGAAGTCTCTGGAAGTTCACATTTGCCGTATTTTTCCGAAGCGCAAGAACCACGCGCTTCCGTATGATGTAGGGATTTATCCAATAGATCTCTTGTGCTTGACGGTTTCTGGGACTCTGATCGAGTCGACTCGGGGATGATTTGATGTCGTGTTCCGATGTCCAGCTGTATCAGAGTGGGATCTAGAATAGCGAGCGAAATTAGCAACGTCAACTAAGCGGGTAGTTAAAGCATTACCAATGAAGCCTGGCGCATGCGAGTCAGTATCACCAGATGCTGAAAACTCCGCTGCGGGCGATCGCACTGGAGAGCCGTCTTGAATATCATAATCGACGAGGCAATGCGAAGCCATTCGGACTCGCTCGTAAAGGCTGGAAATCTCGTCGCGTGAAAGGATTGATTGGAACTTGCAAGAATGGTAGAGTGCGCGTGAAAGCTAAACCTTAGATATATAGTAGTCGACATAAGGGGAAAGTGACACACATCGTCGTCTAACAGGGGTGGTGGTATATCGTTGACAGCAGTATTTTCTCCATCGTTGGTGTTCTGGTGGACAATGTGAGAATAATTGGCGATCAAGTCAAGCGGCTAACTCACATTCAGGGTAAAACTAATACGAAGCATTTCCAATGCAAATGCACTTAACGAGCATAAGGGATCCGACGTTGAGTACTGGAATTGTTCGGGGGTGAGCGAGGACACTGGAGAAGATGCAAAGGCATCAGGGCGGACGACAGAGCAGAACGAAGTGGCTCAGGGAGCAACTCAGGGTCGCTCACCCTCTGCTCACCTTCCCTGAGCGTAGGGAATATTTGACTTCGCTCCAACATCTAGGTAAACGATTCTTGCGAATCAGTTTCGAGTGGTTATGCGAATGAAAAAGAGTATGCCTTAACAATAGGTAAGGCAATTTCCGGTTATTATCCCCGTTTCTTGGGCCAGAAATGAAGGAAGAGTCAAACGTTGTGCTTTGATCAACACCTGGGAGAGACTGAAAACAGATCATGATGAGTCAACATCTGACCATGTGACTAGGATCAACTGGGCCAATTATGGTGGGGTATCCGACGCGAGGGTGGGCCCGGCACTCAGACTGCTCAGGGAGCGCTCCCTGAGCAAAGGAGGAAATCTTTTTTCAATGTTTTTGAGGAAGGTCTCCGGGGGGGCCGGCAGTACTGGTATTGCACATGACCTGCCATACAGGGAGACTCCGCCATTTCGTCATTAAGGCGGGGCACATCACATGATCGTTTCGGACACTCGAAGCGGTCACATGCTTCCTATTTTTATCGTTGAGGCCGTTCCATTTCTGATTGCTAGGTTCAGTAATCAAAACGTGTGCTGAATCTCGGAGACCTTATAGTACCCAACGTCGAAGCTTATACCAGTAGGTCCCGCTTCCAGGCGAAACTATTTCCCCAGCAATGCCCCAGCAATGAACACTACTCAGTCGATTTTGGGTACATGGGAATACGCAGCACTCAGAATGTTTCCTACAGTGGCAAAGCCTCCATCCCAAAACCTGAGAGGTTGTAAGAGCCCTCATCTATTACGTACTCCATAGGCGTTATCGCATTCCAGGGTGAAAGCTAACTTATCTCGCTCAGTTTAATATCATGCGTATATTATGGATTTGCTCTTTCGTAAACAAGCCCGTGTTCATGCACCGGTAAAGACCCGTCAAGTTGGCGTATCACATCTTCCATGTCCTCACGGATCGGGCGGGGATATATCGAATCCTATTTATGTAAATTGACCGACCGACCGAGATGCAGTTGCACTGTACTGTACCAGTTGGGCTAGACATTTGGACCATTCCGTAGATGAGTCAAAAATATACATTTGTCCACTCGCTCGGACTCTAACAGCGACGAAAACATCGGATTCACACTCGAGGACGAATTCCTTCGCCTTTTTGAATAGGCTCCGTTTACGTCTGGTGCGCTGTTGCGCTCTTGCTCGAGCACTCTCGGACTGGCGCTTTTTGACCCATGCGGATTTCTTGGACATGATGTATCACGATTAAGCCTGATTACTTGGATATTTTCCTATCGTTTGTGGGATCTAGCCTTTAAGTACATTGTCCCTGGCCGCTGAGGGCGAGTCCGGTTGCCTAGAAGGCATTGGCTCTTTTGCCATCATGGGAGTGCCTCAGTGAGTAGAACGGCAGCGAGTCGTTCCTCAGTGACCGTCACTTAAGTGAAAGAGATATAGTACTAGAATCCGCAGGCAACATTTATGGGATTGTGCTCTTCCCATTCAAGGTAACGCGTTTGAACAGTATTACCAAACGTGGTCGCTCGGCCACACCGAGCTTCACATGTTGCCATGTTTTGATATTTTACCCTCAGTGAGCCATTATCCTGACTTTAAATACCCAACGTCTGGTATCATTTATCATTTCCAGTTGACATATATTCCTATTGCATGCTACCATCCCAGCATGGAGATCCTTACTGTCTATGCCCTTGCCGCAGGCTGTGTCCTCATAAGTCTTGGAGTAACAAGAGCTTTGGTTTGTATACGGCCATGGAGCAATGCCATCAATGCCTTCATTGCCAAGCATCTTGCGTACCCATATGTTCTTGGTCGTCATTCATTTCTAGGACCTTGGTCACGAGCTGGTGTCCTTGTTCACTTGAGCTATGCAACGCTCAATCTGTTTCTTATCTTTTTCAGAGCCCCATCACTGGGAATCGCTGGCAACCGAGCGGGAACACTTTCGCTGATCAATGCAGTGATCCTCATAGCTTCCTTGCACCTAAGCAGCTTAGCTGATCTTCTGGGAGTTTCATTGAAGACTTGTCGACGCGTTCACAGAGCTGCTGGGTGGGCGGCGTTAGCCTTGATATCGTTTCATATTGCCGCCATGTTGAGGATCCACGGACCCGAAAACCTGGGAAAGAACCCGCGGGCCCTCTTTGTCACAATCGTAAGTCAGCAATTTTGAGTTGCCTCATTCCTCACTAACGGAATAAATACGTCTTTCTAGGGTACAGGATGCCTCGGCATGTTAGCCCTTCTGTCCTTCCGCCCCTTTCGGAGAATATCATATGAATGCTTCCTTCGATCCCATCAGGCACTTGCACTGGTTGGAGTTTATGGGATCTTCAGACATATTCCCGACAAAGCAATTCTTCCTCGTCTTTACATCTACATTGCACTGGGTGTCCTCGGTTGTACATCCTGCTCCAGCCTGGCTGTGTTACTTTTCAGGAATGGCCTCTTCTCCGGTAACGGATGTCCTCGAGCGAAAATAATCAGCCATAAAAACAGGACCGAGACAGAAAAGGATGATAGCACGCCGAAATTGACCCCAATCAAGATTTGTCTTTACCTACCGCGGCCAGTTACCGTCATGGCTGGTCAATATATCAACCTATGGCTTCCTTCAGTGAGCATGTGGTCATGGGCGCAAACACATCCCTTTACGGTCACATCGTGGTCTCGAGGAAAACAAAATATTTTGGAACTTGTGGTAGAGCCTCGTCAGGGTCTGACAAAGTCCCTAGCCCACCGGGCACATTTGATGGGCCTGGGCGGGTTACAGTGCATGGCTCTTTACAGCGGTCCACATGGGATCACAGAGTCTGTGGACAATTATGAGAGTGTTCTATGTGTGGCGAGTGGGCCAGGAATTGCTGCTGTTATTCCCTACGTGAAGAAATTGATACACGGCTATAACACATGCACATCGCATGTTCGTAGGGTGCACCTGGTGTGGCAAGTGGAGTCTCTCCGTGAGTTTTTGGCTGTACTAGCAGAAAATACCCAGGACTAACGGTATAGGTGTTGCCATTTCAATGCAGGAACTTTTAAATGATATGTTGACAGACGACGTCCTCGATGATGGTTATGTCCGTTTGTCTCATCCCCTCCTCATTGCTAAGAATTGGATCTGACTTAAGCTAAGATTCTCGCTATATCCGTTTATGTCGAGAACGGGCTACTAGTGGGCGGCAGAGTGCCGTTTGGTAAACATGAGCGTGCCTTTCTTTATCAAGGCACCCCTGATCACGCTCGTATCATCCCCGAGGAGGTCTCTGGGGAGAAAATAGAAAGACTACCCAACATACGGGATGATGGTGGACAAGCGTTGCTAATCGGTATGAAGTTACGAAATCCAGATTGACAAGTACTAACGTGAATATTCTTAAGCTTCTACGACAGCAAATCTGCGCGACGAATTGCGACGAATTGTAAGAGGACATATACAGCAAAGGTTGAAAATGATTGAGCTCGAATATCAGCCGTAGCAATTCAGCTGTGTCGGAGAGGCGTAAGGATACTCTGGGCTTGCGCCTGTTGTGAGCAAGCAATATGTTGGAGAGAATTCGTGGGGTACCTTTTCTGGACTCAGCACCTTTTCTGGGTGCGACACCTTTTTGGGCTTAGCACCTTTTCTGGACTCAGCACCTTTTTGGGTACGGCACCTTTTTGGGCTTAGCACCTTTTCTGGGTGCGACACCTTTTTGGGTACGGCGTTTCTGGGGTGCGATATTGTTTCAGGTGCAATACCGTTCTGTTTCAGGTGCAATGCCGTTCTGTTTCAGGTATCGTCGCTTTGGGTGCTCCAAACCTTTGGCGATCTGGGTTGGGTTTTGCTGTACGTGCATGCTTTTGCAGTCTGATCCTTTCCACAATTCCTGCGGCCAGTAGTTGATGCAGTCGCAATTATTTCGGCACTGCGTACTTTGCTCAGTGTTTACTCAGGGGAAATGACATCATTGGACATAATTTCTTTGTTTAGATTGTGCCTTTCAACATTCTAGTCAATTCTACTCAGGGAACGGCCCTGAGCAGTCAGTCTATTTAAACCCCGCTCCCGCCCCCGTAAATTCTCCGTTCCCAAACAATTTCTTCCCGGCCCAGCTCACGAGTGATCTTGCGCCAGCCATTCCTTTAATTTACCTCAATCTCTCTCGTTCCGTATCTATACAGGCGATTCGTCAACCGGGTCAATCTAATCGTGTCCTTCATTTGACTTAGCTCTCTTACCCACAAATGCATATCGTGCAAGAATCTACTTCGTACATGGGTAACGACATTGATGAGGATGGCGGTAAGTAATTTAGACCTGAAGCAATAAGTCCGGTTTCCCACGACCGGAAATATTGCTGTCCCGCCACTCTCATCACCTGGAAGGCTAAGTATGGAAACACAATATAACAGCTCTTGACTTTCCGGACCCCAATTTACCACATTCATCTTTCGATTTTCTCTTTGATCCATACGATCCAGCGGTGACACAGCAACCAGCCGATTCGCAAGGCGTTGCCCACACAGACTCTAGCCTCACAGGAGTACAAAATGTACCCAGTGTGCCTGCCCGAGATGCAGACAGTACTATTGACGATCATACCATTGCTTGCACTAATGTAAAGAAAGCCAGAATTACAAACGCAGTTATCACCAACTGCATGATAGTCAATACGGTCATGAATAATCCAGTGGTCCAAAACCTTCATTTCACGTGCGCCACCGCCATTAACATTGCCACCGATTCTTCAAGAGTTAACGTGAACCTTGATAAAGTTACAATCAGAAACTCCGTCATAATGAACAGCATTATAGATGACAGCAACATCCTGAATGCTGTCATTCATGAAGCAACGGTGTACTGGTTCAATATGCCCGAGCTTGTTATTGATCATGGTACTATCGGCAACTCTTTCTTTTCAGAGTTTATGCCTGGAGAAAACAGTACTTCGGACACCATTCAACCGCTACCAGCCGTGAAGTACATTGATCAGTCAGCTCAAACTGAGATATCATGCACGGATGGAACAGGTATATGTGATCAGTCAACTTCTTCTCAATCGGTTGTTGAAGCCTATGCAACACCTGTATCTGATTGTAGCACACCACATATGAATGCTGCCCCATCGTTGATTCCTGGTCGGAAAAGACATGCAAAGAAATCAAGTTCTGCAGGGAGGAGAAAGAGGAGAAAGGAGCCTCAGTCACGAGGAGGGAACACTAATGCAACTATTCTACATCTGCTGAAAGCCTGCAATCACAAGAACAAGTGTCTCAATGATAAGGATGCACGCGATGTTCAAGCCGTGGCAGACTATCTCATTGCAGGAGATTGTCGACGGAATTTACAGGCACAGGTGAAAACATGGAACGGAAAGTCATCAGCTAGGTATAATGCCCTGGGCCTGCCTACTCTACAGAAAACTCCTGAAAGCGCAGCACGGTACTTCGAGCTTCTTCAGAGCGGAAGCCTTGCTACCCAAAGCCTGGAGCTCCGCATAGCACAGGCTTCCATTTATGCCATTTATCTTGAGATCTGCCGAGACCTCAGAGATCGTCAGGATGAAGACAACCCGAGTCGAAGTAAGGGAGACAAAATTGAAACAGTGGCAAGGAACATTATATTGGGAGCTGCCGCTGAGATTGTCGGGGAAGATTTCAGTGATTATCGTGACCAAAGCGGTAATTCCATAACGGAAGTTCTCCGCTGGGGAAAGCGATGGTGGAGCCTTGCAAGCGGTGTAGGCCTCGGTGTTCTGATCACTTGCAGCGAGGAACTCGCTGTAAGAATGTGAGTATTGAACTCGCGGCCTAGGTTACCAAAGCTAACAGGATTGGAACAGACGAGACGAGAATTTCACAGCCACCCAACTAAACGCATTGATTACCTACATACGATCTGCCCGTCCTGGATATCTCACATTTTTCGGATCGCTGGAGAGCGTGACCAAGTCTCTGATGCTCGGCGACGAATCGGCCTTAGCAATTACCTTCCATGACGAGAAAGCAGGGGGCTCATCTAAGTGGCTTATTCCGGATGAAGATGAAAGATGTAGTGTTGATGAAAACAGTCTATTCTTGCAAACCACTTCAGATCCCTGGGTGTGCGTGGACATGGAAGCTGTGTCGAAGGAGAAGGCGGCGCTATTTTTCTAGCAATTACAGTACCAAACTTAATATGTTTGTCTTTCAATTTTCCTTTCATTCCGTTGCTCGATGTTATATAATGTCATATTGTTAGAGTGCTATCAACTTCCTGTAACGTGTCTGCTGTTGGAAACAATAGATGATGGCTCCCAATCGTGCGGTCCTAAATGCTATTCACCTAGGAAAGTCCTGTAGAATATATATATTACACTCTATCCTTTATAGGAATAAAAAGTGCATGCAGACACAATAGCGAGTCGAGCTAAGCCAACTAAGCAGCTAGAAGAGGAGGACATTGCAATGAGCGGATGCTAAGATTTGTGAGCAGTCTATTTACCGAGAGAGGGACTTCATTACTTACCCCACTCAACTCCGCCACAGATCTTGCTGACGTTGTCGATGATAGGAAGTCAAATGCTTTCGATTCAACAGGCCATCGCGTCGTATCGTCTATGCCAACGTTTTCTTTCTCGTATTTCTGCATCAGTTCCATTGCCAAGAAACCCAGACGATTCACAGATGAGAACTGATTCTGGTCCGGCGTGAAAGATACAGTCGACTCTAAACTGGCTATAATGGCATTTAATACAACTTGCAGTACAGTGTTGGATCTGGGCAGCTCACCAATTTTCACGACCCCGTCTAGGCCCATTAACATTGAGGAGCACCTAAGAGACGGATGCTGATAGCCCTTCTTAAGTAGATAAGATAGACCGTCCAGAACCTATTGCCGCGTGAATACCGTGTCTTTTTTGGAAAGCATGTTTCGAAAACGTACTTGCTTGAGAATAGAAGCTAGCTGAACCTCGGTAGGGTAAGCATCGCTGGCCACTATATGCTCCAAAGTGACCGGTAGGTCGTCGACGACAAAATGAAAGAGTCCATCGTTCTTGAAACACTCACTAGCCGAGATTATGTTGATGTGATGGAGACAACTATACTTTTCCAGAAGGTCCTCCCCGTTTGCGTTTGCAGCGGTCCGTATGGCTACTACTTTGGAGCCTTGGTGGCGATTCTCACTAATAGTGACTTGACCAGCAAGGTCACATGTGAAAATAACCTTGTAGATATCCCATGGGTCGCAATTCTGCACACTTGGACTCAATCCACCCGATTCCACTATCATAGGGAGCTTCAAGGGCTTTGGATGGCCCTTAAGGACCTTACGAGCACGACCTCGTTCTGGCGCAGGGCTCTGTTGACGCTTTAATGGTCCCTGAGAAAGGGAGGTTTGCTCAGCATTGCTTGCAGGTCCCTTGATCGAAAGAGGAAAATGCGCCTGCGCCTGTAGCATATCAAATTGAGTGGCCCGTTTGTCCTCTCGACTGTCCATGGTAAGGGTCGGTGAGATTTCTCCAAAAGACTCTTAGAAGAGAAGAAATGGAGAGGTTTATAGTACCGCAGTCTTATTTAATAGTGACCCTTCTTGCAGCACTTGTAGGAGGACTGCTGGTTTGCCCAGCGGGGGAACTGCTGTCCACAGTGAGACTGGAGTATCCACAGTGAGCCGTGACAAAATTTAGTCTACGAGACTACATCGGCATTTATTTAAAAAAAAAGTAATATGGGAACTTCGCAGTTTGACATTCAGGTTTCCAAGTCAATGCCCATAAATTTTTCGATGATGGAGCAATCCATGTTCACAGACGCAGAGCTACAACTGAGCACTGAGCGGCGTCTAAAGTACCAGGGGACCGCTAAAATCAGTCTGGATCAGATATCACGTCATCCCTCTGTCACACAACAACTCAATCCTAAAAATATTGAGAGGTTATGTGATATATTTCGCGAGGATGGCTGCCATCGATTTGATATACAAAACCACGTAACGGCTGTTGTGAGCCGTCGACACTTAAAGCGTGCACGACGAGTGGCTCGGATCACAGCTGATGATCTACTGACTAAGCCTCCCGAGAAAAACCCGGTTCTCTGCTTCCCCTCTGGCCAAGTTCACTGTCTTCACGGTCAGCATCGTCTCAAGGCCGCCGAAAAAACTCTTGCTCCCAGCGAAAGATGGTGGACCGTTGACCTTTATCTTGATGGTGAGCCCGCACTGCACTTGGATACTTTCCCTGTGCACGAATGTTCCCGTTGGTGTCTTCGACTGACATCCGACAGATATAAGCCTTGATCTACGAAACACCCTTATCGACGAGTATGCGAACGAGAAACCGCCAAGTGATGGCGAGATATATCGCAAACTTCGACAGTATCAAAATGAGCATAATGCACCTTTTCAGAAACGATGGTGGGCACGCCTATCGGACAACAAAGCCAAGCGACTACGGCAGTTGATGTCGCCTGATAATATTGACATATGTACCGCTTTCGATGCACTTTTACCAATTCCTGGACTCTGGGGCAGTATGAGCATTGGTTCTCTCAATCGTGTACTGGCACTGAAATGCGATGAAGTCGGTCAACCTTCTGCAAACTCTGAATTCTTTTTTGCTAATTGTGTAGGAAATTGTCCACTATTTACAGCACGTGAAGAGATTTTGGTCAACTCTAGTGGACGATGATCGAGAAAAGATGGCGAAAATCGATATCGACACCGTGGAGGCGCTTCAGTTAAAGGCCCCAGCAGCCAGTGCTGCAGATGCTAGAGCTATCAAAGGTATGATTCTTAGTGGTGAAGCCTTCTCGCTCTTGACAGAACCCGAGAGAACCGCTATCTGGGAGAGGATGAGTACCCACGACGCCTGTGACGGTATCATTCCATCTCTCTTTACTTTTTTTCGCGACGTGAATTACTTGGAAGCCTGCGCAAACGGCATAAAGCAGCTAGTTGAACTCAGCAAAGGATGCCCGACGGTAAGAGTGGCCATGAAGCACGCTTTCAAGTTTGACGGCCGCCGAGAGACATGCCCAGTGCAAACATCGGAAGCGGCATTCCGGAGCCAAGCCGGCTCAACATCGGATCTTTTCGAGTTGGCTTATCGACAACTGTGGTTGTTTGTCATGCGCCATTACCCGCAGCTAGCAAGAAAACCCACGAGCAAAAAAGTCGTTGCAAAAAGCAGTTGCGGCGAAGCGGACGAGATCGTACTCCATGACATGGCCGTTTTGTCACAGAGACTGGGGTTCGATTCGACCTCCGTGACAGACTTATTGAAATGTGCTCCTGATCGGCAGATTGCACGTGAGGCACTCCTTAAGGCACGTAAACCGGGCAGCTATCGGTATGATGCGGATACATTTGAATCTCTCATCGACCGAGTGGTAGAATGTTTCGCTTCCGCTGTCGCTTACGGCACCCACCCAGCGTCCAATGTTGTCCTACGTGGGGTTTCCAGGCTTCGCTCTCGCTGTGGGCCACCACGTCAAGATATGCATCTATTAGATCGATCACTACTATTTCTGGACCGTGTACATGCAAAGAGTCCATCGACTTCCGACGTAGTATCTTCGTTTTATGTCAGACAATGTGTATATTTCGCCTTTTTTGGCAACCCTTCTACTGACGGCAGAGAACAACTCGATAACACAGACAATCCGCAGTCCCCTCTGTTCGTTCCGGTGGATGGGCATACAAAGACCTCTGCACAAGACCAACGTCGAGAGCGACGACGTCAAAGGCGCGAACAAAGGGACCGACGCCGCAGAAAAAGGCGAGACAGAGTTGCTGGACATTCCCTTCCTCTTGAAACAGACAGTCCGGTTGCTTCCAGCAATGCCGACTACGATACAATCATGCGTGACTCCGCGCAGGCCTCTTCCGAGGCTGAAGATATGGCTTCGATTAGATCTCTTGGCGACACTGGTACCATCGGAGAGAATGAGTATGCAATGCGAGATGCTCTCGCCTACGACCCCAGATGTAGCTCCGAACCTGACTCAGAGATCTTGCCCGATGCCGATCATGAGGGCCAAGGGGAGCAAGGGGAGCAAGAGCAGGAGGAGCAAGAGCAGGAGGAGCAAGAGCAGGAGGAGCAAGAGCAGGAGGAGCAAGAGCAGGAGGAGCAAGAGCAGGAGGAGCAAGAGCAGGAGGAGCAAGAGCAGGAGGAGCAAGAACAAGAGGAGCAGTCTCCGAAACAACTTACCGAAACGAAAAGCATGAGCGTCGTAGGGGATTCTGACTATGCAACCTCTTACTTGAGCGAGTCTGAAAATCTGAATCAGCATGCACAGGACGTGTCTGAAACCGCACTGCCATTGCCGCCAGGCAATCCGTCTCAACACCAAGATTCAGCTCGGTCTTCACAGATGACTGTAGAATACGAGCAGGAGTCGCTCGAACAGGAGTCATCTCCCAATGCCTGTGTTCCAGAGGAAACCTCGAAACATGACTCCGACGCTATCAATTTGCAGCGACCCGAGCAATCACCGAACCTCGCCCCATCAAACCAAGAAATCTTGCAGCGAAGTGATGACGAAGGAGATGCTGCGGAAAACGCGGTACAGAAAGCGCTTCGAGAACTTGAACAGGGAGCGGAGATACGAGCAAGGGCAGCGAACTTTGAGCAAGTTCCAGAGCAATCTGCCTCACCAGACAAGCAGATTTCCGAACCCGACGAACAGACGCTGGCCCAATCTGAGTCTGTGACGGAAAGAACTGGTTCGATTGACCGACCAGCGGCAGCGAGTTTACATTCCGATCAAGTCATTCAACGGGGTCGAATGGCACAAAGTGCAAGGGCGGCGAAGGCCATCACTCAGTTTGACATCATGGGTATGGATCAGGATACCGTAGAAACAACTGAAGGGGGGCAGTCCAATCAGCAAAGCCCGGCAGAAATCATTGCACAGAACGAGGCAGCGGCCCACCCCGAACCCAGGGGACCGTCGGACAACGAAGGAGAGAATAATAGAAAGAAACCGCGCGAAACTGAAGGTGATCTGGACGAGGCGGTTGCCTCAGGTCAGAGTATAGGCGAATTCACTGCCCCGCCTCTGCCAGAAGCACTCCATCCGCGTCGACGTCCTCCCCCGAATACGGTCACGATCACTTTCAAAGCTTACGAGAATGGGGGATGGCATGTCACGGACAAGGTCCAGGTCGACCCGAACGATACGTCAGAAGCACAGCGGATAGCGAATAAATATGCTCGCAAAGATAACCAACATGCGCGGTTCTATGACAAAAAGCTGCGTCTGGTCAGCGCCGCGCAATGTGTCCGAGCCGCAATGCACGATGGCTCGAACACTGTTCTGATGAGCCTCTGGCAGGAGCTTGAGGTAACGCCAGCGAATGTGGCCGAGGTGGCCAAGATGCTCAAAGCGGATGAGGAAAACCAGGATCTTGCCTTAATCTTGTAGAATTATTCCTGTCTCAAGTTATTTTATGTCTTGGGTAGGGAAACTTATAGCCGAACAGGCCTTGGAATCGCAGAGGACGCCAGTTGGTGGTTCGGTGGCCCGCCAGGTCCTGAGACCGCAGTCTCAAGACCTTGTGCGACACTGGCCCTGTGTCCTCTGACTGCGGGCCAGTGTCTTCAACTCTAAATCAATGGTCTCATTTTCCTATTCTTCAGTTCTGGGGCATATAACACCGTTCCCTAGACCTCCTCGTTCTAGTTACCGTCTTGGTCTCTAGTCATCGGCCTGAAATCATCGGCGGCCTTCTTACAGCGAACATGTAACTCCACTAGACTTGAGCCTTCTCCTGTCTTATAAAATGCTTCTCGGGGTCGTCAGAGTCCCTGGTCCTACCACCAAATTCTCCAGTCCGTGGAAGGAGCCGTCTCCTTATTAGTGATCCGGTTTTCCTATTCATTATTGCTACATAGCCGATCCAACGCTATTTACTTGGATGGATTACGTTGTAATCCGACCCTTTCGCAAGAATATTACGAAGACATGCGATTTTAACCGTCCAGCAATAATGGAGAGGTTGCACGGCCCTCCTCACTGAGGTTGTGGGGTCGGAACTACAGCCACCAGTCTCGCCCTCACTGAGAGCTATCTTATGCACTCACTGAGGATATTCTGAGCATTTATAGGCTCAGGCCACTCGTTTTAACATCGGAAACCATACTTCTCCCTACTGAACCATGAATTTACCACATCCGATGCTGCTCAAAATCCCATATCGCGGCGCATTACTGTAACTGCTTTTTCATTTTCAAGTGTTAATTTCAATGTATTAGTTGCTATTAGATCAAGCAGAGCTAGTAATTTGCTTACGTTTACGGTGTATTATACCTCATTGCGTTTGAAGTATCCTAAGATACCCCGGCTTTGCATCGCCCATGCACAGGAGATCGGATTAAGCTTTCGAATCATCTGTAGAGGCACAATTGCATCCCATGTTCTTTACATGTCACTAATATCCACTGCATTCGCACACCTATATCAAGCCTATAGTCGTTCTTGAAATCGGCTTGACCGATACACAGTGAGTTACTCTTTCCTGGACCCATCACCAAGGCCTTAGCGTATCAATTATTGGGCACGCCACATTAGATAGAGGTCACCGTAACATACAATTTGCAAAAGTATTGTATATCTGTCAAAGTTACGCAATGTGTACAAAATTTCGGTGGAATTCCATGGAATCATAGTGGATTTTGGGCAACGATGTGGAGGCCCAACCAGTGGATGCGGGGGCGGGGCTCCGAGGGCTTGGTCAGTTCTCTTTTCCCTTTTTCAAGCGGCTTCTTTAGTTATTTGCACAGCATCCATCAACTCAATCCGACCATTACAGTATCATTCAGCGAGAAAATAGCGACAACTTTGATCCTTACAATCAATATGAGTTTCGGTGTTAGTTCAGGCGATATCGTTCTTCTCACAAAATTTACCTACAAGATTCTGTCTTCCCTCGGAGAGGACGGTCCCAGATCAGAATACCAGCACGCTGAAGAGGAATGTGAAGCTTTTCTTTCTCTCATAGAGGAGATTCAAAGTCTCGATCTTTCTATCGTTCCTGAGTCATTTCAGCGAAAAGTTTTTCATTATTCGACAAATATGCAAAGACTTGTCGAGACGTTCAAAAAGAGCATTAAGCAATATGAGAAGTCGTTGGGCAAAAATTCCAGCCGAGGCTCAATCCGCAGTGCTCCAAGAAAGGTCCAATGGGCACTCCGAGCTGCCGCTGACCTCCAAATATTCAGGAAGGGTCTTGGAAATCAGATTCAAATTGTCCAACTAGCCATATCGACAAGCATACAGTAAGTACAGATATAACCGTTGCAAGTCATCTACTGACCTCCCGTGAAGCGCAATGATTAGCAGTCGCTCACAGTTACTGCCTATGTCCGTATCACCATCGCATAATCTCCTTAATGACGGCCCTTACAGCACTTCACACACACATACACATCTCGCCCCACTGCGGTATTCCCCTATAGTTCCTCCTTTGATGGGTGGATATCAAATTCTTCACCAAGTCGATCATATAACAAATATTGTTTATGAACGACTACAGAAGAGACCGGATATACAGCCTCCTGGAAGGGTTCATACGCTGCCAGATGATTCAAACAACACGACACCTGCTATGCCAATTGATCCAACACAAAGAGGAAGCTTACGGCCGTCTACATTTCATTCACTTGAACAACAAGCCAAAAGTCAAGAGGAAACACTTGCATTCCAAGGAACTAGCGCAAAGCATAGTATCCAGCAAAGTTTAGCTGATGACATCGATGAATATCTGACCTCGATGAACCTTGACAAACTGTCCCAGGCGGAGAGAATAGAAGTGGACCGGAATGATCAATTGCATCCGTATATCACCCCTTCTGATACAATGCGACAATTCAGAAGTCCTCAAATCCTAGGACCTGCCAATATGACTGGCTCACTACAGCCGAGTCAAATTCAGAGCGGTAGCCCAAACGAGCCATGTTCTCGCGATAATACCAAGGCTAGCAAATTCCGAAGGCTGGATCCGCTATCCGCTGCAACTAGTATCACAGGTTTCTGCGTGTTAGCCGCTGAGTTTTCCTTGAAACTCACAAATATTTTCCATGATATGAATGGCGAGTGTAAAGAAGCACGGCTTCTTTCGCGAAAGTTAGGACAATATTCTGAACTGTTACAATCGGCTGCTGGTGTCATCGATGCTATGTCATTCAGTGAGGAATTACAGGGAGCGGGCACGTCAATACTCTTTGATAATGCACTTCTCATGTCAGAAATGGAGACAGCTCTGTCTGGATATGCACGGCCCTACAGGTACAGACTGATAAGAAAGCTTACATGGAATCTAGTAAAACGGGATATAATGAAAATGGTGGAACAGATTGATTTTCTCAAATCTTCGCTCTCGCTCATGCTGCAGTTGTATCAAGTTAAGATGACTGAGTGCCAAATTCAGATGTCACAGCAATCTTCCCGGGGCGAGAATTTACAATAAGCACCGGTGGTAACATGTTATACTTCTTCTATGAATCTACATTGGAAGGTCAATTTCTCCATCATATGACTCTTTAGTCATACCAGCCGCTATTCTGAAGCCATATATGAATATCACTCATTCATATCCACAGATGAGGTGGCACAATCGAAACTGTAGAATGGAATGACGACATTTATCACACAGTAAGATACAATATAAGCCAGACATTTCAAGTAAACAGTCTCACAGGAGCTCAAGCATACATAGCATGATGCTTTGTCCAGTTTCAAATCAAGCTATCGATGGATATATGGTGAACCTATACCAACCTGGCACCAGTAAATTTAGGTCTTACCATCTACTGATCTTCCAAATTGAAGAATTATTTTCAGTTGACGGTGACAAGTGCATAGGGGATATGTGCAGGCTGAGAACAAGAGCTAAAGCTGTCTACCAAACTGATTGATAGATAAACGCTATAGGCTTCTACGAGATTCCACCAAATTCTTGTTCACATTGCGATATACAAACAATCCGAGCAAAAAAAAACTAATGAGGCGATTTATATTTTCAGGATCAGAACTGTCAACCCTTCTCAGGAATGCCAGAATGAGTTATCATCTAACGATTGAACACCACAGTGGCTCCGTCACAGTCGAGTGGAAATCATTGGCATGGCGCTGAAAGTGCATGACCTCGGTAAACTGTTTGTTACAAGCACTGCAACCAAGCTCCGTGCTTGGTCTGAGATTTTGCAGATGCGTTCGTGTCTTCGAAATATCATCATGTGATGAAAACTTTTTCACGCGCTTACAGCAATATGTAATCCATCGCAGTGGCGTCCTGTTTTACACTCTTGCTCGGACGTGACTAAAGGTACTGTACTTAAATTCGATTCTCTGGAAGTCCTATACACAAACGTACACAATCACAAAAAAAGGTTGGGGGGGGGGGGGGGTTGCTAGTGGACAGCCATGCGCCACAGAGGTCCCGTCACAGTTGAATGTGAATCATCGGCATGACGCTGAAAGTGCATGACTTCGGCAAACTCTTTATCACAAACGTTGCACGCAAGGACTGTGCTTGACGCAAGATTTTGAAGATGTTTTCGCTTGATGTGTTTAGTGACATCCCCATGCGATGAAAATCTCTGAATGCGCTTTTTGATATCCAAGTCCGGTTGGCCCAGACAAATAAAGCAAAATCGAGGCCGATGATCCTTCATGACAGATTGAAGGGCGTCTTCAAGAGGCGTTACTGGTTGAGGACTGCTCTCTTTAGCGTCGCTTTCCACTAGTCGGTTGTCAAGAACCTCCATCTCAGCGAAAATGTCCTCTAGCTGCTTGCTCCGTGGCAAACGGCACGTGTCGCCTTCCTGAAACTGACAATAAGCAGACACTGCATCGACTGCTTCGGTCCGTCGATCCATCTCTTCTTCTAGTGTGGATCGCGGCAGGGTGAAAAGGCTCTCGACGAGTCGCTTTTGTAGAATAGGCATCTGGTCGGGGCATTCCAACAGTTTATTCGCAGTTTCAGCAAGCTTGACCCCGGATAACTGCTGCTGAATATCTAACATTGGCTGCTCTCGGTCGTATTTCAATTGTATCTGCGAGAGCAACGAGTTCCGTGCCCTTTGTCTCGCCCCAGCTATTTCTTGGTTTAGTTTCTTGTACGCCATGTACTTTGCCGTCCCCTTGTGCCGGGAAAGAGGACGCCCCAGAAACTGACTAAGCTCATTGCGTCGGCGTATTAGCTCAAGGATCTCGGGCAGTTGGTTGACAGATGACGATTGCTGGCTTGTTAGCTCCTGCGGACGGTTCGGATCAATGGTTCGGCTCATCCGGCAAGCGGCGCGCATTATATCGTCTTCTGGGTTAAGACCGCGAATAATTGCAGGAAGATTTTTGGAAATTCTCCGGCTAAGGTAGTACTTTAGGAATGTGCGGGTGTCGGCGTGATGCATAATGAGATTGCGAAGTGGATCGCTGACAGAGCCTGAGAGATGGTTAGTTTCCTGGTCGCTCGGAAAATGATAGGATAACGCACCACTGCTGTCCAAGGCTGTTCCAGCCCCATAGCGTAAGCTGTAAGGACGAGTTACCTGTTGAAACCCAGTGATTGCACCGATCTTCTTGACCCATGGCTCCAAAGTTGAGTAGGGGAGAGGCTGGTCTGGGGATATGCCAATTCCATGCAAACTACGTTCTGACATTCGGAATATTGGCACATCGTCCAGCTTTGGGTCAAGTTGGAGCCGTAGTTCATTGCATTCATCACGGATTCGCAGTCGAGGGAGCTGGTTTGCAGATACAAGCACCTCCTCGCCGTCGACGCGGTCAAATGCATGGTCAGCGAAGACCAGACCCAAGAGAAATACATGTGGGCTAAGGACCAATGACGGGTCAAAGATGATTTCGGGGAGAATGTAAGTATTCCTGCGTGACACGTCAGACAAGCATGGTAGAATAGACTCGAAAGACTTACATATCCTTAGCACCCAACCATTCCTTGGTGAATTCGAAGGTAAATTCGATCACGATCCGGTGAGGACCCCCGTGAGGATCGCGGAGTAGACTGACCCGGATATGACGGTATCTCAGGTCTAAGATCGCTTGAGGACGGTTTGTTGTGAGGCCAGCGAGTTGCAAGAAAAGCCCAAGCTCAATACGATGGCGACCATGGCCAAATTTCTTCTTGGTCGTGCTGATAGTGGTCTCTACGACCTTTGTAAGGTCCTCAACGTCCAAAGAAGTCTTGTCGCGCCCTTTAGAAGATAGCTTATGCTTCTTGGCTAATTGCCGGATAACCTAGATTTCGACGTTAGTCGTGGGTGAAAGGTTAGGCTAACCAGGCATGGCTAAGAGGGGTCATTCGTACCCGACGCATCTGACGGTTCATCTGCTTTCCGATCTTGTCCGAAGTGGTCTTCTCGTAGACTAGCCGAAACACCTTCCAGAACGTGTCCAGAGAGCTCTTGCACTTGATACCTGGAACCTTTCTTCCATTTTTACCTCGCCGTAAGTTGAGAACCCAATCTAGGAAGTTATACAGGATTGGGATCGATAGGCGTTGGTATTCCTCCTGCGGGTCCTTCCGAAGGAAAGAGCAGAACCTAAGTGGCGTAAGCATTAGATCAGGATTCACCAAATGAAGATGAGCTGGGGGTTGAGAGACGAGAACTTACTGGGACCATTTCTCCTCAACCCGATCGAGAAGGGCTTTAGTGCCTTTGCCATAGTCTTCCTGTGTGTAGACTGTCTCGTCAAAGTTCCTAAGTTGCTGAATGTAGTACTCCGGTGGGTGCTGGTTATCTGCAAAGAGTAGGGCCGCATCGCCAGCATCATATGGCTGAGCGTCGTCAACCTCAGGCTCCGTTAGATCAGTGTCGGATTGAATGCCTTCGGAGCTTTCTCCCTCGGAGTAGGTGCTGTCGTTCGATGACTGGTAGTTGGCTTTGCTGCGAGAGTGGCGGTCCATGACGATGGTAGTTATGGATGAGAAAAAGAAGAGTAAATCGCAGGATCCTCGAAGTTAGGCCTATGTCTCAAAATGAAAAGGGCAGTATAGAACAGGAGTCGAGAGGGATCTCGCCGCTGATGTTTAGAGGCGTTAAACCGAGAACCAGAGGGGGAGGAACCACAATTTTAAGTAGCAAGAATCCTGAAAGAGCCATTTTCGGCATCCTCGTGTACTAGGGTGGGTTTCGTTTGAGGGTGGGGAAGAAGATGAGGTGAAGGCCACGTTGAGGGTCAAAGCTGGCAAACCGACCAGGGTGTGTTTGGACCAGGCTGCTGCGGAGCACTGAGGCTGGCAGAGGGTGGGGTGGGGGTGCGTGGATGTAGGCAGGCATGGTGGGTGGAAGAAGGGTTGGCAAATGGGCGGCCAAAAATGGCGTCCATGGCGGCCATTTTCGGCCGTCCTTTTGCCGTCATATTGTTTAATATAGTATAGAGATCAAGCTCGGTCGGCATTGAGATGCATCCAGTCCCTGTACATGGAGTAAGGTCATGTATCAACGGTCGTAACAATACCCGAAGATCTCTGCATGGTTGCAATGCAGCTTGGCCCGTGTCTGATGGCCCTTGCGAGTTTTTGCCTGGCCATACTATGTACTATATAGTACTATGTACATATGTACTGTACTATACATGAGGGGTATTCTGCGGGTTTCATGGCTTAAAGCCGCCATCGAAAGCGGCCCCCTGAGTTGTACCTGCAGCCAGCAGATCGACATCGTACGTTGGTCTTTCTTTTTCTTTTTTCTATTTCTTTTTGGATTCAATATTATTGCCAAGGGGATTGACTAGACTTTTTTTTTTTTCATTTTCAATATCCCATTTTCAATTGTATCCACATTTCCACCTCTTCCATGATCGTCTCCCATACATACCAGCTGACTCGAGTCTCCCACGAGGGGAATAATCCTGCGGTCGCAAGGCAGTGTGGGGGTTGCGTGTTCTACTGTCATTGGTGCTGTGTATGTCTCGGGTGGGGTGCAATATCAAGCTCATTTTGGCTTGAATGTGAAGATTACTGGATCTCGAGAACTCAGCTCAACTGGTCCAGAAGAAAAAGCAGAAGTGATAGATCCAAGATTCTTTGTCTGAGATCAGACGAATGAATGCTGCTATGTCTCCATGAACGGCCAGACGGCCCTCCACTGGCGTTTCTCTTCGTCTGTCGCGGAGTGCTCATTCACAAATTGTTCCCGACATCGTTCCAATCGTTCTTTGAAATGATCGTAGTCCTTGTGTGCGACCCAGCCATCCCATCTTCGATATGCCCCGACCTGGTCGAGAAACGCCTCCATGAGTTCAACCCCGCAGGCCCATTTTGCCTCGTTTTCTCTTTGCTGTTCCCTGTCCTCTGCCGTAAAAGAGAGCGGACAAAAGGATAGAAGATCCAGCGTAACTCGACCATTCCTCCTGAAGCTTCATGAGCATGCCCTGGACGATTGGCTCTCCATCGTTAAAGAGAGAGCCCGCCAGACCTGTGATTTGATCAGCGAGCGACTCTTTGAACTGCAGTGCATTCGCAACGTCAGGACATTGCCGGATTAATTGGATATCGTAGAGTTTGTAAAGCGACTGCGCCGCTCGAGGTTTCTTTGCCTCGAGCTGTTCCGGCGGACTCAGCTCGTTGAAATTCTCTGGCAGGTTGATTGATTGGAGGCACTCGGGGATAGGACCTTCGAACTCGACTGGAGCGGGATGGCGCGCTTGAAGAAAGAGAGGTGCTAGGTTCACGGCCTGCCCGTCAATGATACCAAGAATCTCTGTTGGCCGGTCTGGGTTGACAAAGATGCTGTCTCTATGCAAATCGGGATGCCAGAGGACCGGCTTAGATAGTTCGTTATCTTTTGGTGACAGAAATCGCGCGACTTTGATATAATCCTGCAACGTTTGTTGCTTGGATGTGACCATGGGTTGATACTGGCCCGGTCCGTAGAAGGAACCCTACGGACGTGGTAAAGTGTCGGCGCCTAGTATTTGGGTTAGGAAGTTTTGCAACAACCTATTTGGCATCATCCATAGCGATGAGAGAGATCTTGTTGAAGTTCCCTTCCGGAAATTTTTGTATTTGCAGATAAGACTTGGACCTAGTCACCTGGACGGCGATGCGGACGAGTTCCGCCAGATTAACCTTGACATATCAGTGAGCAAGTTGTTCTTTCTTATTCTACAGCCACTGGAGCAAGATCTCGATTGAAAAATATAATTCCATAGCCCTGCGTCTCCTAACAGGGCAAGCAAGGCAGAGTTCTCGTGTGGATTGGCAGTCGACTATGTAGATCTTTGGACTATTGAGATAAACTATTGTGGATAAGTGGGGACTGATCTTTGAGAATAATCTATGCAAAGGTGTCCAACAAGAGGGGTTAGTGGATTCGGAATATATTTCCGTGCTGATTGACGCTATTGAATATAGTAGATTTATCGTCCTATAGACAGAATGGACTGCGAGATACTCAACCTGAGAATAACTATATTAGAAAAAAAAATTAAGGAAAAGAGAGTGTGAGAGAGAAAGTCACCAAGCTCAAGGATATCAGTTGTTTGGCCCGTCATGCGAGCTAAGATCGAATTAGTCTAAAATGGGAAATACAAAGAGCAAATACAAGAACTATTGTTTCTGGGATGGAATGAGCCATACGACTTATTATTTGATATCACACAAGCCGCTAACCCTCGCTTCGTTTAGACAGCTTTGGAGAATATAGTCGAGAATAACAACAATTGGATTTTAAGGCCTTTTTAACTCATTTTCATCTTATTTAAGAGGTCTCATCTATATTTAACATACAGATAACTATTTACTACAATCGGCATTTTTCAATCCTTTCTAGATCCCTATTTCCTCCTTTTTTTCTCTATGAACCGATGTTGTAGCTCGACGTCCTCTGGACTCTGAAGGATGCTAGTGCCAGTGGTAGGAGACGGGATGATTGTCTGCCTCACTAATCAACAATATTAGCTAGGTGCTGTGATGATAAACGAATGAGAGTTACTGTATTTCAATTCTTGGCATTCTTTGGTTTATGGTCGAATGCCCCCCATAGTAAAAGCATGAGCAGTGATATTGAGGTTGTGGAGCGCATAGTGGCAAGGATTTCGTTCACTGTAGTCTGATGTGCCTTTATCTGAGAGTACGGGGGCAGGGCAACTCTCTTGGTCTCAAATCCGAAGTGCTGTCCGAACAAGTAGAGAAGCTGATCTTCAATTTGACAGTAGCCCAGATCATTGGCAAGAAAATGAGCTTGTCGTACCTATTTGGGCCGACAGAATGGCACGATTTACGGTGGCGCTGATTTCCTGGACTGCAGCGTTGAAGAGCTCATGCTGGGAACGAGTCATGGGCAAAGGTGGCATGGCTGGACTTGCTCAAAACAGGGTAAGTAAAATGCGCTCTGGTAGACGGAAAAGAGATGGAGACAGTGATGGATGGAGGGAGGGAAGAAGAGAGGGAAGTGCAGTGAAAAAAGTCATGGTAGCTCCAAAGTTCAAAAGGGAAAGGGCGAATAGAAAAAAGACAGATATTACTATTCATCTTGGAATAGTTTTCAGGTCTACTCAATACAGAGAGCCAGTAGCAGAGGACTTATTGACCCCTCGGCTCAGAGGGGCTTTTGGCTGCGAGGAAAGAAAGAAAGAAAGAAAGAAAGAAAGAGAGAGAGAGAAAGAAAGAAAGAAGAAGAAGAAGAAGAAGAAGAAGAAGAAGAAGAAGTGAACAAAATAAGCCTTTTATAGCCGCACCTTTAACCTAGATTAGTGCCTAGGATATTTACTAAAATATGTAAATAGCTTTTTTCTCTCTTTCTCTCTACCTCTCTCCCCCCTATATATTATATCTATACTTTTCCCCTTACTGCGACTAGGCAATAGAGGATATTATATACCTACTTGAAAATATTGAACCCCCCCTAAAAAAAAGTGGATGATAGATAGTAATTCAATAGTTTTTGTATCTGACTGAATATGGTATGTGTTCTATGTGATTTTTATCTCTCAGATGAGAGACTTCCTTCCATTGATCCTGCAAATTTTATGAGATTTAGAACTTCCAGCAAACCTAGGATACATCGTTGCCTATTGAGCAGACTACTTTAGACTGGGAAATGATATAGCTCTTGTCTGATCTGCTGGCGCAAGAAATTGAGGATTTACTTAATTATGATCACACACAGGAGAAAATAGGCTGACTATAGGGCTATAAAATATAGAGCAGCAAACGGCTGGAATAATAAAAAGCGTCTTTACTAAAAGAACACAGGGCTCAACCTGGGCTTGCTTCTACTTCTTCTCCTAGGGCCTTGGTATGATACCGACATGGAGTGCCTATAGACTCGTGGATCTTCATTTATACCGAGGTATCTTACTACCAGCGTGAATGGATTTTATTTTCTCTAAAAAATAGAAAAACTAGATTTATTTTCATTATTGGTTTATTTTGACAATGAAACTCTACAAGCCCTTCTTAGAGGAAAACCAGATGTTTTCAAAGTTGTCTATATCCATTATCAGTAAGAGACATTATATTAGATTTTCTTTCTCTTTTTCGATCTTTTTTAAAGAAAAAAAGGGTCTATTTACGCAATGCTATCCACAGTGTCCATGGAGGTCATTGACCATTAAGACATGACCTGATTCTTAAGGTTATTAGACAACCCAGTGGCTATGTGATTCGCTGGTCTATGTCTAGGCAGCTAACACTCTCCGACCCATTGATCCCAGCCCAGTGAGCCAGCATAGTAAGTGAAAGATATTCCCAAATCCACCTTGGTCGCATAGAAGCGATAGAAAAGAACTGACAAGAAAAATGACGTCTGATGTCTATCTGATCAGAAAGCTATTCCATGACGTTGAGTCCTCATTTGAGGTTTGTTACTTCTCAAGTGAATTTTGCCCCCGACTGTTGCCTTGGACGTGTAGTAATCCCGGTATTCATTCACCAACTGTGGAATGGAACGTCTGACTGTTGACGAAACGAAGAAACTGGATTCGGCCAATTTCTTGGCAAACCCCATCCAGGTCAGGTGACCTCCCGCCTTCGATGCAAACCGCCTAGCACCAGTCATCTCCAACCTATCGCTCGATCAAGAGACAACTGTGCGATAGGCCCCTTCTCTGCCTTAATTCTTAAGTTAAAGAGACTTCTGGCTTCCTCAAATACTCCAGATCAGCTCAAATTCCATCCTCCCCGATCCCTGTGACTCTTTTGCCTGCCCTCCACCCTTCGCACTGCTCGATCCCAACGGGACCCCAGGCTGTGCCACTCAACCACAAGGTCGTCTGTGGCCACCGATTTCAATCGTGCTCAGATAGACAGATTGGTTTTGCCTAAGGTCTCTATGTGGAAGAGAAGAAGAGACCGTACCCCATCCTCAACTCTCCTCACTTCTTCCGCTCTCAGTCTAGCGCCGCTCGCCCGCCCCGAGGTTTTCCATCAGGGAAACAAGCCACGGTCTCGTCTGCCACGTTAAATGGCAGATGGTACCTACAGGTTCCAGCAGCCTGGGGCCGGGCAGTTCTACTTCCAAACACAACCGCAGCAGCACTCCCACCAACGACACCTCATTCGAAACGGAACCAATTCCCCGACGGGACGACTAAAGTTCAACCCCGACACCCCCTCTCCCTCCCGATCTCCTCCCTTAAACCAAGCCGCTGCCCTCAACCATTTCACCATGTATGGCCAAAGCCACCAGGGACAGCATGTCATGATGAATGGCGGTCAAACCCACCAGCGGTTTGGCATGCAGATTCCCAAGTTCCAGTCGCAGAACCACCATCCGCATCATGCTCAACAACCTCACCATCATTCGCACCACACCCAGGCGACTCACACCATTGCCCACCAACACAATTTCTCCGGCGGGGCCCTGGCCACCACAACTCCCCACTTTACCCCAACTCACCTACAGAATGGAGCTCCCGCCACCGTGGATGAAGACCTGGACGAATCGATGAACGAACATTGGCAGCAACAACTTCAACTGGCAGCTGAGTCCCGGCAGTCCAATTCGCCCCACTACTACGCTCGGGTTATGGCGCAGCAGTCCAAGGGGATCCAGATCATGCCCAGCCAGGTCGAGCCGCAGGAAAATGGTTTGGATGCGCGCAATGGGACGGCCACAGCGAAACCGGCGTCCAGACAAGGCTGGAATGCGCTTGACTTTGGTGGCCAAGGATTGCGGGCGATGTCTCCTTCACTCTTCAACTATAACTTCCTGGAGAAGTTGTACCTCAACCACAACAAGCTCAAGGCGCTGCCCACAGCAATCGGTCACCTGCGGAAATTGAACCATCTTGACCTCTCCGGTAACGATTTGACGGAGCTCCCGGAAGAAATCGGCATGCTGTCAAATCTGAAGAAGCTCTTCCTCTTCGACAACAATATCCGCACGTTCCCTTATGAAATGGGCTACCTTTATCGGTTGGACACTTTGGGCATTGAGGGCAACCCGCTCGATGAAGTTCTCAAGTCCCAAATCATGAAGGATGGGACCAAGGCTCTCATCAAATATTTGAAGGAGAAGATGCCAGGTGAGTTATACCTAACTGACCTCTAGAATTACTTCGTGTCTGGCGAGGCTAATGTTTCTCCTTTCAATCAAAAGTCCACCTTCCTCCCCCAGATCGCGATTGGGTCATCCTGGATGAGACTGCGAGTTCGACCAACACCCCCACCGAGAAAATCACCGTCTTGTCCTACAACACGCTGTGCGATTCGTCCGCCACACAATCGCATTATGGCTACGCCCCCTCTCGAATCTTGTCCTGGGAATTTCGTCGAGATCTTATTCTGAGCGAATTGCGATCCCACAGCTCGGATATTGTCTGCCTGCAGGAGGTGGATCAGGGCAGCTACAACAACTACTTCCGAGAACAGCTTGCCTACAATGATTACAAGGGTGTTTATTGGCCGCGAGGACGTGCGATGGGCATGCAGGAGGAAGACGCCAGGACCGTGGATGGCTGTGCCACTTTCTTCAAAGGAAGCAAGTACATCTTGCTGGACAAGCAATTGATCAACTTTGGTCAAACTGCTGTGCGGCGACCCGACGCCAAGGGCCAGGATGATATTTACAACCGGCTGTGGCAGAAGGACCACATCGCCGTGGTGATCTTTTTGGAGAACCGCCAAACCGGGGCACGGTTCATTGTTGTGAACGCTCATCTTTACTGGGACCCGGCCTTCAAGGATGTCAAGCTGATCCAGACAGCCATCTTGATGGAGGAAATCACGAAGCTTTCCGAGAACTACGCCAAATGGCCGGCTTGCACCGACAAGGCCGCCTTCCGTTTCTCGGAGGCAGAGAGTGGCTCGGAGAGCGCACCCCCTGCGGAGCCTGCGCCGTCCATGGAGTATGCTAGTGGTGACCAGATCCCACTCCTGATGTGTGGTGACTTCAACTCCTCCCCGGGGTCTGCTGCGTACAATCTGATTGCCAACGGGCGATTGACTGAGGAGCACCCGGATCTTGAGAAACGCCTGTATGGCAATCTCAGCCGGGTCGGGATGACGCACCCGTTCAAGTTGAAGTCGGCCTACTCGTCAATTGGGGAGCTGAGTTTCACCAACTACACCCCCGACTTCAAGGACATCCTGGACTATGTCTGGTACACCTCGAACACTCTCCATGTGTCGGCGTTACTTGGCGAGGTAGACAAGAACTATCTCAGCCGGGTGCCTGGGTTCCCCAATTTCCATTTTCCTAGTGATCATGTCGCATTGTTCGCGGAGTTTACCGTTAAGGGGAAAAAGGGTAAGGTTGTGGAGGCGGATTTTGGGCCGCAACGGCACTGAATGGAGCATTTCGAATCTTCTGAGATGGGTGTTTGTGTTGCTGGTTTTCTCGTCTTTTTCTCTGCTCTTTGGCTTCTGTACCTGTCATTTCGGAATCTTTGGGAGGTGGCGGGTCTTTTGAGCCTGCTGTCTTAGTGGTGTTTTCTCAGCTTTTTCCTTTATGATCTTTATGATCTTATCTTTTTTTCTTTTTTTTTTCTTCTACTTTCCTCTTGTTCTTTTTTACTTCTTCCGTGTTTATGAGTTTCTCTCTCTTTTTTTTTATCTCTTCCAATTTTCCGTCTCTTTTCTCCCTTCCGTTGCTTAACCTTTTTTCAACGTCCTCTGTTTTGCTGTCGGGGCATTCGTTCAGTCGACTTCTTTGCTCTCTTCTGGACGCTTCTTGGAACTAGTCAACGGCGCGTGGCAGTCTTCACTTTTTCCACCCCTGTGTTGTCTCTATGAGTTTGGGGGGTGGGGGGTTGGTTTCCTGGCATATCTCGGTTTCATCTCACCTAATCTCTCTAACGGGATCTGAGACGGCCTTCATGACGCTTAGGATCGGGGTGGGTTGGTGTTCGGGTGGAACAGGTGGCCCGTGAAGTTTGCTTCTTGTCTTTTGCCTCTCTTTCTCTCTCTCTGCCTCTTGTCTTTTTTTGTCTCCAGGCGAAGGGTGTTTCCTGTTCCATGTACTCGTGTTTGCCATGCGTCTTATGATGAGAATAGAGCGTGGCTTTGTTCCTCTTTTTTTCTCTCTCTCTAGGATTCCTTGTAGTCCTGTTCTCGAAGTAGGTACAACTTGCCGTACTAACCTTGGAAGGTATCAAGGCAGGTTCTGTATAGTATGGTCATTGGTAGAATAAGATTGCGGTGATTTCTATTGTACAGCGAGTATTACCTCGTCATGCTAGGTAGATTAGAGTACAGGTGGTATAGTACAGAGAAAATAAATATGCAAGATACGGACAGCCGCTCAAAGGCGAGGAAGATAGTCGATGCGCCGCCAGATCCCCACGAAGCCTCCACCTAGGGTGCGCACGCCAACTTTAGGTCGGCAGACCATTACCGCATCCTCTTCCTTGGGAGTCTCCTCTGGGGAGGAGATCTCGGGAGGACTGTCGACAGCACCAGACGATTCCTCATCCGCCTCGGCACCAGAAGCAGCGTCATCCGCGTCCGTTGAGGCGCCCCAAGACGACGGATCCGCGCCGGACTTCTTGAGTGCAAACCGGACATCCCACAGTCGGCCGCTAGTCAGTCCCGCGCCGAGCTCGACCACCTTTTCCTGCACAAAGGGCAGTCGCTGCCGGCGGATCAGCTGCAGACAATCGCCGATCTGCGTGACACTCGGCGCGAAGACGACCAGGAAGCCGTCTCGCTTCAGAAGCGGCGCAACATGGGGGATGCGGAGCTCCGCTGATGGCATGTCGAGGAGTACGTGCGACACGAAGGGGTCCACGGTGGTTTTCCCAGTCAGGGAAGAGAGCACGCCGGTCTTGGTTCGCTGCTTCGTCTGTTGCGCGATCCAGTGCTCGACGGGGCCCACGTAGAAATCGACACTGCCGGCGTAGAGCCCGCGCCGGAAGCTTCGCACGTTTTTCTCAGCCAGGGCTGAGTAGTTCGGTGAGACGTCTACCGTGTGGATGATGGCGTTGCGCTGCGCCCGCCATGCGTCCCAGTCGTGTTGCGCCGGATCGGCGTCCGGTGCGGGCTCATTGTTCCCCGCGCTATTTTCGGTATTTTCTTCGCCTGGTCTCCTGGGCCGGCCTTCGAGGTATTGGATCTGGGATTTGGGTGGCCGAGGAGGTGGTGTGGTGTTGGCGGCGTGGATGGCGCGCGCGAGGTGCAAAGTCAAGGATCCATGGCCGGTTCCGGACTCGAGGATTTCCAACGGAGGTTGTGTTTCGCCTGCGGCAGGAGGAGTGACGTGAATATCGAGGAGGGAGACAATCAAATTGCCGTCATGCGAATAGATCTACCGAGACAGCGTGAGTGCTCGATTCCTTGTCGGGTCCGCAATATCCAGAGTGAACGCGCATACCGGCGTGACCTGGCGAGGGGTCAAAGCGACGTATTCGTCCAGCGTCGGCAAGCTGACCCGAACATCAGGGCCTATATAGAACCCGAAGGAGACGTCAGTGCACTGGAGCTGAAGAATCTGGTATTTCCCCCCTACCTTTGTGTGTTTGGATCGCATCCCAGACCCTGCTCCCGATGATGCGATCGTGTTCCACGTATCCCCGACGGACGGGTGTTTTGTCGCCCTTGCGCAGGGGTCTTGTCAATTGAGGCTGCTTTGTGTGCAGCACGACCCGATCTCCCTCTGCATCATCGCATCAGCGTGGCGTTGGCGCTGGTCCAAAGAGGTTGAGTTTACCTCGGAGAATGGAGAAGTTAGTGTCGATGGATCGTGCGTGGGTGGATGGATATGAATTTAAACCCAGGACTCGCCGCAGCGATTGCAAGAGACGAGCCATCTGGGGGATGAATGTTGCGCATTGACGAGGTCGATTGATATTGAATGTCAAAAAAAGAAAAAGAAAAATCCAGAAAACCCCAACTCCCAAAGAGGAAATGCCCCTGCTCCGACTAAACCCACTCCGGCGCTGCTCCACCGAGTCGCCCCTCTCTCGCTGCCCCTCGGGGGATCTTTTTTGACACATTCCTGTCAACTTGAGAGGCTCGTATCTACCTTTTCTATACCGCTACAATGGGGTCCACGGTGCTGCCGTACATGGAGACGAAGCCGAAGCTGATCTTCTTCACCGACTTCGATGGGACAATCACGGTCGACGACAGTAAGTGCGTCCCCACGGGCGCAGGACGATCCAACGCTGACCAGCGCAGGCAATGACTTCATGGTATATCGGCAGACTCTGATTGTACCTGCCACCCACTGACACATCCTTGCAGATCGATAATCTTGGTTTCGGCGGCGACCGACGCCGCCAGTTGAACGAGAAGGTTCTTGACGAGACTCTGGGCTTTCGGTGAGCGCGCATATACCCAATCTGCTGGCAAGGACCGTCTAACGATCTGGTCCAGGGATGCCTTCCGTGAAATGCTCGGCAGCATCAAGACCCCGTACAACGAGTGTATCGAGAAGCTGCTGCAGAACATGAAGCTGGACCCGTACTTCGAGGAGTTCTACTACTGGGCCCGGGACAACAACGTGCCCATCGTCATCCTGTCGTCCGGCATGCGACCGATCATTAGCGCCCTGCTCGAGAAGTTCCTGGGCCACAAGCCGGGCAACCATCTTCACATTGTCTCCAACGACGTGATTAGCCGAGACGGCAAGAACATCAACAGTGAAAGTGGATGGCAGATCATCTATCACGATGACAGGTGAGGAATTCGCGACATCTCCCGTCGACGTCCTTTCTTCCCGCGGGCAAGATTGACAACCCCTTCTAGTCACTTCGGCCACGACAAGTCCCTGGAGATTAAGCCCTATGCGAACCTGCCCGAGAGCGAGCGTCCGATCATGCTGTATGCCGGCGACGGTGTCTCGGATCTGTCGGCTGCCGCGGAAACCGACCTCTTGTTTGCCAAGAAGGGCAAAGGTAAGAACCGACCTGTTGGGACCCGGCCTGAGGTGCTTTGGAAACTGACTGATGCCCCTATAGATCTGGTGACCTTCTGTGAGCGCCGAGGCATGCCCTTCAACACCTTTGAGAACTGGTCCACCATCCTGTCCACCACCCAAGACATCCTCAGCGGCAAGGTGTCGGTCCAAGAGGCGGCCAAGGCTTAGAAGAGTGCATATAGAACTTGGGGTGATTGATAGACTAATGCAAATATATTGGCAAATGGGATATCTAGAAAGAACAAGAGACACAAAGAGAAGAGAAAGATGAACTCACGCTGTGGGGCCCTTCAGGAGAAAGGGTTACCGCCTTTCAGGCCCAAGCGTCGAGTCGATCGCTCCAAAACAAACCTTTTAGCCCTGTATCCTCTCCAAGGGCGAGAGTTGGCCTGAATTCAACGGTCTTCTCTGTAGTGATCGCAGCCCTTTTCTTTGCTTTTCTTTTTTACCCTTGTTGGGCACCATGCAACTGTGCGCTTCGTGGCGCTCCAAGTCCTTGCCTGGGTGATACCAACCTCATCATGGCTCGCCGGCTTGTATGATTACCCTCCTGAATTCCTGAGGCTCTTGGTAGACTAACGTTTGAGTGTTCTCCAGGTCCGTGCGGGCATACAGCTCGGGTTGTTCACCACCATCGTCTTGATTCTGGTGGTGTTTCTCGATAACCGGTTCCGTGTCCTTCCCACCTCCATCCACGAACACCTCCCGATGCATTATGACGGCTACGTGATCACCGATGTAACGATCACCAAGTGTTCCGCCCTCAATCCTTTCTCGAAATGTAGCCTAGATTCAGGCTGGAATCGTGTTCCCAAAGATCTTTACCTTCGTAAGGGCTGGACATCAAGCGCCTTTCTTCAATTCCAGCGCAAGAAAGAGGAGGAACTGGGTGCGGACGATAAAGTTGTGGTCGACTTGAAAATCAGCCGCCTGACCCCGACATCCGAATACACTGGCAAAACCGAGGTCGAGGCATGGGAGCCGCGACCGGGCGCGCTTTGGATCAAGCGCTCGTCCACTCGCCACGTCAGTGACTCGGAGAAAGCCGTGACCTATGTCGATGTCCTATTTGGGGCCGATGTCGTCGACCCTCGCTTCGGTTGGGAGGTCAAAGATACCCCCTTGTTGTTGGACAGTTGGACGGAGCGACTGGAGACTCGCCTCAGTATTCGACGAGGCCACCCGACCAAGCCCAAGAAGCCTGTCCCCAGAATCAACGAGAATGGAAAGTTCAAGGTGATGCAGCTGGCAGATCTTCATCTGAGTACGGGTTTGGGCGACTGCCGTGACCCCGTTCCTGCGGAGATCGTGCCCGGCCACAAGTGTGAGGCCGATCCCCGCACGCTGGAATTTGTAGAACGGCTCCTCGACGAAGAACAGCCAGACTTTGTGGTCTTAAGTGGTGACCAGGTCAATGGCGACACCGCAGCCGATGCACAGACCGCTCTGTTCAAGGCCGTGAAGCTGCTGGTCGAGCGCAAGATCCCGTATGCAGCCATCTTTGGCAACCATGACGACGAAGGTGATCTCAGTCGGTCGCAACAGATGGCCATCTATGAGGATTTACCTTACTCTCTCTCCGCCGCCGGCCCCGAAGATATCGATGGTGTCGGAAACTATATTGTCGAGGTCCTTGACCGAGGCAAAAGCACCCACTCTGCCCTGACCTTCTACTTCCTTGACACACACTCCTACTCCCCCGACGAACGTCAGTTCCGGGGCTACGACTGGATTAAGCCCAGTCAGACTCGATGGTTCAAGAATACCGCGCAGAGCTTGAAAAGAAAGCACCGGGAATACTCCCACATCCACATGAACTTGGCATTCATCCACATTCCATTGCCCGAATACCGAACCTCTGAAAATTACTGGAAGGGTCAGTGGCCCGAGGTCCCGACTGCACCGGCATTCAACTCGGGATTCAAAGACGCGCTCGAGGAAGAGGGTGTCGTATTTGTTAGCTGCGGACAGTATGTGACCCCCAACCCAACCAGCCCCTGTTTTCAATGCACCCATTATGTGTCCAGTTCCAGCTAACCTCTGTGTAGTGACCATGCCAATGACTACTGCATGCTCGAGCACGATTCAAAGAGTCAACCTTCTCTCTGGATGTGTTATGGTGGCGGAGTCGGCCTGGGTGGCTATGGCGGCTATAACAATTACGTGCGACGAGTACGCTTCTTCGACTTCGACATGTTCTCAGGCCGTGTCACGACTTACAAACGTCTTGAATGGGGCGAAACCGAAGCCAAGCTCGACGAGATGATGATCGTGGACGGCGGCACCGTCAAGGGCCCGGACGAAACGAACCTCTCAGAATAACTCCTTCGCCTGTGTCCTTTCTCTCTTCATCCCTTCTCTCTTTTCCTCTATCACTTTATTCATTTTTGTTCTCAGCGACGAGTGCATCTCTGTTCAGCTCATCAACCTGTCGTTTCCGCTGTTGCCGGTGACTTATCTTATTTCTTTTATTTCCTGTACATATAGTTTTTGTCCTCTCCCCCTCCTTGCCTGCACTATGGTTGGTGTTTGGGGGTTTTGTTTCCTACCGAAATATTCTACCATTTTCCCTCTCCTACTTTGTGATCATGGAAGTTCCTTCGTGGTAATTTCCCCTGTTGTCGATGGTCAGCTTCCGGGCTTTTGTTTTTGTTTTGTTTTTTCTGCATTTTTGTTCCTGTCTCTTGCACCATTGGCCCTCTATACTATATCTCGTGTGTGAATATATAAAGGCCAAAAAAACTTCTTTCTTTTCATTTTGTTTGAAGTATACATTTTCAAGTCACTCCGCTCGTCCTTTTTACGTCGATTCTGGCCTTCTCGTTGGCTTCGACCCCTGCTGCCGTTCTTGGATAGTAAACCTCTAAGTGCGTCTATTGTGTCTCCTATCTTATTTTTGATCATATGTCTCTTGTTTCTTTTATCTTGAAATTCCTCCTTCTTTTCTATTCTTTTTCTTTTTCTTTTTCTCTTTTTCTCTTATCATCTATTTTTATTGCTCTTTCTATGTGTTTTCTTGATTAATTTATGGTCTTGAAACCCCGAAGGAGCAAGAATGAGGTCTTGAGAAGTGTGGACGCAGTTCTTGTCTTCTTTTCATTTTTCTACTTTATATTTATTCTCCCGTATCACCACCACTTCTCAAAAAAGATCCGCTGCTCAGCCGCCTCTCCCAGAATCTCATTAAGCAACTCGACCATTTCATCCGTCATACTCGGTGGTCCGCATACATAGCACACCGTGCCCCGCGGATCTGCCTGTCCGTCCCCGCCCACGACCGCAGAGCGCAGATCATGCGCCGTAATTCTCTTCGGGTGGATCGTCAAGTCTGCGGGAGACTCGGTCGAGATGAGACGCGACGAGGCGTCCGTGTTGGTCAGGAAGAGATCCAAGGCAATCCGGAGACGGTGCGAGTGCAGCTGGGAGCGGATGATCTGGCGGAGTCGGGGAAGAAACAGGATCTGGTCGAGGGTTGTCTCGAGCGAGGTTATCTTGTCATGGCCTGGGGGAGGCGGCTGGAGTATAGGAAATGGATGTTGAGGGGGTGAGTGGGTTGAATGTTGAGATGAGAGAGGATGGAGATGAGAGGGCTGGGGTTGGGTTAGTTGTCTGTTCTTTCTTTGCTGATAGAAGGAACTTTCTTCTTCTTTTTGTATAGGATCAGCACTTACTTGATGCCCACCCCGCCGGCAATGAAGACTACATTCTGGATATCGGCCAGGTTGAGTCCTGTAGGCGGCCAGATAAAGCTTCCACCTACTCGGATGTTTAGTTCCTGGCCTAAGATCTCTTGCTGTGGCCTCCAGAACCATGCGGCGGATGGGTTGCCTGGGGAATCTTGGACGGCCAATTCCACGTAGGGTGGTCGCCCTTGGGATTCAATTGATGGCGACGTCTCCTCGCCCGGGGCAGACTCTGCTGCGGCCTCGAGCGCCGGCAGTACTTGCGCATCTGCTGGCGTGGAAGTGATGGTGAACCCCCCCGCGTGGGCGATGGAGGGTATATGCACATCAAGCCATTGTCCCGGCAGAAAGGCGAATGACTGTTGATCACTCTGTAGTTCGAAGAATTAGCCATATGTTGTGTCTATACATTTTCTATACTTCAAACGCGAAGTACTCCGGGTTAAACAAAAGCACTCATGTCAGCCTGGAACAGCGATTGCCTGTAGTGCAGTCTCTCCTTAGATGCTATACAGGAAGACCAAGGAGAATTCAGTCCGAGACAGGGAAGCCCTTGGAAGGCCAAAACAGAAAGAACAAAAAAGAAAACCGGGGAGGAAAGTATTGGCATACGTTATTCTCCGGAATCGCCAACTGCAGCAGCCGCACGGAGGGGTTGACCTGCTCGACATGCGACAGCCGCACCGGATACAACCGGTTCTGCCGGGGCTCAGCGGCCGTGCGCAGCTCGTGGGGAATCGAGTCTTCTCTTTGCGCGCTCATTTGGCTCTTTGTTCCTGAAATGGGTCGGTGTGATGGTGGAGTGATCAGTCGAGGGTGGAATCCCAGACGAGGTCGGCGAGGCGCACACAGCGATCGCAACGCCTTCATCAGACCAAATAGGCGCTCAATGGGCCAAGAACCGTTGAATTTCTCGATTCAGGTGGATTTGGGGTCTACAGGGACATGACGATGGTTCATGGTGTTGTCATCCGACCACATGACTTCACGGTGTCTCTTTCGGGTTTCAAGGAATTTGCTTCGATTGTTTACCACAATTGACTCGATACATCCATGGATAATACATGCTATCCATGAGATACTTGACTCCCTGAGTGTGGAAGTAGAAGGCCGCTCACCGGCTATTTTGCTCTCCGACTCGAATGAACACACTGGAGACGCTTGCACAAAAGCACCGAAACTCCACCCGAGCGCTTATGCAAAAGTGCAGAGAGCAGAGAGACCAAGGCCGGTGCTGAGGTGATGCGGAGGGTTCCATGCAGATCGCATCCATCACACGGTCTAGTGTGTGACGGCCGACCAGTCCTCGACTCTCGTGGCGTCTCATTGGTGTTATGACCCTGGCTTGCTGCTTGCATTGGCGCTTTGCTGCCACCAAGCATTGGCCAGATGCACCTCCGAGACGCACTTCTGGCTTTCCTGCACGGGTCGCCCGTGCTGATTCGCGCCCCTCTCTGTTCTCTGCATTTTGAGCACCATGGCACCGCTTCGGTTGGCCCGGGGGGGAGAGAGACCTCGAGCTCATATCTAACGCCCACCCGCTGGATCGCCCAGACCCTTGCTTTTCTGACTTGCGACTGTCATTCTCTGTGTCAAAACTCGAGAACCTCTCGTTTGGGTACATGCGAAAAGGCTGAATGCCCGCCAGCCGGTCTGGCCGAAGCGCTCACCGTCCACTATCAAAAACAAACTCACTCCGAGGGGCACATTGCCTGCTGAAACAGCTATTTCTCAGCTGAAATCGCCCTCCGCCATCGTCGCCAAGATGTTCTTCTTCCCCAAAAAATACCGGCAGCATAAACTTGCCCTCTGGTTGATGGTCGCCGAGCTCCCGTTCACCATCGTCATTCTGACATTGACGGGAATCGCTTCGCATAATCTTTACCGGACTTTACTATGGCAAGATGGTGCAGACAACGGGTTCAACAGCGCCCCGAACACGGAGCTGTATGCGATAGCCAACTATGAACCATATACACCTCCCATGGTGTGGTCAGCATTGTACGTCCTCGTCTTCGGCATCCAGACGGTTCATGTATCACCTGTTGAGCTAACCTAAATCACAGCATCACGCAGTATAACCTCGTGCTCGGGGTTCTAAGCACCTTTTTTTTAATCACCAAATTGCCAGTCCACTCCATGCACCTCTTCTATCCCCCACTCGCAGCGATCATTCACGGCTCCCTGATCGTTCTTTATATTGTGTCAGCCTGCTACCAAGCAGGCAGCGATAACTCCGACCCAAAGCGTCCACAGCCAGGCGCGCCATGGTATATCACAAAGAACTGCAGTGTCGCCAAGCGCCCATCGAATATCCCGTACTGCATGCAAGCGAAGGCGCTCTTTGCCATCACTGTTATCATCATGTATGTCGATTGCCCAGCCTTCCCCGCTTTTTCTTCATCTTGTTGTGTCCATAACCACCAACTAACGCCGATTCTACAGCGTGCTCTATGCCATCGAGTTCGGCGTCAGCGTCCACTCCTGCTTCATCACCAAAGAGGAACGCGACGAAATCCTCGAGCGGCGAGAAGAAAAGCGCGTCGAGAAGGAATTCGAAGAAGAAATCCTCAAGTCCCCGGGCATTCTTTCTCCGGGAATCACCTCCTCCGGCATGATCCCCATGACCCCCAATACCATGCCCCGCCCGCCTCCCATGATCCCGCGCACCCCGGGAATCCCACCCGTCGCCGCTGGAGGAGGCATCTCGCCCTACACTCCGCGCACTCTGGCATTTAACCGTCTTGGGAGCGGCAGCACCTCGTCGGATCTTCCGCTGCGGGATAACTCTAACACATCCAACACGTCGACAACCCAGTCCTCGTCGCAGCAGGAAATCGCAGAAGTCCAGACGGCGACGCCGATATACTTCCCGCCACCTCCCAAGAAGGCTGCTAAAACTTGAATGGGATTCAAGGATTTAAGATTTCCGGGGAGGGAGAGAAAGGGCTTTTGGAATGTGTTGTGTTTCTTGCGTCTGTGATCTCTCGAACCTCCTGATACCATCCTTGCTGTTTCATATATCATAGCCCTCTTTCTTTCCTCTCCTTCTTGCTTCATTCATCTATTGGAGTCGAAAATGGCTGCTCAGACGGGTTAATCTCGAGGCGCTTCTTGCGTTTCTTTCTGTCTGGCTTCGCCTCGTTCAAAATGCATCTCAAGTATATACCAATCATTCATGGTGTTTTTGTTACTACTCGACTCCAACAGACATTATTAAGTCCATAAAAATAAAGAAATTTGAAGCAACAAATGATAGATGGTGAAGCAGCATCTGTGGAGATTTGTTTGCCAGATAGTCGAAGACAAGAACTATATACAGAGAAATGAGGAAGAAATAAAAACAGACCAAATAACAATTAGTTGGTCATCATCTCATTAACTACGTCCTGGAGACGGACATGGCGTGGCTGTAGTATCAAATCGTGGAAGACAGATTGCCACCCGGGAAAACCAAGCGCCATGCATAGCCGATCACACATACCATGACCACGCATTTCAAAGAGTCAAGCGGGTATCCTGGCGATCAAATTGCAAAATCCAGAGAACAGAAGATAGAACAATCCGCTTCATTGGATGGAAGGCATTGACAAGGAAAAAGAAAACAGAGAGAATTAGGCTGATTCCTGGCGTCGTTTCTCCTTTTTGGACCAGCGTACTAGAAGCGATGAATGCGTTAGCCTTCCTTCACCACTCAGACAAATTGGGATGCGATATGAGAAACCTACAGCCACAGGCATTGCATAGCGTCTTTGGACCGCCGGGCCCCTTTCTCCATTCCGGCGAGTCGGCTGTGCCGCAGTCACCGCAGACGTGCTGGCTCTTGAGTCTCTTGCGTCGGTCACCTTCTTGAGCGTTGCGGGCTTGATCGGCAGTCGTGGTAACGTCAATGTCACACTGGACGAGACGGCCTCGGCGCACGCCCGTGCTCAGGCCTTGTGATCGCTCGCCGTCTCCATAGCGGAGACCGGTCATAACCTCGATACCGTCAATGTGCGACAAAGCATCGATATGGTACCTCTTTTCTGAGAAATAATCCACGGATGGATTGGTATCGGACTCATCCGAGTTCGCACCGGCGGTCTCGGTCGAGTCCTGCTCACTCGACACTGCCCGAGAGGGGTCCAAGAGATCTTGATTCTCGGCTAGCGTAGCTCCCTTGTCCACATCGAGTCGATTATAGGATGTGCGGGTTGCGTTGGCCTCTTCGTCTTCCTCCTGCTTTAGCTTGGCAATTTGTTGAACCAAGCGTGCATTCTCGATCTTGTGCTCAAGGAAAGAGTCGAGAAGCTGTGAGATCTTGCTGGGATACGGTCGGCACATGAGAAAGAACCCGGTGCAGCGGTCCTGGTCAGAGGCATTTTCTCCCTGGCGACTATTCTGGGCTGCTATGTGCGGATGGCCATAAGCCTCCAGAAGACAGTATGTGCTGTTCGTCTTCTGGAAGCGCAGATGGGCCCGAAAGGGTTGGTTCGTGGCGACAGCGTCGTCCATGTCTCGTAGAAAGACCGTCTTGTCGTCTTCGTGGATATATTGTGTCAAAAGACTGCCTTCGAGTTGTTTGGCGATGCGGCCGGTGATTTGCTTCGACGATGGCGACGCATAGTTGATGCGCCCCTGGGCATCCAACAGTAGAAGCAGATCCTTCATTTCGTCGATAACTCGCTGCGTCCAGCCTTCGTCTTCTGGCACATTGTGATATCCTCCAGCACTCTGCGTCCCGTAGTGTCCCGTGTATGATCCAACCATGTTCTGTCGTTCCACCAAGTAGGCCTGGTTCCCCTCGTTCGAGCCAGTTCGCCCCTGTAATGCCGCTACCGGCATGCCGCTGTACGCTTGCTGGCGGCCGAGAGTCATATCGGGAGCTGGACGCACAACAATCAATTATAGATGGGGCGAGCTAATTGTTGACACCGTTGTCGGCACCGTGATATATACCGAATCGTGGCGCACATTCAGGGTGTCAGTGTGCTGCACGGATGGGAGGGGGCGCGCATTCCCCCAGCGATTTGCGCAACAGACGACCGATATCGACCCAAGTAGAACGAGAACTGCAAAGCGAAAAGGATCATCATCCAATTCTGGGCCTGAGTCGAATTGGTTGGAAATTGGATGGGCCCCCAATTTCACCCCATCTCTCGGGGACAAGCCTAGAATTCGGTGAAGAGAGAAGAAGACGGGAAATAAGAACCGGCCGCCGCTGGTTGATAGATGCCCGTCGATCTTGTGGGGGGTCCAGCTCAGCCACGTGACTTCGTGTCGCCTTGACGCGACGGGAAGAATTGACTGTTCACATCGCCGCACTCTCTCTACTTCTCAGAATTTGGATGACGTGGATACTCTTCGGTCTTCTTTTCGGGTGGACGATCAGAACGGCTGAATCACCCGCCGGCGCCGTCTTTCAAAATGTGAGCCGCTGATCCATTCTCCGGTTTTCTATCGTGATGCTAATTTATCGTCAAGGTGTAAGTGCAATAGTTGCCTTCGCCTTGACCAACGATAGTTTCTGATTATCAGCTGTCTACGACAGCGAAAATTGACAAACTCTCAATTCTGGGGTATGTTTAAGCGACTTTGTGTGCTATGCGACTATGACACCGGTGCTAACCACGGCGATTTTGTATCAGAGTCCGCTCCTTCGATAACACGCGCAGTGAGACCATCCAGTTCCACACCCCTCTCACTTTGATTGTTGGATACAACGGGTCTGGGAAAACGGTACCGCACGACTTCCCGGGGAACATCGAATGGAAAGGACTCGCGGGAGCTGACATGACCAAAGACCATTATCGAGTGTCTGAAATATGCCACGACGGGCGATCTTCCCCCTAACAGCAAAGGCGGTGCATTTATTCACGATCCGAAATTATGTGGCGAAAAAGAGGTGTTGGCCCAGGTGAAGCTGTCCTTCAAGGGCACATCCGGCGCGAAGATGGTGGCAACACGCAGTCTTCAGCTTACTGTCAAGAAAACGACGCGGCAGCAGAAGACACTAGAAGGGCAGTTGTTGATGGTCAAAAATGGGGAACGTACCGCCATCTCGTCAAGGGTGGCCGAACTGGACCAGATCATGCCACAATACTTGGGCGTGTCAAAAGCCGTGTTGGATTCGGTAATCTTCTGTCACCAGGATGAAAGTCTGTGGCCCATGAGCGAGCCATCCGTGTTGAAGAAAAGGTTCGACGAGATCTTCGAGGCCATGAAGTACACCAAGGCTATCGACAACATCAAAGCGTTGCGGAAAAAGCAGAACGAAGAACTTGCCAAATTCAAGATCATGGAGCAACATGCTAAAGAAGACAAAGATAAGGCAGATCGTGCAGAGAAACGGTCCGTCAAGCTCCAAGACGAAATCGAGACATTGCGTGAGGAGACCCAGAAGATGTCCAAAGAAATGCGCCGGGTCGCCGACCTGGCCGATAAAGCCTGGAGGGAGTCTGAAAGCTATGCGCAGGTCCTTGGCGCTCTCGAGGGCAAGCGGATTGAAGCCAAAAGCATCCAGGCCACCATCGACAATCTGAAAAGGCACCTGATTGAGCTCGACGACTCTGATGAATGGCTCCAGTCGACCCTGGAGCAGTTCGAAACCAAGCAGCTCCAGTACCAGCAGCAGGAAGAGGCCCAGAAGGAGAATTACATGGAAATCAGAGAGCGTATAGAGCAGACTCGCCACCGCTTGGGCCTGAAGCAGGCTGAAAACGGGAAATACGAGAACGACAAAGCCAATTTTGAACGGCAGGTCCAACGACGCCAGAACCTGATTAACGAGATTGCTCGCGGCAACAACATTCGCGGCGTCGATGAAAACATGGATCAAGCCGACATCAATCCCTTTATGCAAAAAATCCGCCGTCTTCTTCGAGAGCAGAATCAATCACTGGACCGTGTCAAGCGCGAAGCCCAGAGGGAACTACGTGAGGTCCAGGACACCCTGAATGAAATCGGGCAACGGAAATCTGCCCTGCAAGAAAGCAAAAACGCTGCAAAGCGACAGATTGCAGCCAACGACAAAGAAGCAGCAACCTACCAAGGGAGGCTTAATGAAATCGACGTCGATGAGGGTGTTCACGCTACCCTGGAATCAAAAATTGAAGACATTACCTCCAGTCTGGAGCACGCAAAAGAGCGTGCGAAGGTTGCTTCCTGGGGCGAAGAGATCCAGGATACCAATACGGAGATTCGTAGGCTGGAAGACGAGAATTCGAGGCTGAACGCCGAGCTGATTGAGTGCACAAAGAAGGCAGGGGATCTGGCTCGCTTGGACCATCTTAAAAAGGAAGCAAAAGATCGGGAGCGCAGCGTGCAAACAATGAAGGGTGCCCATGGAGATCGTCTCGTGAAAGTCGTCAGCTCAGACTGGCAACCCCAGACAGTCGAACGGGACTTCCAACACGCTCTCGACAATGAATCTAAGCAAGTGGCTGACGCTGAGAAAGAACGCGATGGCGTAAATCGAGAACTGGAACATGTCGAGTTCAAGCTCAAGAATGCCAAGAAGAACCTGAAGCAGCGGAAAAAAGAAATTGATGATTGTGTGAAAGAGATCCACGAAGCAATCGATGCGGAGCCTTTCGAGTACCCTGAAATTGTCAAGGAACGACAAGCTCAATATGATCTCGCTCGCAAAGACGCCGATCAATACGCTGGGATGGGGGAGTATCTCAACAAGTGTCTCGAGGCTGCGAAACGAGCAAAGTTGTGCCGGACATGCCAACGGCCTTTCAAGAATGATACGGAACTGCAGGGCTTTACCCAGAAACTGGAGAATCTGGTGAAGAAGGCCGGTCTTGATGCCGAAGACGAGACTTTAAAACAACTTGAAGAGGACCTCGAAACGGCCCGCGGGGCTAATGGGTTTTACGACGCGTGGGTGCGTCTCTCTGAGACAGACATCCCTGAACTAGAGCAGGAAGAGCAAGAAGGGGAATCTGAGCGAGATCAACTTCTTGAGAAACTAGAACTCCACGACCGAACAGTCAGCGAGAAGACGGAGTGCAAACGAGATGTCGAGGCTCTTTCTAAAACGGTCACCACAATTGCACGATATGACTCCGAGCTTAAAACCATTGGCTCTCAAATTTCCGAGCTCTCTGCCAAGCAACAAAGCACTTCGATGGGCCGTACTCTGGACGACATCCAGGAAGAAATCACCGCAAACAGTGAGAAGGCCCGGGAATTGAAGAAAGTTCTCACGAAGATCACGAACGAGAAAGACCAGACGCAGACGGAGATTAACAAGCTGGAACTGCAATTGCGAGACGTCAGGAGCAATCTAGACAGTGCCAAATTTCAATTAGAGAAAAAGGCCGACCTGTTCGTCCGAGTGGAGGAGTACAAGAAGCTCAACATGCAACAGCGGGAGGCAATTGAAAAGGCGGACCGGGACATCGAAAGCCTTACCCCTGAATTGCTCCAGGCTCAAGTTCGGTATGATGATATCAGTCAGCGAGCAGATGTGTGTGAACGAGACCTGCAACACGAGATTAGTCGCTTGTCGGAGAACATCAATCAACTCGATCTTGCGAACGACGACATCAACTCATACAATGAACGTGGGGGCCCTAGCCAGCTTGAACGCAGCAAACGGGAGCTTCAAGCGATTGAAGAAGAGATCAGCAAGCTCGAGGCTGACCAGGGCGAGATCACGCGGGAAATCAACAAAATCTCGAATCAGCTCAAAGACAGTGAGAATACAAAACGACAATACTCTGACAATCTGACGTATCGCCAAGCCACGCGCTCTCTCGACACGGTCATAGAAGAAGTCAACCAACTGGAGGAGCAGAACGCCGAGGTCGATCGCAGCCGGTTCAAGCAAGAATCCGAGCGCTGGACTCGTGAACACAACGCCCTTGCTGCGAAGCAGGCTAGCAAGATGGGTGAGATGAAGTCCAAGGATGACCAGCTAATGCAGCTTCTGGCGGACTGGAACACAGACTACAAAGATGCGACATACAAATACAAGGAATCCCATATCAAAGTGGAGACCACAAAGGCTGCCGTCGACGATCTTGCGAGATACGGCGGCGCGCTTGACAAGGCAATCATGCGCTATCACGGCCTAAAGATGGAAGAAATCAACGCCATAATCAGCGAGCTGTGGCAGAAGACCTACCGTGGAACCGACGTCGACATGATCCTGATTCGCTCCGACAACGAGAACGCAAAGGGCAATCGGTCTTACAATTACCGCGTCTGTATGGTCAAACAGGGCGCCGAGATGGACATGCGAGGCCGCTGCAGTGCCGGCCAGAAGGTCCTAGCGAGTATCATCATCCGCCTTGCTCTGGCCGAGTGCTTTGGTGTCAATTGCGGACTCATCGCACTCGACGAGCCCACCACCAACCTGGACCGTGACAATATCCGGTCTCTCGCCGAGTCCCTGCACGACATCATTCGGGCTCGCCAGCAGCAAGCAAATTTTCAGCTGATTGTCATTACCCACGACGAGGAGTTCTTGCGCCATATGCAATGCGGAGACTTCAGCGACTACTACTATCGGGTCTCACGGAACGAGAAACAAAAGTCGATCATTGAGCGGCAGTCCATTGCCGAGGTATGTATTTTTATGGCTTGCTTCGTTGGCTGTCCTTATACTGATGGAGTGTAGGTCATGTAATCTCCGCCAAAAAGCATTTTGTGTCGACATTTTGATGATTTCTTCTCGAATAAGCCGGAGTTGTGGACTATCTCTATGGGCATGTGACATCAAATTCTCATTTTAGGCATGATGGTTTTGCCAGCATATCCAGGCGTTAGTGTTGTTTTCCATACTATTTTCTTGTCGATGAGAACGCCCTGAAGAGCAGCTTGAAGAATGGCTGTTGTCAATTGTTTTTCCTATAGCTATAGCTATCAAGAATATCACTATTGAGCACATCTACTGACCTAACTGCGGTGGTTCCCTTATCATAATTTGCTTAGGCTAACTTCACAACGATCCATGAATTTTGATACCTGGCCTTGACTCGATTATTGGCCATCATCTTGCATATCCATCTCGGCCTCTTCCTCGTCCAGCAGTGGCACAAACCGAAAGTCCACAAAGCATACCTTGCCCACAGGATTCTTGACACCAGCGCCTACCGGTCTGCCTACAGCGGTATTCTGATCATCCAGCTCAATCATAAACTGAAGACTCAGAACCCCCTGTCGGTCACCACGAATGCTCACTTTATTGGCAACAGCCATGGCACGGGCAGCTTTTCGAACCAAAGCAAACCGATAGCTCTGTCTAATCCGCTCACCCATCGCAGAGGGCGGAGATACCAGGAAAGTTTCCGTGACGGTGGGTGCCAGTTTGGTTCTGGTAGCGCGAGCCCGAGACGAGCCGTCATCCGCCAAGACCTTATGGTGTGTCTGTGACGGCATGCTTCCTGGACCGGGGCCACCACCGATAATCTCGTTGTGTTGATCAATTGAAAACTCGACGGTGGACTCGCTGAAGGGGCCGCCGGCGCCGGAGAGAGCGAAATATGGCTCGTGCTTTGCACAGGCAGACAGTTTTAGGATGGTGGGCGTGGCCGAGTCGAGCTCGGCGATGGCATTGTGCAGCCAGGCGGACCGCATGATGATCTTCATGATAATAGCGTCACGCTGTAGTGGGATGTCGGTTTCGTCTTCCTCGGGCTCGTAGGTGACCAACTCGCAGGTTGTTTTCACGCCAGCCTCGGTGATAGTGATGCTGAGCGGAGCGCCATGCTGAGCATATTGCAGAGTACAGGAACGGTCCATGAGCAAGGCCGGGGCATTGAACGCACTCGATGATACAGGATTGGTTTGTGGTATGCTGGTGTCTCGGTCGCGGCCAGGCTCGGGTAATTCGTTGATGCCAAAGATCTTCAATGTTTCTAGCAGGGCTGAGAGCGAGACCACGAAATGTGGATAGTTCAAATTCTCTGAGATACCATCAGGATCTTGCTCTTGATCATTGTGGCCATTGGACTCGGGGCCTGTCGTCGGGTTGAATGTATAGCTGGTGAAGAGAGATTTGTCGAGAAACGCCAGTCCCTGAATAACACGGCTTTCTTCTACCGAGAAGCGCAATCCATCGGGGGTAATCTGGACAGTTGCTTTGGATGCAAACCCAATACAGGAAAGCAGTGTGTAAAGATGGTGGGCGTTATTGGAGACGCCCGCGAACAAGGGCTCCATAGTCGAACTTCTTGGGAGGGACACGGTTATGGCACAGAGCAGAAAAGAGCGAGACTGGAAATGGGTGATAACTTTGGCTGTTCTAGCAGTACAGGTCCCTTTGCACCTCCAGCTTGTGGTACATCGAGGGTGAGATTTGGGACGGCGATATTAGACGTAAACCCCGACGGCGCACAGTGTGAACACAGCCCCAAATCTACCAGGAGAAGAGTCCCATCAGAAATTGCTAAAGCTTAAGCAGGAAAGTACACATATGCCAAATGGTTACTCACCCGAATGCTAGTGAGGCTGGAAGCCCGAGGATCAAGGTATTCTGGAAAGATGGTTCTGTTGCACCACAGGACTGGGTTAGAAAAGTGTGCCATGAAGAAAAGGCAGCGTCGTAAAAAGAAATGTACTTACTGAGACCAAAGAGTCCCGTAATAACCAGTGCTATCAATACCAGTCAGTAGGAGGCCTTCCAAGTCACATCGGTGTCCGTACCAATGAGAAGCAGGCAGAAGGAGGCGTTGAATTGCCCTTCCTTAGGAATGATGGCTTGGAAAGGGCTTGCAGAGGCTGCCTCCCAGACTTCGATCAGAGACATGAGTGATGATTGTGAATAGAACCAATTGAGGGTGGAGAGAGTTGTAACTCGTAGAGCTCCGCGGTTGTTGATCTGGCCGGTCGGAATATTATTGATCCGACCCCGGAGCGATCTCGGGATCATCGAGACCGCGAAGTGCGACAGCTTCTTGCTCATCCATGCAATTATGGCTGGTTCTTCCCCCAAGAGTGAGTCTATTTTAGCCCTGCTACGTGTTATATGGGACTTCAGAATCATGGCTCACACTATCATCCAGGTTCCAAGAGGAAGGTCTCGCCAGAGGAAGCTTCCCCGGCCCCGGGGGAGGTGGCTAACAAGAAACCGCGCAATGAGTCCATGGAGAAAGAGGTTGGTGTTTGAGCTGAAGTATGAATCTCACTTTTATCTGACATGTTACTTGCAGGAAGATGGCCCCTTGAGCAAACCGCCGTTGCGCATCGTCCCTTTTCCTGAGAAGGTATCCCCACTCTCGCGATTCCAATTCCACGCACCATGGATGCGTTGGCTGACTACGACCCTCAGCCTGCAGTTCTCGAAGAGCGCCGAGGAGATATTGAGTTCCGAGTGGTTAACAATGATGGATCGCATGACAGCTTCATTGTCCTCACGGGCCTGAAGTGCATCTTCCAGAAGCAGCTCCCCAAGATGCCCAAGGACTACATTGCTCGACTCGTCTATGACCGTTCACATCTCTCAATAGCCATAGTCAAGCACCCATTGGAGGTTGTCGGGTATGTGCCATCCACGGTGGGATGGGCTCCAGGAACAAAATAAAACACTGACCAAAGCAACAGAGGGATCACCTACCGACCGTTCAACAGTCGCAAGTTTGCAGAGATAGTCTTCTGTGCTATCTCCTCTGATCAGCAGGTTAAGGGCTACGGCGCTCATCTGATGTCCCACCTGAAGGTATGACCTTAGAACTGGGCCAGCGGAGATATCTCGTCTAACACTCCTTGCAATAGGACTATGTGAAAGCCACTTCTCCTATCATGCACTTCCTGACATATGCGGATAACTATGCCATTGGGTACTTCAAGAAGCAAGGTTTCACCAAGGAGATTAACCTCGACCGATCGATCTGGATGGGATACATCAAGGACTACGAGGGTGGTACGCTCATGCAGTGCACAATGGTTCCCAAGATCCGGTATCTCGAGTCGGGTCGCATGCTTCTCAAGCAGAAGGAGGCCGTGCAGGCGAAGATCCGGGCCTTCAGTCGGTCGCACATCATCCACCCCCCACCCAAGGAATGGAAGAGTGGTGTATTCCCAATTGACCCCCTCAGTATTCCGGCGATCAAGGCGTCAGGCTGGTCGCCGGATATGGATGAATTGGCTCGCCAGCCTCGTCATGGGCCCAACTACAACCAGCTGCTGCATCTGCTGAACGACATGCAGAACCACAGCGCTGCCTGGCCCTTTACCCAGCCGGTGAACCGCGACGAGGTTCCGGACTATTACGAAGTGATCCTCGAGCCTATGGATCTGTCGACCATGGAGGAGAAGCACGAGAAGGACATGTATCCGACTCCACAGGACTTCATCAAGGACGCCATGTTGATCTTTGACAATTGCCGTCGCTACAACAATGAGAGCACACCGTATGCCAAAAGTGCCAACAAGCTCGAGAAGTTCATGTGGCAGCAGATCCGGAACATCCCCGAGTGGTCGGTGTGTTTTTTGTTCTTTTCTTTTCAGCTGTCTCATGAATGGATGCTAATCATTCCCTTCTCTAGCATTTTGCGGACGGGCATTGATCCAGGGTGTGCCCTTTCTTTTCGAGTGTTTCTTTAGGATGTTTCTTTCCGGATGGCTATTTGTAGGAGTTCATTTTGGGGGTTTTTTTTTTCATGGAATGGCGTTGTGGCGTGTGGATTCACCAATACCCTGTGTGGAAAGGTTACGGAGCATGGCCAGGAAGGGCCTGGTTTATGTATGACTTGATGCCATAGCGACAGCAATTCGAGAAATTCCAGTCTTGCAATAGCGAGTAATTTTCACATATAGAAGACCACGATGTAGTTATGCGCGATGTACTTCACGCACGTTGACAGGTGGAGCTTCATCTCGGCCCAACATTGTTGCGTTGTTTCAGGGAGGCTGGATTGTGCTTGACCCCTGCCTCATTTTCTGTTGACTTCGAGTTCACACCCTCCACTCTCTTTTTTTTTCTGCGTGTCGAGGATACTCGACTTTTTAGTTAAGCAGCCTGTTGATTTCGCTGTCTGCCTTCGTGGTTCTTCAGGGGGTTGGTTGTTCTCCCATTCGGTTATCTCCCTACTGCATCTCGCGACGGGCTCAAGTCTTTCCAACCGCTCCTGTGCTCAAGGTCTTTCTTTGTATTTTTGTATTTTTTCTCTTTGATTTTCTATTTGTCCTTCCCGTTCTTCTCGGTTTTCCATCCCACTGCTCGGCTCTCGCATGTTTACATTCCCCAAGTCGACGCGACCCGACACGCTCAACGCTCATTGCCCCTTTCGCGCCCCTCGTTGATCCTGAACTTTCGGTGCTGGAAATTTCACCGGTGACAACTCTCAACACTGTGCCAAAATGGCGTCCGACTCTTTCTCCGACGTGGAGCAGCGTAATCGCCTCCCGACGCTCTTTGAAGTCCTCAGTCGCCGCACCCTCGCCCCCGTCGACCTCTTCTCATTCTACATTTACATGCGTGACCAGCAGCGCTCCGTGGATTATCTGGACTTTTGGTGGGCATTCCCTTTCTTGTTACTATGTCCGCCCTCTAACAATTCTGATGTAGGCTCGATGTCTCACAACACATGTCCCTGTGCCGACACTATGTTCGCGAACTCCGCCGCTCCGTCCTGGTTGCGACACCCGAAATGGAGAGAGCCGACAGCAAACGGTCATCTGCAATGCTAGAAAATTTGGAGAATCTAGGGGAGATCCCCTTGGGGGAGGCTGGGCCTTCGCATCTGCGGAATGAATTTTCAGGAAACGAAAAAGAGAGGGATGCCGACCAACGGCTGTCGGCTTTCCTACGCTCTGATGGTCATACTTCATCGCACTCGCCGCAGAACAGTCTCGGATCACAATCAGCTGACCGGACGCCCTCCCATGATCAACAACCGCGCGCCAGCTCGGGTACCCGGAATGGTGACCACCATTCCCCTGGACACACCGTGGCACGCAATGATATTCGCGCCAGCGCCGAGAAGATCTTGTACACCTATTTGCTTCCCGGATCCGAGCGCGAGATTATTCTACCCGAGGCCATGGTCTCGACAATTATTAATCTGGTCGAAGATGATGGTCGGGATGACCCCGAGGTCTTTGATCCCGCCAAGGACTACGTGTTCCAGGCTATGGAACGCGATGCATTCCCGGGATTCTTGCAGGCTAAGGCTCTGGGGAATATCGTTCCCCTGAGCACCCTGGCGCGTCTCGCCTTTGCTCTAATCAGTTTCGGTGGAGGGTTCTGGGGCGCGTTCTACGTGGTTTTGCGGAACAAGCCTCGCCATATTCGCTGCTGGGTATGTTTTTGGTCTCTTTTTTTACGGGGTTTCCCGGGTCCTCGAAACTAATGAAGCTACAGGTCATTCTTCCGTTTGCCGTCGCAGCCTACTTCATCGTCTCATACCAGTACAAAATTGATCCCGCCATGGCTTTCGTGGGCTACAGCGAATACACCTTTATGAACTGGGCACCGATCCGCGAGCCTTACGTGCGCAAGCTCTTGAACAAACGTGCCCTTGTCACTGCGCTGATTGCTTTCTTGACGGCCGCGGCATTGAGTATCTTGTTTATTTTCGTCCCGGGCACCATGTTGTGAGCTCGACGTGGCATCCGACTCCGATTGTTCCTTGAAGGATGATATCTGGTCCTTGGAACCCATTTGCGAACTGTCAATTTCGATACGAGCACACCACGCCTTGTGGCCGTCGTCGCTATGTCTGCATTTATATGACTCGTCGAAAGCGTTCTTCACCCTGGCGTCCGGATCCCGAGGCTTTGCTCTGCTTCTGCGAAACATAATTTCGGAGAGGCCTCTTTCCCCGAGAAAGGCATCGGCACTGTCTATAATTTTCGGAGCTTTGCTTGCCTGGAGGGTTTCCTGGTCTGCTCGCTCCACCCGTCCCCATTCGGGCCGTCAATGCTGTTCTCTCCTTGTCTTGAATATAGTGTTGCTTCTCTTTTCCTTGCTGTGTGTTTACTTTCAATTCTCCCAATACCCCTTTTGATTTGTTTTTCTTTACTTGTCCTGTATCTATGTTCTAAATGAGCGTTGCCGTTAGGGCTTTACGAATGCAATCTTGCTTTCTTGATCATGCATGGTATTTCGATAAATAGAAACCGCTTGTTGAATTTTGAGCAACGTGGTCATGATAGGCGTCTGTCACCTGCAACCGCGGGAGTGAGCTCAGGACATCCGCCCCAAGACCCGCTTGGAATGCCTGCTGCTACTCCCCGCCCGCGACCCGGCGCCCTCGTCGATATCCATGCGCGATCCCAACTCGGCACCACCATCCCCAGCCTCAAAGAACCCATCGTCCTCGTCAAAGTCGTCCGCTTCCCGCTTATTCCCTCCCGACCCCGCACCCCGTCGCCCTGCATTCAGCCCCGGTTTCCCTCCGCGACTCCTGGGCCCAGCTGTAACCCCGGCATCTTCCAGAGGCGACGCGGCCTGGCGCTGAACCGCCTCCTCGAGCAGGATCTGATGGGATTGTTCCTTGGCATGGTGTTTAGCGGCATCCGTCTTGATTCTCGCGATCTCGGCTTCAAGATCGGCGACGACTTCGCCGCAGCGGGTCTCCCATTCGGTCAGCAGCGAGATCATCTTGGGCAGGGACTGCGGCTGCACGTCGCGCAGCGGGGCGACGGCCGTCACATTGACGGTGGGTGGGTTTGTGGCGGGGGAGAGACGCGCTGTGATTAGCGAGGCGTAGATGGCGGTGGTGACGAGGGATTCGAGGTCGGCGGTTGAGGGGAGTGAGAGGGCGGTGGTTAGAGCGGAGTAGGTGAGGGGCTTGGTTGTTGCGGAGAGGGAGAGGAGCGAGAGGAGACGGAGTTTGAGGGCCTGTTCGGCGCTCAGTTTGGGGAGATTCGGAGTTGCTATTAGTGGACTCGGTCAGCCTTCGGTGTCTCTCAGTCCGCGTGCGTGTGTCCCAGGATACCCCGCGACGCCATTAGGACGTTGTCCCTGTCAAACACACCTTGATACTCCTGCCACGTCCCCCATGCAAAGATCTCGAGTAACGTCAGATAGCCCTGGAACTCGGCCGGGGTGTCGGGAGACCGCAGCGATTGGATGGTTGGTGACTCCAGCAGCTCGGCGAAGACATAGGTCTGGGGGTTGGAGGTGGCATTTGTGATGAGGTTGGCGATGAAGCGCGGGGACGTGGCACTCGTTGAGTTGGCGAGATGGATGAATGGCTGCAGAGCCTCTAGGGCTTTGGCATGAGTCTGGTCCATGGTGGGTCGCAATGGGCTCAGGAAGATGACGAGAGGTCAGATTGATGGGTCTGAAGCTGAGAGATGGGAGCTTATCGCAGTTTGCATGGTGTGCAAACAGCCCAAGAGACGAAGTATAAAAAATGACGATTCGCGTGGAGATGACAATGTGATGGGTATGATTATAATATCTTTTTAAGATTTGGCTAATCATGTCCTGATTTAATGCCGTATCATAAGAGTTCCTATACTCGCGATGTGTGTCCTGATCTATCATATAGCCAAAGCTCTACCTACCAGGCTACCAGGCTACCAGGTCCTAGAATCTCTACATCTGAAACGCTCCGTCTGCCTTGTACACGCTGAGTCGGTTTCAGAGCCAGGATCTTCCTGGTAGAAAAGTCATTCAGGCGTTCACTCTGTGTCTCAATCAATTCTAAGCCCGCCCGTCTTATCAGCCGGTCAGCGCCAAATTCCAGCGAAGGCTGGGGATGCATTCCTCAAGCGTGGCGGATACTCCACTCCAACCGTAATCCCGCCCACTTCCACTTCTCCCTTCCCATTTTTTCTCCCTTTCTGGTTTCTGGAGTTCCTGTTTTTCGATTTTGTTCAAATCCTGTCTTCCCCTCTCTGCTTTGTGACGATCTGGCATTAGCATTCCGATAGCGCTTCTTTGCTCACTCGATCGGGGAATGATCGGTCCCTCCGTCGACGATCCGACAGCATCCGCCCAGCACGCTATCCTCTCTCGCCATCACGCCTGAACAGATCAACTTTGCCCAGAAATTCCCTATGCGGTAGCAGAACCCTTTTATTCGCCCTGTTCGCCGTGCGCATTTCCCGCCAGTCGAGATGTCCCCCAACCCTCGCAGCGCGCGCGACGAAACCGACCCCCCAACGAGCCGACTGCCCGCCATGGCTACCACAACCCTCAGAGTCGAGGGGATGACCTGCGGGGCATGCACTTCGGCTGTCGAGGGTGCGTTTAAAGAGGTGGACGGTGCTGGCGACGTCTCTGTCAGTTTGATCATGGGCCGGGCCGCAGTGCAGCATGATCCCTCTGTGCTACCCCCGGAGAAAATTGCCCAAATGATCGAGGACTGCGGTTTCGATGCGAAGGTTTTGTCGACTGACGAGCAGACAAAAAGTCCCGGGAACAGTGGTGTAAACGACACGCGAGTGTCAGTGACCAACTTAGCGGTTGAGGGCATGACCTGTGGCGCGTGCACCTCTGCGGTTGAAAGCGGACTCAAGGACATCCCAGGAGTGAGTTCAGTGAATGTGTCTCTACTTTCGGAGCGTGCATTAGTGGAGCATGATGTGGAGAAAATCACGCCAGAGCAGATCGCGGAGATTATCGAGGATCGCGGATTTGGAGCGCGGGTGTTGGATACCGCGACATCGCCGGGCCATGACGCCTCATTATCGGTCGCCGAAATGGCGGGAGAAAATCCAGAGCACTGGGTAACGACCATCGCCATAGGAGGAATGACCTGTGGCGCTTGTACTTCCAGCGTCCAGAATGCCTTTGACCATGTCGAGGGGTTGATTCAGTTCAACATTAGTCTTCTCGCCGAGCGTGCCGTGATTGTACATGACCCTGCCATTCTCACAAGAGAGAAACTCATTGCGCTCGTCGAGGATACTGGATTCGATGCGTCGGTTGTGTCATTCGAGGCGCAGGCGCCTCTCTCAAGGAAGACTCAGCAAATCCACCTGAACCTCCACGGCCTCCAAAATGCCGCCGATGCATCTGCGCTGGAGGAGGACTTATTACGCCAACCGGGGATCTGTTCGGCATCCATTAATTTAATATCTTTCCGTGTTGCCATCTCCTTCGATGCATCGGTGATCGGAATCCGATCTGTGGTGGAAACGATCGAGGCCGCTGGGTACAATGCGGTGCTAGCTGATTCAAACGACACCAATGCACAACTAGAATCGCTGTCCAAGACGAAAGAAATCCAGGAATGGAAGCGCGCATTCACGACATCGGTATCCTTTGCGATTCCCGTGTTCGTCATCAACATGGTGTTGCCGATGTACCTGCCTAGTCTCGACTTTGGCGGCTTTGAACTGCTTCCGGGCCTCTATCTCGGAGATCTGGCATGTCTTTTTCTTACTATTCCTGTGCAATTTGGCATCGGAAAACGATTCTACTACACCAGTTATAAATCTCTCAAGCATCGCTCTCCGACCATGGATGTTCTCGTCATGCTTGGTACCTCGGCTGCCTTTTTCTACAGCTGTTTTACTATGGCCATGGCCATGTGTAGCATGCAGCACAAACGCCCGAGTACCGTGTTCGATACTAGTACGATGCTTATCACTTTCATTACTCTCGGCCGGTGGTTAGAGAATCGGGCCAAGGGACAAACGTCCGCTGCTTTATCTCGCCTCATGTCTTTGGCTCCATCGATGACCACAATTTACGAAGACCCCATTGCTGCCGAGAAGCTGGTCGAGGGATGGATCTCAAAGAGTGCCTCAGAGAACCCTGGCGCTGGTCCAACATTGCCCGAGGACACAACGGTCAACCAGAAATTCATTCCCACTGAACTGATTCAGGTCGGCGACATTGTCATCCTTCGCCCCGGAGACAAGGTCTCTGCGGACGGTGTGGTCATGCGGGGCGAGAGTTTTGTCGACGAGAGCATGATCACTGGAGAGCCGCTACCAATCCACAAAAAGAAGGGCAGTCATGTCATCGCCGGGACGGTCAATGGCACGAGCTCAGTGGACTTCAAAGTAATCCGAGCGGGCAAAGATACGCAGCTGAGCCAAATCGTGAAACTCGTCCAGGACGCACAAACAAGTCGGGCCCCTATCCAACGCATGGCTGACATTGTAGCCGGCTACTTTGTCCCCACGATTATCGGTCTTGGATTGATCACCTTTTTTGGCTGGATGTTCCTGAGCCATGTGCTATCCAACCCGCCCAAGATCTTCCAGGGTGACGACAGTGGTGGCCGGGTCATGGTTTGCCTGAAGCTGTGTATTTCGGTCATTGTCTTTGCATGTCCTTGCGCTTTAGGTCTCAGCACGCCGACGGCTGTCATGGTTGGCACTGGAGTGGGCGCTGAGCATGGGATCCTCGTCAAAGGGGGTGCCGTACTGGAAGCGGCCACCAGGGTCAACCATGTTGTCTTCGACAAGACAGGTACATTGACTTCTGGACGAATGAGTGTGGCGCAGACCCGCATTGAGCCCCAGTGGACTGCCAACGAGTGGCGCCGCCAACTCTGGTGGCTTCTTGTTGGCCTGGCGGAGATGAATAGCGAGCACCCGATCGGCCGAGCGATCCTCTCCGAAGCCAAGGCTGAAGCAGGACACCCTGGGGAAGATGGACTCCCGGGTAGCCTGGGTGACTTTGATGCCTGTGTGGGTCAAGGTATCTCGGCCGTTGTCGAACCTACATCCAGCGTAGAACGGACTCGTTACCAGGTTATTTTGGGCAATGCCAACTTTCTGCGGTCTAGAAACGTCCCTGTGCCTGCCTCGGCGGACCCCGAATCCGCCACGAATGAACCAGGCTCGGAGACGGGTGCTCCCAAGCCCGGCAAGGCGGTCTCTGGGATCACACGGATTCACGTTGCCATTGACAGCCACTATGCGGGGACAATATCGCTTCGAGATACCATCAAGGACACATCAGTGGCAGCGGTAGCAGCCCTGCATCGCATGGGCATCTCCACCTCACTAGTGACAGGCGACACATCCTCGACAGCGATTTCTATTGCCACGGCTGTAGGCATCCCCGTTGCCTCGGTACATGCATCGGTCTCGCCAACCAACAAGCGAGCAATCATCTCCTCTCTTCAGTCCACAGGCGAGCGTGTCGCCATGGTTGGTGACGGAATCAACGACTCCCCCGCCCTAGCCACGGCCCTTGTCGGGATTGCGCTAGCATCCGGCACCGACGTGGCAATAGAAGCAGCCGATATTGTTCTGATGCGTCCAGATGACCTGCTCTCCGTCCCAGCCAGCCTGGCGCTCTCGCGCTCAGTGTTCACGCGCATCAAGCTGAACCTGATGTGGGCGTGTCTGTACAACATCATCGGCCTCCCCTTCGCCATGGGTATCTTCCTCCCCTTCACTGGGTTCGTGCTCCCTCCAATGGCCGCCGGCGCCGCCATGGCCGCATCCAGCGTCTCCGTCGTCGTCAGCAGTCTTTTGTTGAAGTTCTGGCACCGTCCGTCGTGGATGGAGATCGACCGCCTCGAGAAGGAGCTGGACTTGGATTTGATTTCTGCCACTGGCGCAGCTCATCGTCGCGCCCATGCCCGCAAGTCACGCTGGTGGACCCCTGCTACCATACTCGCTTCCAATCGCCCGCGTTCCCTTCGCCGCTGGCTCGGTCAGTCGGTGTCTGCGGTTTGGTCTTTGGCGACTGGGAGGGGGTTCAAGCCGGCCGTCCAAGAGGACGAGGGCTATGTCC